>NC_080433.1:17732909-18959159 GCF_028018845.1 Melospiza georgiana | reverse complement strand
GGTTCTCTCCTGTTCCCCTTGCTCTTTAATGCTATGCAGTCCTGTTTATACATACCTGACCTTTGTGTTATATCCCACTTTACCCTCTAAACAGCAGGTGAAAATCTTTCTGAGCCTTAGCAGTCCGTAATGCAGGGAGTGGAAGAGAGAGAGGGAGAAGCAGAGGCAGGTACTGAATTTTGTTAAACAGAACTCTGCTCATATCTGACTTTACCATAGTAGACTTCAATCAGTGGTGCTGATGTAGTGGCATCTTGCTTTCTTCATTTGTACAGTTAGAATGAGTGTGTATGTGTGCATCTGTGCACATGTACATTGTGAATATCAAAAGGTATCAAAACCACAGAGTTTTGAGTTTTCTTCTTGTAGTAAGTGTTGCTAAATAAAGGCATCTGCCTGATCACACAGGGCACTTTGGGCTTGGTGCAGCAGAAAGTCCAGGCATTTCTCTCTGAGACCTGTTCACATTCCACATCACTGAGCACTTGTAAAACTGTTGTGTGAATTGCTCTGAAGACTGTCCTGTGATTAATTGTTGACTGAATGTTGTTGCACTGTGTCATTTTGTGTGTGTGTCTAGATTGTCTGGCCTTTCCAGACACCAGTTCTGGCTTGGTACAAAAAACTAATTATTTTGTATTCTGGTATCATTTCTGGTCTGCAGAATTATGGCTTTGAATGCTTTTTTTTATTATTATTTTCTGGTGTAAATTGCCTTAAAAGGTGGCCCCTGGGAGCACTGGTGCCCTAATCACCCTCAGGCACAGTGAGATGCAATCCAGGGGAAGCAGTTTCCTCTCAGAGGGTGCTGCAAGTACATCTCAGTTTCCCTGAGATTCACTGGGCCTTCCAAGGGTAAATTACCTGCTGGTGCTCTCTTGAGGAGAAGTATCCATGGCCAATTCCATTGCCTGGGGCTGTGCAGAGCAGTCACTGCTGTGACACCCCTAGGGCACTTCAGCTGGTGTTTGCCTTTCCCTCTGTGCATGTGGGTGCAGAATAGGTTTGTGCAAGCATGTAAAACTGTCTAAGATGACAGGGACAGTGATACCAGTGCAAAAGCACCCCACTCCCCCCTCAAAACTCCTCAGTAAACTTCACTGGGGCCTCTTCTGACTGCAGATATCTCTATTCTCTTGCCTTATCTATTTAACTCTGTGTCTGTGTTCAGTGACCTTGCTATTTTTGTACAAGTGCTGTCCTCTGGATACAGTCCCACCTGATTGTTCACACTGCAAACATGTCCATTGGGTGGAAAGAAATTGCTGGTTTTTCCTTTTTTAAATCATCTGCCTGATTCTGTGAGAGAACAGACTACCTGCTTTTTTAGCCTAAACATGTATGTAGTGAAGTATGTTATGCTTTTCATTTCTTGCAAATAAATATTTTCTGTAGAAAACAGCAATTGCTACTTGTTTGATTTCCTGATGACTGGAAAAAATGTGGGCCCTCGACTTTCCCAGGTGTGCAAGCGTGTGCAATGTGTCCATTTAGTAACTGGTAATTTAGTGATAGAAAAGGAAGGATATGGGGTTTTACTGAAATTTTACCCTTCCCTTTTGGAGGTTGGCAGAGAATTATATCTCAGTAATGAGTGGCAATCAGGGCCAGCAGCATTTAACAGTGATAATGACACTCAGTGCAGCACTGTGCTACAGCCCCGTTAGGGCTGATGCCAAGGGGGCATTGCTTCAGCCAGGGACACTGAGGAGCTGTCACCTGGAGTGGCAGGGCTGGCTGGGGCTCATCTGGGTGGGCAAACAGCCCAGACAGGGAAGGTGAGGCCTTTCCCTGCTCTGGGCTTGTTCAAACTGCAGTGAACTCTTAAATAGCACTTTTTGCTTTGGCTTTTTGGGATGTGTTCTTCTGCTGGCCTCAGCTCCTTTCCTTACCTGCCTCCCCCCTGAGATAATTTGGGAGCTTTCTGCAGCAATTTGGAATTTGTTCTGCCTGTGTGAGCACCCAGCATGACACCCTGCAGCCAAACCCAGCATCCAACCAGGGCACAGAGCTGACCTCTGCTCCTTTGATGGACATGGAAAAGGAAATGCCTGATTCTTTCAGTCTGGGGACTCTGTGGCTTTGCTGGTTGCCACCATGATATTTTATGGAAAATCCCTTCGCCAGGATTTTTCTCCTGAGAAGCCTCAGAAAAGAAATGTAAACAATAATTATCTGATTGCTTGGAATGTAGTTTGGAGGTTGCTTGCCAACAGGTGCATCTTTGATTGGTTCCATGTGAATTGTTTTTACTTAATGACCAATCTCAGTCCAGCTGTGTCAGGACTCTGGTCACTCACAGGTTTTTATTTTCATTGTTGTCTAGCCTTCTGATGAATTATTTTCTCTGTAGCTTAGTATAGTTTTAGTATATGATTTCCTTTAATATAATAAAATATAATATCATAAAATAATAAATCAGCCTTCTGAGAGCTTGGAGTCAGAGTCTCATCTCTCACCTCACCCTGGGGACCCACAACACCACAACAGCTGGTCACCCAGGGAACTGGACCATGGATAACCTAGTGCCAATGTGAAAATTACCTGTGCATATCTGGCACCCCAAATGTACATTAATTTGTTTTATGCCAGTTTTCTACTGGGAGGGAGACCTCATAGATGAGTACCATGTATCCCTAGAACAGCAACCAAGAATTTATCTTCCACAGGAGCTACTAGCAAAGGAGGAATAGTTCCAGTTTAACTGAAAATGGGAGTGAGAGAGATGGCTTTGGTGCATCCTTCCCAAGGCCTCTTAGAGAAGGCTGCTCTAGAGTTTGGGGAAGGCAGCATACCATGGAAATTGGAACACTGTGGCCTGCACTGAATTCCTGGCTGATGTGGGTTTTCAGAAATGCTTTGATTTGGTGCTAAAGAGGTTAAAGGAGTAAAAGAAATTGGCAGTGAGGGAAGAAAAAAAAAAAGGAAGCTCTTCTCCGAGGATCTACCCTGTGTGCCTCTTGCTTTCCAAAGAGGCAGTTTCACTTGCCAGGACTATTGATCCAGGGCACTTGTTTGCAGCATCAAGACATATATAGCATTTTTAGAGGAAAATCGTTAGACTGTGACTGATTGGGAAAGTTACCCTCAGCTTAGCTTTAGCTGAGCTCAGTTCCTCCAAGCAAACAAAGCACAGGCCTGTGATTAGCCACTGGTTAAGAATCTCCTCAATCTCCATGTGACCCTTGAAGCATCGCACAGCTGGTGATGCTGCAGGGAGCCTGTGACTGAAAAAGAACCCCCCACACAATGGGGAAACGCTGTGTGATGAGCTGTCAGCCTCCCTACCTACCAGCCTCCAGGACATGCTGTTCTTGGAAAAGCATCTTGCTGTTTGACTCCAAGGCTGGATTTTGATGCTCCTTTTTTTTTTTTTTTTTATTGCAGGACAGGAGGGAGGATGTCCAAATGCAGCTCGGGATGCCTCTCATGGCATGCTTGGGTAGAAATTGTTCTCCTTGTGCTGTTAGCTATTGTTTGTACCTGTGTTACAGCAGCACAGACTTCACCCCCCTTGAAGGTATTTCATGGAAGATTCATTCCTGATGCTCCCTTTCCTGATTTGTTTGCTTTAGGATTTTTTTTAGTACCATGGGCCTCATGCTCATGGCATGCTGGTGAATTTGGCTTGCCCTGTTTATTCCATGCTTCAGATTCCTGGTCTGCAAAGCCACTGGTAGCTTCCTCCTCTCTGCAAATCACACTGAGATTAAGCAAAGCAAGGTAATTCAAAGGAGATAGCAATTGGAAACAAAAGCATATTTCCTTTCTAATGGGTAATAATGCTTGCATGTCTTGTCTCACTCCAGTTTGTGCCTCAAAAAGTCAAAGTGATTTATTTGATTTCTCATTTTCTTGGTGTTGTCTCCCTGTGGGCTTCAAATGGTTATGCTTTCATTATTGAATTGGTCTTACTCTCTATTTGCACGAGTTCTATACATTGCTATAAAATTACTATTTTTTATCTCTCCAGTAAGAAGGAAATTAAAAGTTCTGGCCCCTGTCTTTACTGTGGCACAGCTGAGGGAAGATAAGAATAAGTTCATGACTGTTGGATTGTCTCATTTTCTCTGTCTAAAGCAATGCTTAGGGTCTGGTTAGCCCTCTTTTTAAAACCTTTTTGATAAAAATCTGTGTTTGATCTGCTCAGCTGAGGTGGGTCCCTCCTTGCTGAGCCTCAGCATCCCTCAGTTTCCCAGTGGATGAGCAGTGCTCCACTAGACCCTTCAGATGTTGTCCAAAAGGGAATGATGCTGTGGTGGATCCAATCTATCAGCATTGGATCTGGAAAGCGAAGCTGGCCTTTTATGCCACATTAAAAAAAATATTTACAATTTGAGGAGATGCAGATACATGCATACACATGTCTATGTGTATAAATATATTTTTATATGTTTTATATTTTTTTCATTGAATGTTGGGGCTAACCTGGGATTGAATTTTGTGTGAATTTAAGGAATATGGAGCATTTAAGTAGACTGACTTCTCACTGGCTAGCCTGGCACACTGAACAAGTAAGGTTGCCTCATCCTTTTCCTCCCCAATCTGCTTTTACATATATCCATCTCTTTTATATTAGAAAAAGAATTTTCAGTCCCTCCCACCGCAATAAAACTTACCACAGTGCACACAGTCCGTGCACACTGGAGTGTTCAAAATGGGATTTTACAGGCATGTGAGTAATGGAATAAACCTTCCCTTGGCTTTACTCCAAAAGGCTGAAATCCCTCCTTTCGCTGCAGCTCCTCCATCATTCCCACCATCCACCCTGCTGTTCATGGCATGCAGTGTGGTGAGAAGTTCCCACCCAGGAAAAAGAGCTTCCCACCTGCTGAACCTTGTCAGCTCTCCCAGACAATCAGGGCAGGCACCACGGAGTGGGGTGAGGTGCTCCATTTAACCTGACAGCACTTAACCCAGACCTGGGAGTTAGGATTTTTTGTTTGCATGATAATCCCAGATACTGGCAAAACCTGCCAAAAATCTATTTTCGTGCTCATGCTTTCCCTCCTGGCCCGGTGGTGTGTCTGCAGCCACACCTTGGAGCAAATGTGATACTCCCACAAAGTTTCCACTCTTGCTGCCTTCTTGTACCCACAGGGATTGGCAGCCCCACCACAGGTGTAATAGCTAAGCAGGGCTTTCCTTCACGGGCCTCAGACTCTCTCATAATTGCTCATATTCAGAAAAAAAAAAAGGCAAAGGAAGTCAATTTAGCTCTCCATGTTGCAAATGAGTCATGCAAATTGCAGCAGTCAGAGGAAAAATAGGTGATCCCGGAGCAGGGTGTAAATTTGGTCGTGTGGATAAAAGAAGGGTTATTGACGAGCAGGAGCTGCAGGAGAGCTTGTGCTGGAGGAGGAGGTGGCTCAGTGGCATGGATCTTCACTGGAGAGGGGGTAGGAAACCCTGATGGGCTGTTAGGCTGTGCTCCAGATGCTCTGGGGGAGGTGGAGCTGGGGCACAGAGCTGGTGACAGAGCTGTTCTCATGTGGGCCAGAGGCTGAGAGAATAAAGCTGTGAGATGATGCACAGTGTTCTGCTCTCCCAGTGCAAAATTAATTTGCAGTTACAGGTTTTTTAGCACATGTCATTGGCATCTTCTCATAGCAACAGGCCACAAAACTTTCACCAATGACAAAACCTCAAAACAGCACTGATAAGAGAGGGATCACTCCCCATCCTCGAAGCTGACTTTTGGGCTGGCTCTGAACTGCTCTTTGACAGCTCCAACTCAAGATGGTTTAGTTTGGTTCTGCAAAAAGCATTTGTTACATAGTCTTAAATTGAATGCTTTCACAAGGAATATTCACTGCTGATTTCCCTGGAGGTTCAACCAGAGACTTCCCAGCTCTCAATGGAAAAGGACCAATGGTTCCAGTGGAGCTCCATGCTGGTTTGGAGATCTCTGCACACAGCTCAGAGGAGGATCCAGACCTTCCTTTTACAGTCCTACATAAGAACCTTAGTTTTGCTTTTAATAAGCAAGGGTTTTACATTGCTTAATTATACTTTACATGCTTCACTAGTAATTAAATGTAATCTGGGAATGGAATTGGAAAGGAGCGAGGATCAGGTGTAAGGAATCTCTTGATTGTCACGAACCTGATTGGCACAGGGCTCACACAGAAGAGGCAAGGCTGCTTAGGGGAGCCATCTGTGGAGCACAGGAGTTACTGAAATCTCTTCCTGCAGGGTTTGCCTTCTCTGTAATTGTTCATGCTTCTTTTTTTTTTTTTTTACTTTTTTATTTTTTAATGTCTTTCTATTTTGGATTGCATTACCACAGGGAACTTTTGCATACCGAAAACAAAGCACTGTCTGTGCATAATTCCTACGGTAATTTCTGTATAACTGCAGACCTGCAATAATTCCTGCAATAATTTCTGTATAGCAGCAGACCTCAACCTTTTCTGTACTTTTCAATCTTATTGTCACTGTCACCTCTTGTGCTGAAACACGCTGACACTTCCCTCTGAAGTTTTCCTTAGTGTCCCCTAATGAAGAAAGGGATAAGGTGGGAGTACAACTAACTTTATGGAAGGGCACCGTGATGCTCGTCAGGTGTCTCTGCCCCTGGGCGCTTTGAGACTCAGCGCACCAAACAGAGATCACGGGGGGGCAAATTGGAAGCGATTGGAAGACGAGGGCAGCGCTGGGTGCCCCGGGGCTCCTGTGCTCGCTCGGGAAGATGCTCACTCGGGAAGGTGTTCTCTGGGAATGTGTTCTCTCGGAATGTGTTCTCGGTGTGATGGGAAGGTGCTCGCTGGGAATGTGTTCTTTGGGAAGGTGTTCTCTCGGGATGTGTTCTCGGTGTGATGGGAAGATGTTCTCTCGGAAGATGCTCTCGGTGCGTGTGGCGGGGCGCGGCCGCGGGGCGTGGCGCGATGGGGCGCGGCCGCGGGGGCGCGGCGGGGGCGCGGCGCTGCCATTGGCCGGCGGCGGGCGGGGCGTGGCGGGGGCGTGGCCGGGCAGGAGTTTCCCACAATGCCCCGCTGCAGTGCGGCCGCCGATGGATGCTGCGCGGTCGCGCTGCCATTTGCAGCCGCCGCGGCTCGCAGCGCGCCCCGCGGCCCCGGGAGCTGCGGCGCCCCGGCCGCCCCCCAGCGCCTGCAGCCGCCGGCCGGGCCTCCCCTGCCCCCGCCTCCTGCTGCTGCTCGGCCCCGCTGCCCCGGCGCAATGAACCCCCCCGCGGCCGGCGGGGAGGAGACGGGGGCGGCGGGCGGCGGCGGCTGCCGGGGCGCCGAGGGCGGCGGGGAGGCGGCGGGCGCCGCCGGGATCCCGGAGGAGCAGGGGCTGTCGGCGGCGGACGAGTCGCTGGAGGAGAAGCTGCGCAGCCTCACCTTCAGGAAGCAGGTGTCCTACAGGTGGGTGCCGGCCGGCCGGGCGCCTCTCGCTGCCTGGGGAGGCGGCCCGAGGGTCCGGCGGCGCTGCCCTCTCGCCGCTGCCTGGCCGCGGCACCGCCGGACCCGCCTGACACCTACGGGGCTCCTTCTTCATCCCGAAGTCTGAAAGAGCTCTCCCAGACCTTAAGGCAGAGAGCGAGCTGCTCCCAGCCCTGCTGCTGCCGCCGGGTTCGGGGTAGCGGCAGCGCCAGGGGAGATGGGGAGCGAGACGGGGAACGCGGGTGAAGTTCGGAGTTACTCCGAGCCAGAGCGGGGCTCCTGCCCGGCTGGCTGGGGATTAGAGCTTGCCCTTTTCAGTGGGAACACAGCCGCCCGTGATCCCGGCGCCTCCAAACGCTCCTCAAGGGGATGGGAAAAGCCCTTCCGGCGGCAGCGCTGCTCCCCGCGGGGTTTGGCTGTGGGGATTCTCCCGGAGCGCGGTGTCCCCTCCCTGCCCGCTCCCACCCGCGCCCGCCGCCGTTGCGTAAGCCCCGGCGGCTGATAAGATAAGATAGGGGGGCTGATAAAATAAGACAAGATAGGGGGGTGCTGTGCCCAGGCGTGGCTGCGGGCTGGGGGCCACCAGTGACAGCCCCCGGGTGCCACATGCCCCGCTGGGGCCTGAGCAGGACGGTGCTTCCATAATCACGGTCTTCTCTTGTCATGGCTGTGCTTTTGCCTCACGTGTCTGATGGCAAATAAATGTTTTTGTTCCTCCTGTAAATACACCTGCGTCGGTGGGGCTGGTCTGCTCCTCTGTTCCCAGCTAGGAGCTGCTAATTGGCAGCATCCGCCCAAAAGGATTGCTGGCTGAGAAGGTCCGTGCCAAAAAGTTTTTGAGTGTTACCTAATTCTGGTTGCAGAGCCCCTGTGGAGGCAGCACGCCATCAGTAACTAATGTTCTAGTGTGCTCAGGGATGAGCCCTCTCAGCTGGCAGGGCAGAAAACACAGAGCTGTTACTGGTCTCTGCAAGGAAAGAGTCTCTAGCCCCGGGTAAGTTAGCTGAAGGCTCTCCCCAGCCATGGGGATGCTCAATGCGCTGCCAGTTTACAGCTGGGATAACTTAGGAGCTGGTCTAAGCTCTGCATGTGGCAGGGCTTACAGATGATGTAATTAAACACTCTTCCTAGCTGAGTTTTATATAATACCTGATGTGTGCAGAGAGGCTTTCCCCAGCAGGGCTGATGGTCCCAGCAGTGAGAGTGAAGTTTGGGATGATTCATCCTGGACTCAGTCAGGTGAGCGATGTGAGAATGAAAACTTAGTGGATACCTCTGAAACAAACATTGCATCAGCCATCTCTGGGTGCTTTTGCATCTCTACCCTGACAGTTTTCTTAGCTTGTGCCATTTAGGGGCAAATCCCTTGCAGGTAAAGGCAAAGTCTGAGGTGCTGAAATAAGGTGGCTGCTAACAAAACAGGTTTGCTCTTGTGTTTGCTCTTGGGACAGAAAGGAAGGAGTTTGCAATAAGTCTTCTTAGTGGCTTTTTTGGGGGATGGCATGGGTAGGGAAGAGAAGATAGTGAAATCTGTTTCTAATGTTCTGCTGTTTAGATTGTTGAGAAGTGTGTTAAAGTTGTGGGTATTCTTTAAGTTTGCTGCATGGTCAGTATTTGTAAGGGTTTAATGTTAGATGCTTTTAAGGGAAATGTAGGGATTTTTTCGTCCTTCTCCTCTCCTTCATCTATGCAAGCATATAACAAGTCCTGAACTTTCAGATATCAAAGCCTTTTCTTAAGCACCTCTTGATGCCTATCACTCATTCTACTTGACTTAAGATACGTGCAAGAAAGTAAATTTTCTTTTCACCCGTGGATTTCCACACCTTTTCCTCGTTTATGGCTGGTTTCCTACAGATAATATTCACTTTATCATTTATCCATAATGAGAACAATCTGGATAGATAGAAGAGTATAAAACTTCCACAGAGGACCTCCACTGAGTTCTCCACACCCTGTAACCCCAGTCTCTTTAAATTGCTACCATTTCCCTCAGTAATTTATGGTGCTGAAATACATTTGTTAATGTAAATGGCTATGTTACGTCCAGGAAAACCTATTTACATTGGCACTTGGACTCCCTTACCCACTGGCACAATAGAAATTATTCAAGGCTTCACAGAGCCTTTCAAACAGCTCATTGAGGGCTCTATGCAGGTGCATTACATTGCCATACACACCTGTAGAGCTGTTTTTATACATTCAGGAATAAAAAACCCCAACAGTTGCAACTTGCTTAAAATAATAAAGGTGCATGAAAATGCACGTAAAAGAATAAAACTGTTGGTGGCAGTTGAAGGAGTGAAATGGGAGGTCAGGGAATTGTTACAGGGGAAAAAAAGGAGAAAAACTTCTGCTGTGACAACGTTATTGAACTGCAGTTTGCCTGAGTCTGGGCTTAAAGTATTATCTTCGCTTTTAATTTGTTGTTGAACAGCAAATATCCTCAATGTAACACATCTCTAATTAGCTGATATTGCTGTTGCTTAAAAAGAACTTGTTAGTTTCTCTCAAATGGCACCAAAACTATGAGTAACATGTTCAAAAATCAATGTTTTGTACCGATGTGCCCTGTAGCCTGAAACCGCTGTATTAAACACGTCACGATTTTGTGTAGCAAACACCAACGTGGGCGTGTTTGTCCCCCCAGTCAAGCCAGCAGGAGGAAAAACTTGCTGTAAATAGCACAGGTATGCTAGGTGGGGAGCCTGACAATGCCCGTGGCCTTGCTCCCATGCTCCCAGACGTACCCACCTTGCAGCTGGCACTCGGCAGGGCTCGCTGTCCTGTCCGATCCGCTGGGAGCTGATCCGTGCTTGCTGTGCTCTGTCCCCAGCACTGTGCTGGAATTGGGGACACACACACGGTGGGGGATGTGCCACTGTCCCTGCCTGAGTGGGACCTGATGGATTCAGAGCACTTTGGAGTGTGGCTGCTCCCGTGTCCATGGCTGGAAGATCCCTTGAGTGCATCTTCCTTCTCCTGGGATCAGCCGGGGCAGCCGCCGGGACACAGGGAAGGGGTGGGGCAGGACGGGATGGGGACTGCAAACAGAACCTTGAGTCCCTTGCAGCCCCCGTCGCCTTCCAAAGAGAGTGACAGCCACACAAATCTCCTTTTTCAGGTAGCAATCTCCCTTTTCATCTCTCAAATCTCCCTTTTCATCTCTTAAACCATTCACTCCATGGCTGGATGCTGACATCAGGATGCCAGCAGCTAAGCAGCAATTCTTAGCCCTGATTTATGTTTTACCCTGCACATAAGGAGTTAAATATCTTAACGATGTTTTGGCTCTTCTGCTGAAAATCTGACACGTTGGCTTACAGAATGAAAAACTTTTTTTCTTTATTTTTTTTTTATAAACTGATAAAACCAAAAGTTCAGTTTCCTGCCCCGCTGTTAAAAGATTGGCAAATGAAAACTGAAAAGTGAATTAAATGTGCACATCTGCCTGAGAGAAATGCTTTTAACAGTTTGGTTCTCAGAAGAGTATTTACCCCATACATTTCTATACCCAGCAGATTACTTACAAGACATTGGAACAGAAAGCTGCGAGGTAATATTTTTTCCCTTTAATTTTTGTTATTTTGTCATTGCAAAGTTTGTGAGGGACATTCTGGTGTCTTTTAGATTAAGTAGGAGTTAAAGTTGCTTTCCTGAAGTAAGTTGTGATATAAAGAGAAATTCAGATTGTACCAAGGATAGGTGCTTAGTAAGAATATACAATAAAAAGCTAAGGTAGGAGGAAACCTGGAAAATAAAGCATTATCTGGCAGTCTTCTGCAGGTATTTGCACCTCCAAAATCTAATCTGAAATGCAGTCCTGTCATTTAATTAAGCTTAGAGAAATAGTAAAAGTAATAAATAAATGAATAAAAACCCCAACCAAACAAAAGATCATCCCTAAAAATCAAAACAAGGCAAGCCAACTGAAACAATCAATAGTGCAAATGGTTTTTAATTTCTTAATTAATTATTATCTAGAATTTCAGGGAATCTTGATTAGTGGCATTGTAAATAAAACTGAAGTTGTAATTTTTAATGTCCGTCTTGTGAGAGCTCAGGTGATGCTTGGCAAACACCTGTCACCAGAGAACAGTTTTCCTAGAGAAACGCAGTTTCATTTTGACCAGGCTGAGAACTCCTGACTGAGGCAGTGGGTGGCAGGCTTTTGAGGTTTTGCTCCTCCCTGAGCCAGGAGTTTCCAAATGTGGGGCTGTAATTAATGAACACCTCAGAGTCCTGTGCTGCTACCTGGCAGCTCCGTGCTGCTGCCGTGCCCTTGGCCAGACAGGGGATTCCAGCAGGGAGCCATGCATGGCCCTTTTGGTGATGGAGAGGTTGGAGGTGCTCTTTCCTTGGCTGCCCGAGTCCCCTGGGCACCCAGCTGCCCTCCTGGAGCAAAGAGTCGCTGTGAGAGCACCTCAAGGAGGGCGTTTGGGTTCTCCTGGCTGGAGTTTCTGCCCCTCGTGCCAAATGGATCTGTTTGGGATGTGCCTTGTGTGCTTTCCTGACCCTTCCTCTGCCAGCAGAAGGCAAGAATGGAGCTGGCCTCTCCCCCTGCAGCATCAGCAGGAACTGCTTGCCTGCCCTGGCACAGCAGTTATAATTAGAGCAGGTTTTATCACTGCTTTTGAAGGGGGAAAAGTTATGGCAAGGAAATTCTGGGAAATCCTTATTACACAAACCCTGTCACTGTTGATGAGCATTTAAGTACCTGAGACTACAGATGGGGACCAAAGTAGAAATGTAAATTTGAAAACATCCTCATTATTTGTGTTCTTTTGTTTTCAGACATGATAACAGTCATAAGACACGCATCACTCCTCAGTAAATATTAAATATAGACAGGATAATAGATGTGTTTCCTATTACTAAGGCTTAATTGTTTTATGAAATGTGACAGCATTCACTAGTGTACTGTGAAGTATTATTTATAACTTAAGCTGAGTGACATTTGTAAAAATGAAAACATCCAACACAAGCCTTTGATCTTTTGATTGTGTTGTTTTATTTTACCTAAGTTTCTTTGAATATTAACTCATTCTAATGCTATAAATGAGTGCAGCTACTCTGCATGAAAATGATGGATGGGTTTTTATTTTTTACCAAATGTCAAGGAAATAATTCTCACTCTCTGGCCTAATCTCAGAGGATCTGCATGCAACTGTCTTTGTTAGGAGTTGTGGGCAGGGACTGTGCAGTCTTCTTACCACCCACTCGTGCAACAGTAACTCGATTTACTTTGTCACCCAAGACTTTCATCACCATTTTGCCGTTTCCACCCAAAGTAGATGACTGGATGTTTTTGGTACATGAGGGGGCCTTCGTGAAGCCATTTGATTTATAAAGCTTTGAGGTGGAAGCTCTGTGCTGCAGCAAAATGCAGAAAAATGCTAGGATAGTCAGAAAGAAGAATGCTACCATGGGAAAATCAAGTTGACATTTAAGGCTCTCTCCTGACATTGAGATGAGGCTGCCAGTCTGGCCATCAATGTCTCTCTATGCAGCACAAAGTGAAGGGATTCTCTTTGAATTTAAAGTGTGTCTGACCTTCTCCCTTCTGTATCTGGGCTTAGCAGCACCTCACAAAAGAGGTGCTGTGGGTGGTGACTGACTGAAATGACACATGAGCTGCAATGGAATTATGTACATAGTCAAAATGAGATAAGTGCACCAGTGATCCGAAAGGGTGAGCCTCTGTGGGCACATAATGAAGCTGTTGTGTAGCACAGGCACGGACCTGTACACTCAGATTGCCCTGCAGGTGGAAAATTTCATCGTGTGAAAAGTGCTGAATCAGGTGCCACATAACTTTGATGAAGTGGAAAACCGATTTTGTTCTCTCTAGTCCTTTGGAATAAACGAGCAGGTAGCCACTTCTTCTCTCCTGGGTCAGCCATGGGGCTGAAATGATCTTCTTGAAGCCTCACCAGACTTTTGATAGCTCTGTTTGGTTATTTTTTTAATTGTTTGGGTGTTTGTTTTTTTAAATTTTTAAAAAAAATTAATTGGCAGCTTGGCTGAGGTTTTGTGAAGGAGATGTGGATAGGCAACAATCTCCTGTGCTCTTTCTGTTGCTTTGTGGTACATGCAGCATGAGATACACACGTCACAGTCAGACAAAAGATTTCACAAATGTTAAAGAAAGGAAGAATGGGGGAAAGAATAACAATAATAAAAAGTCAGGAGTGGCAGCCTCACATCTTTGTATCCACTTCCAGTTACAGAACTGTCAGTGAAAAACTTTGCCTTGGAATACAATGTATGCAGAAATTTGGAGCTCTTCTATTGTCTCGCTTTCCAAAGTTCTTGTTTTGGTTCTTTAAAATCTCTTTGTGAGTGGAAGTAATGCATGAACTCAAGCATATGAGTACATGTTCACCCACGTGTCCAGTGTTGGTCTGGGGGCATTTTTTTCTCCTGCTTCTTTTAGGTTTTGAATGATTCTATGATTTGTTGCCCTTATCAAAGGAAAGTGGCGTGGGATGGGGTATATCTGAAAAAAAAAGTGTTGAGAGCATCTCTAGGGAAGCCCATGTGTGTGTAGGGAGACTGCAGGGGTCTCTGTGTGCGTTAGTGCTGGGTATTTGGGGGCTGTGTGTGGCTAAAGTGATGTCCCTTCAGGGTGAAGAAGGTTTTATGGTAGGACATGAACATGAAAGATTTTGCTGTGTGTTTTAGAAGTTGCAATCATGTGGGAAAACCATCTGTGCTTTCACCAAAACCTGCTGGGCCCTCTGTGGGCTGAGAAATACACACCACAGTGTGCTGTGTGCTTGTGGGCCTTGGTGCATGCTCTGTATAAATATCCAGGGACAAAGATGAAGGATAAATGACAACATAACAGCAACAACCTTATGTTGTCATTATGTTGCTAATTCCAATGTATGGTGTGTGAGTTTTCAGCCTTTTTCTGTCCCTTTCTCTAAGGTAATGCATATTTATGCATGCAAAACGTTGATGTGCTTGCTCATGGCAAAGGCCATAGGTCTGATGGAAAGGGCAGTGCCAAGAGCTGTGTCCCAGGTTTTCATTTCTCTCCCTTTAAAAGGCCCCACATCTCTCTGGTTTCACTTGTCATTTCTGTCTATACAGTGCTTGTCCTTTCTGTTTCCCTGTGTCTCCTGGTGTGGATGTGCAGCTCCTTCCCTGGTGCCATGTTGTGCCAGCCCCCGGATTCTCCCTTTGCCCTTTCTCTGGGGATGCTGAGCTCCTGGTGAGGCTCTTGCTGAGGCACATGCAGCGCACTTTGTGAGCAGGAAAGCTGATTGCCTCTCAGCCAGCTCCTAAAGGCTTTTGTTTTTCTACCTGGAAACTTGTCTTTTGTGTTTTGCCTAGAAAGGAATTCAGGGAGGATTTTGTCCATGGAGATAAAGATGTGTGCAGTCCTCACACCAGCACCACCTTGTCTAATGTGTGCCACATACTGGCACAGGCTACTCCAGTCAGCGCTTGAATTGGTCTCTGAGGAAAACACTGGGCTTGGGATGACTCTGGTTAGGAAAAAAAGAGGTATTTCTACCTTAAATTTCACCAGAATTTTTTCTCTTACAAAAGACCACAGTCCCCCATCTGAGTCTGCAGAAGAGATCCACAAACAAAGTAGGAGACAAAGTAGTGTCAAGGAAGAGGCTGCTTGGTTTTTGACTCCAAAAAAAAATCTAGTGTGCTGGTCAGAGCCTTACCTCAAATTAAAAGTGTAATTCTTGTCCATTGGATGTTGTCTCAGCTTTTTCCACCTGTTGGGCTGTAATCTGTGACAATCAATGACAAAGGCAGCCTGAATTTTTGTAGGTGCACTTTGAGAAACAGAGGGAAAGGAACACAGAGAGTTATTTTAGAGTGCAGATGGAGTCTGTGGGACAAAGTGGGAACAGATCTTCAACCCTAGCACTTAGAGCAAGAACCTCTCATCCAGGCCAAAAAGAGACTGGAAGAGAAAAGGATTGAAACTGCAACTTACAGAGAAAACCTGAAGGCTGGGGGAGAGGCAGAGGACAGCTGTGCATGAATATTATAATTTGATCTTGCTTGGAGTATAATATACCCAAATATATCTAAAAGGGGCCAACAGAAAAGCTGGAGAGGAACTTTTTACAAAGGCATGTAGTGACAGAACAAGGGATAATGGCTTTAAGCAGAAAAAGGATGGGTTTAGATTAGATATTAGGAAGAAACTCTTTCCCATGAGGGTGGTGGGGCACTGGCACAGGTTGCCCAGAGAAGCTGTGCATGCCCCATCTCTGGAAGTGTCCAAGGCCAGGTTGGAAGGAGCTCTGAGCAACCTGGGACAGTGGAAATTGTCTCAGCCCATGGATGGGGTGTTGGATCAGGATGATTTGTAAGATCCTTTTCAAACCAAAGCATTCTTTGATTCTATGAAGTTTTGCTTCTGACTTATTTCATTGAGCGAGTGGGAGGGTTCCTTTTTAAAGATCTTCTGTAGCCTGAGGCTGGCACAGGGCACTAATTCTTCTTCTGAATGTCTCAACACCTTCAGTTAATTTAGTGAAATGGCTCAGCATAAAGTTGGGGAAGAGGCTGAGGGGAAAGGGAAGGATTTGCTAGATGTTTCTGAGGAATGAATGATCAATAAATAATGTGTCCATGACAAAGAAAGCTGGTGTAGGGCTGACCTTACCTGTGCTCTGGAATTGAGCCTGATAGGTATTTCCCAATACCTATCTATACTGCATTTTTGAGGAACTTTGGTAGTTTGAAACACTTGTGCTAGGAAAACCTTGGTAATGAGGTCGTGAACCTTTCCGTTCTGGATTTCCATTCCAACGCAGCTCTGAATGGCACTGCCAGCATCCCTTTCCATTTAACAGCTGTTTGAAAGCTTAGATAGGTTCAAAACTTACAGTTCCTAATGGGAAAGCGCTGTTTCATGATTTGGTTTCGTGCAATTTTTTTTCTTTTTTTTGGGTGGGGTGGGGAATGGAGTTATAACATTAAAGTCTACATATAAAGATTTGCAGCTCACCAGCCCTACCTGACACTAATTCCATTGCTGTAGACAAATGGCCAGGCAGTCAGAGAGAAGGGAGGTGTCTAATTGTACTCAAGATTGAGGTATAATTGAACACTTCATTTCTCCCCCTGTGGCTAAACAAGAGGGATGTGAAGATGAGGATGCCCTTCCCTTGGGCTGCCAATGAGGTGTGCAGCATCAGCAAGGAGGTCACTGATGGGCAGTGGTGCAGCTGGCAGCCCTGTAACCCCAGCTGGGCCACAGATGCATTGCACAGATAAATGATTTTGGTGCTTTTGGTGGTCTGACTCCGTGCAAGAACTCTTGGAGGAGAGATGTGGGCTCTTCTTCAATGCCCAGGGACTTGGGGGAAGGTGTTTAGTGGTCAGAGGTGTGGGTAGTGGAAATGTGGTGGGCAAATACTTTGTCTTGCTTTCTAATATCCTTTTCAGATTTATTCAAAATTATCCATTCCTCCCTCGCTGTTACTAAGGAGTTTGTGTTTAATATGTACATCTAAAATATGTGCATATTAAGGCTATATGATACAGAAGTGTTTGGGGGTATGAGCTGATGCTTTTTAGAGAAGGAGTAAAAAATTATAATGTTTAATACAGACATAATTATTAGAAGCACTACGCTTATGTAGAACTCGCTTCAATATTTGTAATTTTGCCAACTTCAAAGGATTTCAAAATTGTAAAATTTGTTTCAATATTTCTCATTTCTTTCAAATGTTCATGAGTTTTGCCTGTCATAAAACCAAACAGCAAAGTCCTCAGTAGTGAGGTTATATTTCTTCTAAATTGTATGACTCATCAGGAAGCTTGACCCACTGGGGAGCATTTTCCAAGTGGAGCAGGGATTAGGCTTCAATTGCACAGATTCATCAAAGATGGTGAGTCGAACACCCTAGAATCCCTCTGTGCTCTGAAACTGCTCCCTGATGTTGTGTAATATGCAGGAGAGGGGACTGCCTGTGATGCTCTGAGAGGTGCCATGGGGTTTCTGGGCACCATAGGCGGGGATGAGGAAGCAAAATAGCTTTAAAGCCTGTTGGCATTAAAAGATGATGAGAAAATACCTTCCTGTCATCACTTTATTTCATTAGGTTGCTAATGAGTTTCCTCTAGGGATGGCAATGGGGTAGTTCTGATGCTTTTATCCAATTAGTGAGTGATCCCAGGAGTGTATCCTTTTGTTGTGAAAACACACCAAGGTTCATTCCTCCTGGAGCACTGCATCCTGCAGGTGCTCTGAAGGCAGTGAAATGCCATGGGAAGGTGCATGCCAGGCCAGGTCCCTCATTACTAATTGCTGATGTTAGCCTGATCTGTGGGCTTGAGATGGAGCCCCAGAGGGCAATGGACTCTGTCGTGAAAGTAAGTGAAATGCCAAAGATGTGAATAAAGTTTCATTATGAATTTTGAGGTTACTTGTAAGTTGAGACACTGAGAGAATTCGCATTTTAAAAACCCTGGTGCAGATAGGAAACAACAGATAAGTGCCTTTGATGCTACTGCCTCAAGGGATATCCACCACCAGCGCCTTGCCAGCTGCTTGTAGGAACCCTTGCTTCTGGCACTGTAGTCACCTCCAGCTTTTAGCTTGATTTAAAATGACATTGAAGAAGGAGTTAGCAACAGTACTGATGCAGCTGACAACGTTGGTTGTGGGTGGCCTTCTCTAAGTGAAAAGAACTTAAACTATTCCTTGTTCTCCATTTCTGTCTCTGCAGGTAGCCAAGAGCTGCAAGTGTCATTTCTCCTGCAGGGCACTGCATTTGGCTTTGCAGCAGGTAGTTTTGTCCCTGGCCAGTGTCTACCATGAGAGAATTCATGTCTTTCTATATTTTTTAGTTGCTCTCTGTCCTTTTAATTCTATAATTTCCCTTTGTTGCCCTGCCTTCACCCAGACCCCTGTGCTCTGTGTTATTTATATACCTGGGGCTGTGCAGCCCATGGTACAATGAACAAAGAACACAGAGCTACATGAGCACTGGGTTTCACATTCCACAAGGTTAGATTTAAGTTATTGAGGTTGCTCAAACAGTTTTTTCCTGCCTCCAAGGTTAGTGTGAGCTCTATAGCACAGTGCTTTATCACTGATTCTTTACCATCAAGTTTCTCATGAGCTGCCTCCTTCTCCCCATTAGAGTTGCAGTGTGGGGAGTTTCCAAGCCCTGCAGTGCTAGGCTGTGTTGCAGAGGAGTTGCATGCTTTTTTATAGTGTAATTGGAATAGAGACTGGTTTTTGACTTCTTTCTGTCAGTGCAACGCAAACCTATGGCAAAAATGAAGAGGCACTAGTCATCCCCCTCCAGCTTTTCAGATTTTATTTTTCCCAGCTTTTTCAGGTACTGAAGGAATGCTGAGAGGTGTCTGACAAGCCCCAGTGATGCACAACAAATAGTGCTGGAGCAGGCTCCCAATGGGTTGGGTACAGGCTAGGGCTGTGATGCTTGCCTGGGCTCTCTTTTGGCTTTGTGAATCTTGATTCATCCTGGACAGCAAACAGCAGAGCAGTGTTTTTCATTTCCTTGAGTGTGATATGGACCATATCACGGTTTGATAAATGTGCCGTGCTCCAGCGCAAACAGCAGAATTACCGAGTGTTGGGTTGTTTGGCCTCTGTCTTGGCAGCACTTTGTTCCTCCTTTTTCAGCAGAGAGAAGGATGAGTAATGCTGGCTGCGATGCTGGGGCAGCTAGGAGCTGGATTGAGGCCAATGAAGCAGTTAAGATGCCCCCTCACAGATTTTACATCTGGTGTTTAGAAACGACTGCCCCTTCAGTCTAGTGGCATAGGAGTGGCAGCTCTGTCCCCAAAAATCCCCTTACCAATCAAACCTTAATCCATTTGAGAGGGACAAAACCCATAACCTTCAGCAGGGATGGCTGCAGGCAGTCTGGTCTGGCAGCTCTGGTACCCCCAAAGGGAGGGCTGGCAGAAGCACAGCTTTCCAGCTTTCCTGCTTTCCAGAGGAGACCCTGCTTGTCTTTCCTTCTGGGAACAGCCTGGGCTCTCCAGACCCCAGACTCCATCAACACCATAAGCCAAGCATTATGCATGTTTATCCAAGCCTCTGGGCAGTCTCAAGCCAGAAGCACTCTAAGAAATGCTGTCTGGGACAGGGCAAACCCAGAGAGAGTGTTGTGTGAGCTCCTCTTTTAAAGAATGTGTTTAGAAAAATCTCACATGTGATTAAAAACAAAAAAGAGATTGAGTGGAGTAAATTCTGCAAATTTTTCCTATTTTATTTTTAAATGAAGGACACAAACCTGAGCTATCTCTGGCTGCAACTGGGTGAGATGTTTAATATGACACACAAGTAATTTTATTTTCTCATATGTAATCTTCTAGTCACCTATTCAAGAGGAAGGAATACCTTCTTTCCAATTTTCACCTCATGTCTGGTGAAAATGTGAGAGATCAGATACTAGGGAATTTTAAAGGAAAACCTAATCTGATCCCTTGGATGGGCAATATGGCATTTTTTCCCTTTTTTCCCTAATCCCTGGATTGCTCAGTTCCCTCTCCTCCTCTTACCCCCACCTCCTCAGTGCAGAAAGGAAAGCACTGAAATGTGATTTTGCCATCAGCAGAGGATGGGTTGAAGCTGTCATTTTCCTGCCCATACAACAGCTTCTTCCAATTCCAATTTCCTTTCTTTCTGAAGAAAGGCTTTGAGTTTGGTGTTTGTGTTCGTACCTGGTCCAGTAAGGCACAGCTGCTGAGCTGGGGGCTCCTCTCCTTTCACAGCTCGTGCAATTCTTCTGTGGGAAGAGAAGATCAGATGAGTAATTTGGGGAGAGAGATGGAGGGAAAAAAGGAGCTGACCTATGGCTTTCAAAGTGCTGGGTTCATTCCTCCTCATTTCCTAATTGGCAGGGAGTGCCTTCTGCTCAGGGAGAGACAGAGGCAGGGAGAGCTTCCAGCACACTCTGATTATACCCCTCCTCTGACCTAGCAGAAAAAGAAGGTAATTCACTTTCTTTTCACTCTTTGGCCTTTGTCCTAAGATTACTCAAGTCTTTTGCTTCATGAAAATTGGAGATCACCCCATTTTACACGTGAAGTGCCAAGATACCAAATGGCCTTTCCTTTCTGCCACCAGTGATGTTATTTTGCTATCCTCTGTGGCTGTGCATCTTATCAGTCATAAGGCTGAGCCTGACTGCCTGCTGAAGGATATGGATGTGGGCCTGCTCCATGTGTCTGCTTCTCCCATCTGTTTGTGCTGGGAGCTGTAGGTGATAAAAAAAGGATTTGATTATTTCAACCCACTCAGAGTTTTGGATCCTCCATATGACCAAAGATAGGCTTTTCAGTGGGTCACCAGCAATTATAAAATGAGAGAAGGAGGGGAAGGAAGGGTGGGAAGTTGTGCTTAGAGTAATACTTTATAACAAATTTTTCCAAGCTTGAACGAAGCCAATAAGGATGTGAAATACAGAGAGAAAGAAAAGAAGGAAGAAATAAGCTGGGGCACCAAAATCAACTCCACCCACTTTGATCTGATGGGTGAAAAAGAGAAAGATGTGGATTCCTCTCCTGCAGGAGACACAGCTTGCTGTCTCAGGAGGCAGCTCCCTGGCAGGTCAGCTCTCCTGCCCACTCCTGCCTGCATCATGCCCAGAAATCACAGGGGTCTCCTGGGTTCTGCTGTGTCCCAGCTGTGCCTGGACAGCAGCCCCTGCTTCCTGCATGGGATCCCCTTTCCCAGCCCCATTCCCAGCCACCCCTACCCAAACACACCGTGGGAGCTTTTTGTTCCTGATTCAGTCACTTTGCAAACAGTGTCACAATTTGTCAGGTGCTGAGCATGATACTTGCTTGATGGAAATGTTGGCCCTATTGTGAATCAATCCTAACAGCTTCTCACAGCGAGGTTGTGAGACAATGAGACAAATTTACTACACAGGCAGACAAAGCAGCTCCTATTATGTGTGCAACCACAAATAATAGGAGGATAAATGGGAACCAGTGAAAATATCTTCATGATGGGTGGCTGCAGGCACAGCAGTGTGTGTCAGTGGCTGAGTGAGTGAGGGAGGTGCTGGGGACAGCCAGGTGAGCCTGCAGGGCTCCTGCCTGATGTGCCTGAGCTGGGGGTGTGTGCTGAAACACAGGAAAGGTTTCAAAGCCATTCTGTGAAGAGTCTGCTCAAACAGAGTACGAAAAAACATTTGTTTTTTAAATTATGACCTTTTGCTCATTCTAAGGAAGTTTGGCATCAGGTAATACTTGTGAAGGTGCCACAATATATGCATTTACTTGTAGTTCCAGTCTGCTGTGGTGGAGAAGGGTAGCTTAAAAGTTCCCAGGGGAATATTCTCGTTGTAAAATTATTTTTGACATAATATTTTCCAACTAAATTATTCTGGGAAAGATGCTGTTTAAAAAAAAAAAAAAAAAAAAACTCACAACATGACCAATGTATTTATCTATTAATCTTGTAAGTAAAATATAGAATGGTTGAAATTATAATTCATATTTTATATATATATAACATATATAATGTATAAATATATATTATATAAAAATATATAATGTATATATATAACATATATAATATATATTACATTATATATAATATATTTAATATATTTTATATTATATATATAAAATATATATAATCCCGAGTTCTTCTTTTCGCTCTGATTCAAAAGAGAAAAGTGATTTTGTTTTGATCTGAAATATGAGAATTTTCTAATGAATGGGATTGCAGGCCAAAGTTGTTATTTGGTAGCATTTGTGAAACTATCTTGGCCATGATTCATTTTTTATGATAGGAATGTGTTGTAATGACCATATCTAGAGCTGGTCAGCCCTATGGCACTCAGCCTCTTCTGAGCTCCCAGAGACTGAAGGAACATGGAAGATAAATTGTCCTCTAACTGCTAGCAGGAACTTCTTGATGTCATGATTAAAATATGTCATCAGAGTAATATTGGGTGGCCATCCAAATTTTTCCAGCTAAAGAGCAAGGTCATTCTCCAGGGATGTCTGAAAGCTGAATGTACATCAGGTGTATGGTTAATGGTTGGTTTTTTCCCTTTTCTTTCTGAGAATGTTCTGAATCTGGGAGTCTTCCTCTGCAGCTACTGGTGGAAGTAACTGGGCGGTAGAAAGCTGAGTAGTCACTTACTGGCAGCAACTCTTGTCCTACAGAGAGTATGAAAGTGATGTCTGATGTTAGAGCTGGAAAGGCTCCTGCCCTGGAGAGGTCTTCAGGCATTTCTGCTGCTCCTTTCTCAGCATGGAGCAGCTGGATCAGCAATGACCCTCTCTCAGGGAGGGGGCTCCAGAATCTTGGCAGGATGGGGATCTCTCTCTCCCACCATGCTCTGCTTGCTGAGCACCACGGTGTGCTGGGCTCTACAGAATTTTGTACTAGTCAAATTTCTGTGAGATTTGGCTCTCTGGCCTGGGCAGCTCCCATCCAGCTGGTCTGGGCGGCAGAAAAGGAAGGAGGGTAAGGCTGAAGGGTGTTGGAAACTGCAGCCTGGAAACAAATGTAAGAGAGAGGTGAAACAGCAAGGCAGTGTTATAGTAAATTGTCTCTGGACAAGGGATTGCTGAATTGTCAGTCACAGAACAGTGTCTGCTTGTACTGGTTTTGCTGTTCCAGACATATGCCTCCCACAGGATTTAAGAACTTTCTTGGGAAGAGACCATGTGAATGTGCAGTTCTTGCCATTAAGGCTAATGCATTTCCTTCTAATGGCTCTGCTGTGATGAATCAGTCCCCACATGCACATCTTAGTGGTTGGTGTCACGCCCTGCTGGCTCTGGAAAAATTGTGAGTGCTGGTATGTGTGAAAAAGTCAGTATGAGGAGAGGAGGAATTATTTCTGCAGGATAATTTCAGGCTGGGGACACTACCCCTACTCAATGGTTGTTAGCATGTGAGGGAGTCTTCTCCAGAGGACCATTTTGCCAACATAATTCTGCCTCCAAACTGTTCTCTGGAAGAGTCCATCTCTACTGACTGCAGGCAGTCCATGGAAAGCCGTCTTAAAATTAGTTTTTATGTGGACCCTTCCTACAAACAGGGTGAATATATGTATATTCTTCTTAGTGTTTGACAAATGCTTCCAAATTGAAAAAAGGCAAAACAGAATTTTTCTTGCAAAAAATTGATGGGTTTTCTTTTTGTTTCTTGGGATTTTTTTGGTTGCTTGGTGTTATTTTATTTTATTTTATTTTATTTTATTTTATTTTATTTTATTTTATTTTAATTTTTTTTAGTTATGTTGTTGCTGTTTGGGGTGGTTTTTTTTTGGCAAGATATAAATCTGCTTTGAAGTGGAAGTGGTGGCTTCTTTTAGTGGATGCTGGCAAGTGTGTCAGTTTTATAAAGTGCTGCAATATCTCTCCAGCCAAATAGAGATGTTGCCATTTTGCCTGCTGTGAGCTGCATCTTGAAAATGAACTGCTTTGCCAGCTACAGGGGCAGCTGGGAGCCCCTTGTTCTGTGACTCTGCCCTGGTGCAGGCCATGAGAGCACATCTCTTGCCTCTCTAGGGTGTGCACATCTAGGGGGGGCACGTTTGTCATGTTTTCCGTGAGCTACAATAGATTGTCAGGGAAGTGAAATGCACGGATTGCCCATGACTGCTGGTCTCAGGATTGCTGTCGAATGGTTCAAAGCCAGCCCTGGCTGCTCAAAGGAGCATGTGTTAGAGGAGGGTGCCTCTGTGCAGGTCCTGATGTTATTCCCTGGGACAGTCCCTTTTTTGGTGAGCTTTGCTCTTAGCTTAACATTTGCTGTTGCTCTAATTCATTTACCTCGCCAGAATGGCACAAACAAAACCTGCAGGGGGGAAGGAATGGGGACAAATCATCTTTATTGTGAATATGTGACACCTCCAGCTGTTGATGGTGTGCTGAATGGCACCTGGGTGGCTGGCATCTGACCTCTTTATTAGTTTTACTCTTTTCTTCCTTTGATTTGTTGGGAGCCTGAAAAGCTATAGATGAAATGAAAAAGGACTAAAGAAGGGTAAATCACTTCAGGCATTCAAGAGTGTTTGTGATTATTCTGCAGGAAGAAAGATGACAGGCTGTGGTTATTTGGTTTATAAGTAGAAGAAAATATGATGAAATAAGTGAGCTCAGGGGCTTTTTCTTTGCTTGCCATACATGATTGTTTTGTGTGTATTTAACAGGGACTTCACTGCTGCAGCAAATCATTGAAGGGGAATATTCAGTGGAATCCAAAGAAGGATTAGGCTTTAATAGGAAAATGAATTGCATTTGTAACAAGCCTGACTGCCGAGTACCGACAATGTCACTGGAGCTGCCAATGATTTCTTGCTTCAGGAGCTGAGAATGTGATCTGGAGGGGCTGGAAGGGAGTGTCTGTGCACTGCACCTCCCCATCCTTCACTGGGCACATGCCTGTGCTTCTGTCTGCCTTGCCCTGAGTTGGTGGGACATTGAGCAGAGTTTTGAACTCATTGGGCAGTGATTTGATCAGGCATGACAGCCACTAAGAACCTAAACAAATAGCAGAGAAGCTAATTCTGTTCCCCTATCTAAAATTCTAATCTTGTTTGTGACATCATAATTGGTTGCCATAGGGACAATTATGGTGTCATAAAAAAAGGATTAATGATGAGTTTAAGTGAGGATTAAGCAGCTGGAACAGATGAACTTTTTAATAACTCCTGCCTCCTCTGAAAGCTACTGTTTTGTGCATAAAAATATAGCTCCAAATAAAGAATGATGGGCTGCATGAAAGTGAATATGCACTGAAGGAACTATTATGCATGCAAAAGGATATTGCTCTAAGTTTCTGAGGTCTATCAGGATGCTGCACTGTAAAGGAAATCTCATCCATGTAGAGAAATGCTGGAATGAGCAACAGATCTCCTGTGTTTTTTTCCAGGTGTGAAGCTCCACAGTTTATTTCTGTGCATCTTTCTTTTGTGTATTTAAACATGAAAAACTATGCATACTTGGGGTGAATGTTCCACTGTACTTAGTTTAGAAAATAAGTATGAGGGAAGTGATATGTAGAAGATAAATGAATATTGATGCAACTTAATATATTCACTTGTGAGGGTGCTTCAAATTTTAGTGGCTTGTCTGTTTGGAATAGGTTTTGTCAAGAAAATCAGGATTCCTGGAGCTAGCATACTTCAGGATAGATGATCTTAGCTTTTGCCTGTGCTATAAAGCTGGGAGGGCTGCTCAACAGAGAGCAAATCAAGCAGCCAGGATCCTTGTGCCCAAGCTGACAGGATCTGAACTGCTGCATTAAATGGTCAGTTCACACATGTTTTCCATGCTCCTGATTGTATGTGATTTGTAAAGCAAAGCTTTGAAAGCAAATCTCTATTGCTGATTTGAAAAGCAAAGTTTTGAAAAAAGCTGAATAGTTTCTGCAGCAGGAGTGTCTGTGCTGGCTGCTTTGTCCTGCAGGTTCCCTCAGAGCTGGGCAGGCTCCGTGTGGCTCTTGCTGCCCTGACCCCTCTGCAGTCAGGTATTGGCAGAAGGGCCATGGACAGCAATTATTAACATGTGACAGGGGATGGAAAAGTCCTGTGAATGGCTCTTGGGATGGACTCAGTGGCAAGAAACTACCTGAGGGCCTGTGTGTGGATGTCAGTGCTTTGTTGTCTCTCTTGCTCTTGTTACCTTTGCTTAACTCTTTCTGTCTCTCTCCTCCTGGCCCTTCTTGGTGCCTCTGTTACGAGCTGGAGAGGAAGGACTGTTTCTGGGAGGGGAAACACAGGGCTCCTGAGCTTTTCTGGGGACCCAGCTCTCTTGCTTATTGCCATGATGCTGGTCTTTGTTGAGACTTTTGGAGTGGAGTAAGAACAGCACCAACTCTTTGGTTGTGGTTGCTGAGCCCTGGAGCAGAGCTGCTCTTGCATCCCTTATTGAAGTGCATGGCAATCCTTACCAGAGTGCACAGGCTTGCAGACAGGGGCTTGAATGCCAGATCTCCTGGCATTTCTGCTGGGATTGCATGGATTTGTATACCAGGTGCTCCTGGCATTCCTGCTGGGATTGCATGGATTTGCATGGCAGGTGTTCCTGGTATTCCTGCTGGCATTGCCTCCTGCCTTGGGTGCTGCTGGCAGATGAGGTTGGGTGTCCTTGGCCCTGGCCCTGCTCTTGGCTGCTGCATGCTGAGCACAAGCCTCTCTCTGAAGCATTTTTGGGGAATAATGACAAACTCTTGGGTCTTCAAAATCCTGTACAGGTGTACATTAATCTCTGCAACATCACTGGGGTGGCAGAGGACAGGTTGTTCTCTTACCACAGGAGAAGAAATTCAAGAGAAAAGGTTAAACAGTGAATTTTTCAAGTGTTAGTAGAGGTGAAGCAGTCCTTTCAGAGTACCTGCTCAGGGACACATGAGCTTGGGGCACCCAAGAGGCTTTCTCTGATTTTTAGCCAGGCTGAAGGTTTCACCACAATTATAGGGGATTTCTGTGGGTATAGTGCCAGTAGGTTTGGATGCTCTGACTGCTGCCTTCTCCTTTCATTTCTCTCTTCTCTCCCAAAGTCTTTGACCTTCATTCCTCCTGGATGAATGCAGCAGCCCTGTGTACAGCATTTCACCTCAATCTGCCCTTGTGCCCCCAGGCAAAGGATTTGCTGGCCAAGGATCCAACCCTGCTGTTTTGCAATGCTTTGGGAAGAGCAGTTTATAACTGCCATGAGCTGTACTCTGGCTAGTCCTGCCCTCCAAGATACTGAAATCAGCTTGGGAACAAAAATTTTAACAAAATTAGAAGTATTAGAAAGCAAGCATTTTTATTACAGTGCTGGACACATCTGGGGGACTTTTCCCCTAACTGGATGTGTGTTGTGAAATTTTACAACAGGGTGTTTATTCCACCCTGATTGATCATATTCATTATAGCATATTTCCTAGCTAATGTATGAACATCACTTTTCCTAGAATTAATTTAGAGGCCTCTGCCTCTTACTGGAAGTCCTCTTATGGTTCTGAAGGGTCATCTTAAGGTGTTTCTGGTGGTCATATTCACCGAGAGCCCCTAGTATTGTCATGACTTTGCCTTGAACTTCTCTTAGGGCATGTGCTGTTATTTCTTGTTGCATAACTTTGCCACAGAAGCCCCTATGCTCCCAATTACCTGTTTATCCACTGGTCCTAGCTATGTTTTTCATCCTGTGTGCCCACTTTTACATTCTTTTATCTAATTTGCTAGTTAGTCTTTAAGGTCTATTTTGCATCTTCAAGGCAACTGGTAATTGTTCTCTGTGTTGTCAGTAGGAATATTACAGAGTAGGAGGGTGGCTGCTCTGAGCTTTGTGCAGGATGGGGAGTTCTGTGCTCCCATGTCCTGGAGCAGCAAGTGCAGGACAGAGTGGCTTGATGAGCCCAGAGCAGGGCAATGGCTTGTGCCAACACAGACCCCTATAATCTGTGCTTTCAGGGGGAGCTAAACCCCTCTGCTGTGTGGACCTTGGCGGTTCTCTTCTGAAATAGATTATCTAGTTGAGTGTCTTTCTAGATCACAGCAGTAATTCCTTGAGGAATGGCTAAGAGGGCACAAACAATTTTATCATCTCCTCCAGACTGAGAAGGTTTGCCCACCACCAGGTGTGGAGATTCAGGCAATTTGAGAATGCAATACCCAAGGAACTACTTGGTTATTTTTTCCATCTGAGCTTCTCCAGCAGTCTGCAAGCTCCTCCCTTCCCACCCAAAGATGTGGGGCTCTGGCTGCCCTGGGCACACCTCAGCTCAGTGCCAGCTTCCTCAGGGTTTGTCCAGGGACCTGGTGCCACCAGTATAGTGACGGGGACCTGCTGGTACATCAGAGGGGTGAATCTGGGAGAAAGCACTGCCCTGGCTTGCTCTCAGATGTGGTTCCCCCCTTAAATCCCAAGTTTTCCTTTGTAAAATCAGAGGCATCCTGTTTGTTTACAACAGGCTGCACCAGGTTCCTTCCTCCTTGCTTACAGCAAAGGCAAGGTGTAGAGCTGGAAGGAGAAGTGTTCTGTTCTAACTCCTGTGCTCTCAGGCACTGAGATAAGCTTATCTCAGCTGTGTCTTGGACTGTCTGTGTATGGCACGTGCTCAGTGAGAGGGCACAACTGTGTGCCTCTGAGCTGGGCAGGAGAACATTATTCATGAGTGGTCACATGCAGCTGACAAATGTGGAATTGGACCAGTGGTACCTCACAGTGCAGCACAAACAGCCTGGCTGTGCCCTGAGTGCCTGCTGTGCTGCTGGGGCTGGTGGTGGAGGTGCCCCTTGTGACAGCAGAGCTCATGATCTGCCTCTCTGTGGGTGAGGAACAGGACAGGGCTGTCCCTCCTTTCAAACAGGGTGTGAGTACATCTCTAGGCCAGCACAGCTGTTCTCAGAGTCACCTTGCCCTTGCAGAGTTCAGATGGACACCAGCAGCACTTTCTGCCCCAGGCTGAGGGTTTCAGGGACTGGTCCTGCCTGCCTGGGCTGCAGAAGTGTTCCCTGGAAGTGCAGTCCTTGTGGTCTCAGGAGGCATTAAGTACAGGTTAAACTGAAAAGCAAGTGGGAGCAGTGGGTCTGGATGCTAACATCTGCCAGAGCACAGAGGAAGTACGTGAAGCAAGGGGAATTTCTCTGTCTTGTTGACACCTAGGCAAGAATTGTGAGCCAGAATACGTCAATAATGTGTTTATATAGATGCCTTGAGCTCCCTGCTGCTTTCCAAAACACAGCCATAAGCTAAGCCTGTTTCACCTTCTAACATTTGAAACCTGTTTCCATTTGCTACATCAAAATCTCTCCCCTCCCCCAGTATTTTATCTTTGTCCTAATTAATCAGAAGATTATTAAAAGTCCTTGCCCAAACCTCGTGAACAACTTCTTAAATTCTAGACTGAGTTTATTTCACTTTAGCTGGGACTGAAGTCCTCTACCTCTTGTAAGTTACTGAAAAGCCTTTGATATTAGTTTGCTCACACATGGGTGAAGACACTGTTCTGGTTTTATTAGTGATCTCCATATCAGAGAGAAGACCAGGCTCTGAGGCTAACCTGAAAATAAACTAGAGGCAAGCAACACCCCAGATCCCATTAATTTCCATCAGATCTGCTCTCCAGCTTTTTTGATTCCTCTGGAAAATTGCTGCAAGTTCTTTAATTGGATCCACCTCAGAGGAGCCTTCTGTGGATCAGGGTTTGGTGGCTCTAGAGAGGATGTTGATGCTGTCCCTGTTTGAAATGGGGACTTCCCATGGGTGAAGCACTAACAGTTGATATCTCACCTAAATCTGGGCCTCACTTTTTAGGCCTCCCCTTTTTAGGCATTTTAGAAATATTAAGTAATAAATTTCACTGCAAGATATGTGCAAATGGGAAATTATTTCTGGCTTGTTATTTCATTTCTGAAGCTCTGTTCAGTCTTATGAGGGTTTTGATGATGGTAAATGAAAAAAGAAAACCCTCTAGCCAAATAACTCTTGAACAGAGCCCCCTTTTCATCTGAATCTGGGAACATGAAAGTACAAATCTGTCTCTTGCTGGAAAATTTCATTTCTGTTCTAATTTGTAATAGGTCTCTAGGTGCTGCAACAATTTCCTTTCTCTGCAGATTTATCCTGAGCCTTTGTCAACAGTTTGGAACTGAATGGATGTTTAAAGTACATTTTTCTCTATTCTTTCCCCTTACATGAAGTAAAAAAGAAAAGTCTAAGCCAATTGGTGACCAAAATGAGCCATGGAGACAAAAGTGTTAAATATGAGTCAGACTATCTTGTTTTAGCGTGTGAGTCAGCTTTGGTTTTAAGAAAAACATTTAAAAGATGATTGGAAAAAATGCTGAATGGAAATATTTCAGAAGAGTCTCTGTGTCCCTGAGTGAGAAGATGGGAGATTTACTTATCTCCGTGCAGAAATGATCACAAAGTGTTAAAAGTAGCACAAGTGATGAGCTCATAGAAATTGAAGGGTCTTCTTTGGGAGGATCATGCCCAGTGTCCCCATTTATGGCAGAGGAAGTGTTATTCAAAGGGAATATCAGGGTGCAAGGCCAGGGCAGTGAGTCCCTTGGTTTACCAGGCACAGGTGCCAGGAACATGTGGATGCTGGGACTCCAGGGAAGGAGAGACTGAACTGCTCTGCCTGAGCTGGCTTAGAGCCTTTGGAGCTGGCCTGAGGCACTGGAGGCTGCTCCTGCCCTTGGCTGGTGAGCCAGGGGTGCTGTGACCACTTTTTGGGGAGGAGACGTTGTGCGTTCACTGAAGCTCAGCCACCTTGGTAAGAGGGTAGCAGGTGTGAAGGGGAAGGGAGCATTTAGAGAATGGAAAGACTGAGGAGTTGGCAGAAATCTATGGAAGGTTTTTCCTCTCTGGATTTGTTATACCTGCTTCCTGTATTTCACAGCATTACCTTTTTAAAAAATGGATGATCAGCCCAAAGGGATAATCTTCATCTGTAAAGCTGGAAAACACCAGCAGAGAAGAGCAGGTGATGTGTGGCACAAAATAGCAAATGAACCAGCTAAAAAGCTATCCAAATTCCCTGTAAAAAGAACATTTTGAGAAAAAGCATAAGAGTTGCCATTAGCATGGAATGGACTATTGCTGTGCACTGTAAATGAAGTAAATTTATTCCTGAATCCACTCTGCCTTTAAGCGCTTTGCTTGTAGCCAGACAAAATGTTTATTTGAAGAACACAGTAGCTTCTTCTTACTCATGGATAAAGATGAACCAGCAAACGGTGGAAATGCATTATTATTATACTTCATCACAGGGTAAGGGTTATTATGTGCTCTGCCTGGCTTTACTTGTTGTGAAAGGCTACAGCACTCAGAGCTTTTAGAAAGCCACAGTGGTTATCTGCTTGAAGCAAAAGCAAGGGATTTTTTATTTACTGCTCTAACTCTCAGTGCTCATCCTTGGGTTTGAAGTAAAATTTCAGCAGGAACTGGGAATGGCAGGGGTTTTGCTTACTCTGCTTTTACTTGCTGTCCTGATGTTCAAACATTGTCAGGTCCTCCATGGAAAAATATAAGCCAAAGAGGTGGAGCTTCTCCCCACCAGTTTTATAAGTAGATACTCAAGTTTTCACCTAAATATAAAAAATGGGAAGGGAACTGAAACCTACTCATATGACAGTTGTTCCAGTGACCTCTCAGGAACCACCTCTTCCCTCTGTCTCCCCCTCATCTTTTTTTCACTTGGCTACTCTGGGGCAGTCACAGGGTACTCCTCAAGCCTCCCTGGATGTACTGCTTTCTTGTCTTCATGCTGGGCACCTCCTGAAGCTGACAAGAAAGTCAAACACTGGGTGCTGGGGGCAGGAGCCAGCAGAACTTCTCAGGAATGTGGGATCGGTGGAAAGACAAGCATCCTTGGAACACACGAAGGTTGGAAGATTCCATGTGTGCTGGTGCACATTTATCTGTGTGCTCCAGGTTTTCATGTGTGTATTTATATCTCTGTGGGCCACCTGTGTGATCCACATTAGCTGCAGAGTGTGTGTCAGCATGTTTGTGTGTGTACAATAGTGAGCTCGTGTAGTAAAGGAGCAAAGGGGCTCTTTAAAGGGCTCACCCTGTTGGTTTCTGTCATGGCAATTGGAGTGGAGAGCTAAAGAGGAATTTTCTCCTTAAATGTCACCAAGTGGCTTTAAATGTGTGGTGTGGAACACTTGAAGTAGTGGGGTGTGACAGAGGACTTTGCAGACTTTAAATGATGTTGTGCTTTTAATAACTTCTTGTGAATTCATGCCTTGAAGTGCGAGAATTTTAGAGGGGTTTATGTGAAGGGTAAGAGGACTGAGATTTGACCTGCCCTCAGAACAAAGTTAGCTTGGTGCTCCTGATGTGTGCAGTGCTTATTCTTCCTGCAGCTGGGGTGTGATGTTGTGGATGATGTTGGCTCTGCTGCAGCAGGCACAGAAAGCTGGGCCACCTTCTGGATGCCAGGCCACTCAGGAGACCTTTCCTCAGTGCCTGCCCTTTGGTTCCCTGAGTGGATAGACTGAGCATCCATCCCTGCTGGTTATCCCCCTTCCAGTGAGTGGAATTCTGATGGGATCCCCAAGAGCTGGCTTTCTTGTTCTCCTCCTCCTTTTGTTGAAATTACCCTGGCTTTGAGAGCTGTAAAATTAGTGGTTTCAGAACCCCTCAATTGTATTTGTATCTCTTCATGGTCGAGGTGTTTCTTGGTGTGAATGCACACAAATCACAGTGATTTGGAAGACAGGATGATATGTTTGCAACAGCCTCTGTACAGACTGGATTAAATACTGAATAATTTGGGACAAGGGAACCCCAATTATTAGTTCCTAGCTTTCCCTAATGAATCATAATGTTGTGTGTAGATCTTCATAAATCTTACTTGGTTTATAACTTCACTTGCTCCTTAGAAAGAGGCAGCCCTGCAGAAATCACTGAACATTGCAAACCCCTCTGCACTGGTTTCTCAGCTGTTGAGCCCTCATGCTGTGCAGATGTTTTCTAACCCATCAGCTCTCTAGTTTCTACTCCTCTTATTCTAAATCTTAGACTTCATTTACAGGCCTTTATCCAAGTATTTTCCTGTCTCTGTCTCAACAGCATCCATCGCTGAAAACAAAGATGGACTCAGTATGAAAGGCTGTAGGATTGATTTGTTCAGTTTTCTGCTCATCTCATGTATAATTTGGTATCTGTTGGAACAGACAGAGTGACTCCCTGTGATTTCCTCTGACTACCCTGGGCTCCACTGTCCAAATGTGATTTTGAGGCATATTTTATTGATTATTGAACAGGTGTAGATGACTCTCTGAGCTGCTGTAGCTTTGGTCCAGGACCCTGCCCCTTAATTTTGTGTGTATTGTATTTATTTCTCAAGTTTCATTGATTTTTTTTTTTGGTCTTTTTTGTAATTTTTGACAAGAGATGGCATTGTGGAACATAAAGTGTTGCTACCTTTTGTTTCAATTTAGTTGAATGTAATAAATTTTCTTAGTCAGTCATTTGCCCAGATAAGTATGTAAGCACTCAGTGTTTATATTTTGCAAGCTGGGGGAGGGTCTAATGCTATCTAGCAGGAAATCAGATTTTATATAGCTGAATATAGTACAGCAAAAGTAATTTGGTGTGGGGGGATAGAATGCAAGAAAATAAAGATAGTGCAGAAGGTAATCTCACCCCTGAGGAGTTGCAGCTGCACTAATTACCAAAGATTAGGGACAGGCCTGCCCTTAACAGGCCACAGCTGTGTCCAATGAGGATGGGTGCTATGAAAGAGTGGGTTAGCTGATTAAGAAGAAAGCTGGGGTTTGTTTGCTGTGCTGTGAAGAAGAGGGAGGAGTCAGTGCTGTGAGGAGTTGTCCGTGAGAAATCACCAAGAAGGTATGGAACTTTTGCAATAAGATGACAACAATTTGGGGTTTTTTATATTAACAACAAAATCTTATTTCATGGTTATGAATTTTGAGCCCTAAACTTTAACCTTCTGATGGTATTGGCTGTGAATATATTTTTAAAATTTAATAGCTAGCTAACAGTGAAATTTTTAGTAAATCCCTCCTGTGTATGGCTTCTTTTCCCCAGTTGCTTACAGTGCCATAAAGTGAGTGCATCTACTTTTCAGATTACTTGTTGTAGTACAAGATGAGGAAAATTTTGGTGGCTAGGTCTAAATGCTTTTCTTAAAGTGAGCTGGTAATAAAAAATCTGTTTTCCTTCACCCCTGCAAGGCTGTACATCATAAATGTTAGTCTGCCCTCTCCCTGTGAGCTGGGTTGTGGCAGGGCTGCTGCTGGAAGTTCTGGGTGGTTCAGATGCAGTGTGGGCCAGAGCAAGATCAGAGGAGGTTTTATTTGTTTTCTCCTTTGGCATCCATTCACGTTACCCCAGCTCTCTGAGGAGCTGCAGTAGCTGGGGACTGATGGAATGACAGAGCCCCAGGGAGGGAAAGCTGATGGTTTCTGTTTGGAAGGAGGGGAAGAGGAAAGGTGTGTTCTGTGGCACCCTGTATTAATTGTTTCAGGAGAGGATGTTTGTGTCTTTAGGCTTGCTGTGTCTCAGACTCTGCTCTACAGATGACCCTGAAGGCAGAGCTGAGGCAGGGAAATGGATGTGTCACCTATTCTGACTCTAAATAGTGGTGATGGTGATAACAGCTTTCTTGGAAATTATGTATATGGGGATGAGAGGTGGAAATGCTGCTGGAGACATCAACCAGCTGATTTTGAAACTGTGGTGTACTTAACCCTCCTGCCCCCAAACACAGAACTCCTCCCCCTTCCCTGAATCCCAGATCTCCAGCTCTATTTCAGGACTTGATTGATCACAAACTTCCTGAAATAAGGGAGAAGGCTCAAGGAGGATGTTAAATTTGGATATTCAAAGATGTTAATTGCAATAGAACCAATTTCCTGATGAGAGCTCTTCTCCACAGAGAAGTCATCTCATCATTGTAGAAACACCACCATAATTAACAGGAGCTGAAGCATTTATTGGCAGCTCATCACAGAGGCCTAGGTTAGTGTGTGTCCAGATATTTTATAATCTCCTTTTTCACAGGAGTGATATCTTCATGCTCAAAGATGAGGTGTCTTGGTTTATGCTTGCCTCTCTCTTACTGATGTCTCAGTTATTCTCAGAACGGCAAATGTGTGGTTCTTTTGTCCACTTATCCAGACACAGAATTAGAATGATTGAACATCTTTTTGGGTAAAGTAGTATAGCAACTTTTCAGAGTGTTTAAAATTCAACCCAATAAAAATCCTGGAAAAATGAAGAGGGCAACCTTTCTCTTATGTCTCTTCTCCTTAGCTCTGTTTCCCTTTGGTGTTTCATGTGTGAGGCTTATGCTGCAAATTTGGACACTAAGATGATAAATGCTGTATGCCTGGCCTCTGACTGAGGAATAAAATTAATCCAATTCCTGTTATCCAGAAAGCAGAGCAGTGCAGGGCAAATCAGAAACCTGTTCTGTGGGAGAAGGTGTCTGGGAGGGTTGCACTGAAATTAGAGAATAATCTTTTAGCTGAGATGAGCCACAGTTTAATTTTCCTTGTACGTCTCCAGCAGGGTCACTTGGTTATGCACATCCCCAATGGGTTAGACTTGGAAGTCTTTGGTCAGGTAAGATTCTAATGTTGGAGTAGGAGTGATACACATGAACTACAGTTGCCTGGATCAGGGAAAAGCAAAATACTGTTGCACAGAAAGCAAAGCCATTTGCCTAGCTCCAGGTGTTTCCAGCATTTTGCCAGTGGGTATGGAATGAAGACACACAGAATTATGCTTCAGAAATGGACACTGTTTCTTAATCAGTACACAAGTGTGATAGAAGACTATTTTAAGAGCATCTACATTTGGTACAAAGGATGCAGATTCCCTCATTTAGTCTGATCTGTGCACTCCTTCTGCTTCAGCCTTCTCCTCAGCCATTTTCCCAACTCCCACCTGATGCTGCCAGAATTAGAACTCTGTCCCTACCAAAGCGACCCACAGCTCAGCAGCCCCTTGCCTTTCCCAGCCCCTCTCTGCTCCAGGCAGACAGCTTTCCCTACATATATCCCTGAATGTCAGGAGCATGTTCTCTGCTCCCACTGCATCCTCCTTCTGCATGTACAGCCCACTCCTCCCCACCTGTTGCTGGTTATGGAAAAGGAACAAAAGCGAGCACGAGCGAATGTGCAGAGCTCTGTACAGCAGCAGAGGTGTCAATCTGAGCAAATCCCCAGCTTTAGCAAAAGCCTTCTTTCCCCTGCAGTGCCAGCATTGCTTTGCAGCTTGTGGTCCTTCCTGTGCTGAGCCAGGGGCTGGAAGGGTTTTTTTGTGTCTTGTCTCAACCTCCTGCTTTATGCCCAGTGACCACCCAAGCACCACTACCTGCAGAGCATCCATAGCCTGGGACATTAGGGTACCTGCTGGTCCTAAAACATGATGAGAAGATTTTGTTGCCCTAAACATCTTAAAGCAGGGGTAAACAGTGATATACAAATCCCTCTTCTTCCATGGGACAGAATGTCGCTATTCAGAGGAACCAGTAGGTTCTTAAGCCAGTCCATGGCTGTGGTCTGCACACAGCATGTGGGTCAGAGCCAGACCCCTGTGCAGCTGCACTGAGGCCTCTCCCCACCTGGGAGCTCCAAATAATCTTGAGAGAAGCCAGAAGTGTAAGTAAAAGTCTGGTCATGAATGATCTTCTCTGCATGACAAACCTCACCTTTGCCAAAGGCTGTGCTGGTGGGAGAGGAGAGCTACCTTAGACTTTCTTGTCCTGGTGTCTTCAAGTACCAGCTCAAAATAATCTTGAGAGAAGCCAGAAGTGCAAGTAAAAGTTGAACTAACTAATTTGGGTGGGTTTTGACTGTGTCTGTCATCCCAGGATGGGGGAGTGCAAGAACTGTAGGAGGAAAGTTGGATGAGAGAGGGTGGTTGGGTGAGGATTTCAAATATGTGCAGGAGTATGTGCCTTAATGCATTGAGTGTGTTGGAGGTGAGGAACTAGAAAAAGAGAAGTTCTCTTAATAAGTCTGAGTCACTGTGTGAGTGGGGGGTGGTGGCAGGGATTCATAAACTGAGGAGGACACTGGAAATTTTGCATGGGCTGAACTGGAAAACATGGAGGGGAAAGGAATGAAAACTGCTGTGCCAAGCTCTTCTAAAAAACCCTTTGAACTCTTTGCAGAGCCCACCTAGTGTTTACCTTGTGGAGCTTGTGAAAATAGAGCATGCAAACCTTCTGAGGGACTGGAAGCATAATCTCAAGTAAATGGCAAATGGTTAACTTAATGAATAAATCTTGGACAATCTTCCCCTTGGTCCCTACACCACCTCTTCCTGGTTCAGGTACAAACCCAAAGGAGGCTTCAGTTGAAATAGTTTCAGCTGAATTTGTTTCTAAGGTTGTTCAGCTATGAATCTCGGAGCAAAACTGGAGGTAGGAGACTCATGGGGATTGAAGAAGAAGAAATAGCCCCCACAGTGCTTTCCTGCTGATCTGTGCACTCTGAGAGCCCAGAATATACTTTACACAAGGGGGGTAGCAAAGCCACCTGGGATTCCCATGTACACCTCTTCAAAAAAAGCAGCCCCCACAGAGAAATGAAAAAAGCAAAGTAGAGGGAGAGAGGAAACTTAGGTTGAATTTTAAAATGGCTTTACTGAAGAATTAGGACCATGTTTATGAAAGAAAAGAGACTTCTAACAGGGGGCAGATTAATTTAAAGTAGGTTTCGCAACACCTTCATCCAGAATGAATGAACCTTAGCTCAACTTAGTGTTGTTTTATTCATTTGTCTCTTCTTTCTACCTGTGGGCCTGAGCACACATACATAAATATTTCCAGAGATGGCTCCTTGAGTGCTGTTTCCCACATCCTTGTAAGGAGTAACAAGTAGTGGGCATGTCAGAAGGATCCAGATCATAAGAGTTTATAGTTTAGCAGAATACAGACCAGTGGGTGTAAAGTTAGCCAAGTTGCACGTATGAAGCTCCATCTGAATTATGCCTGAACTTTGCACTTAAAATTTAGGGCTGCTAATTTAAGAAAGTATATTTCTGAAAGAGTTTGGGAGGAAGCCTAGCTGCCTTCCTGATAAAGAGGTACATGAGCACCCATGTGTGCTGGGCAAGCAGGGGACCTGTGCAAAGCACAGCAAAAGGACAACTCATTGTAAACCACAGTGTAACAGAGGCTGCTTCTCTGGCAGTCATTTGCCATAGCTGCTGGGTCTTTCAGCTAAACTCAGACCAGCCCAAGCCTTGAATTAACTAGAAATCAGTAGTCCAACTGCTTTCAGAATTGTGCTTTTATCCACTGGAGGCAGGCTGAGCAATGCCAAGTCTTCCACGGGGACCATGATTCATATGCCAGTGAACAGCTGCTGCAGATCCCTGGGTATGCCCAAATGATGCTGAAACTGATGCTTTTGCTATGGTGTGAGGCTATTTTGTTGTGGTGTGGGTGAATGATTAACTAGTTATTAATTTCAGGTAAATTCAGGTAAATAGGGTCCTCATTAGCTTTGGTGTTGCATGCAGTGGGAATTCAGCCTCTTGAAATATTCTGCCTGTTGTTTTCCATCTTGAAATCACTAATTTTCTAGGTATTTACTTCCATGCAAATGAGTGAGATAGTGTTGTTCTTTCTCTGAATGATATTTGTTGTGCTAAAAATTAGGAGGGGAAGAACAACTTAGGAATCTCTGCATCTAGCATATATATATACACACACACATATATATATATTTATATATGTATTCTTCCTGAGATGGAAAGCATGGTTAGACAACTAGACATGCACACAGCAACTCTTGCCCCTAGTTTTTTGTCTCTGTTACAAGAAAATACGTGAAGAAAAATATGGTGTCTCTGAGTGGGAGTTATCACCTTCTAAGTATTGGCTTAAGACCAGAAGAAACAAGGTTTGTTTGAGACCTACATAATTCTGGCCTAGATCTCTGGTCCATAGTATGGAAAAAAACTTCATTTAGAAAGCTCTAGGCCACTGCAAACATCTTGTCTTTTTGGTGTTTCCCATATGTTTAGCCTCCTTTGCTTTCTGCTTTCAGTTTTCATCTCTGAAACACCTTCTCAGGGCTGTCCCCTCACTAATGGCATTAAAATTGCATTGCTAATGTATAGTGAGGTAGGATAAGGCTGATAGTGTGGACTTTAGGAGAAGGGAGTTGTCATGGGAAATGCTGGAAAGTTCCATCTAAAATAGCTGGGATTAGGGGTCTCTGTTTTCATAGCATGGTTCTCAAGCTGCATTATCCTACCCCGTGCTCTCTGCCTTGCTTCTGATTTCTCTTTGGAAAAATCCAGAGAGCAGTCAGGCCTAATGCATCCCTCTGCACCACAGTGGCTATTTCTGCCAAATTCTGGATATTGGACTTGGAAAGCTCATAGGACCTGTGGAGAAAGGAAGAGAGGAGGAAAGGGTGATTATCAAACACATTATCTTTTTGATCTCTTTTTCAAGGAAGGAGGGAGGGGTAAAGGGAGGAGAAGGACAGAGGAGCCGAAAAGGAGAGTTCTGATGCTAGTTTATTTAACGAGCAAAACACATAAAGATTAGGGTTCCTATGGCAACTAGCTACCAGCAGAAGCACCTCAAGGATTTGGGGAGGAGTGGGGGGAATGATGGAATGGTTAAGCACAAGGTTCCAGCATTTTGGATTAAAAACACCTTTACCCAGCTGCAGCAATAGCCTCAAGTTATTTGCTGCAGAACAACATTTGTGTATGAAAATGTCCTCAGCTCTAGAGGACATGTTCTCCATGTTAGTTGGAGTCAACAGGAACAGTTTTATTGACAGTCCTGTCATGTTCCCTCTCTGAAGAGTCTGAGGAGAGGGAGATGGCAGATGATGGAGGGACATTAGAAGCTGAGTGGCGAGTGCACGAGGGACACAAGTTAAGGTTTGTGGCTATGATATCTTACTCTGTCCCCTATTCTGCAAGGCCACAGGAGCCACATCCCTTCTCCTAGATGTAAAAAAGGTTGCAGAGCAACTTTCTTCTCTGGTCTTCAGACAATGCCATTTCAATAAAATTAGGATAAATGTATGCAGAGGATAAAAGCAGCAGAAATCTTTAAAATGTCAGTTTTGTTTGGCTTTTTAAAAAATTATTTTCTCCAGTGCTGTAGTAGCTCCAAGAGCCTGGGTGCTTGTATTTGTTCTCTGCTTGATGCCAGACCTCTTGCTGAGAAGAACATCTCTCACCAGGTATTGTGTTTTTTTCATTTGGATTTGAAATGCCAGATCATGCAGTCATTTGAATCTGGGAGTAAGGGGAGGATGCAGGAGGTTAAGGATAGCTTCTGTTTACATCACCACAGTACAGGGCAGAACCATCTGTATGCAATTTCAGTTGTTGGTATTGAAGATCCTACTGAACAGTCCCCTGAGCTAACCCAACCCTGGGAGGTTGATTGAGTGATTTTCTTAATTGGGTTTTGTCTGTTGATCTCACTTGCTTGTTTTTTGTTTTTTTTTTTCCCTTTTTAATAACTTATTATAATCATGCCCCTCTGTCTACTAAAAAATCCCCTACACCTCACATTGAGAAAGAATTCTATTTGTCCTTTGGCATCTGGTGGTTGGCATAGCTTTAGTTAGAGCTCATGTTGCTGCTGATCAGTGGACACAGGGAAGTGTTCCCTGCTCATCCTGGGCTGTGCACACACAGACATGGACCAGCCTGTGCTGGCAAGGCTGACAGAGAGAGGGTTTGTCAGTCAGTCTGCAGGTGAAATCTGAAATCAGGCTAATTTCAGTGTTCATGGAGTAAATAGCAAGTTGTGAGCTTGTCCCACCAGAAAGAGCTGCTGTGTGAGTTTTGTGACAGTTCCATGAATGTGGGCTATCCTAGGATGAAATCATTCCATATGAGGAGAGCATTTGCACTGCTTGTGACAGAAGAGTGCATGTGGCAGGAATGAGATGTGTGTGGGGCTTACAGACAGACAAATAGCACAGGAGGATGAAGGGGCTTTAGCTCTGATCAGAAAAAGATATGTCCAAAATTTTAATAGGTCATAGCTGTTAATAAGAGCAACAATCCCACAACTGCCATAAATGGAGATGGTGGATGGGGAAGGAAAAATTTAGGAGATGGGAAGTATGCAGTAACATGATGAAGGGAGATAGGCTGATATGAGAACCTGAATAGAATTCAGGAAAATGAAATATGATGAGGAGGTTTGGAACTGGGGCAGGAGGAGAAAGGCACAATGGGTGCTGTGTGGGTAGGAGTGAAGTGGGGGAGTAGGAACTGAGCCAGATAAAAGGGGAAGGGAGGAATGGTTAGTGGAGAAAATGATCAGGGAAAGGAAGGTAGAGATTTGTAAGGCAATAGGAGGGGAGGAGATTAAATGGTGAAGGTGGAAGAAGGAGGGCAAGCAGAGAGCATAAGTGTAACAGGGATATTGAATTAGAGAGGTGTGGGGGATGGATCTAAAAGGTGAGATCAGGGAAAGGAGGAGAAAATGTTCTATTACCTAGGCAAAGCAAAAGGTTTGAGAGAGAGCATTAATTTTAAAGGGGAGGAGTGCAGGGGATGGAGAGAGCAGTAAACAACAAAAACCTCAGGAAAAAAAATAGAGCTATAAAACAAGCAACAAAACTGTGAGAAAATAAAAGGAGAGGGGTGAAAAAGAAAGAGCCCCCAAGGGTGACAATGTGTTACTTTGCAGACACAGCACCTTGAGAAACTCCTCAGATACACGTGTTCCTGTGAGCTCCCATGCAAGCTTATCTTTGTGCTTCCCCTGATCTCCCTGATGGAAGTGGGCAGCCTTTGCCAAAGGAAATGAAATCTCCACAGCTACAGGGTATGACTGTCTAGATGACCTAACAAAAATGCCCTCCACGCTGCCTCTGCCTGTACATTTGCTACATAAATTTAGGGTGAGGACACAGTTTAATTCCAGTTTCTAATACCTTCCTGCTGTTCAGAGAATACCCTCAGTGTATGCAGTACTGGGTAGTGTGCATATTTTTGAGTAACTTGTGTAATAAAGATTTTATTTTAGTAGTAGGAGCAAATGCTGTCCTCAAGAAGCAGATGTGGTCTGTGTATCCTGAGTGGCTGACAGATGAAAGTTTACAGTGCAAATAATGCTCAAAACTGTGATCAATGCCTGAAATGTCTTTTTAAAGAGAGCTTGCTGTCATTCTCCTGCATATCTGCTCTGCCCTGGAACAGCCATGACAAGCTGTGACAGGCAGAGTTTTAGGGAAATTCCTGTTAGCTTGGGGTGCCCAGCCAGGAATGGCAAAAACCCAGGAGGATGCATGGGATTCTCCTGCAAATCTGCAAGATTTGTTCTTGCAGCAAGAGATGTGCCTACAAATGCTACTACTTTTAAGCCAGACTTCCAAGTATGTTGTGCTCTGAATGAATTGATGAGCATAGCCTGAGGCACACTATTTCTCACTTGTTCTGGTCTGCCTGCAAAGCAGCATTTTAAGGGAGGCTGGGATGCCTACCCCAGGCACTCATTTGTGGCTGAACTCTGTCAGAGAGAGGCAAGTGCCAAACACATGCTCTGATTTGTAAGCACCATGAAGGAATTGTTCTGGAGGGGGTTGCAGCCATTCAGCCACTCTCCCTACCAGGCCTTTTATAAATTTTTCATTTACAGTCAAAGATTGAGTCAACAGACTAAGTGGTGGATGGGGTGAGGCCTCAGGCATCCTCAGCAAGACAGAATCTGTCAGGCTGAGCTCTCTGTGTGCAGTGAAATAATAGCATGATGATGTTTCTAAGCCAGGATTCACTTTCCTAGGCTTAGCTTCAGCTCACCTGGCTTCTCTTGATCTCCAATTAGATTTCCATCTGCAATTGTCACCATTATGAGCATCGCTCCTTTGAATTATGTTTTCATTGGGAAATAACTTTTTCCTTTCATCTGGAAACTTTCCACTCCTGTTTCCTCTGTATGCTCCACACTAGACTTCTCCATTAGTAACTTCTGGGTGTTCAGCCCACTTGGAAGTAAAATAGGTTGCTATATTAAAGTTGCATTTGAAATGCAGAATTTTGGTGGTGGGCTGAACATAGGTGGAAATCAATCACATTTTTGGCTAATGCACAGAAAAATGCTTTTCTGCCTATATGAGGGGTGGAAGGGTGCAGGCTTGTCAAAGAAAATCTCAACTCTTCTGTGATTTTTGAAAGTGTTGGGGGAAAAGCATTTGACATGTAAAACCAAAAATAAGTGGGGAATTGGATAGGGCTATGCTGATCATTGATTACTGTTTCTCTAATTGCATAATTTACAAGTCTGAATATATATGGGGGGGGGGAAATGCTGAATTTTCTTGTGCCTAAATTTTTAAGGAACTTGCATATTACTGTAATAAAATCAAGCCCTCTAGCACAGTATTTGAAAAACTCTCCTGTGCTGCAAGGAGCCATCAATGAGATGTCAGACATTGCCAGCTTCCTGGGTCCCTGCTGGAGTGGGAATGGGAATTTGGTAGTGAAAATACCCAGGTGATCTTGGGGAAACACACAGGGCCATCTGTTGTAAGGAAAGGTGGGAAAATCTCCAAGGTTTCTGCTAACCTGAGCTTGTGGGAAAGGCATTGCTGGTCTCAGGGTGGGGATTGTTTTAGTCACAAGTGTGTGAGCAAGACACCAGTCAAGCAGCTGAGGGTTTGACCATGAGGTTGATGGTGCCAGTGCTCAAATGGTGGATATTTGTTGTAAGGAGGTCAATCAGTACAGAAATTAAAGGAATACAAGATGTTATTTCTAGTCCAATATCCAGTACATCTATTAAAGTAAGCCAAGATTTATAAAGAAGGTTAATTTGTTCTCTTACACAATCTCAAAATAGCAGCATAATCTATTGAGACTGCAAGCACTGATCCCTGCTAAATTGTCTCCCACACTTTTGGTGATGTTCAAGTGCTTTTTGCAAGTGTAACGAAGGTGGGAAAGGTCACTTGTTCTCCATCTGATCCCTGTCTTTCTGCTACTGTTTCACCTTTTCTTCTGTGAGTGGGTTTCATCTGTCCCCAACTGGTAATAGTGCAGCTAATGTAAAACCTCTATCAACTTTATTGTGAGTGCTAATGGTTTGTGTTGAACCAGCAGTCTTGTTGTGGGTAAATTTGCTTGTTTAGGACATTAAGTATTTAAAGCTTCCATTTTAGTGGGTACTTATTTGGCTGGTGAGAGGACAAACTGTTTGAATGCTTTTATTCTTTGTTTCATCCATAGAGTGATTGCCCTCCTGCACTGACTAGGTAAGCAATTTTATAAAAGGATTTTTTTTTCTTTTGCTCCAGATGCAGTTTTCTTGGTAGCTTCAAGCTACAAGTTTAAGATGAAGCCTCCACCTTATGCAGATTTCTGGAGCTTTTTTAAGCAAAAGTCCTCCTCCCACTCCTCAAAGTTGTGTGGCTTTGTACCACTGTTCTTGCTGTGTGCAGGCTGCCTGTCAGAGCTGCATGGAGGCTTGGCTTAGGTTCTTTTCTTTTTTCCCTTCCCTGAGGTCTGAGATGCTGCTCTTGTGTCGTGACTGGACACTGTGTTTGAGAACACACAGAGCCACATTTTCTTTCTTTTGGTATTTGATTGAAGATTAGGACAAACAGTTGTTTGTTTTCATGCTGCTGTACTCCTGCAGTCTAAAATGGCTTTCAGAAAGAAAATGAGAGAGTTCTGAGGGCATCTATGAGTTCATCAGCTCTGAAATGGGAGATGGCTACTGCAAGGACAAAAGCAGTGCCAATACCTTGGCATGTGCTGGGGCAAACATTTTCTTGCAGCTGCTTTTCTCAGTAGGAAAAATTTTAAATTTCTCCTTGCTTTATTTGTACTGGTGAAGCTTGGTGAGTGAGAACTGAGCCTATATTAGTGTTTGTAGATGGAAGGCACTAAGAATGTCCCAAAATAAAAATTTTATGTTAAGGGGAAAAAGATCATCTTGATCTGCCAAGTCCACCTGGATACAATGAATAAGGCAAAAATAGATAAACATCTGTTCCAATTTGGGAGCAGGTGATTTTGTAGCCTACATCATGTTGGGGTAGCTTTTTGTCAAAGGAGGAGAAAAGGCAATGAGAGGCAAGGTTGGGAAGTGGGGTAAACTGGGCGGGGAGGTGAACCTGCCAAAAGTCTGGGTGAATCCTGCAAAGGGAATTTCTGTGCTGCAGCACTGGAAAGGGCTTTGGGGACACTCAACAGCAAGCAGGAGTTCACCAAGGGGGACCTGCATGGAGCATCATAGCTCCTTTGGTGATGGACTAAGCTAGATTCAAGTTTATCCAGCTGGAACCTACCTCTGGCATGTCTGGTGAAGGATAGGTCAGCAGGCTGCCCCAGAAGTGCCCAGAACCAACCAGAGCTGAGGTTTGAGGCCTTGCTGCCGAGTCAGTGCCTGAGGCAGGCTGAGCCTCCTGGCAGCCATGCAGAGGCAGCTGAGATTGCCCTGCTCTCAGCACTGACAGCCTTCAGTCTCAGAGCTGGGAGCATGAGCACTTTGGCTTTGCAGAGCTACTGGGGCTCAGTGCTGCTGAGAGCTTGTGTCATCTCTGTCCTGCTCCCACGTGCTGTACTCAGCAGGGATCTGCTCATGACCCTTTTCAGCCCTATTGACCAAGACTCCATCACCAGATAAATATTTGGAGCTTCACACTTGCTGCAAAAAAAAAAAAAAAAAAAAAAAAAGAAGGCTTTTAAACTCTGCTTTGCAAACTGCACTAAAGGTTTAATAAAGTGAGTATTTTTAGCATGTCATAAAAATATAAAGCCCCACTCTTATTTTTATCCCTTCAATCTCTGCAAAATTAATTGAAGGCATTTTACCTTGCTTTCCTTTTCTTCCCTGACTTTGAGAAACCAGCTAACTTTAGTACCCAGGAGGGAAGGCATCATCAGATGTTGGCAAAGGCTGGCCATGTTGTGAGTCTATTTATAGCAAGTGTGTGTGGAACCACCTTGTCTTTCTTTTCTTAGCATCAGCTGGACGAGCACAGCTATCAATTATCCACGAGGCTAATGATAATACAGGGAAAGCTATGTAAAGCAGGTGCTCAGAGGCCAAAGAAAAGGGGGAGGTAGGTGACAGGACACAGAGAATGAGGTTTTAGGAATTGAAAAAAATCCCTTTGCTCAGCCTGAAAACCCTTATTATCTGCAATAATTAGTAATAACAGGGGTGCCTGCACAAAGTCATTGTGACTGCTTTCAGCTGGTGTGCCCTCCCAAGCATGATTTCCCTCATTTATTTTCATTGTGTTGGCAATCAAGGGCAGTGGGTTTTTTCTTCCTTTTTCTTTGTTGTTATTTTTTTTTCTTTTTCTCCTGCTCACTTTGCTTTTAATAGTTCTTAAGCTGAGTGTTCTGCTTCCCCCCACTCTGTCTTGGGTTCTGATATTTGGGTTGGTAATAGCAGGTTCTAGTTTCTCTGTGAAAAACTGAGCCTCTGATATTTCTCACGCTGGGAGATTGCGCACACACGTTTGTTTCCTCTTTTGTCTCCATTTCAGAGAGGATTTTGGCTGTAAGGGCTCTGGAGGGAGAAGGGAGCAAGCGGAGGGATGTCGTTCCACTCGCTGCCAGTGACAAAGCTGATTGTCAGCTATTTATCAGCCTTTTTTAATGGCTTGTCTGTGCTGCTTTCATCTCTAAGCACAGGAGAGCAGGACAGTGTGAACTCTGCTCTTGACAGCAGCTCAGGTTCTGACACCATCTGCCACCTAATCCACTTCCAAGGAAGGGGCTGACGTTTGTGTGCATGTGTGTGCACACATGCCCTCCCCACCCCGCCATACATCATTTCAGCAGACTCACACTGATCAGCTCACCAGCAAGCTTTCTCTTCCAGGAATTAGCCTTTGATTGTATTACCTCTTTTCTTCCTCCTGCTTTAGATTTCCCAGTTTCAGTTTGGCACACTGGTGGGAGGCACTTCTCTGTTTTCTACCTAGCCTGGCTGTCTGAGGTGTTGGACTTGGAGATTTTTTTTTAAATTTTCCTGGAAGTATGAGTGTGAGCTACATGGATTTCTTTTGCAAAAGCAGCAGGAAACAGAACAGGTGTAAAATGTCTGTGTCAGGCTCCTTGGATAGCTGGTAAGTGGGTTCTTGCAGGAACTGTTGAATTTTAGGCTTGACAAGCTTCATGATGTAATGCTTAGTGACATAATGGCCAATCTTGTCCACAAGCACTGAAGGTGTTTCAAGATTGCTGGACTCCTTTCTCTAATCCATGAGGAAAGGCAGCTCTCATCACACATGATGCTGTGGTGTATGTGCTGGTGGTTTGAGATGAGCAGCATCCAGCACAGCTCTCTCAGTGTACCTGATCCTGTTTGCTCCTGGTGCTCAGTACTGTGCACATTCAGTGCTGTGGAAAGTGGCTTGAGAATTGAGAAGGAAAGGCAAGAGGGGCTTTGGGAATGACAGTGAGGGAGGGAAAAGCCAGTTGTTTTACTTGCAATGATCTACTGTGCCATTTTTCTAGGCTAGGGTAATGAATGTCTGGCAAACTGTAACTCTCTCTGCTGTTGGGTGGTTTTTGCACCTGAGTGTTGGGACTTCTTCCTCCTGAGTGCTCATACATAACCTTTTCTTCCTCCTTTGAAGGAGTCTCCATTGTACAAAAATTGGTCTTTTTTCCTGGCTGGGGAGGAAGGAATAATGCTTCCTTCAAAAGTTAACACAGTCTTGGGAAAGAGATGTCTACCTCTGCTAAGCAAGGGACCGGGAATTCAACTTTCCTGCAAAGCTGAGCAGAGCTCGGCTGTGTAATGCTGAGGGTTTGATTCAGGGCTGCCATCATCTGCAGGGGACTTTAGATCAGGCTCCAAGCTCTCACTGATTCCTGTGAAGATCTGCTTTACTTTGTGGTTGTATTTTTTATTTTTTTGCCCCTCCATTTGCCTTTGTACACCCTCTCCCTCATTGTCCAGGCACATACTAATGGCAGGATGTTATTTGCCCATGTGAGCATCACGCTGAGCTTGGAACAGAGGAATGCTGCCATTCAGTTGTCCTTTATTTCATCAAACACACCTAAAGCAAATTACAAAAAAAAAAAGAAAAAGCCAGTTTGATACTGAATTATGCTCACTAATTAAGAGAGCAAAAGAAGTTTATTCAATTAATTGCAGGTAGATTTCTGTACAAAAACCTAGTTTATAGCAATCTTTGCTAAGTGCATTTTATTTTTCTTGTAACAGAAAAAATTACTTTTTTGTTTCTGTAAGATTACTTATGGAGGTGGTTGAAGAGGAGTTTATAGTGAGACTGTATTGATGAATTAATGAAGTCTATTGATGAAGCCTGAAAATTTCTCTCCCTTTCCCATTGACAAATTAAAGCAATTTTCTGCACTTCTAAAAGAGGTAATGGAATAATTCTCTACCTCCAACTACCAATTTAATATTGATCTGACTAAGACAAAATATTTCAAACAATTGATTAAAGAAATTATCTTCTAACCCAACTTTCAGATATTGTTTGGGATAATTTCCTGTTCAGAAGACAGTTGCAAGCTTCAGGATAATTTTGAAAGTGGGTTCTCCAGAACAAATTAATAGTGGAACTGGCAGAGGTGTGTGATGCTCTGGTTTCATTTAGAGGGTGTTACCCTTCACATTTTGCACTTGTCTGTGTAGTGAAAATAGCACTGTGCCTGTGGAGGAACCTGGCTTCTGAAGTCACACTCTTTGTTAGAGAATTGTAATTTTTCAGTGAAATATGTTTCCCCAAGGCAATGGAAAACATTGTAATGAGAGCTATGTGTGTGAGAATTGTGCTTCATTTTGAATTCAAAGTATTCAGAAGGTCCTCTTGTTTCCTAGTTAGTTTATTTTTCATTGGAAAATATCTTCTAATGACTACTAATTAATCCTGATGTGTATTGGCCATCTCAGATAAAAACAAAAGCTCCTTTCCCTGCTGAGACATCTCTAAGGAATTAGAAAACTCTCACTCCCTTCCCTACTAGGAAGTTTAGTGATTTGTTGCTTTTCAGCTCCATCTCTCTGCTTCTGTGCCTCTAGCATTCTGTCTCAGTATGGGAACTGTGTCTCACAGGCATAGACCTTTTCCAGCCTTCCCTTGAGGTTTGGCCAGGCTAGGGAATTCCCTTAGGCATAGGCAGTCCCCTTGTGCCTCCAGCCAAGCTGCAAGGAGCCCAGCTGCTCCTCATGGGAGGTGCAGGCTGAACTTGCAGTTGAAAGCTTGGAAAATTCCAAATAAATCACTGGGAAAACGTGTTTGAACGAAATCCAGGAGTCTTGGAGTTCAGTTTCCAGAAAATTTTAATGCATGGAAGAGGAGCAGTTGTGTTCAGAAGACTCTTTAGTCAGCTCGTTGCAGTCAAGCTTATCCAGCACTATTGATAAATTGAAACCCTAAGAAAAAAAAGCCCAAACGAATAAAAAAAGAGCCAAGATTCTGTCTCCTCTTACAACATTGGGAGTAAGTGTTGACTAAAAGGGACAAAGGGGGATGCTGAACATGCTCCTGGATTTGGCAGTTTGGAATATTTTTGTTTAGGTTACCTATATCACATGTGTGGAAGACTCTAGCTGGGTGTGTTATTCTTTAGAGAAAGAAATGCTTTTCTGCATTTATTAACCTTGTTATTGGAAAAATAATGTAATTTCTGAACGTATATGCAATTTAAAACATGGTGTATTTCCTTTATTTTTTAGTTAAATTAAAAGGGATTTTGTTGGATGCCCATGCTGAGACCAATAATCTTATCAGCTAAGCATAGATGCACGGTCATTTTTGAAAATGTCCCTTTCCAATTTGTTTATTTTTCCAACTGTTTACCTCAAATTAATTTTGAAAATGTCAGTAATAGGGAGTCGCATGTTCATTCTCCTTATTTTGGAAATGGCAGATAAAACATACACTTGCTTGTTTGCTGATCTGTAATATGAATATACATGTTAAATCTAGCCAACATTTCATAAACTGTTTTTAGGCTGAGTAGTTTTAACATGTTTAGTCTCCTCTGATGAAAGGTAAGATCACAGGTCAAATTATTAACTGCAACTATAAAGACAATTCAAAGGCATTTTCCCCCACCTGGTCCATAATTGGATGTCTAACGTGCCACAGCTCCTTGAATGTGAGAGCAGCAATTGCTCTACACTGGAGACTCATGAGTCAGTACTTGTTCACCTAAAATGTAGATTTGTGCCACTGCTTGTAGGAATCAACAATACCAGTGAAGAGGCTGAAAGATTGATGTGAATCTTTAATCTATGAAAATTAGTTTGTGTTTCAGAATTTTCATACAGCAGTAGGTTATGGTCATATTCAAAGTGGCAAGCTCCCATTTGTGTGTTTGTGGTGATCTCAAGGCAAACATCTGTTTAGCAATGAGATTAAATTTAAAATCAAGTTAACCTCATATAGGAGTATTTGTTGCAAGCAAATTTGAGATTTTTGCATCAGGAGCAAAACATTACTCCATACTGTTTACTCTGAGTACTCTGGATTTCTGATCTGCAAGAGCCTATTTTATATAAAGCAACAAAGGGATGTGAGGTTAGAACACCCAGACCGGATGATGCTCGTCTTGGGTTACTGCAGGGAATAAAGTGTGAAATAACACTGGTACTGATGAGGACATGGGATATGTCCTGAAAAGTCAACAGCTGTTGGTGACAATTGACAAAGCACCAGTGTGGGATTTACCTCCAAACTGGAGCAGCAAGGTGCCAGAAATGAGGGAACAGGAAAGCTGCCTGGTCACTGCAGGGGAACTGATTGAGAGTCTTGGCATAGCAAAGGGCAGCATGTAAGTCTGGGGTCAAATTGCCATTTCACTCAAATGGTGGAATCTTGCATCTGTTAGACTTTGCAGCTATGAAGTGGCACAGGTGGGACTACCTCTGGACACAGAATGATAGCAGTCCAGCATAGCTGACCTGAGTTACTTGGTTTTTCAGGAGACCTTTTCATTGAGTAAGTTATCTAACAGAATTTGGAGTATGTACCATGACATGCTGACAATAATAATTAAGATGTGAGTTTAACTTCTGCCAGCTCTCATCTCTGTCCTATCATTTTAGTCAGTAGGTTCTTAAATTCCTGTTTGTTTTGGTCTGAAGCAGTTCATACATTTTATATCTCACCCTGGAGGTGGATAAGCACAGCTCATCAGTGTATCTTTGTTCTCTCATTTCTGGGAAATCTGTATGTAGTAGGCTGCTTCATCAAATATTCCTATTACTTGAATAGCCTCAAAAAACCCCCAATGCAACCAAATCCTCTAAGACAAACACAGCTAGGACATGTTCTCTTAAAACTGCAGATGAGTACTTGTGCCCATTCCAAATGCTGTAAACACTCACAAGGGCACATGTGTGTGTCTGGAAGCCTCTGTGCAGTTCAGAGCTGCAACCTCCTGCTCTCAGCACTGATGTTAAATGCCCATCCAAGGGGCATCTGAGCAAGGGAGATGAACAACCCTGTGGACCTTAGACCCTCAACCTCCACTACCCTTCACACGCTGGTATCGATTCACTGAGATAAAGCAGAATGTCTAAATTTCCATCTGTTTCTGAACCTGTATGCTCTTTGGAGCGGCAAAGTATTTCACATGGCTGTCAACAGGGTACTTTTTCATTTGCAGAGAATTCTTGTTTGGAAAAAAAGGACAGGAGAAAACATTTGGTAGAGACTGTAAAGGAGGACAAAAATCTCCAAGTAGATTTTGGTGTGCCAGGAGCTTTGTATCATGGTGACACTTTAAATGTCAAGTGATGCGTGCTGGCAAAAATGGCCTAAATTCACACAGAGAGATGTGCTGTGGAGCTCTCTAAGGAATAAAAGTCACTGTGGATATTTCAGTGAGGATATCTAAACAGAACATTACTGCAGCTGGAAAAGAAAAGGGGAAAAAAGACATAAGAGGTGTCTTCTGAGGAACACAGTGGAAGCGAAGTAGAAATTTAAAGTGGGTAACTGGGTTCATCCATGTCTTCTGTATTTTCTCAAGGATCTTATTCTGCTTACAGTAGTGGAGAAAAGACTGAAATTTCACTGCAATTAATCAAAAGCAGCATTTGAGGTGAGAAGTCTTTGCCTAACTCCTACTCTTTCTTTGCCTGCACATATCTTGAATGAAAATCACCAGGTGTTTCCATATTTACTGAAATTCCCTTAACTCAAGGTTTTGCCTCAGCTTCAAGATAGAAAATATTGGTCTAATCATTGTGAATTGTGAAGGAATCACTGGAGTCCTTTGGCTGGAGGGGAGCTCCTGCAAGGAGCAAAGCGCTGTACTGCTGAAGGTCTTTATTTTTAATGTTGTTTTAAAGAAAGCATTTGAATTGCTGTACATTGTTACTTCTCTCTTTCCTGGTGAATATGTAGGCAATTGTGAGGAACAGAGAGCAGCTCACATAGCTCTGTGTTCAAGTAGCAAAGTGCTATTTTAGATTAGGTTTGAAAAGATTATATTGAAACTGAAGATTGTGCTGTTAGAAAAAGCATCAGAGGTGTGGGGACTTGGGAAGAGTATAGAGATTGGTACATTTAACCCTTTAAGGAGTTTTAGGTTGGGAGTTATGCCCCTCCATGGGGGAGGAAATAGCCAGTCACCTGGATATTTTGGAAAGATTGTGATGCAGGGGTAGAGCTGTTACTCTCCATCAAGGTCTGAGATTTTGCTTTCAGCAGATTTCGCATCTCACATCATGTATTCACCAAGTGGTGCTGGAATGAGTGTGGCTAATGCCAATTAGCACTAAAAGCACTCAGCAGCTCCTGATGGCAAAAATCTCTGCCCAAAGGGAAAATGGTTATGGAACTATGGTATCTCTCTTGCTTTCCCCAAAATGAGGCTGGGAATCAGCTCCCATGGGCTGACTGGAATGAGTTGAGACAGGGAGGTGAGTGACATGAGAAGCTGTGGAAGCTCTTGTTATTCAAAAGGATGGGTTTGGTGTCTCACTGGCAATTCACTGCTCTGTCTCGGGAAGGCTGTTGGATCCAGGCACGTAACTGCAGCCCCCTGAGGTTTCCCTTCACTTGACAGACAAGGAGGCTGACTCAGTCCAGTATTTAAAGGCTGCCTGACAGTTCACTTTACTGTACACTCCTGTGTATGCTTTCAGGTGAATCTTGTTTCTTCAAAGCAAAATAAGGAGATGACCTTTTTTCATAGCTCCTTTAGCTAATAAGGACATCGCTGCAGGATGTTCTAGGTGAGAAAATTGCTTTGCAAAATGTTTAGCATAGTAGTATTATTCAAGAGTTTCTTTCTTTTTCTCCTCAGGTCTTCATTTATATTACCCTGTACCCAATGGACTTTGTGCTGGGATGTTACTTCCAGGAAAGATATCTAATATTGGTTAGAAACAAATGGATCCTTTTCTAGTTCCTGTTTAAGAGGTCATTGATGTTAGGGGTCATTTCCTATCTTAGTGAACCTGTAAAAAATCTGTCTCTATCCTGTATAGCATAGGAAGAGCATTACACAAACAGTGGAACTTTGAGCAGTTTAGGATTACATCCTGTGGGAAAAGACAAAACTGCTGTCATTATAAGGTCAATAAACCCCTGAGCTGATCTATACTGGCATTTTTCTGGGTTGCATCCTCTTCTGCCATTCCTTACGTGGGAAGGAGATGGTTTTCTGAAAATGTTTCTGCTGATGTCAGCATTGGTGTTCCTAAACACAAAACAAATTTAAATGGCCTGGGCTTCAGTGACAACTCAGCACTTCTTGGTCCTGGTCAATATGAGGCTTAGTTCTCTTATAATTTATTTGGCATGCATTTGGACCTCTTTCTAAATGTACTTGTCTCATGTCTGTGTTGCTTGCACTAGAAAAAGATGTGCTAGCAAAGATTTTTGCCTTTCATCCATAGGAGAGGCACCTCTTTCTTTGTTTCCTAGCTATTTGGCATTGCTGTTCAAGTATTTTTCTATGAAAAACAAATTTCAGTCTGCATTGTCCTTTCTATGAAGAAAATTACAGCCAAACAACCATAATTGTGCTCTTCCTCTTAGGTCAGGGCTGTTGATGCTTTTAAGGGGGAAAGAGTAAGAAATGCTTCAGAGGTGCACTTTAATTTAGAGATGCATGTGAATTTGAAGAGATTTACAGTGCTCCTCTTAAAACTACGCAGAGCTGAAGTCTACAGGGCTTGAAATTGGAAGAAGTCTGAGAAAACAAATGGAGCTATTGGACTGTATTGAAAATTATTGTCTGCACAGCCCAGTGAACTGAAGGGAATTGCAGGAATAAAAAAATACATGCAGCTGAATTCCCAGATTTTTTTTCTCCATTGTGAGTGCTTCTCATGAAAGATCACTAATAGGCTAAAATAATTTACATCTCTACAGTGTATCTATCCTCCTTAGCAACGCAGACTTATGCTGTAGAGGCTCTGAGAACTTTCACTTCTCATTTGTGATGCCATTCACAGTTTGCTGCAGACACCTGGGACATGTTGGCCTTACTGGGGAAGTGGTGTGGAGTAGTTATTGTGCAGAGTTATCTGGCAGCTGAAAGACAGCCAAAGTGTTTTAGCAGCCTTGTGGAAGCAGCTATTGAGGCACACTTTGATTGCATTTAATCTAAAAATACTTCAATCTATTTAATCTAAAAATACACAGCAAAAGAATTGGGCAATGCCTCCTACCTCCATGTTTTATACAGTACTTGAGTTCTATCAGTAAGAAAGGAAGATATTTATTTTTTATATGGCGAAGGCATGTCATTCCCACCCACCTCGACCTCCAGAAAAGCTCCAGGAATAATCAAACTGCTGCCTTTTTACAGCTGCTTTCTTAGCACCATCAATAACTACCCCATGAGCAAGACCTGTGGTATGTTACAGCTTTAGGGATGAGTGGCTAGTGCTTTATTTCCCATACATGTGAGCTTTGAGATAACTGTGAATCCTCCAGGGATTTGGATTTACTATTGATATGCAGACAAATCCCTAAGCCTGACTGGGATTTGCTTGCATTGAGTTTGGATTGCTCAAGGCTGGAGATGGGCTGGAGTGGCAGTGTTTAGTCACACCGCTTCTGTTCCCTCTGCCAAAGCTGTTTGATTGCTTGATGATGTAATTGACATAACATATCTGTATTTATTTTTGCTGCTGTTTATTTTTCTGAATGGCATTCTTCTTGGTCTAGAATAAACAAAATTGAATTCTGTGGGGTGAAGATTCTTGGTCTAAACACTGATTAAAAAACAAAAACTAGACAGGACTGGTTTTTGGTCTGGAAGGGTGTTATCAGAGATTTATGTGGAGCTAGAATTGTTGGTGCTAAATGCACTCTTGGAAATTGTTTGGAAACAATTGGGGTGCTGAAACTTGTCTCTAAGCTATTTAAAATGAGAATTAACTGTGGAATGGAGGGAAGATCAATTGTAGTGACTGAATGGACTATAAAATGGGGGTTGCAATCCTGTGTTGATAAGGCTACTTTTCTCCACTTGCACTACATTGCGGTTAACTCAGGCAAGGATGGACTGTGCATTAGTTATTACCCATTTGGTGAGAGATTTAGTAGTCACTGTAGATAAGTCCCAGAATATTTCTGCTTATTGCTCAAATAGAGCAATAGTAATTTGATCAGTGAAATGGAACAGTTTATGGCTGGGAAAAGACTGAACAGAAAAAGTTTTACCAGCTTGAATAGCTTGGAGAGCAAACAGAAGGCAGGTAGGGAAGGCTATGTTAGTGTGAGCTCCAAATAAATTTGTCAAGCAGCTTTAAAATAAGAGGAATAATGTTTGCTTACAATTGAATATTATGTGATGGTTTTCATTGCCACACAGTGTCATGGAGACAAATGTACCTGTGTTAAAATCCAGATAAATGAACTGGTGAACAGGGAATGGGAGGATTGGATGCTTTTTAGGGGAAGGAGATCAAAACTATGCTTTGCTAAAGGCAAGATGGATATGTGGAAGGCAACATAACTCTGGACTTGCCAGGTTCTCATGTTTTCTTTATTAATGCCCATCACTAATTTGCTGTGAGCAAGAGCTGCTGGCTTTGGTCTGTCTCAGTAAGATTGTTCTCTTGGTCTTAGTATGTCTATACTAGACAGAGGTTTTTGTTTGGGGTTTGGGCTTTTGTTTTGATTGGTTGTTTTTTACATGAGCAAAACAAAGCATTTTTCTTTTCTAATTTTCAAGACAGTAAGGTCTTTGAAATCAAAGGTAGACTAAGCTACCCGAAAAATGCCCTTTGCACGGTACAGGCTGGGAGCTTGAGTCTGAAGAACAGCTCATCTTGCTGACAGGTTACTGAGACTGATCCAAACCCCCTGTAGCAGGATTGCTGGATCCTGCTGCCCTTGAGTGCTTCCATGTGAGATCCATTCGTGTGAGGTGGTGCAGACAAGGAGGCACTTGCTGTCACAGAGGTGTCAGGACTGCATGTGAATTTTAAGCAGATACAGAGACCACTCTTGCTGCACTCTCCTAGCACCTCCCTACTAGCCAACTTAGTAGCTATGTTACTTGAGAGAACCTAATTCCTTTCCTCTCAATAAAATATTATGCAGGGAGCCTGTATTTTATTGTGGGGCCAGTTATCTAAAAATGTATCTACAAGACTCCACATTAAAATACATGAATCTGCTTCTGCCTCGAGCTGTTGTTCTGGAGCCTATTTTATTACAGATGGTTCCTGTTATGTTTCGTTGTTTTTATTTGTGCTGAAAGCTGAAAGTGTAGCTGTCCTCTTGCATGTTTTAATGGTCTAAAACCAGTTAGGAACTGCTGAGAAAGTTCACCATGCTTGAAATAATCCATGTTACTCACATGCTTCTAATTTTGCTGTTGAAGGCTTAGAAAATCCTTCAACCATCATATAACTCAGTCTGAAACAAGCAATTTTGCTGAGCTGCCAGACAGGGAAATTGTTGCATTTGTCAGATTTCTGATGTATATGCAAGGGCAAAAGAATAGGAATGGAAGCTGGGTTTGCTGTCTTTTTTTTTTCCACTTTCCTGTTGCTTTAGTCCCGGTTGCAGAGCTGCACAGAATGTTGCTGTCCTCTGCACACTGATGTGGCTCTGTTGTGCCATTGCAGTTTTATGCTAGCTAAAAGCTGATTTATGAGACATTCAGCACTTGCTTTTTATTTTGGCCAAAACTGTTGTGAAATTTTTTGCAAGGCAGTATCATTGATTTTAGCAAGCTCAGTATATATCCACTTGTCCTTCAGCATGTGGCATCCTGGAGATCCACGCCAAAAAATGAGTCTGTGCAGAAGCTGGTGCATAATTTCCAGGAAAAACAATGAAAAATACTTTCTAGTTCTTGTATGTGTGTACACAGTGCCCTCCATGAGTCCTCTGAGGTTTGCTTTTGACATTAAGGAAGAGTAATGTGGTTTAAAGAAAAAAAAAAGATTTATTTTAAAACCTTACTTCTTTGCTACAGTTCCCAGTTCAAAAGTATATTTTTTCCCTTCCTTTAAAAAGTATTTTTCTCTTTGAGAATCTTCTCTGGCTGGAGCTAAAGTAGAAGTCAAGCTGGTGCCCTCAGTCCCAGCACAAGATGTATACAGCTTCCATGAAGAAAATAAAAATGTTGAGTCAAATGTTGTTTTTTTTTTTTGGTTTTTTTTTCAGGTAGCTTAGTCTACCTTTGATCTCAAAAACCTCACTGCCTTAAAAATTAAGAAAGAATAATGCTTTGTTTTGCTCATGTAAAAAACAACCAATCAAAACAAAAGCCCCAAATCCCTCCAAAAAACAATCCTCAAATCCAAAAACATGGGCAAAACATACCTTACAAGAAGAAACAAGAAAACAAGATGTTGAAGAATAGAATTAATTCCTAGCTGTGTATTAAGCACCAAAATTAAGGTGCATGGGATCAGACTATATTTTCTCTGATTTTTTGATGATTTCAATAAGGTCTTCTGCACCCTTGGGCTGATCTTTTGAAAATTATCTTTGGCCATGGAAAGCATAATTTTCTGGCACTGGTGCGTTGGGGGGAAACTGCCATCTCCACTCCCTGTGAGGTCCAAGGCTGACCTTTCTACCCTGGAACAAGTGGTTTCCCACCATCTGTGCAGACCAGGATTGTTGGGCTTGGAACATCCCCGTTCACTTGGTGTCTCCTGCCTCACACAGACCTCAAGGAGTATGAGTAACATGGGGTATGAAATCAGGAGCATTGGGTCAGTGGAGGCTGGTGCTACACGAGCTGTCTCCATCCTCTTCTGTGAGCAGCTGAGGAATGGTGTGGGTGGCACCCACTCAGGAGAACATGTTTGACACTTTTGTGGGTTCAAATATCAGCCAAAGGAGAATCCAGTGTCCTTTGTCATCTCTCCTTATCTTGTCCATATGTTTGGCACCTCTCACCTTTCTGCTCCAGCAGCAAGGGCTTGGAGAATGAAGGTCTTGTTGTTTTACCTGTCTGGAGAGATGTTTTCCTGCCAGCTACCTTAGCCTAGAAGAATAAAAAGCTGTAGATCTTGTTACATATCTCTTCTAAGACACAGAAAAATAAAGCTGGGGGATTTTACTGCTTTTCATCACACTGGGAGTGCCAGATGAGTGGGTTATGTTAATCATTAGCACAAGTAACAAGGATATTCTGATTTGCCTGAAATGAACAACCTGGGGAAATCACATGACAGATTGATTACATGGGGTGCCCTGTTTTCTTTGTTTAAAGTCTTTAAGTTCACACAAGGACCTGCCCTTCTGCCTGCTCATTTTGAGAACACCTCTGAGGTGTACCCAGTGCATAGAGCTGCCTCCAAGCACATTATGTATCATAAGGTAATGCGTCAAACTGAGAGAAAATAGATGCTTTGACAGAGAGTTCTGCACTTAAAAAAAGCAACATTCCTTCTAGCTTCCAATCTTTTGGTTAGTTTTTTTTTTTTAAAGTATTTTCCCACAAAGGTAATTTATTGCCAAGTCTATGCCAGCAAAAGTGGAAAGTGCAATCACTGTTTCGAATTTGAAAGGTCTGGGGGAGAATGATAGGTGGTACAATCACTGTGGCTTGTTAGCAATGACTGCCAGCAATTGTATTGTTTGATTTATTTTTGTTAAAGTGCTCAGTTCTGCTTCTTCAAACACTTCTTCAGCTCTCTCTTTTCCCTGTTTTGACTCTTGTAAATTAGGGAAAGAGAACAAAAGCTATGCTTACCTACCTCTTTTTTTTTTTGTAAGCAATGGAGAAGAAATAGGCCTTTGGAGGGGATTTGAAAGGGAGGAAGATAATGGTTTTAACTGATGCAGGAAGTAAACTTAAGAATCTAATCTGTGGTGGGCAACACAGAGAGTAAAGTAATAAAAGGGAGAATAATATTCAAGTTGCTCATGGTTTTGGAGGGAGTAATGGTCAAGAGGCCTATGACGAAACTAACTCATGCTTTATAGTGCCTTCTTAACATGGAACAATGCATCTCATGCTAGAAAGACTCCATTGTCAATAAAGCATTTAGTTTTAGTTTGAAGGTACTCGAAAGACTATATTTTCCTCTATATGTCTCTATTAAAAAATGAGAAACCTATTTTGGGGGGAGGAAAAGACTCTTTTTACCTTTTATGTGATATCTGTATTCAGCTTTGTGTGCTTAAAAAAATCCTTAGAGCCCCAAGTGGAAAATTAAGACTTTGCATCCCAGACCTCTCCAATGCAAATATCCTTCTCTGGCCAAACCTGTATGGAATTAATTCTTTTGTCTGAAATGGACCAAGGGAACCATTTGGGACCCCAACAGATCTTACATATTTTAAAGCCATTAGGCATTTTTAAAAACTGTAGTAGTGTACCTCTTTTCAAATAGTGCCTTTTATTTTGAAATGTACCAAATAGTTCATGAGGGCTCTGCTTTGGCAGAACCAGAGTTTGCTCACCAAAACCAACTGATAACAGATTCTGTACTGCTGGAAGGGATTTTGTAGCAGTGACTGCCAGGGTTACTTGTGTGTTGAGTCCAACTCTTAGCATGAACTGTTAGTGGCAGGCAGTGGCTGGAATAATGAATACAACCGAGGACAGGGCCCAAAAGCACTTAAATAGAGCAGATTGAATAAATGCTGAGGGAATGGAAATCTCAGCAGTGAGGACATATATTAGCTAGTGAATGGAGCTTGGATGGGAATTTTCTAGTTGTGCTGGGATTTTTCCAGCTGTAACAGAGCTGTCTTAGAGAATCAGATCCACTATCACTTCTCATTTATGTTTTCTCTGAAGCAATCTACATGGACCAACAACAGAGGCACGTTCCTAGGGAGACCCAGCCAAACTGCAGCATTGGAACTGAAGTCCCAAAGTGAATTGATAGCTCTTGTAGCAAAGGAGCTTTATATTCCTTAGGGTGATCTCAGACAAAATTGTCTTTCAGCATGGAGATGTTCTTGCTGAAAGTATTTTGTAATTTCTTAATCTGTTGCTCATTGTATTTACTGTTATTCTGTGGAGGCTTGATTAGCTTTAGCAACAAGAGAGGGGGTCAGACAATGGGGATCAGACATGCTACCTGAGGAAGATTGGAGTGGGAACAGAAATACAGCTGTTTCTAAGGATGGTGTTCCTTTCATTGATGTTTCTTTTCTATCCTCCTCTACTCCTCTTGCCGGAATTTGGTTCATAGACGAAGGAGGAGGAAACAATGAAACTTACTATATAGTAAGACTACTGTTCACTTGCTGTTAAATAATGCTTGATATCAAATTCCTGGGAGAATTGGTATTTTTTTATATAGATAATCCAAATGTAAAATATGACCTTTCTCCTTTCTTTCTTCTGGAAGTGAATACAGTAGAGTCAGCCCCTGGAATTTTTGAGTTGTTGGCTTTGAGGTGGAATAATTTAAACCAAAAGCTTATGTCTGCAAGAGAAGGAAAGAACACATATCAGCAGCTTCTGAACTACTCATGTAAGGCATCAAATGGCGAAAATCCAGATTATTGGAGTCCAATTATTCACTGTCACGCATTTCATTGGCAGGCAGGACTTATGAGGAGATGGGGAACTTTCCTGCAATGGAGGGATTGTGTCTTGTTAACAGAATTGATGCAGCTAGTTGAAGTTCTTTTAAAAGAGCTTATTAAAGTCCTTTTAAAAGAGGTACTGTTCAAATTTTTCCTTTATTCTTCCTCCACACCTGAACTGATGCTACAACAATGCTTGGCAGCCTGCTGTTGAAATCTATTCCCTTAGTGATGGATTGCTCCTCTGGATTCCCTTCTTCTGAGCTGCCACAAGTTGCTCATGAGTGCTGGTCTTAGTGTTAGCTGCACTTTTCTTTCAAAGGGTGCTTTTGGTCCATCTACAGTTCTGATGGGTTCATGACCTGTCTTGTCAATCCTTCACTGGTAGAACTGGACCTGAATTCCATTTCAGGATATTTGTATAGAATGAGGCTAACACTGGTTTGAGTTTGAGCCCCCTCCCCAGCTGCAGGGCTGCAAGGTGAGTCCCATCTTTGCTGTGATGTGGAGGCACCAGGTGTGGCTGTGGCTTCAAGGAAATGGTTAAGTACAGTGCAGGCCTTCAGTTTGGGGAGAACAATGCTGAATTACAGCCTGGAGTGTTTGTTTACATGCTGGACAAGTATTCGTGACATATGGAAAAAGAGTGCTCATGTGACTGCAAAATCAAACATGCAGAAGTTAGGAAAAGCCAAGATGCGGATTTTCCCACCCTCTTGCACATTTGCCTTGTGACTCAGTCTTTAATTACACAGTTGCACGCTGCTTTTCCCACAGAATTCCTGCATCCCTTTGTGCTTGGGATGCCCACTGTTGTTTCAAGAGAAGCCAGTCAATATTTTATTTTCTTCTTGTTGCTCCTCATGACATTATTCAGGCTGCACAATGAGGGAGGAATTATGGATGCCCTCATGGTTTTGTTTTGTTTTCTGCTCATCTTCATGACAGCATAAGTGTTTCATGGGCAATCTTTGCAGAGGTTCTGTCTGATCCTGGGTGCTGTCCTGACCCTGTTCAAGAACCATGGGAATTCAAGAACATTGAGCATGTGCTCTTGACCAACAGCCTTACCAAGCTTTTCTGATTGCATCATCTCCATTATTCTCTTCATTCCCAGTGTCCCATTTCAAATCCCGGTCCAAGTTTTTTCTGCCTCTTATCTGGCTTTAAAAAATAAATTGCTATGGTAATTTTTTTTTTTTTTTTTGTTACCTATACGTGATTTTACAGTTCTTTTTGGAGATATCCTGTACCAGATTAAAGTACCAAGCCTCTTGTAAATATAATGTCTAGAGAACCACAGGGGAGAGAAAAACTAAAGAATAGGGAAGGTAAAGTTGTTTTTACACCCACGCTCCGTCTCTTTTCATATTATTCTTGGTCTTGTCTGTTTCAGTGAAATTTCTCTATTTTTTTTCCCTTGAAGTAGTGCTTTGAGAAGATGCAAATACCACCCATCAACTTTCTTTTAGTTGGTAAGTTAGCACAGCATTCTGTTACCAATAAACAGCAATAGATGTAGAAATGAATGTGTGGGACTGCTGGCTTCAGGTAAGAGTCTGAAAGCCCAGCTCAGATTTCCTTCAGTGCTCTCGAGTTTTTGTAGGAAGCTGAAGAAGCCACCAGTGTAATCTTGTTTCCATTTGAATTTCTAATAGCCAAACTATTGTTTCTCTACCTTGGTGGTACCATTAGAAAAATCAATGAGTGTCAGAGGATGCAGGAATACTTGTTGTGGCAAAAGCCAAATAAGTTGATTGTTTTTATACTCAGCTGGTTACATTTGAATTGATTTACCAGTATATTAGCTTCAAAGGCCATCCCAGTATAAAGTATATTGACATGTAGCTGCATCACCATGATTCATGCATTTGCTGTAGTCAATACCACAGATTGTGTTTAGTGTTTACATTTTGTACGTTCACTGAGTTTACACAAAACATGGAGTTATTTCTAGTCCTGGTCTTTACATAAAGCTGAGTTTTGGAGTCCGAGCTGGCAAAGCACTGCTGTGTTTGATTAGTAAAACCTAAACCAAAACAAAGCAACTGACTGCTCTTTTCATCTGCATTAGGCACTCCAGTTCATCAGAGTTCCTTGAGAGTCTTAATTCAATGCCACATAATTAATTTACGGTCATTATTTCTGGACTTCAGGCTGACCCACTTACATGGTGGTCAATCCACAATCAGAGGGGTGACTAAGACCTCTGTGGAGGTGTTTGACTTGACCATATTTGAAATAAAAAGAAGGGAAACACCGAAGCTGTTAGATGAGTCACCTGAATTTCAGTTTTTCACTGGAACCTCTGTTTCAGGTAGTACTATATGCATATGTAATGTATATAACTCTGAAAGTTATTCTTGTTCTTTGAATTCCATCTCTTTATACAAGAGATTTATATACTGTAAATATGTGGTTTTGAAAAATGATAATTGTTTCCAGAATAATGTGAAGCATCACTACAACATTTGGGAAATTCTGGTCTTTTTTGTGGTGTTTTTTTTTTTTTTTTTTTTTTTTTATTATATTTTCATACGTTTTCTCCGGTTTTGATTCACATTTAAATCTACCAAGAATTTAATGCTTAAACAAACCTAAAAACTCTTGATTGTTTGCTAATCTTTTATTTTAATCTGCACAAAGGATGACCTTTGTAATTCCTTCTAGCTTCTGGTGCTCTGAGGGCTTCTAGCTTCAAGGTGTGAGGTAGGGGATACACCCTGTACAGAATATATGGGGAAAAAGTATTCCATGCAGATCTGTTGCCCAGACCTTCAGCATTTGGTGTTGTGGTTGTCATGGTGCCAAGGATCACAGGCTGCTCTGCTTTCTAGACTAAGAGCCCCTTTCTTTTATGGATCTAAATTTGGGATAAAGAAGAGAATATGTATTTTTTCCTCTATGCAGTCTCTCTAAGATTTTGCATGCCTAGAATAGCATATTAATAAATCAGGCCTGTTTTTCATTTCCACAATGTGACTTCTGTTTGGCAAGCACTTCAGCCCCTGTGTAGGGTGTGATGTCTCTTTGGCCTTTGGGTGGGCACTGTGCAAACTGATCTGGCACATTCTTCACTGAATCCTTTTCAAGGCTCCAGCTCTGCTCAGTGAAAAAGGGAGGGTATTGCAGTTAGGACAAATGGAGAGCCAGGACACTTTGGCACAAAAGAATGAAGAAACAGATATGGCTGAAGTCATCTGTGATTCAGATCTGCCAGGCTGGAAGTCTCAGCACAGAGTCAGTGCTATGCACTGGTGAGGGATGCAAGGAATATCTTGAGGAAACCTGACTACTCTTGTCTTGGCCATGAAAAAGATGGAACCTGGATGAGTCATGTCACATCTCTGCTTCCTTTCCACTGCCATTAGATCAACACCAGCAGGGTCTGTTCATGGCACACAGTCCTAGCTCAGCAAAGCTGTGGTGTTTGCTGTCAGCTTGTGCTGTAATGGTGATAGCATCCAACACAGCAATCCAGAGTGATCCTTTCCAGTCTTCAGCATACAGCCATGGGTGGCAGAGCTAGATAAAACAGCTACAGACACATTGCAAGGGGGCTGGAGCACAGGGACACATTTAGAGTGTTACTTTTATTAAAGCTGCCCTTTCTTTCTCCTACTCCTCCTCTTCCTCCCTCAGATGATGATGGCATTGATTTATTTGTTTTACTTCTATAGTTAGCAAACATGGTTACTGAGCCAAATTAAAAATAAAGCAGCAAGCCTTCTCTGTTCTAACACTGTGAGAGCTGCTTCTGCAGAAGCTTTGCATTGCAGAAGGATATCAAGTGCTACCCCTGACTGGGGAGGTTGTGCCCCAGAGCGACACACTCTGGGGAAGCTGGCAATTTCTGTCCTCTTTCTCTCTTTTGTGTGACTTCAGGCATATGATCATTAATGTCATCTTGGTTAAAGAGTGAAGCCCCATTTCCATGGAAACATGGGGAAATGCCTTTGGAGTTTCAAAGGACCTTTATTTCTCGGGTAGCATTTTCACCTCCCGTTCAAGCATTTAAACGAAGAAGTCTGCAGTGCTGGAGTCTTCTAAGAGAGATTGAGTTAAATGAGGGGGGACAATTATAAAAATGACATTTAAATTTGCTCTGCTCTCTACTGCTGTAAAAATACATCAGCTGGTGAAAAAAATCAACCTAGTTAGCCTGAAGCCAATGGAACTAGACTAATTCACTACAGCCAGGACTTTGTCCCAGAGGTCTGGTAGCCTGTGGATTAGATTCCGAAGAGAAGTTATAGGACTTTGATCACCTGAAAGCCATATCTAGAAAATATAAGCTACTTAACAGATATGGGGAATTTTAGTTCTTCCTCAGCTCTAGATGAACAAGGGAATCTAAACTTTGTTTAGGATTTGTTATTATGTTCATGAATTTCCTGATGCAAAGTTTGTTTATATCTAAATGATTTAATTTTTTTGCATCGTTTAGTGTCAAAGGAAACCAGTAACTGTGCAGATATTTTGTGCTTTAATGTGGGTCCATATTTTTCCTATTTAGTATGAGATGCATGACATTGCAATGACTATGTAAATAGAGTTCAAATCCTGTGAATTCTCCATCTTGATCTTTGTTATAATATAAGTTATTTGCAGCATTTTACTGTAAAGACTAATAAAATACTTCAGAAGGTACTTGGTGCCATGAACAGTCCATGGAAAGATAGAATGCACAAAAGGCAAAGAATATATTTTAAAAGGCTTAACCAATGGCATGGGAAACTACAGTCTTTGACACAGCTACTGAAGCTCAGGGATAAAATACCAGTCCAGTCAATGTTGATGTTAGAGTTATTGTATTGGATGAAACCTGGTTCAACCAAAGATTTTTAACATTATACATCCCATGGCTTCTCCTTACAAATCACCAAATTTTTCCACATATGAACCAAATCCCTGTTCTGATTTTAAAAAAATTTTCTTGAATACAATTTGTTCCAGTTTGGTCTGCATCTGAACTTTGATCTTTAATGATAACCTTCAGAAAACTCTGCAATTGCAAATGTTAAAACCTGCTTGGAATAATGACAACTACATATGTGTGTCTTTTGACAGAGTGCCAAAGGAACAGTGCAAGATAATCAAACTTAAAATATGACAAGATACCTGGATGATATATTTACCTATAAGTGGTAAAATGAGAACACAGAGGGGCTTTGGATTCAGCAATGGCCTTAATTTTAGTTGCCATCTGATTCCTCCTCTTTTATTGCAACCCTGGAAGAGTTATGTTTTGCCTTTCTGAACCTTGCTGGTGAAGGGAGACAACATAATTTCACTTTGAGCTCCTTGAATGTAGGACATCACATATGGAGCTGAACCAGAGGTGTCAAGTGTATTTGCATTTACTTCAGTGTCAGGCAGCTCTTAAAAATCATGAGAAGATATAGGGGTGTGTAGGTGTCTGGGGGGAATATTCCATCTGGGGGGTGTAGCACCAGACTTGTCACTTGGTCTTCAGTGCAACAGGGGAAATTCCTAAAAGCGGGGATTGCAGGGAAAGACTCAGGGCACCTGAAATTAAATTCTTACTTTTGGGCAACCTACTTCTCCTGCAAGTTTCTAGTTAGTCTGGTTCCTTCTGTATAGGCTCTGGCCTCATGTTCTTTAGAGTGTCTCCCTGTCAGATGAAATTAAGGGGAAGGATGAGTTTGGTGAGTTGTACAATTAGGTGTGACAAATTCAACAAGAAGTTAATTTTCAGGGGGCTTTTTGAAGACTAGAATGTTAGTGAGACAGATGATGTGCATGAGTGTTAAATAAGCCTCCTCCCTTCTCCAAAGCAATATTTCTCAGTAAACAATTGTTAGTTCTTTCCCTTCTCATCTGAATTTCAAGCCAGTGACGATGGACACACTAAAGTGAACATGATCTCAGAGCAAGGTCTTGTACAGATTAGAAGATGAAAATACTGCTCTAAATTTAGGATGAAGTCATTCAGATGAGATATGATGGCAAATGCCTTTTATTTGTTTTAAAAGAAGAAAATCCAATCCTCAGCATCTGTTGAAAATATTAGCTGCTCTGATCAAAGCTGAGATCCAGAGCTCTGTGGGAAAAATTCTATCTGAGGAAAATGCATCTTTTTGTTTCTATCTACAAAATGCTGTCTTTCTCCCTGTTTTATAATGCATTTCAAAATCTGCAATATGAACCACTCTATAGAAATGGAATGTCACAGTTTATAGTGCTGCAAAGAATTTTTTTTTTCTTATGAGCTTAAAATGAAGTTATAAATAAACTGTTATTTTAGTTAATGGTATATTTTGGCATTACAAATTAACTCATAAGATAGAACAAATAGCTTCTCTTGAGTTCAAATTGCTCTTTGTTTTTCTGCTGCTGCTTCTGTAACAGCTTCTGAAACATTTTATTGATGAGGTAATGCACTCTTGTCTGCATGTAGTACTTCTGTAACTCCAGCAAAGGTTTCTGGTGACATGCTAGACCACAAGAACAAAGCTCAAATTTATTGTGTTCCCCCAGATGGAATTACAGTCTTCATCAGTTAATGCAGCATTTCTCAAGTTTAGAAAGCTGAATCCTGACTTGTCAAGAAAATTAGGCTTGCAGTATTGCTGCTAGCAGCAATGTTGTTTTAAAAGCCTACTCCAAATGAGCAGTCACTGAAATCGACTGTGTAGGTATTCATCCTCATCTCTTGTACACTTTAATTAGCAGTGCATTTTCAATAGTGTTGAAGTAATGCCATTGCCATTTGAATCATGACCTTTTTATAAAAAAAATACTGCATCAGTTTCTCTGCAAATTCAGACAGGCTTTTCTGCATTATGGATGGGCTGTGGTTTCAGTATTGCCTTTTGCAATCAAATGTCTTAAAAACAAAGCAATCACAATAACAAAATAAGGGGACATTCTGGAGGACCTTGAAGAATCTGAGTTGGTATTCACTGCACTGTAGATTTTTCAATTTTTATTGTTGTACACTATTTACTGTGACTTAGTTTTTTCCTAGAGTGCTGCTAATTGGGAAATTTGCACTTGATTTACATGTGAGTGTGAAGGAGAGGCTTCAGAGGACTGTCTCTCCTGTAGGCACTTATAGCAATTTCTTCAGGTTATTGTAGTCTGAGGGGCACAGACTTGGCCTCAATTGCAGTAAGATGTTATCAAGTGAAAGTAATTTTCACACTCTTATTTGGACTAGTAAGAATTAAATAGTCTAAAAATTTAAGCTGAAACCTTTGGTGTGGGTTATAATGTTGTATTAGTCCTCACCATACAGAGTTATCTGCTTCTGTGCCTCCCAACAGCAATGGGAATTGGAGTGTTTTTCTTGCTCTTTTACATTTTCCTGACAATGCCTAATTTATTTTTTTTCACCCAGTTCTTTCTTGGTGTTACTTATAAATAATTGATTTAATAGAATACTGCTAGTCTATTAAGAGCTAATTTGTGGATAATGTCTCAAGTGATCCAAAGTGGCATTACTTCACTGGAGTTGGAGTTACACCATATTTGCCACTTGGAGATGAGGGCTCTTGATCCCAGCAAGGCAGCTACTGGTTTCTACATGTTCAGAAGTGGCCATCCCTGCTCAGCTCCAGGAACAGACAATATACAGGAGAAAATCTGGGGCAAAAAATAGCAAGAGTACTTCACCTATTTTTATATCTATATCTGTCTGTTTTGCTTTTCCACAGAAGAGATTTATTTTTCTTTCCTTTTTTTTTTGTTGCCCAGAACTTTATCTGTGCAAGAGCTTTAGTGCAGTATTTGTTTTAAGAGAAGTTGCTTGCCTGTATCTGGAAGGATCTTACTGAGTAGTTGCAATTGCCTCCCTGGTGGATTTTTCTCAGTAGGAACTTTTCATAACCTTTCAGTATCACTTCATGGCTTGAAAGCCTGAATGTGCTTGTAGGGAAGAAGCATCCCCTGTGGAGTTGTCAAGATAATCTGCTGTGAGGGCAGCCAGCAAGGGTGGGTTTTTGGTCATTATAACTTCACGAGTTAGGTACTTTTTTGCGTGACTTGGGAGCAGACCATTGCCCCTCTCCTCCCTGTTGCTCATGTAGGTGTGCCAGGATGTGAAATCTGTCCTACCATCAGCGTGGGATGATTATGTTCACTTGTAGAGCAGCAAAAATCAGTCCTGAAAATTACATTTAAATCCTAGGTTGAGCAGAAATTGGTCATGCTCCCCTTAAAATTTCAGGATTTCTCTGTCTTTTGCTATGGGCCTGTTATGCATATTCTCTCTTCTTAACTATGTTCATTCTGTCCTTCTGCTCTGGTAAAGGCAGCTGGAAGAATGAAGCTGGAGCAGGTTGCTGCAGTAGCACACAAAGGTGGGATGTCCTCCTCCTCAGTGACTCATATGCTGTGGGCCAGGTCCCCAAGCAAGATGTGCTGTCCCTGCAGCTAAGGAATGTCACTAGAAAGAGGGAAATGATATTATTTCTGTAGCACCCTACTCAAAAATATTTATTCTCTCACTTCACTGCCCATTAGTATTTTGTTGAAGGCTTTATTGAAGGGATATACAGAATGGAGTTTAAGGGGAGAATTTATTCCTCCCTCTAAAGTGGATGTAGTACCAAAATCAGAACTACACCCAGTGACTGAGTCCTTTTGTGAGTGCTGGGAAAGTGGCATAGTGAATAAATATAAGTAACCTGGTCCTGCACTTGGGTGTTTTTCACATCTATATTGCGATCCCATCAGATCAGATGATCTAAGGTACTTTGGATTCCCATGCTAAGAAAAGGTCAGGTTTCATTTCATATGTGAGTTTCCAAAGGGTGTCCTGGCCTGGCTGCTTCTGTATCTGCCAGGAGCAAAAGGCAGCTGGGATATTTTTGCTCCTGTTTCATGGGACAATGGCCATTTTTTGGTCAAGATGTGATTTCATCCAACAGATGGTTGCTATCTAAAGAAATGGTTTCTCTGTGTGTGTCTTTTTGAATAGGCGATACAGCAGTAAAGTATGTAGGGAGAAAAGTAAATTACTGCATTTCTGTACCTTGCTGTGCTTGGTGGGGCTGATGTAATGAAACAAGGAAAGTGCTACTTGGTTTTAATTCACCAAAGTCGGATTTTCATTCTTTTAATAGTGCTGTATTTGGAGACAGTGCCAGTTCAAGGCATGATGAGCAGTTCCCTCTAGCTGATTTTTAATCCAGATTTAATTCTACCTGAAACCAACATGATTTAATGACTATTTAGTTGTGTGCCAAAGTAAAATGATTCAGCATTCCCACACAAGTCACATCTTAGGGGACACGTAGTTAGTCCTGGGCAAGAGGATTAAGACACTTGGATTCATGTCTCCCATCTTGAAAAATCCCAAGAAAATATGAGGTGGAAGTTGGATTGAATCTGGTGATTGACCTGCCTTCTCTGTGCTGCAAGTGCTATTCCAGGGTAAAAGTGGGTGGAATGGTTGTACAGCTGATACCTTTTACTCTTGTAACTTTGTGGTAAAGGATCTTATTCTCCTGTGCTGTCAGTTATCTTCACATCTTAATGCTCAATATAAAAAAGAGCCTCAGATACTGATCTTATTCTTTTATAATTAAACCAGTGCATAAACAGGTAATATTTTCTTTCTATTCAAATCAGTATTTTGACCCCAGCGACTAAACAATAAGCCAACACAAGAGTTAAGAGTGTGGCACTACAAATCTCTTGTTTACACTCAAAATCTCTTTCAAATTAAAAAAATGTCCACGTAATATGGCATGTCCTCTCATAAGCTTTATGTCCAGATCTCATCCAGGTCAAGGTCGACTTTCAGGTCATTCTGTCTGAGGATTTAGCCAACCCTGAAGGAGCACCAGCAATTTACTCTGTCCTTTTCTGAAGCTCTATAGGCACAAGAGAAGCAGCACCCAGTATTACTGTAGCCAAAAGGAAATTAGAAGAAAAATAAGTCTCCTTCCTCCCTGTTGTTTACTTCTTATATGCATTTGACAGTGCTTTGTATTGTGGAGGTTATTTTAGCTTGCTTGTATACAACTGATGAGTCAACAGGGAGGAAGCAGAACCACATATGTATAATTTAACAGAATTTAGATGAAAAAAGAAAAGGGCATATTATGAGAAAAATGAACATTTAAATTTAAATTGGTTCCAAAAGAAAAGAAACACAACCCAAACTCCAGCTATACCATTTGTTTAACTAGATCAGCAGAGCTAAAAACCTCCACTTTCATCTCAGCCATGGAGATCACTGCCCTAGTTCATGTACTGCCTGCACTTTTCTGCCTCAATGTCTCCCTGAAAGTTTCCCTATTCCAAGAGTGAGACCTAGGCTGACCCCTGTGACAGCTGTCCCTTGGGGTTGGGAGGGAATGCAATAATCTCTCTCCTGACTGAGAGTGCCTTGGCTTCTCCCTGCAGCACAATTCAGTGTCTGCTGCACGGTGAAGGGAGAAGGGCCTCACTGTGATTATGGTGAGATCTATAACAATGCATGACACAGGCAATGTTGTTGTCTTAATCTGATGTGAAACCTGGTGTGATTTCTCCTCCAGGCAGAAATGTTAAGGTTTGCTACAGAAAGTCTGATTAAATAAAAAAAGAAGTTATGTGTAACTGCAAAGTTGATTACCAAGAACAAGCTTCAATCATAAGTATTTTTGGTCGATAATTCATGTTCCATTCAGAGCTAAACAGCTGGATAAACACACCATGCAATGGGTGAGCACAGGCTCATGGGCTGGGCACCAAGGGTTACTGTGAAGGGGTGACATCAGGTGGAGACCTGTCACCAGTGGGGTTCCACAAGGCTCTGTCCTAGGCCCTTCAGCATCTTCATAAATGACTTGGATGCAGGACTGGAAGGGATAGTGAGCAAGTTTGCAGATGATACAAACTGAGAGGAGCTCAGTTTGCATCATCTGAGCATCATTGACTCCTTTGAAGGCAGGAAGCCCCTAGAAGAGAGACCTTGACATATTAGGGGACTGGGCAATCATCCAGAGGGCCAAATTCACTTCTCCCAGTTCACTTCATGTAAAGTTCAACAAGGGCAAGGGCTGGATTCTGCAACTGGGACAGGGTAACCCTGGATGTATGGACAGACTGGGGGTCCTGGTCATGGCAAGCTGAACACAAGCCAGCAGTGCCCTGGCAGCCAGGAGGGCCAGCCCTGTTCTGGGGGCACAGGCCCAGCATGGCCAGCCAGGCAAGGGAGGGATTGTCCTGCTCTGCTCTGGGCTGGAGCAGCCTCACCTCCAGTGCTGGGAGAGTTTTGGGTGTCACAATATAAAAAAGACATGAAACTATTGGAGAGAGAGTCCAAAGGAGGGCACAGAGATGGTGAAGGGTCCTGAGGGGAGGCCGTGTGAGGAGCGGCTGAGGGCGCTTGGTCTGTTCAGCCTGGAGGCGACTGAGGGGAGGCCTCACTGCAGTCACAGCTCCCTCAGGAGGGACAGGCACTGATCTCTGCTCTGGGACAGCGACAGGAGCCAAGGCAATGGCCTGAAGTTGCATCAGGGGAGATGTAGGTTGAATATTTGTGAGAAGTTCTTCACCCAGAGGCTTCTGGGCATTGGAAGAGGCTCCTCAGGGCAGTGGTCCCAGCACCTGACAGAGTCCAAGAAGCATTTGAACAATGCTCTTGGGTACATGGGGTCATTGTCAGGGTGTCCTGTGCAGGGCCAGGAGCTGGACTTTGTCCTGAAGAGTCCCTTCCAACTCAGCATATTCTGTGATTCTGTGAGTGGGAATTCATTTTTATAAACACACTGGGTATTCTAAGTTTAACACCTCACATCAGGGCTTGAGTCAGATTCTCTTCCAGTTTTGGAAGTTATTTTTAAGCTATTTCTTAAGTTTTTTGCTTTCTGTGGACAAAAGAATCTTGTCAGGAGATGAGACTTTTTCCTCATTTGTGTTGCCATACAATTGTTGCTGATGAGGTGAGGGGAAGCTGGTAATTTATTGTATTTTCTAAACACATCCTTCATTCCTGGTTTAAGGTTTTTTTTGGATGAAATTTTATCCCTAAGCCTCTGTTCTTTGATCCTAAATCTTGTTAAAAGTAATCAAAACCTTTTAATTTGCATCTGAGCTTTGGATGGGGTCCTTCAGGGATAGGTTTCTACACAGGCTTGCTGTGGGGAACTGATGTTTTCTGTTTTCATCTGCCATTCACTTACTGCAGTAAGTTTTCTTTCTTCACCTTCTGCTGAGCTCTTTCAGTTTGCCACAAACAGAGGGAATTGAAAGCGGTGACACACATCTGTTTCCTTGGGATGGTTGCATAAAAATCACACCAGAGGGAAAGGAAGAAAGTTAGGAGTGGTGGAGAAGATGAAGGTGCAGGTGCTTGTCTCACCTGGCAGCTGCCAAATCCCGAGGCATTAAGGGCCTCTTGTCCCAGGTGCTATAAACAATATTTTTTAAGCACAGCAGTAGATGTCATCAAACTGTGTAGTCTTTGTGGTGAGGAATGAAAAGAAAGACTCTTACTGAATTTTTTTGCATCATTTTCTGAATCACATAGGATCCTGGGGAGGGGAAGTAGGGGAGAAAACCTTTGTCTTATCTCAGTTGCTGGACTTCCTTCCTTAGGGAGAAAATAGAAAATTTACTTGGTTAGTGAATGGTAGTGTTATATTTTTATCTGTCTTTCTCGAGTGTCACACTAATGAAAAGTAAATGTGGGCTTTTTTCTTTCCCTTCTTTTTTTCTCTTTTCTTTTCCCATGAATTATGCAGGCAAAGCCTGAACTCCCTTCCCTGATCTGCTCTCTAGACTCTGTGTTTGTAGTGTCAAAGTCTTACTCACTTTTAAGAAGAGAGGGTATTTCTCCATCCTGTGTGCTTGCAAAATCTTTTGTAATTAAAAAACGGTTGTTTTGGATTGTTTTAAAGCTTGCTTTTATTCTGGGTTTTTCCTTGAGTCTTAGGTATTTATATATCTGGAAGGAAGAAGATTAGATTCTTATATCAATACTTGGTAATAAATTTGTTCTGGCATCTCCTATAATATTTCTTTTTTTCGTAAATCCACTGTCTACAAACTGTGAAATTATTTTTCTTTTGTCTAGTGAGTATGAATCTCCATTAACTTGTCAATTTTTGTTTGCATACTCAGAAATGAAATATTTTCATTTTTAACCCCTATGAGACACTTGCATGCTAAATGAAAGCTTATACTGGGAAAAATGTGGAAATGGATAATCACAATTTTTGGTGTTTCCATTTTCAAGGAAAGGATCCTACACAAGGAAAGAAAAGAACACTCAATGATTCATTGGCATGGAAAGGTTCCAAAAAATCCATATTTGAAAGAACTATCTGAAGCTTACAGTGCAAAACTGCAAGGCACACATTGGATTTGTAGAAAAGAAGACAAACATAGTAGTTTATTATATAGTTTATGTGAGGCTATGTAGTCCTTGACTCATAATGACATTTCAGCTTGTGTAAATAGCTTATGCCAACAAAGGATCCTGGTCTGATATAGAAATTACCTTAAATTAAGTTATTTTAGAAAGCATGTGCTAGCATCTGAATAGCAAAAAACATTTCCAAGGCTAATGCTTAAATGCTGCTCTAAATTCCTCCCTTCCTCCCTGTCTTGTTTTGTTTTCCTTCTCTTTATCTTCCAGATCAAATGAATATTGATTGATGCCACCAAGAAGTACCCTGAAAAAAAGAGCTTGATTTTTTTTAATCTGGTTGGCAGAGTGATAACATAGAATATCTGCACTCTTTTCTTTTATTTTGGAATATTATTAAAAAAAAAATCACAATTATACCATAGTCGTGTCTATCCAATTTGCTATCACCATGGTTTGTCTATACTTGAACTGCAGATTGCAGGTCCTGCATATCCCATGATTTTTGTCTGGATGAAATGTATGAAAATGATTCCCATTCAGACTTCTTTTGCTTTCTGAAATAGTAAAAAAATGTTTCCATCTTCTCTAATGCTGCTGTCCAGTCTGTGATGCAGCTGGCAATCATTTATGCTCACAGTTCCCTAGAGCATTTCTTGTTGTTTGCTTGGAAAGACAGTGATTAAATTTTATCATCTTGGTTACTCGATTGATTCCAGAATCTTTGAAATGTGAGCTTCTAACTCCCTCTGCACATCTCTGCCCTACATAAACTCACTCAAAGGATTTTGATCCAAAGGTTTAAAGATTTCTGGATCAAAACTTTCAGCTGCCTTTTATTCTGTAGAAGCATCATAAAAAATCATTGGTTGTCAGTTCAACTTTAACTCTTTGGATGAAATGTGAAAATCCTAATAATATGAATTTAAGGAAGATTGTGCAGGGGCATGAATATTGGATGGAAAATTACAAAAATAAAAAAGGATTTTGATGATGAAAGAGTGGAGATCTAGCATGGCTTCTCAGAAGGAATAATAACGAAGCTACAACCAGGCTAGATTTGAAATGGGTCTTTAACTTTGTGAATTCACACATATGATAAGTTTGCCTGAAATATCCAGTTGACTGGATATTGTGACCTAAAAGGTCTTTTCCAGATCTGATATATTCACAGCTTTAAAAGCTAAAGGCTAGAAAAAATTTAAACCCTTTTCTGAAACAAATTGATTTTGACTGAAGCAAATATAAATCAAAATAAATCAGTTCAAGAAAGCTCTTGTCTTTTTTATCTCCAGCTTTCCTAGGCCCCTCTTTTAGTCTCTTTCTCAGTAAATTAGAGGAATAGAGAATACTCTTCATCTTTATTGCATCACCAACTGTATCACTTTTTACCCTTTCCTCCTCAGGAAACTTAGTGCTGGCATTTCTGTTACTATGAGGAGTCCTCCAAGGCCTGTCACTTTTTGTGGCAAGAGGAAGCACCCTATTTGTACATATCTTTTTGGAAATTTTAATCAAAATATTGGGAGAAATCCTGTTGGTCCTAAAATTTCGTTGCCTTGTACCTTAAGTCTCCTTCATGTTTTATCCTATTTGCTAAGAAATCTAGAGAATAAATTAGGAGTAAAGGTAAAAAAACCCTGAAGTGAGCAGGTGAGAAGGAAGAAATGGGTGCTAACCATTGCTCTGATAGGAGCTCAGAGAGAATTTTTCATGACTTTGACTTTTTCTTATAATTATCTTATCAATTATCCACTTCCTGAATCTGAGCCATATTCAGTTTTCACATTGCAGATGAGGATTGTTACAATTTCCAGGGGAATGAGCTGGATCCAGGGCCTGGCCAATGAAGGCATGCAGGAACAAAGTTACCCTGATTTTAGTGCAATAGAGACTCTGAAGTGACTTATAGATCTGGGACAAGATATATTGGTCACCTTGATAGGAGCTGACACAAAACTGTGTGCTTTCTCTGGCTTCTGAGAAGATGAACTCCTGATGGAAGATAAGATTTAAGGGGTTGAATAATTTAGCACAGTTCAGGATTAAATTGAAACCATAAATTGCTTTCCAAAAGGTAAAATTTGGTGCTTAATATATGCCTACTGGTCAAGTGAAGCAGAGAAGAGAAAAAATATATAGTAGAGATCTTTGGAATTTGGACTTGCACTGTTTTGACACTAAATCAAGCTCCAAGAATAACTGCAGGGCAGTGATGATTTGCATGTCTACACTGAAGAAACTGCAGACATATTCATGTCACAACTTGTGAATGCCTCTTGTAACACACAACCTGTTTTGTAAATCCATTTTATTCTTTTGGGATAGGAAAAGTAACCTGCCATTCTTGTACCCAGAATTTGAGGGGCAAGAATACCAAAAGGCTTCCTTTTGAAGAATGGGCGTGATACAGAAATGCCTGTGAACTGCAGTGTTGATGCAGAAAAGACATAATTGTGTAATAGAGGCATTTCCTCTGTTACCCTGATCCAACTTTCTGCAGTTCTTTTCTGCTATCTTTGCTTTGCCTCATAATTCCTTTTGTTGGAAGGCTTGTTGGCTCTGTTTGGTCTTGCACCTGCTCAGTAGAAGCTGAATAAAGTGTTTATTGATGTGGTAGATCCAAATGATCCTAGCAGAACTTACCAGGGAGTTGATGCACTGTTACAGCTCTGTGGTTGCTGTTGGAGGCCCTTGGGAAGATTGTGCTAGTGGGAATTATTTTCACCTTCTTCAGGTCAGTCTCTAGTGGACCATGAACTGCTCCAGCTATAGCAAGGCTGGGCTTGAGGCTGAGAGCAAAACTGCCTAGAGCTGCAGTGTTTCATGGATATGTGCCAGTTTCCATGCACCTTTTTTCAGACAGCTCTGTGTGATGAGGGGTGGAGAGAGATGCAGAAAAGCTTTGTTTGGGGTGTTGATGATGTGGATGTTGACTGGCTGGGAAATTACCCAAATCTTGGCTTTTCCATACACTGGTTCCCTGGGCAGCAGGGAGTGGCAGATGCATAGGAAAGCATTTCATGAGGACTTTTGAAAGGTCTGTTTCTTTTTGTGCTAATTGAATTTTTTGCATCAATGTTCATTGCTGTGAGTGCTTGAGAGTGTCCTAGGCTGAGCTGCTACTTGTGCAGATAAACCTGGGGAAAATGGAAAGGTTAATGTAAGAGACTTAGGACCACAAAAGGGGCAATAACTAATCACTAAGGTTTGATTTTTGCTAAGTATTCTGGTGGAATTCAAATAAGAAACTGCTGAGAGAGCTTTATAAATCCTCTGTTAAGTGAGCTCTGCTCCTAAAGGAGTGGGCACAGAGAAACTGATGGGGTGACCTAGCAGCAAGTTTTAATCAGAGAAACTCTAAAGCTGCTTCCAAGATGCAGAATTAGTAAATGCACTGCTGAATGTGATGTGCTGGAGGAGAGCCAGCACAGCTTTCTCCATACCAGCACCTGTGAATCTTGTAGAGGTTGCTGTGACAGAGGCATGAGGCCTGTGGGCTGGGGTGGCCTGACCAAGGGGAGCCCTTGTGGGCTTCCAGAAAGCTTTGATGGGATAAAAGAAACAGCTTTTGGTGCAGAACCAGGGGTGGAAGGCCTCATGTAAACAACTGTTTAAGTGTATCAAGCAAAAGGTGATGCTCAGGGTTTACCTAGGTGTTTACTGGTGAGGACCACTGGCAACCTGTGATGGGAGCAGTGCTGCTCACTGGAAGCAAAATGAAAGGGAGTAAAGATTGGTTTGCACAATTAGAGTGGGCATGGGCTGATTGCAGAAATTTTCAGAAGGCTCTCATGATGCTGAATGACTCTGGGGCAGATTGCAGTCGAAATGTGAGATTGGTGAAGGCAAAATAATGCACATGCAGGATTAAAAAGCTATCAAGTTTGGACCTCCTATTATCAATTAACGCTCAGGAAAGAGGCCTTTGGATAATTAAAGAGAACAATGCAGAAAGTGTGATGACTCCACCACTTGGGTGCAGCCAGATGTTGAATTTTTTTTCTAGTTCTGGCAATTGTACATCAAAAACTCCCATAACTGAGCTACAGATTGATAAAGATAGAACAGATTCAGGATCAGCAGAAGTCTAAGTAGTCTTGGGTGCTTCCACTTGGGGTTGTGGTGATTTAAGGGGTATATCAACAGATTCATAAAATCACAGAAGGTGTAGAGAGGCAAGTGATTACTTGCTGTTACTTACAATAGGATACAGAAATTGAATTATCAGACAGGATTTTAAAAACAGACAGAAGGAAGTACTTTACATTGGCCATAATTAAATTGCAGAGCTTATTACATAGCCTGCTGTGGAGACCAAGACTATAAATGGATTCAGGGAAGGACCAACACATTCCTAGAGTAAAAAGCCATTACAGGCTATTAAGTGCAAAGGTCTGGAAGCAGCCTCCAGCTCAGGAAGTCCTTAAACTACTGATTACTGGAAACTATGACTGGAGTATATCAGGGGAAGGATCACCCAATTTGTGCCAGTGCTTCTCTGAACACCTGCTGCTGGCTGCTGTCAGGAATGGGTTGGTGCACCAGACAGATTATTTAATTTGGCTGAAGTTGGCTCCTTTCACAGCAAAGGCAAAAAATCTGGGAATCGATGTTGCAGTGAAATAATCACTGCCCAGTAGTCAGCTAAAAATGAGGAAAATACGTGCCCAGAAGGCAAGCTGGGAACAATGGGTTTCAGGATCCTGGTGCAGTCAGCAGAGATGCATGGGGAAAACTTAAATAATGCCACAGATTAGCCAGTACATTTTGTTTATAACATTTATAAGCACTAATTTCAGGAGTGAAAGCCACCTCCAAATAAACACAGGAACATGTAATTTGTTCATACAGCATACAGGTGCTGTCTGGCCTTGTACAGGGCTTTTAAAGCTATAGTTGGAAAAGCTGAAGGCTGGCAGGTGTACAGTTTACCCACTTTGAATATTCAAAGAAATTCAGAGCTATTGTAACTTAAACATCATTATAGAAATGATTGTCCCTCTCTCTGTAAATATCTAGGTACAAACATGTTTCCTGGCAGGTGTCCTACCCATAGGATCTGTGGGAACCAGTCTCTCTACATTGTTATATTCTTTCAACTTTGCAGCTGAGAGACTACCCCAATGGTAATGCTCATGTACAAAGAAGGATGATAACCCCAGCCTTGGAGGGGCAGCAACTCCAACACCAATGACAACTAAATTGACAGTCAAAGCTGTCAATTAACCGCATGCAACAGTAACTTACTCTTTCTATTCCAAATAGTTTTTTTGCTAGCACTTAAGTAAGTTGCATACTATTGACTAATTGCTGTGCTCTTTGAAGGTTCAGGTAAAATTGTTCAGCCTAAGGAACTCATTGGAGGATATTTATATGCCTTCAGTGGGAGAAAATGCTCAATAAAGCCAAAGGCTGGGGTATAAGCTCAAATCTCCCCTGATCAAATATGTATCCTTTGATCTAATAAGTAGGTTGAGTCTCGCTTGACTTTCCAGCAAAATGCAAATGTAATGCTTTTAAAAAATAAAAAAGAAGTCAGTGTACTTGAATGTCTGATTGCTTTTGGTTTTCAAGACAGTTAAAAAATTTCCTCAGTGGTATCAACTATGGAATTAGTATCAGATGTTTTTGTTAGTTGTGTATTTAGTGACATAGGCATTTATGTGTACCCATGCCTGCTCTCAATGGTGGTGTATTAGCTAAGTCAATAATAAGATCTACTACAAATAACTGATTTCTGGATGTGAAAATGTAGTTATCCAAGTACAGTTCATTATTTATTATTAAATATTTCCTAGCTGTTGGTTACTACATCAGCGACTGGTTTGCCCATTTTAGCAAAGTTGTGCTCTTCATAGTCTGAAGAATGCAATATATGAGGAGGCCACAGATTCACTTTTTCTGTGTGTCTCTTATCAGGGAACAGTGATTACTTCTATGGGAAAGGCTGACTGTCAAGCCTGTGTTTTCATTCATGCACTCAGCCCAGTGGAGATGAAATTTCTGGGAAAGATAACTAAAAGCCAATCATGTTACCTTGGCTTTGGAAAAGTGCCAGGTGGTGTAATTTGTCAGAGTAATATGAGATATGTTCACCTGGATACTCAGCATCTGCTCTGCTATCAGATTCATGCTACCTTCCCTTTCCCCCTTTTTCCTGTCTCTTGTCTGTCTACATTTATTAGAAGGCCATGTGTTTGCTCTTTAGCTTGCCCTCCTTTTTTCATGGAAAGGCTTCTGCAGTGCATACAGTGTATTTTGACACTTTGTCTCTCTTCGCTCTAAGAGAAAATTCTGACAAAAAACTGCAAAAGTAGACATTTTTTAGCTTGTTCCTGTGCTTAAGGGTCACTTCTAGCTGGCTCATGCAAGCGTGCAGTCCCTGAGATCATTTTAAGACTTACGTTAAAACAGATCAGGAAAAAAAAAGGTGTTATTGTCATGCCTGTGTTTTGTGTATGTGTACTTTCCAGACAAACCATAAATCCAGCTTGGCACACAGAGGAAGGGCAGGCTGTTGGCACAAAACTGTGCCAGGTCTCCCCCAAAAAGGCTCATCAGCCTCGACTTCCTCTTCAAGAAATGTGGGCCAAGTGTCAGGTTCTTCTGTGGGAGGCTTGCACATCTCTAATTCTGACTTGAAATAGTATCTGAGGCTTGGTGCTGAGATGTCTGCAAGCACTCATTACACATATTTACCTTCCCCTGTTGTGAGGACAGGCCTAAGTAGGTTTGCTTTACCCCTGTCAGTGATGCAGAGTGGAAGAAGTGATACTGCCCTGTTTCCACCCAAATAAACGAAGATGTTATGAACCAAAAATAGACACAAGAATGTTCTCCTGTGTTTAGGAAGCCTGAATAACTACATTGATACTGAAAACAGCATTGAAAGAAGCTACCAAATATTGGGAAGTTTTCTTGAAAAATATATTTGAAAAATATTTCTTTAGTTTCTTGTAGCTTATTTCTCTAAGGCTTTAATCCAATTATTGAGATGTGTAGCTTATGTTGTGCTTATATATATTTGCCATAAAATCTTTCTTGCTAAATTGTTCCCTCCTGATGTATTGCCAGATGGTAAAAGTATTCTTCTTGGGCTCCTTCCCCTTTTTTATCAAATGCAAAATATTTTGGAAAAAAAAAAAAAAAACTTTAATGTCAAAGTCTTGCCCACATTAAGTAGAAAGAGGATATTGGATGATCAGAGACTGATGTTAGTGTTCTGAGTTGTTCATGCAGCTCACAAGAGAAGGGGTTTAAGAGATTCTGCTTTGGTTTCCTTGATTTTTCCAGCCATGCACTGAACAGCGAGGCTTCCAAGCTCCTTTACTGCAGATATATATTGCACTGTATATTTTCAGGACAATGAAAAGATTTATTTAGCATATGGCTGACCTGGATTGTCTCCACTGGCTCAATTGACCTTTATTGCCTTGGGACAGTGGTAAGATTAGGAGATGCTATAAATAGCTGCAGCGCTGTGGGAGCGGTATCGCAAAAATGCACTTTACACAAACAGCCTGTCATCTCACTTTGTGGGGGATGTGTGTGTTTGGCTTACAAAGGGAGATCTCTCTCTGAGATGATATTTGTCCTCTTCTGAATCACTGCAACTGAAGCTGTGAGATTATTTTGGCCACTACCACCAGGTTCTAATACCTACAATGAAATAGTGTTGGGGAGCTGTAGGAAATTGACTGTTCAGGTGCAGCTGAGCTTTGTATTGGCAACATTCTGTGCTTCCACCTGATGAAGGCTCACTGGTGGAGGCAGCTCTGTCAGGGCTGGGTGTCTGAAGGGAGACAGGCAGGGGGGATGTCCCCTCAGCACTGTGGAGCCAGCTTCAGGAGTGTTTCTGGCCACCACCTGTCCCTTCTGAGGAAGGTTACATCTATGCCTCAAGAGCTGTAAAAATCACTTTGGACTGGAAAGATAGGAATTAAATAGAAATATAAGTGGGTAGAAGCTGTAATTCCTTGAGGGGTTGTGATATGATCGAAGAAGGTAGCAGTTTATAACTTCCTTTCTGGTGGTGTCCCCATGTCTTGTTTTCTGTAGTTGGATGCTGAATGGATGACTTTTTCCAACCTATAAGCTGAGTAAAAGCAAAAAGGGTTTGATTCTTTGTATGAACTCATATTGTGTCTCTCCTATGAATGGTATTTGGAATTATGCATAAATTGATTTGACAGATCGAGTTGGTGTGTAAGGAATAGGTGAAACACATGAGGACTCCACTAATGCTGGCAAACATAACCACAGATAGTCCACTGGATTTGATATTTCAGCTTAGTGCCAGCTGAGTAACTGATCTCCATTAAACAGTAATTTCCAGTGATCAGGTTGCTTTATTCCTTTTCTAAACTGCTTTAGCAGGAGATGGCATTCAAGCACCATTTCACTGAAGCTGAAATGAAATGCGTTGCTGCCTCTTCTGATTTCTGGAGGAGGCTGGGGAGGATGTTGGGTAGTTATGTTGGATAGATATATTTGTTATAGATACACTCAATTTATTTGTCTTTTTCTTTTCAATTTGCAGGAAAGCAATCTCCAGGTCAGGCCTCCAGCATTTGGCTCCTGTGCATACCCTCAACATTCCAGTCACCAATGGACCTGTGAAGGAACCAAGAGCAGCCTTAGAGTGGACTGTAGGTGTTTGGTTTGTTGGCAGTTAATTTGAGCAGAATCTCTAGTTGTTGCTCTCTCCATCCTTAAATCAAAATAAGACATCCTGTTGCTATCAGAATTAGTGCTAGTTATTAGGAATATGCTTTTATTATGAGCTGAAGCATGAGGTAGAGACAGGAAAACTTGTGGGGACTTGAGCAAAAAAGGACAGATTTTCCAGCTTGGAAGCCGGTTACATTCTCCCACCTCCTTCTTGACAAAAGTTGATCTAATTTTTGCACAGCAGGGTTTTGTGCCTCTGTTTGATGGGCCAAAATTTAAGGCTGAAGACACACATCAGGTTGTCTGCATCTGCAGAGTAGGTAATTGGAATCTTTGGTTACAGCTCTTTGTAGGTATGATTAGATTTCTTCTGGGGCCAAGCTAGTGTGTAGACATGGAGACAATGTTTCCACCCCTCTTCTGTTTCTGGGCTGAGCCACTCTAGGGCTGGCCAAAAGTTAAAGCAGATTGTTAAAGGCATTGTCCAAATCTCTTTTAAACTGGCAAGCATGGGGTATCAACCACCTCTCTAGGAAGACTGTTCCAGGGTTTGGCCACCCTCTCTGTGTTTGCTAGTGCAAGTCTGTACCTCCCCTGACCCATCCCCACACACCTTCCATGTGGTTATGCACTGGTAAGAGCTAAAACGATGAGCATAAGCCAGCAGGTCACAAAATGTCTCAATTAAAGCAAACCATAGTGAAGACTTTAAACTTGGCTATTGGTAAAGAGGTTGATACATTGCATTATCAAGGCACCAGCCACCCAGCAGCTTTTAGTTGAAGATAACTTCTGTTCTGATGAATATGGCTTATGTTTATCTTTGTTCCCTATATCAAAACAGAATTGATTTCTAGATTGCCTGCTCTTCTTGAACTCCAGGAACTGCATTCAGAGTTTAAAGGGATGAAATTTTGCAGGCTGAGTTGCAGGAAGCTGGATTATATTCACTATGAGGGTCTGCAGTTTGAAAGCTTGCATAGAATCCTCTTGGAAGTGCTTTGGAGAATACCTTGTTCCTTCATTCCAGCAAACCCAGGTGCTGATTCAGCAAGGCAGTAAAAATGCCTGTTGTGAATCATCACTGCTGTTCAGTAGAAATCTGAAAGATCACTCACATAAGTGAAGGGTTAAGCACATCAGCTAAATTAAACACATTTGAAAACTGTACTTAGAAAAAAACAACAATCCCTGCCAAAAAAACCTCTCTGAACCCCAAGTCCAACAAGCACAGCTTGCCCTTCCTCAGCCAATTGTCTGCTACTCCTTTACCAGGGTGATCCATGATTCCATGGTGATTACTCCTTTTACTTCATGTGATCCCTATACATAAATACAACAGGAGTTGCTATAAGTTGGTGAACATTGATTAAATATTTTGGGTTTTAATTGTGTGTGGTTTTTTTGTAGTTTACTTTCATGGTTATGGTTTAGATTTTTGGTCAGTTCAATTTCTTAGCTGTTTGCAGCCTCTCAGCTGTTGTTGCTGCTTTACTTCACACTTTGTTTGGAGAAGGGAGGCTACTCTGTGTCATGTGGGGAGAGGGACATGATAGTGAGTGGGAGACATCTGTGGTTGGGAGGAGACTGAACTAACCACCTGTAGTAACTGGTAAAAGGGAAAAAGGTATTTCTCAAATCTGAGGTATGATGGAAGTAAGGTTGGGACATGTGGGGAGGTTGAAGTGGACCAAAGGTTTTGAATATACAGTGAATTTCAACAAGAAAAAACCCTAAGTTTTAAATTAAGTTCAGAGGTATATTTGGTAGAGTAAAAAGATATTTCAGTTGATGTGTCAGAGCCAGACAAGAAATTTTTGTATTTAATCACTGGAAGGCAGCATTGATCAGTGTGTGTTGTATCCTCATATACGTCATCCTCCTTTTCAGTATTTCTGTGGATGATCCTCCAAGGACACATGATGGGTGATCTTTCCAAAGTCTCAGTGACATGAGCATAAATTGTCTCTTGACTTAAAAGGGAGGAAATATTTTCTACTACAGTCTTCACAGTAATAACTGGAAAGAATTCCCTGGCCATTGTCTCCATTTTTGAGAACTCCTTTCAGGTGATTTGCCATTATCAGCTGGACCTGTGAACAGGGCACTGAGTCAAATAGTGGGTTTCCATTCTCTGCTCTGTCACTTACCTCGTGAGTGAGCTCAGAGGATTTGTTTTTCCTCTCAGTACATCAGCCTCTCTAGGTGTAAAACAGGTGATGATTCTTACGTCCCCTAAGACTTTTTGCACTAAACTCCTCAGAATTCTTTACTATTGTTGTTGCCACTGTCTCTGTTCCCTGAGGTTTCTTTTCCCTAAAATACTTTAAAATGTCCAGTTTCATCACATTTCTTACATTTAATTCAAGTTAACTTGTAGCTTTGCTGTATAATTTAAAGTTCTCTTTTCACACCAGGGCCATACAGAATACAGTGTGTGGAGTAGGTGTTATAATCAGAAGGGAGTGCCTGGGAATGTCTTACCAAAAAGGAATTGACCTAAATGGCTGCCCCTGGGATATGTTTATGCCTATCCCTTTCTCCCACACACCTTCATTTCAGACATCACTCCCAAGTGTTAAATAATAAAGCAGGTAATTCTAGCCCAGATTCTCAAGTGAGTACACACTGAGCCACCTCATACAATGCCTGTGTACCTTTGAGGATCCAGGTCTTTGTGTATTTTTCTGTTGCCCTTTTCTACCAAGGATTATAACCATAAGCTTGTACACAAAGTCTTCCCGTAATTTTCTTTTAACTACTGCCTTCTAGCTCTTGCTTTCTATGGGGCCAGCAAAACAATTGACAGCCACTAGAATAGTGGAGCATTGAACATTCCCAAATCTTTCTTTTTTCATAGTGCATTTTTTCTGTTAATGCTCATTTCTTTCCTTCTCCCATGACAACAAGACTCAGAATCTTTCCCCCACCTCTTAAGAGGCATTTGCAGGTATTCAGTTTCCATTATTGGAGGTCAATGAAAAAACTTGACTATCTATGCTTTGTGCTCTGTGAATGCACAATTGGAGTCCTCTAGGTAGAAGTTCAATGTTTTCAGAGGAGAAATGTTACCATTTATACCATAAATTATGTGCATAGAAGAAAAAGCCAGAGATCTTTTAGGTCTTAACAAGAACAGAATACTGTGTGTCATAGTAGAAGTTGAAAAAATGGCATTTGGCAATATGTGGAAGAAGGCTTAGGTCAGGAAGATTGTACAAGGCACTACCTGATTCCTCATGGATGGAGTAAGGAAAGCCAGATCTCATCTAGTGTAAAATCTTAGAGGAACATGAAAGGTAACAGGAATGGTTTCTGTAGGCAAATCAACAGTGATAGGGAGAGCAGGAAAAATGTTAGGCTGCCACTGAATAGGGCAGAGAACATGGTGACAAAGGACACGGAAAACCTGAATTGCTCAGTCCCTTTTTTATTTTCACCTCCATTTTTGCTGGTAAGAGTTGCCTTCAGCAGTCCCAGGTCACTGATAGCAGGGTCTGAAAAAAGGAAAACCTACTTTTTTGGAGGATGATCAGGTTAGGGAATACTTAGACTGAGCACACAGAAGTCTGTGGGACCTGATGGGTTGCACATAAAGGTGCTGAGGGAGCTGGCTGACATCACTGCTAGGACAGTCTGGTGTCTTTGAATGGTCATGATGGTCAGAGAATGTTCCTGAGGACTGCAACGAAGCAAATGTCCATTCTGCCTTCAAGAGGGATTAGGAGTATCCAGGGAATGCCTGGCTAATCAGTCTTACCCTGATTTCTGTGAAGGTTATGGAGCAAATGCTTCTGGAAGTAATTTCCAAAAATATTAAGAATAAGAAATGACTGAGAGTATTCAGCATTGATTTATGGAGGGGAGATCGTGCCTGACCAGCCTAACAGATTAAATGACTGGCTTGGTAGATGAGGGGAGACTATTGTGTTGACTTTTGCAAGGCTTTTGACACCACCTTCCATAACATCCTTGTAGATAAACTGGTTGGGGTATTGACAAGACAAATAGACATGAAGTGACCTATATCATTGAGGTATTTAAAATTAGTGAATGTGACTTTCAAAGGTGTCTGTTGCATTATATTCTGTGCCTTTTTGGCACTAATCAGTAGTTCTGTCTGTTTACTTTGATGGACAGTAAGTGTTAGGAAGTGCCTAATGATGTTAATGATATACTAAAGCTTGGATAATTCGTGTATGTGTTAATACAGTAGCACATGTTTTACATATGATGAAACATTTCCCTCATTCTAGATAAATTTATTTCTTTTCTCCATTAATGGTTTGGCTTCTGCATCATAACTTCCTAAAAGCTATGCTAACTTTTACACTGAAGGGGATGGACTTCTCTTCCATTAGAGGGTCTTCAAGGCTAAGTTTTGTAATTGGGAATTAAGCATTCAGTTAAAAAGAGATGTTTATATTTATATGCTCTCATGACAGAAGGAGAATCCCAGGGTAATCCATTAGTCACATAAAAAGATGAAGAGGTGATAGGAATTCTAGTTCAAATTAGGCAGTGATGAGTGGAAGCCCCATGTATATGTAAAAATTGCTGAATTTTTGTGTGCAGTTGACACTTGAAGTGCTGTGTTCTGGATCAGTAGTTCCACTTTGCTGCCTCTTTTTCATGAAGGTTTGAGATTTTTATATTCTTTCCAGAGAGCTCTAAAGAGAAAAGAGGTCTGTCATATTTCAGGGTCGTGGCCATATCTTTGTATTTTTCCAGTGGTGTAGAGGCTGCAGTGATTTTGCAGAAGGTGCCCATCTAGAAAACATGTATTTTTTTTCTTGTTGCTGCAGTGCAACTGCTATCAGCCAAAGCAGTGGTTCATGAGGACATAGGGAATCATCATCTCTGTTGATAGCATCTGAACATTGCTGCTCTATAAAAACAAATGTTTTCATTTTGTTTCTGTATACAGGTGATCTCTTAGCTGGAGCTTAGGGGACTCTCAAAAGGCAATTGATGCAGAGATGTTGGAAAGCATGGTGGGGGAAAGGAGAAACATATCCCTATGCTGTTTTATTTTGCTCTATGTCCACTTGCAATAATTAAGGAATAGGTGACCTCTATGTGAAAAATATTCCTAAATTAAAATGTGCTAACATAGAGTTAAAATTGAGAATATATATCAACAGAAAAATAATTGAGGTACTGTTCCTGTTTGCAACATGAGTATTGCAAACTCTGAAATTTCAGAGTTAAGGGTGAAACATAATCCAAACATAACAGTAAGATCTTTGGGACAGAGACATCCAAACAAATTTTTTCCTACTCAATAGTAATTTCATAAAGAAAAGGGCCAAAATTAATAATTTTTGGTTACAAATATATTTAATTAAGTTTGGATTGATGACCACTGATTTTACAGTAATCATAAGTATCACCCAAATGCATATTTGCAAGGATATTCTTCTCTCTTGCTGGAGTGTTAACAAAGGGAAATTTTTCTTACTGATTTGTTTTAGAGATTTTTCTCAAATAATTTTTTGCAGAATGTCAGTCATAGCAGGATTGGAGGAGAGTTCCATTCCTCCTGTTACAATTGGAGTTACAGCCCTTTTGAACTAGAAGATTGGGCTGACTGGTTTATTTGTTTGGCTGAATAAGTACAGCTGCTTGATGTGGCAAATTAAAACAGCCAGGTTTATCTTCATTGCTTTTGAAACCATGCTGACTGCAGTCTGAAGAACAGTGAGGTGTGGAGATAGTGGTGGGTGTTAGTAAAATGGTAACTCTTGCTCTGTCATTTACTATGCTGGAGAGCTTGAAGAAATCCAGTTCAATCAGTGAAATGTGCACAAGTCATGAACACATGCATGCAATTACATGGCTCCCAAACTCCTGATCCTTGAATTCTTATTTCTCTTCCACTTCAGGGGGGATTGTGTGTGGTATTTGTTTTGTATGCAAGGAATGTTCGCTATACTGAAATTATTTTTGTTTGCTATTGAGGTGGTAATGGATAAGGAGCAATCAGGTGGGAGGTCTCCACCTGTGAGATGGAGAGATATTGAGATGGTGTGTCCCCTGTGAGCCAGGCTGCCAGGAAAGCACTGCTGCCTCCACTTCACTGAGCAGGGGCTCTTTTTCTTCCCAGGACACTTGTGAAGGCTGGGAAGCTAGATAGGAGAGAGAGTTCACAGTTTTCTTTATTAGGCCACGGTCATTGCTGTTTTATTCACAATGATGGACAGTATCCATTTTCCACATAGCAAGTCAGAGCAAAACCTGTCAGCCCAAAAATATGATTTGACGGGTCAGCTGAGATGGCACCAAAATCATCAGTCCCACTGAAGCCATCTTTAACCCACCACTCTTTGTGTCAGATCCAAAGTTATGTGGTCACAGGGTGAGTCATTTTGTCTAGCTGATTTGGTAAATAAGATATTGTATTTGCTGGGTCCCCCATGGCAGGAAGGAATGATGGATCTGACTCCATGTTCTCAGAAGGCTAATTTATTATTTTATAATACTATATTATATTAAAGAATACTAAACTAAACTATACTAAAGAATACATAAAGGATACTTTCAGAAGGCTAAAGAGATAATGAAAACTTGTGACTCTCTCCAGAGTCCTGACACAGCTTGGTCCCAGTTGGCCAATGAGTGAAAACAACTCACACCAGAAACCAATGAAAACATCAGCTGTGGGTAAACAATCTCCAAACCCATTCCAAAGGAGCAAAACACAGGAGAAGCAAATCAGATAATAACTTTTTTCCTTTTTCTCTGAGGCTTCTCAGTTTCCCAGGAGAAAAATCCTGGGCAAAGGGATTTTTCCAGAAAATGTGAATGCCACAATAAGATATCTATTTATTTTCCAGTAGCTGAACTGATTTTATGTGTAGCTTTACAGCCACAGAGTCAACATGAGGAAAATGGCAAGAGCATGAGACTGGTGTCTGTGTCTTCAGGGACAGAAAGAGAGCAGCTGCTTCTTTAAAAGCCATTAAATCCTAAAGCCAACATAAAGACATCAAGTACAAAATAAACCAAACTAGTGAACTTTTTATGGAAAAAGAAAAGGCTGTGTCAAAATATACAGGTGGTAGAACCTTTACTGTGGTTAAGCTTTGTGTTAAACAGGATATCATCCTAGAGGTGATAGGAGTTTGTTCCAGGGACCTCTGTCAGCTTTTGTGTTGGTAGGTGGGCATGAGTGCCCTTTTGTCCAGCGTGCTGTGGAATATTGCCTGTAAATTTTAGAGTAGAAAATACTGTCTTGTTGGAGTCAAAATTCTTCAAAGAAATGTATCGATTTTTTTTTTTCAAAATTTTCTGTCAGAAGTGAATAAAAAATTGGCTTACAAAAGGTCACAGCACTTCCTTTGACTATATCATGATTTTCATAAGTGGCAAGAGAATATCTTACACAAATTTACAGAGCCTTGTAAAATTTAAAATAGTGAAGTTAAAATAATTCCCTTTGATCTTATTGAGAAGAATTAACTGAGAAGGAAAGATTTTTGAGGGAGGGCATTTCATCTTGCGCAGTCTCAGCTTTTTGCTCTGATTCAGGATGAAAGATTTTCCGAAAGTCCATTTGCTGGAATTGAGATGGAGAGTTTTCACACGCAGTGCTGTGAAATTTTCTGTGGCTGCAGGTGTCTGGAGGTGTGCCACTCATACCAGATCAGGTTATTCACATTTTTATTGCCTAGTTGTATTAGAACTCTATAATAACATGAACTCAAAGGTCGTCCTTGTAGACTACTAACTAATTTTATTTACATGGTGATGTAAAGTTAGACAAGTAAATCTCTGATATAATCTGGAACAATAGAGAACAAACAGTCTAAACCAGGTTATGGAAATAGGCCACTTTATCTTTAGAAATCCTGATGGCAAGTTATGTGGACCTGGTCCAAATGAAGGGGCGGTTAATCTATTTTTTAATATGATTTTTTTTATTCCTTGTTAAAAATTCTGTCCCAGAGCTGTGTGCTTTCCTATTTAGCTTTCAGAGTTGGTCTTTGCTAAGAAATTTTTTATATCCTATGAGATTTACCTCTGGGTTATAATGTTGAGTTGACACTGATTTGTCAGCAGAGAATCTGCTCAGGTCAAGCACTTTTTGGTGAGCTTATATTCTGCTACTGAAGACAAAATAGCTGCAATATAAGGACACACATGGGGGATGGAGTTTACAACTTGAATAATGTGCCCCTTAAGAAAGGCTTGAAAAATTTCTTAAGCTAGTGCAAGTTCTTAGAAATTATTTTGCATTATAAAAATGTTGAAAATCCTTACCCAAACTATTGTGCTCTGGGAATTAGAGCATTTCTGATAAAGACCTGCAGACAGTTAAATCTGTCACCAAAAACAACCAGTGGTGGTCTTGTCCTCTAGTTTTATTGGAAGTGAACACCATGGTTGGGGTAGAACCACCATGTGCACTCTTGCCTAGTCCTGGCTGTTGTGGATGCGCTCCAGAAGGAAAAGGATTTTGTTACTTCTGCTTTCCTGCATTACCTAAGAAATCAACATATCAAGAGAAGCTATTTCATTTTATCACTTTGAAACTGACAGTGGTATTTTAAATAAATTATTTTCTCCAAGATGGCTATTTTGGAGCATCCTGCTGTCGGACGCCATCTGTTTGGTGAGCATCATCATTTCTGACTTCTGCAGTGTGGGAAGCAAATGTCAGACTGTCAAAGCATTTTCTATCATGCTCTAATTCTGGCTGAACAGGATTCCTATTTATTCACTTTGCTTAAGTAGCGTACAGTTGACTTTCAGGCTTTTTAGTCACATCAGGATTACAAGCAAGTGGAACCCACAGTCTGCCTACAATCAAATCTCTCCAGAACAAGAATTTGCATAGAATCAAGGTACAAATTTGGTCAAATGAGGCTGTCAAGACAAAGAAAGATGTTAGCCTATGATATTAGATGTTGATCACTCCTAGCTGTCAGTGTGCCAGGTAGATTCTTTCTTTCAGAGCATTCTCAGATTAATGTGTTATTCTTTCATGTATAATGTTCAAGTCTAGTCTCTCTTGGTAGTGTAATGATTTATTGAGGTATTCACAAATAGAGTGTTGACCCAGCTATTAAAAAAAAAAAGCATTTTCCCTAGTCTAGTTTGTCCTATCATCCTAAAGGTATAGTCAGCATGTTGTTTTTTACTTCTGTGCCGAGTTCTCAAATTTTTTTGTTTCTCCCATTGAAAGTTCATTAGTGGTGGTTTTTTTTAAATCTCTCTGGATTTTCTGTTTCTTTAAAATTCTGCGCACATTACATGATTATGAAACCTGAATTCCCAGTTAAGCTATGCAGCATGTGGGAAGAACATCAGCAAAGTTTAACTGAAGTGTGTTCAGATTGGTGACACATCATTGTATTGTCAGCATCTTTTAAGCTGGGATGGTCAGCCAGGGTAATGCTATTGTATGCTATGGCTTTGTGTTGTAGGAAACCAAAGAAATACCTGGTGGTGTGGTAGTTGGGTTTTGTTTGGCCTCTTTTCTTAGTTTATTTTAGTTTTCTAAATTTGTTGAACATCAATTTTTTTCCCTGTATGCTCCCATAGCTGAATTTAACAAAATAGATTTATAACTATTTCTTTTTCCCAGGAAAATGCTGTGAATGGAGAGCATCTGTGGCTAGAGACAAATGTTTCTGGGGACCTTTGCTACCTGGGGGAGGAGAGCTGCCAAGTCAAATTCTCAGTGAGTTATTTTTGGATTTCTTTTCCTTTTTCTGAGGTAACAAGCCTGGCTTCAGACTGATGCAGTGCTCAGTCGCTTGAGAGCTTGAATTGTTTGCCCGAGTTCCAAAAGGAGAGCAAAAAGGGCAAAAGGCTTCTGGTAAAGACTTTATTGCTTCAGGAAAAAAGCCCAAACCAGTTTTGATTGACCCAGATTATTTACACAGTGAGAATGTATGTAATGAACAGCTTCACTAACATGGTAAGGGAAAAAAAGAGTAGAATATTGAGGTGTTTCAGGAATATTAAAAGACACTAGTCTATTTTACATGAAAATATACACAAATATATCACTTGTTGCAGCCTGTGAGCAGAGGGTCTCATCAAATTTCTGCAATTTTAATCACTGCAAGGGTTTGAACTGAATTTTCCAAACTCTTGAATTCACTCCCCAGCAATGAGTGCACTCATATATTTGAGTGTTTACCTTCTCCTGTTTGGGAATATTCAAGGTCAGCTTTTTCCTGTTGAAGCTTTTCTGCTGTCTATGGAAGCATTTCATTGGAGTGGTCTCAGATCCATGAGTATCTGTTGACTGTGGCACTTTCAGGCTATTTCAGGAGCTCTTTTTGCCTAGTGTTTCAGCTAGATTGCTTCATCAAAAGAGAATAAAATACCCAAACCCCTTTCACTTTGTTATTTAGGAAGCTTGATGAGAGTGGGGATCCTGTGCTCATATCCTTGATCTGAAACAATGCTCTAAGGGAGTATCCTAGCCCTTGGACTGTAAAGGTTAAAGGGAATTCCTCTTCTCTGGGATGTTTGTGGTTACCATCTGTGGCTCTTCATGATACTGCCTTTCTGCTTTTACTACCACCCTGCCCAGTGCCCCCTCCACCTTCAGAGCATTTAATTGAAATAAAAACATTTTGATTCACTAATCATCCCTAGTTTTCAGGGCAATGTCATCCAAAATACTTTCCATAGTACACTTTTGTGCTTTCCATAGCACAAATTTAATATCCATCTCCTAAAACTTCTCAAGCAAATTGGGTGTATTATGGTATATAGCATTAAGGCCAAGCCTGAGGAGCTTTTGCCTCCTTCAGGGTACTGAAACAAAGTCCCAGCAACTGCTGGTTGTGTGGTAATAATCAAGGGAAGTGTCACTGTGTGTTTGCTGTGCACTTACACTGGTCCTGAGACACTGAGTTCTGGCAAAAGCTGGACACAGCATTTCTTTGAGTGGACCTTTGGTCTGACACAGTGTAGTGGTTCTTGTGTTCTCAGCAGATTTTTTTGCCTTCCTAAAACTGAGCAAATTCTTTCTTGTGATTTAGCATATTGAAAGTAACATGGAAATTTAATAATATATTGTATATTATTAAATATAAAAGAGATAAAACTAAACTTGGCAAACACAGAGATAAAAACCATGAATTTACCAACTCATGAAACATGTGAAAGCCTGGTCTGCTACACAATGCCATGATTCTTCAGGTGAAACATTAGAACACCATATACATGTGTACATGTGCTGTTAGGGTGTATCCAGATAGTTATGACCATTAATAAAATTATCATAACTATTCTATAATGTGAGCTGAAGCTGTGTTCCCTTTTTTAAATGAGCATATTTAAAATATGCTAAAAATTATAAAGAAATAATTTATTTGAGATTTAAATGGACATGAATAAATTAAATGTAAGAGATCTGAAGCAAAGAAATCTCAACTTACTGCGTATTTATAAATCTTCTGTCCCTCAAGCACAAGTCTGTAAGTTAAATTTACATGAAAATTAATTCCATCTGGTTAATTAAATTGAGTTTATGGAAGTAAAGTAAGTAAATACATTCTCTCTTCTGGATGTATTCTCCTGCCTTTGATATGCTTTGGCCCAGGGGATTCAATGGAAATTATTTCAAAAGCCCTATTGAAATTAATAAAACTAACCAGCATAATTGAGAATTTTGTCCCTGCTGTAACATTTCATAAACGTGTAACAACATTCTATGAGAATTTTATCATTCTTGGCTAAAATAACCCAAGTACCCAAGTATTTTTCTGCAAGGCAATAGTCAGGCGCATCAAATTAAATATTTTATGATAAGCATGAAATGACCTCTTGCAAACTGATGCAAGTTCTCTGGTTTGCATATGCAATTTTTCTCCTCTTTGCTCATCATCCTCATAGGATGTCCACTTTTAGAATGATGCTCTGCGCTGTTAACCTGATCTCCTACCTAAAGGGAGGCATTTGCTTGTAGATCAAAAGCTGGAGTGCTGTGGCTGTTTGATTTTTTTTTCACAAAAGTTCAGATTTTAACCAGAATAGCTTCAGATCTTATTTATTTATCTATCTATTTATTTCTTAATTTTTTCCCCACAACTGAGAGCACCAAAGGAGGGAAAAAAAATTAAAGCGCATTGCATGGGGAGCGAAACATCTCCTGTTTTTCAGCTGCCATTGTTTTCCCCCTGGGCTTAGCTCAGCTCCACACACACTGTGTCCCTTTGCTGTTGCAGAAGTCTGCTCTGAGGAGGAAGTGTGCTGCCTGCAAGATCGTGGTCCACAACGCCTGCATGGAGCAGCTAGAGAAGGTGAGACATTGCCATCTTCTGGAGCCTGACGTAGCCAACACGCTTTTAATTCTTTCAGTGAGGTTTCAGCCTGGAAAACACTCTGTGCCAAAGTTTTCACAACTGTTTTAACAATGTACTTATGAACAAAATTTGGCTTAAAATTCCACCTTTTTTTTTTTTTTTTAAGGCTATTTCTTTGAACTCTGTGAACCACAAAAAACCCTAAAACCAAACAAAGAAAAAACTAGAGAATGCTTTCACAATTTTAATGCTTAAAAAATAAATTGCCTCTGCTTCTTAACTAAAAATGGAAGTTTGAAGATGGAGTATCCTGTCATGTAAAAAATTGACCTTTTACAATTCCTCAGCTAAAGCCAGCATAATTCATAATTCATTGTATGACAGCTATACTTATTATGAGCAGTGCAGCATAAGATGTTAGTGTGAACTTTCCCCCGTGTATTTACTAGACTATATTGTTTTCTCTTCAAAACTTCAGAATTCAAGTTTTTGTGTGTAAAATGGGATACATCAAACCTTACCTTCATGCTACCATTATTTCTGTGAGCATCTGTTCTGTTTCTCATTTCCTTCTAGGATCCTTGATCACACCCAAGCACCTACAGCATATCTATCACTGACTTCAGTCTTCCCCTCAGAGATTTGTCTTCATTATGCCTAACTGGAAATGTGCTAGAGAAATCTCCTCCCCACCCTTTTCAGTCCTGGTGGGATTTGTGCAAAAAATGTGTGGGAATTTCCCCATTGCTTTCATTAGAGCTTCAGTTTCGCTCTTAAATGTTTAGCAATGTTGTTCTTCATAAAACAAGCTGATGCATAACAAATTTATAGCAGCAAGCCTATAAGGAAAGGGCTTTTTCCTTTCCAAGTATTTGGACTCATGTTGACAAATCCCACAGTGATTGCCATAATACCAAGTTGGAGAGGTACCATTTCCACCCCCGATGCTTTTATCCACAGTGAAATTAACATTAGCACATGCTTTCAGCACAAAATGTTACCAGTGAATTTTTCCTGATTTCCTTCATCACCAGCAGTGCTGACTTTCCATAGCCTAGTGAGTTGGTGGCATTGCCAGCCAGAGAAAATGAGCACTTAGATAAAACCCAGCTTCTCTCTGCTGTTTTGGAGACCATGAAATCCCCCTCTTGGTAGAGGGCTGTTACAAAGTCTTTAAAGTTTAAAACTAGTACATAAGTCTTCTGTTTGACCCTCTCTGCCAAGGTGATAATTTTAAGAAAAATAAATATAAGCTGGGTCTTGCCTACCATGACAACAACAAATTGCAATTCCAGGTGAAGAGCAATGGAAGACTGATATTACAATGCCTTTCATTTCTTTATATGTGCTAGGTATTTTGCTTACTTTTTTTGTGTGTGCCTTTAAAAATTATTATTTTTATTTTTCTCCCTAGAACTATGATTTTGAAGGCAACTATTAAATGAGGCAAGAACTTATTTATATGGGGAGGATTGTATTTAATTTGGAGAAGCTTGGTCATTCCATGTTTGTAACAAATGCATAGCTGTGTATTGTCTTCAAATGTTTAATTCTTTGAAGGATAGTCAACTCAAACTTGAATTTTTTTAATTTAATGCACCCTTACTTCACATATCCTTTAGGCTTTATGCAGGCCTCTCTCTTCTTCAGGGCAATTTTAGTGTCTACATCCCTCTATTCTTATTTCTATTGTTTTTCTTTTCTCAAAACTTTTTTCTCATAGGACTACCTTATTATTTATTAAGTACTTTTTTCTCTTCACCTTCCTCAAAATGTTTTCCATTTATGAGATCTCCTGTTGTTCTCTTTGGAGTGGCAACACCACTGAATGAGGCAATACAATGCTCCCCAAATGACTTGTGGTTGGGGAAGGGGGTGCAAACATCCTTCTCTAAAGAAAAGGTAGAAATCTCTGAGAATTTGCATGGTTCTTTATGCAAGTTGCAACTTCTCTACAGATTTTGTTTATGAAGACATAAGTACAGGATGTTCAAAAAGGTCTTGAGTGAAGAGTGAAATTTCCAGCACCTTTTGAGACCTAAGCTGGAGTCTGCACTTGTTTGCAAATGATTTTCAGAAAAACAAAACAGATAAAGTACTTTCCTTCTAGAAGGAGGAAGCAGTTGAAATATTTGAACTGAGTAGGCAGCAATAGGATTTGTGAAGGTGGGGGCTGTGTAGAGGTCCAGCAAGGAGAATTAATATGCCATATGAGAAGAGATTTTACTGACATCAAGGTAAGTATCTTTTTTCACCCAGTGAAGCTAATATTTTAATAGATAATAAATACTTTGGAAGTCTAGCCTAGATCAAGATATTGGGATAACTTTTCTTTCAGCTCACTTTAAGTTCTAACAGTTTTATTTCAATGCCAGATTAACTTTCGCTGCAAACCAACTTTCCGAGAAGGAGGCTCCAGATCTCCAAGAGAAGTAAGTAGTGGACAAATTTCTTTTCATTTGACATGTATGCTGGTCCCCCTGGTGTGCAGCTGCAAAAGTGCTTTGAGATTGAGAGGAGTCTCAGACAGAGAATTGGTTCCTAGTGGAGTATGTTCCCCTCTACAGAATAAATGTAAAACAAATTCTAGCTGAAACACACTATTACTTACACTGACAGAAACCATTTCACTGTTCTGTTGTCTTTTGCCCACTCATTCAGTTATTCTTTTTCCCCTTTTTTTGGTAGCATTTTTTTCTTCTTGGCCTTTGAGCTAGTATTTTTGTTTTTTGAAAAACTATTTTCCTCTCCTTTCGCTTCTTCTCTCTTAATTTTTTTTTCCCTCTAGAACTATCTCAAACATAAAATCAAAGATTAAAAAACCTAAATATTTAGGAAGTAGTTCTGGCCTTATTTCAACGAGATGAAAAAAAACACCACCTTGTCCTTATTCCTCCTACAGTTTTGGTGGTTTTTGAGGTTTCCTGCAGTGCCTGCTGCACTTTTTCACTCCAGGAATTACTCTGTTGGCTGAAGGGACTTTTTCCTTGGTGTCTGTGAACAAATTTAACAGAGATGCAAGGTGCCCATGCTCCTCTAACACATCTTTTTTGTCCTTGTTTGCAGAACTTTGTGCGGCACCACTGGGTGCACCGGCGGCGGCAGGAGGGCAAATGTAAGCAGTGTGGAAAGGTGAGATTTCCTGCCCAGCACAAGCACAACACAGGGCACTCAGGAGTTCAGGGTAGCCACTAGATCCTTCTAGTCACTGCATTTTTTTTCTATCACAAACACTTGGCCTCTTTTAATAGCTAATGCAAGCCTGAGATGTTTAGCATTACAGCTCTGATTCCCACATGGGAAGCGAAAGGCAGCTGCATCTGCAGGAATGAGAACATCATTTGTCCTGGGAGGTTGTGGTGTACTGGCTGCTGAAAGTGAGGAGGAGGAAAGCTGTGACTCCTTGAGCTTTTTAATTGCTAGGCTAGGCCTGTACTTATATGATGTTCTTGCAGTGCTGTCCTCTGTGCCAAAATTGTGGTGGCCTAATTTTTAGGCTCCTGGAAGAAAAAGGCTGTTGCTTTCTTTCTGCCTCAGCAGCTACTAAAATCTGTGAGACTGCTTTAAGTTTCTTCTACTTCGTAGATTGTAAAAATTTATTTCTAAAAAACTATAAAAAGGGAGAAGAAGTACTTTAACTACTGAAGGTCTTTTTCTTCTGAAATATTATGAACCCCTGAAATATATTGGGAGATATTTAAAATTAAATTAACAAGGATTCAATTTCCTTTATTTAGCACTATATTATACTTCTTCCTTCCTCTTTACTAATAGTAAGAAAGTCCATGTCTCATCTCCACAGCACAATGCTTCAGTCAGAGGAAAATGAGATTTGTATCTGGATACTCATGCAGATTGCCAGCTACCAATAGGACATGCAATAAAAATGTGATGTCCTTTTATAGCAAGTACCTTGGGAATGGTGCAGCAAGGCAGTTTGCACACAGCATTCTTAGGGTATGGCTTTGCCATCCTTCTCTGCCTTCTTGGTCTGGATCTCCCCTACAGGCATTAGGAGTTGATTTTGCAATGAGAGAACTCACCAGATATCATATCCGAACTTGTGCTGGGTATGTACCCATGGGCAGCCTTGGTTGATGTAAGTCTTCAAATCCAACCATCAAACAGACAGTATAGAAAAGTTCAGAGAAAATGTCAGTTTTCCCTATAAATAAGAAATATTCAGTTAAGAATAACATAAGTATGTTGTAGTAGAGTTGTTCTTTGCCAGGAACAAAAAATTAGAGAAAATTATAATGAAAATAATCAGTTATATTTATTGGCCAAGCAGTCTCCTATGACAGCAAAATGCATGTGCTCTACTACAATATTTCAAAAACCTCCAAATAAGAGCCACCTTTATTATTCTCTTGTCTTGCAAGAAAAAGGAAACTATCATTGAAACAGAATGACAGTATATTTAAAGCAATAAAAAATATTAATCATAGAATACTTAAGGATTCTGGTAGATCTCATTGTTGAATAACAGTCCTATCTCATGCCTGGAATGGGATGGTTAAGTATTTTAGTGATCATTAATTACAGTTGAAATAAAGAAAGTTTTCAGGATATACCCATCTCATGCTTCAAACCATAAGCAAGTGAATAGGAATTAATGCGCTCCATATCCTCAGCACAGTCTTGTGGCTTTATATTCTCTGTGCCATTATGTGCCATGGCTAACACTTCCTGAAAAACTGAGTACACAGGGGTCTGCCACTGTTCAACCTTAGATCAGAAGTGCAGTTTGAAAGCAATTTTCCATGTTATCATCACTTGCAATGGTTCACATGGGGGACAGTCTTGTAACAAATGAACTGAATTCCTTTTAGATTAAACTTAATTGGAAGTTCACTCTGCAGTTACTGGTGGGAATTCAGTTCACAGGACCAGACCTACAGCTAATTCAAAGTGAAATTATCTGAAAATGCTTGTGTGTAATCTCTTGAGTACTAAGAGAGCCAGTGCTACCCTGTTACACATGATTGCTAGTGCAAATATGGACTATAGAAACTCATCTAGGCTTTAGGTTTTTACTCTTCCTGAGGGTGATTTCACTGATTTATTGCTGAAGTATTATATAGAGAAATTGGTACCAGGGAAGTGGTCCTGGCATGTGCAGTGTAACCAAGAAAACTATTTCTGTTTCATGAATTTCCAGAAATCATGTCTTTATAGTTAACAATCGATGATAATCTTTCCTGTGATCTTGTCTTGTTGAACCTTGAGTTCATGCAAAGTTGTAGCATTTACAACACCCTTCAGCAAGAAATTCCTGAACTTAACTACATGTTATGAGTAAAACTACTTTGGCTGGTTTCAAACCTGTCACACATTAGGTCTTTTTCCTAATCCTTCATAGCTATTGTGTTTGAAGGGATGGTAATTAAGAGTTCCCAACCCATGCCATCCACACAATTCATGATGCTTAAGAATTCTTTTCTTTCTCTTGAAGACATGGAAAAAAAAGGCAGTTTTGTAGCTGTTAGCTATTTGTTAGCTGAGATCATTGGAGTAATCAGGATTATTTTTTTCTTTCTATAATATGACATAAAAATGCTCAGACCATGTGGTCCAGCATCCATTTCATAACTATGTGCAGTAATAGAAGCTTAAGGATGAATGAAAAGGAGTCTTTTTCTAATATGCTTCCAGTTATGAGTGGCTGAGGGGTTTTCTGAGCCTGAGAACACATTTTGGACCATAATGTTAAGCAAACACTATTTCTTTAACCTTCTGTGGTGTCCAGAGTGGGATGTCTTCCACAGAGATGCAGTGTGTGCCTACAGTGTCTCTGTCACTGGTGTCACTTTAAAGACCTGTGGATTGATGCAGGGCTGAATGTAAAGTTAAGACTGAAATTTCTAGTGCTTGAAAGGCCATTCTAGTTCTTTGTTATTTTAGCAGAGATCACCATCCAAGTGCTTCTGTTGCAGTCTGTATTCAAGTTGTAACAACACCTCTCTCCTATAGTTATACTGCATTAGGGTATCTCTAAGAGCACTAAAAAGAGAAAATCTTTTGTAGGAAAACACTTGCAAAAAATTATTAGCAGCCCTAACACTGGTGTGAAAATAGTCTTTAATAATCTATACTTCTATGAATATAAAAAGAACATATCAGAACTAGTAATCCCTATATTCTGTCTTTGGTGCACAGGTGTTAATGTTAGTATGTTAGTTTGTACTTTAATCCAGACTATTTAGACAGGTTGGATTACCAACACAGGTTGGTTTTGTGGCCATTCAAGCACTCTTTTCCTACCAGTGCATTTTTGCTGGTGCGCACACTGTTTATTTCTACAGGAGCAGCTCCACAACATGGGATTTTGTGTGTTGTGGAGGGATTGGTTGCTGGAGAATCAGTGCTAATCATATGCTGTTAGCCTGATGTTCTCAGAAAGGTGAAATTCATTTTCTGTCTCAAATTAGAAATTTTGAGTTAGAAGACCTCCTTGCATGATTGAAGACATCTGCAATTCAGTGCTTCTCATTCAGAGGAGGCAGAAAATATGATTTCTAGTGAAATATGGAGGGTTCCTTTGTTTCAGTCCAACAGTCCCTGCCAAATCTCCCTGTGACTTTCAACGCACGGTTTATTTTATCAATTTTATCAATTACTTTATTTGTGAAGCTAGCTTTCAAATAAATCCCATTTTACCTGAAACTTCGATCCTTAGAAAGAATTAGCTCACATTTGTAAAGCAACTTGAGGAAGGAAAGTGATGGTTTATTGCTACTTATCGTTAATATGTTTTTATTGCTGTATAATTTTCTCTAATGACTCCCTAAAAGCCAAATGACTTACTAAATAAATGAAAAATGATCCATCCAGAACCAGACAAGCTGCTCAGTCCATATGTTTAAAATGCACAGCTGATGGGCTGTGGAATTAATGTACTGAATTTAGACTTTTATTTTTGGAGATTTTGGGAGAGAAGAGTTTTCCCATTGATGTTACAAGGCAGAAAAAACCAAAACATTTTGTGCCCGTGAGGGTCTGAAATAATTATTTTTTATTTTAGTGCACTTCAGAACAAGGAGGAGTGAGATTTGTTAGAAACATTGTGGAGCACTAGAGTCAGTAAATGAGGAAAGAGTATTTTGTCCAGTGTCAGACCTTTGCTCCAGCACTTGTATCACAGTTACTGCTCTTATGCTCATACTGAATGGCAGACAAATTGTGTCCAGCCAGAAATGTCTGGCCAGCTTGTGTTTGTTAAGCCACGTCACTACACCCCATTGCTAAACCTGAATATGCCAAATCACCATCATTATGAAAATTCTACTATTTGAATTTCTCTGAATGTAAACCATGAGGCATGAGGGGAAGGATTGAAACAGAGCCCCAAAAATCTAGACCAAGGCATCTCTGCACGGCTTGTTTGTTTTGGGGTTTTTTTTGTTTGTTTGTGGGGGTTTTGTTTGTTTGTTTGTTTGGGTTTTTTTTGTTTATTTAATTCTCCTTCTTGATGTGCTTGAGCTTTTTATTTCACTGAGCACTAGTAGGCTCATTTGTCCTGCAGGGGGAAGAAGGGCTTTAATAACAGAAGCAGTGAGGCAATGACCTGTTTGATGTTACTAAATCAGTTTATAACTTTTTTTTGCATTAGGTCTTGGGCATTTTCCAGCATGTAGGAGATTTAGGTATTACTCAGATTGTTGAAAAGAAAATTGGTTTACAGATTCATCACTTGGTAGACAGATGGAATTAGAAAATTCTGGGTGGTGATGGGCTACTTACAGAGATAGAGAGGGGATTGATGGAAGGCCATGAATAAAGGATCCAACCAACTGCAAATCTAAAATCTAAGCAGTAAAGACAACTGACAAACTCTTCACTGAAATTGTGGACTTTCCATCTCTCCAGACATCAACCCAAATAAATTTTTTTCTTGACTAAAATAACCTAACTCAGCTCAAAATTAGAGACTGTATCTGATTGTTTGTTGCCTGTAGAAGGATATATATGACCCAATTGTCTTTTCCAACCTTAGAATTTACAGCAAAGTCATATTGCATTCTGTAGAAAGAAGCTCCTCTCTAGGAGAATAAAATTGCAGTTTCTGGTTGGGGTGGGCTTTTTTTGCTTTAAAAATGCAAAGAAATAATTTATTTTAATTGTGAGATCTGAATCAAGCCGTAATGTTTTTTTTTTTTTTTTTTGGAACTTACTGGAAAGACTTTAATCTGAGTCAGTTCAATAAAATTATAAACTTAATTACTTCATTTCCCTGTCAGAACACTCCCAGAGGGACGTTGTAGTTAATTTTGTTCTGTTGTAAAAAAATAAAAAAAAGGTAATTCTACTCTGTAATAAAAAAGGAAAATTCAAATTCTTGTTTATATTTAGAACAAACAAGGCTGCAATGACAGGACACTTTGTTCAACAGAAAATCTGAAACTTGCAAGTCTGTAGAAATCCATTAAAAATTAAAATAGAAAATTCTTCTCTATTTCTTCCATTGTTTTTATCTGCAAAAAAAGTTTAAGTAAAAGTGAAAAGTTTTGCAGAAATCCTTTTAGAATTATTTTGTGAATATTCCCCAGTGGAGGAACCTTCTCTGTTACCTCCTGTAATTGTTTTATCCCCCAAAAATCTGCTTGCCTAGCACAGTCACCTGGCTAGAGTTAGAGATATATATTTTCTTATAGTCAAGAGGAGTTTAATGGTTTTTTCCCCCCTGGTTATTCTAGGGCTTTCAGCAGAAATTCTCCTTCCATAGTAAAGAGATTGTGGCCATCAGTTGTTCCTGGTGCAAGCTGGCGGTAAGTGGAAAATACTTCAGGAGACTGGGTTTGACTAGGAGTGATTGTGGGGGGTTTTTGTTTGTTGGTTTAGTGCATTTGTTTGTCTTAGTTTGTTTTTGTTTATGTCTTTTTATTTTTTTTCCTAAGAAGACATGGCTTATGAACATAATCTTTAGTTACATGTCCTAAATCTCCATATATTGAATGACTTGAAGATGATGGAGTTGGGAATATTGCTCCAGTTTTTGTACCAACACCCTCTTCTTCTTCTCCATGCTTCCCCTTTGTCTTTCTTGACTCTACTCTTTCCCTCTCTTCCAGTTTCATAACAAAGTCACCTGTTTCATGCTACATCACATTGAGGAGCCATGTTCCCTGGGGGCTCATGCTGCTGTCATTGTGCCTCCCACCTGGATCATTAAGGTGAAGAAACCTCAGGTAACTGCATGCTGATGTCTGTTTCTGAAGCTGTCTGGCTGTGCAGGGCCTGTCTGGCTGTGCAGGGCCAGCCTGGCTTCTCTGCTTGGTCCTCCTTCACCAAGGCATGCTTGTTCAACCCTGCCTCTCTCCCTGAAACCCAGCATACATCCATGGTGGTTATGAACCTGTATCCTCCTTCCCCTCCATCAAGTCCTTCAGTGAATTTCCCTGTTTGGGATGATTAGCAACAAACATGACTTGCTCTGAGCTGATTCAGCTCAGAGTTGTTCCTGTAACTGTGAGTTCAGCAAGCATACTGCAAGACATCCCCTGTGTGGTAGGCAGTCAAGCATGTTTCATTAAATAGAGCTGAGCAAATACAGGGAAAAACTTCACAAACATCCACTTGAACTGCAGTAGGAATTGGCTGTGTCTGGACTTGCATCTTTCTGAATTTGCCTTTAATGGACATGTAAAGAATCAGGTCTTGCACCAGGGCTTGCACATTCAGCTGTAAACAAACCCACACGCTTATTGTTGCACATAACAGGCATTGGACTTCAAAGCTTTTGTGATTGATGTGGTAGGTCTTGGAGAGGGTAATTCACTGAACACAACAGGGAAAAAACATATCCAAAAGAGAGCTGGCCAGAAATTAAAAGGGGTTCACATCATGCAAGAATAATTTTTTCTTTGAAAGTTTGTTTTTACTCCAAGTTGAGCTGAAAGAAACAAGCACTGAACATATGAGGGAGTAAAAAAATACTGGTTAAATTTTTTATTTCAGGATAATATTCTTTATTTCAATCCATCCTTGGGAAGTGACCTGGGCTTTTTGATTCTGCCTCCTGGCTGTCAAGAAGAAGCTAAGAAGTGCAGGCTGTAGCCAAGGCATTAAGACAAAAGTAGTCCATGAAACCAGAAAAAGGCCTAAATTGTGACACTGCCTTTAGTTCCAGTTTAGGGATGTGACAGATTTGAGCATGGGTAGAAAGCCTGGTTGTTAAAGGCAAGGAGCAGAAGAAATACATGGATAGAGTTACCAAAAAGTCAACCAAAGAGGCCTCTGTTTCTCCTTTAGATCAAGAGAGAGCATAGCAATATTCCTAGCCACCTCCACTCTGGGAAGAAAAGGCTTTTTTGCCATTTGTAGATTTTCCCCACACTCTTCTTTCTCCATCTCCTCTGGAGAAATACTTTTTTCTCTTTTGTTGGGGAATGTTTGAGTCCTTGGCAGAGACTTAATATCCTTGGCTAATTTTCAACAACTGTGTGGTATTTGATAGATGTATCCGTCTTTGACCTTAGAAAATGAAGCGTTTCTTCAATTCTTTTAATTTTTATTTTAGTTAATTTTTAGTAAAAAAGGGGTAAAAAAAAACCAAAACAAAAAACCCCAACAAACCCTGACATGTAATTTTCTTTTGATTCGGCTTTTGCCCAAAGCAGGGTATATCTTCCTTACAATATTTGTAGAGAATTTGCTTGCTTGTCCATTTTTTATTCAAATTAAAAAATGAATCTAATTTAGGCAATTATAATTTATGGAAAAAATATCTTTTAAATAAATAAGGGCTTAAAATGTTAAGCCAAAAGAAAGTAACTCTTAGCTTTGTGTGCCTGAGTCATGAGCACAGAGAAAGTACTTGATTATTAACTTGCAATCACATCTCTAGTCCTTGAAATTCATGGTCAGTAGCATGCAAACGTTATCTTGAGTAGCTGGAGCATTAAATAGATCAGAAATTTATTTAACACAGACAATGGGTGCATTTCCATTAAGCTTCCTAATAGCACCCATTGGAGTTATGGGAAATGAATCCTTATTACTTTAGAAAATAGTGATGCATCTTTTGGATGTGTTTTCAGATTTTTTGGCAGAAGCCTTGCTTTCTTATTTATTGTTTTCTTAGGAAATATTTTTTCTCTCCTGCTGTTTCTGGCCAGCTCTACTTCTATGTATTATGACTCTCTTCACCTTATAGAAATGTTTGGTAAACACTTTGAAATATTCACATCACTTCATCCGGAGAGTACAGACAAAATATTTACAAATTGTTGTAATTTCACATTAAAAAAAAATGAATGTGTAATCAACAATGTGTTTTTCACATATTTAACAGTCAGAATAAATATGGATAGAAGCTTTTTGGGTATAAAATATTTCCTCAGCTCTAATTAACTACTTACATTGGTCACAGACAACTCCAGAACTGAACTCCCCGCTCATATAAAATTGATTTTTAGTGGTGCCTGCATCCTGTTTGTTTGTGCTTTCCTTGAAGTAAATAAGATGGCATTTTGCAGCAAAACCTTGCCCTGTTTTACAATTTTTTATTTTTTGACTGCCAGAAAAATGGTTTTCCATGCTTATTTTGTACAACATGGGTCACCACCTTTCAAATATTAGGCTTGCACAAAGGCCACACTCTGTGTCTCATTACCAACAATGTTGGGCTAGTGAAGCATCATGGTGTAATTGATTAAAAACAAATTTATACTGACATTTATGGTCTAAATGGGGAGCTTTTGCTTCTTATAAGCAACTGATTTAAAGATGAAGAATATTCAGAATGGTTCAAAGTTTTGGAATTGGTGGTAGCCCTGTGTGTAGTGATGCCCTTACATGAATGGAAAACTCCAATATACCTCTTCCATGTTATCTGTAATGTGAGCCACTTCTGTAACTTTTCTACTGATTTCCAGTATTTCTGTATTGTTAGCAGTGCTTTGTTACCAGCTCTGCTTTCCTGGGTTTCCAAACAATTCCACCTCCTAGTTTGTGAAGCAGGTCACCCTTGTTGACTGGTGGTATTTTATTATAGGTGATGTTTGGTAGCCAAAGTGGTGTTAGCTCTGGCACTGGACTTGCTATATGCCTGTGTTGTGGGAGAAAAGTAGATGACAAGGAGGATCTGACTGGTGGATTTACTGATTTAGTCTGTCTTCTGTTTGGGAAGACAAAGGCAGTAACTGTAAAATTCCAAGGTTTTTCTGTTCAAGGTGAGTCAATTGGTGTTTTCTTCTCCTCCTTTGAGGACTGTGAACTAGTTCTGGTGAACAATTACATTCCTGGGCTTATTTCTAGAGTTCCTCAATTGCTGAGTGCAGCTGGCTTGTCTGACAGTGGTTTGTGAACAACCAGAAGATGGTCAAGATTGACCTTCCCAGAGATTGTTCATTATTAAAGTAATTTGAAAATCAGTGTGCTAAAAGCCTTTGAAAACTGAGGATGAAATGTTGTAAGGAAAAAGGTTGAAAGGTTTCATTTGGTTTATCTGAGGTAGGCCGTGGCCCTCACACCATCCAAAACTTTACAAGAAGGACTCCAATTACTCTGTTCATCTACCTCAGCTTTCTGAGAGCTATACTGACCATTCAATAACATGAGAAATCTCTTTTTGAAGATGGACAAACTGACATCCACAAAGGAGAGGTTTCCTCTCTAGAGGGAAGTTAGGATTTACTTATTGTGCCCATTTAAAGGTATGCTTTGCTATCAGGTACCTTGCTAAATAACATTGTTTGTTTACAAAACACTCATTACCTTGTTCTGTGAACAAGATCTTATGTATCCATTTCTTCACTTCAGTGTGCAAAAACTGCTGATTCTCTTTGGCTGTTACTCTGCTGCATGTTTGCAAAAAACTCCTGTGTATGTCTAAGCAGCTTTTTGCAGTTCATCTGCTACGGACATGAGGTTGCAATTTCTGCAGCAAAGCTTTAGGTTCTGTTGACACTTTAGGTGTAGGCATATTTAAAAAAAAATTTAAAAAATAGGTAAAATAACATTGTAGAGATGCAGCATTTAGTGCCTATTTAGTATGGAAATTAAAATGGTTATAACCATGAATGGAGACTTAGCCTTAAACTGTTTCTTTAATATAGTTGAATGCCTTTTCCCACTCCACTGTGGGAATATAATCCTCATTATAGTGGGATTTAATGACAACTACATTTATTCATTCTTTAAATTATTCTTTTATAATTATTGGGGTTTTACTGAGCCATCTTTACCCTTGATATGCGTGTGAGCTTTCAGAACATTGGTAACAAGAGTGTGGATAGATTAGATCTCCTCTCTGACCTGTGTTTTGCCCAAATCCAAGGAGAATCCTTCAGAGAATGCCTGAGGAACTGGGCTAAGGCCCCCATGGGAGGCAGCTGTGAATGTAATGCCCCCAAACTTTCTGTTGACATCAAGGCTTTTGTCTGCAGTCAGTGTGACTACTGAGGCAGGCCAGCACAAGACCATGCAGATGGGATTGCTGATGCACTTGGTAGTCAGTGCAGTCTGTATGGTTTATCATGCTTTCAAGATCACTTTGTATCAGCACGGGGAAGATTATGAACTTATGAACGCTTCTTTAGGTGGTTTCTCAAAATATGAGCTAAAAGGGCAGATTCCTGGTATTGCTCTACAGAGCTGTCTTGTCTTCACTATTTTCAGTAAGCAATAAGCATGACTATTTCCTTCTTCAGAAATGCGGAGAAGTTGGGACCTTGTGCTCTGTGGCAGGCTTCTCTTGGTCCATGTGATAGAAGGCAATGCCTTTAGGTATTTCAGTTAGATAGCTGTTAGTTTTTCTTCTCAGGGATGTGGAAACATTAACTTGTGCATCTGGTGTGTCATACCCAAGTCTTGAAATTTTGGAAGTGATTGATGAGTATTAAGAAAAACTTAGCTATTCTTGTTGATGTTAGATAGCAAGCAGGATTAAGAATAAACATCACTTTTTACAGATTTCATGATCTCTGCTTGTTTAGTGGAACACATCTGATCAAGGTCAGGACAGAAAAGAACTTTCAGATGAGATGAGTGAATCTTGCTTTCCTTCTTATAACCAGGAAAAAAAAAATCAATGCGCTTTCTTCTAATTCCTCATGCTACTTTGTTTCCTGGTGATGGTTAGACTAGAAGTTGAAATACTGTATAAGTATTTGGAGTATTTCCCATAAGACAAAATTTCAATTATGGAAATAGCTAGGATTTCCTGCAGGTATAACTTCAATTAGTGAATTAAAATAAAGAAAAAAGTATTATGAAATTCCCCTTTTTACTCTTCTTATCACACCAGAACACCTTTTTGCTCTGTGTCACTGAGCAGACTGTCATCTGACTGGAGAAGAGCCTTAACATAAGTTCTATTTTCATAGGTTCTGCACAAATACAAGCACTTGTACATTTTTTTCCTACGTAGTTAAGTGGTATTAAGTTTTAAAAGCACAACAAAAAATCAGCTGACAAACACCTTCTCTACTTAAATCCTTAAAAATCAGCAATTCAGTTTGTTCCTTAGCAGATGATTGCACAAGTTTCTTGATAGGCTGGAACTGACTCTGCAGTGCCAGCATCATATGCCATGGTGGCCTATGTTATGTTGAGTCATAATGGTTGCCAGAGCTAAAACTTGTTGTTTTCTTTCCTTAAAAAAAAAAAAAAGCAAACAAAAAAACATGAAAAATACCTTATTTATCATGTTTTTTTATTACATCTTTATGCAGGTGGTCTCCATACCAGGAGACGAGCCTGATTGGGCAGGAGACTGGAGCCCCGAAGGGGAAATGGGCGTCTCCTACCCCTTTTGGGAGGGTTGGCAGGTACAACATGTGGTGTTATGTGAGTCTATGGGAGCATCTGATCTTTTTTCCCCCCTCACAGCGTGGGAAAGTTTCCAGTTCCACAGCACCAGTCTGGTCTCCGTGTGTGGCTTTCTCCATAAACGGTGGTGTGGAAGTGTAACGCATGCAGCGCATGTAATTTAAATCTCGAGCATGTGCCAGATACTCTTATCATTCTCCAAGTGGATGCATGGAAGAGCTTCGTAAAGGGGCTCTGTCTGGCCCTGTCTTCTAAATTTTGTTTTGCTTTTCATGTATTCTTTTTTCTTTTGATGTAGAACTCCTTAAAGACTTCAACAAGGCGAAAGAAGAGAACGTCCTTTAAAAGAAAAGCCAGCAAAAGAGGAAATGATGTAGGTATTCAAGTGCTTTGGATATCATGGTCCTTTTGTTTAAATGTCTAAACACAGACTTAAAAGTTTTTAGGCTTTTTTTTTCCTTTTTTTCCCACTGGAATGTTTAATGTATTTTTCCCTTGGGAAATTCCATGATATTGAATTTGTTGTTAGAAGAGGTAAAACTCATATGAAAAATTTTATTTTCTGAGTTGATTTTTTCGGGGAAACAAATGTACCATACTCCAGAAGGACTAGCGCCCTAAAGAAAGAGTGTTCCCTGGGGATGTAAGAGACTCAGCTCGCACCCTTTTTTTCCACTAAGCAGAACAGGGGAGTGAAACTGGGGTTGTGAAACCCATGGTGAGTGCGCTGGTGCAAGGCTGTGGCCCGGATGTGATCCGTTTTAGGATGTCTTCTTCAGGGGATCTTGTATTAAAATTGGACCGCAGAGAGAAAGCAGTTTATTGATCTATTGGTTTATTTACCATGTGTCTATAGAAGACCTTGCTTCCATATCCTTCCTAGTGGATTAATTATATAGACAAGCAGCCATGAGAGAGGTGGAGGGAGACTCACCCCTGCATAGCGAGGGCACTTTTGTTCAAGTCCTTTTTTGCATGGTGGGAGAATTGCAGACCAGAAACTGGATTCTGTGCCTGTGAAAGCCCAGGACAGTGCCCTCATTACTGGGCTCTGGGGTGTCCTGCAGGGGCTAGGGAGTAGGGAGGTAAATATTTTTCCCAAGGATATGTCATGTTGGATCTGTGACACATGTTCAAAGGTGGGAAGGCAACAAGGCCAAGAATTTGAGAGCAGTTTGTCTGCAAATAAGTGCTTATGCAACTTGTCTGTTATATGGAATTAATGGAAAAAGTTAACTTATTCTATTTTCTTTTGGAAAAACTGTATTAGAAATAACACTGTCTCTGACACATTACTAGTGTTGTGTGAATAATTGTGGGGAATAGGGTCAGAAATAATCTCAAAAGGATTTTGAAATAGTTGTAAGCTACCCTGAAATTATATTTTCCCCCTCTTATTTTATTCTGTTGTCTCAGCTGGATAAATTGCTCTAACTGGGCACCACATTGACATGGCTGTACTATTTCCAGTACCTGAGGTAGTTTGGCCAGAGCTAGGTTGGATCTTCTCTGTGTGCTTTGCCAAAGAATGTTACATCCCTTGTACTGAAGCTGTTTCTTGCTTCTGTTTCTCAGGATAACAAAGGCCGGCCTTTTGTGATAAAGCCTATCTCCTCTCCGCTCATGAAGCCACTGCTGGTTTTTGTCAATCCAAAAAGTGGAGGGAATCAGGTAAGATTAAGCTGTGTCTGAAGTTTAAGTTTAACAGCAGGGTTTTTGCAAATGACACTATTTCTTGGCCAGTCAGATAGAAAGGACTCTCTGCCTGAAGAAGCCTGAAGACCTTCCTCAGAAGAGGTCCTTGCTGTGGGATGGCCTTTCTGCTTCAGTAGAGTTGGATGACTGGAATGGATTTGAGTTTTTGAGTGGCTGTACTCCTGTCTTCAGGTTCTTGAAAGGAATCTAAAATGATGCTTTGGAATTTTTTCAGATTTCATCTTTTCACAGAGAATTTAGGTTTCCAGTGAAGCTTTTAGACTTTATCCAAAAAATGGTTTAGCTTTGCTAGGAAAGGCTTGTTAAAATTACTGAATGTGAAATGACATATTCCTACAACATCTAAGAAAAATCATTAGTGGTCTTGGACTGTATCACAGAGACCATGTTGCAGTGACTTCAATGCAGCAGACTTCTTCCTTAGGATTCTTGGAATGAATACTTACCAAAGTGAATATTGCCCTGGTTCTGCCACTTTTTGAATATCTAAGAATTGGAGTGCCTTTCAATAAACAGGGCCTTGTAATAGGAAAGAATGGTGTAAGATACAACAGAGGCCTATAGAGCATGGAGTATAGGCACTGCTCATTTTCTCCTCTGTTAGAATTAGAGAGGATATCAAATTCAAAACAAAAGAAAAAAGATGCTTCTTTTCACAGTCTGTAGTTCAGTGAAAAACTCCTTGCATCAGGATGTTGTGGATGCTAAACATAGGCTGAAGGAGATATTTGGAAGTCAAAAACCGTGAAGTCCTGTACCTCCCTCTGGTTCAAGAGTTCTATGAACTGCACACAGCTGAGACTGGAAGAATATCTATGGCAAACATCCCATTATTTTCTCTGTTCTTATACCTTTTCCTAGGTACTATGACTGCTATTCTTGGTTCTTCACTTCAGGGAAGGTGTCAGGCAGAAGAGCCATCCTTAGGAAGGGAGAGCTATGGAAAATTCCTGATGTGAACCCTCAGGCCATGTCTGAAAGGCGTTCTTGAATTAGAGCGCAAGCTCAGCCCATAGAGTTCTTAGCTCCCTGCTACTAGTTAGAAATCCTGTCACTTTGTGTCTGGGCAGAACGTGAAGGAAGGGATTTGAGTGGGAATATAAACCTCAGAGTTTGAGAAAACAGAAATTATACCATTAGGTTGTGGGCTGGCCACACTGCATAGAGTGAGGGACCATTGGGGCAGCTGTACCCCTCAAAGTCCTTGACTCCTGCTTCATTAGATGGAAGAGGTTACAATGATGACTGATCATCATGGTGATGGTGGAGGCCACTGTCATTGCTTGGACATTGGGCAGCACACTGTTCAATGTGATGGGGATTTTGGCTGCAATCCTGTTCAACTTCTTGCTGTCATGGATAGCTGAGGGTGAGGTGGGATAACAGAGGTTTCTTCTTGTTGCAGGTGGTGAGAAGCAGGAGAACAGGTTGCTGTGGGAGATGAACCTTTGGTCTGACCCCAACTGCCTGTTCTTATGGACCATTAGTGATCTGTGTTGTTGGAATTGGTCTATATGCCTGCATGTGCACCTTGTCCTGGATTGCTATCCTACAGAGCAGTCATTTGCTATGCCACTTTTTAGTTTGTCTTCTTGTTTTATGTTGGTTTTATAAAGCACAGAAAAAAAGAAAAGCAGTTAATAATGCACACTATTGTTTCCAATAATCATTAAACTGCTCATAACTTCCCATCCTTTGATTTTTCTCTCTTGCCAGGGCACCAAGGTTCTCCAAATGTTTATGTGGTATTTGAATCCACGCCAGGTCTTTGATCTCTCTCAGGAAGGGCCGAGAGATGCGTAAGTACTGAAGCCTTCATTGCTGTGCACCCTATTTCTGATCTGGTCAGGAAAACAGGAAAAGATCCAGCTTGGCTGGATTAGTGACTATGTGAGGTTTACACATCCAGGTTTTGGTAGCAAGGAGAATATTCTATTTGTGGGGTGCCCCGATGAAGGAAGGAATGCTCCAAGTTCTCAGAAGGCTAATTTATTATTTTGATACTATATTATATTAAAGAATACAATACTAAACTACACTAAAGAATACAGAAAGGATACTTACAGAAGGCTAACAAGATAATGAAAACTTGTGACTCTGGAGAGAGTCCCACCACAGCTTGACACTGATTGGCCAATGAGTGAAAGCAGCCCACAGATGAAACCAATGAAACAATCACCTGTTGGATAAACAATCTCCAAACACATGCCACATGAGCAAAACATAGGAGAAGCAAATTAGATAAGAATTGTTTTCCTTTTCTCTGAGGCTTCTAAGCTTCCCAGGAGAAAAAGCCTGGGTGAAGGGATTTTTCCAGAAAATGTGAATGCCACAGGGTAAAGGCTGCAGTGGGGGGTTTTGTGAGAATAGGTCAGGAGCTGCCTCCATCTCCAGACAGAGGCAGGTCCAGATGGCTCCAAGGCTCACTGAGGATCCCAATGCCTGACTATTCCCTAGTGAATGAGCATTCCAGTGGGGTGAGGCTGCCTCCAGTTCAGTACTTTTCTTCTGCCACAGCGCTGTGCAACTGTCCCTGCTCACTGAGTAAATAACTCAGCTTAGCCAGACAATAATTCAAGTGCAAACCTCTTCCAAGGGAGAGAGTACTTCTCTTTAAAGGGCTGATTTTTGCTGCCAAGGGATGAGAAACCATCCTTCTGTGGTACTTGACGTGGGGATACTGACTTTTCTTAACCATCTATTCAGAACTACTTTCACATTTTGTAAATATGTTTTATATGTTTTTGTAAATATTTTTACTATAAATATTTTACAGTAATAATGTAAAATCAAATATTTAGAAGAGCAGTCCAAATGTTTCCTATTCAAGGCACCCAAGCTTTTTATTTTCCTGCAGAAGTACTTGCACTGCTGTTCTCTTGTAATGTTTAGAAGCTTTAAGTAAGACATACATTTTTCAGAGCTGTATAATGGGGAAAAGGAGGGTTAGTCCTTTGGTCACTCAGCTCTCTACATGTGAATGTCCCCACCTTCATTAGAAAATATTTCATTATGGCTTTCTGAATGGTGCAACTGAAGGAGCAGGACTTCACCAGGTGCTTTTTTTGGTCTCTCTTGTTGATATTTAGATCACATATCCAGAGAAAGAACTCTATTACATATTCTTGCCTTCTGTGGTGTTAAAATACAGTCACTAGTTGAAGAAGCTGTCACATTATACAAGACTCAGAAACGGTAGCTCAACAAGTCATGATGAAGAACATTAAATGTTGTTTTAAAACCTCAATGTTTAAATTTGTTTACTTTAGGGTAAGAGAAAAATGAAAGATTTTGACCTCCCTAGAGGGAATATAAAAATCTGGGAAGATGCTAAACTGATCAAACACTTGTCAGGAGGTGCTGCCTGACATGGAGGAAGGCCTCATTTCACATCCTGGTGGTTTCACATTTCCACCTCTACTCATATTCTTAGTAGTGAATATTTGAAAATGCAGTAAGTGGTGGTTACACTGTCACTCAGCAAAATGCATTAAAAATGTCTGCATTGCTGTTCTTATGTTTTTCTCCTTTTTCCTCCCTTTTTCTCCCTGGGCAGGCTGGAGCTGTACAGAAAAGTGCCGAACCTGCGGATCCTGGCGTGTGGCGGGGATGGGACGGTAGGCGGCAGGGGCCTGGCAGTGCCATGCTCTTTGGCCAAGTGATTAAACTCCTCACAGTGGTGGGATTTCCACCTCACCCTCCTGCAGAGGCACCGAGAGACAGCATATCTTACACTTGTGAAATCTAATATTTGTTTTGCAATTTTCTGTGTGCTCTGGCCTGTGAAGATATGAGGCCAGGTTCTCATGTCCAAAGCTCTCTCTCCTTTATGCATAAAGATTTTGTACAGCTTAAAAGGAATAAAAACTAACTCTGCTGGCCTCCTCTCATTATATACACTACATCTGAGGGTTAACTTAGTGTCTGGGAGCCATTATATCTTAATTTTTGCTCCTTCCTGCTAGACCCTGGCAGATCCAGGTTCAGTACTTTTCTTAACAACACAATTTCTGTGTTCCTGGATAAGTGAATGGGGTCAGGTCTTGAAAGGATTTGTGCACCTTCATTTGGAGAAAAACTCTGCAGCTCATGGTCTGAAGGTCATGAGTGGTAATGGAGTTATTATAACTGCATTCTCTTTCCAGTACTTCAAAATATTTTAAATCTCAGTCTGTGACACTGAATGCTAATGCAGTTGAAAAACTGACCTTTAATCTCTAGGGGCTCAGTTCCTCAACATGCATTTGATGGCAATTTTAGCAGTAAGAATGATAAGGAAAATGCATTACTACTTACAAGATCAGTGATTGGACAGAACATTTCTATGTAGATGTTTAGGGCATGGAGACCTGGTTGGTTTATTTTGTAGAGAGCTGAATCCCCTCTTTTAGTTCACCTTAGCTTGAACTTCTGGGGGATTTTTTCCAGCTTTTGTGGGTTCTTTTAAAACCCCAGGGGTAGGGATCTTAATATCAATGTGTCCCCTGCAAGAATGAAGAAAAAATCCGTGATAAGATAAGACCACTGCCTTGCTGGTACATGGGAAAGCAAGACATGACTGTTATGGAATGATGAACTTTTCCTTTAAACATGAAAGGCAGTCCTTTAGCCGGAGGCATCAGCTAAGAAAAACTATTTCCATCTGTTTTCTTTCCCATCTGAGGAAAGGGGAAAAAAGATTATCATTAAGATATTAAAAGAGAAAAGAATTCAGCTACATTAAATCAGACCAACCTATTTCCCTTTGCTGAACTGTGCGAGAGATGGCAGCACCTTCTCATTAGTATGAGCACTGCTCCACTGTTACCTCTGCTGCTGCTCAGTTTGAAATAAATTAATATCTAGTTATTCCCAAAGCCATTACATCTAGAAATGAAAAATCTGGCTCAAATGGACTTAATGAATATGCAATGAGACCAGATGTTACCTCTCATTATTGAGGTGAATCAGAACTTTATAGTAACTTTTCCATTGTCACTTCAGGGCAGAAGTGGAAAGCTTTGCTTTCAAAGCAGTCAGGAGCTTTCTGTTTACAGGGCAATGATAGTTATGTGTCATCCCGTATTGTGCAAGTAATGTACAAGGTTTAGAAGTGACCTCAAGTTAAATAGCAATGTTGTCCTTATAAATGGAAATTTGTTCGTCAGTTAAAAGCATTTACCAAAGTGGTGGGTATTTTGATCTTACCTGTAGCAGTGGGAGGCTGAAGCACAGATGTGTGGATTAAGTCAGTGGCAATGACAACAACCAACTTCTTTAAGAAGTCCTAGCCCTACTGATGTTATCTTGACTTGTTATTCTGTCTCCTGTTATCAGTGCAGAAGTATAGGTATTTTGAAAGAGAGAGGATTACTTACCTCTGAAAAGCCCTATAAAGACCTCAGTATTTTTGGTGACATCCAAGGTCATGAGAGCTGTAAGTACTTGAGATGGCTGTTGTCAGACAATGAACTCAAGTAGGGGATCACATCCCACATGAATGCTTTAATAATTGGATGATTGGTTATGATAAATAGCTGTCTGATAAATGCCATTTGTGCAAAATTAAATTTATTTTGAAGAGACTTGGAGAAAGAAACACCCTAGAATACTAAATAGCATGGTGGTTTCTGTATTTATCAGGCCACCTCCTCTGCAGTCCTTCAAAAACTCCAGCTATTTTTCCTGATGGCTATGCTGGATGCCTTTTGTGAAGCTACCCTGGTTTGGGTTGAGAACATCTTTGAAATCACAGTAATATTATTTGGGGCGAGAAAATTCAATCCAGCTATAGTAAGAATTTAGGTTTTCTGTCATATTTAAAAGTTCACATTTGCAGTAGAAACTGAATCTTTGAAAATGGGCAACAGGAAAAAAAATCTTATGTTATTTTTTATTAATTCTTTATCTAAAAATACAGCACAGGTTCTTCACTTTAAAAAAAAAAGTGACAAGTAGTTTAAGGAAGAGTCCTTTGCTTTTGCAACAAGAATTTCAGTCATCAAATTTTGATAACATCTTTAGCAAAAATTCTTTGTCCCGTTTGAAAATTACCATTTAATGAGAGCAAAATAATTTACAGTAATTTGTTCCTTCTGGCTAGATTTCTATTTGAAAGCTTTATGTAGTCCAGAAGAAAGATAGAAGAAATAGCTCTCTGAAATAACTAATAGCTTAGGATACAAAAGAAACAGATTCACTGTTCCAATTCAAAGCCTCCAACCCTGAGCTGTAGTCTGCCTTTTAGTCTAGTCTTTTATTCTCTTATTAGATATGTGTGTGTGTGTATATCTGTATATATTATATATATATATATATATATATATATATATATAATTCCTTGTACTGATTGAAATAATTCAGGACTAAGGTCTCTTGTATGGGAGAGGGAGACTTGTGAGCAAGTTCATGCTTGGCAGGACAAGTTCTGAGATGCCATGCTGTTTTAATGCGTCTCTCATTTTCTTTCATAGCTGTTTGTCAAAGGTTGAGTTTCTTTTGACACAATGGTAATTAAAAAAAATTACCTTGAATTGTCCATATTATTCTTCATTCATTTTTAGATTTCCTTTACTTGATCTTCTCTGTAAAAAAGAATATTGTATGATCAAAATATGTCTTTTTCCTATACAATTCCTAAAGGTTCTCCTGATTTTCCTTTTTATAGGTGGGCTGGATCCTGTCCATCCTCGATGAGCTGCAACTCAGCCCCCCACCTCCTGTGGCTGTCCTTCCACTTGGCACTGGGAACGACCTTGCCCGCACCCTCAACTGGGGTGGGGTAAGGACTGGCTGGGGTACCTTTATGTGGGGTTCTCAACTTGCTGCTCAGATTTAGTTCTGTGGGGTGGAATTTCCTTTTGGCTAAAATAGCAGACAGGGCTGTGTCCAAGGTCTGTTTTGCTATGGCAGAATGATTTGCTTCAATTTGCAGTCTGGGATTTTGAATTACTAATGCTGTTGTTGCAATAAAAGTGTACACAGATCTATCTGGTATTTCAGGCCAAGTAAAAAGAACAGTAAACAGGCTTCTAATTGAAGCATAATTTAAACTTTCCCTTTGTTTATCCTTTACTACAGCACTGGGCTTATTCCAGGAAAGGCAGATATTCTTTGAATTCCTCTCCATATGGTCTTACTTTGCCTGCCCTAGATTCTGCACCTCAATAGTCGCTTATTAAAATGTTTGATCAAAAATTTATCGAGGGTTTCAGGCATGTGTGAAAGGAGGGAAGTCTGTAGGTAATTGGAAACTCGATTTGTTTTCATCATCTGTGGCTGATACTCTGGTCTCTCTGCTGTCAGGGTTACACAGATGAGCCAGTGTCCAAGATCCTGTGCCACGTAGAAGATGGAACCATTGTCCAGCTGGACCGTTGGAATCTCCAGGTTGAGCGCAACCCTGATTTGCCCCAGGATGAGCTGGAGGATGGGGCACGTAAGGTTAGAGCCTGCTGTTTCCCATGGGACCCACAGAATGCTTATGAACCTCTTTGGGTTACACTTTAAGCAGTATGGGTGGGGAGTTCTGCAACTTTTAAATTTTCTATTTGCATCTCTCCCTTTGATTCTTTTCATGTGTCAGTGATTCCAGAGTTGTGTGAAAGGCATTTATTTGTTGTTTGAACAGCATTGGCATTGAACATTTATGTCAAAGATTAAATTCGTGAAAAAAAATCCCTAGCATTTTATCAGAAAGGTCATTGTTGCTTTTCTCTAGTTGCAGGATAACTGCCATCCATTCTCTAATTAGAGAAAACTAAAAAGAGGATGTAAAACTTAATTCTTTAGAATTTTGCTTATGGGTACCAGCTGTTTCCTACTTCACAGCAAGGTGTAGTGTGTTTTTGTATTTAACTTCTTTCTATGTGGGTCTCCATATAATCTCCACTAGTGTATCTTGGTAGTTGAAGAATGGGAAAATTTTTGCAGGGAGAACACATTGGACTGAAGATGTTGAAAAACACCACAAAAATAAAAACCTCCTGATTCTGTGAACTATTTTCTTCTTCTTAGTTAAAATTTCCAGCTTATCTATTGGATGCTACAGCTGCCCCTCTACAGCCCTGCTGGGTGTGTGAAACAATGAAGAGGCCAGATGTGTGCCTGCCTGCCTCGTGCATCCTCAATAGGATTAGGGCTTCTTCTCTGGGACTTGACTTGCTCCTGGTTATATATGGAGCGCGAAGAACACAGCTGGAGCTTCATTTGCCATGCTGAGCTTGAAGAGCCAGCAAAACCTTTGAAAACCTTTGTGTTGGTGATATGTTAAGTGGTGCAGCCTTATGGGAAATCTAAATGACAACATAAGGAACCCTTTGATGTGCTAACAAAGACACACATATGATCATAAAGCACTGTAGGTCTATTTGTGTTCTTCAGGCTCTTGTATCCAATTATTTTCCACAAGCCATTCCTAACCTTCAGAACAACCTTCTGCTTACGTTTCCCTGATATGTTCCACTTTGTTCTTAGTAGGTTTCCATGATGAGCCAAATTTAAATAGTTAAACCCTGGTGTGTTGAGAAATGTTCCATTCACGCTGTTTTAATGTCTCTTTATTATCTAATTGCAGCTTCCCCTCAATGTCTTCAATAATTACTTCAGTCTTGGATTTGATGCACATGTTACATTGGAGTTCCATGAATCCAGAGGTAATATGAACTTTTTATTTCCTTAGCCTTGTGGATGGGCAGTTATTTTATGAATAAGAAATAGAGTTGGATTTAACATCCTGTTCTTATAATTTAGAAGTAAAGCTGGAGCATAAAACATTAAGATACATAGAAGAAGAAAAAGTGATTTTGTCATGAGTTTCCAAGGGACTTATGATTAAGAAATGAAAAAAGTATAAAGAAGACTGTAATGTACTGGCAAAAAAAAGGCTTAAAGGGAAGCTTCACAGAGTGTTAGATCTTGTAAAGGAGATAATATAGAAGTCAGGTGTGAATGTGGAAGTGGAGGGAAGAGAACAGCCACAAGACTGGAAGTGGCAGGAATATAATTTTTTTCTCAAACTGAACAGCTGTTACCCATGGATCAGTATACCATGCTCTGGTCTTGGTACAGACCCAGAGTTCTCTGTGCAAGTTAAATTCCTGACAATTCTGTGCACATTTAACCCTTTGAGCAGCTGTAGCACCTTGTCTGTCCCCTTGCCAGCAGCAGTTATGCCACCCTGTACAGACTGACAGGCTTAAGGACTGATACGAGCAGCTTTGCACTGATATGAACAGCTCTATTTATATGGTTTAGGCAGGTGTGCTTGTAGAAACAAGCCTTGCTCACGTGTCTGCCTTCAGCTTTTGGTTATTCCAGCTTTATATGCAGGTATTTTTTCTGAAACATAGCCTTCCTCATAGTCGCTGTCATACTATCAGAGTGTCATTTCAAGATGAAAAGATAGCACTCTAATGCCAGGCTAAATAAAGAGAAGGATACATGATGGAATGAGCTAATGCATATTTTATGATGTTTAAGACTGCTTCAAGCTTTAGGAATAATAATGAGGGGCCACAAAAGGGCACAGGAATGAAATTATGACAGCTGTATGCATTTTTTTATGAGTGCATGTCACTCTGCATTGCTAATGTGACTGTGAATATACTGTATAGATTAAATGCATGGCTACTTTCTCATTTAATGGAGGCATTATTTAATAATGAAGTTATGGAGCCCTATAAAGGATGAATGTTATTTCAGACATGCCAGGGTTTTAAAAATTTACACGGGTGAAAAAGCACTTGGCAGAGCAAGCTGAATGTCTGGGTTTGTATGGCCAGGAGAGCTTCTGTAGCACAAGTCCTCACTGCTGGTGTCATCCTTGTCTTCTCAAATGCTAAAATATATGAATCCTATGCATTTTAGAAGAGGATAGCTTATAGGAAAGCCTTGAAAGTGTTGTTGGTGTGTGGGTTGGTTGTATTGTTTTTCATGTGGACTTGGGGTTGTTCTGCCTGGAGACGAAAAGGTTCCTGGGAGCACTTCACAGAATCACAGAATTTTCAAGACTGGAAGAGACCTATAAGATCATCTAGTCCAGCCGATGTTCTAACTGTTCAACTAGATCATGGCAGCAAGTGCCACATCCAGTCTTTTTTTGAATTCTTCAAGGGATGATGCCTCCACCACCTCACTGGGTAAATGATTCCAGTTTCTGACCACTCTTTCTGTGAAGTATTTCCTTCTTACTTCTAACTTACATCTACCTTGACGCAACTTGAGACTGTGTCCTCTTGTTCTATCCGTTGTCGCCCGGAGAAAGAGGCCGACCCCCAGCTCACTACAGCCACCCTTCAGGAAGTTGTAGAGAGTGATGAGGTCACCCCTTAGTCTCCTTTTCTCCAGGCTGAACAACCCCAGCTCCCTCAGTCGCTCTTCATATGGCTTGTGTTCCAAGCCCTTTATTAGTTTCGTTGCTCTCCTCTGGACACGCTCAAGTAACTCGATGTCCCTCCTAAAGTGAGGGGCCCAGAACTGGATGCAATACTCCAGGTGAGGCCTCACCAGTGCCGAGTACAGGGGAAGAATGACCTCTCTGTTCCTGCTGGCCACTCCATTTCTGATACTGGCCAGGATGGCATTGGCCCTCTTGGCTACCTGGGCACACTGCTGGCTCATATTCAATCGACTGTCAACCAGCACCCCCAGGTCCCTTTCCACCTGGGCACTATCCAGCCACTCCATCCCCAGCTTGTATCGGTACAGGGGATTATTATGGCCGAAGTGCAATACTCGGCACTTGGACTTATTGAAGCTTTTTAGTATTTGAAGGGGTTTTATAAGAAAAATGGGTCCTGTTTCAATACGACAAAGGGACAATGGCTCTAAGCAAAAATAGTGCAAGTTTGGACTAGATATAAGGAATAAGTTTTTAACCATGAACACGGTTAAAACACTGGCACAGGTTGCCCAGAGAGGTGGTGGGAGCCCCATCCCTGGAAACACTTGACGCTGGATTGAATGAGTCTCTGAGCAGCCAGATCTAGGTGAAGATGTCCCTGCCCATTGCAGGGGGTTGGACTAGATGGAATTTAAAGGTTCCTTCCAGCCTAAGGAATCCTGTGGCTTGGTGAATTAAGCAATGCCAAGCAGATTATGACCTTATTTACCACTGAGGATAATCCAGAGAAATTCTTAGCAATGGTAGCAAAATGTAAAGTACTTTCACAGCTATAGCACTTGTGCTCTTGAGGTAATTGACTGCATGAATTTGCTTATGTGGAGCTATTGTAATCACATATAGATTAAAACAAATGAATATCATGCCTGAAAACCAAAATAAGATAAATTGATATGAGCTCTCAGCCAATAGGACGCTTGAAGCAGTAGATATTGGTCAGCTGTTATATTTAGAATAAGCAGTGATTGCAGTGTCTCAAAGGAACCTATATATTAATGTGGTCTTTTCCATGGCAACCTCTACACTTGTGACTTATCAGATTGAGACTTGAGGTTGGATCCAAGTCTGATGGATTTAGCTCTGCTTTTTTGGGAAGTGTTCTGGGTACTGGCTATTTCCTGCTTCCTCCATTGGTATCCTTATGCTTTGGTAGAGCATGGAAGATGCAATTTATCCCTGCTGACATGCTGTTTGATCCCTCAGCTGTGCAGGACTGTTCATTTGCAGGAAACTTCCCCACAGACACAGACAGAGTCTAACACATTCAATTTTTCTATTTTGTTGATGGTTTAGGAACAGTGAGGATGGAATGAGCCTTGGATATGCACTCAATAATTTACTTCTTCTAATAAACCTAAGGCTCTATTTTCCATCGCACAGTCCTTCCACCCTACCCGTGCTCATCTGTGTTGGCAGAAGTAGGAGCAGTAGGTTGAGGGACTGCTGAGTCCCTGACATCAGAAAGGTTCCTTTTCCTGTTCTAAACTGGGGCTTTAATTAGGGAGAGTGTTTGTCATAAGGTCCAGTGCTGTGGTGTCTGCTCTCTGGAACCATTAGGGAGACTCACATGAGGGTATGTGCAGCACAGGCACTAAGTCTTCAGAAGCCTTCTGCTGCTTAGCATGGGGTGTTGAGACTCTCTGCCAAGAGCTATGAGCTCAGTAAGTGAGATGAGATTGAATTATGCAATTAAATTAGTTGTTTGAAGTAGAAGTGGCCCTGACTGAGTTTGAGTCACCTGTGACACAGCAACAGATATAGTAACTGCGCCAACAAGCAAATCAGAAACCTCAAGCAGCTCATTCTTACAAAATGGAGCTGTAGTTTGTGAGATGTAGTGGCTTTCAAGAGAACTGGAAGTATTGTTTTAAGTGGTCATTTGAGAGGTAATTTGGATGTGTCCATGCTAATGTGATGCTTTAGCCAGAAGGACTGCCTTGGTAGTTTGATGTTTTCACTAGAGAATCAATGAGCCAGGGTGAGACACTGGCACTAACACCGAGTACAGGGTCAGAAGGGCTGCTTCTGGAATCTCTAGATGCCATAAACAAGGAAAGCAGTTTCTAAGGAGGCTCAAGAATGAACTATATTCTGGGAAATGTGTCTCATATAGGGAGATTAAGGGAACTCCATTTAGCTTATTGGAAAGAAGGTTAAGAGGCTATTTAATTGCTGCCTATAAGTATTTACTCGAGGACAAGGTATCTGATAGTTGAAGGCTCTTTAATCTGATAGGGAAGTATAACAAGATTTAGCAGTTGGCAGTTGAAGACTGAAAATTTCAAGATTGGAAACCACCACATTTACTTTAACAGTGAGAATAATTAACCATTAGAGGTACATTACTACTAGACTTAAAATTCTCCATCTCTTGGAGTCTAATCAAAATGAAATGGGTTTCTAAATAGGTTTTAGAGTAACCAATTCTCTTTTTCCTTTTTTTAGTTTTCTGCAGAAATCTTTGGGTAGAAATGTCTATTCCTTAGTAACTTTTAACAAATCAGAATTTAGGGGCTGTTTAATCTTGTAATTTACTAATGTTTTACTCCTGGTTCAAAGCATGGGTTATTGTTCCATAAATTTCTAATAATTCTTACAGATTTGTTCTCCACTCTTAGAAACAGAAGTCTAAAAATTCTATTCTATCATAAAATGAATAGCCTGAGAGGTGCTAAATTACTGATTGAATTGAATTCTTGTTACCTCTTTGCTCTATTTCCACACTCTACAAGAAAAGGGAAGAATTCAATATCAGTGTTTGAAATCTGATAGCAGAGAAAGGCACAGATGGGGGACTCACACATGGAAAACATATTTATGGTAATATTTTCTATGAGTGATACACTGAAAGCACTGTAGTGTTGGCAGAGAATGTGAAGGTATGATGAAATCTGTTTGTTTTATTAGGGTGTTCATACTTTTTTTTCTCATCCTTTCACAGAAGCAAATCCAGAGAAATTCAACAGCCGATTTAGAAATAAAATGTTTTATGCCGGGGTAAGTAAAGATTTGTCTTACAGAATGGTGTTAACTAAGTTGCTTGAATGTCTTCTTAATTACCTTCCCCCTCATTTTCTCACATCAGGAGCTCATGCCAGTTTATTCTGCCTGTTACAATTTCAAGTGCAGTCATGCTGTTTCTGGCAGTGCCACACACAGGTGTCTGTAGGAAAGAGCCTGTGGTACTGTTATTATACAGAGGTGGACAGGTGAGAAAACTGCCACTCCTTTGGACACTGTCCTGGTCATATCTTGGTCCCTCTGCTTCTCGCTTATAAGATTCTCAAGGCATTGCTCTGCTTCTTTCAGGGCTTGGGCACTGCATTGGTACTGACTTTGCTGGAGGAATTCTCAAAATTTTGACCAGTATCTTTGTAGCTTTGAGGAGCAGCCTTGGATGTAGGATGGTGGGGAGTGCAGGGCACAAATCAGACATTTGGAGTGGTTAATGATGGGTGAATATGCTCATATAATTACCCACTTGTGCATTCAGGAGGCAAATGGACAACACTTCATTCTAAAGCCATTAAGAGTACACACTAGTTTGGTAATGAATGGCATATAATGTATTTCTGGGTGATAACACCCATGTGCCTTAAATATGGAAACAAGTATGTGAGCAAGAATTTGTGCTTAATGGTTCAGGATACCATTGAACTTTGGTGTTCAAGGACTTTTTTTCAGTTAAGCTCTCAAAAGCAGAAGTATCACAATTTAAAACAATAAAATCAAATTGCGTCTTCTGAGAGAGTAAGTTTGGCCAAAGGAGGGCATATTGGCAATTAGCTCTGTGGAGGGATAAGAACTGAGGGGAAAAAAAAAGAAGAGAGGTGGTGTTGACAATTCCTGCACTGATTTCTGTTGCAGGCAGCCTTTACAGACTTTCTGCAAAGAAGCTCAAGAGATTTATCCAAGCATGTTAAAGTTGTGGTGAGTATAAGAAATTGTGTCATAGTGTTGTGGGGAGGGGGTGGAGGTTTGGAGGGAGAGTGAGGTGAGAGTTTAATGGCTCTGTTACTTTTCAGTTTTGAGCATGACATTTGCAACACATTCCAAGGAAAGTCTTGGGAAAGTTGTTACAAAGCAGCAACACTTCTCTTGTCTGTGGCTCCATTCAGCAATTTCTCTGTGCTCTGTCACTTTGGCTTTGTAGTGTGATGGTACAGACCTGACTCCAAAGATCCAGGAGCTGAAGTTCCAGTGTATAGTGTTTTTAAACATACCCAGGTAAGCTCAAGACAGATTCTTGAAGTTATGTAACAAAAATAACAATAGTTTTCAAGACACCTAACAGATTTCCTCGGCTGAGTGAATGTGCAAGAAGCATTTTCTCACCTCATTGAGAGCTGGCTCCTTATAATGCTGTTAATGAGCTATGCAGAATGGCTTCAGAGTTCAGAGTGCAGCAAAACCATTCCTTAAAAAGTTGAGTATCCTGATGCAGTAGAAATGCTTAACAAGCACACTTTGGAAAGCTGTGCATCTTACCTGCAAACAAGTTATTAAAGAGATAGATACCTGGTCTTTTGCTTAATTAGAGTCCAAGTGTGGAAAAAAAGGACAGGGAGAGGAGGGGACAGAAATGGAGAGAGGGGAAGGATGAATATTTTAGCAGTTAAGGAATACCAAGCTGCTGAAAGAAGTCACAGTTTTAAACATGTTATAAGGTGTCCTTAATAAAAATAAGGCTGGATTATCAGAAGTTGTTGGTCTCTTGTTCTCTAGAACAGTAGTCTCCAAACTTAATTGTGCATTTCTGTCAGTAAAAAGCTTTTGAGAACCACCTCAATAAATGTATATTTATCAATTATATACATGTTCCTCTATTCTAGTATTACAAAAAATATGTATGTTTTTAATGTTTGTTTTCTTATTGAAAGTAAAAGTAATAGTTGTCTTCAAACACTCTAATTGTCTTGTCATTTGTGAATTTTTCTTGCATGTACCCCACTTTGGAGACCATTGCTTTAGACAACCTCCTACTCTGCTCCACAGGCAGTCCCAAGCACTTAATCTTTTGAGTCCTGTACTGCAAGCTTCTGCTTGGTGTCACCTCTCCAAAGTTCCCCCTTCTACCTCTTTCAGATTACTTTTACATTTATTCTCTGATGGTAGAAAAGAGAGATGCCTCAGCTGTATCTGTTCCTCCTTCTTATTTCTCCCTGCCCACTCAAACTATGCAATGTTTTGCATTCCTTGTACTGAGCTAGCAGGGAGAGGGGAAAGAGGGGCAAAACAGCTTTATGGCTCAACAGCTTACCAGCAGGAATCAAAGCAAATAGGGAGTGCTGCTGCTCTCTGACCTATTTCCTGGTGTTTCCCCATTTTCCTCTCAGAGAGGAACCTGATAAAGTTTATGGCGGGTACACCTGAGGGCGTTGTATCAGCTTGGGAACAAAAAGAACAGCCTGAAAGGCTAAAAGTCAGGACCTCTCAGGGCAAGCTGCTCTCTCCAGCTGGCTCTCCAAACCTGTCCCTGTAGGTATTGTGCCGGCACGATGCCCTGGGGGAACCCTGGTGACCACAGAGACTTTGAGCCGCAGCGTCACGACGATGGCTACATCGAAGTCATCGGCTTCACCATGGCCTCGCTGGTGAGTGCAGGGGGTGCTGCCAGGCTGGGAGGGCTCCCTGGGCAACTCTGCAAAATACTCCTGGTTACTGAAAATCAGATGTGCTTCCCCATAGTCAGATGCTCTGCTGTTAACTGGCAGAGTCAAATACTTCTTTTCTAATAAGAGAAGTGTTATTTAATAATCAAAAGTATTACTTGCAAAATGTGGCTGAGTTGCATGCGCAGTGCTCTGAAGTTAAATGGCAAGTTTAACATACAGTAAGAACAGTATGATAAGAGCATGAAGTCATGATTTTACTGTGGCAATGTTCTATGATCAAATAAACACTCCCTTTTCTCTTTAACTTTTGTATATTTCATTCTATTGCAGTAAAGTCTCTTTTTAAGTATTGCTGGCATATAAATATGAAATATTATATAAATTCATGTCCATTCATTAGATGGACATACAGTTTCTATATGTTCACCAAAAGTCTTGTGAAACTTTAGCAATAGATGTGGAAGACTTTATTAGTATTTCTTGCGTGAATTTTATCTCTCCTTTTTATTCTGCTAGAAAAAGGAAATTCAGCCAACAATTTTAATTTGTTAATTTGTCAGTGTACTTTCTTCCAATGCCATCTTTAAAATGAGCTAAAATTGAGATACCATAAAAGCAATCTTGCTGTAAATATCCTGGTGTCCTGCTATGGCAGTGGCCAAACACTCTGACAGTGCCTTCAGGGGCTGGTTAAATGCAGACAGAGTTGGCAATTTTCCCCATGCTTGCACCAGCCTGCCTAAGGCGCTGCAGCTTGGGCTTAGTGTGGCCAGCAGAAGGCCCACAGTTGGACTTGCTGGCAAGTTTTTATAGCTGACACAGCTCCATACCTGGAGGCCTTTGTTGCTGCTGTCTCATGTAAGCTAGTTTAAAACAAAGATGGATAAGCCTCTTTTAGCTAAACTCCCTTGTTGTGTGACCTGCCCTCAGACCATGTCACTTTCAGTAAATACCCACAATAATGGTGTTTGTTTCCTCAAAGAGGAAGTCAAGCAGATCTAATCTTCAAAGTAAGCAAAAGGCAGTTTTGGTCAATCTTTTCTTTAAAAGTTTGGCTGAGTTAAGGATACCTTCCTGGATGTTTTTTGTTTTTTTTTTTTTTTTTAATGGATCTAGTGGATTAGGGAAATAACTGGCAAGAAAAATTTTGTTTATTAGCCATCTTGTGGAATAAAAGTGAGGAGAAGTTTAGGACATGTTTTTGAAAATGCTGTCAAAACTTTAGCATGTACAAACAGACAGTTTTCAGTCAGAGGAGTTGTTTATTTTTGTCTCTAACACAGTTCTAGTCAATGGAAGTGACTAGACAGGTCTCAGAAGCTACCAACAATTTCAGTTAGGGCTGAATTTAAGAAGTAGGGCCCTTTGAGCTTCTGATTCTCTTTAAAGGAAGCCTGGTTGAGAACTGTGGGTCTACAGGTGTGCTTTGGTTGTGATGCTGAAGAATGATTATAACCCTAGACAGCTTTGATATAATCCTAACTTGCCTTGTATGTCTCAGATGTGCTTGTTGTACCTAAGTGAGTCTGTGAAACCAAGGGAAAGAACTACTTTTTAAAAAGCATTTTTAATTATTGGTCATATTTTCAATTGATCCATAATATTAAGTGCACAGGCCTTGACTTGTGTTTACACTGCTCTCTGTTAGCATTGCATTAATATCAGATTATTTTTCTGCATCTGAGAGATGAGAATGAATTGCCAAATAATAGTCATATTCATTTAAAAAAGCACTTTGCCCAAACATGTCTGCCTTGAACTTGAAGGATCTGCTCGTTGTCTTCCTTGCTTAATTTCTTGGAAATGAATTCTTTAACATGATATTTAATTATTTTAACAAGGACCTTCTGCTTGCTCTTTTCAGCCTGTCTAATGTTGAGGTTGACTTGATGTGTAAGCTTTCATAATAAAAAATTTAAATTTACTAATTCACATTAAGGACCATTCTGTTCAGGAAGGGGAAATAGTTTTTCTGTCTCGCAGATGTATCTAATTAGGGATGTTGTTTTAAAGAGCAAATAACTATTAGCATGACTGTTATTGTAAAAACAAACCAACCAAAACAAATTGAAAGCTTTAGGAATGAGCACAGTTATTAATTTGTGTGCGCACATGTGTGTATATATAGATGATTAGCCCTATAATGCATGTGAGTAGATATCTGCTTGTTGCTTTGCAGTTTTGGGTGAAAATGCTTTCATTGTGCTCTTTCAGAGTAACTTAGGTATGGAGTACTGTGTAAAGGACGCTGCCTTTAAAGTGGCATTTTGGATTTTTTAACTGCCTCAGCTGCCTCTGTTCTGAGCTGTCTTTTCCCTGCTTGTCGGAACCCAGGACATCTCTCTGGCTGTCCTGGATGGCTTGAGTCCCTGCCAGGGGGCTCAGAGGCCTTGGCACAAAGCCCAAGACACCTGTGACTTTGAATTTGACCCATGGAGCAAATTACCGCCTTTATATGAAGAATTACAAGTCAAGAAGGTTTAAGTAGAATAATAGTTAGCTTGTTATAGAGTGAAAAGTACAATTTTGAGGTTTCTAGAATTGGGCTCGGGGTCCCAAGATGGAGGAATTTGGATGTGCTTTGTCCTTCTTTCTCCTTCTTCCTAGCCCTCATCTTCTGGGTGATGGTGGCACTTTTGGATTGGTTTAAGGTAGGGACGCACTGAATAACATAGGTGATAGGTATTGGGAAATTATTGTAAATAAAGTACACGTACTTTTTAGTGTAAAAGACAACACTGACCTGCTGAAGAGACCTGGCAGGCCAGAGAAAGAATGTTATAGATAAGAAATAATAAACAACCTTGAAAACCACAGCTGAGGAATCCTGACTCCTTCTTTGACTGCCGGGCTGGGAAAAGACTTGTCGGTATCTCGGGGTCCCTCTGACCATCAGAGACTCCAAGACCTGCTTGGTGTTTTGTTTGTTTGTGTGTTTTGTTTGTTGCTTGCAGGCCGCTCTCCAGGTGGGCGGCCACGGGGAGCGGCTGCACCAGTGCCGGGAGGTGACGCTTCTGACGTACAAGTCCATCCCCATGCAAGTGGACGGCGAGCCCTGCCGGCTGGCCCCCTCCCTCATCCGCATCTCCCTGAGGAACCAGGCCAACATGGTGCAGAAGAGCAAGAGGAGAACATCCATGCCTTTGCTGAATGAGTGAGTTGCACACGTGCATGTCCTAGAGGCAGGAGGCCCGTGTGGGGCAGTGTATTCTGTCATGGATTTTGCATGTACTGGACTTGCAGCGCATTTGAAAAATAAATTAAAAAATAAAAATCACATCTTCTGAAGTCCCTTTTCACTCTATTGTAAATACTTACCTGACTTTCTTTTACTCTTTATCTTCTGAGTTACTCTTGTCTTGCTTTCAGACTGGTGTTCTATCTTTCTGTTATGTATTTATTTATTTAGAGAGGTTTCTGCAGGCTTGGCAGTGTGCCCCTTGGCTTTCGATGGTTCTGCATATGTATGCCATTTGCCCTTGAAGTTTTTTTGATTTAGTTTCTCAGCTTTATTGATCTGCTTTTTAAGCTGCATTGAAGACCCTGTAAGAAATTGCCACAACCAAGAGCTCATCAGGACATATTTCAGTCTTTGCTGTGAGCACATGCTGCCTGGCAGAGTCTATGGAGAAAAATTTGAATGTCCTGAAAGAACTGTTTGTACTTTGTAAGAAATCCTTCTCCAGTATAGAAACTCAAATGAGAAATGATTATTGTAAATGTGACTAGAGAAAAGCTGATATTGGAAACTAGTAGCTTGTGAAGAGGAATACACAGGACTAACATTCCTTTTCATGATTACACTTTCTTTACCAGCACTGCAATTATAATTTAATCAGAAGAAACCTAAATAGTAAAATTTTGACCCATGAAAGTGGCCACCCAATAAAATAATTTAGATTATTTTGTAGAGGGTATTATTGTAATCCTTGTAGAGGTCTTTATTGCTGGTAAAATGACTGTTGCAAGGGACTTTGCTGTTTTTCATCTAATATTACAAATATGAAGCCAAACAGTCGATCCCTTATCCAAAGATACTGAACTAATGCCCTGAAGTTATTAAGGATCCACATTTAATTCAAACACTCATCCACTGAGGCTTTAATATTTCTGGGGAAATGGGTGGGGGAATTTTGCTGTTGCAATTGTAATGGTGAGGCAAATTCTGTGAAGAGATGTAATACCTTCCAAAAGACTAACTCCTATAACTGGGAAAAAAGGACAAGATCTTAGGCACACCTTTTCTCTTCTGCTATCTTAAAAGTTGTGTCCCTTACAGCTGTAAATCTAGAGAAAGATCCTGCTTTACTTCAAACTTTGACTCCAGTCCTTAAGAATTTTTTTCATTCCCTGGCTGTCAATCTATATTCTATTAATATAATCAAAGCCACCCTGGTTACTTTCAACAGGTTCCTATTCAATTTAGCACTTTGTTCTCTTACTGAGACTAATTCTTTAAGTTGCAGTAGAAACCCATTTCTCTAATGTGCAATTTCTATTTGCCTGGAAAATACATAAGGTATAATCATTTTTCTTGAGCAGAGAATAGCAGACTCTTAACTATGGGCAGCAGGGCCCAGTTTCACCCAACCACAACTCCTCACTCTTCAGTGAAAGCAAAGGGCAGCCCTGGGACATCTTTTTCTGCATTGAAGGAGACTAATGCAAATGTAAAAAGAGAATTCATGGTATTTCAAACTGATAATTAGAATGGGTTAGGTTTGGGTTTTTAGATCTGAATTTAAACTGTGGTAGGGAAATCAAGATTTCTAGTATATGCCAATTGTCAAGGGGATATTCTTTGTGGTTTAGCTTGATTTAAATGTGCCATGGTACACTAAATTGCTGTCAGAGTCCTTTGATTTGGCTGACGTATTTTTCTGCAGATCTGTGTTTTGGGAAAATGTAAATGATCTGTCAGGAACTGTAGTCTCAGCTTCACATATCAGAAACTGTGTGTGTAGATATTTACATCTATTTCTATATATATCTGTATATGTACTTCACTCTGAGGTGTTGAAAAGGAAGGAGAGAGCACTTGAATCTTCTCTTACTGTGATAAAAAGTAAACGACTTGGTAAAAGCTAAAATCTAGGAAGATTATTAGTATTGTAAGAAGTTCATTCAATATAATTCTGATTGGTAGTATTGCACAAGTGAAGAAATTTGTAATATGTTTATCTATTTTTCTTAACTTGATCTCTAGGATATAAATCCTTGTTCTGTTGGAATCTCCCACTGAGCCTTGTACGGGATGGACATGATAGATGAAGGGTTTTTTAATGACTATCATTTAAATGTTAGATGTGTGAGATAAGTCAGTGGGTCTGGAGCTATCCTTAATTACTAGACAGCTCTTCTTGAGCTCCTTGCCAGGAAAGCAATTAGAAAATTATCTTGGTCACAGAAATGCAGATTTATTATTATTGTCAGCTTTGATATTATTGCCATATAAAAAGTGGGAGTGAGTAGAAAAAGACTTGACTTGAAGAAGTTTTACACTGCTTCTGTATTTTTTGTCCTGATAATATTTTTTCTAGGTTTTTTTTTTCTCTTTGAAACACTTGTTGCTAAATTCTCATTCCCGTTCTCCACTATTGATCACAGTAGAATGTGCAAGAGACAACACAGCTTGTTTTCTGTGACTGAGCCAAGAATGTGGCTGTTGAGAGCTATACCCAAAATTAGGGAGAATAAGAAGAGAAACTGTGGTTCAGCTTTTCCAGAAATAATTTTCTGAGTAAAAACTCCTGCATAGTATATTCCCCAGTAAGTTTCAGTTAATGAACACTTGCTGAATTGAAAAATTTTGCTCTCACTGACTTTTACTTTGGCTTGAGGGAGAGCACCCTGCATAATGGAAGAGAAAGAAGAGGAAAGATCTTCTAGATAAGACATATTTGATGCATTCAAGAAAAAGAAAGGGACCATTTGAATATAAATACTAAGGGTGAATATAAACACTAAAGGTGAATATTAATAAAATGCAAGTTTCCCTAAGGTATGAGCAAGAGGAATGGAAACAGCAACTTGTCATTGTAGATACAAAATCTCCAGTAAGGGTATTTTTTCCTTAAACAGTAATTAGTTGGTCAACCCTTGGAGACAATTCCATCCATCTGGATCTCAGCTTTGATGTTTGTTTGCATTTCTGGACCTGCTTCCAAAGTCTTGTTGCTTTGAAAATTTTCAGTGCCTGTGGAAGAAGTTCTGGGATCCCTTGTCTTGTATAGTTATGTTCTGGGCTTTTCACTGCTCCTCACTTGTGTCTTTAGAAAGCTCCTGTGTGCCACATAGCAGTGATTTTCTCCATTTGCATGTCTTCAGTTGCTCTTGGCTTCCTAGTGTGGGCTCAGAGCTCTGCATGGCCCTTCATTCAACGTTTACGTGACACATTCCTTTTGTTTCTGTTTAAATGTTGTGTGCGTCTTTCTCTTTCTTTCTTCTCTTCCACTCCTCTCTCTGTCTCACCTTTTTTTCTTGTCTGTCCTCACTGTGTGCTGTTTTTCTCCTGGCCACTCATTTCCTGCTGCCTTATAGTATCCATAAAGTGCAGTCTGCTGACCTGAGGAGAGTCTCGGCTCCCCCTGACTCCTTCACTGTGTGAGTATCTGGCTTTTTTCTATTCTAAAAGTTCCACAGCCTTTTGTTATTACCCTGTGTCATTCAGCTTAGAGATGGGGCAGTAAAATCCAGTGACAAATGGGAAGAGGGAGCTCAGATGACAGCATGACTGATGGGGCACAGTTCCACAGTAGCCAAGTAAGGTGAGCAGGACATGTCTGGTGATGGGTGACCTGGTTCAGCCATCAGCCAGCTCCCCAAACATCCACGGTAACAGGCACATCTGAGGTTTAATGCCAGGCATCATTCCTGGAAAGAACTGAGATGAGATATTTTCAATCCAGCACAGGAGGTTTCCTCTGAACATGAGGAGAAAATGCTTTTTATCATAAGGTTGACAGAGCGCTGGCACAGGTTGCCAAGAAAGGTTGTAGAATCTTCATTTTTAGTCATAATCAAACCCTGCCTGGACATGGTCCTGGACAGCCTGCTCTAGGTGGTCCTGCTTGAGCAGGGGCTTGCACCAGATGACCTCTAGAGATCTCTTTCAGCTTCAACCATTCTGTGATTCTATGAAATTTCAGAAAGCTCCAAGTGCTTCATTACTATTTTGGAGAAAGGAAAGATTTTCAGTTTGGTGTGCCTTTTCTGTGGGTCCAGTTTGCTGTATTCTGCTGACAAGCATAAAGTAATGAAACCAACTTGCCTCACCAATTCAGCATCTGAATCAGCCTCTAGAAAAAATTGAGGTAACCTTTATTTCTTACACAGAACTTTGAGCTGTGTGTCTAAGAGAATGAGTACTATTTCCAAGCTCAGGGATATCCCTTGGAAAATGACCTCCAAGTTTTGATGCAGTTCATTTTAATGTCCCATTTGATATCAGCTGTCAGAGTAAAGCAGGGAGAGAAAGACATGCAAGCCCCAAACTAATTTGAAAGTCAAAGTTGTTCTCTATCTTAAAATCTATAAAAATAGATTAAGCATGCTGCTGCACTGGGGCTGCCAATTAATGTGTCTGGCAAATTAAAATAGGAACCCATGAGGTAACACAGAAATATGATTTGGATTATGATGGCTTTGAGATTCAAATATTGCTTTGTGGTTTTTTGTTGAACAACATAGAAGACGACTGAGTTCCAGTTAGTACTGAACAGCAGGGCAGATCCTACAGAGACCTGGTGATGGATTATAGCCTGTCTTAGATAAATGTCAGGATTTCTGCAGCAGGAGATGCATGGGAGTTTAGGGCAGCCAATTTATTAGGCTCATGTGGTCTTTTTTTGCAGAGACAGTAGAACTGTAGTGTGATCCATTGCAAATGCTTATACAAGGTGTGTAAGTAAATACAAGCATTGTATTTTTGAAGGTCTTTTAAAAGGAAGGTGAAAACTTGCATTTTCCTGCTGGGTGTTCAGAGATGAGAAGATGCATATGTGAGAGTACATTTGTCTTGTGTGGTTGATGCTGGAAATTACCATTGAAAAATGAGATATTTACTTGTGTAGCCCCTACATTTCTTCTACAAGTGGAATAAACACTGTGGGTAGGGTAATTTTTTTTTCAGTTACAAAATCTGCATAAATAAAAATACAAATACCACTGTATTGGTAAATACTACTCCTTTGTGGAGTTTGTGGTAATGACTGCAGCAGAGGATGTGTATAAAACCTGTGTGAATAAAAAAAGAGTAATAGAAAATAGTATTTTTGCTTTTAGAGGTTCAAATGCCAAACAAAATCAACCTTCTCAGGCTGAATATGGTTACTGTTTATAAGAGGAGAGTCTAATAAAGAACAGTAGGAGGCAAAGTATAAGGGAGAAAGTAATAGAAAGAGAACTGCTCTCCAAATGCAGAGTTAAGGATGAAAATGCTTAGAGATATCTTCTTTTTTTTTCTGAAACATGATTTATAGGGAATTGAGTCTCCTCATTTCTTATCAGTTTTTTCTGTTTAGCATGTGGATTTCTGAATGTGAAGCTGTCCTTGTTCCCTGGCAGCCCAGAAAGCCAGCCATAAACTGGGCTGCAGCTGAAGCAGCATGGCCAGCAGGTCCAGGGAGATGATTCTGCCCCTCTGTTCTGCTTGTGTGAGACCTCACCTCTAGTGCTGCATCCAGCTTCGGGTCCCCACCATGGCAAGGATGTTCACCTGTTGGAGTGAGCTCAGCAGAGGGCTCCCAGGGCAATTAGAAGGATTGGGCACCTTTCCTATGAGGAAAGGCTGAAAGAATTGGGATTGTTCAACCTGGAGAACAGGAGCTTTGGGGTAACCTAATTGTGGCCTTCCAGTACCTGAAGGGAGCCTACAAGAAACGTGGAGAAGGGACCATTTACAAGAGCATGTGATGAAAAATGGAATAATTTCAACATGAAAGAGAGTAGGTTTGGATTAGGTATTGGGAAGGAATTCTTGACAGTGAGGTGCTGGGACAGGTTGCCCAGAGAGGTTGTGGGTGCCCTATCCCTGGAGGTATTCAAGGCCAGGTTGGATGAGGCTTTGAACAACCTGGTCTTGTGAAAGGCGTCCCTGCCCATGGCAGGGGAGTTGGAACTAAGTGATCTTTAAAGTCCCTTTCAACCCAAAAAAAATCTATAATTCTGTTTAGAGGGATTATTACTTATGGGAGAGCATGCTGTGCTTGGAAGGGTAATGTGTGAGAGAAGCACAGTTGGCATGCAGGAGAAGAAAAGCAAGTTTCAGGATTCCCCTGGGAACTTCAGAATGTGTCTGTACTTTAAGTGTCTTTGTGGGTGTAGCTCTACAAAGCCAAATGTGTTTGCTGAAGAAATTGTGAGATAAGAAAGTACCAAAGAACTCACTAGGGTTAGCCAGGTTAACCTGGCTTATCTGGGATAACCCTTATGTCCTGGTTTTGGCTGTGACATGGCCGATTTTCCCCCTAATAGCTGTACAGAACTGTTTTTTTGATTCATGGCAAGAGTAATGTTTTGGTTATTGCTAAGTGGTGTTTATCCCAAGTAAACACTATTTTCAGCGTCTCACACTCTGCTGCTGAGGAGCTGCACTCAGTGCTGGGAGAGAGTGAGGCCAGGTAAGCTGACACAAACTGGCCAAGGGGATGTTTCAAACCAGAGAAGGTCACGCCCAGTGTGTAAACTGGAGGAGTTACCTGGGAGGGGTCTGACTGCTGTTTGGGGATATGCTGAGTGGTGAGCAGTTGTATTGTGCATCTCTTTTTTCTCTCATGTTTGTCACTCTCTCTACCCCCCACTTATTATTATTATTATCATCATATTTATTATTACTATTGTACTATTTTGTTCTGTCATGAAATTCTTAGCCCATCTGTGAGGTTTATCTTTTCTTTCCAATGCTTCTTCTAACCAAGGGAGCTGTCCTTTGGCCCAACACCCTATGACATGGCTGCTCATCTAGCTCAGATTCCCAAATGAAAGAAAAAAATATGCGGTAGAGTTTATAATTTCAAGGGTTTGTGGGTTTTTTTTTTGGTTTTTTTTTTTTTTTTTTAGGTAAAGAGTTTAGCAAGAGCTTTACCTTAAAATAGTCGGGAACTTTTGTGAAGCATTGAAGTTCCTCCATAGAAGGGACTGAATGAGTTGTCAATGTAGTCTTGAAAGTAAGGTGAATTTCCTTTTTCTCTTTTGGCTACAGCTTTCCTCTTTCCAATTGCTCTAAATGGCTGAATACTGAATTAATTTTTCATGTTTATTTCTTCTCTAGGAGACAGGTAATTCATTAATCATTCATTGTCACTACAAACATCCCCTACAAGAATGATTTTTTTTTTTTTACTCAAGTATTTTTTGTATGGAGGGAAGTAGATTTCCTTTTCTGTTTACTGAATCATGTTAAAATTTGTGTGTAAGGTGGTATGGGCTGTGTTCTTGGAGATCTATCAGAAATTTGTCACTGGATGCTGTAGACTTGTTGGACTGTTTATTCTTATCATTCCTTTCTCTGTGGAGACATGAAGTGTAAGAAATGGTTCACTGGGTTCATAAATAATTGAAATAGGGCTTGGGGTATTTATAATTTACAAGCCTGTCTCCCCAGCTGAATCAAGCTGGTGGTGTGGCAGAAGTGTAGCTGTGTGCTGTGCAGGAGTGCCAGGCTTGGGCAGGACCCAAGCTTGCTCTGCCTGTGCTCTTCCCTGGGTGACTGGAAGCAGGAGCACGTGTCCTAGGAAAACCAGCTGTGCTCCAAGTGAGCTGTCTGGCATCCTCTCACTTGTTGCTGGATGATTAATAGGGGTGAGGAACTCACAGTTTCATCAAAAGCCAAGTGTGTTTTCTAGATGAAAGATCTTGGGTAAGATTCATATTTAGGTTTGTGTTTAAATGAAATCATTATAAATAATAAACATGAACAAACGGAATGTTTTATTTGACCTCAGTCTTTATTTACATCCTCATGAGGCAAATGAAATTTAGGATTTGGTTCTGTAGATTGATGTGTTTGTGGAATGAGTTTCTAATTAGATTCTTTAGGAGGTAATAGACTTCATTAATCTGTACTTTCAAGTACTTTTTGTTGGCTATGTAATACACCATGTAAAAAAATAATTAAGAGGTAAGTAATTTAAGTAATTTAGGTTGAATTAAAGTGTAGCAATCTCCCCAAATTTATTTATAAATTTCTGCTTTATGTGGAAAGCTTTTCTTCCTCTTGCTGCAGTTAAGCAAGTTGTTTTACACAGTGTTTAGAGACATCTATTTCTATTAATACTGTACTAATGTTTCTGTTCAGTGACATCCATCACCCTGTTATTTGCTTTTACATGGGCTTGCTTATGTATTTAATCTTTCTGGTTTCTGGATATACTGAGTATGTCTGAACAAAGACAAATTGATCTATTTGTATAATAATATGGATTATGATGTAGTGTCCATGAAAACTGCAGTAGTGTTGATATTGGAAGTATTTTGCTCAGCTCCATTAGATAGAGTTCTGTGAATGAATGAGTTAATTAGTTTGACTGATGAGGACAATATACCCTGGTGTCAATTGCTGCTAGTCTGATAGCACAAGAAATGAATATTCAAGTAGTGAGTTTTAGAATCAAATTTATTTTGAATAGGTAATAAAATTTAGTGACACAATGTGTCAGCCAGTGAGTATTATAAGAGAACAAAGGGTGTTTGCAAAGAACTGATGAACAAAACCATCAAGCTTCAGTTACTGAATAAATGTCTCTTTTGTGCATGTGTCAATACACACATGTTTTTAGGTATGCCTGTATATGTTTACTTGTGTTATGAATATGCTGCTTGTGACTGGACCTCGCTAAGGTATAAATCTCTACCCTGTAGAAAGGAATTCCTTGCGTTGTTATTTCTGGTAATAGCTTATTTTCTATAGAAAGCTACTGTTTCCAAGGTTACAGTTTTTTTACTAAGATAACTAAACTTTTCAAATGGACAAGAGGCCAAGTTCTGTTTCTCTCCATTTGTATGTTTTAGCACACAACCTGTTTATGTAGTGGTTTTAGCATGTCTTTAAAAAAATGGAGTGAGAGGAGGGCAGAACAGAATACCAAACTCTGGTACTTGCCAGCTGATTGCCCTCCTACACTGGACCTGCTCCTATTTCTCCTCAGAAAATACATCACACTTTAGATGGGGTGCTTGTTGCTCCTGCAGAAAGAGTCAGATATACAGTGTGTCTACATATAAAAAATGATACTTTTTATATACTTTTATACTTTTTCAAAAGCATGGGAATATTTTCTTAAATATTTTCTAATGAAAAGAGAATTTTGGAGAGTGTATGTGTGGTTTTTGGAAGAAAAAAATATATTCTAGATTTTCTTAATTTTAGATACTTTTCTTCCTCCAGCTCCAAGCAAAGAAATAGACCTTGCTCACTTCTTTTCAGGTGAAAGGACTAATTTGACTCAGAAGGTGATACTGCACATGCAGTAGGTTGCCATTGGCTTCAAGCTAAGAAATAACATTTGTTTTTCTTCCTTACATGGCATTAGGTAGTGAGTGAGCATATCTACAGAAGCCAGTGTTATCTTTCTCTCCCCTTGGTGTCCAAACACCATCCTGTGTGTGATGGAGTTTGGACACCAACAGGCAGGTTGGAAGGGAGGCAATTAGCCAAGGTTTGGCAGATGTTGGCATGAGATCATCCTGTTTTCCTCTCCTGCTTTCATGAGATCCAGATTATTCATTGTGATAATGAGTTTGAAATGAGGCCCATTGTGATAGAACATAAGTCTACCACTGATTAATTGATGACATTAGTAAAGAAAATTCACATTTGAACCGGTGTTTAGAAATGAGATAACACATGTAACATTTGTGAGATGTGCCTTGTCCTTCACTAGCAGTGAAAATGCTATAAATCAAATAGTTTAAAATTGAGAAAGAAGCCAAACTGTGTATTTATGAGAGTGTGCAGCATTATGCCTTTGAAAATTCAGAGTGTGTTAGTCAATATTACTGTAGGCAGAGTCCTGGTGCTAACAAGATTAAAACAGAAAATATAGACAGTCTTTTACTAAAATCACAGAGTGAGTAATCTACTTTTAACTGACCTAGGGCTGAGTTCCTATGGGGCAGACATTTGCTATGTGTGTTATAAACACAGATTGTCTCTTTCTCTTTAAAAGTGGAAGATGCTAGTGTGGCTAAATGAATTTGGATAGCATCTAGCTAAACTTAAAAAAATCAAACAATAGGTTACATTAAGGTAGTAACTAGTGTGAAATGAAAAAGAAAGCTTTTCTGGACAAATTTCTATCCATATTTATATGGACATTTCATGTTAAGTATATGAATACCTAATTTCTAGAAACTGACCTACTGAGTCTTTCAATAGGTCAGTATCTAAAAATACTGAGGTATCTAAATCAAACTACATTCTGTAAAAGTGAGGTTGCCCTACTGCTACTTGCTTTTAAAAGTCCTCCTCGGTCTGAGTATTAGACTCAGAACTTTCGAAATCTGGTTCTTAGCCACATCTTTATTGACTGTTTCTCAGACCTGAGATGCTGGATCAGGATCCTTCAGTAATGTGGTGTAGATGCTCTCGTGGGCAGAGGTTGTCCTGAGATACTTCCCAAGAAGCATCTTTCTGTGTCTTGAAATTCAAGTTGGCAGATCTATCTACTGGCTGTGGTGGGGCTCTAAGAATCTACACAAAGTCAAACTGGAGAAGAGTGGGGTAGCTACAGAGGGGTAAAAGAATTCAGAGGAAACCTTTGCAGTTTCAGGTCACACAAACACCAACAGGATTCTTGATCTTTGTTATTATTTAAGGTGTAATGTCTATGCTGTTGTGCAGTAGAAAGTCATAATTGTAAATGCAGGCATAGGCCTGTGGGGACGTGGCTCACTTCTGAAGAGGCTTGTGCATTTTCTTCTTTCAGAGAAGATTGAAATCCCTTCATATCCTGTTTTCCTTTGCTCTTTCAGGGAACATTCTGTCTAAGAAGCTTTCTTGTTTTCTTGCAGTCCTCATTCCATCCCAGATCGCCTGCGGATCAGAGTGAACAGGATTAATTTACAAGAGTACGAGGGGCTACATTACGACAAGGAAAAGCTCCGGGAAGCTTGTAAGTTGGGAGAAGCCAGATTGTGGCTGCTTTTGGTAGAACATTCTGTACAAACCTTACTTTGACCAAAACAACCCCTACCCCAAAAATAACAACGAAAACCTCCAAAAACAGAGTCAAGCACACACTTTTGGATGAGTAATATCGAGAATATGCTCAATCTATATGTGCATATGTACAAATGTGTTCTCTCTATATAAATAGCATCTATAGAGATCATGTATAGATATTCCACTGCTTTCTTATTTAAATATGTTTCTTATTATTATATTTATTGTAAAATAGTGTTTTGTACACAGAGTTTTTTTTATTAATGTCTTTCTGTTGGTTCTGCTGGGTTTCTAGTACATGAAACTGTACCAGATTTTATGATTAGCATCAGATTTCAAGCTGAGTGGGAGAGCATGATATATTTGATATTGAGAATGTGCACTGACCTGGAACATGATTCTTGCACAGGTACATTTATCTTGGGGAACAAATCTGGGTTCCCCACACCCTTATTCTTTACCAGCCTTCAGTTTTCCATTTCAGAGAATAATCGCTGTTTTGTTTCCTCATGTAATGGTTTAATTGCTGTGTTTAGGGGTAAGTCAAAAGCAGACAGTGGTTGCTTTGGCAACAATGATGATGACATTCTGAACTTTAAAATGGAATTCCTTTCCTTGGTGACACACAGAGTCATTAATCAATGAGGGACAGGGCTTCTTGTGATAACAATTTAATAGTCTTGTTATGCATCTGGCTCATTATTCATATTAAATTACAACCATGAGTGTTTGTTGTGCAACAGAGCTTCAGTTCCCTCTGCAATACAGAGTGCTTTGGTAATTACAGGATGACAATCCTTTTAATTGGTTTGCTTATCTTATTGTTAGAAGATAGTTGAACTGTTTCCATTTCACTCTTCCAGTCCCACCCCTCCTCAATTTACCGTCTCTCCTTACACCAAAAGAATTGAAATAGCTTAAATTTTAACATAGGTCTTGACAGCCTTAACTGAAGTTTGTGGAATTTGGTCATATTTAAAGCAATCAAAGCCTTCACTGGACTGAGAAGAATTTTAACAGGATCAGGATTATTCCTCACTGGAGCAGAACTTACTTCATGTTTAAATTGAGAGTTTGACATTGAGTAGATTTCAGGCCACACTGTACACAACTCCCCAACATTGTCAGAAACAACTTGGCTCATTTGAGGGTTTATTCTCATCCATCCTTAGTATGGATGCAAATTTTCTGTGTCTGTAGTTAGGACACTCCTTTGTCCTTAGGAGCCATTACATGTTCTGACACAAAACATACAACTTCTTACACTATTGTCACTGCAGGGGTAGAGGTGTATTTGTTATTTGCCACCTGCCAAAATTCATAATGATAACATTATAAGAAAATGCCAGCAACTGATCTAACATCCTGGTTTTGTAATTCATATGGATTTGATCACTTAGTAGGAGTGTGCTTAAGAGGTTATCATTCAAAAAAGAGATGTTTGTTCATTAAGACTTAAAATGATTGCTTTTGGACATTGGTGGGTCAATTGTAATGAAACCCTTTTGAATATTTTAAGTCAATGCATGCCCACCATGATAATGTAACATAGTTGAATTGGACTATTCTCCCCAGATACTTTTCATTTAGTTGTTTTTCCTACTACTCCTCTTTTAACTGTCCCAGTAATGCTTGTGCATTACTGTTGTTACTTACTTTAAGAATGTGAGAGAGCAAATATCCCCATTATCCTAAAAGACACCAGAAGAAAAGATACTTCACCTTAGTCTTTGCAGTATGAATGTCTCCCTAGATGCTTGCAGAAGACCAAGTTTATGTACTTGCTCAGGCTTTGGCAGAATACTTACAACTGAATCCAGAATGCTGTACTTAATATCCATTTTTCATCCACAAGGATTAAAACAGTTCAACCTCCCTAAATAGTTTGAGAACCAAGTACAATCTCACAGCAGTCTGAACAGGAAAAGGAAGCCAGTTAATAAGGAGTTGTCCCTTAAGGAAAAATAGCAAAGAACCTATTATGGTTTTTGCCTGTTACATGTCTCCATAATACATTTTTGAGAGCTCTAACCTCACTGTAATAATCTGGATCATTTTAACTCACAGTGAATACATTAATTCCCCTTGCTTACTTGTAATACTGATTTGAATCTATCAATTATTTCACCTAAGATTGTCTTCTGACATAGAGGAGCTCATGATACAAAATGTTCCATGAAGATTAATCTTCACTCTGCTGGAGGTAGACACTTCATTTTGAAAGCCTCCAGAACAATTAAAGAATGTCATTTTGTCCTTTGAAGGGCATGACTGTCCTTAGCTCATTCTCCTTCTGTTGTTTTCTACTTTTCTTGTCAATGCAGCTGGCATTTAACCCAGATGCTGTTTCTGAATTGTCCCTTTCTTCCCTCCCCTTGCTGCTCCTTTTCTCCTGTCAGCATCTCAGTATTGTGTGGGGGATGATTAATGATGGTACAGAGGGTGCTTATTGATCCTTCAGTGAGGAGGGATGAATGCTTTGATGCAGCATTTTAAGAAAGGGATATATGTTGGCATTTTAGTTATGTTTTAATATTCTTCACTGCAAATGTAGTTGTCTTTTCTAACACCTCCTTATTCATGTCCTAAGCACTTGCCACCGAAGTCACAAGCTTCACCATCTCTGGCCAATGTGAGAGTTGTACATTACAATGACCACAACTAAGATTATCTCACTCAAGAAGTGAGGTGGACTGATGTCTCTAGGTGGACAGAATTTATTTCTGCCTCTGCTGCCTGCTTATCTTGTGCGCAGTATCTCTCTGGCTTCCTGTTATAGCAGTAAAGTGTGATCCAAAGCAGCACTGTGGGTGAACAATTGAGTTATTTTTAAGACAGCAAAATCTTTCTGTGTGACACTGTATTTTCTCCTTTCCAATATAACTAACAATTTCCTGACAATGGAGGCATATGTGGAAACCAATTTGGTTTAAAAAAAAGGCAACAAACAAAGCAAACATAAGCTAGTCACCTAGTGATCTTCTGTGCTTCTTAGTTCTTCCTAGCAACACCATTTCAGATTTGCACCGTAAAAATATATCAGTGAAATAACCCACCATAAGCAGTTACTGAACAGTTGTGGGGTTTTTTAATAGGGTATGTTAACCCTTACTGCCCTTAGCTTGTTGTGTGTGCCCTAGCCATGGAGAATAATTTTATCTTCCTCAGTACCACTAAGATTAAGGAGGAATCATACCCAGTTGCAGTGATGACAGTATTAGAAATAACTCTCAGCCTTGTGTCAGCTCTGGGTTTCCCATACTTTCTTTTACACAGACCCAGCTGCTCCTTATGTCCTCTAGAATAAAATGGCACACTAGAAACTCAAGAGAAATGTTAAAAGAAAATTTAGTTCCATGTGTTTAACAATTGGACTGTAACCTAACAATCCTTTTCAGTGCAGCCTCCTTGCTCTGTGTGTGAGCATGATGCTGTAACATGATGGGAGCTTAACCTTGAATTCTTTTCTCTTTGATTATCTGTAGCTAAATGTCTATAATATGTGTGCCTCTAATATCTGTGGGTTACCTGAGGATTTTGGGGTCATCCTAGGAGCTCTTATCAGATACACGGGGGTACACAGAGTGACAAGCTTGTGAGTCTTTGTGATGTGTACATGTACAGTGATACTGTAGCTTCCTCATACCAGAAATGCACTTAGAAGCCTTGATCTATCAAAGGCATTCTGGCTCTTTAAAACGTAGGGATATCACAGGTGAAGCTATTTGGAGACCAGCTCATGTGATTTTTGAGCAGCTAGCTAAATAAGAAAGGGCCAACACTCAGGACTTGGTATTTATATCCTGAATATGTAATATAAAAGTCAGCAGGGAGCAGAAGACTTCCTGATGAGCCACGAAGGAAATGTGCTTATATTGGGAAGCAATTTTGAGCTGGATGGATTTAGACAAGGCAGGTTGTGCAGATACAAACCTTCTCTTTCATCCTGTAAAGGATGCACCAATGGGCATTTATTTGTCAGTAGATCTCTTTGGGCACGTGGTAGAAGCTCCATAAAAGAAAATATTGCCTTCAGTCTGCTTAGAGGTCAGTGCCTTGCTCTAACAACTTTCTTTTGTCAATATGTGTTGTGCACACATTAGCTAATTTAGATATTTCTTCATTACAGTGATTTCATAAGATCTGAACCTGAGAGGGGTTGAATGGATTGCTTAAAGCCTCCCAGCAAAGTGAAAACAAGAGGATTAGAAGGCAGTAGTGAGTTAAATATTGGAAATTGCTGTTCTCTGAGGTTGGGGGAAGGAGTATACCCAAGCCATTGAAATTTCATATAATGGGGTTATAGAGGCATAGAATGATTTTAGTGGGAAGGGATTTTTAAAAATCATCTAGTTCCAACTCACTGTCATGGGCAGGGACCTCTTCCACTAGAGCAGGCTGCTCACAGACCCTGCCCTTGAACTCTCCCAGGAATGTGGACATCTTCCACTTATCTGGGCTACCCACTCCAGTGTCTTGCTACTCTCATTGTAGAGAATTTCTTCCTAATATCTAATCTAAATCTACCTTGTCTTGACACCTCACAGGGCATATTCAGTACAGTCCTCTGCCTTTTGAGCTAGTGGGAAATTGTTGTGTGTTAAGTTTGTAATTTTCTTTAAACCAGAAGAGATAGGCATTTATATTTATAAACTTTGTATCTATATAAAATTTATAAATTTATTAAAAATATATTTATATTTACCTTAGAGAAGTGGAGAGAAGCAAGAATATTAAGTTTCCAGGAAATCACACTGTAGTTTGTCTTTCTCATGGAGGCTTTTCTGTGAGGTTCTTCTGTTCATAATCTACTTGCATGTTTCCTTAGTTCTTTTCTGATTTGATTTCCTCTCACTTTTTCAGTCCTGGTTGTCCCCTTTGGATAACTCATCCCACACACATCCTTCCTGCCTTAGTCTGTCTCTGCAGACCTCATAGCACAGGTTCCTGCTCTTTTTCTTTACCCTAAATACTTATTTGTTGTTTATCCAGATCTCTGCTGTCAGCTCTTACTTCCAATATCCATTCCCAGCCAGCTTCAATTCCCAGCTCTTCAGATTTTTTTTCTATAATCTGTTTCTTTCTGTGTGGTGTTTGGCACAGGTTCTCTCCTCCTTTGACTTGGGCAGCTTCTTCCCTTTTGGCAGGATATTGGAAAAATCACTGAGAGACTAGAGGGAATGACTGCCTTTTCAAACATGGTCTGGTTTAATCTGATAATCTTCACTGTGTGTGTTTTACCGCCTTATATGTGAGGATTTTGCAAGTGGGCTAAAAAAAACTGGTAGCCAATGAACCTAGAGAGAATTGGGTTTTCTCAGTATAATAAGCAGAAGGGATCTGAAGAGACACATGGCTTAGATTTGTGTGGTAAGAAAGTCCTTTTGTACAAACTCAGTTTTATTAAAACCAAACTGTGAAAGCCAAACCTCTTAATATAAAAGTCTGAATATTTTATAATTCTCTATTTGCTTGGTTCTTCATATTCATAATATCATATTCTTAATATCTTAATATCAGGAAGCCCTTCAGGAAAATGGCATTCTTATGACAAATTCAGTAGTGAGGATCCTTTATTTGTTACATTAAACATTTACAGTCCAATGTCTAATCTCCCCAGCCCCCTGAGGTATCAGAATCAGAATGAGTTTTCCTGGCATTCACATCTACTATAATATTCTGTCTCAAGGCTGTTTTGTTTGGGATTTGAGTGGGTAATCATGGTATTAAGATCACAAATTGAATCCTTTCATAACAATAAACAGGTAAGTTAATTGAATTTTATAATATATATAAGTATGTTTGGGCTTCCTTCATTTGTGTCCTCAATACTATTAAAGAGTTCACTAGCTCTTGGTATTCAGCATAATGGGGACTTAATAGGTGGAAGATTTGTTTGTTGCTTACAAATTCCATAGCTAATTTCATGAGGACTTAGGAAATCACTCCTAATCTTGCAGTTAATTAGAACACCAGGCTGGCCATACTGCTGCATCTGCCCAACCCTCCTCCTGCTGATCCTTGGTTTTGGTTAGTGTTGCTAGGAACAAAAGCCTTTCTGCAGTGCTGGTTCAGATCATAAAGCAACTGCCTGCCTGTCTCATTTCCTGGGCTTCTTGCACTGCTGCTCATTACAGCTGCCTGGACAAAGTCCCTTTTCATCATTCAGGGGGCACAAAGGAACTGGGAGATGGATGCAAGTGGCCAGAAGAGCAGGCGCCTCCAGAGAAAAATATCTGGTACTTGAATGCTGTGGCTTGGCTCATGATCTGAGACTATTCCTTATTTTTGGCACAGTCACGTGGGTGGGTTTATCCACATATTCACAGGAGTGGACAGTGTGTGTGTACATGGAAAGTGGTTTTGTAGTGCCTGTCCTTTTGATGTGTTTGCCCTCCCACCTCTCTCCTGGCATATCCAGTAATCCCTGTGCCCCACAGGGATTTGTACTGTCCACATCCTCATCCACACAGCAAATGCAGAGAGGATCCTTTAGTCCTGGATGAAAGTGCCCACAGTATTACTGTCTGCTCTGCATGTTGACTTGGCCTTTAATTGATTTATCGTAAATTAACTCCTTTTGCTTCTATTGCGTGCTATTGCACTATTTGTACAATGAGCAGCAGCCCCAGAGTTTCTATCCCATTATCAACCACTAAGCATTTGCTTTTGTTTTAGGACAGCAACCATTGTGAGGCACTTTGTAAGTCTTGGCTGTGTGGTGCATTTTGATTGCTTATTGTGGTTTATGATAAAAATCAGGGCTGTGAACATTTTCCTTGCTGAAAGCCAAATGGGTTTTGCAAAAGGAGCCAACCAAGCAACAAATGAACAACAACAACAACATAAATTGGGAAGCAACATTTTAGCATATACTTTACTGTTATCCAGTAATAACTTTAAAGGCTTTTCAAAGGCCATGAACCGCATGGAATGGAACCACTTGAGACCTACCTCACACATTACACCTTAGCTAGCTACTGACCCCAAGTGCCATAGATCATGCTAATTCACGATTTCCAAACAGTTAAGGCAGCACTTTTCTTTTTAAGGATGAAGTCTCACAGCCCAGAGTTTCTGAACTGTTCTTTGTCCACTAAGAACCAGTATCATATAATTTAAGTAAAGCTGTGAATCCCTACTTCATCAATCATTAGATGAGATTCATTAAGTATCACCACTAATATCTACTGCATGATAGTTTTTTCTTTTTTAGATACTTTGGTGGATTTCTTCAGAATTACAGTTGTTTTAAGGTCCTCCTCTTTTGGTCTGTCGGGAGTGGTGATAGTTAAGGATTCCAATTCTGTTATCTGTGTTGTTTTGTCAGGTCAAAGCTTTAGTCTCCATTAAGTGTAGAGGAGAGAGAAAAAAATCTGTGGCGACAGTCTGCGAGCCAGTGCTGTAACTCCCTAGTGCTCTGTAGCTGTTGGAGGTGTAGCCATGTCTGCTACAATTCAGTTTTTAGTGCTATAAATGAATTTAACAAACACTTCTCTCAGTAAGGGCTGCAAAGGGATCTGTTCAATTGAATCTAGATAGCCATTAAGAAGTCTCTGCAAAGAGCTTGAGGGGCTGCTGCCAAAACAGGTTAAGCAATAATAAACACTAAGCAAAGAGAATCAGTCTGTAGCCCAGAGCATTGGAGTGTTTGAAGCAAGCCCTGCTTCTGACCCTCCTTCCACTTGCTTGTGTCTCAGTCTCTGTTCTGCACTGAAAGAATCTTGGAGGTCTCCATGACCACTGTTTCCACCTGGCCCGTCTGAAAATGTGCAGGGGACTGGCATCACTATTGGATGTCAGTGTCGTTTCAGGAGATGTGTAACCTCTTCCTTCCCACCTATTCCTTCTTTATGTTCTTGTTCTCACTCCAGCATTTTTTTCCCTGCCTCCCATTTTCCTGGGTCTTCTGCTGTTCAATTTGCTTTCCAAACACAATTCTAGCAGCATTGCTGAGCCCTGTGCTGGCCTCTGAGGTCCACAGTGACCTTGACTGCAGCAGGAGCTCCCCAGCTCTTCTCCTTGGAAACGACTGAGCTCCTCTTTGTGCTTCAGGATTTGGTGGACCAGAAAAATAGGAGCTCTCTTCCCCAATATCTTAGCACTGTCTTGTTCTCTTATCAGAATGAAGAATTTTTAAGTATTTAAATACGTTTCTCCCACTTAATCAACTTCTCTTCAACAGCAGGAAGGTTTGCAGCACAGTTGTGTTTTCTGTTTATCTCAGAAACCTTGGTGATTTTATGTTGCTGCTCATTATCCAGTTATCCAAATTGTTTATGAGTTGATATTCTGTTCTGCTTCTGGAATATTTCATGTGAGAATTTAAATATCTTTCCTGCTGCTCCAATAAATTTTTTGGCCATTAATTGATTAAAGACCCTTCAGGGAGAGAAAAAGAACTTAATTCAGTGATTCACTTTTACAAAATCAGATACTCAAGAGTGTTCACTTGTTTTCTTTTTATTTAATGAGATCTTAGTAGGCAGCTCTCTTTATTGTGGACTCACCTTTTTCTCTTTTATTGTATTCTTTATAATTTATTTTTCTTTTTGTGATTTTGTTTTGGACTCTTTGGTAGCAAGAACAGAATGAATGTGAAAACCTCAATCTCCTGTTAATAAAAATTTTGCCCTAACCTGAAAGGTTATTCTGCATTTTCACAAGTTATCTTTTTTTTTTCTGTCTGACTAAATATGGAAATGTGTCCATTCTGTGTAGATGGAATAATATCTGTTTTGGTTTAAAAGCAGCCTTAGATAAAAATAAGCTGGTATTGGATAGTTTTCCCTGATATCAGCCTGTGATTTCCACTGCTTTAAACCTGTAGACTTTGAGTTCTGAGAATGAAATATCACTCTTATTTCAAGATACAAGGGTGCCCCCCAAAACTCTTGTTCTGGGATATGTTCCTTTGTTTTACAGATAATATTTGATGTTCAGATGTGAAAATGAAGTACTCAATTTAACTGAATATGTTTTAGCTTCTTTCATGAAACCATGAAAGATGGTTGAAAATGAAATATCTGATAATTAAAAGTGGGTGAAAGTGATGATGATTAATATGCTCTTGCTTTTACATAAATGTTAAGGTTTAGATAGCAGAAAACTTTCATGAGGGTGTGAAAAAAAACAATGTTGGAAACCATTGCAAGTCTGTTACAGTTCAAGAGACTTGAGTTAAAGAGGTTTATCTTTGTTTCTGATTCTTTCAGCCATTCCCCTAGGGATCATAGTTGTACGAGGAGACTGTGACTTGGAGACTTGTCGTATGTACATTGACCGCCTGCAAGAGGTGAGGCCTTTGTGAATTCAGGTATCATTCACAAACCCGTTTTATGCTTCTTCCCATTCTGAGTGCGGGGATCTAATAATTGCAACAACCATGTATCAAGAGTATTACAATTTACCTATCATTGAAACAAAAAATCTAGAATTAAGATATGATAATAAAAGTACTGAAAAATATTCCCTAAACGGGAAATTAAAAATCATACTGATTCCTTTTAAATAACAGAATTGAAGTGGATGGGTGTGTTTACTTCTCCTTGATTTATAATGGAATACAAGGACTTTCCATATACCTTGTTGAAAATATATAAATTATGGATTAGAAAGTGTGTTATGCAAGGATAAACACTGTGGCATTTGAGTGGGTCTAATTATGCAAATGTTGTTCTCTAATCATGGAGTAATATGAGACACCACTAAGCACAGCAAATATCAACTAGATATTTTCAAAGACACAGAAATGGGTGTTCATGCAACTAACAATGGTTTTGTTCTTATTCTTGAGCACCTTGCCTCATGAGAGTTCATTCTACAATACACCCTGGGAAATGCAGACTCCAAATGCCTCATTACCCTAATAATTTTAAGTGTGAACCCCTTTAATGATAAAACTAATGGGTTTTCATTATTGTATTGTCTCTGACTTTTTCAATCTCTTAGTGATAGCTTTTAAAAACATTTACGAGTCTGATGACATTACATTTATAAACAATTTATATATGAACATTTACAAGACTTTATAAATTGTTGGTCTAATATACATAGGACTATGAAGCTCATCCCTTCCATTGAACTCCTTGGGAGCCATTAATTTCCAATAGATTTTGGAACTCCACACTTGCAATCTGAATATGAAACTTAGTGTCTCACTTGAGGCTTTCACTTCTTTGTATTTCAGCCAGGATTCCCTTTATCAAATGCATTTTTGGACAGTCAGACCTGGAGTGTGACTATTATTATCAGACATAAATCCATATTGTAAGGTGGTGCATATTTGAAGTATCCAGTACAGGAAATTACAGTGAAATACTTATGATGATGATCTCAATAGATTAGATTAGAAATGTGATCTCACACTGAGTCCAGGCAGTCTTAAGTACAACCCCTGAAGGAAGCACAGTTAGATATTTTGGTTGACTTACTTACCCATAGTGATTATGGAGGAATTGTGTTTCTCCAACCTTTTGCAGGGTTTGTACTAATTTTTGCATGTGTGCTTGATTTGGCTCAGTCCCATTTGCTGGGAGTAGAGATGCCAAGGTTTGCTGAGCTCTGCCAGTTTCCATGCTGCTGCAGGGCAATATTCTGCAGGCCACGCTCTTTAGTAGACTATGTCATGTGCTATAACTATTTGACAAAATCTCTGTTAAAATAAATTAGATGCCTGAACCCTGTTAAATGTCAGGACCATTCTGGTATGACCTTCTTGGAGTGAGGTTGTCTTAAAATAGAGAGAACTGTCAGTGATTTTCTTAAGTGCATTAATCACTCAGAAATATTTGCAAAAGTGTCTTAAAGATTTATGACATATTTTCATTAATTTTGGTGCTGATATTGTAAATTTAGATAGTTCTCTTGGAACAAATAGTTTTTTTTAACATGATAAGATACATTAGTGTCATCTCTTTTTGAAGCTAGTTTTTTGGGCCAAATACATACAAATCTAAACTTTGAGTGAGCTTTCCTTAGCTTTTCTGTGGCATTTGTTTCATATGCTTACAAACAGTGCAAAATATTTGCCAAATGATTTGTTTTCACCCAACCACTTCAGATAGTAGAGCTACAAACAGCTCTTGTTGTTGCTTTAATCTTTTTCATCACTGCCCTGTCTTTCATTCTCCTGCTAGGACCTACAGTCAGTAACTTCTACTACACAAAGAGTTCATTACCAGGTAAGATAAGCTTTCCTTTTAGTATCAGAAAAGAAAGAGGCTTAAAAATGGGAATGACGCTCTTTGTATTTGAACCTGTATGTTAGATGAATTTCTAATTATCTGATTTACCCTTAAATATTGGAAGCAAGTTCTGCTTTCTCCTGGACAAGTTTTATGGAATCACCTTTATAATTAGCACAGCTTGCTGATGCTTGTGATATTGCAATAGCAGTATTTTCCACATTGAAGTGAATAAGAAAATGTTTCCTCTAGAACAAATGACAAAAGCAAAATTTTTTCTCTGTCTGAGAAACTGAACAATGACATGTTGTATTTCATAGCTGTTGTAATGAAGTCAATCAATGAGGGGAAAAAAGGTGTTTTAGCAGGCCCAGCTTCTTAATAATTCTGTACAGGACAGCCATCTACCTTCACTTTACATAATCTTCAGGGTAATATTTTAGTCCATCCTAAGCACATGTGTGTTTTCTACATGAGATAAATAGCTTTTAGTTTAGGTGGATAGTTCTTAAAATTGGTCTCTTTGTGTTTTACAACTTTATTCTACATTTTATGCAGTACAGAACTTGTCTTTTCAGTTGGAAGTATCATTCAAGAATGTGTATTTCTTTCAGTAAAATAATTCATTGTAGAGTGCTTGAAGTGGAAGTAAACTGAGTGAGACTAACTCTACTGACTCCTGAACTGATCTGATATTAGCATGGAGATTTGGTACAGACCATGGTCAGTTGACACAGTGCTTAGAATCACAGGGCAAGTTTGCATGGTACTGATAGCATCTTCCTAGAAATAACAATGCAAGTCTTGCTGGATCAGCAGGAATGAGTTCGCTGAAGCATACAGAGAGCCAAACTACAGGAACCAATTGTGGTGAAATTGCAGATAATTTTTTGGGGTTAATGATTACTTGGGGAATGCAGAAAAAAATTCCAGTTTCACAAGAATGCCTGTAGATGCTGTAGTGACTGCAGACACTATAAGAAAATGCAATTTGGCATGTTTTCCTGGACTTGCCTTCTTTATATCAGTTGATAGTTTGTTTCTTTGTTTCCCTATCCAATGCTAACTTCATATTCTTGACATTGCCATCAGTCATTGCCCTGGAACTGGGTTTAAGAACAGTGTTAGTGTCTAGCAAATTGACTAATAAACCAGCATGTATGATTCTGTTCCACTCATTATGAATTAACCTAAGTGGCTGCTGACTGCTCCATGTGTAGGAAACTGCCTGAGGTAAAATGAAGAGCAAAATCTGTGTGTATGGGGAGATGTACAAGAGAGTATGAAATGTCAGAAATCAGCTCCATACTTGGCTCTAACCTCTGCTGTTACAGCAGTATATAAATTAGATGCCTACCCATCTTCTCTAGTGCACAGCAGTGTGAAATCCCTAACATACCATTCATTTTTTATGATGCTACATTTTAAATGCACCCTCTCTCTGTTTTGTCTTCAGTACTTGTTTGTCTAGTATTCTTTTTTTTTTTTCCCTCAGTAGTTCATTTCTGCAAATTGTCTCATTAGGTTAATTTGAGGTTTGTTCCACATTTGTTGGTATCCCTCTACATTTTACAGAAATGGGAAAAAGAGGGGGATAACAGACATGAATAGGGTGCTTGAGCTGATTGAGCAGTCTTTATACCTTACTGATAAAGTGCCATGGGTACTTTTAAATCTCGTAAATACAATTTTCTTGTGTGATTCCTCTGCAGTTCAAAACATAGGCAGTCAGCAGAAATATTAGCAAACCAAAGTGCAAATGAGAAAAAATATACTGGAGTGTTTTCTCATTCTGTTTTGTTTCTCTAATGAGTTTAATGCTCACAAAATATCATTCTCATGGGCCTGAAACTGTGCAAGTTAGTTCTGTAGTGAAACTGCAATGAAGTCTTAGAGGGTGTATGTCAGAATGTGCAATTTGTGACTCAAGTTGACATTTACCAGCAGTATTCCTATCTTCATTTTCTCAGCATTTTGTACTATATGAATTTTACTCGTTTCTCATCTTTTTATAAACTGCATTTTAGTACACACTATTGGATGTTTTCTTCCTTTTCTCCTTTGTGTTGCAGTCCCCTCCATTCCTCACAGGGTGGACTAAATATAAAGCTTTGTGCATGTAGATACAATCGTGTCAGCAAGCCTAGTGGGTTTCAGAGATCCTTGATTTTCTGACAAACACTCCAGTAGCAATACAATCAAACCTAAAATCCCACAAGTCTGCTCACCTGTATTAGACAAAGCTGTATTTTAAATTTGTTTCTATTGAATCCCTGAGATGCGTTATTTCCTCCTTATGTACAGTTAGAGTTCACCCAATGGGATGTTTTGCTGCCATTGTCTCCATCTCTGTGATGCACAGAGGCTGAATATCATAAGTTATACATGAGAATAAGGTTTATGGGATCAAGTAAAATCCTTCCTATTGCTTTTACTTTTTTCTTTTCCTGCCATGTGACTTGATATTCTGCTCTGTTGTCTGAAAGAGGAGTAAAGTTTAAATCTTGAGCCAACATGTACCTGAATTTACAGCATTTACAGATGTGCTGATTGTACTGCTTAAGATGTGAATAAGGATAGAATCTGTGTCTATACAAACTGTGTGTGCCAAAAATCTATGCTACTCTGTTTTGCCCTGTGCAGGTATGTTTGTGTTTAAATGTTATATGCAGCAGATTTAGGAAGCTGGCTGACTATTCACTGGCAGCATGGAGCAGAGCCATGATCATCCTCTGCTCTCTTAGATCCCTTTTGCCTCTCCAGTATGAGCTAAAAAGACATGGGGTAGCCTGTTTGAGTCTTTGATAAGTACAGGTCAGGAAGAAGACCTTAATTCCTCCCCAATAATTTCATTTTGTTCCTGGGTTATATGGATTTTGCACATTGTGCAATGTCAGTAAAGCAAAATTAAAAAATCAAAGTCCAGAAAATAGTCCTTTTTAGAGAAGAAACAGTTTGCTGGGTTTTCTTTAATAACATGATTTTCATGCCCTATCCAGGACCAGGAAAGCTCTTTCCCCAGAGTACTTTCTGTTCAGAGGCTCTCTCCTAGATGGTGCTTCCTAGATGGTAAGTGCATCTCCCTTCTGCTGTGCCCAGCATGCTGCCTGCTTCTGATGAGCTTATGGAGGATAGTTCTGAGTGTAATACTAGAGAGGAGTTCCTTCTTGTTACACTGAGCAGGTAAAAAAGGAGCTGAGTCTCCCACTTCCCTCTAAAAAATTAAACAGGCCCTTCATCTAACAATCAAAATATCTGCTGTAGCTTTTTCTTGCCACAGAGAGGCAGGTTAGCCTTTTCCTTGTCCCTGAGGCAGGTTAGAAGCTTGGTTTATCAGTGCCTCTGCTGTGATGAGCAGACTTAACTGCATGCACTGCCAGAGCTCAGAGTGCAGCCAGTTGTGGCAATTCACTGCTTGGTGTAAGGCTGAGCTCTTCACCCTGGTTTCTCTGCAGGTGCTGTAGTCTTTAGGCGCTAGAATTTTTAGGTGACAGAAATGTACCTCCCTCTCCTTGTAACCCTGTGGTGGAGAGCTGCACTTCTATTTGACCCAGACTTTGTCAAAGCAGATGACTTATCAGGGCCTCACATCAGGCTCCAGAGCACAGGAATTAGCAGCTGAAATGGATGGCATCTGCTTTTACAAAAGCTTCAGCATGGGGAGGCTTAAATTTTTAATGCTCAAAACAAAACCAAATTCTCCTTGGAAATTTCTAATCACCATTCCTTGTCTCTCATGAGGGACATTGATAAAAGCCATAGTGAGAATCTGTTTGGTTTTTGGAGAAATCTGGGTGGGTAGATGCGTTCAATTTTTGTCCTTAGTATTTGATATTCCTGTGAAGTGCCAAAACCTACAATGCTACATCACTGTGCTGTTGTGTCAAAACTGCAGAGTGAATGAACCTGATTTCACTCACCCAAATAAATGCAAAGCAGATACAAAAAAATCACATCTGGTGAAGCACATTGTAGATGATAAATACTTTTGAGGTTAGTAATATAAATTATTTGGCAATGACAAGATTCATAATACGTGCTTTATTTAGTGAATCCCCCTATTTTCGTGTGTTTTTCTGAGTAGAATAAATTTTCCTTGAGCATATTGCTAATTCAGAGTCAATATCTGTGGCCGAGCATTTGATTTATAAAGAGCTCCTAAGCATATTATTGTTCTTTAGATTCAGAATTTGAATTAATCCCATTAGACCCATCAAATTGAGTATGTGCTTGCTATACTCTCATCAGAACAAATCAGATTTTTCTGTCACATATTTTAATGTAATCAATTCTTCTTATAAGACTGAAATCCATTTTATACATTTTAAATGATTAAGTTAATGTTTTCAGTGACTACTGTTTCATTAAGCCTTCTCTTTAAATTCAGCATTTAATGGGATAGGAATATTGCAGAATCATAGAATGTTAATGGTTGGAAGAGACCTCAAAGATCATCTAGGCCCAACCCATCCCTGCCATGGCCAGGGACACTTCTCACTAAACCAGGCTGCTCAAGGCCTTACCCAGCCTGACCTTAAAAACTACCAGGGTTGGGGAATTCACAAGTCATTCTTGTGAATTCTATCTCACCACTCTCATAGTAATTTCTTCCTAATACCCAGCCTGAATTTCCCCTTTTTTCAGTCTGTAACCTTTACTCCTTGTCCTGCCACCAGAGTTCATGATGAAGGGTGTGTCATCAGCCTCCCTGTAGACATCTTCAGATGCTGGAAGGTTGCTTTGACGTCTCCATGCAACTTTCTGTTCTCCAGGCTGAACAGCCCCAAATTTCTCAGCCTGTCTTTGTAAGGGAGATGCTCCAGTCCCCATAAAAACTTCACAGCCCTCCTCTGGACTTGCTCTGACAGTTCCAGGTTCTTCTTGTGCTGGGGGCAGCAGAACTGTACACAGCGCTCCAGGTGAGGTCTCAGAAGAGCAGAGGCAGACAATCCCTTCCCTTGACCTGCTGGCCACTTTCCTTTTCACAGACACCCAGGACATGCCTGGCTTTCTGGGCTAAAAGCTTACCCAGCTGGCTCATGCCGAGTTTTTCACCAGCCATCACCCCCAAGTCCTTCTCTGTAGGGCTGCTCTCAATCACTTCTCCACCTAGCCTGTAGGTGTGCAGGGACTGCCATGGTTCCTGTGTAGGACCTTGCACTTTGCTGCCCTCCATGAGGTTTGCACTGTCTCACCTCTCAAACGTGCCAAGGTCCCCCTGGCTGTGTCCCTTTACTCCAGTGTAATGTGTTCACTGCTCCACCAAGGCTGCTGTGAGCAAGGAACTTGCTGAGGGCATGCTTGATTCCATTCTCCGTGCCGCTGACAAAGATGTTGGTCGCAGTACTGACCCAAGACACACCACTCATATGGACATAAGGAATAAACTTGTGTTCTGGTGGAGACACTGTGACTTCCCTGTCACAGGGGGTGTTTTAGGAGCCAGTGATGTTAGTGCAGCCCAGTTTGTCCATGCAGTCCTGCTCACACTATTTTCTGCTGTTGTTTCTCTGTCTTGCAGCAACTTCTGCTGATCGTTTTTACCGCATTGACAGATCTCAGGTAAATCCTTATTCATTTTTTGTTTCTATTAATTTCTTTATTTTTAAAGCTACGTCAAATGCAGCTTAAACTTAATTATCTGCCATTCTTCCTGTCTATTGCAAAATGTTACTCATGATGTCTCATGAGAAGTAGAGAAAAAACTCCGGGCTGTTTTTTAGTTGATCTAATTCATGTTGTTTTACTGAAGTCTTGTATCTGCTGACCATCTGTCATTCTGTTTACTACCAATCTGATAGAGATCAGAATTTTCTGCAATTGTTTTCCTTATCAAATCTTACTTGGGACATCTGTGTAACACCAACATATTTGTATTTATCTTTTCAACGTTGCCTTTAGGCACCAGAAGTCTTGCCTCCTGTATGTGCATGTGTGTGCTGTGAAATAGCTATGGAAATTAAGATATTGTTACAATTTGAGAATTATGAACAGAGATGCACAAAATATTCACAAGGAACCCCAAAACAATGTGTGTCTCTGCTGGGTTCAAAACTGTGGCATAGGTCTGACAATCTGAATATTTTTTTAAAAAGACACTGAAAATTTTACAGGGCTTTTGGTGTTTCTGATTTGTAGCCAGAATGGGCCAATTAGTTGCTCAGCATTAAGTGCAAATTGTTGATTTCACACTGTGGTTGTTTGTATCTGGTCCCCCTGAGAGCTGTGTAAGCTGTTTCTGAATCACATGAACATGTTACTGTTTCTTAGCAAAAGCAGCTGGTGCTTTAGCTCAAGCAGAAGGAGCTGTGACTTTAGTTCAGAGTTCCCCTGTACCCTGTCTGCATGTAGACACCATGGGACTTCTTTGCACACAGTCAAATAAACGGTTTGAATCTAACATTGGGAAGGCAAGGGTGAAGAAGATGCTGCTACAGACTAAACTGGGCAATTTGACTCTGGGTTATTCTGCATTTTTCCAATCCTTGATACTGTACTAATAGCCATTTTTAATGCCTACTCCTTCATCCTGTGATTCTGTGAGGAAAAAATTGAATACTGTGCATTGGTCCCTGTAGGGAGATAGAATATAAGAAAATAAATATAGTGTAGAAGTAATCTTACCCCTAAGGAGTTGCAGCTGGGCCAATTATCAAAGATTAGGAACAGGCCACAGCTGTAACCAATGAGAAGAAGAGTGCTATAAAAGAGTGGAGTGGCTGGGTGAGAAGGGAACTGGAGTCAGTTGGTTACTTTATGAAGAAGAGAGTCCGTGCTCTGAGGAGTTGCCCATGAGAAACACCAAGAAGGTATGAAACTTTTGTGATAAGGAGACAACAGTATGTAACCCCTGCAATAAGATGACAGCAGGTCCCAGCACACAAACAGCGGCCCATTTCCTGCCTGTTTCCCTACATAGACAGGCATACTCACACTCAGTGGTTTTTTTTGAAAGGCAATAAGCCTTCAGTGTCAATACCAAAAATAAAGGATTGAGAAAGACAGCTTTGGTAATGGAGATGTGAAAACAGAATGTACAACTGGTGGAGGTCTGGAAGAGTATCCCCAAACAGAGAAAAGTTCTGTCAACCATCATCAAAGAAGAGACTTCAACTGTTGGTCCTCATTTCAAAATGTAGACCTCAGCTTTATGGGTAGACCTCCAGGTTTCATCAGAATGGCATAGTCATCAAGGAACAGCCTTTAAAATATTGCTGTGAGTGTGCAGCTTGCTCATGAGGAATCTTGTTTGACTTGAAATCAATGACATATAAATTGGTGACTTCTGTGGCATTGATGTTAATGTATGTGTGAGTACACACTTACATGCAGAGTCCGTTGAATATTCTCCAGGGAACCTGACATGCACTCAACTCATTCTAGGGCAGCTGGGTACTCTGAGGGACCAGTGATGCTGCAGGTTCGTTATTTGTTGCTTGTGTCACTCTGACAGGAACATTTGCACTTTGTGACGGAAATTTCGCAGGACGAGATTTTTATCCTGGACCCAGAGATGGTAATGTCTCAGCAGGTGGGAACGCCTCCAGGAATGCCTGACCTGGTAGTGGAGCAGGCAACTGGGTGAGTGCTGCTGGAATCTGCTTTTCAGCAGGTGTGATAGAGATGGACTTATCTTTCTGGACCCCTTTTCTGGAGGATTAGGAGATGTGGGAGGGCAGGTATTCTGTAGGAACGAGTCCAGCTGTGGTAATGACAGGAGAACAGCAGTGTAGCATCTACTCTTATTAGGCTTCCTGGAACACATAGCAGGACTAGTGGACTTCAGCACCTTTTAATCACCTCACACCACCTGACCCTAAATCCTGACATAAATCTCCTAACAAAGATTGAGTCACAAACTTCTCTGCATTGTCAGAGTTCTGATCCCACTGTGTAAAGCCCTGAAGCCTTTGTGTCTAAGAATGATCATGAAGTGTCTCTGTTTCTTATCATCCTCTTGACAGACCAGAAATGCATCTATTTGTCTTTAGGAACAGCACTCATAGTGAATTAATCTATTTTAACTTGCTATGGGCTGAAAAATGCTGGGAACCAATGAGCAAGGGAAGACAGCTTTGGAGTGGGGTGTGAATGCCTTTCTCTTGCTCCTTCTCTCCGTAGAATATCGGAGCGGTGGAACCCCGCAGTTCGGAAGAGGATGCTGAGTGACAGCGGCCTTGGAAAGATTTCTCCCCACTACGAGGTACCTGACAAACAAAAGGACGCCAGCCAGACACATATGCTGCAGTAAGAGCCCTCTGCATTTCTCTGCTTGATGATGCACTGTCCCTGTCACCACAGACAACTCTTAATGTCTCCTTTAAGCTTAATTAATTGTGCCGAGATGCTGAAATTGCAAATACTTTTTGCTATTTCTATTTTGCTTTGCCATTCTGTTCTTCCTCTTTGTCCGTTATTTTATGTTCTTGCCTTTGTTTCATTCTCTGTGACACCCTCCCCTTTTAATAAACCTAAATCAAAGTTTCTGAAAGAAAATGCCTTATTTTTGATGTCTGAAGTTCCAGCTTAGAAAATCATCTTGGCAACTGGTTTGGTGAAAGGTCAAAGCATTCACTCTCAAGGTAGTTCTGATGCAAATGTGATAAAACAGAAACCTCCAGAACTGCTGCTTGCTGTCAAAGATGTAGGCAAAGGTTTTCATATAATCTTGAACCATGTAGGATGGCTGTACAGTAATTTTCTTTTTGATAATTTCCCAATAAAAGAAATTTTTTCCTTAGTACTATCTACTATGTTCAGATTGAGTTAAAAATACTTCTTATTCTGCTTACTTATGTTAGAAATTGTTCTCAACTTTTTGGTTATTTCACTTTAGATTTTCAAAACCATCAGTGGATCACTACCAAAGATTAGATGAGAAATGTCTGCCAGAAACTCTGTTGCTGGATTTGAAGTTATTTGTGACTTGGGGTTGTATTCCTCCTATCCCTCAAGTAAATAATGTATAATTGTGTTTGTAGTTCTACTGTATCAGCAGCCCCATAGGCAGGTTTTAAGACTTAGGATAGAAAAGTCAGGATTAGTGACAATGTGGCCTTTTTTTCAGGTTTTTTTAAATGTTAGGATGTGTGTGGGAGAGGGCTGCAAGGTACAGGGCAGGCAGAGCCTACAGCTCTGGGACAGGTGCAGTGGGGATGGCAGGTGTTTAGACATGAGGCTACCAACTGGAAACTTTCCAGCTAGCTGGAAAATGCTGTCAGGAGGAGATGTCATGGCAAGAAAGGGTGATCAAGGTAGCACTGCCAGGAGAAAATCACCTGTTTTTCTCCCTGAGGGATTCTGGACCAGTTCTTGATATTCTTTGCAAAGTGAAGAATGATGATTTCAGGTTCATTTTTTTCCATAGACTGGAATGGCAGGGTCCAAAAGCTGGCAAAGCTGTGAGAAAGATGATGCTTAGACAGTTCAAGGCAGTGTGGAGAGATGGTGAGAACAGGTGGACTAATTTCTTATTGATAAGAAGAGTGATTTTGTTTACATCAGCATGACTGGAAATGTTTGCTTAGCTGTAACAATTACATTTGGTGGATTTATTAAGTACAAAGTAAGCTAGTAGCATTGCTCAGAGTAAAGTGTCCCTGTCACTGCCTACTATGAGAAATTGTTTACAATTTCTCTAAACTTTGTTTTGGCTGAATATTTCATCCTAAGACTCAGTCTATGATTCTTTTTCTTTTAGTAAACACTTTAACAAAAAAGCCATTTCTTTATGAAGACAAGATTTGTGGGAAATGTGCTTCTTTAAATGACCTTCCTTCAAATAAATAAATCCAGTGGTCCTTTCCTGAGTTGTGTTAGTGCTGGTAGTGGAATGAACCTCATTGGAATGAAAATTCGGAAGCTTGACATTTAGTAAAATGTCATCATAATACCAGGGAGATGCCTTTTGCTGTCTTGAAAATTACCCCTGAATTGGCCCTGCTGATGAGGCTGTTCGTGCACTTTGGACACACCTCAGATTCAAGAGCTTTGCTTTCCAAAGTTTCTGTCTGTACATGCTCACAGAGGAGTTATGCTCCTCTAGGCTTAATTCAGGTTGCAGACCTGAGGGAAGTGGGACTGTGCTGCTCATTATCTGATCTCCAGCAGCAGGGAGAGATAGGATGCATCAGTCATGGTCAGATGGAGATGGTCAGGACAAGGTGTGTGAAGAAACAAGGAAAAGAGGTTGCAAGGAGTAGAAGCACAAAGAGAGCATGTGCAGGGACTTGGGGAACAGGATTAAAGGATGGGAGCTGTTCAGAGCACAGAGGATAACCAGGTGTCTGGGGAGTCGGAATGGAAATAATGACAAGGAGGAGGGCATGGGGTACAGATAGGTAAGAGATGAGTGAGACAGGCTAGGGGCATGGGGTAAGGGTCTGTGGCTGTTTCTCTCCAGAATAGAGAATTCTGAATTTAATCATGTTATTACACAGGTGGGTAAGCTCTGAAATATATTTAAAAACTGCCTCACTTGCTACCAAGGTGGAAGTGTATGGTAAGTGAGTCAGGGGACTGCAGTGGAGGCAGCAGCCTGTTATTAAATTTAAGACAGTTGAATGATGCTCTGTGGGACTGGCTTCTCTTTTCAGCATGTGTGACAGAATTTTTGAATGGTGAGGATTTACAACAAACTTTTCACAAGTGGCCAGTTAACCATGGGCTTTCTCATTCTGTGCATGTCCACTGTGAAGTAGGTTTGGTTACTAGGGGCCACTACAGGGAGATTTTTGAAAGAGTGTGGAGGGCTGGAAACTGAGAAATAGGATTTCTGTTCCCTCAGGTTGTATGACTAAAATGAATGGAAAGTTAGTGCCTGGTTTCCCAGCTGCAGAATACAGATAATATTGCAACCTCACCTTAAAGGAGCACAGTGAGGGCAAATTTCATGGTCTTGAGAAACCTGGATACTATGGGGAGACTCTGTCAGAGGTGCTTAGCAGGACATGAATCATTTTGCATTCTGTGCACAGTCTTGGCAGCGTGGAAGAAATAAATTTTGAGGCTGTGCAGTGCATATATGGGAGGATATCAAGAAGGTTTTGACTTAAACTCTGAGACAAGACTCCAGCAGAAGAAAATAGAAAGTGGCAAAGTGACTACAATTTTTCATAATATTTGAGTGAAACAGGGTTGAAGTATGATCCCAAATTTCCAAGCTTCTGGATGTTTAACTTAGCAATCTAAAAAAAAAAATCTAACATGGCACTTTAAAGAAAAAAATTAGTACTCTAGAAAGCATTATTATATTTTGGCAGCCAAAGTTCCTCATGGGTTTTTTCCAGAGATTTGTCCCTTCAGAAATTATTTTTCAATTAAGACTTGAAAAAAGGATTTCAGCAAAATTCCTAAACAGGAATAGGGCAGAGAACAGAGCAGTCAATTCCTCCTGTACACAGAGCTCTCATGGATCTTCTAAGAGTCATCAGCATCCAATGTTTTATTGAGTCAGAGATATTGTACAGCCAAAATACATTATCCTATAGCCTAGGGCAAATGACAGGAGACTTGGTGTGAGAGAAAGGGATCATTGTTGACTCACTGGGAGTGCTTTCTCAGGGGTCATTTTTTCTCCTAAACAGGATATGACCACAGCTGGTCATAATGTATCTTCAGGATTCTTAGACTGTATCTGTCATCACTATATACACACATACAGATGTGTGTATATACATATTTATATATGTATATACATATATATAAAACTTCTTTAAGATAAAGTAATTATTTCTGACAAGTGAGGAACGTAGCTAAAATTTCAAAGTTGAATGAGCTCTTATATTATTTCAATAAATGAAAGCAGAGAACAGAGTACATGTTCTAAAACTAATTCTAATGTTAGGTGTTTCTTTTGATCACAAGCTAGTTTGGTAAAAGCATAGTGTGAATATCATGGTTTTGAGGCAGGGGTCTTTCTGAGATAAAAATTATGCTTTTTCTTCAATTAACTGAATTCATGTTATTTTCAGGTAGGTGTTGGTTAATAGTATTTCATGTTGTGTTCCTTATTTGATAGCTCTTTGATCTGTGGTGGATTGTACAGGACATGAAACAGTGTCTTGATGCAGTAACCATGAGCTGGGGCAGATTGTAGTTTAATAGGGACATCAATTAGTGTGAACACTGTATTTAAAAAAACACATTGGGATGACAATTTACTGGGACTAGAGGTGCTTGATCTTGAAAAAAAGATAAATATTCTAGTCTGACTGCACTGATGCTGGAAATTGGACCCTTCCTTTGTACATGAGTGGTTTCATCCTATGATTAAATGGTGCAGTGAGATGCAGACGACCTTACAGCCTGCTGAGTGTTTGTTGTTGGCCATATATTTCTCTTCTTGGTTGTCACCCTGTTATATGATGAGAGCTGGAAAATTCGATAAAATAAAAACCCCAACAACATACAGAGATGAAAAGGTGACTATATATTGGTAGAAGTTTAATCTATGTCTTTTAATTGAAGTCATTAATTTTCCCACCATTCAGGGCAGCAACCAGCTCTTTTCTAGCATCTGTCCAGCTGTGATGGTAATGTGTTTCCCAAGCTGCTGGCTGCATTTTCTGGATCAAGTGCATGGCTTGTGAAGGGTGGGCGAAGGTTGGCCAGGATGATGCCATCTGGTCTTGTTAGGGAGAGGAAGAAATAAATGCCTGTAGGTGCTGGAAGATGGCTGCAGCCCTTTCCACTAAATAGACATTAATTAGCTAGTAATGCCATCCAGGCATTGCTTTATGAAGCTGTAATAACCTAGTTTCTCAGAGGGAAGAAGAAAAAGGCTAAATGCCAAGTGCTTCACTCAGCCTCAAGGATCTGATCATTGCCCAGGAAATCAGTGTGAGAACACAGATGTTACAAGGTGGTTTAGGGTATTTTTTAAAGAGAAATTTTCATGTATTACAAGATGATAAGAGCATCAGGGATACAAATTTGCATGCTAAAGGAGAAAGAATGCTAGTTTAGTGGAAGCTTAGAAAATATAAAAAGATGATTCAAAGCATGCTAGGCAGGGACTGCCTGGTGACAGTGAATCTTTAAAATTTCCAAGGTTGGTAAGGACATGAAAAATCTAAGAGTTTGCCTAAAAAATATTGTGTTGGAAAACTTAGCATTGGCTCCTAAATAGGCAGAGTTTTCTACTCTGGTGTTTTTGATAGCAAAATCTTAATTAATTTTCAGGTTCAGATTTAGTTCAAGCTGCATTTATAAAATTACACTGCAAGAGTGAAGTGTGTATGTCTTAATCAGGTATTTGTGTACCTGTAAGAATTGCTTTCCATTTTGCAGATGAGACTCCATGAATACTGATTGCTTCCAAACAAATCTTATTTTAGTGAAGGTGTAAATCACCATTACCTTTACTGTAGACTCCTGTGTAGTCCTTATAATGGAACTCAAATATCACAGAATGCAGTCTCTTTTTTTGCTTAGTTCTCTTTTTTCTTTCTCTTCTGTTGTCTTGGATACTTTTACAAATAGCATCTTTCTCACTACCTAAAAGTGGAGCATGAGAGATTTGCCTAAAGCAACTCTGCCTCTTGCTAGGAAAGTGATGTAAAAAAGGTGGGGTTGGCACTGGAAAAGAAGATGTAGACCCAAAGAAGAGGGAAAGTGTTGTAAAGAGGACTTAGAATTATTCATAAGAAGGTAAACATGGATTAAATAGGGAAAAAAATTTGAAGAAAGCAATGAAGAATAAATTATAAGAATACAGCAAATGAATAAGAAATTGTTTGGAATGAAAGCAAGTTCCTTAAGAGAGACTGAGTGTGAAAAAAGTGATGCATTTTGGTGTGGGGTTTGATCCTGTATCTTTAAAGCTTTTGCTATTTGTCAGCATGTTGCAGTCACAATACTTAACATTTTATACACATCCCAGATAGAAGCTGCAATTTATCCACCATTAGGAAAACCTTTCTTCAGTTCCTCTATAAATCTTCCATTATCCCCACTGATGAAGAATTCTTTGACAAGGATGGCACCTGTTAATTTTTTTAGTCTAGTGCACAGGTGTGGTAAACAATGTCATGTATTTTAAGCTTCTCTTGTGAATACAGTTTCTCTATATATATTGAGTTCTTAGCAATATTCTTTGTTTTGGGAGATTTTTCAGTGGGGAAAAAATGCAAGAATTGTTCAGGGACTCCTGGCCATGTCTAATTAGTAAACACACCTTGACTCAGCTGTAGAAGAAAGGCAGAGTTGGAAGAGGAAAACAATGCTGAAAAGAGAGAGTGGAGAGGAATGTTCATACTGAAATACCTTTGTAAAGACTGGCCTGCATGAGAAATGCTCTTGGTTTATTCTGAGTGGGTAAAACTTGAGAACAGATGCTCTCAACTCAGGATGTGCTACTTCAGCTGGAGTGGAAAAATCTCAGAGATGGCTCTGGGTATGGAAAGATCCTGACACTTAGTTCTGGTGTCTGAGGGTACAAAAGCAGGACAAAGGCAAGTGGTGCCACACACAAGCCCTGCTAGGTCAGAAGATGAGCCACAGCTTTGTGGTGATGGCATGCACTGGACCTGAGGGACCTTTGCAAACAGTGAGGATCAGATGGTTCTGGAAGCTATTAAAAACAAACTTTCAGCAACTTCTGGTGTTACCTTTAAGTGATTGCATACAGGCAAAACCTTATTTAATAATCTCTTCCCCTGTTTTAATTAGTAGAATTTTTATGTCACTACTGTCAAGTCTGGCCTTATCTATAGAGAGCTGGGCTGTAGAAAATTCATGGGTATTACTTAAATTTTTCTGCAACACTCATTAGTAATTGGTACTTACATGTCATCCTGACAACCCCAGCCCAGTAATACTGAGCTTTAAGACGCCATTTTTGTTTCTACTCTTGTTAAGCATAATTGGGAAAAGAAGAAATCAGAAATTGGTTTAGATTTGCATGTCTATAACCTTATTTATATATGTGAATGCAATGCAGAGAGTGTGTGTTTTCTTCAAGAATGAAGTTTCAGCCTGTGCTGTTGAGGCAAAGGTGTTTTAGTAACAGTGTGCACATGTGAGTTGGGTTTGTGCATCTTCCCCTTCGACAGATGGCAGAAACAGAGCACATCCTCTACTGGATCCTGTACAGTGTTCTTTTTCTTCTCAGTACTTATTACCAATACATTTTATCACTCAGCATTTAGCTCCCCATAGTAGACTGGGTGGGATTTTGGCTTCCTCTTTTCTCACCAAGCTGCCCCCTCTTAATCACTTTTGTGGCATCTCAACACCTGAGAAAATTCGCCCTGCTGGCAAATTATTTTGACAGACAGTGACATGCAAAGCACTCCTACACAAGATGAGACTACAAATCGGCTTCTTTAGAGAGATCTTGCTTCTTGACTGGCATCCCACTTTCCAAAAGGGAAATGCAAGCAGTCCAGCTCTCCTCCTTGGGGCAGCTTCAAGCAACAGAATGCACACGCACTTGACAAAGGAACAATCTTACCTGAATGGTAAAAAGTCAACTACCACCTAGCTTGAAAATGCCTTCTGAATATTTCCAACAGACAAAGGGGCAAAGCCATGTTTTCCACGTGGAATGTAAGTTTTTATTTTGGACTGCATTTAAAAGATAAAAAAAAAAAAATCATGTTGGCAAAGTAGAGATAGCTGGGTACCTTGGTTGCCTTGAAGTGGTTTACCTTAACATTTACTAATCTGCTTTCCAGTCTTTGACTGATAGACAAGACTGAAGCAATAGAGTCTCTTTTCTGTGACGGTGTTCAGAGGGGTCCGAGGAAGAGGGAAGAGACAAGGATCTGACTCCATGTTTCAGAAGGCTGGTTTATTATTTTATGATATATATTATATTAAAACTATAGTAAAAGAATAAAAGAAAAGATTTCATTAGAAGGCCAGCTAAGAATAGCAAAAGAAAGAATGACAACAAAAGCTTGTGGCTCAGACAGAGTCTGAGCTAGCTCACTGTGATTGGCCATTAATTAGAAACAACCACATGAGACCAATCACAGATCCACCTGTTGCATTCCACAGCAGCAGATAATCATTGTTTACATTTTGTTCCTGAGGTCTTTCAGCTTCTCAAGAGGAAAAATCCTAAAGAAAAGATTTTTCATAAAAGATGTCTGTGACAATTTTCTCTTTTTTTTTTTTAACAACTGTGTTCTTTCTCCCCCTTTGCCTGCATCCTTGCTCACCTACTTTAGTCCTTGATTTGCAAAGCAGAATCTTCTCTGAGAGGTACAACAGCTTTACAGCAAAGTAGGCAGCAATATGTCAAGAGAAAGACTTCTCATAATCTCATTTTCTTTTTGTCTGGGTAAAAGAAAATGACATTTGATAATTTAATTTTTAGGGCCTACTGCTTTCCCTGTATTGGACTTGTGGTAACTGTACCTGGCAGGAGCAGGGTAGCAATAGTGGATCTGACAATGCCACTGCACAATGTGAATATTCCTCTCTCCAGCTTGATGGACTGGAAACAACAGACCTACAGTCCCCAGTGACATTAAAGGTGCTGGAAAAGGGGATGGATGGGTTTACTGGGGTGATAAAGGATGATTGACAGAAAGATATATTCTTCTGGGTATACTTTAACCACTCTTACAAATATAGGTCAAGTATTCTCTGGCATGGCAGACTTAAAAGCCAATCAAGGCTGGAAAATTTGTGTACCTTGTAGTTTTAGACATGTATGTCTGTATTTATGTGTACTTTTTACTCATTTGTAGGAGTTGAGGTAAGAAAAAAACCAAAACAACAAAAACCCAATCCCAAGCCTCCCAGTCCTAGTTTTCTGGGCATTGCACAGGAATAGCAAGCCTGTGTCCATGTGCTCTGTGCCTGCCATAAGGAGCTGCCATCTGCTTGGAGAGGAGGCTGGTTCTTAATGTGTTCTCACTCAGTACCAAGCTGTCTTATCAAAGCCAAAACCAGTGAGCTTCAGAGCCTGGGTAAGAAACAGCCCTGTACATGTGTTACACACACATTGGGCTACAAACTCTGTTAGAGCTTTCACACCTGGACATCTCATTAGATGCATTCAGACTCTATTTCGGTTCCTGTTCATATCCTTAAGTTCTGGTTTAACAGACTTGCAAAGAGAATAGAAATGTAGTTTGGTAAAATAGCCGCTCTAAGATATCACACAGAAGTACTACTTCACCTGAGTTGACTGTGTTAAATTTAAAACCCCAAACCTTTCAATAATTCTTCAGATATCTTCATGTTTGTATTTCTGCTGTGGCTGAAAACTGGGAAATATCAAAAATACCATGCAACAAAAAGGTAAAGACAAAGGAGAGTTGTGTGAAAATAGGTCACCTTTTGAGGTTTGCAATGGAGTATTTTAGACCTGCAGATATTAGTGAGGCTGGGGACGATATTCTGACATGTGCCCTCACTTGACTCATAGAACAAAAAATGAGATTTTTCACTGGGGCTGCTTGGGAAGTTGATTTCTTCCCAGGCTGTGTGTCTTGGCATGGCTGCTCTGCAGGGAGCTGCCCTTTCCCTTCCATGTCTGGTGTGAGTGCCTGAGTCCCCTGGCTCTGGACTTGTGTGGCAGAGTGTAGGAGCTACAGTGCCTCTTTAACACACCTGCCAAAGGACTTGGGAGAGCAGAGAAACTTCTGGAAGCTTCAAAACATTCACTTTGTCCCTGCTTCCTGCTGCTCCTCTGCATTAGGAAAGGCCCAGTAAAACCCACAGCTTTGTCTTGGTAGCTGAGACAGTGTTTAGCAGTGCTGGCACTGGGGTGTGAGCAAGGGAGGGAAATACAAGGGGAGCAGGGCCATAACAGAGAGCCTTGCTGAGCTTCTGGCAGTGCTGATGCCCATGGGCCAGCAGGGACAGATGGACATGGCTAAATTATGCCAAGAGCTGAAATCAGAGAGCCAGAGGTGGCTTGGAGCCAGTGTAACTCTGACTCCTAGATGGCTGTTTCTGTGCCAGACATCTAAAAGTGCAGCACAAAAGCCATATCTGAAACTCCCAATAGAAGTTTTTTCTCCATCAATTAGTCTATAGCAGGAGTGTAAACAGCTCAGCAGTTCTGCTCTGCCTAGGATCCCTGTGTTGTGCATATTAACTAAGGTGATTTTTTAATTTTTAGATTATTTTGTAAAAGGTGGCAGGAAAGTGAGGGTTTCTTAGTGCTTAGCACTTGTGAAAATCAGGTGACTTATTTTTTTAACATAATTGCAATAATCTGTTTCTGAGGGATTCATGTGTTTCTGGAACAAAATGCTGTTTCTCAAAAATGTCTGGTTTGCATTGTTCTACAAACACACCATTTAGGGTGGCTTCTGGATTGTTTAGAAACCCAAAGTGGCCTAAAATTATTTGGGTAGTATCTCAACACACCAAGCAGCTGATGTGCCTTCACCTCCATCTAGCCTGAGGGCCAAGAGAAGCTGTATCTTATGAACCAGGTTATACCTGAGGTGCCCAAAATGGGGTTGTCATGGTATTGTGCTTAGCAAAATAATTTCTTTCTCTGGGTTAAATAAAGCTGAAATCCTAACAAAGTAACCTCTGTTTTAATCTTTTCCTGGAAGAAGTAAAAGTGCACTTATTTGTTGTTGAGGAAAAGCCAGATGTTTTGCTACCTAATAGATATGTTTTTATTCTCATGTAGAATGCTGAGGAAATGCATAAATGCAGCCACTTTAGCTCCTGTTCCAGGTCTTCTTAACAGTGGCCTGTGTCAAACAACATCCAGTCCCTTGGCATGCAGGTTGTTGTTTCACTAAAGCATAATGTCCTTAGATTTCACTTTCTATTGGTCAGTGAGGATTTTGAAGATTTAAAGTCTGGAAATGGAAGAAGGGCATTTCAAAGAAGCTGGGATAGGACCTTCTTCAAAATAATTCTCTTGCATTCCATTGGGATGTTTTAGTGCCATGTGATGATAAGAGAAAGGCCAAGCATTTATAAAAAGACAAAAAAACTAATCCAGACAAACTGTGATTATTCTACAATGATCTTGCTGCTCATTTGGAAAGACCTTCTTTTTCAACTAAATACCAAGCCTTGCTCAGGTCATGTTTTGAGGTGGAACTATTTTATCCAAGATGAATTTTATAGAACACTTCTCTATCCTTTTTCTCCTTTTAAAAAATTAATGATAAGCAGGTTTGGGTTTATAACTGATTTAGCAATAAAATCTTCTATTCCCTTTTAAGCAGCAATTCCTAGACGAGTCCTCTGGGTGTCAGTACAGCTTCAGGTATAGCTGCACTGTGGTCTTAGTTGTCTTCATTAAAACATTCCTCAGTGGACAGAGGAAAGGTAAGAGATAAAAAGTTAGGCAGTAGTGCAAAAAGACATGTGACAATACAGGGGACCCTGACATGCCTGAGACCCAGCCTGGAACACGTCTGAGCTGCCCTGCTTTCCCAAGAAGCACCAATTACTCTTCTGTATGTTGGACTGCATGTGAACAGCCTGAGGCTGTGATTGCTGTGCAGGTGGAGATGGAGGCTGCTGAAGGAAGTGATGCCTTGTGAAGGCTGACCTAGAACAGAGACTAGGTGGAGCTAAAAAATAAAGTAGATATTTATTAGGAGGCCTCAATAGGTACATCTTGGGCAGCACAAGAGCCCAGCCAGGGCTGCACCCAATATGAACCCAAAATGGTCACAAAAATGGACAACTGGTCACGAGGTCTCACATTTTTATAAGTTCTGGTTCATTTACATATTGGAGTTAACTGTCCAATTACACCTTTAGGTCATTAAGTCTCATCCTTCTTGTTTTTCTCTCTTCAATCCACATTGATTATGTTCTTAGGCTTGAGATTTGGATCATTTGTCCTTGGTCCCAAGCTAGGAAAGGAATTGTTTTGTCTCCCTACTCTGTGAAGACAGCTAACCATCTTTAATATGCAGCTCAGAAGTACACTCTGAAGCAGTACAGAATCTGAAAAATATAAAAGCTACAACCGAGGCATCAGAAGTTACAGAGATGCTAGAAAGTATATGGATCTTGTCCTTTAGTAGGATTAAGAAAGGATAAGATCTCTAGTGTTTGTCTCTAGATGGTCATTGCAGGTTACAGGACGTGTCCAAACAGATTTCTGCAAACTGATAAATAACTTGAATGGAATTTCTCAGATTCAGGGGGCTTTGCTGGTCAGCATTTTCCCATGTGTGTGAGGCAGTATAGTCATTGTCTATGAGAAATATTTGAGAGGAAAGAAGAACAGGAGAAATGAGGTAGTAAAACCAGAAAGCTTTGTAGAGAGACTTAGAGTTGCAGAACATCTTGGTTGGGAACAACTCTGAATGTCATCTAATACAAATCTTCAGGATAGATCCAGCTAGATGAAGTTCAGAGCCTTTTCCAGATGAGTTTTAAATACCTGCAAAACTGGAGATTCAACAATCTCTTTTCACAGCCTGTTCTTCTCTTTAATCATCCACATAGTAGAAATTTTTTTCCTTAACATCCAATCTGAATTTCCCATGTGCCAGCTTGTCACTGTTGCTTCTTTCTTCATGCAGATTCTGTCTTCTTTATCCTCTCCTGTTAAGTAGTTAAAGGCAGCAATTAGATTTTGCCCAAACCTTCTCTTCTTGCTTCCATAGCTTTTCTTCTTACTTCCCAGCTTCCATAGCCTGTCCTCCTATGCCCACAGCATCTCTGCAGCCCTTCCTGGAACTCAGCCCGATTTGTCAATGTCTGTCTTGTTCTCAAGTCTCACAAGCATGGAGTAGAGGCATTGGTTTACTCCTCCTGAAGTGCAGGACATTGCATTTGCCTTTGCTGAACTTGCTAACTTGCTGTGCTTCTCCAGCCTCTGATGGTCACTCTGAGCTGGGAATGTATAGGATCACAGTGAAAGTGTGGGGAAGCTCTTAGAAATTCTTAGGCTTTTATTTTTTCATCAAGTGCCATGCCCAGACTGAGCATTATCTGCTCCAGGAAAGAAAGCAGTTCTGCCTTTCTAATAGTAAAATTATGTACTGTTTGCAGCTAGGACTGCAGGGGACTCAGAGTTACAGGGGTATTGATACAAGTTGCTGAATGAGAGGGTTTCCTCACCTATATTTTAAAAACACTTGATGTGCTAAAATTTTTCTTCATTTGCAATCGGAGGATATGTGAATAAATCCCAACAGGGATTCCACTTTTGATTCTGAAGAGATGCACTTGCAAAATGAGAAGGAATGGGTTTAATTTGACAGCTCTTGCTCTCCCCTCATCACAGGCAGCTGTTGTCAGACTGAATTAAAAAGTTTGCAGAACTACATTCCTTAAGCAGGAAGAAAGTGGAATGGTCATAAACCCCAGTAGAATTGCTGCATAGAGATTGTTATTTGGCCTTTAAATATTAAATGGCTGGTTTTAAATAGGTCTGGTGCAAATGGTTTCTGCTTCAGGTTTATTGATTAAAATAGCTGCTTCACATCAGCTCAAACTTTGTTTCTCCAGAGGCTTTTGTCTTCATGAATAATGTACTCTTTTCTGAAATTTTGTTAGAATTCATCTCCTGGAGTCTGGCTGTATATCTCTGGGTTCCTAAGTCTCAGTTGACTAGGCTCAAAATTGTGACATTCCCTGCACTTCCCTCCTTAGAAATGAATATTCCTTCTTCCACCCAGCTACTCTAACAAGCCTAGTGCTTGCACATTGGGCTGTGCACTTGGAAACAGCTCTGACTGTTTGGCTCCTGGAGAGAGGTTTATATGATACTGAAGGTTGTCTTACCTATACTGAGGATTAGATTTCTGCAGCAATTTATCCAAATCCTGCAAGAGTGACTGGGAAAATTCCAGTGAGCTTTGGATCAGACAGTGAATTTGGAGGCCTGCTGTGGTTTCAGGTGGGCAGGTCTCATGCCTTCTATATTGTAAGTATTCCAGTTTGCTGGATGCATCCTAGTGTGTGTAAGATCTGGCTCTTTTTTGCACCATTTTAATGGCTTTTTTATGCATTTCTAAAGATGTGTACCTTGATTTCTGGAAGATGCTTGAGGATTTTTTAAGTCCAAAGGGTATTGTTTTGCTTGTATAAGGGGTGGTGGAACAGACCTTGCAAGTTCTGTTATCCCTCTGGCTGAGTTTGCCACTGCTGCAGGACCTGTAAGAAAAGAGGGCAATGAACAGCATGGAAAGCAGACAGAGTAGATAAGATCTTTCTTGACAACGTGCTTTTCCTCCTCCTCCCTTCTGATCCTCTTTCCTATCACAGAAATGTCTTTACTCAAACTATCTGCTACAACAATAGATGTTTGTAAAACCAGAACAGGGAGAAAGTCAGATTAAAGCCTTTGATGAAATATGTGAAATCAGGCTCTCCAGTTTCATTTTATGCATGGGAAAATAAATATCACTGTTGGTAGAAGAGATAATTGAATCTCATGACTCTGGAAATGTAGCCAGTCACAGATAATCTGGCCTGCCTTTACTCTCTTGGGGAGATGGTGACCCTTGCTTTCTACAAGTTAATTTTACACCAAGATAAAACCAGAAGAAAAACCCAGTTGATATGTATATATACACATATAAAGAAAGAAGTTATTCCATTCTGAAATGGCTGAGAACAGGATATTGCAGTGCCTGAACCTTTTCCTGAAGATTTTTTTCTGTTTTGTTTAACCAAATGAAAATCTCTTCAAGATGTCATTTGGCAAAGTGTTTTGACCCAGGTGAGACCACAGATCTTGACAGTATATTATTTTTCCTGAAGTATCTCTGACCTGTCTCTAATTATTTTTTTTTTAAGGCATGGAGGCTGTTAAGATGATAACTTGCTCCTTTATGACAGTGAAACACATAGCCAGGATCAAACTGGGAGGGGAGCTGACATGCACTGGACAGATGGTTCCTGTGTGGGTGTTAGCAGATAAGAATCCTCCCTTCCTGGAACACCTGTCTGGTGACCAGTGCTGCCACAGTCTGTCTCTCACACCTCTCTCAGACCTGAGGGAAAGATGTGTGACCGGAAATATGAGCATCTACTGGATTGTTTTGTCCTCTCAGGAAAGCCCCTGTGGCTGTGGAGAGGGTGGATGTGGTTTAGAGCAGGTCATTAGGCTTTCTCTCTTTCCTCCCTTAGAGCCTGCCATAAGCATGGGCTGGAGGGGTCAGTGCACAAAATGCCCAATTCCATTCAGTGTGGAGGTTTCTGCAGCCTCATTTCCTCCCATCACAGCTACAAACAAGACTCCCCTTGGTGCAGTTAGAAGAGGACTTGAGCAGTTAGGAAAGCCTCCCTCCCCCTTGCTAAATTGTATGGCCTGGAATTGTAGGAGCATGCTGAAAGTCCTCTCTGCTCTTTGCCAAAATTCTTCACGTCAGTGGTGGAGCAAAGGAAGCCCAGTCTGTTGTGGTTGAGCCTTTGGTATCTCCAGTGGTGGAAGCTCTCATTGAGGCTTTTCCTGTGGCTGGGATATTCAAAACCTTCCTTCGTGGCTTTGCTGCTACATCAGAAAAGTTGAGCTTATGCTATTTTGTTTCCTGGTGTGTGCAAGCAGGAATTGACTCTCTGTCAATTAACGAGGGATGAAATGAGCCAACAAGCCCAGAGTTTATCAGAATGAGGCAGAGAGGTGCATGTATACACATCAAGATACTGATATAAACCTGATGAAAATGTTATAAATAGGGTTATATAAACCTTATTTTCTCAGGATGCCAGGCTACACAGTTACTTGATGGATCCTTTCAAATAAAAGCACTGCTAGTAGCATGAGTGCTAATGTTACATTTCTTACAAACATTGTATTTGAGATATGCAACAAAGCAAAAAGGCCAGTAATATTTTGAAAAATATATTATAATTTTAGGCACACAAAATATGAATAAACATATTTTTCATCCTCCTCTTCAATCAATGCTTTAATTGAGAAGGCATTGATATTGTAACAACATCTCTTCTGTTGTTGATGCTTTAAGGGGCTAATGACATCTGTTTAACCAAGCATAAGGAAGAGCCAAATTATAGGATAATCTGTATTGTTTATTTTATTGCTTCAAATAAAGAACTGAAAGGTGATGAAACTGGGCAATTAAGAAACAAAACAAAGGAATATAGTTTGCTGATGCAGTGAAATACTGCCTTAGCAATGGGTGGAGGGTCAAAATATGTGAGCCAAGGAACCTTGCATGACTCTTGCATGTAAAAATATCTTCACTCTTGATATGACCCATTCTGGTTTGTTTAACCTTGTAGAAAATGCAGTGGCTTTTGATCTTCAGAAGGGGTTCTGCTGGGAGTTAAAGACAAAATCTGTAACTAACTAGTCAAAGCAGGACAGTTCTAGTGTACCCTGCTAAATCCTTTGGGTTACCTGCATTCCTGCTGTATTTCACACACATGGCTGAAGGGTGAGGGCAGAGCTGGCCTGGCTGGCAGCAGAGCAGGATACATGCTTAGGATGTTCAGCAGCAATCAGAGCCTTTAATGGGAGTAGAGGATTAATTAATTCTGATCCATACAGACACATTGGCTTCTTGTGCAGCCAGAATCCTAATTAGGCAATCAAATCTTTTTCCTTTCACAGTGACCATTGCTCCAGCTGTGCACTAACTCTTTCCTCTCTTTATTTGCAAATCTCTCTCTATTTTACAGCAAAAAAATTTACATACTTTGGCAGGAAATCTTCCCTTTTCTTTCAATTTTTCCTGTTTGCATCTACATATTTGCATATCTGCTTCTGATGTTCTATAATCCCTCAACCTTCATTTTCAAACCCTTGTTATGAAATGAGATCATGGCATCTTCCTCAGCTCCTTTATTCCTCTAACCCAGGGTTGCTTCACTTCTTTTCCCCCCTCCAGCCCTCAGCCCCTGCTGGCTCAGTTAAATATACATGTGCTCTTTTCCCCTTTGTTCCTTCCTTTCCCTTCACCCCTCTGTGGCTGCTTTTCTTATGCTGGCTTTCATCTCTTTGCTGGCAACACTAACATTTTAAAATCTTTCCTAATTTGTTATTTTTGCGCATTGTTGTGAAATTAAATATCTTGGAAAGGAAACATGGGTTGCCCCACTCGCTGCAGGAACAAACTCATTGGGTGGGAAGGCTTTGTATGGAACTGAAATTCTGTGCTGGGGAAGTGCTGAGGAGTGGTCCAGCCCTCTGGACTCTGTGCTGTCAGTCTGGTCTGAGCAATGAAGGTACATCCCAGATTCAGGCCCATGGTTAGCCTCAGTTTTGCTAAGCCATGCTACTGCAGCAAAGGCTAAAATGGAGTGCCAGTACTTCCATGTCCTTTTGTTCTGGGTAGTGACCAAAACCATCAGGAGCATGATCCTTAGTGATGGGAACTGAGACACAAATCCCTGGAATTCACTGGGATTCTTCTCTTAGTCAGCAGGGACACTGAGAGGTCACTTGTGTTTCATGACCCTTCCCTCTCTTGGGGTATTATCAGAGTCCTAATCCACTGGTTAGGGTATCCCATAACTCTTGAGTTGGGGCTGGTATGTGGCTTTTTTCTGTACTTACATCTGTCCTGACATTAATTTTTTTTTGATCTGTTGTGTTACTTTTGTGAAGACGGCATGAGATGTTATTAATTATGACTACTGTTTTATGCTAACCACTACATTGATTTATGGCAAAAAATGGGCGCTATATAACTGAGTTCCTATCAAGATGTAATTTCCTTGACTAACCCTAGTTGTGAGGTTTTCTCCTGGCAGTGGCAGTAGCAGATGAGTTTCTGCCAAGTATCTACAGACAGTCTTTGCAGCAGTCCTCACAGAGATGGCTCCATATGCTCACTCTGGCCTGCAGAATCTGCTGCTAGATGACCTGTTCAGTTCTATTTCTCTTTTTTCTTTCTTTTTTGTTTTGGTCAGGTGCCTTTCACTCCTCTCTTCTAGGGAATAAAGAATAAAAGTTTCAAATTACTCTATATCTCCTTCCCAGACTGAGACTGAACTTTATTTGTGACCTTTCTTTTACCCAAGATTGACTGGATTTTGTTGTTTTGTTTCAGGTCACCGGTTTCTTCAGAAGATCAAGGTAAGATCTGTTTTATAGATTCTAACAGCATATTAAAAATGAGACCAAAGACTAGTGAGTAAGCTCTGTTTTAACATAGTTGTGGTGGAGAATGATAGTTTTTTTATAAAAACGAAACTTTGATGTTGATGAAACTTTGTTTCTGTAGACATTAAGTGCTTGATCATTTGGTTAGTTTAATTGGGACTGACAGAAGTTGTTGAGTTATTTGTAAAATGAATCTTGCTTAATCAAATGGAAATATTGCTAGAGTTTACAGTTTATTCATCCAACTGTATATGGCTTTACCTGTGGAAAATGTGTGGCTTAAAGGACGATACAAGTTTTTGCAAAGATAAGCACATCTTTTATGACTGTCATAGGACAGCATCTTTTTCACTGAGAGGAGAATGCATTGTGTTTTAAAGGCTTAAACACACATTATCTTGGCTTACCAGTAAAGTCAGTGTAGTAGGACAGGATGGAGTTTAGGGCAGCTAGGCTCTTCTACATGGAAAAATCTCACAGCGTGAGTAGCAGGAGTGGCAAGTTATGGCAATATGTTTGCTGTGAGGGAGACTTGAAGGATCTGATCTTTCCCTATGACCTAAAGAGGGAATTTGTGATGACCAGCTGCTTAATAATGTGGCAAACTTAAGTCCATCTACAGTATATCAATATATGGCTACATTGGTACTGAAATCCAGAGACATACTCTGGAGGGGTGGTAATTGCATTGCCAGAGTTGCATAAGGAATGAGGAACAAAAAAAGGGAGACTGACTGAGACAAGAAAGTTCATCATGTGTCTCTGAACTGGGAACACTCTTTTGGTCCAAAAAAGAAATATCTGTTTTCTTCTGACATCCAATTTGTATGCAGTCACACAATCAGAACATTTTCTGGCCAATACTGTAAGCATCACTCAAGAAAGATCCAGATGGGAATAGTGAGGACTGTAGCAAGTGGAGGTGCAAGGAGGTCTGAGCCTGGAAGTGTGTCACTGAACTATGCTCACTTGGAGTGTGGAGTGACTAGTTAGGTATCAACCTACATTGTCCTTGGCTCCAGCCAAGATTTTCAGCCCACTGGAATGGCTCTCAAACATATTGTCATTAATAAACTCCCTTCCATCTCCTTGGCAAGTCCTTCCTCTGTAACAAAAGTTGTAAAGAAAGCCATAAAAGTGAACAAACATGCAAGACCAAAGATATATCTGGCCCATCTAGTCCATTCCTGGCGTCTGGTAGCAGCAGATCCTGTGACAAATAAAAGTATGAGACTGGCAGAAGTATACAGGTTTAATTTCCTGGTATGCCCTATTAGATTTTTATGATTTACAGCTCATTGATTTTGTGAAAGAGATGGAGTTTTCCTGTTTAATAGTTCATCTGCTTTTTACCATGACCACAACTTCTAATATTCAGCACAGGACTGTGAAAAGTTAGCAGTATACCTCATGTCTCCAACTCTCAGAAGAGATTTGAAATCATTATGGTCTAATATACTATTTCAGGACCTGGATTCAAGCTGCATCTCAGTGCATAAACCTGTTAGTGATGGGCTGCTCTTGCTATTTTGTTTCCCTTGCATTTACTCTATTGCTTCATCTTTATCTATTAATGGAGCAACAGACGGTGTATATGCATTTCCTTGTGTGTCTTTAAAGGTTAGTATTTCATGCTGTCAGAATGCTTTTCTTCTTCCCACTATTTTTATACTATTCGAGTTTTTGACAAAACCTTCCGGTTTGCCATCTACCATCTGCTGCCATGGTTTGGCTTTTCAGGTTTGATCAACATCTCTGAATACCCTCTTCTTCCTTGCCTTTCTTCTTTCTCTCACAAGCAACCTCTTCTGAAACGCAGAGTGAAAGGCCTTGACCAATTAGTGATGTGACAGTGCCAGTTATTACAAGTTTTGTGACCATGGAGTTTCTAACTAGGTTTGTCATCCCTATAAATATGTAGGAGCTTCTCTCAAGCACAAAAGATTTCCCATTCTCCAGTGACTTTTCAGAAAGAAGGGACCAATACTTGAATTTCCTCTATCCCACTATGCCAGCTACATAACATGGTAAATGGGCACAGTCCTGAAAGGAAAATGTGATAAAAAGTGCTGTAGGTGTTTTAGAGTCTAGAAGGTTCTCAGTCCATTGAGACTGCATGTGTGGAGGCATCTCAAATTAGCCTTAGATCTCAAATCTCTTATCTAAACAAAAAAGGGGGTCCATGAGAGAGCTGAAAACTTATCTCTGAATTGCCTGTCTTTTATAGCGTTTATGCAGATGTCTCCTGGCATATTGTTCTTGGAGTATGTATCTTGAAATCAGTTTTGAGACTTAGATATTCATTAATAATCAGTACTCAACTGTGTACCTATTCAATATGTTAAACATTTACTTTTCTTTATAAGGCAGTAATGCTTTGGGCTACGCATTGAGGGAAGATCCTACAGTAGAATAATGTACCTTCACTGTACATACATTGTGCCCTGTACCACAGCTGCTCTTCCCTATTGTGGACACCATTCCAGTGCTGATTTTCTGATGATGTGATATGTTGATCATTACTGAGAAAAGGCTCTTTCCCTGTTGTGTTGGATCTTTTTTTTAACCTCCCTCTTGGTTCCTGATCTTTGTTTTGTCTGCTTTAATATTCAGTTGTCACTTTTTCTTCTACTGTTTTTCTGTGGGGTTTTTATTGTCATCCACTTCTTGCTTTTTAAATGACTCTTTCCCATTGACCACAAGGTTGCATTCTGCGTGGATTTTTGCATTGTGCTTCTCACCTTGGTTTCTGAATGTCCTGCTTCTGCTCCAGTGTGGACAGACTGCTACAGGCACAGTGGGAAACAGTAGCTGCAGCATCTGTAGTGTTCTAACAGACTTGTACCAGAATTAGCATCTAATGTGAGTGGCACTTCCATTAATCCCTGACAGGACAATACATTATGCTGTCTTGACAAGGGGTGAAGATAAAGCACCATCTGTCTGGGACTGGGCATCTATTGAACAACTGTAACTGCACACAAAGCTCCTTGTTGTGGACACGTGTTAAAGGCACCTTTATCAGTTACAAAACAGGCCCATTTTAATTGGCACAGAAAGGGAAAGAGCACTGCTAGAAAATCCCAAACTTCAAAAGAAAAAATACCCAAAGCCTCTTAAGATTTGTGTCTTTGTTCTTGGTACAGGTAGCTAGGAAATAGATAGATAACTAAAGAGTAAAATTCATCAGCTTTTTTTTTCTTTCTTTTTTCAATAAACAAAAGGAGTAGACAAAACTCCTAATCCTCTAATGCTCTGATTGATGAAATGATACAAGCCACGTAAATCTTAAAGCCTACCAGTTCAGACAGGGGATTGATGAATCTGAATAAGGACCTGTTCAGCCAGGTACACCCTGGTGCAGCTCCATGCCCTGCAGCCTTGGAAGTCGGTGGTTTTCTTTGGATTTTGGGGTTAGATGAAACTCAGCAATGGGCACATGTCAGGCCCACAGAAGACCTGGTAGATGTCATGATAGAGGGCCGGGTAAGACATCTTTTAGTGAAGGATATCACCTGCTACACTTTTGCTATATAAAAACTCTTAGTGATATGCCCAGGAGGTCTGACACTGTTGGACATTATTGCATCTATTGTTTCTGGAACAGGAATGGTAGTGTGGTGGGAATGCAGACGTCTAATACATCATCTAATACGCACTCATTATCTGGTTATCCAGTGTACACTTGTTGTCTGGCTATGGTTAGGTGAATGGCTGAGTTTTACCAAACCCTTCATTCACCCAGCACCTTTCAGAGCTGCACTGTATTTTGTGTGCACACTGGATCATGCCTTCCCCACTCCTATTTACAGCCACCCTGCAGAAATCTGCATTAAATATTCACATCTGTAGTTTCATCTGGCCAAAGTTAAGTTTTCTCTACTATTCTTTGTTTACCTTGTATGTTGGGGTTGATTCTTCATCATCACATAAACAGTTGAAGGAAATGACCCTAAAAAGAGTACAATGAATTCTATTTCTAATTCAAGTATTCTGAAAAAATCCCCAGCAAACTCTTGTGTGTTGCTATTAATGATGTAGGGGCATTGGTGTGTTATTCATGTCCTGGCAACTTGGAGCTGATGCTGCTCAATAATTTTGTGTCTGACTTCAAACAGCGGAGCCTTGCCTTTGATGGAATTACTCAGTTTTAAGTAGCTATACTAATGCACCTCAAGTAGCAGGCAACCAGAGCTTAATCCTTACACACCTGAGTTGCATCCTGATCGGGAGACAAGAGGTTTCAAATATTTACATCACTGCTCTCCTATTTACTTCTCTATAAACCAGTGAGTTTGGGCTTTCTGCCTAGTTTGCTTCCAGCAGATGTGTGGTTTTGTTGCATCAGCATAATTTCTGTGGTTTAGGGTTTGTGGTTTTGGCCATTTTGTGTGTAATAGAATCAAAATTCATGAGGACAACTGAGAAATTAAAACAAGAGGGAAATAGATTCAGTGGAGCAATTTTGAAGACAGTTAATTATTAAAAAGTGATAATATTATACAAGAGATTAAGATAAAGGATGGGTTTTCTGCTTGAAAAGACAAATAGCAACACTCAGAGGTCTTTCAGATTCTGCCAGGTGCTGGTTCCATGCCATGGAGTCACTCCATGACTTGGAATCATCCAGCTTGGATATCCTACACCTAGGAGGGATTTGTGTAGAGCCAGGAGTGCATTAGAAGTAAAGTGAGTTTATAATGGTGACTTCTAAATTATTCTCTATTAGAAAAAAATTTCCACAGGGATTGCTTGGCATGGGTTCAAACTGGAAGTTTTAGGTGGGAGGTGTAATTCTGTCTCTGGAGATCCCTCTCTGAATAGAGAGAGCTGCTGTCTGAGTTATAAGGAAGGGACTGATCAAATGTGTGCGTGGAAGGCAGTGGTGGCTCCATCCCACACAGGAAAATGCTTTGCTCTGCAGTGTCTGCTCCTGCCTTGGAGGCAGAAAGCCCTGTCCATGCTGGCATTTGCTCCAGCTCCATTAAAGAGAGGAAATCTAAACACATGCAAGGAGGAAGATGGTTGCAGGAGTCCCAGAAAGTAGCACAAGAAGGAATAGCACTTCCTGGAACCTCTGATAGATGGGATTTCCTCTTGCCCATGGTGGCCTGTGGGAATGCAGATTTCACTCTCTTGGCCTCCTTTCTTCTTTCTGGAGCCACTCTCCACTAATCTTGAGTCGCAATCTGCAAAGAGATGTTCTCTAGAATTTTGAAGCAGTCTGCCATATTGATGAAAAGGATGAGCAGGGTGCTGCAGATGAATCCAAACATCTCAGTGCTGGTAGAATTAAAACAAAATAAAGATAAACAAATGAATGGCTATTTTATACACCAGAGGCCTTCAAAAGAGAGCGAGGAGGTGCTGTATTCTTCATGGTGATGCTGCAGCTCTTTACCCAGCAAGAAATTGAGATGTCTTGGAATGCTTTCTCTGTGCAAATTAAAGAGAGTATGGGAGGGGTTTGAGGGAGGCTCTGGACTGCAGGTATTTATTTTGATTAATTATCCACTTTGGGAAAAAAGCCCTCCTGGACAGTGTTTTGAAAGTGGCTGTAGCTGAACTAATAATGCCTTGGGTATCTGCTCTGGGTTGGTTCATTTTCTTCTCAGTTCAGCAGAGGCTGGTATTGATGCAGACCCAGGGTCCCCCTGGTAAGAGAAATCATTCTGTGAAGGCACAGGTCTAGGGCTGAGGGAGGTCCTTTCTGGATAAAACCTTTAAAAGGTGCCTACACCCACCCTCTCATCATATCCAAGCAGATTGAGGGGTCAGCAGGTGTCTGAGAGAGAGATGTGGGCATCTGGATAAGTAATAGATGAAAACAGAAAAGCATTTATTTCACCATGTCCACTGCTATTATCCTCTTCCCCTCTGGAGGAAGTATGAGTGAGGAATAAGTTGTGTGACTTGGAGTGCTTGTTTTCAAGCAGAAGCTCTGGGTAACCTTGCAAACTACTTTGCTTCTGGCTTTTTTTCTGATGGAGGTTGCTCATGGTCAGATAAGAGTGGCAATCACTTCACCCACTGAAGAATTTGGCTAGAAAAAATATTCTTGAACTGAATTTTGGACGATGTAGTCCTCCTGTGAAGCCCTAGCTTTTTGAGGAAGGGTTACTTAGATATTGCCAGGCAAAAGCACTGCAGCCAGAGCTGCAGTAGCAAAAATCTGAAGGGAGAGTGCTAAGAGTGCCTGTGATGGGAATACTCCACAAAGACAGAGAAGAGGAACAGTGTGGCCCACAATGCTTCTTTTTTGTTGTTCTATTTATTTTCAAATTAAAAATAAACCACTGCCTAATTATTTTGCCTAGAATTCTCTTTATGCCAAAGTAATGCCATTCTATTGATAAAATTACTGCATTAGTCAGCCAAAGTCTTCCCTGTGATCTCACTTCATCAGACATTTTCTTCCACTGCATCACTCCTGAGAATGACATAAATTGTTGTCTTGGTTTAAAAATAAATATGGTGGAAGGGAAAAGGAAGGCAAAAAAGTGATGATGTGAGCCAGATGGTGCTTAGTTTATCTGTGACTGTTCTTTGGGGTTATGTTCTATTTACAAAAGAAGTCCCTTTTTTTTTTTACCATCTTTTCCTTTTGTAAATCTGAGTTAAATGGTCTTGCAGCAAAAGTTCAACATTAGGGTATGAATGCTTTCACTCCTAACTATCAACTGCACTCTCAGCTCTGCACAAGTGCCACATAAACAATTCAGGTTGGACTCTAATTGGCATCAAAGTAGCTTTAAACTAGTCTGAGTGAAAATGGGGCTTTAAAGGCAGCTTGAGTGTAATTTACATCTGCTTGAAAGCCTCTTTATCCTTCCAGAGTTGTATGAAGGGACTTCTGTGTAAGTGAGAACTTGGCCTTTCTTCCTCTTCAGCAAGCATGTGTGGCTATTTTTGCCTTCCCCTCCCCTCCTTCTCTCTTACCAGTGTTTGGTGCAGTTGTTTGAATTTTTAAATTCTTAAAAGGTAAATGTTCATAATGCATATTTATAGCCACCTGAGTAATGATTGATTTTTTTTTACATGTTACATTTTTTTCTTATTTGCAAGTTATGCAAACAGGTGCAATCAAAACTGTGTCAATTCTCCAAATCTGCATGGGACGCAGTGCTTTTGTAACTAAAGGACAGCCCTCAAACATTTTAGAAGGGTTTTCTACCTCTTTATCCAATCCTAGAAATAGATGTCATTGAGGTATGATTTATTCAGAGGGCCAGAAGACTTCAAAAGTGTCTCTCTCAAACCCCAAGAGGATGTGTGCTAATGCGGGTTTTCCTGTCCAGGTGAAATAGTTGAGGATACTGTGGGAAGACTTTCCAGGTGTGTGTGCCTGGCTGCTGCTCAGCTGATGTGCTGCTGAGCTCTTGGTTGCTGCAATGTTGGTTTTCTTGGTCTCTTTGGAGTATTTTGAGCTCTCGGGATCTTTATTTTGTTCTCTTTCATGGAAAAAGTGCCTCACAACAGAGCTCTTGTGACCTGCCTAGACTGATGGCGTTGCTTTCAGCTTCCATAAGAAGCCCAAGACTTTTTTTGAATTTGAAAACCTGTGGAGAGCTCTTGTTTAACACCTGTTTCTTTAGGGCAGTGGTAGCAAACAGATATATTTCAGAAAAAATTAAAATTCAATGAGTCTTTGCTTTATTCAGCACAAGGGATGAGTTAGGCAGGAAACCTCTAAACTGCATCTAGTTTTTGCTGTCATATTTCCATCATGCTTCTTCTGCAGTCTATGGGGCTCCTCCAGCAAATTCAGGAAAATTTTTCCATTCCCTGTGAATGCAATATAGTGAATATTTTAGTGGATATAGTGAATATATTCACTATTTTCAGTGAATTCAGTGAATATAGAATAAGTGATATATGGTGAATATATATCAGGGAATATAGAAGGGAATATATTTCAGTGAATATAGGGGATATCTTTTCAGTGAATGTGGAAAAGTGTTTTTACCATTTATTTCTGGATTTATTTTTTTTTTTTTGCCAGCATCTAGAAGGCTGCTTAACCTGCAAGGTTTCACTTCTGTTTCATTTTTTCATGGTTTTCAGTTGTCACTTCCACTACTTGCAGGTGCATAAAACACATGAAGAAAAATTTAATTGCTCTTTTCACTCAGCTTATCTTCAAAGGAAATATTTAATCATCATCAGCTTTGGTGATACTTGAGATTGTCTGTAGATCAAAGACTTGTGAGCTCACAGTCATTTCAAAAAGCACTATTAGTTTAGCAATTTAATTTCTCAGTTATGTAGACAGTTTGGCATGTGTATTTTATAGGCGGTTTGTGTTTCTTTTTGTAACTTTAAAGCAGATAAAATGTTGGAAAGAGGCAAAATTTTTGTAAAAGCTCAAGTGCAGAGATTTGTAACTTCTCTTCAGGGATCCCTAAAATTGTTCAATGGGATTGTTAGGCCCTTCAGAAATACCAAGTGAGTTCACTTGTTCACTTGCTCTGTGTCTTAAGTGCCTGTTTCTCACAGTCCTCTCAGAAGGGAAGTAATCCATAAAGCAGTTCTCTGTGGTACTCCCCACCCTTTACATCTGCAAGGCTGCAGATCATGGCTAGAATAGAAAAAATAACAGTTCTGTACATTTCTGGATAAGTTATATTACTGTCAGTTTGTCATAAACCTTTTATGAACAAATTGTTGTTTACAGAGAAAATAGTGTATTTCTGAATGGACTCCAGTCTTTTGAGAGCATAGCTTTTGGAGTGATTGAAAAAGAAGTTATTGATTTCTTTAAAACTGGTGAGAAATAAGTCCCAAGGGCTTCTTTTGTTATCTTTTCTCTAATGCTGATCTTTAACAGCTCAGAGGACTCCAACTGTGTAAAAGTACTCTTCTAATCAGGGTCAGCTTTTAACTTCTCCAGATGTAAAGCAGTAATTACTTTAAGTTTCTGACTCTATGAATTACACAAAGGCTAAAACAGCAATAAAGGGTTGGAAATGTTCTAGAAGGTAATGATAGTCCAAGTTAAGTTTAATAACTCTCAAAAATCTGATGATGTCACCTTCTCCTATAGTTTCTTCTCCATTATCAGCTCTACAAGGTTTGAATGAGGCAGTATTTTATGAGGTATTCCTTAAGAGTTCCCCTGAGCACTCTAGCAGGAGAGGGTGGTGAACACTGACACTCAAATTCTGGGCACTCCACACCAAAGCTCTTGTATTTTTTATTAGCTGCCTCCAACCAGTAAGAAGCATTCAGCACTGAAATGCTGATGGCATATCAATTCCAAATGCTGAATCAGTGTATTAGATGTGTCTTAGGGCTGGACAGATGCAGGCATTGTCTGTTAAATGAGGTTTCTGCAAGGAGCTGATCACTTCAGATTATCAACTCTCTTACTGTGTCTTTTGAAAGAGGTAAAGGTTTCATGAGCCCTAATTCTACTTGAGATCAGAGAATCACAGAATGGTTTGGATTGGAAGAAACCTTAAAGAACACCTAGTTCCAACTCCTCTGCCATAGGCAGGGATGCCACTCATCAAACCACTTTGGTCAAAGCACCCTCCTCCAGCCAGGTCTGGAGTTTTTGCAGCTGAATTCTGCCATCATTTCCCATGTGCTTAAATACTGTCATGCTCTGATTAGATGCATTGGTACCCCAGTATTTTTTAACTCATGGTAAGATGCATTATTGCAAATAATATTCTGCTGTCACACTGCATTTCATTCATAGGTCTATAATTGCCTGCATTTTAATTATGAATATGACAATTCCTTGGTGTGGTACTTATATTTTATAACATAGTTTTAAATAATTCTGTTCCCTTCACTCAAAATTTTTAGATCTTCACTAGAGAATTGCTTGTAAGTGTTGAAAACTTTCAAGCTGCTGTACATTTTTATCAGCATTCCTTGTGGCTTAGTTGGTACAGAAGTAGTGGTTTCAAATATGGCATTGAAAGAGTCGGATCAGCTGTGCAGTCTGACTAATAAAATCTGGAGGATATTTCTGGTTTATGAATAACTTTTACTCAAGTGAAAAGACATATTACCCTGTACTACTGACAGTGGCAGGCTGTAGAACCACCCTGTTCTTTGAGATTCTTTTCAGTGCAGACCATCTCCTTTTACTGTCTCACTAATGATTATTCAACTTACTTAATATCTTCCATGTCAACCTACTTTAAGCCAAGAACCTTGTGATCCTGAGATATTACTTACAAGGTTTTGTAAGAACTTTTGTCTTCATGTGCCTTCTGAAAGTGTTTGACCACAAAGTTTCTGGTGTGCCTAGTAACCCTGTATCTGTCCTTGGTGTTAAACTGATCAGCAACTTTGGTATTAGGAGGAAATTTTTCTGCAGGGCACACAGGAAGGGGTAGCTGTTTGAGGTTTTTCCATGCTTGTGATTCTTCTGAGAATTTTCATGGCTTTTGAAGTGAGCAATGCCACTCTCCTGCTGTATTCTTCTGCTGTGCTGCAGTCGTGGTCTTAGCCCTGACATTGATGAGCCATTCTCATTCTGCACCTGATGGTGTATGAGGAACTGAAATGTCCAAGACCATGAGTATTGCCGGGTGCTAGGAGTATCACATCTCGGAAAACCCTAAAAGAAGGCTTCTCATTTTCCTCCTGTTTGGTTGTCATTCCTGGAGGTGATCAGACATGTCCTCTGGAGTCATGTCATTCTGAAAGATGCCCTCTGCCTTAGTTTGATTCTTAATTTAGGTGCTGCAGGTTGGAGGTAATTTTCTCTAGAGCTTCTTTAGTCTGTGGAGCACAACATGAACTGTTGCAGGGCAAAATAGGTTATTTTTTATGGAGAGTTATTTTGTCTTCTGACCATCCAAGCAACCCTGTGAGACCTCTCAGGCATCTTCAGCCTCTGAAGTAATGGAGTATGAATAGTTCCCTCCTCCTTTCTCTGATGCCCAGAGACTGACTTTTTTTAGTCCGTTTAATGACTGACTTTGCAGCACTGTTTTAATGGTGCTGGCTTCACATGCAGAGCCAGAGAGAGCATTTCTTATTTCAGAAGTTAATTTTGTCAGGGAAACAAAAAATATTTGTTGTAACTCAGTGACATTAACATAGATTTTTAGAATATGGAATAAAAATAGCTGTTTCCAATGGAAGCAGTGGACACTAACACAGAAATTAGATGAGTGATATATGCCCTAGGAAAAGTATTGTTTTTAGTATGAAAGTGTGCTAGTACTTGTTTGTCCTGTGTCTCAATCTCTATTAGCTTGCAGCATTACCACAATTCAATTAGCAGCCTTTTCAACATGGCTCTTTTTTTCTGTTGGTGCATTATGCACCTGTATCTGCTCAATAATAATTTATGAGAGGTGGAGAGGGGCATGTGTGTGAGGGGGTTTGTTTTGGTGTGGGTGGTTTTCTGGTGTTTGTTTTGTTTGTCATTTTTTTTGTTCGTCATTTTTTTTGTGTTTACTGGTAGGCCTGGGAATGGTGGGTTTTTTGTTTGTTTGGGTTTTGTGATATTTTGGGGTGGTTTTTGTTTTTGTTTGTTTGGGGCTTTTTTTTTTTTTTTTTTTTTGTGCATTTTTAGGATTTTTTTAATGAAGATTATTTTCCAAGTTGGGTAGTTAGAGCTTTACTGAGGAGGCAGCCTGGGGACCGAGTGCTTCCTCAATACTAGAATAGAGCACCCCACTTGCCAGTTTTGCCAAGCTGTCACATCAGCAATAAAGGTACTTGCTAAATAAATACAAAAGGCAATAAAACACTTTTATTAGTAATGAGAAATGCTTTTCTTGGGAGAAACTGAGTAAACAATGACTTGATTTTAATATTAATTAAATCAAGTGATTTTTGACACATCTTTAAGACCTGAAAGTATATAATATATGATAAAACAGTGACATAGTCAATTTTATGTATTATAGCAGTGGTGGAGTGTTGTTTAGAAGAAATAAAACAATTCTCACTTTAATGCTTCTAATTTTAAGCTAGCCTGGCTTTGCATGTTAACAGCATTTTTCTCCGAATTCTCAGTCTGCTCTCTCTTGTCAATACCATCTGCTTGCTTGCTTCACCACCTCTTTAACAACCAGGTGATTTTTGCCACCTTCACCCTCCTCCTCAGTATGCCCAGCAGCCCCATTTGGGTTTATGGGGTTAGTGTGCTAAGCAATATTCATATATTTATGTAAACACACTCCTGATTCTAAAGAACCTTTCTCCATTTCTAGCTCAATAGCTTCTAAATCTTCCTCTGCTGGGGCATACATCTCTGAATTATTTCACTGGTGTGTAATCTCTTGTTATGCCAGCTGGTTTTGTTGATCTGTAATGTATTCATTTATCCAGTAGGTTCTACTGTAGCAAAGCACTTAATTTTAAGAGTGCAGGTAGACTTGGTGTGAAAAGAATGTAATTAGCTTAAAGCTAAGCACTTGCCTAAATGCTTTGCTGGATTTGAGGCTTAGGAAAGAGATGAAAAGATTGGGCTAATTATGTTGAATTTGTTTTAGAGCTGCTTTGTCCTAATAGCCTTATCACCAGACCACTTCTGATTATGGATTTTTGGTGTAGAAGATTTTTCACATCTTGTCAGGCTTTTCATAGAATCTCTCTCTGGTTTTTTTGAACTGTAATCTTCAGCGTGGCTTGCATAAGAAAATCTATCACTGTCTCTCAGGAAAGTGACTTAGGGAAGCTAGGTCTTAAAAAATTGGATGTTGAAGGCAATGAAAAACTCATGTCACCAGTTCATTTGATTTTCACATATGAGATGTGCAAAATATTTATTCTTTAGGCTACTGCAAGTTCAGACTGCCAAAGCCTAAAGAATAAAGGTGTTAGTAAGACCAGATTGACCAAATAACCAGAGGGAAATAGATAAAGCAAATGACATGAGTTAAATTCTGCTTTGCTATTAATTTGGGCTGAGCAATTGTTAGAACTATTGGGAAAAAAAGAAGTATGTCAACCACTGAAAATAAAAAGTGAAGAATTTTTAGCTCTTACCTGCTGGTGTTTGCTTTCTTCCATTCCTAAAATCTGTGTGTACTCGCTCTCATAGATGCTGAGGGTTCTTTTAGGATTTGGTTTAACTCATGGTCACTGAAAAACTGCCCTAAATCTAAAGCTGCAAGAATTGCTGCTACTGCTTCCTCCAGACAGGCTTAGCTGGACTGGGGTTTTGCTTTTCCCAGTGCTGTGTGGCTGGGGCATGAGGCATTACTGAGACCAGAAAGCTACATAATAGCCCCAGGTGTTTTCAAAGAAAAGGACATTTGTTGAGTTGCCTTTGAACATCCTTCCTCTTCTGCAGTGTTTGGCTTGGATGCCTTGTCATTTCTGAAGGTGTAGCAAGCTCATCATGGAATTCCCACTATACAGTTTCCTGTGTGTTATTTTTTCAGAGGCAGGGCTATACTGTGCTTATCTTTCCCCACTTGTTCCTGCTTACTCCTGTATGAGTTTTTGGCACCTTTATCAAGGATGGCACTTGGGGAAATGCTTAATTTGAGTGCACTGCCTAGACACAAAGGTAGAAATGGGTTTAGATACTGTTGAAAAAGTGTGAGTTGAGGCAGATGTTTAGTGTTTTGGAAGATGCAAACCACATAAGTGCTTTCTCAGACTATTCATCATTCTTTTTCACAATATATATCATGATAGGGAGAAGGAGGAGAAAAGGACACACATAGTGATAGGTTTGTAACAGCTTCTCTGGGCAGTAGGAGGTCCCAGGCTTTTGCCTCCCTTCTGTTTTGAACAGGCTCAGGACAGACACTAGTGGGTAGTGAGAAGCTCCCAGCTGTTTGTAGCTCTGTCCTGCCTTGTTGTGAGCCCTTGTCCACTTTGTCTCTTTTTGCTTCCATGTCTGTTTAAAATACAAAGGCTGCTGAGATGAGGACTGGCTCTTGCTCTGTCTTTGACCCTGCCTGCCAAACCCAGGGGACTTGTTCCCCTCTGGCATCTCATAATGTATATGTAATACAAGTAATTGTTAGGAAATTTCGCTCTTGTCCCTCAGTCATCTACAATTTGGGATTCTCAGTGTACTGGGGACGGACTCCATCATCTGTGTGACAAAGTCTTACAGGTCTGTAGATAGTTTCAGGTTCTCTGTGCAGATAACACTGGTATTTTCAGTGATGGTTTAGGTGCTGGAAACTTGACCTTGTCCCCCTTGTGGACACTGTTGAAAGATCTCAGAAGAGTCTCAAATGAAAAATTCAGACAGAAGCCTGCAGTTCCAGAAGAGCATTGGAAATGATGGCTTGATGTCCATATGGCTTTCATCACCATGGGTTGTCTTTTTCCTTTCCAATAAGTGTCAGCACAGGGTTTGCACTGGTTTTGGTAGTACATGAGAATGCAAATGGACTGAGGGATGTCAGCTGAGGGATGTTAACTTGCAGGTGTTGTGAGCTGTGTCCTCAGCTGTGGAGTTGTATGCATAATGCTTTCTACCTGACGTCAGTTTTCTTTTTGTCTTTTGCAGCACTTTTACAGGCAGTCATATCTGGTGATCTACTGAAGGTAGGTACAGAGCACTGAGTGTGCACTTACATTTTTTTTCTTGTCAGATATACTGTACATTTATTACACTTCTGCTCAAATCACAAATAGGCTGCTGTGGGGACTTCTGGCAAGTGCCATTTTACAGCCTTTCCAGGAAACCCTGAACACTAGGGGAACACATCATTCAGGTGAGGTGTGAAATTTGTGTGTATAGGATCTGGTGTTAGCCAGAGCCTTTTTGCCCAGGATTCAGAGCCCACTGCACAGAGCAATGTGCCAGTCACTAACAGGGAAATTGCTATATTGACAGTGTTGAACAGCAGGGTATTTCTGACACAGCCTTACACAGGAAAGCACATTTTCCACCCGTGAGGCTGGTGGCCAAGACCCCAAGTGCTAGCTTGCTCAAAGTCTACCTAGGCAACCACCAGACCAGGTAGAGCAAACCTCATCTGGTGGTTTTATCACCTAATGGATGTCTCAAAGCATGTAGTGACTTGGTGTAGTAAGTTTGGGAGGCAAAACTACTCATGCAAAATTTTTTGTGCCAATGACTGCAGTCCCACACCAGACAGCCATTCAGGCTGCCTGTCTCAGCAGCCAAGTCAGGATCTGAAAACATGCTCTTGAATTTGGATGAGGACTGTGATTAATGATCGCAATTTCATCTGTGAGAAGCCAGCTTGGAGCCATTTGTAAAAATGACAGTGCTGTTAGGCCAACTTTTTGCCTGCAGGTATTTTGCCTCCCTTCTATACCACTGCCTCAGCTCTTGTGGCTGCAGCATCTAGGGAGCAGTCTTTCAAGCAGTCATAAAAATATTGTCTCCTTTACACTTCTTGAAAATGTTTTGCCTGAGCTGGCTTTGATGGGGAAACTCCTTGTCCTTCTTCAGTGTACTGCATTATAAATGAGTCCTCACTGTAGCAATTCTCTCCTTTTTCTGCAGTGATCTGCAGAATCCCACCCCCCTTCCCCAAATTTTGGAGCATTTCTGAGACCTGTCTGGTTGCTGTTTTCTCTTATTCTTACCCCATGTATTGCTCCCTCTTTGGCCAGCCCTGAACAGGGGCACTGTGACAAGGGAGGTCCATGACAGTCACCTCATCTCCTTGTAGAATTTTGAATTGGAGTTTCCTGATTTAGTCAGAAAATATTTGACTCCTGTGCTGAGGAAAAATGTGAGTCTTCAGCAAAGAAGCCAGAACTTTTTATCAAGTGCATGTATTTTAATATACCCCAACAGCGTTACCAGATGTGGTTTGCAAGCATTCATAGCAAGCAGTAAATCCTCACCAGTAGAGTAGCAATGTCTCATTGTTTACGAAATACAGACTGTTTTCCTTAACACATTTAATTGTCAATACTTCTGGTTTCAGATGTTTTATATCAGGGCCTAAAAGCTGGCTTTAAATTAATGTTTTATTTTATTCTATTCTATTTTATACTAACTTACAATGAGAAGCAGTAAAGAACTTACTGACATATTTGTTTTTCTCCTCCTCCCATCTTATCCTTCTGTATGCTTTTTCTCTCTCTCTCTTTTTTTTTTTTAATTTTGTTTTTTCCTTCTAGTTCATAGAATGTTGTAAAAAAGGAGCCAATTTGTTAATCCAAGGACCTGATCACTGCTCCTTATTGCACCATGCTGCCAAGACTGGGAATGGTGAGATTGTGAAATACATCCTGGAGCATGGTGAGTCCCAGGGGCCAGACCCACAGAGCTGTGCCTCAGCCAAGTGTCACTCGGGCAAAACCACACAGTGCTGCTACAGGTGGCCTCACTCATCTGTGGTGTCCCTCAGTGCAATGTCCACCTGCAGCCTGTGTGAGCAGGAGGCTGGGAATGGGGGTAGCAATGAGAGTGATGCCTCCAGGCAAAGTGTGAAAAGAAGAATTAGAATCACTTTTGAGGAGGGTGGTGTTTCCGTGTTTGCATCAGCTGTGAAGAGGCAGTGTGAAGCTTTAGTTAAAACCTCTGGCACAGGGATCCTCTGAATTGCTTTTCAATAAGAGCATATGTTGTAGAAAGCATCTAATCTTTATGAAAACATTTACAGTGACAAAGAGCCCATAGAACCATTGTTATTATTTCAGCATTTAATAACACACTGGTCAGGAATCTGCTTCCTTACATCTAGACAAATTAATCTAGTTTCCATTCCAGCCTTAGAGTATTATGTCTGTTAGATTCAAGACCACCCAACAGCAAAAACTTATGATGTCCATTTTGTATTTATGGACTGTGATCATGCTATTGCCCTTTTTTCCTTTTCTCTCTTCTTAGCTTTGTCAGTAGATTAGAGGCTATGCAGCAATTCTTTTTGTGTCTGAGGCAGTCACATTTAGGAGCTTCTGCCTGTTGAACCACTGTAACCTTGTTCCCTCACTGCTGGAGAGTGGCACAGTAAAATAGTCACTGCTCTGCACATAGAGCTGAAGTCACAGTTATCATCCTCCTTCACTGTAGGAAAAGTTTTCTAGTCTGAACTCTTCTCTGACCCCACTTCAAAATATCAAAGGCTATTCTGGATGTCAAAATCAGCTACATTATTTCAGCAGCAGTGCAAGTGTGAACACAGAGACTGTCTCTGGTAATTAGAATAAGTGTTAGCTGTTGCTCCAAGGTATTGCACAAATTGTACAGAGAGAAGAAAAAAGCACAATGCCTAAGAAGGGAAGAAGCAACAATGCATCTCTTCACTCTTGACCCCTAAGTTAGGTATTAACGTATAGGTGTCAGGTACTCTATAGGTACAAGTTCCTGTACTGTCAGCAGCAATCTGTGACTCAGTTCATTTGCTCTGGTGTGGCAGAGGCACTTTTGGTGGCAGATGGAAGTGAGGAGGGCATCCTTAATAGCAGCAGGCTTCTGCCGTGACTAACTCAAAGGACATCTTAGTCAAGGTAGTCATTGGAGAAAATGATTCAGGAACAGTTACCTGTGCACTTTATTTATTTAGATAAACATAAATGTCTGATGTCATTGGCCCTTGGATGTCCAGGGCATTTGATTGGGTCTACAAGAACACACAAGGCTCAGAGGAGGCCTGACCTGCACTGACAACCAAAGCCCAAGCAAGCATCTCTCTCATTCCAAGTACATCCCAAGGCTTTCCCATAGCTATATCAAACAACACAAAATATCTGTGTGTGGACTACTGAACCATGCCCCAAAAATCTGACTGAGAGGGGCTGAATTGTTATTTTACTCCTTTATGTATAGATACCTACACATGGATAGGGCAGTGCAGCTGGCCTTGTATCCAAAGAATGACTGGTTTTCTCACCAGTTCTAGCAAACCTTACCAGTGCTGACTCTACCTTCTATTTACTGCTCTGGATTGTTGCATTAGTCACAGTGCACACATGTGCCACTGAATTCTGTAGACAGGCATAATTTTCCTTTATTTTCTTACTGCCCTTGGTCTCTTCTCACACTACACATGACCTGTGCAAATTCATCAATGCCTCTTTAGGATTTTTATTAGACACATAAAGTTTAGCTTAGTGACAGTCTGGCCCAGTTACTTTGATGAATATTTAAAGTGAGATAATTTAAACTGATAAGAATGTAAGCAGGGAATCCATGGGAATTTTGAAAGTAAATAGAGAAATGTGAGGGATTACGGACTGTTAGACAAAGACAAATCAGAAGGTTGAGCAAATGTCAGCTCAGTTCCTCTCTCCCTTCTTTATCCCCAAGGATGGCAGGAGGCTTTTGCAGCTTTCCAGACATATGTCCTCTGGGCTTCTCCAAATGCATTGTTTGTTTAACATTCTCTGGGGATCAGGGAGTGCATGGGACAATGCACAATCTAATAGAGGCCTCCTCTCTTCTCCCACCAAGCAATTAATGAAACTCATTTCTACTCTGGGCACTTCTCAGCCACAAACGAGCTCTCTTGCTGAATCATCATCATCATAATGCCCTTGTTTTTCTTTGCATTCTCTGGCATTTGGCATCTTCTCAGCATTAATTACTGTACGTGACCTGATCCAATGCTACTAATATCTAAGGGTTTCCCTGTGTGGAGCTTCTTGTTTCTGACAATATCCACCCATAAAAGTTTCATAAAAATGAGTCTTACTTCTGTTCTGGCAATTACCTCTGCCCAGTCAGACTTCCTCTGGAGTTTGTCTGCTTCCCAATACATGGGGAATAGTGAATGATAATAGGAGTTCCTCTGTAAAACATCCTCAAGCACACAGCAAAGAAAGTCTATTATTAAGCACACAGGGAAAAAAATCTTCTGAATATCTCTAAAAAGCAACTGCAACAAAAGAAGACAAAACCCACTGCTCCAGGAACTTTACCTTTCTAGTATGAAAAACAGTGGGATGAATCCAATGCAGTACAGGAGTGGCACACATAGAACTAGAATTATAAAAGAAGGAAAATGGTGTAGTGGGGCTAAAGCTGTCCTTTATGGAGATGGCTTATTCCACAAACATGCAGGGCACATTTATATGAAAGGTTATTCTGTGCTCATGATCAGAATGATTTCAGATATTAAGGGGAGGAAAATAACCTATCTTAAATTAGAAATAGCAGGGATGAGTCACACAGGGGGACTGCTGTGCAGTGCTGCCAGATAATTCACGGTGGCCCAGCACAAGGCTGGAATAGCAGCTGAAGCACCAGTGTAGTAGGTGTCAGGACAACAGCTGCTTGCTGCTGCAGGAAGAGCTGTGCTGGCTGCTGATCCAGCACAGTAAACAGTTTGTGTCTATCCCCTGTGCAGGAAGGGCAGATACATAGAGACACAGACCTATCACTCACTCAAGATTTCCCACCTAAAACAGAAGTGTTTCACTTTTAGTAGAAGGGTCAGCTTTAAAAACTTGTCTGTAGCTGAGGTAAGAAATGCTTAGCTGGAAACTGAGGGCCAAACTCAGTAGGTATCACAACCACAGCTTTTGAATGCTGCAGTCAGCAACTGCATTGCATCCTAATGCCTGTACATTAGAGAAGAGTTGACTGTCCACTTGTTTAACACAAGCAGAATTAAGGAAGGCTTAAGAACCTCTGTTAGCAAAGGGGCCTCCTAAACCATCTGTATTTGGTGTCAAACTTGGATTGGAGTCTTTATCTGGCAGCTGTGAAAATTTTTTAATTTATAAACATTATACAAATAATTCCATTTGCCTTGTCTTTGTCCTCTCTAGACATTCAAAAGACAAGCAAGAATTGTAAAGTTCATCTGTGGTATTTTGATTTTATACAGAAGAGAGGAAAGATGTTTACAGTTGCCTAAGGAGTTTGTGGTGGGAACTTCTGCTGCAACATACAGTATGTAGGAGATCCCATCCTTAACATTTCTGTGTCCTCAAACCTCAGTGTCCTTGCTTCACTAGAAAGCATCCCCTGATTAAAAAAAAGATGATGCTTTCATTAATCTTAGCACTGCAAAGTCCAGAGCTAAGAGACATAGTGAATCTGGATTTGCATCCTGGCCAGATTCAGAAGTTCCTTGGAAGGCTTTGGGAAAGGAAATTTTGCTGTGACAGAGATGGGTGTTGGGGACAAAGTTTAAATAGTCATCAGAAAGTAGCACTGAATGAGAGTGAGTTTGCATGACACTTGTTGGTATGTCTGGATTTGCATTATGTTTTAGGGTAGTGGTCACTTGTGAGGGGCCTGAGCAGAAAACAGTTTAGTTTTTCTGGAAGGCACAAGGTACAACATACCCTGTTTTAATTTCAAGTGTACCAGATTTTAGGGTAATGTGGCTGACAGACATCTAGGAAGGAATGCTCCCATAACCTGTCTAGCCTCTATATTACAGTGGAAATTCTGAGCTAAAAGACAGAAGCAAAAAAGACCACTGTTAATTTTCCCATCAGTAAAAAAAAAAAGTGTGTGGTGTTGGGGAAAGACTAGAAATAGTTCTGAATTTCCAGTTTACTGTTATTTTAAAAATATTCCTACTTCGAAAGTAAGGATGCATATCCAGTTTTGTCCCCCAGATAATAACCTCAATCAGGTTATTAAACAAAGAGGGTTTTGACAGATAAACAGAAATGTTGATGATGTCTGACATTACTACTTACAGTAAATACCCTTCTTCCCTGGTTCTATGGAGGACTGACAGGACATGGGACTGGCAGGGGTTAACATCTGTGGGTCTCCTGTGGGTAGCTGTAACCACATCCATTGGAGAGGGCTAAGCTGTGGGCTCAGAGGCCTTTCAAGAATGTGTGGAGCTGTATATTTTGGAAATGCCTCTGAAATATGGTCACTTAAAGTGTTGGGGGTTTTTTTATTGCAGTGAGCTCAGTGAAGGAGCAGCTGTTTTTGAGTCTCCCTGGCTTCCCTCTCCCATATCCAGCCCAGGCTGCTTTACCCTCTGAGAAACTGGAGAAGGGCCTTAGTGGAGAGAAGGAAAAAAGTTAATAATTCTACACAGTCTATGGGCGATGTTGAGGAAAGAGAGTGATCTCAGCTGGGCTTCCCCTCAGTGCGTCATGCTTTTCAGCTCTTTTCAAGTGAATGTCTCCCCCCACCCCGTCCCCCATCCCCATCCTGCCATTCTTCAGCCCCCCAGTCTCTTTTTCCCCTTTCTGTCTCTTTTTTTTTCTCCCTCCACCTCTCCACACATTTCTATCTTTTGTTTTTATTTCCCCCCCTGCTGTTTTCCTTGATAGAAATCTCACTCATGCATTTCCCTTCCGGATTTCTATTGGGTTATTTTGTCCTCTTTTCTCTCCGTGCCTTGGTCCCCTTTTCTTTCTGTGCCTCTTGTCCCAGAGTGAAACAGCCGCCTCCCTGCTGGGTCAGGATGACAGTGCCTTAGCTTTCCCAGTGCCAGCCCTTCCCACATCTGTGCAGCTTTTGTCCCCGGGCAGAGGGGGATTTGGAATGGTCGGTTGGCAGCGCCAGGGAGACTGATATAAAAATGAGGTCCAAAAAAGAGGGGAAAGGGAATTAGGAGGAGGGCGTGAGATGGTTTAAGAGAAGCACAAGTGAAAATAAAATAAAGAAGTAAAGGGCACCACTCAGGCTGTGAGTTGGGACATTGCAGCTTCAGGGACAGGCCAGAGAGAATGAAATTAAAGAATTCTGGTACCATGTTGTGCAGCTAATTATTAACCCCAGTACGGTTCAGATGGAGTCAGGACTCTCCCATGAAATGCTGAATTTGGGACAGTATCCAGGAGAGCACCCTTTGCACTCAGGGGAGCTGTACTTGTCATCTCCTCAGGGCTGTACTCACAGACTCAGCACTGAGCTCCTCTGTCCTAGCCCTGCTATTCCTTCCTGCTTCACACCAGCTTTCCTTTACCCTTGGCTTCGCTCCAGACCCACTCTGTCCCAGTTTTCTTCTCCCTCTCTGGTCACATTCTTCTGAATACTCTCTGTTTTACTACCTTTACTTACCTTTCAGCAGCTTCTTCATCTTACCTGGGCAAGTACCTTTATGTCCCATAAAGCCAGACCTGTCACCCTGTTCCACCTTGGCCATACAACCTTCCTTGCTCCAGCCACGAGCAGAATTAATAGATGGCAGTGTCTTCTCTAACACATTGCAAACCATTCCTGCTTCCCTATCAGTGAGATGTGGCATTGCTGGAACTTATGGGCAATTACCTTTATTTCTGAAAGAACAAGATTTTCTCCTAGGAAATGTAAAGGACTCCTTTTCTTCATGTGTATTTCTTTATTTGTCTTTTTAGTTTCCCAGGCATTATCTTTTTTACTCTCAACAAGAGGCTCTGCTTGTCCCCCTTTATCCTTCTTTGTGGTCCTGGGAGCTCAGGGGTAGTGACTGACTCTTCTTTTTGATAGTCAGGAGTGAACACACAACTGCCAAGTGTGGAGATGAGGATGTGTGGTGGTAGAGTCAGGCTTCATTAAATAATTGACAGTGGCTACTGAGTTTGGAGAGCTGTCATGGCAAGTATGCAGTGGTACACAATGCCCTGTGCACTGAGTGCTAAGCACCACCCTTTCTCATGATGGCAGAAGATGAAATGAAGGAGCTGCCAGCAGCTCAGGAGCCCCAGTGATACTCCATGTGTACATTGTTCAAGCAGTGAGGTAAAGACAGGCTGCTCTGATCCATTTTGGCATGCCCTCAGAGTAAAAGGAACGTTGAGAGGTTGTGTGTAGGCCTTTGTAAGCAAGTACTGTGAAATTCCTCAGTATCAGGTGAGATTTGCTGTAAGCTCTTGAGGACTCTTGAATTTCAAAGTCTCAGTGTGCTGGAGAGAAATACTCAAGCGCAGGAAGGAAAAATCTTGTAAAGTTTTCCTGTTTCCCTTGCTAACTGCCCTATACCATCTAACACTATACTCCAGAGCAGTGGAGAGCAGAATACTATGACAGACTGCAAAGGAAATGTTGTTTTTTCCAAGTGATATCCAGATCCTAGCCTCTCCATATCACTATAATTCAGCGATGGAATTTGCCTCTATAAATATCTGCCTGTAGTGAATATCAAGGACAAAAGGACATTAACCTAAATGTATTATTTTTCCCCACTTAACAAAAATCTCTTCTGTTTTTCTTAATCTTACTTTCCTGATCATTACTAACCAGTAGAGTACAGGATTTGCATATCAATATAAAGACTGCTGGGAATATTCCACCCTGATCTACATTTTGTATAACACTATTAAATGGAGCAGCATAGGGATGTCATTCAGGATGGAATTTGGCTAATTTCAACTTCCTAATGACATTTTCCCTCTAATACCAACAATGGATTTTAACTTGCAATATATCAGGGTTTCCAGTATATCAGCATTTTCAATGTACTGTACTTATGTGAACCACTTAATTGAGCAAGGTGAAGAGTGAGAAAATAAACTCCATGAATATTCATTCTCAGTATAATTTAGAGGCTGCTACTCCCTGTTGCTGACACTCCAGCAGCGACTGTGCATCCAGAATTTTATTAGTGCAAGGGCTTACACAAGCAAATATTACATTGAAGTTTGATATATTTGTGCAGGCTGAACTTTCACTTGGCTTCTTTTATATATTTTTACTGGGAATTTCTCCTAGTAGACATATTTTTTTAGTCATGCAGACAAATGTTTTATGACATACCTGACTATCTTTTGCAGGTCCATCTGAATTGCTGGACATGACAGACAGTGAAACGTAAGTACAGCCTACTCTTTCCTTTGTGTTATGTGTGTTAAACAAGCAGACTCTTGATTTTCAATGCAAACTGTTAAAAAGGAAAAAGCTGGTAAAATGGTACAACTCTTCAAAACCAACCAAAGAAATAAGGCCCGTAAAAACCGCACATTGACCATGTCATATATGGCTTTCTTGCCTAAAACAAACATTCATTGGATTTGCAGAGGATTTTCTCCCTATTGCTTCCCATGCTTCCTTAAAGTTTCTAGAGGAATAGAAGCCCTGCCTTGTGTTTTGATGTTGCTGGCCTCCAGCTACTAAGGGACCAACCTGAAGAATAAATTCCAAAAGTCAGGAAATTACTTTTCTTGCTCTACACCTCTTTTTTTACAGTCCTTTCTTGATTCATCCAGGGTGCTCTGTCTTAGCTCGCCTAAGTGGCCAGGACTTGTGCAGCTGAAGGTTTCCATCAAGCAGTTAAAACATCAATCAGCTCCCTTCTTATTAAAAAAAACCTCAACCCCAAAAGATTACTTTCCTTTCCAATTCCCAATTTTTTACACCTTGTATAATCAAAGTTTCATGAAAGTATGTGAGGAAAGCATGAATAATCCTGGAATATATGTGTAATACATGTAAAATAAACCCAGTCTTTTTCCTAGGGATCAAGCCTACCATTTCTCATCCCACAGTGCTCTCCTCTGCTAACAGAGAACACCTTTTGCACAAGGTGCATGAATGAAGCCCAGAGGTGGCAGGGACTGGATGGACTGGTCCTTTTTATCCAGGGGTGTAGCACAACCACATCAAGTGTCAGTGAGCACAGTTATGAGGGCTTCCCTTTACAGAGGTTCCTTTACCTCTAATCCTTGGAAAAGGAAGGCTCAAGCTGTAACTGGCAGTATGAATTTGTCTTTTGGTCCTCAGAGGGAAATATGATGGTATCCTACTCTGATACTAGCTCTGATGCAGCAAGGGCATATTGATTACAAGGTTGCCTCTTAATATTTCAGCATCCCCTGTCATAGATGGGGGCTGAGATTCCTTTATGCACTCTGTGTAGGTAGGTGCAAGATTTGTCCTGCTACATGTATTTCTTGTAATTTGTTATTTCACAGGTTATGTAATGGCCCTACTTGTTGGATACTGGCATTAAGGACTCCTTTTCAACCCACTCAAAGCATACTTTCCTCTCTTCCTAGGCAAACCTAGATAGATTTCTTTACTCTCAGTAAGAGTAAGTCAGTTTCTGTCAGTTCTAGATTCCTGCCAGACTTAGCTGTAGTCTGAGTGAAAAGATTTGCAACAAATGTGCTCCCACCACGCAGTCTTCTCTTCTGAAAAGCATGTATTAAATCTAATCTAATACTGCTAATCCAGTAGCTCAGCAGTCCAGTGGTGGAAGAACATGAGAGTTCTTGCTCTCATATATCCAAGAGAGCAGGGTAACAGAACTGGGGCATCAAGTGTACCAGTCATAGCTTTGATGGGTAGGATTTTTCTAGGATGGCTCCAAGAATGAGGTTGAGGAAAGAAATTGCAGGAAGAAGCAAACACTGTTGCTGTTTCACCTGCTGTGAAATAAGAAGGTGGCTAGCTTGCCTTTGCAGCAGTTAGCAGAGCTGGTGGTTGGATGGGAACATGACATTCAGTCCTCTGAATACATAAAATCTGTCAATGTTTCTTTCCCATCCCTCAGAAGTTCTTTGCTATTTGTGCATTGCAGGCTTTCCTTCTGAGTCAAAGGATATAGATGCTAAGGGAGAGAGTGCACATGCCTACCTCTGCCAGCAAGAGGGAACCTGACAGAAATGCAGCATCCTGCTGTGTCCATGCTCTTCTCCTCATGCTTCCTAAATGTGCATTGCTGTGCTGTGTCTCACGGCTGCTTTCTGTGCTTTGGTCTAGGGGGGAGACAGCACTACACAAGGCAGCCTGCCAGCGCCACCGCGCCGTCTGCCAGCTCCTGGTGGATGCAGGAGCCTCTCTGAGAAAGACAGACTCCAAGGTAAGGCAGCTCCATCAGCCCCCACCAGCCCCTGTGCGGAGCGAGACCCTGCAGCATCCTCCCTGCTGCTTGCGTGGCTGAGGCTTCCTTGTGTGTGCTGAGGCTTACACAAGGAGCCCCAGCCTTGTGTGTTGCTCCTTTGAAGCAAGCTATTTTTATAGAGAAAACTGTATTTATTTAAACAAGCACAAGAGACTTCAGTTCAGACTTCAATGACCCAACATGGGTCATTGTCACCACAGTGAGAGCCTGGCCTCAAACTGTTCGGTGCAGTGGGTATGAATGAGACATCCCCATGGCACAGCAGTGTCCTCCTCCTGTGTGGTCAAAAGAGAGGCCTGTGGGCAAGGAACACCTGCAGGAGCCTTGGTTTCTGATTGCACAGCATCTGTGGGGCTTGGTTATTGTGGCTGGCTTGCTTTGTGAGGATGGCTAACTGTTTACTTTTGCCTTGGCTTGCCCCTGTGCTCACTGATGTGACACTAACCACAGCACTCTCTTGGTGTAAGCTTGACTGAGAAAGAAATCTGGGAAAAATGAAATCCAAGGAGTATTCTGTCATTACAACAATCTGATTGCTTAGGAACATGGTCCAGAAGCTGCCTCTCTGGAGTTTCTGAGCACAAGCACCCTGTGGCCAGCAGCTGAGAGTGAGTTGGTTTTCTACACTCCAGAGTCAGAAGCACCTTTGCTGCAGCTGGGCAATCAAAACCAATTTCTGCCTTCTTGGGCTCTATGAGGAAGCCTATAATCCAAAGAGAGGTCATCTATGATTCTATCATCTCTTGTTCAGATGGCAGAATTGCACATTGCAAAAAGCTTTCTGAAACAGATGAAATCCAGTCAAGTGCCTTCTTGTGGAATTTGCAGGCAACCCCGACAAGGAAAGGACAAGAATCTTGACTCCGTGTTTCAGAAGGCTGATTTGTTATCTTATAATATATATCATATTAAAAGAAAATGATTTATTAAAACTATACTAAAAGAATAGAAGAAAGGATTTCATCAGGAGGCTTGCAAGGAAAAAGAATGGAATGATAATAAAATCTTTTGACTGACCAGAGAATCTGAGACAGCTGGACTGTGATTGGCCATTAATTAAAAACAAATGCATGAGACCAAGCAAAGATGCACCTGTTGCATTCCACAGCAGCAGATAACCATTGTTTACATTTTGTTCCTGAGGCCTCTCAGCTTCTCAGGAGAAAAGCTTCTAATGAAAGGATTTTTCATAAAATATGTCTGCGACAGGCTTCTGACTTGTTAATTGTCTTCTGTCTAGAAATCATCTGTTGTTCTCAATGTGTTAGCACAAGAATTTCTCTTCATGTTTCTCATTACAGGGTAAGACCCCTCGTGACAGGGCTCAGCAAGCTGGTGATCCAGATCTGGCCTCCTACCTGGAGAGTCGACAAAACTATCAAATGGTTTCCCACGAGGACCTGGAGACAGCAGTCTGACGTCTGAAAATGTCCCAGAGGATCCCTGGAAATCTCGAGACTGCACCTGAGGCACTCGGGCCTCGTGTGAGGAAGAAACTGATGGAACCCACGTGTCTCTCACTCTCGAGGAAAATACCTGAGGACATGCCACCAGTTTCTAAGGGCTACTGAGTCTTGCTGGGAACGGTTATGTTCCATAAGTTAGCCCATGATGGATGAGGTGGGACACTCAAAGGTCTGTGGAATCCATAGGCTGTGAAAATTTACCTTTATTGCTTCCAGCAAGTAGCATGAACTTCTCCCATGTTCATCTGTATAATTTATTAAAAAAAAAAAAGAAAAAAAGGAAAGAGTAAAGAGGATGTGGGGGAACAAAATCCAAATGACTGGTACATTAAGCCACCCAAACAGGCTGTCCTCCATCCTTACAGTTTCCTGCATTGCTTTTATTCTCCTGTTCCCCTCACTTCTCATCAGTTAAATATTACCTGTTATCTCTGTGTTGTCTTCATAAATGGTCAGGCAGTAGCAAAATGTTTGAGGAGCTCTGGATGCCCTTAAGAAATATCCAGTGTTTTTACCAGCTACATTCCCTCCCCTGCCATCCTCTCAGAAGCTGTGTTGTCAGTACTCAGCCCCCACAGAGTTTTCTTGCTTTTGGAGGGGATGTTGCTTATTGCCTTGTTTCCCAGGGTTTGGGCACAGTCATATTTACAGCAGTGACAAAACCCAAGCTCATCATTGCTGGGCATGCTGGGTTATGGTATCCTCACAAGACGGGCATTTGTGTGGAAAGGAGCTCTATGGGATGTTCCATGCTGAATGGCAGAGCAGAAAGTCACCAGGAAGGTTTCTCATATCACTTTTATGTCTGTAACGGCTGACCCAGCTCTTCTCAGGTTTCAGGCCTGCCTACAAGTTGATAGGTTCTTTACTTCTGAAAAGATGGGTTTTACACTGGGGAGAGATTTGTGCAATGCTGATGGAATTCTGATGGACTCAGTGACAGACCCAGTCCCCTTTGCAGCACAGCCATGGGGAGCAAGGAGACCTGGAACATCAGCAGCCAGCCTGGGCTCGCTGCTGCCAACAAACACATGGGCACTGGCCTGGTCACATTGGGAATGGGAAAACCCTCTTTGGCTGAACCTGTAAACTATCTGATTCTTCAAGGGAGCCAAGTTTTGGGGAGTCTGTCCCTGGAGAAAGACAAGCAGCAGCTCTTTGCCTTGTTACCCACAATAGGTTTGAAATGTAAAGCTTAGCTGCTGTAAAGGCCAGCTGTGTCTTCTGTACTCATCTGTTCTCTGTCTTATAACCATAAAAGAAGAGAAAGCAAACAAATACACAGGCATAAATAAAATGTTTCATTGTTGGGTTTCCAATTGCTACAGATATCTCAGTTGATAATATAGCAGAGCTTCCACTTCTACTTTGTCAGACCAGTGCCCATGAAGATGCTCACGGCTGACTTTTGGCATAACTCTTGCAATACATTTTTGAATTTTGCTTTGTTATTCTATTTGAAAGATCCACAACTGTTTGTTTTCACATCCCTTTCTAGGGGTACCTCTCTGATAAATGATGATCATTGGGGTTACATACATTTGGAAACCATGAAAATAACTCAGGTCATTATCCAGATAAGTTTTTCTTCTTTGGTAGAAGTGGAGAAAATCAAATGAATGCAATTTTTTTTTTAAGCACGAGTGATTGTTGTGGTAGGGAGGGGGGGAGCTGAATAATATATTTTAATTTTTTTTCCTGTTTTCAGAAGTTCATTTGATATGGGCAAAATATTTCTTTAGTATTTCTTCCTCTGGAAGGAAACTATATATATTTGTAATCTATAGATCAATGGCGACATGAAATGTATTTTGTCTTATTTTCTGTCTTTACCTTTCTCATTTAAAAAATAAAATATGAAAGCCAAATTACTTCCCTTGATAATTATCCAGGGGCTTGTGGAGAAAATAAGTATGTGTATATATTAGAACAGAATTTGGCAACTGTTAAAATAAAAACTCAGAATATAGTGTTGGTGTATGTGATATTTCCGCAAGGAAAGGTCCTCACACTGTGGTTTCATGGTAGGCCTTACAACATTTCCCAGCTGTGAGAAAATACATTAATGTAATATTTCTATATATTTGATGAAAGCAAGAATGATGTTATCATCACTTTAATATTTCGGTTTGCTTACTGGTCTGGGAAATGGAGGAATTTTCAATAGCACAGGAGCTTGGCTCTGTCCTGTGCTGAGGCCAAGCTGAGTATGGGCACTGAGCCTGGGAGAGCTCCCTGATCCTTTAGTCCCATGAAACAGGTGGAGCAGTAAAGGCTTGCTTTCATCACAGGTAGCCTCCAGAGGCCAGATGTGGGTTATGATAAGGGAGCTGCTTCTGGTCCCTCTGTCCTCAGTTGTCCCCTTGTCAGCTCATCCCTGGTCCCCAGGAGGTGCCTGCAGCTGTGGCTGGCTCTGGAGCAGCTGGTCAGGATGGGCAGATTTCCTGAGCAATTTTGTGCCATTTGGACTGCCCAGAGGAGCTCAGAGCATGCGAGAGAGCGTGGCTTGCCTTTCTCACTGAAAGCTGGAGTACCGTGGTATGATCAGAGCGAGCTGTCGCGTCTCTGGAGAGCTGCCTGTGCTGTGTGCTCAGCAGGAGACAGCTACTGTGTGACAAAAACAGCCCCCAGCACTGGAGGTAGGGCAGGAATGGGCTGGATGTGGTGCCTGTGATGTCCAATGTGTCCTGAACCCTTGATGCACTAGGTACTGCTGATGTTTGGTATCTGCAGGTAACAGGGAAGCACATCTGTTGTTTTCCACAATGGCTCCTGTGTGGCAAGGAATATCAGAAGTTGGTTCACTGAGGGCAGTTTGGGACCAGGACTCTTCCTTACCCTTTTCAGGTGTGGTGGCATTACCAGAAGCAGCAGGCTCTGCAGTAAAGGTAACACATTTGTATTGAATCTCTGGAGCACTTGGGGTCTAGGTTAGTACAGTACAGCTGTGCCTGCACTGGGCAGGGCCCAAATTCCAGTGTGCAGCTGGGAGTCCACCAAAATTACATGTAAAACATTTCAATTTACTAAAGCATCTTTGTTCAGTGGCTGTGGCTGTTAATGTGTGTATATTACTATATATACGTATATTTATAAACATCTATATGCATGTATATAGGTGCACACATACACATGCAAACAACTTGAAATTGTGTCATTTGAATAACAAAGTCCCTAGGGATGCTCAGCTACTGAGATTGCTAGACTGACAAAATGTCATTTTCCATTTTAATTTGTTAATAAAGGGAACCTTTTTCACTAGGACTGAGGAGCTCCCAAATTGTTCCGTTGTACTGGTTTTACCATCTCATTTTGGAGCTAAATGGAGGGCAAGAAAGTATTTATAATATTGATAAAATAAACCTAATTTTGTAATTTAATAGCATCAATTACTCTTATTATTTCATGTTTCAATGCTAGAGGTACCTTATTTGTGTTATTCAAGGCATGATGATGTCATACATTTTTTACTTGTTATAGCATAGAAAGGCAATGGGCAGGGACACCTTGCACTAGACTAGACCAGGCTGCTCAGAGCTCCATCTAAGCTGACCTTGAACACTTCCAGGGATGGGGTCCACCACAACTTCTCTGGGCATCCCTCAATACTGTGAGATGTGAGGCTGAGTTTTTGCTTATGTAAAACAGGAATTCAAGGCAAATTTTGCCTGTTACAAAACTGGTCTCAGACTCCAGTGGATCTTTCACCATTTCATGTGGTGTCTTGCTTATTTGTGTTTTAGCACTTTAAGATGTCTGTAGGTGTTTTTACTGAAAACCAAGGTGTTTTCACTCTTGTTTTTCCCCAGCAGCAGTAGAATTGCTCAGTCCCAACTCCTGGTGCTGTAGCCTGGATTCAGTCTACATGAGATGTCCCCTGCTCCATGAGGACTGTCACACAGACGGACCAGAGACAAAGAAAATAGTACAAAATTGATGTTTTGTTGCCACTGATGATCTCAGGTGTATTTGCTGAGCTGGTACTGTTGTGTAAGAATAGATGGGGCACATGGTTTTTCTGGTGATGTGGCTGTGGGAGGTTTGTTTCACTAATATTTCATGGCTCTTTGGCTCATTTCTGTCTTTGTCTTTGCTGTGAAACATATGGTAGTGAAATTTTCTAACACAAATTCATCTAGAAGGTGGCTGATTCCCTTTCACACATCCCAGATGCCTTCTGTGGGACATGCTTGTGTGTTGACCCTTCCAGGATGACAAAAGTATGATGTGATCTGTCTCTGGGGTATGAAATGGGCAAGATACATTGGTAGCCTCAAGTTTTCTGGGAGTTGAATAGTACTCAAGAAATGTATGGGCACGCTGGAAATTTGAATGCCTTGAAAAAACTCCAAGGAAAATCTGTCCTTGTACACTGTGTACTACAAGAAAAATCCAGTTCCTTGTGCTGATCCATTTGAGGTGTCATTTTCCTTTCCCCGCTTTTTGCTTCTTTTGCACCAAACTAACGTCTATAGAGAAGTATTTTATAAGACTTGTTTTTAAGATTGCTAAAAGTAATAGTTTTGACCTCCATTTTACCTAATATTTTCCATTCATAAAATAATGTTTCCTCTTATTTTCCTCAGTGAATCTGAGTCAAAATTACGCTGGGTTATAAACTTCCTAATTAGTCTAAAGCATCAAATGTATCTTTGGACATTTCAGCTGTCCTGGAAACAGCTTATATTCCTGTGGCTTTCTGGATGCATGTGAAGCTATAGGAAACAGTATTAGAGTGCTCATTGTGGTACTCATCATCTCATTTTCCTTTCTTAACAACTATTTTTTTTTAGCAGTCTTAAATTCCATGATCTGCCTGCCAAAATCTGCTGATTGCAACAGCAACTCAGTGATGTGCTGCCACCTACTCCAGGTGGCCATGGCAAGTGACCATGGCTGCTTTTAGTGCAGGTTGTGCCATGGCTTTGGACTTCTCTGGAGGGAGATCTCCTGCAGGTACCAGAGCTCAGGGCTTTCCCCTCCCTGGCTGTTCCCAGCACTGCTGCCCATGGTGGTGCCCACAGAGGGTGATGTTCTCCCATCCCCTATAAATGTGCACTGCAGCAACACCCCCTACCTTGGCCAAGGAATTTCCTGGAGCCATTTGTGCAAAAGGGGAAAATTCCCTCCCTGGGGCCCTGATCACACCAGTAAATTTATTACATTTGACTTCAGTGATTAGGCAGGCTTGGAGCTGAATAACCTTACTGTATTCAGCCATCAGAGTGCATCTTGTCTCCTGCCTTATTTATAAGGTGCCACATTCCAGTCTCAGCTGCAGTTTCTTGTTTCCCTGACTGATTTAAAAAAACAACAAAAAAACAAAACAAAAAAAAAACAAAAAAACAAAAACCCAAACCAAGAGACAAAAAACCTATCTATCCTTTGCAGTACACGTGTATCTAGTTACCCAGAGAGTGGGGAAGGCAGGAAGATCATTTAAAAATCTCCTCATTCTGATGTAGCACATCATGACTTCCAAAATCTGAGCAAAGAGAAGCCTTGCAACAAAAGCATTTGTTTCAATATTAACACATCTATATTTCAGGAAATAATTTGATGCTAAATCCTGTTAAAACAGTCAGCTTATGCTCTTAGATCTCCTATGTGTCAGAGATTTGGGGAATCTAAGGAGGCAGTAATCCTCTTGACAGGCACATAAAGATAGGTGAATGCTCAAAAAGGCATAAAACCACCTTTCTTCAAAAATCTCTTTCTATTTTGCCACCCTCATCTACTAGAATCAGAACCCTGATTTGGGAATGCTGTTTCAGAGTTCAGCAATATTTCAACAGCCTCAGCATTCATTTGCAAAGCGTATAGAGGCTGTAGCATTTTGAAGTGCAAGAAAAAGCACTATTTCTTTGAGCAATATAATAGTACATATGTAATTGCCTCATCTCTTGCCAGCCTCCTTTTGCTGGTGAAGTGCCACACCTGGCTCTTCAATTAGTCCCTGTCTGGGAGGCTGCTTGATGTGTAGCCCAGCACTCAGTGAAGTGTGCACTGTGGCAATCCAGTGCCAAAGTGCTGCTGCAATTACCTAACTACTGACACATGAAATTCATTTCTTAGTGTTGCACTTCATTTTAATGAGAAAAATGCCCTTCTGATTCCAGCTACCTTGGTAACCTTCAATTTCCACTCTTTCCCTCAAACTGTGGTCAAGAAGAGGTAGAAGGTAGTCTCTGTTTCTACAGAATCCAAATCCTGTCGAGGAACTCTACAAATCACTTAGTTTTTTAGGTGTGGAGAAGAAGCTCAAGAAGCTCTTGAGTCTGATGCAGCAGACATGAGTGATTTCTACTTGGCTAATTAGGCTTTAATAAGCAGCCCCACTTTTCTAGGGCTGCTTTTCCTGTGTGACATTCACATAAAAAAATGAAAGATGACAAAATTAGAAAAGCAAATTAAGCTGGCCCCTGGGAATGGGGAATTCTAAAGATTGGCTTCCACATGCATTTCTCTTTGCTAGATTGGGAGTTGCAATGCTGTAATGAATAATTATGTATCATAATTAGATATAGCTAATTGTGATAGTGAGGTGGGTGCTCACTGTGTCCAATTTTTATGTCACCCAGATGCAGAGGTATTCCTGCCCCTGCAGAGATCACCAGACAGCCTGGAGGGGGAACAGCCTTCTGTTTGCAAAGCTTGAGGCTTTGTGAAGTGAGACATGGGCCCTAAGGGGAGCAAGGCCACCCCTCCCTGCTCCTCAGCCATGCTGGAGGCTTTCCTTCCAAATGGATGGAGGCAATGCCACACCAAAATGAATGTTTGCTGTAGGTCAAAAAAGTGAATGAATAGCTGTCTTTCTTCTCATGTCCCCTGCTTCAGCCATTTTCCAGGGGCTTTTTTTCCTTTTATCAGAATGGGAAGTCTGTTATGTGCCTGTATTAACAGAAGTTGGGTTGATGTGTGTCGCAGACATTTTTTCACAGAAATCCTTTCTTTCAGATTTGTTCATCTTCTGGGAAGCAAAGGCCCCAGAAGAAGAATGTAAACAATGATTATCAGCTGCTGTGAAATGCAATAGGATGCACCTGTGATTGGTTCATGTTCCATGTGTACAATTAAGAGCCAATCACAGAAGAAGCTCGAAAAAAGATTCCCTGGACACAGAACTTTGTTATAGATTCTTTTCGATTCTATTCTTAGCTTAGCAAGCCTCTGCAACTTATCTCCTTATTCCTATTAGTATAGTTATAATGTATTATATATCAAATATCAATAAATCCAGCCTTCTGATCATCAAACAAGATTCTCATCGTTCTCTCACCCCAGTGACCTCCTCAGGTTGCTGTAATAGTTGTGGTTGTTGTCTGTGGTCTCGCTACTGGTCTAATGCCTTCTCTTCATGGCATAGGGGAGAAGTACATTCATGTCAAAGCTTAGGAAAAAAGTGACCTTGCTGGCAGCTAATGACAGGAAGGAAATAGAAAATAATATTATTTAAATTTAATTTTAAATATTCTTCAGTGCTCTTTGCTTTTTCTTCATTTCCCCTCCCTTTTAGAGTTTCTGTACTGAGGCCTTTAATCTTTCATCACCTCTTCTTTCCTTAGTTCATTCTACCTTCATTTTTGACTGGATAGGTCAAAATCCTGCTCATGTGCTTACCCTTGGGACACTTGTGCTTGACCAGTCACAGATGGTTGGATCTCCTCTGACCTGTATAGACATGGGCAGGGAATGTTGAAATTCTCTGTACCAGGAATGAGCTGGATGTGCAGCACTAAAGACTCCTCTGAGGGCAGTTCTAATGCCCAAGTTGTAATCTCAGGATTAAACAGATGGGAAGTATGATGGACTTGGGTTTTTCATGCCTGAAGGCTCAATTTCAGCCTTTCCTGACTTAGTTTTAATATCAACAGGAAAATTCTTACGTCTATATTTATTTTTTTTTTTAATCTATTATCCTGCTTCTTCCCTTTGTGATTTTCCTGTTAAATAATCTTTGCCTGGGCAAACGCAATTGTATTGCTCTGTGCTTGTGCTTGTGCTTGCAGGAAGAGGCAGCTGCTTCCAAGTGGCAAGTGAGTGTGCTGCTCTCTATGCAAAATGGCTGGCTTTGCTACTGTACAGCTTTCTGCTCAGCATGTAGCTCACAGAAATCACAGGGACATGGCAGGGGCTTATCAGGGTTTTTCGTTCCCTTTACATGTCACTGCAGAGTGATTCTCTTCCATCTGCCTCCTTTGATCATGCAACAGCTTTGGGAGGGAAGAAAAGAAGTGGCTGAGCCTTCAAAGCACTGAGCAGCTCTTGGGAGCTTTGTCTCTCCCTTGCTCGCTGCTGCACCTCACAGAGCTGGGAAAGGGGAAGCAGGGGATGCTTCATGTGCAGAAGGATCAAGCTCTCACCTCACTGGCAAAAGTAACAACTCTTTGAAGGTCCTTATTCTGACACCCCAGCAGGGCCAGGTAGGGTGTAAAATACACATGGACATCAGCAAGCCTCTAGGAGCTGACTTCCTGTCTTAAGGGCTCTTCCAGGCTCTTTTTGATTCTCTTCCTGGTGCCTCAGGACAGGGATTCCTGCCTGTGTCTTCCCAGACCAATCATCCTGAGGATGCCCTTTGTAATGGATGCCTTCACACCATGTTTTACACGTGCTCTGTGTCCTGTAACTCCATTAATAAAGAGTTAAAATCCCTTTTAAAATGGACTTAGGAGCTTGGCCACTGTCCCACCAGGGTGCAGTGCACTGGGGAGAGGAATATGGAATGGAATATGACTGCCAACATTTCTCTGTAGAAATCTCCTCAAGGTGAAATGTGCTTTCACAGTGGGAAATGGAGGTTATTTTTCTCCTGCCCACATTGCTTTGTGTTGCAAACCCTGTGCCAGTCATTTTGGATGCAGACAGCTTTTTGGAAGCAGGAGGCTTTTGAAAGATTTTTGCAAGTCTGGCCAATGATGGAGCTGAGGACTTGTGTTCTGCAGCTCCCACACAAACCTTCTGGCAGTCCGTGGAGGTTTCAGTGTCCTCTCTGAGTCAGTGAGCAGAATATTTTGCTACAAGCTACAGGCCTGTCTTTGTGGCACTGCTCTTGCTGCTTTGCTTCTGCACAGCTTTTAGAACAGCTCTGATTTTGCAGCCTTGCACTGGGGAAAACCACAGTGGTATGGGGGAAATCATGCTTTTCTTATGGACACAAACACTCATCATCTGCAGTTTTGTGCTAATGAAAATGCAATGTATGTAAAGACTCAGACTGGTTGATGAGGCTGTCACAACTAGCTCGGTGAGGATTTATTTCCAGCAAGATCTGACTTCTTGTTTTGCTGCAAAACAAAGAAGATCATGCAAAAAAATAATCACTTGGCTTAGTGGTATGCTTCTGTCTTATGAGAGTTAACAAGTTTAACTGTGTGCCACATGGTTGTGTCACAGAACAGGAAAAGCTTTTGCTTTCAGAATTTATCAGAATTCTTTCTGGAGGTACTAAGGTTGAAGAGATAGGGCCAAAGGTAGCAAATCAAGGCTTTGAGTTGCATTCCTGCCACTTCCATTAAGTCCTTTTGGGTAAATCATTTAGCCTTACTGTGCCTCAGTTTTCTTAGCTGTAAAATGGAGATAATATCATCTCCCCACACACACACACAGGTAAGGTGTTTTGTGTTACAAGCCTAAAATATGCTGTATATTAACTATTTTTGAATTGTATGGTTTTGGTTTTTTTGGTTGGTGATTTGGGTTTTTTGTTTGCTTTGTGTGGTTTTGGTTTTTTAAATTTTTTTTCATTGTGCCTTTTAATGTTATTCTATAGCATCCTGCTTCTTTTGGAGCCATTTTTTGCTCCAGACAGTGAGAACAGTCCTGTCCCATACTTTTTAGTTTAACTGGTTAAGTTGAGATAGTAAAGAGGGATGGAGAATGAGAATTTTCCAATTAGCTATTTTGCACTTTTCATGCTTCATTTCCATGTTTGAGCTATCTTGTATTAAATGCTGTAACTCAGGTAAAATTTCAAGTCAATGAAAGCATTCAGGTGGTTTATCTCTCTTCAGAGAAGAGTATTTTGCTGAATTTTAGAGCAGCTTTATTCCATCATATTGAGTTCATTGAGCACAGAATGTTCCCTTTGGGAGTGCCCATCTCAGAAATAACTCTTTCTGTCACCCCTCTGCTATTATGCTGGTATGATGGAATATTGCCTAAAAGTCCAGAAATCACCACTCTGGTTTGTTCATGTGAAAGGTTTCTGGGGAATGGAAAGAAACATTTGAGGGAACAGATTCTCTGGCCTTCATATTTACATCTCTGGCAAATGGGAGATGAAAATTGGTAAAGTACAAGGACAAGTGCTAGTAAAGATTTGGGGAAGTGCCTTGAGCAAAAAGGAAGAAGGCTAGGAAGGAGTCATCAAAGCCAGGAAGGAGTGGGATGGTGATGAACAGACTCTTGATGGAAAGGCTGAGTTTCATCAGGCAATATATATATATTTATAGATACATATATAGTGGTGTTTCCTGGAGATGGTGGAGAAAGGGCAATGGGCAGATTTTGATCTCCTCTGCACCAGCTTCACTCCTGGTGGACCAAGAAGTGACTGAGGTCAGAACCTGGACCATCCCATGATGTGTTTGGCCCCCTGAACCGAGCAGTGCATTCAAATAACAAATGAGCATTTTAAACCTGCATTTCGTGGGCATCCAGAGTTCCAGCCTTTGTATATATCCTATTATCTGCACCCACATCTGTTCCAGGAGTTGTAATAACATCTCAAAGGGCTCTTTTATGCTACCTGACCCCGTGCACAATGCACTGGAACATCTTGAGGCTGCCAGCTGGCAGAAGGAACCCCAGGCAGGCTGCAGTACCATGAATGGAGGGTATGTGTCTAACAGAGAACCAAGGCACAGGTAATTTCATCATCAGTGAGGGGGAACACAAGAAGGAGGAGGAGCTTTTTGTAAGAAAGTATTTTCTTCCATGATTTTCTTGCATTTCCTATTTATACAAAGTATCTTGATCACTGTGTTGCTAACTAAGGAGATTTTAAACTGGGGGAAGGAAGAAATATGTATGCAGTGAAAGAGCTGGTTGCTGTTCCTTTTGGACACTTTTTCTGTATTGTGACTCGTGTGGAAATGTACAGAATAAAAAGTGAAGAAGCGCATGCCTTGGCTGGGCTGAGTTTCTTTGTGTTGCTTGCCAGCAGAGCTGGGTTGCTGCTTCTGGCAGAGTGGAAAGACTGGTGGGACTTGGAAGCTGTGAAGAGTTAGGGCCAGTGGAGGAAAGGGACCCAGGGGTCAAAATTCTGCATATGTGTGTATGCTGGTGTAGAGAAGTGATTGTTGAGCCTCTGGATAAATCAACTCCAAGCTCATGGTAAAAAAAAGGGTTAATGATACCTGTTGATATTTCCAGGAACATCATCTCAGTCCCTCAGTGAGCTCAGATTGCCAGCACGGCCCTCAGTGTGTGCAGGAGAGGTCCGGCACAGATCAGCAGGACTGTGATGTAGGTGTGTAGGTCACCTCAGGATCTTAGCTGTGCATCTCAGGAGAGTTTCTCCAGTGCATTCTCTGGTTCACCTCCATGTTACCTCATGGCTAACCCATAAGCATATAATGAAACTTTGCTTGTTTCTGCCCAGCTGCATCTGATTGAAGAATTTTTGAGAATTTCATGGTCATTGCTTGCTTTCTTGTCTTCAGCAGCTCTCCTCCCCGCCTCTCTCAGGAGTTTCTGTGCCATTTCTGACACAAAAGTTTTGTAACCTCTCCTCTGTGCAAGTCAATACTTCCTAACAGCTCCCCTGCCTCTGCTGCTCCGCCCTGAAATTGTATTTCTGAATCATTCTGTGATGTTTCCTTTGTCCTGTCTCTCTGGGACAGCGCCTGCCCCCAGAACACCTCCCTCACACATGGCTCTGCCTCCCTGCTCCCCTCCAAGCCCTTTGATGCTCACTGCTGCTGCCAGCAGCCAGCTGTGTGCTTGTCTTCTCAAGGACGCCTTAAGCTCCCTTTTCCTGCTGTCTCTGACAGCTTGGGAATATTATCATTATTAATAAGAGCAGTGCTAACAGCACTGACTGCTCTGCCAGAGCAGGACTGGCTGGGGCTGGACAAGGATGTAGCCTAGCCATGAGCTCCCTGCACAGCAAGAACAGCTACCAAGGGCTGCTTTGACATCCAGGAGCCCTGTGGTACAAAGCCCTGACTCCTCTGGGGTCCTTCTCAGCTACCAGCTGCACCAAATGGCCGCCAGCTGCTCTCTGGGAATGTCTGTGGAGGAGAGGAGCTTTGGATGTGCTCGGGTTTGCCCCCACAGCAGCCTCTGGAGGTGCTCACCACCTGCAGGCTGAGCTGATCTGTGCTGCAGCTAAAAACATGAGAAAACAGCTTCTCATCCCACTGGGTTTGCACCCCAAAGTCTTGAATGTGTGTGGCCTTACACACGTTGTGAAGAGAGTCCAACTGCTCTTTTCTCATCCATTGTAATTTGCCCTGTAATTCCAGCTCTGTTAACTCTTTCTAACACCGGGCTGCTTCTTGCAAACATTCCCTACAAAATTCTTTAATAGAGCTGGTGAAATTCATAACTATATATGCACACACAGGCATACATATATTAAAATATCTATCTCATAGGGAATTCCTCGCTTGAGTATATTAGCCTTTCTCATGCAACCTTCCTTTACGTATGAAATGTAAAAATGTTTCTTTAAAAAGCTAAAGCTTTCATAGTAGGAATGTAACTACAACAAAAACAATAAAACCCTATTCTTGAGACAAAAAAACCCCAATCCTGACAGGAATCATTTGCTTTCAAACCTTTTTCCCCCAAAACCCCTGCAGCTTCACCGCAGCCAAATGATTTCAGCATTTCCCTGCAGTTAAAATGCGGTTCTCCCTAACAAGGGACCTTTTAAACTAGGTAGTGATGCTTGTAAGACATGTTGCCAAGGTTGTTAAGTCTAAAAATAGGTAAATATTGGAAGCAGTCCCATAATTTCAAGGTGTTTGATCTCATGTTTTCACATTCAAGGCTTGGTATAGCTACATGAGTATTGCATTTGCAGCTGTATTAGTTCACAGCAGCACAAGAAAACCTTCAGAGGTGTTTCTGTCTGTTTTCTGCCCTATCTATCCACAATTTTAACTGGCACCAGGGATGTGTGAGTGTGGAGTTAAAAGTATCAGTGGGTCAAGTGCATGGATTCTGCTGCTCTCATTCAGTGAGGCAGTTCTGTGGTATTAAAGGTGAGCTGGGATTTCCAAGACCCAGAAAAGAAAGGGTTTGCTTCCCATGGATAAGGAACAGGAATTGGCTGCTGGGTGTTAATTCAGATGAACAATCTGTAAATGACAGGAATCCATGTGTGACCGTGTTCACAGGGGTCTCAGGTTGAGGGAAGAGACGAGGATCTGACTCCATGTTTCAGAAGGCTGATTTATTATTTTATGATATATTTTACATTAAAACTATATTAAAAGAATAGAAGAAAGGATTTAATCAGAAGGCTAGCTAAGAATAGAATAGGAAGGAATGATAACAAAAGCTTGTGGGTCAGATTCTCTGAGCCAGCTGGGCTGTGATTGGCCATTAATTAGAAACAACCACATGAGACCAATCACAGATCCACCTGTTGCATTCCACAGCAGCAGATAATCAATGTTTACATTTTGTTCCTGAGGCTTCTCAGCTTCTTAGGAGGAAAAATTGTAAGGATTGTTCATAAAAGATGTCTGCGACAGCCAGGAGAATGGAGCACTGCCTGGTTAGTTCCTGTGAACAGTTTGCTATCAGGGAACTAACAAAAAGCAGCAGGACTGACTGTCAGAAGAACTTCTGGCTGCAGCCTCCATTGTTCTCCATTTGTCTCCAAAGCATGCAACACCTTGACAGTAAGCCACAGAGGTTTCAGCTTTTAGATGAAACCTTCTGCTAAAATCAGAGGGAGGAGGCTTCTTACCAAAGGATGACTGTAGGCCTGCTCAGGAGGAAGTTCTGTTACTCTCCACAAAGCATGGAGGGCACAGAGTAGTTGGAATCTGTTTTGTTGTTGTTGGTTGGCTTTTTTAAGGGTGATAAAGGAATGAAGAAGTGCATTAAAAAGGAAAGAATACGATTAAAAATGTAGTTCTGAATATTTTGGATCCTGGAGCTCATCAAACCTGAGCGACCTTGAGCCAAAAATGGTGTTAGGTGATTCAAACTAGTGCTTGGTGTCTAGATTTTGGGAGTTTTCTCTTGATATAATCAGCCAACAGGCTGAGGACTGTGTTTGTTCTAAACAGGGTACGATTACCCTCTCTTTTTGTTAATGCATGTATGTACCTCATAAATTTCTTCACTGACAGAGCTGATGATGTTCTAACAAGCTCTGGTCTTTCTCAGTCCATTTATGAATACATTCTTAGCTCCAGGAGTATCTGTGTTTTGCTAATGGGTCTCACTATCATCCCTGAGGTACATCCTAATGGGATGCAAGGCTCCACATAAATATTAGGGGTTATTACTCTGGCTGCTCACTCTTTTCCCTTGTTCCTCCCTTCTGCCTTGTATGAAATGCACAATGAAGGGGCAGATATGAACAGTGGTGTCCAGCTGAATGAGATGTTTGTACAGTAAGGGGTCACTGGATAACCGGCAGTTTCTCCATGTAACACTGCCATTAAAAGTTCTTGTTAGTCTTTCCAGTCACTTAAAGGGTTTTTGGTAGCTTGAAGTTTTCACTAATACAAAACCAAGTGCGCAGTATGTCTGGCTCCATGAGTCACCCTGAAATTCTTAAACTGGGTTTGCAGTCAAGCTGATTTTTACTTGCAGGGCCCATTCCTAAGATGTGGCCCCCTAATGGGAGAGCTAGGTCAGTATTGCAGTGCTCTGGAGATCATCCATGGCTTTTTGTCAACTTTTAATAACGAAGGAGGTCCAGTCTGCAGCCAGAAATGAAGCACCTTTGTGCTTATGTGGGAGAAAGAGAATATGGGCTAACTAGGGTTATGAGGCACTGTTTGATTTAGAATGCCAATACTTTCTGACCGTCTCATTTAAGATTTCCTTTTTATTTAAATTTCTGTAATTTCCTGTATCCTAATTTTGAAAATCCAGCAATACCGGATCAGATTATCTTCTTTTTTTGTTATTATTAATAACAAACACTGAGATTAATCTTTCCAGAGTATTGATTCATGGTTCCTTTTAAATGGCAGCCTTTTTCCAATGTCTCAACTCAGTCATCCAATAAAGAAGATACCTGTAAAAATGGGAATATGTATGTGTAAGGTGAAGGGTCTGGAGCAAGGGTTTTTAGAGGAGCAGCTGTGGGAGCTGAGGTTGTTCAGCCTGGAGAAAAGGAGGCCCATGGAGACTTTGTTGTTCTCTACCATTGCCTGAAAACAGGTGATGGTACAAGAGGGAATGGCCTTGAGCTGTGCCTGGTGAGGTTTAGGTTGGATATTAGGAAAAGCCTCTTCATCAAAAGGGTTGACAAGCACTGGAACAGGCTGTCCTGGGAAGGGGTTGTGCTGGAGCCACTGGAGGCATTTAAAAACTGTGTAGGTATGGCTTTTGGTGATGTGGTTTAGTGGTGGAATTGACAGTGTTTGGTTAATGGTTGGATTGATCTTAAAGGTCTTTTCTAACCAAAATAGTTCTGTGAAGGTCTTGGATCCAAGGATTGGGAATGGTGGATAATTCAGGAACTTCAATGTCATTGGCCAAAGTTAGTTTCTCTGCTTTAGATTCTTTCTTAGTACCTGTGTCTTGAGGAAACAAAACTTTCTGGTGTGAGAAATTATCATTCTATTTCCAGACTGTGATGTCCAGCTCTAGTTATTTCAGATCTGAACTTTGGTCCTACCCAGGCATATTGAACCTTCCTGTTGCTGCTGCCCTTTTTTCCTAACCAATATGAGATTTTTGGAAGCTCTTTGTTACATTTCCTCACTAGATTACAGAAAAAAATTTGTGTATATTATATAACCTATATATAGGTTATATAATTTCTATATATATAGTATATATAAATTGTATAATATAAACGTAGACTAATTTATGTTTGTGGGAACATCTCACCCAGTCTTGCACTCAAACCAGGGTCAGCTTTGAGTTAAGGCAGAATTATCAGGGTTGGATCCTTGCATTTAGGACCCTTATTTAGGTCATGCCAAGGCTTTCCTTGGATTTTTATAAGAGCAGAAGGAAAGAAAAAAGTATTTGCTGTAAGGATCAGGGAATATGAATTGACAAATGGAAACATAAAATGTGTATGATTTTCAGAATCAGGTGCTGAACACATCATGGGCAGCTAAAGAGAGGCTCCTTTACTCAGAGTCACCCAGGAAATCACTGGTGGGTGTAAAGAATAGACCTGCAAGTCCTCTGACTCCCACTGTGTTAACCTCACATCTGGCAAATTCTATTGCACTGTGTCTCCCATTGAATTTTCTCATTTCTGCAGTCTCTTGTGCCAAAGGTATTGTCATGAACTTATGCACTTTTCTTTCAGTTGTTAGGGTTTGTTGTGGGTTGTTTTTTTTTTTTCCCTGAAGCTAAAAGTTGCATCCCTATTGTGCAGAAAATAGGAAACAGATTTGTTCTTCTCAAATGTGTTGGGTCTTTAAATGGAAACTGGGAGGAGAAGGAGGGGACAGCCTGCAGCCCTGTCACATTCTTTCCATTGATACACATGGACACCAGGAAAAAGCCTGATTCTGATCCCCTGAAACAATAGACATGGAAATGCTTTCTCTTTGTTTGGTTTTTCTTCTGTCCATCTCAGTGTGAGCATGGCAGCAAAAAGCTCTACAGGGCCTGGTGTAAGACTTGTTAGTAAGCGGAAAAAGAGAGAGCCGCTCACTCCACAGATTCAAATACCACTGCACTGGCCAACAACAACAGCAACAAGAGGGTTTTATCTCAGTGTGAGCTGAACCCAACAGCTAAAGGATGATCTGTTCAGGGCACAGCTGTGTTCATGCTTACCCAAACACGGCCATGGAGGAGCACTGTGTTTGGCTGGAGGCAGCACACGGAATTTCCAGGTAAGCAGGTAGGAAATTCCTCATCTTCCTGCCACAAGGGTGTGAGATGGACATTCCCACAGGGGTGTGATTGTGTAGACACAGCTCAGCCAACTGGCTCAGGCCTCAGTGACCACTGTCTTCCAGTCCTCTTCTTGTCACCATTTTCCTCAATAGCCATGAAGAAAGGGAATACGATGAGATCTGGTGCAGCCAGATCCTGAATTATCCACCATTCCCAAGCCCTTGGATCCAAGGCCTTCATAGAACCACAGAATTTTGGTTGGAAAAGACCTTTAAGGTCAGTCCAAGGCAAAGAGCAACCAGTGCCAGCATGGTTTGTCCTGGAATGGGAGAGGGCAAAATGCACGGACTGGAGCTCCAGCCAGTCACACAGACAGAGTCACACAGACAGAGGCCAGCCAGCATCCAGAGGCTTGAATTTAGCATTTATTTTCCTTATTAATTTAACAAAACCAAAAACTTTTACTTGTTTTAACCATTGGGATAAGCACCAGTAGAGCACGCAGCAATATTGACGAAGCTTTCAGCTCTCAGATGAAATGTGCCAGAGTTTTTATTAACAAATGAAGAAAACTAATTATCCTTATGGTAGAACCACTGTTCCAAGCCCTCTTTTTTAATTTGCCTCGATCTTTCAAATTTACCTTTTGAAACAATAATGCCCGTTCTTGGCTGTTGCTCTGAAATATTAATTAAGGAAAAAAACAGGCAACACAAAAAGCTACACCAAAAAACTCCCAAACCTTGACCAAAAGTGACTAATTTAATCCCCTTTATATGTTAATTACACAAAAGCTTTTAAGAGTTCATAGTGAAAAATTTGGCACAAGAATGAGGGTCAAAACCAGCAGTTCAGTCCTGCCCTATGTCTCAAGTATTGATGAGATGTATGAAACAAGACCTCTCCAAGCTGGAGGACATTTAGTTAATGACTTTAACAGCTACAAATGCCAGAATTTTAACAGTCAAGTTGGTCAAGTAATTCTGCACAAGGGTAACAGGAAATCACTTTCCATTTTCTTTAATTTATCTTCATTTTTCAGACAGCCTGAACTTAAAAATGGCCTGAATTCTGAAGAGGTTCCAAATCCAACACTCTTTCTCTCCTCAACCATCCTGCAATACAAAGCACCTGAATGTTAAAACAATATTGTTGGCCTCTCTCAAATTCTGTTCAATGATCTTAGTGGGTGGGATTTGAATTTTGAATGGTTGTAATCAGAGGAAAGTTTGAATCAATCATGGTTTTGAGACACCTTGGGTGATACCTTAATGTCCTAGGAATTGTGATCCTCAAGTTTTATAAATGTATTGTTATTGCAGTCTGAGAATGTGCAAATTCCAGTGAATTTACCTGCTCTGATTAGTTTTGGGGGTTTTCCTTCTTTTAATAACAGTAAGCCCAGCACAATTTCCCTTGAATCCCCTTCCTAGAACAATTCTTTTAGCAAAGCACTGGGTAATATTTCAGGCTCAGTCACACTTATTGTGCTGGTGGGGAAAAGCGCAGGTGAGGATCACCCCCACGGTGAGGAGAGCCTGCACTGGGATCTGAGCATTCCTTCAGGATCAATCTCCCTCCTAGCCAGGCTGGGGCAGCAGGGGAATCCAGCTGGGAGTCGGGGTTCATCTAGGATTTAATGGAAAGGTTATCCCTGTTAATAAACCAGGATTCCATGGAGGATGATGGAGCTTTCCTGTCCAGACCAGGTAGTGTATCAGTTTGCTTGGATTTCACCCATCTTCACTTTTCAATTTCATGAGTAAACAAACCCACAAAAGACACACTTGCTAAGCAAGTTCATGGATTCCCAGCACTTCTTTCATCATCAGAACAACCAGGGGAAAAACACTATATAAAAAGCATTGAATTACATTTGTGACCTTGTCCTATGCCTATGCTTCAAAATTAGGTGTTTTTCATTTTTTTTTTTGACCAACACTGTAGGAATAATTTGAAACATAAAGGGAGTATCATTTTACAACATTCCAAAACAATATTTCATCTGGAAAATGAATGGTACCCATAGATGCTGGAGTAAAGACAGGCAACACAGCAAGCAAAGTGCTCCTCATTTCCTATCCCAGACAGCTGAAACAAAACAGATGTCACACACACACAGAGAAAAAAAGGGGAAAAAATTAATCAAAATCTAAAACATGTCACCAAAGAAAGAATTCAGGCAACAGCAATACAGGTCACACACTCATATGAACTCCTTGTTAGACACTCATGTTCTTCTACCTCCTGCAAAGATATGATGAAGGAAATGGAGATAGGCAAATTGTACCAGAAGCATGGGAATTTTCTTAAGTATTGGGAGAACTCCAATAAATACAGAATTGCCTTTAGGCAGTTAATTGTGGTTCCTAAGACAAATCTGGTGGTGCTGCTGCTTTCAACTCCTTGCAATTTCTAGATGTGCATTATTTATGCTGTTCTAATCAGATCTTATATTAGCATCATTTAGACAAAGAGAGGGATGCAGGTTATTTAAAGAGAGAGGGATGAATGCTGAAGAGACAGAACTCAACTGTTTGGAAAGGTCTACTTTGCAACATCTTAACATTTAGGCAGGATAATTAGAAAAAGAGTAGCCTGGGGAGGTAAAAACAATTCTGAACAATCTCATGTAGCGTTGAAAAGGAAATTGAAAAAGCAAAAATATTGCTACTGAACTACTAGTACATATATTCTTTTAGGTTCTGAATATAATTCCATCAATAATGTCATATATTAATTAATTAGCATTAATACTGAAATTAGGACAAAGGGAACCTTAGCTAAGATTGTGTTTCTCTGTTTCAAACATTGCATAAATGCTACTAAAAAAACATGGTATCTTCAAAAGGCCTAAAGTACCTGAGGGATCTTAGAAAACAGGATGAAACCCTGTTCCTCTCCATTTCTTGGTAGAAATAATAAAACTAATGACCAGAAGAGCTGTGGATGGTGCAGGGCTACCCTGATTGTTCCCTCTCCTCAAAGTAGAACCAAGTATGCTAACTCCTTTTAAAACCTCCATAATTTCACTGTAGAAATAAATGGTAAAAGCAAAATTATTATAAGCAATAGCTGCAGTGGTTTTGTCGAAATAAGCCTAAAATTAAGATCTTTTAAAGTGGAGTCAGAAATTATTCTGCATGGGAAGCTACCTCCCCTTGTGTTCTACCCCCTTCAAATTCCCAAGATGCAAAGTAAACTACTGAAGTGAAGGATGTTCCAGAGGAAATAACCAAAAGAACAACATGTGTGGCTATTTTATTGAGTCTTTCTCACTGTGTTGATGGTTCCAAGAATTAAAAATGTGAAAAAACTCCCACCAACTCCTGTGAGAAAGGCTCCAAGTGTTAAACATTTATATGTATTATATATTATAATATAGAAGTTTATGACATACAGTTTGACACATATTCTGAGAATTTTTCTTGACTCTGGATTATTTTAGCAATGTTTTAACATTTATACTTCAAGATTTTCCCATAAAGCATAAGTGGAAGAATCAGGACTTTCTCCTCTATGTTTGCACTTTTTACTAGTGAAAGCTGCATGTCTAAAGCAATCACATAATGCTGGCAACCAGGTCTTTGGGGAAAAAACTGACATCATTTAGCAAGAAGTGTTAACATTGCCCACATAATCCCCATAATTTGCTATCAGAATGAAATTTTTAATGTTTTTAAAAGGTTTTAATGTGCACATTTTTTTTAATACCAGCCAGTCCAGGTCTAGGTCTGTGAATGATGATGCCACATTTTGTTAAACTCCTGAGCATGAAAGCCCAGATCAAGCTGACGTTGAAGGCACCAGCATCCCACAGGAGTTTCCATCAAAGATAGATTGTGCTTTATGAGGGCCATGCAACTGGCTCAAATCTCCAGCAAGAAATTGCCAGTAAGTTATGAACAGATGTACCTAATTTTGTTCTTATGGGCAAAAAAATCCTGGCCATTACATTAACTAATGAGGTATTGCACATGTGCAGGTTGTAGCTGTTCTTCCTACAGTTCTTATGTTTTTAGCAACAGACTTTTATGAAGGTTTCTTGTTATCTACGGAGATGATATCACCCAAATTTCCCATTTGCCACAGCTGTTTCTGAAAAAATGGTAGCAAGGAAAGAGTACTACATAGGCTTAACTCAATTTTACTTTTTATTTTATTCTCTTGTGAAAATATCTATCTATTTAGCTAGCTCTTAAAGTGCTTTGCAACCCCATCATCCTCAGAAGCAACTATTTTAGGGCCTGAATTTTATTATGTCCTGCTTAATGGATGGGTTTCTGTCACTTCCACAACTGTCAGTCTCAGTGCAGGCTTGCCTTTACTACAGTGACTGCCACTAACTAAAGTGAAGAAAAACCCCTCTGTGTTTGTATGTGCAAGCTTGTACTGTAACCATTGAAAGCTGAACGAAGCCACCAGAATCCTGGGAAAAACAGCTATAAAGAACTCTCAGTAATGGTATTTCTGAATATGTTTGATAATTATTTGTCAATATTATTTTCTCACTGTTCCTTCTATTGCTGTGATTTCACTCAGATTCATAATCAAGGATTTAGCTGCCTGTTCTGAAGGAGAACTCTTATCATTTGATTGTGCATAAGAAAAACTTGTTAAAACCACTTATATTTGTCTTTAAAGGTGAAGTTTAGCATCATTATAATTACACAGGTGAACTCTTTACAAACTGACAAATCAGAAGCAAAGAGAACATTCTGGTAAGTGGAATTTCTTCTTTGTTCATGCATTAAGGTTGAACAAAAAAGTTGTGCTGGGTGCATCATATTGTGGATGTAAAGGGTGCTATGTTTGCTCCCAAAACACTACCAATTCATCCTATATGGAATATAGTAACAAATAAATTTTGGTTATATACACATAATTGGATTGAAAGCTAGTGATTATGTATTTCAAAACATGGTTACTAGAGTTTTAACTGGAAAATGTTGTGCGTCATGATTTAGCTCACAGGGAAAGGATCAGAATTCTTCTAATTTTCCAATCACTTTCCTGCTATGGAGTTAGAGCCTCTAATCTGTTATTGCTAGCTTGGCAGAGAGTAAAATTGACCATTTCAGTCCAGTGCCCAGGGCAAAGCTATTTAGTACTGTGTCTGATACTAGCTGATTGCCTTAATGAAGCATCAAGGACTGATTTGGTGGAATTATAAATCCTGTCTTCTCTACTTCTAGAGCCAGTCCTTTCACAGAATATTTAGGCACGTGGCTATAGTGCCTTGTGAAAAAATAGGAACTAGCAAATCAGGTTCTTCCTGGGAGAAATTGAAAGGGACATTTGCATTCTAATTGTAGAGCAATTTTCTGCCATAAGTTTGAAATCAACTAAAAATGTTAATTTTATTGGTTCATTTTCAAAGGAAAAACGTGTTGTTTCTGCATTTTGCTTTGATTTTACAATGCATAGTGACAAACCCCCAGAACACAGAAGAGAAGTGGTAGCTGTTGCTCATCCCTTCATAATAAAATGCCATTTTCTTTTGGTTTAAACTTCTCCCTAAACGGCAAAACTAGAATGAAATGAACATGTTTTTGGAAAAAAAAAAAAAAAAAAAAGTGATCATGTACTCAAAGCAATTTTTTTTTTTCATCATAACTAAGGTATTTTATTTTTAATGCAGTAGACTTCTAATCCTGGATATGTAGGACTTCCATTCCCAGAACTGCCAGCACAAACAAAAGAAGAAAGTAGTGAGAGAAGCCAACATATGAAGAGCAGCCTTTTAAATGCTGGGGATCTGCAAAGGCCTGCTGTGTTGCATTATATTTGTGTATTTCAAACTGCAGCATGCAGATGTATGCACATGAATAATTTTGAGCAGAAGAGCTTTAATCCCCTTGTAGAGAATAGAGTCAGTGAAATGTGTGAAGTTACGACATGTATTCATAGTTTGGTGACTGAAGCTTAAGATCAAGTTCTGGGCCACTGACTTTGTTTTCAAATATCTTAAGTTTCTAGCATATGTGCATGAAAGAATAACCCTTCTGGGTTCATGCTCTTGCCGTCGTCTTCCACATGCTTCTGGGAAATCTGATTTTTTATACTCTGGATTACTTTAATATTAGAGAGTAAGGTATGAATTATTATTTCTGAACTCCATGGATTTTTCTACTCCAATTATAAGATTGATAGTCTCTGTGATGATAGTGTGCAGGCTTGAAATGAAAGATAGAGTGAGAGGGTACACAGCTCAGGAGTAGCTGATTTCAATCCTCAATGCATTCACTAAATAATTCAGTATCACTAATGGAAATCTGATCTGAGCACAGCAGTCGGGACGCAGGGCACTCCCTTGCCAGGGCTTGGCAGCTCAATAGCTGGGGAACAACAATGGAGCAAAAGGTGAAAAAACCTTTAAACTGTTGTGTGGTTCTCCTCTCTGCTTTCCTGGAATCGTGTTACATTTTCCTGGTGCTGCTGTCGCTGATGGCTGGGGAGAGCAGGGAAAGAAATTGATATTTACAGTGGAGCTGAAGCAAACAAGGCAAGCTCAGCTCCAGCTGACCTCCTAACCTGCTCAGCAGAGGGACCAAAAACAGGGAAGCTCTTCTTGAGAGAAAATTGCATAAAGCCTTGTCCTCTGACTTGCTCTCTGAACTTCAGAGTCAGAATTATTAAGGCCATCTTTGGAAAAAATGTGCAAACTGCTGTTAGAAGTTCCAACTGTCTCCTTCAGGTGGGCTGTGAAATGATTACCTAAGAGTAATGAAAAGCCCCAGCTCCAAAGAGAAAATTTGGTGTTTATGCTTTTTTCAAAGGGAAAACCACACCTAATTAAAGCGAGCTTATTATGGGGTGCTTTCTGTATTTTGGCAAAAACTGTTTCTAAAGTTAGGAGCTTCTTTCCCCAAAATTGTCATAAAGTTTTACTGATTGAATTGAGATTCTAATGAGGATCTAATACTTTTGGATTGCTTATGAGACCATTTGCCTCTGGCATCAATCAAAGGTCCTTTTACAGCTTGTTTTGGCCCTAACCTTCAGTTTTCCTTTTTAAGAGATATTTCAGCTCTGTCTCACTCATTAGGTTGTACATTTTTGCTTCAGGTAGCAAAGAGGATACGTGGAAACAGAAACTGGACTTCTACAGCTGCCAGTCCATTCCTCACCACTGTTTTTTGAGTGGAACCAGCAGCTGTAAACCAATGTTAAGGATTTTAAAAATAAGTATCCCTGACAATCTTGATATGCAAAGTCTCTTTTCTCAGTTACCTTTGTGTTCTGAGTAGAAAAGTAACAGTTGAAAAGTATTTTTTCAGTAGGGATTTTCCTATATGTCACGACAAATGTTGACTAGTCTGCAATTCTGGAGATGATGCAGCAATTATATCATTGTCTGAGAAGAAAACCTCAGGATAGACAAAACAGCAGAGATCTAGAGATAAGCTTCTCCAACCTTAATATCCTTTTATTAAAGAAAACATCCCTGTGAAAGTAAATGGTCATAGCTTATTTTCCATCCATCCCTTTTCTCCATGCTGTACTGCTGTTTTCCATTGGGAACCAGTGCCACAGGCATCTTTGAGGTTGTGAATAACATAGTTGGTGACCTTTTTCTGGGCAAAAGAAGTTACATTTGTCCTCTCAAGACTGCTGTATTCACTGTCTCATCATCCTCTCTGTCTTAACAGGTTCTATCTCAATGGCAAAAGTTCAGTCAAGAAATTCAAGTGTTATGCTCCATTAATATCAAATGTATCCAACAGAGTGAGCAATTTGGGGCAAAGAATATTTTTCCTGTATTTGTACAGTGCTTGTTGCAACGGAAACCTCAGGTAAGACTCAAGGTGCCATTGAAACAAATAATATGAACATTAAAAAAACCTTTATTTTTTGGCAATCAAAAAGTGAGATACTTCCTTTTTCAGTCGTGGGTGTTTCAAACAATGATCTGTCCCCTGAGAAACTCTGGTAACTTTGCTAGCAGTTTTATTTTGGAGATTCTGAGTCAAATAACACACAAAACTAGTTTCTGTGCATGTAAACTCAGGAGCCATGGAAAACTAGGTATGGACAAAATCTGGGGGCAAATTTGGTTGAAGATTAACTCTTGACATTGCTTCCAAATTTAGAGGCCAAATGAGGCTTCTAACATCATGCACATCTTTGTGACAAGCAGTTGCTTTCTGCAAAGTTTCCTGTTTTTTGAAAATGCTAAGCTTGCAGTGTTTTGGCTAACACTCAGATTTCAGTGAAATCTCTCGGCCCATTCTGATGCAATCTGTTTTGGTTACAATCAAGGTGAACTTAGAGCCATTGTTCTCTTGCCTACTTTGTAACTCAGAAAGAATTGATCATCTGAAACGTGCTACGGTGGTTGTATGGAGAATTTCTTGGGTCTGCAAAGTGTCAGCCACTTCCAGGTGTTTTTTGATGGAAAGTTTCTTTCTCGAGGTGCTTGTCGTGCTTAACACCATGCTGCCAGGATTTCACTGAGAAGAGCTCAGGAAGGTGCAAGCTGGCTAGCAGGCCTTCATTCAGCCTTGTCTGCTCTGAAACACAAATGCCATTGAGTGCTCCTTTCCACTCATCCAGCTGCTGGGAAGGATATTCTCTCCACCTCAAGCCATCACTTTACACTGCAAATCAAAATTGTTGTTTTAAATTACATCACTGTCATTAAACCTGCTGGTGGTGCAAATCCCGAACAGCCCTGCCAGGACTGAGCACATAACTGTGTGATGAAAAGAAGATGTCAAGGTGTGGATGGAAAGGGTTAGTTTACTTTACTAAGAAGGAGTCCAGGTGAGTGCAATTGCCCGCTCTGGGACTGGCTGTACAGTGCTTTTCATTGTCACAGATGGTAGGTGTTAGATGATGCAATGTGTACGGTGCCAGACAAATTACTTTTTTAGCTCATTCCTCTGAAAACAGGAGGGGAATCTGAACTGGATTTCTGTGCAAACCTGGAGCAGGAGCTGCAAGCTGCAAACCCAGCTGAGACCTCAGCAGTGAATGGGCCCAGTCTTTCAAGTGAAGGCAGACACTTGCTCTGGGGAGAGGGAATTACACAGAAATTGCCTGGAGTTTGGAACAAGTCCATGTAGTTTTAAATTAAGCTGTGGGTTGGAGAACACTCTTATTCAGTGGATGCAATGAACCTAAAAGTTGGAAAAGCCTGCTCCTAAATGAAAGCCCTGATACAACTCCAGCAACCACTGCGACCCAAAGTGTTGAAATGGCAAAAGTTGTTCTCATCACGCTTTTAGGCCAAGCTGAAATTAAAAGCTGGGGGGGGGGGGGGGGGGGGGAGGGGCTGAGGGGGGGGAAGGGGTCGGCTGTGAGGTTTTAGATATTTATTTATTTACTTTCTTTCTTTTAAAATTTATTTATTTTCTATTTATTTATTTATTTCCCGAGGCAGTATTCCCAGCCTATCACTCCCGCGGTCAAAATGGCAAGTCAAAAGCTGGGGGTGGGGGAGGGGGGCTGGCAGAGAGAAGGGGTCGGCTGTGGGTTTTCAATCATTTATTTATTTATTTTCTTTCTTTTTTATTTATTTATTTTCTATTTACTTATTTATTTCCCGAGCAGTATTCCCAGCATATCACCCCCGGGGTCAAAATGGCAAGCTGGAAGCCAGCGAGGCTGAAGTCAGAGCTCTCCAAACTCTGACAGCCAAAGGCGACAGAGGGGCTAAAAACTGCGGGGGACCTCGGTACCCTGCAAAAGCAGCCGAATCCCCGCGCCGGCCAGGCTGTAGGGAGGGGTGCCTCTCCTTCTCCCTGGGTGATGAAGAGGAGGGCAAGCTGCTTGGGCTAACAGGGAACCCTGGGGCGAGCCCGGCGCGCTGCTCGCGGGGGAGCTGCGGCGCAGAGGAGCGGTTCGGAACAGGGAAAAGAAGAACGGAGCGGAGCGGAGAGGAGCGGTTCGGTCCCGGTCCCGCCCCCGCTCCCGCCCATCCCGGCCCGGCCCGGCCCGGCCCGGCCCAGCCCAGCCCCGGGCGGGGGCGCGGCTGCCCCGCGGCTGACCCGCCCGGCGGGCGCGGCCCCTGCGCATCACACGAGGGGGCAGCGCGGCCGCTCGCTCGCTCGCTCTGCCCCGCGCCCGCCCGCCCGCCTGCCTTCCCTCCTCTCGCCGCAGCCCGGGCTCCGCCGAGTCGAGGCGCGGATCAGGTTCCCTGCCTGCAGTATAAAAACCTCGGCAGAAAGCTCCGGCAGGAGAGAGCGAGCGGCGCCGGGCGTGAGGAGCGCAGGGACGCGCGGCGGCAGAAGCGGCCGCTGCTCACCGGGTCCGGTCGCGGCTCGCCCCTTTCCGTTGCGGGAGAAGCGCTTTCTGCCGCCACAAGTAAGTCCGAGGCGGCGGCGGGGACTCCCGGGGAATGCCCGAGGGATGGAGCCTCCAGCGCTTGTTCCCCCGGGACAGGGTGGGGGGCGCTTCCCTCGTCCCTGCCGCGGCTCCGGGACACTCCGGGTGCACCTGAGGGGACACCTGGCCGTGGTGGTGCGTGAGGTCTGGGAGTGCCCGGGAGCAGGGACGGGATCTGTGCCGGGCAGGCAGCGCTGCCGCCGTGCTTCGGTCCCGGGGAGGGTTTAAATGCCAGCGCAGGGTGAAGGGACAGCGGTGGCCGTGGGTGACAAAGCGGGGAAGGGCGGCAGGGGCGCTCGGGCAGGTCCATTTCGAGAGCACAAAAGGGCGGCGGAGCGCAAACCCCCGGCGGGTCCCAGGTACCCTGTGCCAGGAACGTCCCGGCTGCAACTCGGGAGTTTAAATTGTACCTTCGGCTGATATTTTCCTTGGGACTTTGCCTTCTTATCCCTGATTTACTCCTCGCGATACAACTAAATCTAGCAAGTGGTCATAGATCTATCTGAGACTGCCGTCGTTAGTTTGTGTCTTCTCCTTCCTCGGGAGGGATAGGCTGGGGGAAAATCTGAGTTAACAATGGTGAAAACACAGTTTCCTCTTTGTTGAACGTATAAGTTATTCTGCAAGTGTTTCATGGTCTGCAGCCCCGGTGCCTCTAACTCCTTACCCTCTTTTCTTCTCTCCTTGTTGAAAATACAACTTTTCATAGGGGAGAGGTAGTGGGAGCTTATCTGCTTATCTTCATTCTGTGTGAGCTTATCTGCTCCTTTTGCCTCTTCCACTTGGCTGTGGCACCTCTCCTCCAGTGGCTTTGCCTTGGTGGGGAATGGCCACTGCGCTTTAACCTGGGGGCACCCTCGGGAGCTGGCTCCTGGGATGCACACCTGAGAGACTGCCTGGCTCTTTGGAGCTTTAGGGAAATGTCTGTGACAGGAGTTAAATCTTTCTCTGCCTCATAACCCTGCAGCTATGGAAAGAGGTGTTTTAACTGGATCCTGCTTGCTTGCAGTGACTTGTATTACAGCTGGGGAATATTTTACCTGTGGCTCATCAGCTCTTGAGTTGATGTCCTTTCCTTGTTTTCCCTCTGGGCTCTGATTTTTTTTTGAGCTTTTAGCGAAGCTCAACTTTCTGAACAAGAAATAAACGATGTGTGTAACTGACTGTATTAGGGAGAGGAGGGAAGGGATGGACAGAGAGAAAGAGAGAAGGAAAGTAAAAGTTGTTACAAAGAAATACCTGGGGTTTTATGTGTTCTGAGCAGTGTTCTTGAGCTGAACAAAGTTAATGCTTCTGTGTGTTTATTTTACTTTGTTTCGATTTCCTCCCTGAAAAAGAATAAGAATTAAAAAATAATCTAAACTTTTGATAATGAGAAATAGTTTGAAGGGAAAAAGGAGCCTGTGTATTTGTGACAAAATTTGTTAATTTGCTGTAGGAAAGAAAATTTGGAAGTGCATGGAGAGGGTACCTCATCAAACTGAAAAAAAAGAAACCAAACCCCGATAACTGACCCCAAAAAGTAGCAAAGCCAATTCCTGCTGCATAATTTAGCAACTTTTGCTAAAGAGAAGGAAAGTGGAGATTTATTAAACTCCTGTCTCCAGGCTGAGCTAAACTCTTCAGTGATTTTTTATGGATGAAGCTTTGGGTGAAACTGAAGGACAGAAACTCACCAACTTTACTCAGAGTCAGCTCTTGGGTGGGGAAAAAGAGAAGCCAGCAACAAACCTATCTTTTACAAATGGCAAATATTTGTTTGTAGTGTAGAAGCGGCCTAAGAAAACCAGGTTTTTTGCAGTTATGCAGATGTCTATCCCCAGTTATTTGAGATGCACTCTGTGGCTGATGCATCCTTGCCAGCAGAAGGTTTGTCTCACTATAGGATTACAAAACATAGTGCTGCTATCCCAGTACCATATGCCTGACACTGGGGACACTTTGGAGGCTTATCCTATTCCTGACACAGCTGTACTGGTGGATGTTTTGTGTAGATTAATCTTTCTGCCACGAATGTGAATATTATTTCTTAGTGAACTTCAGCAGTTGTGGCTTTGGCAAGGTACTTCCTTGACATGTCCTCTATTTCTTCTTGATCATTCTGGGAATGCTTGTTCCTGACTCCTTAGATAACAATTAAAAATAATTCTTTACAGGAGCTCTGAAAATGCATTCATTTAACTCATACTATTTTTTTTTTCTGTGTGTGTGTTTGTGTGTGTTGGGTTTTTTTGTCAAGGAAAATACAATTTATCTAGTGTTATGGTATAACAAGTGTTTTAGTGTAAGACTAGGGCATTAGGGATGGAGCTGGCATGGCTCATTGCTTCTGCTCTGTTCAGGCCCCCTCATTACCTACATTCCCAACTGTGGCGTTTTCTGTGGGAATTGCTCTTTAACAATGTACGCTTTGCCTGGATATTTACAACCTCTCGCTGGTCAGTGTATCAAAAGCATTTTCATTTAGAGGATGCATTTCAGGACTTTAATTGAGGAAATCTCTTTGTTCCAGGGCTCCATAATAAACCATACAAAATGCTGTCTTTGAACGAAGTAGGTCACTGTAACGCGTGCACACACAGAGTGATTCTCATCTGCTTAGGGCGGCCACACTCGCTTGAGCCATATCCCTGGTGAGCCTGTCCCTGATTTATCCTCCTTGGACTGCCTTGTTCACAGGGAGCTTATGCTGAAAATTCACTGCTGGAGGTCATTCTCCATTCTTGGCATCCCTGGCAGCCTTAAGCTTAAACTGCAGCCTCGTTTTCTATCCAATCAATACCACTCTTATGTCACTGAGTTTCCATGGTGCCCCCAATCTTCTGTCTACATATTGATGTCTGACAGCAGGAATAGCATTCTGTGTCGCTATATATACTTACCAAACCTGTCAAAACTATTTAGGGTCTGTCTCACTAATTTATGTCCATATCCTGATATTATTTGTATCTGTTGAGCTTTGACTGATGGAACTTGCTGCACTAAGGAATCGGCCCCAACAATGCACTCCAGGCATGGCTCAAGGGGTGGATGTTTTGAGAAAGGGGAAAAAGACTCTCTTCTAGAGTAGCTGGGGCAGTCTAGAATCCTTTGAGCACAATAGAGTCGTTTTGAAAACATCCAAGTCTCAATGGCTCCAAGTTAATGCTTTGGAAATCATTCTTCATTGTGCTGCTCTGAATGCACAGAGGGTCCTCTCCAGTGGAGCCTGGGGAGGAAAATAGAAAAGTGGGCATTGTCAAGTGCTCAATGTGTGTTTGAGGGGACTTCGGGGAAATTTGAGTTGCTTGTCTGACATCAATTTCTTCAGCAGAAGCACTGTGGAAAAATGGAATTAGAGGAGCCAGCAATGTCTTCTGTAATGTGGATGTTTTTGTTTTACTACAATAACCCACAGAGCAGAGTTGTTGCATAAGAAATGGTGTGGTGGTGTCTCTGTGGACTGACAGAGCAGCAGGGAAACCAGATGAGAAAAGGCACCTCTTCTGTACATCACTAAATTTCAGGGCACTGACTACTTGTTACTTGTGTCAGCAGTATTAGGCACTAAATAAAGACCATATCAATTTTTTTAAAATTCAAATATGCTTTGCAAACTGTTGATTTTGGATTGAACAGAAGTGGTCATCAGCTGACGATCTCTTTTTAATCTCACTGCCTTCAACATGAGCTTGATCCAGCCCATGAAATAAGAGCTGGCAGTCAGTATGGAATTTGCTTCTTAATATTTTTCTTGTTCTGAGTTGCCAGAAAAAGTGATCTTGCGATGCCAAGTTCATCAATACTTTTCAGACTCTCTTCAGGCTCCTACAGTTTTTTCCCTAGTGAAAAATAAGGACCTTGAAGGTTTAAAAGGACCTGTTGCAGGTGGTGGTATTAAAGTAGCTCAGTTTGTTTTCAGCAATGGTTCACCCTACCATGGTAGAAAGGGTCAGCAGGACTTCACCTGACTCTTGGCAAATATGTCTCACCTTCTTTTATTGCAAGGAACAGAACCGCTGTGCCATTTCAAAATATCTGGCTCTACCTTCTGCAGTGGCACTGTGATGTTTTTCTTATTTTTTAGCTTTTTTATTTGCTTCCTTGTCTATATGTGTGGGAGTGACTTTTGCAAAGCTGCAGTCGTCTTGCAGGCTGCTTTTTCATGTCTTTCAGGCTGAAGATTGAGAGAACACAGCTGTGGGCAGTTTGGTGGGAGATGAGAAGGGGGAGTGGGAATGCAATAAAAGAGAGCTGTATTGCTGATAAAGCCAGGGGATTTTCACCCTCACCATCCCTCCACTCCAAAGAGCCTTTCCAGAATGGCACATTCTGGTTTCAATGGGGATGACCTCTGGAGGTGAGGAGATGAGCTAACTATATCTGAGGCAACATCCAGCCCCACTGCATTGAGAAAAATGTATTAATGTGTTATTTTGGGCCTTAGGAGCACATTGCTTGGCAAGTGCCACTGATTGCATGGCAGCTGCAGCAGAGGGGTAAAGACCTTCAGAGCAGAAGAGGGTTACAGGAGTTGGGTGTTTTCAGATAAAAATAGTCTTTGGAAATAAATAGTGCTTGGGGCTCCTGCACACTGCCATTTAGTAAACTGCAAAGTTTTAAACTGGACCTTTCTCCTTTGAGGCCTACCAGCACTATTTCAGAGCTCATTAAATGTTTCACAAGAGCATTATAAAAATCTTCCTTCCTCATTAGTTTCTACATGGTTTCAGCATGGCTTGGACCTTGTAAACATCCCCTATTTAGTTGTGGATGAAACCATCATCAAATGGCTGTGGGGAGGGAAGAGAAAGAGGAAGAATTCTCTAATACCCCAGTCTAAATACCCCATTCTTTGACACTGGTCTACAGGTAGGTAGCTAACCACATAAACGAAACACAATTTTTGCCATCTTCAAGCAATATTTTTGGAGGAATTCCCTATCTGTACAAAAACTCTCAAGAGTAAAACCAGACAGAGCAATTGGGAAGGAAGGCAAAACTGGATGGGCTCTGTTTTCCTTCCAAAAGCCTCATCTGCACACCTGGCTGGTGCTCAGGTGTTTTAGGGAGGCTGGTCCAGCTGAGTGGAGACAGGCACAGCACTATGAGGGGGAGCTAGGCTGTTTCTTAGGCTTGAGTGCAAAGTTGGTCTTCATCTTCTGAGCTCATTAAGGCACAGAGACAGCTCTGCTGTTGTCTTCATCATCTGACTTTGCTAATTGCATCTACCTGTTGCCTTTTCTGCCCCTAAGGATTAAAAGGGAAAAAAAACCCCAGATAATTTGACTCCATGGGTACGTTGGAATTGACTTCCTTGTGCATTGACACAACCACTGAATATATATTTATGTCTGGAAGCCAGAGTGTCCCTGCACAGAAATAACTGAATTAACTTCTCAGATTCAGTTCCAGTGGGCACAGAACTTGTTTTGTTCTCTTTTTTTCTTTTTTGTGTTTTTTTTTTTTTTTTTTTTTCCCTCAGAGCCATGCAAACAGTGGCATTAGTTTCATAACCATTTAAAGATGATATGGCTCCTCCATTTAAGGCTTCCTTGTTTCTACTGGATCACTAGAACAACAGATTCATTTATGCATGTGTTTATTTTTTTAGCTCTACTCCTCACACATCATGTATCTCCAAGTGCAAAGGAGCCTTAGTAGTGCAATGCAAATGTATGCACCCATCTGTAGCCAACAACAGAAGGCTCACAGTCTGTAGCATCTTTTCTTCTGTGATAGGAGCATCCAAAATGTGCTTGGTACATTGTGTAAAGGTATTTGTTGTATCAAAAACTTTAGTTTTAAAGATAACTATTTTAGGTGTTCTGTCTTTTTTTAGCAGGTTTACAGCATGTGAGCAGCAGTGGGAAGAGTGACATTGTCTCAAAATGCCCATTTTAACATTTCTGTAATGCTCATTTTGGCACTTTGTCAGATGGTAAGGGATGGATCTCGTAAGGAAGGTTTGTTGTCTTTGAAAGTAAGATAGGAATTGATTTAGAAATAGCCTTGGTAGAAAAATGGCAGTTCTGAAGATCTGATATGGTGGTGTCTGTGCAATGGTGCTACAAAGTCACAGCTTGCTTTCAGACAACTAAGCTTCTTCCATTTCAATATTTAGTTCTTTTTCAGCTTACCAGAAATCATATTCTTCCTGTCTAGAAGAGATTAATTTTTAACCAGGCACACATACACATCCTCCAAACATTATTCAGGCAAAGTTGATGCTTCAGCAAGAGCTTCATCAGAATAAGGAATATGTAATTCAGTCTAAGATTTAGAAAGAGTACCTCCTCCTTTGTTTTGGCAACAAATTCTTCAAAATAAGACACAAATACACTATTATGCTGCTAAATGGTTGTGACTCTTCTTGTGCTTCTTGAAGCAAAATCTCATTACTTTCATTGAAAGTACCTTTGGAGTGAAGCATCTTTTAGTAAATTAGAGATAATAGATGGTTCTGGTATTCTGCCTTAAATCTGGTAGAAAGACACTCTGTTCCTTTAGTTTGCACAATACAAATTGCTTGTTTAAAAGTAGCCTCCCTCCACCCCCCCCACCCCCCCATCACATTGAACAGAAATAATCTGAAGTTCTTTCTCTGCCTAGGATGGTTTCACCTGGAAAACCTGTAGGGGTTTTTTACTGTGTAGGGATTTAGCTTGCTTTTTGGTGCTGAAAAGCCCCTGAGATGCCATGGCTGCTCCCCAATAGCCCGTGCCACCTGAGTGCCTGGCTGTTTGCTTGGATTGCTGCCTTCCCGGAGGCCGGAGAGATATTTTCCTTTGTGTGTGCAGGAGTCACTTGCTTTTATTAGCAGCCTGTCTGGCTGCAGCTGATACGCAGTGGGGACGGCCGGATGGAAAAAAAAATCTACTGGCCAACGATAGCATTTTCAGCAGTCTTCCAAAAATGCTGCAAGCTTTGATTCAGGAACTTGATGTCATTTCACTTAGTAAATCCTCACTTTGCTAAGCTGTCCCTTCAGCCCATGTTTCTTGTCCGATTTGCGCGTTGTCAGACGCTTTTGCTAATCTCTGTGGTTGATGTTTGCTGAAGTGATTATTTGGCAGGAGCGTGTGAGCAGGCGTGTGTGTGTGTGTGTGATTGCTGCTGGCACGGCAGTTGGTATGATATGGCATTAGCATACTTGTTCTGTGCTCTGGGCCTCCTCCTCTTCTAGGCTTATTTATGCAGCAGAAGGGACAAAAAAATAAAAACCCCACAAACCAAATCAGAAACCCATGTGGGAGCTGGTTATGGTACAATGATCCACTGGCCAGTTTGACCGGAGATCTGCAGAGTTCAGGGGAGCCTGAAGGTTGCTCTCATTTTCCTTCTAGCACTAATCCCAAATAGACCATCCACCAGCAGAGGATTTGTGAAGAGCTGGCAGGGATTATGGGCTGCCTAAGTAGGGGTGTCTGCATTGAATTTGGTCCTTGCTGTGCTTGCAAATACCATGGGAAACTATATTTGTGGGGTGGTAAAGAAGAAAAGGCAAGCTCCTCTCCCTTCATATTTGTTTAGCTCAAGGGTCTGTTATTAAATGGGACATGGGTTTTAGTTTGTATTTTGGACTCATTAATATTGAGTGGTTATTGGGATTGTAGGGTGTTTTAAGAGGTGCCATTGTCTTCTTTCCATCACTTCCAGTTTGAGCTATAGTCTATGTGTCCTGTGCATTGCTGGAACATCTTTATGGCTCTGAGTTACCTCACTGAGAACAGTGGGATTCACTTAGACAAAGTGTAAAAGTGCTTGTGAAACTTTTGTTTGGTCGTGCAAATTTCATTGAAAAGTTTAACATAATTAGTGCAAATAAAGCTCTCTGATGGCATAGTATGTGTTCAGGCCCATTGTGAGTGGATAGGATGAAAGCTCTTGTGAAATGTTTTCTAGCAATACATTTACCAGGGGGCCTTTGACAGCTTCACTTGGTATATTTCTGGAGACCTGTTTAAGCATGAGCTGCTCTTCTATTAATTTTTTTTTTTTTTTAGTAGAGTCAAGCTGATGATGATCTGGGTTTCTCCTCCACTTCCCAAGATAAACTGCTTCTATCAGTCCATGCTAATAACCATACCTTTCCAAGGTAGAGTCTGGGCCATATTGGATGCATAACCCCTGGCCAAACCTGTCCCTGAATGACAAGCTAGTGCTGTGAAGCTTCTGAGCTTATCCTGATGAGAGATGGAGACTTCCATCTTCCCACTGGGATCAACCCTTGGGTTTGTCTCTGAAGGGAGAAATCTTCCGGCCCTAATGTCTGAAATGTTTTGTAAAGTTGGCTGAAATCAGAAATGCAGGAGGGAGGGGAACATTTTCTCTATTTGTAACCACCTGGAAAATTTGCCATGTTTTCATGACAGAAAAAAAAAAAATCAGAAGTTCAAAAGGGATAGGAAAGTGAACTTCCTGTTCTTACTCATAATATTGGTCCAGAAAAGCTTTCAAAAACCTTTATAGGCACTTCCAGTATTTTGCAACGGAGTTAACATTTACAAACACCTCTTCTTTCATGGTGGAGCATGTGGTGTCCTACGTGTTCCTGGCCTTTCTTTGGCTGCTTCTCTGTGCCCAAATTCAGCATCTCTGTACTGGCTTTCCCAAAGGGTGAGAGCTTTAGAGAGCTGTGGTAGGTTAAAAAATAAAGGTGGCATCTTACAGCATGTACTTTGTTCATTTAGTTGCTATGTACTATATTGCAGTTTGAATTATTTATGACTCTGTCTGCAAGTCCCTTAAATAAGAGCCCCTCTTTCCTGTGCTAACCACAACCGTGGGACGAGTGGGTATGGCAGGAGAGTGTTTTTATGGAGGAGCACAGAGAGATGTGTAGAGACTTTGCCCTGACATCATGCTTTACACACACCCCAGAAGCAAGTCTCTGCTGGGAGAAACTTTAAAAAAATGTAGGGATGCTTAGCAAAAATGTGTTAGATAACTTTAGAGTTACCAATTGTGCAACATGTACTGTAAATGACAAGTTCACATCTTTATGCATTGACACTTTCAGCATGTGCAATAAGGCTCTGATTCCAGTTGGGATTTTACCAACTGAGATTTCTCAAGTAATTGTGGGTGGGAATTTCTTGTCTCATTTAAACTGCAACAAACAAAAAAACTCTGAGCAGGAGAAGTCTGTGAAGTGTAAATTATCTGTCTTGAGTCAAGAAAAATTGAGGTTGAAATATTTCATCTAAGGCTTATCGAAATGGAAATTTCTGTGTTACTGAATCTGTGATTTCAGGTCAGTGGAATTCCAGTTTGTATCTGAACAGTTCCAGCACTTAAAGGGCACTGAGAAAATGGAAACAAGAACTTAGCCTACTTTTGGGATAGACACATTGGCTGCAGTAAACTCTTCATGATGCCCTGTGATGTCCAGCTCATGCTCATCATTAGGGCATTTTTATGGTCATTGTGTCTCAGAAATAAGTGTTGTAGAACACAGCAGTGGGCAACAAGGAGCATTTTCTTACGTTTATCCTTTCCTGATCCATTTAAAGTTTTCTTCAAAGCATACCTTTGAAAATTAGAATCTAAGCGTAGTATTTGTAAACGTTTTAAACAGTTACAATAATTATAAGTTATAAAATTGTCTATTTATAAAATAATTTGAAACAGTTGAAATAATTAGAAATTGTTATTTTCAGTTATTCCTACTATTTTTGTAGAATTGAACAAAAATAGAAGTTTTATTTCTTTTTTTTTCCACTAAAACTTGTGCATTTCCTTTCAATTGCTTCACAGCACAGGGGTTTTTGATATTTTTTTTCTTTTTTCTTTCTTTTTATTCTCCCCTTCTAATCATAACTTCTCTTGCAAAAAGCATTTCAGCCTTTGATCAGTGCCCTTAGGAGAGAATAATCTTGGTTTTCACTGCCTGATGCAAAGTGTGATTGGTGTGGAATGAAAGGGATATTTTTTTTTTTAATCTCATTTGTATCTATCTGTCTTCTATTCCTTCAGCTTTAAAAGATACATTCGAGGTCTAAATACTTTCTGGAGTAGCAGAACTTCGAGGCTGCGGCTGCTGATCCCAAGTGAACTCTGGTTTCCTTGCTCAGATTCCTTTGTGGTCCCAGCTTTGCTGCCTTGCAGAGCAAAACCACTGAAGGCAGAAAATGCTTCTGTGGGAGCAGCTGGGTCAGTCTGAGAGTTAGGCCTGGCTTTTCCCTGGGCATGGACCCCTCCCTTCAGTCCAGTTAGAAAAGGTGAGAAAGAGCAGGAGTTGAGTTCTGTAAAAACCAGTCTTATGTGGATTTGTTAAAAACCAGACTGTGGATTTCTTAAAACTCTTTGCAAATAGTGTTCATCTTCCTTGGCTTTGAATGTGGGCAGGCCTGGGAGGGGTTTTCCCCTAGGCAGATAAGCCACAAGCAGTCTGTTTAGGTTTTGAAGATGTATTTTCATTACTCTGAGTAGCTAATGTTTCCTGAATCTTAATTTTGCACTCATGTGTCCATAATGTCCTTATTTTCATAACCTCAACTTGTCTCTGCTTTAATCTCTCTTCTATTTAAATAGTGCAGTGGGTCACCTTTCATAAATATTACACATTCTCTCATGTTTCTCATTTTCAGTAGCCTTTTACAGCCCCATGCCTTGTTCTAAATCAACAGAATATTTCAGTTTCTTTATTTCTAAGCTCACAATTCATGCCCTTATTTTAGCAATCACTCTTAGTTGAAATTTAACCCAGCATTCAATAATTTTAATTTCCACAGTCAAACATTTTTTTTACATTTTACAGCTTACAGTTTTAGAAGTGCTATTCCAAAGTTTTGTCTACTCTGAAATGACTCTTTTGCTAAGCACAGGGATGTGACATCATCTGTCTTCAGAACTTTTTCTTTTTTGATGTCTAGAAGTTAGTTCAGTAGTGACTGGTGTATAGTGGAAGCAGATATATATATATATATATATATATATATATATATATATATATATATATATATATATATATATATATATATATTTATAGTTTGTTTGTGGTTTTTTTTCCCCATTAGACTTCAATATGTCTGTGGTGAATTTTATCTGGTGTTTGTGTTGTCCAGTTGTCTGGATTGTGAGAACAAGGACCCCCACACTGTTGGTTAGCACCACATTATATGGGCAGTGTGTTTTTTGTGGCCTTGTTTTCCATTCTTTCTATCAGATACTTCACAAGTGCCTTCTGCAACACTGATCCTAGGCAGGACTTTGGGTCCTAAAACATCTCCCTTTTATATGAAAAGATTATTATTGTTATCCTGGGAGTCTCTGTTCCTTGGCTAATATTGAAAGAGTGGCAGTTACCTCTTGTCCTAAGATGACAAAGCTCTCCTAACAGTTTCAAAGTCTTTGAAAATCTGAACAATTTACATCTGGTAAAAAATAGCCAGGATATGTATTGGAAACCTTTTAGTAGGTTAGTAGGTTGTCATTTGTAGGTTATGAGTTATCATTGTGGAAAATGTGCTTTTTTAGACTTCTTTAGTTTGTGTCCCCTGTTTCTGACTGGCTGGTTTACACTTGCCTTTTACTGACTTTTCTCAGCTCTGGAAATGCAGTTTAGTGCAATCAAATTTCTCAAGTAGCTTCTTTTTTTCATTTGCGTTATTTTGTTTCCCCTAACTCTGTCTGGCAGTTCTGCACTTGTGTAACCCTGGGGCGTGCATCTCCCTTCCCTGCTCTGAAACAGGGGAAGGAGCCATTTAACTTCTGTGCAGTCTCTCTCCCTGCCCTCACTGGCTTTGCATCAGGAGAGTCTGCAGGACCCACTGGCTCTTCTGGAGTCCCGTCTGCTGTGTGCTTGAGGAATCCCTTATTACTTGTCACTCTGCATTTGCTTCCTTGTTCTTCAGCCCTGCTCTTGGACCCGCTAATCTCCATTTTACATCTCACCTGCCAAAGTTGTTCTCTCCTATTAGTTTCACTTGGGCTGCATTTCCATTTTCTTTCTCTTAAAGATATTCTGTGAGTGAATAAATTCTTAAACTACATTTGCAAAGTAATTTTTTTTTTTTTCTGACTGACCAGAAATATCACCAGTGATTGCACTTTGGCATCATTTCAGAATATCTATGTCATTCTTGGCATGCTTTTTGAAAGGATGGCTCTCGGGGAACAGAAAGAAGTGACTCCCAGATTCTGTGATTTTTAAAACCTGATTCTCTTAGCACTGATAATGACTTCCCAGTCATACACCAGAATCAGGCAGTGACTGTGGTGTGAAGATTTCAAATGACTGTGAGAGAATTCTGTGTTTACATCCTATGCAAATGTATCTGAACTGTTGCTGTCCTCACTTTAGAAATAAATCTAGAAACAGGCCCAATTCCTTAATCAATTCTTTTTTGTTGTTTGGGGCTTACTCATTGTAGATTTTCCTTCTGCAGTCTTCAAACTAACTGCCACCAACGTGAATTGGTTACACTGACAAGAATAGTTTATAAAAATTATCACACTTTCACCTTTGTGGAAAATGGTGATGCCGTCATTTGATCACCAACTATTTCACATTGATCAGCCCTGGTCTCAATTGGAGGCTGTGTATTATCATCCTCACAACTATAGCTCAACATTCCTAGCTGGAAACTCTCCCCTCCTGTACCTCCCTGCCAGGAAAGCCTGAGAAGTCCTATTTGTCCTTCTGACTTTTTCCTCCTTAGCTGGTATGTGAGCAATATTGTATGTTTTTGCCTTTTCAGAAGAATTTCCTCTAAGCATTTTGTCTAAAAGCCTGATCTGAAGTATCTGAAGGTCCACCAAAGTACCTAAATATATATGTAAATTAAACATATATATTTATATAGGCTCATTGTGATTTAGATTGGCTGTATAATTTAACAATTTTTGTGCTCCTGCCTTGTTGGGGGGGGATGTTTTTTGTTTTTTTAAATTAACAGCTAGGCAAGCTGTGCTCCAGGAAGCTGCTTGTGATATTAGAAATGTGAGCCAATTACACCCATATACATCTAATTTGTTGCCCTGATGCTTTTCAGCTGTGGTAAATGGATGACTATTTGAAAACAAGTATGTTGTCAGAAGTGAAATGTCCTGTGCAAACTACCCATTTTCCCTTGAGTCTGACTGTGTTCAGTTTATCTGATGCTGACTCAGTCTCCATGCATCTCACAGAAAATTATTTTAATATTAACTTCTCATAGTAACACTCATACATGTAAAATGTCTTTCATTTAACTCCTAGAATTATTTATATTATTTGCAAAATTTATGTTTATTCTCTTCTCTTTCCCCCTTTCTCATTCCTATTATGGAAAATCAGGTCTTAGTAAGCTGAGGTTGTGGTCACTTTAATGTTGTTACCTTTTAAGTGTGGAATCCCAAAGCAACTCTATTTTGAAAGAGAGGAAGGTTTTGTTTCAGCCTTCATTTTGGAGCTGTCCTGCATGCTCAGCAGTGATGGGAGGACAGGGCTTGGACATCTGCCACTGTGCTTGCTCCTCAGCAGAAGGTCATGTGCAGCCCTTTCCCCAGGTTGCATTCCTGGGCACAGATGGAATGAGAGAGATGGGACAGTGGTGTCTTATCACTAGCTGATGTCACAACAAGCAGTCTCAAAACATCTCTGTGCATTTTTTTTTTTCTATTTTGATGCATGCCAGTATCTTTTTAGCAGAAGAAAATCAACTTATGCAAGCATATACCAAGGAAGAAAAAGGCTATTTGATCAGGAAATTAGCTTGTCTTTAGCAGTTGGTTTTCTTTCTTTGTGGTACTGGAATGAGATTTATAACAGTGATTAGTAATCACAAGGACCACCCAAGTAATTTTAAATTCATATCTTTAGAGAAAAACATCTGTAAAGAAGTATATGAAGAGGAGAGAGCCAATTGTGAGCCTGAGCTGGGCAGCACCAACACGTTCTTCCTTTTTAGCAAACTGGAGTTTGCAAGTTGGGTGCACTGCCACTTGTCAGCCCTGTCTCTCAGCATTTCCATATAAGCCTGTTAACTGGATTGGGCTGGACTTAAGAAAGAGCTCCTTCCTAATCTTGATGAGCTCAAGTGGTTTTTATGGAGGGTGCTGTGCATGGGCACAAGGGCTTAGTGTTCCTTGTCATCATGTGAGGCATTAAATGCCTTGCAGGTTTTGCTGTGACACACACAGCACCAGGAGTGACAGAAGCCAGCTGAGGTTGCAGATAACTTCCTGCTTCTAGAGGTGGAGCTTTTATAACATTTGCCCACCATGCCTCTGAGTGTGGCAAAATGAAGGAGTGACAACAAATAGCTTTTATTTAAAGCCAGTCTTTGTTTAGGTGGAACTTGAGGGAAAATGTGCCTGGTTTGGATGGTGCTCCACTGTGCAAAGACTTTGGAAATGAAATAACTTGGCCTTTCTGAATAGCACACCTGTGTTTGACATCCAGCTGCTGATAGCACTGCACTGAACTGCACTGTTAGAGGATTTGTAGGGGAGGTAAGAATTTAGTGTGCTGGTCAGAGTTCAGTGGAAATGTTGTTGTCATATGACAGGTAGAAACAAGGACTGCCAGCTTCCTGGGACTGGAGTGAGCCTTCAGCTTGGTCTGTGGGATGTGGTGGCCCTGTTACCAAAGCAGTGCTGACTCTGGTGCTCACCACAGCTCATGCAGCATCCATGACGTTGTCTGATGGTGTGCTTTCCCATGTGTGTGCTTTGCAGGTTTCCAGCAGCTCTGTGAGGTCCCAGAGAAACCTACCAGTGATCCCATTCTCCTCTCTCCCTGTGTGTGTGGTGAAGCACACAGCATGTGTGTATAACAGGCAAATCACAGCAGCTGAGGTCAGAAGTCAAAAGGGTCTGGACAACTCAGTTTCTCTGCAACTGAGAGAGTTTTTCACTGTAAAATGGAACACACTATCCTTTGGGGTTAATAAAATGCACACATACAAAGTTTGGAAGTGTATGGTAGCAGGAGACTGTCTGAGAGCAGTTCCTATTTGCTGCCAGGAGTGCTGAGTGTTCATCTTTTAACCCAGTCAGTCCAGGACAGCTGAGCTCTAGCTGTGGTTTGTGTGAGCTGTTTGGTGCACAGGGACTGACCTAGTTACTGTGTGCTTTCAGTTATGGCACGTTTTGCTGTGAGGATTTTCAAGTGGGAGTTGGGTGTAGTGGCTAAAATGTGCTTGACCCCTTTTGGTGCAACTTCAGCATCTGCCTCCTTGGAGGCTGGGTTGGTTTGGAGCTGGGGAGGCTCCCAGAGAGGCCAAGACCTCTCAAAACATTTTAACTTTGTGATTCCTGGGACATCTACCATAGCTGCAAAGGCAGATGGTGTCCAAGAAAGGACCAGAGAGGATTGATTGCAGGGTGCTCTGAACCTGAGGAGAGCACTTTGATGTGCTATGCCAAACCTAGACAGGACATCATGAGAAGCTCCCAGGCCTAACGTTGATTGGAAAACAAGCTGCATTATCCTGCTCTTAGAGCCTTTTTTCCAGGGCCATTCTTGGGACAGCTGTTGGGATGGTGGAGCTGGGAAGAAGGGCTCTGACACTGTGGGGAGCAGTGGATGCTGCAGGTAGTGATTAAAAAATGGTGTGAGTGCAGGGACACCAAGGACAACAGAAGCAATGCATCTTTTTTTTTCCCTATCCTTGTGGCTAGAGCAGAACTGTGAATACAGAGGAAGTGCTGTAGGATTAGACATGTTTTGATGGAAGACCAGGGCAAGAGAAATGAAATTATGCCCTTTGAAATGCTTTGGCAGAGTTGTGTGTAGGAAGATTACATTTTGCTTGTGTGCAGCAAACTTGATGTAGCTAATAGTATTTAATGCTATTATTTGGTTTTTTGAGGTTTTCTTTTCCTCAATGTATTTACCACATAAAGGAAAACAGAATGAAAATGTTATTCATATATGTAGTACCTTCCAGGGAATTGGGAGGAGTCCAGTGCAGTTTGCAGTTGACTAAGATTTATTTATCCCTGGCTGAAAAATCAGTTCCTGGGATGCTGAAGGACAGTCCCCAAGCAGGTGTGTGATTGGGCTTTAAAAAAATTCCAGCTTCTTGTGTCATACTGTCCATTCAAAACATTTCAGGACATTTTAAAAAGCTGGTCATGATCTGGGCTCATGTATGATTGTTCTCTCCCATTCTCTTTCCTATCCTAATTACTTTTACTGAGCCTTGAGGAGAAATCCCACCACAAATTGTGTGGAGTCTCTGGATCTTTCACTGGATACAGAGTTCAGGCTTCCTCTTGCTCTTCATTGGGATAAAGGAGAAAAAAAAATCTATTGCTGAAAACATATTGGGTTAAGAAGGCAAGAGATGAAATAATTACACCCTCATGGCCCCTGGAACGTCAGGATAAGTGGGTGTAGCATCAGACTGCAGGGGAATTCGAAGGCATGGCTTCTTCAGAGACTTCCCTGGGCGTGAGCTGGCTGGTCTGGTGGCAGAGGAGGTTGATGTTCTGGTGCTCCTCAGAAGCCTGGGTGTTCACTAGCACCCCTTCCCCATTTCCCAGTCCCAGGGCCGCATGAGATAAAAGCTCCGTGGAGCGCCGGGGCCTTGGATCGGCCTGGCGAAATGCAGCCAGCCATTGTGAGTGTGGTTAATTCACACCGTGGCCACAGAAGACAAAATGGATCTTTGAGACAAATGTAGTGGTGGGGGCAAACCCATCAATCATGTGAATGCTGCTTTACAGTAATTCACAAGTGCAGCTTTTCTGTGCAGCGAGGGCTGGCCGGGCCCGATCAATCCCTTGGCTCCCAAATGGGTCTCAGCAGGCAGCAGCTTGCTCCTTGTGGGTTTGTATGTACATGAAAGCCCACTTTATATTAACTCTGTGGAATAGTATTTTTCCCCCTCTCTCTAAACCCCTTAGCACTAATTCAGTGTAATTATACTCACTGAATGCAGTACTGACAGCCTCACTCCTCCCCCTTTCCTGTCAGGATATTTGCCTAAAAATCTCTAGATGAAGAAAATCCAAAACAACGATGGGATTCTTTGTTCTGGCCTTCTGCAGAGGTTTTTATTATTTTAATGTAACCCAGTGGTCATGCTTTCAAGTATTTCCTTTAAAGTAAAAGATTGAAAACACGTTTTAATTTTTTTCTTTTAAAAATTAATGAAGAATTAGACTTTAGTCTATAAGGAAAATGTTAAATATTGCAAAAGTCATTACTAACGGAGCGTTGGAGTAATTATTAACAGTCTGAGGCTGCTGAGGACCTCTTTCTACCTTTCTGGAAGCAGGGAAAGATGTCAGGAAAAGGCAGGGAGCCTCTTTCCACCTGTTCCTTTTTGTGTCAAAGTCTGTGTCGTAGGGTTGGGTGACATTTTCCCTGTTGTGTTTCAGTGCTGAAAATAATGATGCAAGTGGCTTAGCACAGCATGTTTTAGTCCTTTCCATCTCTGTAGGTATGAATGAAACCTATGTAGTGGAAATTTTTGGAAAGCAGTGATTAAAAAGGATTTTAGGGGGTCACAGGAAGCAGGAATTGGCAGATGAGCTCTGAATGTAGTGCTGTGGAGAAAAGTCTAAAACCAAATCTTAGGCATATGCCTGAGAGGGTCAGACCATGGTGATGATGGGGATACCAGGATAAGGCATCCTGTGTTGGTGTCAACATTTTCAAAAGATGCAAAAGAAAAATATGAAAGGAAAGAAAAAACTCTTCAGCAAACTGGTGCCTGGAGAAAGTTTGTTCTGCAGCTTAAAGAGCTTAGTCTGCCTGACAAACTCAAGAAGAACAGATAACCACATTATAAATATCTCCTAGGGAAGAAAAATTACAAGTACTGAAGGCCTCTCTTAACTTGCTGGGGAAAGCTACGATAAGAAAAATTCAATTACAAACTAATTTACTATATTACAGTGTTGATGGTGCAAGGCAGGATGATAATTTCACAAAAGCTTTCCTTAGAAGGCAGTGGATCTCTCATCTTACAGAGTGTAAATGGCAAATGTGGAGTTGTGGATACCAGAAGATTGGTACAAGGAGCTAACTTGGGCCTTTTGCATAAGGACATCCATTTTGTCTTGACAGAAGAGTTTTTCTCAGCTTCTCAGGGATGAAATGTGGGCAGGTCAGGGAAGCAGAAGCTGTGTTTTGAAAGATAGCAAATGTGTCCTGCTTTAGCAAGTAATTGAGTTCCCTTTTTAACTGTAATATGCAAATACTGTAATTTAGGTGCCAATTTGCTTCCTACAAAGGCTGTGACATGTTGCAAGTCACACCTCTTGTGTTGCCCTTTCTCATATCAATTTGTAGCTTGGCTACTGTAAACCTAGAGAAATAGAGTCAAACATCATGTGGAAAGCAGAGGGAACAGAGAAACATGCTTCATAGAAACTAAAAGGGCCATGATGGGAGGTCAGCAAAGTAGAGAGTTGCTTACTCTTTCCTTTCTTGACATATTTTGGTTGTTGGTAGTTTTTTTCTGTTTTCTTTCTGTTTTTTCTCCTGCTTACCTTTTCTTTTTGGAGTGCTAGCTAAGTGCATGCTTTCCTTTCCAATCAAGAGTTATTTTCTTGACAGCAGACAGGCAGGCCCCAGCCCTTATTCCTGAAACCCAGGTCCTTGGGCACAGCAGGTCTCCATCCAGGCATTATCTTCCTCTCTTCAAATCTCACCCACATGAAGCCTCTTAGAAAGGTGAATCTGAATGAGGGAAAACATGCATTTTTGAGATAGGTGGATTGTGTTTTGGTGGGGTGGAGGAGGTGTCAGCTTTATAGGCTTCCTTTGCTCATGGGAGCCCCACATGCTTTTCTGGCCATGTGGATAAGCCAGTTCCGTTTCCAGAATCAAGGGGAATGCTGATTTTCCTCTCATTGAGAAGAATGAAGAAGCTTAGCAGCTTTGAACTCTAGTTCAATCTGAGCGCTGGCTATAGCTATAATAAATTGCTGGCTTTATTTAAGAAGATTCTGGAACATCAAATACCAAGCAGGATTTTCCCAAATGGAAAAATTTGTTTGTTCCTCTCTCTGAGAATATGGAACTGTGCCAGTCCTTAAATTGTGTAATACAGCTTGGGTGGGGAGGACAGGGGGCAAGAGAGCAGAAATTGTGGAAGGTGGTTATACATCAGTTCCACAGACCTTGGAGGGGCCTCTGCTCTCTTTGTCCTGCTTTGTTTCAGAGAAGGATCATTTTCCCCAGTGAGCATTGGGAGCCATTAGGACCCTTTTGTTTTCTCTATATGATTAATTTTGCCTGTTTTGATGGTTGTGTTGATCTAGTGGAGCTATCTGGTGATTCAACTTCAAGAGGCTGAAACTTAAGGCTGAAAACTTTGGATAGAAGTGCCAGGATTGGGCCAGCCTGGGTTCTGTGGAGCAGCAGGAAAGTAATTTGGATTTCTAGAGGTGGTGAGATATTTATTCTCCAGCTTTACCCAGGTAGCTCCTCCTGTTGCTACAGACAGTGTTTTCAACAAGTTATGTTGTTTAGGCCAAGGGGTCTTAATTTTGAACTTTTTTTTTTAACTTAATTTTGAACTTTTACCGAGGCAGTTGCCTCGGTAGGGAAATTGCTAGCACAGGAGAGGACATTTGTTCAAACAACACGCACAATAAGTGTTACCTGAGCCAGATAACTACAGATAAGCAGGCAGCTTGATGAGATTAGAAGGGCAGCAGTAGATACCACAAACAGAGGCATAATACACCATGAGCTATTCAGATTAGCTCCTAAAATCCTTAAACAGACTTTACTGAGCTGCGCCTGTTGAATTGTTCCCTCGTGGAACAACTGTGTTTTGATTTGTATTGCTGACACAGAGGAACCATCCATGCTACCTTTTGAGTGATTGTGAGCTGCCAAAGAGAGTTCAAAGCCTGGAGCACACTGAACTGGAGAGGCAGCCAGGAGCTGGTGCTCTTGATGAACAGATGGTGACCCAGAAAGCTGTCTGCTCAGCAGTAAGCACTTAATGACATGCAGGTGTCCTTCATGTTTGGCGCACTCAAGTTCTTAAATTTACTGTAGGAAGTTTCTTTGAAGACCGAATGAGGCTTCCCACCTCTGTGGAGCCATTTGTGGCACAATTTGCTGCTTCCAAAATCTGTCTGTTGATGTTAAACAGATGTGCAGTGCAGAGCTGACCTGAGCTACCCTGCAGCAGGAATCAACCAGAGACATCTTCATTCAGGACAATTCAGAGCCGTAGCCTGAGGCCACCAGAGAGAAGAACATTTAGAGGGTGACTCTAAAATATTACTGATATCTGCTCTTAACAGTAACACGAGTTTTTTATGCCAGAGCTGTGTGTTTGCTCTGTGTGGAATAGCATCATCCATTATGAACTTTTGCCATGCCCTGAATAAACAGTGATTTTTTTTTTTTTTTTTTTTTTTTTTTAGAACTAGCAAAAACCTTTCCTAAGTGATCTCTTTCTGTTTGCAAGCCAGCTTTGAATAGGCAAGGCTCCATGGAGGTGGGGAGAGAGGAAGAGGTCTGTGGGTCAGAGGCCTGGGGAACATGAGACAAGGATATGAGGATATGAAGAACATCACTGCTCGGTTTCTTGGTCTCTTTCCTTTCCCCCTCAGCTGTGTTGCAGGGCTCTCTCCCTTTGGTCCTTGCAGCTTTTCCACCTTTGCAGAGCTGTTTCTCATGAAGGACAAGGCACAGACGGGTAGCAGCAATTCTGCATTGTGCCTTCAGTACTGGCATCCCTCTGCAGTGGGATGTGCCTCACCAGCTTTAATAGGCAATACCTGTGGTCTCAGCAAGCTTTTGTGTGTTTGGAGGGATTGAATCCCCAATGACAGGGCATGAAAAAATAATAAAAACACCACCTCAACAGTAGGCATTCTGCAGGTGAAAAGGAGTGGTACCTGTGCCTACTTCTGTTTTTGATAGATGTATTTTGATAGCTATGGAAGAGAGATTTGGAAGCAATGGAGAATGCCAGCTTTAGTTTCAGTTAATTTGTATACAAGCTGCCAATTCTGTTTTTCTTTATTCAAAAAGCTTTGTGAAGATACTGGCTGCCTCTTACTGTGCTTCCCAGGCTGTATATTGTATATTCACTGAAGGGAGCGTTTCTGCTTGTGTGCCTGGATTTCCCTGCCTGAGGAATCCTCAGGGTAGCTCAGGCTGGGGCAGGGTGTGAGCCACCATGGAGGGTCATACAGATTAACCAAAGGCTGAAGTTTGAGTGTGAGCTCTGTGGCCAGCAGAGGTGCTAACATTCCCAGGAAGCTTGGCTTGGCATCCAGTTCCCTGAATTAACATTGAATCAAGTTTAATGATTCCTGCCTCTCGGGTGATACCTTTTCACTCGAATGCTAAAAAAGAGGAATTAAATAGTGGCAAAAGGATTGGAGGAATGAAAGAGAATCATGCCTGATTAGCTTTAGGAAGGAGGAAAAAGAATCTCGTGGTTTGGAATGGTAATCACTCTGCAAGGGGCAGCTATCTCCTGGAGCTATCACTTAATCTCTAGGTAGGCTCTCTTCTGAGTTGTGCTTAATGGGTAAGCTTTGGAGTGGCCTTCACTGAAAAGGAGAACTGCATTGTTATTTCTCTGTTGGGATAAGGCTGGAAGGCAGTCTTAGGTAAGAATTTGCCTTTTACTGGGATCTGCCCTTTACAGCTTTTCTCCCATAACCATTCCCAAAGGCCTTGCTGGCTTCTGCCTGATTTTTGGTATGCTTGAGATGAATTTTGACTGGTTATTCTGGGAAGTCATCAATTATGTAAATATCCTATTATAATCTATGACACTCTTATCTAATAACTTTGCAAAAGATTCTAGGTTTAGGGAGTCACTTGTCACAGCTTGTTGCCTTCCTTCTGTCCTGCTTATCTCTTTTTCAAGTGGTGCAGGCGAATTAAGCTCTTTGGAGCTGCTGCATTTCAGACTTTCCTTTCTGTCCCTCTCACTTTCTGTCTGTCACTGGCATCAGCAAGCTCCCTCAGCTCTGTAAGACAGCATGCAGTAGCACATTTTCCTTCATCTGACGTTGGGATATGTGGTGTCCTTTGGCTGTGTTTGTGATTATTATTGTTTGATTCGGGCGCTCTGAAAAGAAGGAGCTCTTTGCAGTAGTAGTGAGGTTGTAAGAAATGGGGAAATTGGAGGAACGCCCTGGAAAACTGGTGCTATGTCTGAGTGAATTAAGCTATTGCCTCTAGAGTGCTTTACTCCCTAGTGCTACAAATGGCTTTGGAATTTGATTGATAGCACACATGAAGACAAATCAATGTGATATGTGATGCAGAGGTGATGGGGAGGAAAGGCAGGTGTATGTATCAGGAGAATGATGACTTCTCTCTAAAGCAGAGGATTTGCTGGACCAAATTCAAACACTAAAACCACAGCTTTGTTTGTAATTATATTTTTTCCTTTCCATGAGTGGTCCATCCTTCAGACTTTCACAGAGATTTCTCTTCAGGAATTTCTCCCTTCTCCCCTCAAATTTATGTGTTTTCCTGGTAATCCCGTGTTAAGAAATTCTATCTTGGGAAGGGGCTGAGGAAACCACCCCTGCTCCCCAAACCAGCATCTTTCTTGGTGGAATCTGTAGTTTTTGCAAGTGAACTATGTTCCCTCACACCTCCTGTGCTTTTCTTTTTCAAATCACATAACTTCCTGCATGAGGTAACCTTTTCTATCTCAGGCTGTCTCTCTCCCTTGCCTGCTCTGCCTCTGGCTTGCTCTCTGGGTCCCTTGCTCAGTGATGAATGAGTTTCATTCATCTTTCTTTTGGGGGCTCTGTGAAAAGCTTTAGACTTTGCCTGCTCCCATTTTTTCGCTCAGCCATTCATTTCCATGGCGATGGAGAAAGGAGGGGGGCGGCAGAGTGGGTGGCAGTGGGGCCAGAGGTCAAGAGTGGCCACTTTCTGAATTAAAGCTTTGAATTCCATTAAAGGTGACACGTTGTAACCTGGAGTAACTCTCCAAGAGCTTGGCTGTCAAAGTCATCAAAGCAAAGGGAGAGGGAGGCAGCAGAAAGAGAGAGATCAGAGGAGGAGGAGGAAACCAAGAGCTTGGAGCTGCTGTCAGGATTACATCTGGTGACTTAATATAGGGGCAGTTCATTTGTGTTGCCATACACTGTGCTCCAAAATCTGCATGTGGATGGGGTGTGTGAGCTAGGGAGGATTCCCCTCGTCCTTTGATCAACAAATGTAATCTGCTGGTTAAGTAAACAGCCCTTCTCCTCTGAGAAATGGGAGGGGGAAATTGAGTGAGATAAGAATCCCAGCTACTTTGGCATTTCACTAGGTTATTTTTTAATCTCTTTCAAAGAGGTTCCAGGAGGACTTGGCCCACAAAGATGAGGGATGTTTTCTTGGCATCACACAAACAGTCCTTGAGTGAAAATCTGTGTCCCAGAAGACAGCATGTGAAACAGCAAAGTGTATCAAGCTGTTTCCAAACATCCAAAGTTTAGGTGTTTTAAGCAAAATTATTTTGGAAACTCGTAAATCCCTCTATTAAATAAAAAGCCAACATAAAACAACAAAAGCCCAAAACCAAAATAAATCCTGCTGAATTTTGACATGTGCAGGTGTTTTTTCTGTGAAGGTTGGTTATGCAGGGGAGGAATTGGAAGGAGGCACCAGCACCTCACGCGTTGTGTGTGTTACATTCTGAATTCACATCCCCTCTTTGATTGCTCTCATCATGGTGGTAATCAGGTCTGTGTTAAGATTCCCCTTTTTTACACTTCTGTCTGATGAGCCAGTGGTTCAAAGTAGAATTTTCTGTTAGCTGCCAAGTGTTGCAGGATCTTGTTTATGGTACTATTGAGTTTCAGAATCTGTTATTCCTCCATCTCCAAGCTTTCCGTTTCTTCCTGTATGATGACCTGAGCCTAATATGAACTAGCAGGAAAAGCTGCTGATTGTAGAGTGGGAAAAAAACTAACATGCTTGATTTCTTGAGTTTTCTGTAATAAATGAAAATGCAGATGTTTGGTGCTAAACTCCTTGATTGAGGAACCTGCTTGGAAACCTTGCCCCTAGCATTGTGTTTCTCAGCTTGCTAAATCTGCCTAGATCCCAGACTGAGCAATGCTGTTCTTGCCAGCTCTGAGTGTGCTGCTGTCAAAAACTGTGCTGAGTGATCAGCAACAAAAGTTTATAAAAGTCTCTCTGTACTCTGAACCACACATGATAGGAGACTTCAGCATCCAGGTCAAGTTGGGATGTCTGGAAAGACTCAGTTCCTTCTCATTTGGATACTTGACACTTTGTGGAAAGGTTTTCCTTGTAATTATGGTTTCTCTGCTTGTTTTGCTGCTCACTGAGCATCCCTGAGCTTCCCTGTGGGCCTGTAATGAACGGCTTAACCTGTTAAAGGTAGAGGAGGATGCTGAGGTTTTTATTTTGCTAGAAAGGTGGATTTATTTTGCTGGAGGCTGTTAGAGTTCTTGACTGAAAGTCAACTGTGACAGGCTCTTGCTGTTGTGTTTTTTTTATTATTATGCATCCCTTCGTATACAAAAATGAATTCTGGAATCTTGTAAATAATAATCTTAATGATTCTTTTTTATTTTCCAAGCCTGTATTTTCTTGGAGTTTTTCTACTGATGTGTGATACATAAGACAGGAGTAGCCAGTAATTGGTCTAGTAATGTAGCATATTATTTTTTAACCTTAGGCACTTCTTCACTTGTTTAAAAAGCAATAATGAAGGACTTGTAGCAAAAGCAGCACTGGATTTTTCAGACTAATTTGCACAAACCCTGCATCTTTGCAATGGAGTAAAAGTAAGAATTGAGGCTGTATATAGTAACTACCGGAGGTAAAAAATGAGATGCTAGGAAAGTTATTAGAAAAGTGTGACATTCATGGGCATTTTTGCTTGTTTGTTTTGCGGGCTAGGGAAGATAGGGAAGAAGTAGCTTGATTTGCCAGAAATACTCTAAACTGACAAGCAAAGGCAGAATGGAGGCTTACATTACAGAATGAGTGAGAGTCCTACCAGTCAAAGGTAACTCTAGAGATGTTAAAACTCCTGTAATGAGGGAGAGAATCATCTGTAATATTCATTATTCCCTGCTAAAGGAGAGACTGCTGAGAGAAAGAGCTCTAACTTTGGAGAAATGCTGGAGCTCATAAAGGCAGCTAGAGCAGGCAGGGAAAGAGAGGATCAAAACTGCAACAGCAACCCCTGGTTCAGAGGTATGCAAACTCAGGCCAGGGGGACCCCAGAAATAGGCCAGAGACAAAGTGAATGGAGAATAAAGGCATAGGAGGACTTTTTACATGAGAGGTAGAAGGAGGCAGAGCAGGGAGTGAGAGTGTAGAGTTTCTTTGTTAATAAGGAAGATATTGGCCTAGTTTAGCACACTCAGACTCTGTTTGGCAGCACATGAATAGGAGGGGAGCTGCTGTTGTGTTTGTGATTGTGGCATTTGGTGGGAGGTGTCCCTGCACCTGCAGGATGGGGAGTTTGGTGCAGCATCACCTCAGAGAAAGGGTGCTGTGAGCTGCCTCAGGTGCTGCAGTTGCACCAAGTGCACTGGCCAGTGAAGCAGGGCTGTTCTCTTTTTCTTCTTAAGAGATTTGTGTCCTATTTTAATCTGCTTTTGTTGGTGAGATGTTTGTTTGGAGCAAATCTGCTCCAGCAGGATTTTAGGTTCTGTTATTCCTCTATTCCACTCACCTGAAACAAACAAAAACTAAGACAATCGACAGAAAGCATAGAAATTTGATTTGCTGCAGAGACTGCATTCATCTATTCTGCCATCTTTGATCCTCCTTTTCCAGGTACGCTTTCCTTCATGTGACAGTCTCATAGTTTCACCCTCAAGGGCGTTGCCTTGCTCAGTCTTATTAAATTTCTTTGTATTTTCATATCTGCTTGGAAAACATTCTTCCCCTCTGTGTAGCAAACCCACTTGTTAATGTTGGCTCTGCCTTGAAAGGCTAGTGCTTATAGGAAGCTGGCTTAATTGTGTTCTGTCTGAGGAGTGAGAGTACTCTGCCTTGCATAAGCTGTATTAGGACTGATTGGGTAAAGCACAAGCAGTTTTCTTTCCTGTCAAGCCATTTTGAGGATCAAAATGCAGGAATACAGCATTTTGCAAGCTGTAGCAATCATGCCTTCATTTAAGAGCTGTGTCTTGCTGAAGAGCAGACATGGCAGAACATTAAATCACAGGACTTTTGCCTCCCTACCTGGCTGGATGCTGACTGTAAAACTTGTTAGCATGGATGAGGTGAGGAGAAGGGCATGCACTGTGTGTTATCTTAAAAGAGAAGGGGACAAGTGGTACTGAAGTAGCTTTTTGTTTGTAGGAACTAAGAGTAGCAACATTGCCACTTCAGCTGTGTCTCAGCCATGTGCAGCCCCTGACAATTCTGATAAAGTTCTGTATCTGTAGGAACAATGTTCTTGCTCCTTCAAAGAGACCTAATTGCTGTGAGGACAGCCTGGAGCCTGCAGGGAAATTGGTCCTCTGCTGGTCGTTTGTACCAAAGTAACACTTTGGACTGCAAAGATTTCTAGGCATCCTCTGTGTCTTCTTTGGTCATGGAGCCAAGAAGCCAAAGTAGCCTAATAATGGCTGAAATTGGTAGGAAGCCACCTAAATCAGAATTGTCTTTGCTTTGGAGGCAAGTCCAAACCTCCAGTAAATGCAGAGGAATGGTTTGATGATTTGTGCAGTCTGGGTGGTGTGAAGAGGTCCTGATCACATGAATTGTTCAAATACAGCTTCCCTGATACCTGTGAGCATGAATTGCTGCCAGGAAAGCTGGTAAGTGTCTTGGAATGGTCTGCTGTCAACTGAAATGGCATGAACTCCTGGGATGGTTTTGTTCCTTCCTGTCCCCAGTCTCCAGGCATTTTCACTAAAGAGTCCTGCTTTTTATTTCTAAGGTTATTTCTGGGTCAGTGAAGATGAAGATATAATCCTTGAGCCTTGTGAGGTAGTTACCTTAATCATCCAACCTTCTTCTGGCAGAAAGCTGCTTACAACACGCCTGTGCTGAGGCAGGGAGAGAGGTGGATGGAGAGGAAATAGGGTGGCCTGGATCACAGATCTGGAAATAGATGCTGGAAATCCCACTCTTCTGACGTAGAACTCCCATGGTTAAATCCCCTGACAGCCTCTGGCTTATGTAAATGTTTATATGAGGGGAAATCAAATTACTCCAATCTTCCAGCGGTTGAAAGTCTGACATCTACGGGTAATTGCTTTTCACTTATATTCTATAAGGTTTAGTAGTAACAGTTATTAAATTCTCTGTTTCCATGCTTTGAAATCTTACAGGGTGCTTTTTTTTAAAGTCTAAAACTTAGTGAGTTCCAGTGTAATTAAGCTGTCATCATCTTGGGATGAGAAGAGAATTTTCAGAAGGATTTATTTTTTCTCCATTTTCTTTGTTTAGTTTCAGGGCACACAAACTAATTGCCTGCTCTCAGGTGAGCTACTACCTCAGTTCCAGTGTGCTCATCCTGGCTGGCTGGGCTGAGCTTCATGTTCAGAGACTTTCTGTATCAGCCTTCCTCCTCAATCCCCAGCCTGCTTGTCCCTGTGTCTCCTGGTCCATCCCATTCCTGACTGTCATTTGCTTCCAAGTCCTTTCTTGTACCATCTGTTTTAGGCCTTTGCCATCTGTGTGACACAGTCCTCCATCCTGAAAGGGTTCAGAGTCTTTTCCTTGAGTGACAGAGTTGGGACTGATTCCTGTGCTCAGTGTATCTAACATACAGCTTTTGTGCCATCCCTCTCAGCTTTTGGGAACTGTTTCTCATAAGGTGAATATGCAATATCTGTGTGCTAGGACTTGACTCTAACTTCAGGAGTGAATAAGACTTCAGGTGACAGGTCATGTGAAAATGCAGTGATGTAGTATATTTGCTTTTTAAATATATATTTAGAAGAATTAGGGGATGAGGGATACAGACAAATGCAAATCCAAGTCCTTGTCCACCTCTCACTGGGTTCATTGTGCCTGAATCATGACTTTTCTCTTTTTCTGGAAAACTTCAAAAAGGGCAAATGCTGACTCTGAAAAGATGAAGCAAATGATTGCTGCTCCTCTTTGGTTTGTGCTGTTGTAGTGGGAGGGCAGATCAATGGGGTGAATGAGGAGCTGGCTATCTGCCCTATCTGACCCATAAGGAAACATGGTCCTGGGGTAGAGCAGGGCTGGGGTAGAAGAAGCACTGGCTTTATTCCATCCTTTCCAAAGGCAGGCTGTGGTTACTGCCACTCCTGTCCGTGTGGTAGTGAGGATGTATTGCAGGCTGCTGTGCATCAGAGCATCACAGTAACCAGCAGTGCTGCTCTGGGAGTCTAGGAAGAGCATCAGACTAATTTTCTCATCACTTTTGGCTGATGTGATTAGCAGTCAAGGCTAATTACCTGCAGGAATGCTCCCGCTTGCCTCCCTGAATCCATACATGAGAAAGCTGGTGTTATGATCCTTGGCAGTATAAGCTGTTCTTCATCCTTTCTGTCATAGATGAAGATATAAATATTAATGAATTAAAAACAGGGTAATGCTTCATGCTCTTTCCTCAACTTGTCTTTTTTCTGTGTTCTGTGTCGTTTTGTTTCTCCTATTGCTAGAACAAGGAATGACTGGAATGTTCTCAGATGCAATCTCATATGCATATATCCATTATGCAAACAGATACAGGTTCTCTTTTTGTAGCAAAATGTAAAAGTAGAGAGGAGCCAGCAGGTCTCAGTCTCACAAAGTACCCAGAAGGGAAAACCTGAGATGGAAAGGCTGGATTTTGGTGTTTGAAGCCTTCCCTCCTGTGCTGGCAGTCATCACTGAAGGTGCCTTCAGCCTTAGTGGGCTAATTGGTCAGGAGTTAGGGATTGAGAATCATTAAGATTGATGATGCCCAGGGAGAATGATGGGTGTATGGCTGAGATCCTTAAAAGCCTGCTGACTGAGTGGTGGCTTGGCTGCTGGAGATTGTGTGGCTGCAGTAATGCAAAAAGTTAATGAGGTAAGTTAGCCCCTAATGAGCCCTGTGAAGCCAGAGATTTCCAATATTCCAGCTACTCAGGGTGGAGCTGAGCTGCAGTGATGTTTAGCTGTATTTAAACTTCACTGCTATCTGGGAAGTTATCAGCACTTGCTGAGCCCTGAGCAGAGGTGTAAAAGATGCACATTTTGTGAATCTAAGTATCTCACACACCAGTCCCTTAGGACTGAACAGGCAAGCATTTGCGTGATTAACCCTATCAGCAGAGGAAGTTGCCAGAAAAAAATAATGGAGTTTGTGAGATCCACACATTCATTAAAGGCAGCAAGTTCTCTTAATGTGGGTTTTTACTTTCTAAAGCATGCAGCCTTACAGACATGAACATATGATCTTGGAGTTTTAAATTTGACAAAAGATCCAATGCTGGGTCCATTTATTGTTTTGGGCTTTGCTTTATTTTGGCTTGTTTTTTTAAAGATTATTATTATTTTTATTTTTGTAGAAACTGAGGTGGGAAGGGACAATGAATGTATGAAATTTTCCAGTACTTTAAGCTTTGTCTGTAAATGAAACAGTTTTTGGCTCTGCTTTCTCTTGGCATGTGATGAACAATAACAAAAAGCATAATTTTCAGAAAGTTTTGACAGTGAAAGGTTGTTCCTTGCCCTTCTGTCAGCATTACTCTTTCATTTTCCAAATTTCATCAGGATTTATGGTGCCACAAGGTCTGAGTTGGATGTAAGTCTTTCTGTTTCTGCTTGGACTGTGCTACCTTACTCATGCCTTATTGCAGCTGTAACTTGAACTCAATCCTCAGAGGTATTTTCTCTGATAGGGACTAAAAGTCAGTCTCAGGAAAGCTTAAATACACTGTTTCTTTCAGGCAAGATATTTTGGAAACTACACTGGACTTTTTCTACCTTCTTGTTGCCAGTAATTTCCAAATCATTTGGTATAATTAAAAAGAGAACAAAGTATTTTTTCCCCCTTTTCCTATTGGCAACATTTAACTCAAAGGGAGGCTGCATGTTGCCAGAGTCCTCCCACTCCTGTCCTGTCCTGCAGGGACTCTGCATATTGCTTCGGAGTGTGCCAGGACCTTTTGGGACACCCACACCCTGGGAGAGAGAGGAAGATCAGCCATTTGATGGTTTTCCTGCATTGATTTTCTGACATTGCTATGAAAACTGTCAGGGATGTACTTTCACTATTATATTTGTGGCCATCTAAAGCCTTTAAAAATATTTTTTTTCTCCCATGGTTGTTCAGGACAGGGAAGTGGTCACATGAAGATTTTTCACATTCTGGTATATCATCACCACCAAGCATTTTCCAGTATAAAGCATAAATGGCTACTGTTGAGGAAATAAAGGTCAATTAATCAAAAATACAATCAGTCATGAAGTACAGTATGCCCAAAGATCAAGAACAGTCTTAAGTAAAGTTTGTCTTTGTTACTTATGTTTTAAGCAGCAATGTGTTTGGGTTTGTTTTTTAGTTTTTTGGTTTTTTCATTTGAATGGTTATGCTTTAGAATGTAAAGTAGGGACTAAACCTGAGTGTGACACAGAAAATTTTACATACAGTGCCTTGGACCTTGGATCACTTTCCTGAAATATTTGCATTGTGATTTATTCCCTCAGTCTTAAACTGGAGCAATCATCTGCATCACTGGCCATAGAGACCACTGAGAGTTCCAAAACAATTGATAATAACTGGCTTTGGAATTGTTGCATGTTTAGGTGTCTCCCATCATTACAAGGATTTTATGGTTTGGCATTTTGCCCAGTCATTGGTTCAAGGTGAGTATAAAACATTAATGGATCATTTTCCTATTCATTTGAATGAGGATAGATAATTTAAAAAAACACACAAAGCAGTGAAAAATTGGGCTGATGCTGTTCTTTAATGTCTTCCTGGTCCATAAAAGTCTGTTTTGGCATCTAGGTAGACTTTGTAGTTCAGAATTGATTTCTAGATAATGTGAACCTTATCACCTTTCTTTTTTACTATGTATATAATTCTTATCTTCCATCTCTCACCCTTTCAGTACATTCTTAGCAACTTCACCTAAAGCTTTGATGTGTACCAATGCAGACCTTTAATCAGTGTTAAATTTTCTACTTTGCACAGTTTGTAAACTGAAATTACTGGATTATCAAACCTTGACCTGTGTTGCTAACTTATTTCTAGAGATCAAACAATGTAGGCTTTGTTTTTTTTCATTTCATGTGGCTGGGGTTGAGAATTTTTAAATTAGACCCCAGCCATTGCTCTTGGTATGGCAGTACAGGGAGGAAAAAAAAGAAGCAGGAAAAGGCCAAAGTGCAGTTTGATACTTTGGAAATGCAGCACAATGAAAAGGTGAAATGTTATGGTGGCAGAATTTAATTAGCTGTGAGATAAGAGAAAACAAATCATGACATTTATTTTTAGGAAGAAGCCTCCCACAGAGAACTGTGAATACCTTGCAGGGAGAAACAGGCTGAAAGGGGCTGTTCAGAGTACAGACATTCTCATTTAGCAATGAAGCAAGAAAGTATCTTTAGAAACTGAAGTTTTTATTTTTGTTGTTGTTATCACTATTAACAATGCCACCCATGAAGAAGAGTGGGTTTCTCCCACAGCCACTAGTGACATCCTAAGAAATCCTGGGGATATTAGGGAATCCTAAAAAAACAGTCAGCTGCTTTTGCAGACTAGGTATTCCAAAGAGAATATACTGCCTTTTTGGTGAAAGAAGGAAAATAAGTCAAATGGTAAATTGAGATTGAAATGAGAGAATAAGGTAGAGTGAAAAGGGGAAAGAATGGTGGGAAAATCAAAGTGAAAAGAAACTAAATAAAGGATCACTTAAGAAGTGCAAGGGTAGACTCTGGAAATTAGTATAAATGGAAAAGAGCTTTCTTTTTGCACTTCCTTTCTGTCTGAAACAGTATTTTGCTAACTCTCAGCTTCCTGTATATTAGTCTGAATTAGCAGATGTCCTGATTCTCTGGATGGGGTCCCATTCTGTACAGCATCAAGCTACAGGATGCAAAAGGCCCTGCTGTGTCTTTTAGATGATCAGCAAGAATAATAGCTGAGGAAATACAGAAATGGGATTTGTTGTCTTTATCTAGGTCATATGAGTATAATTAACCCATTGCAGACAGCAGTGTTCAAATAAATATTTTCACATAGAGGTGTGCTTGTATACTTGTATATGTGTGTGCATTTGGTTGGTTATACCAAAAAGTCAATTAGACAAGGAATAGTCAGAAAATGATAGATGATGAAAAGCAGGAACTGACAAAACAATTTGCTTTATGTCATTGTGTAGCATCCCGTTTGCTCTCTGTCATGGTTTAACCCCAGCTGGCAGTTAAGTACCATGCAGCCAGTAGCTCACCTTTTTCTCTTGTTGGAATGGGAGGATAATTGGGAAGAAGGTAAGATCCATGGGTTTGAGATAAAAACAGTTTAAGAACTGAAAGAGAATATAATATTTATAACTCTCCCTTTGTAATGAAAAGGGAGACAGCACAAAAGAGAGAAACAAAAAAATAAATAAAACCCCAAGTAAAGCACATAACAATGGTTCCCCACCCACTGACTGATGCCCAGACAATCCCTGGGCAGGGACAGGCTCCTCCTGGCCAATTTCTCCCAATTTTATGTACTGAGCATGATATTCTCTATGGTATGGGATAGCTCTTCACTCAGCTGGGGTCAGCTGTCCTGTTTGTGTCCCCTCACAACTTCCCGTGCACCTCCAGCCTGCTGGCTGGCAGGGAATGAGAAGCTGAGAAGTCCTTGACTTAGTATAAACACCACTTTGCAACAAGTAAGCATCAATGTTTGATCAACATTATTTGCATATTAAACCCAAAAAGCAGCACTGTACCAGCTACTAGGAAGAAAATTATCCTACTCAAAAGCAGGAGATCCTTCCTCATTCTTGTCAAGTTGGTAGAAGTTGCATATAGCAGCGATGCTGTGTTGGGTAACACCCTGTTGGATGTGACAGTCATGTGTGACTGACCGCTCTTGTAGGTACCAGAATTCAGCCAGAGTTCACCTACAATTCAGTTTTGGCTTGTTTAGATGTTGTGTATCTGTGTGCAAGTTACTCTGCACTATCTGGGCTCTGGGGGATGCATAATTGTGGCTGTTGCTGTGCTGGGTAAGGGCTGAATAAGTCAACACCGCCCCTTGTCTGAAGCACTGCTAGCCCAGTGGGGGAAAAAATGCTTAGGAAGAAACATTCATTCACTATTTCATTCCTTATTTGGTGGCAGGATATTCCCCTATGGTAATTACTACAGTGTTGGTTTAAAAATCATCCTCTCTAGCTCAGCCAGAGGCACCTTTTGCATGAGCAGACAGCTTAAAATCCAGCAGAGGGCAATGCTGTATTGCACCTATACAGCTACTGTAAATGAATCTACCTCGAGGACCCTTGAGTTTTCTTCCCTAATGAGAAATCATGCATTTAATTCGTGGCAGATTATACCAGCCTTGTGGCTGGGATTTTGCAATAAAGTCCTGAGGTGTTTCTGGAAAAATCACTCCCACTGGAGGTAGGTGTGTTGGCAGTATGAGGATGGACTGATTACATTGCAGGTTTGAGCTGTGCAGAGATAAACTGCTAAAGACTTGTCATAACTTTTCACTAAAACTATCAAGAGTTAACATCTCTCACCTTTTCTTCTTTCCCTCCACAGTACCTGCCCATTAACTTCAGCTACTGCAGTTTTATTAAGGCCTTTTGCCTCCACCAGTATTTCTTGCAGATTCGCAAAAATGAAAAATGACAAAACTCAGTAGTTAAAATAGACTGTGTTCTTGGGAGACTCATTGAAATGGAATTCCTTTTTTACATAAATTGTAAAAACCATGCATACCATGACACTTTTCTGCTTATTAAACCTCTGGGAAGAAATTAAAAACAAAGGATCAATGGGAAGTGCCATTTAGAGTTACAAATACATTCAGCTCTCTAATCCCTCACGAAGAGTATAAAGAGCAGTGGAAAGCTTACAGGGTCTGGTGCATTTCTAGACTGCTTCAATTTCAGAGGTTATATGACACTGATTTCATTTGAGGTGGATGGCACTGCTGTTGTTTCAGGACTCTTGTGTGTGTAATTCTGCTCTAGCTGAAGAATCCAGAGCCTTTGGGAGCTCTTTGCTCTCACAAGGGTCCCTGGGCCCAGAGAGGAGCCCATGAAATTGGTCTTTCAGTCACACACTAACTTGTCTTTATTGCCACTCTGGAGGCTCACAGTAGTAGCACAGTCCCTGGAAAGCTGCTTTTGCCATGCTAGTCTCCAGATTCCTCAGTCAGCAGTAGCGGTAAAGAGTTTCAGTTAAGTTTATGGGAACAGAAACAAAAAGTGTTCACAAGGGATTCTGTCTTGAGTAAAGCATCTCTTTGAGAAGTCTTGTGTACTTTTCCTATCCTCCTCACCTTCACCAATGGAGAAGGATTTCACTTTAGATGTCCAAAATGTGTTTGTGTTTTTATCACACTTTGTATTTTTTCCCTGTTCCTAACTCCAGAAGTCATCAGTGAATTCCAAATCTTGCAAGCCAGTTTGTTCTAGGGCACTAGCCATGCTTATTAGGATGCAGGGCAGAGAATCCATTTTCTGTGGTTTGCATATTTGATTATAATTGCAGAGAGCAAAGGAGAGGAGAGGGTGGAGGGGATGAGGATTTGTTTCACTGGTGCTTACCTCTAGGGTGGTAAGGATGGTGTGATATTGAGGGAGGATATATTGGAAGGGAAGGAACACAGTAATGCCTTGCTAATTTGAACCATGGGTGATGCACCTTTTTGCATTTAAATATTTTGTTTTGGAGGATCCAACTAGCACAAAGAGAACTTGCTGGGGAGGAGCAGATTCCCCCCTTGCTTTGTCTGAGGGATTCATGCTGCTTTTCATGTCCTGGGCAAGCACCACAGAGAGACATCCAGCCTGGGACCAGCAAAACTCTGTGATTGATGGTTTATACACCATTATTGTAAAGAACAGAAAATCAAGAAGAAATTAAATTTTATGTGGTTTAGGACAGTGGATTACCTGAGGGAGGTAGTTGTGAGTTTTTCAGTGACAAACTTTACAGTCTGGGAATTCTAACTAATCTCCAGACAAAATATTTTTCTTAATTGATCTGTGCAGAAATGAAGATGACCTAAAATTCCAAGTCTGGAGCCAGTCCCCTCACAAATTCAGTGTGTGTGTGTGGTTCCCTGAGTGAGACAGACTGCCTGCTGCTCTCCAGGAGAGCTGGGTTCCTGGATCAGAGCTGTAAATCCCATGCTGTACAGATGAGTGTCTCGAGCTGCCTCCTCAGTAGGCACCAAAGCCCTGGAGCAGCCAAGCTGTGTCCCAGGAGGAGGAGCTGTCTCAGGTGCTGTCCCCAGGCTGTACCTACCCCAGTGAGGGCTTCAAGGTGCTTTTGGGTTTTGGGTCCTGTCTGTCCCCACCAAATCTAGCCCCAGGAACAGGTGTTAGAAACTGATGAGAAAAAGATATTTATTTGTGTAGTAAACAACATAGACACAAATGCTATAGATACAAAGGAGGGTGAAGGTGAAAAGACTGCCGTGGCATTTCTCTTCAGCGAGAACTAAAGCCTCCAAGTGTTGTTTATAAAACAAGCCTCAATATCCAGCTTTTCTCAAGTCTTTAAGAGTGCAAATATAGCTTGCAGCCAATGAAATTTCATTGTCTCTGCTCTGTGGCCAAGTAAGGGTTTTAATTATATATTTTTTTAAGGACATTGGGACTGGGTCTTTGAATACTGAGTCCCGGCTGAGCATGAATTCAAATGACTGAGGCCTAAGCCCCTGATAATAAGGGTTTATTAAGGAAGCACTAACAGAGCTGAACTGGAGTGGACTGAATGGCTGAACCGAAATAATGGGATGCTTGTGGCAACCAGAAAATGATTGTTTATTGGCATAATCCCAGGATAAACTTCTGCCAAGAGCACAGGGTCTTTCCTTGCCAAGTTCTTCATATGGGGAAATACAGTACTGAATTTCTGCACGTATTAGCAGTGCAGAAGACTGGGAGGAGAAGTGGCAGTCTGCATGAGGAAGGGAAAAAATTGTACATCCCAAATGGTGTAAACACTGTGATCCCTAGAGCTCCACTCAGCAGCAGGCTCTGAAGAGACCACCTGGGTTTCAGCTTGAGGAACATGGTCTGAAAAACATGGGTTTGGCTACGGAGTTTTACCACTTGAATCTCTTAAGTATCCCCGCATGCATCATGCAGAGAGCAGAAAAATTTGGAACTTTTTCCTAAAACTCCTGCCTCTATGATTGTTGAAGTGCTTACAAGCAGTTTCTTTCACTCATGACTGTTTTGCAACTCTGCTGGGAGATGCATTCTGAAGAAAAATTCTGTTGAATAACACTTGGCAAATATTTTATTCACTGAGAAATGCAGTTACACAGTGTAGCTACTCATGACTGCAGGTAAAGTTTAAAAGTTTTTGGAATATCTGCTGTTCATACAAGGAAGAAGAGAGGCTGCTCTATATCATACTCCCTTGCCCTTTTCTAGCAGTCTTTTGAATATGATATTTAGTGAGGGAGTCTTGATTCACATCACCTCTCTGTTGGGCTGGGAAATATTTTTCTTTTCAGCCCAAAACTGGCATATATGGATGCCATAAATATTGTCCTATGAGGCACTTTATAGTGGTAGTTTCCCATATATCCTGTGCTAAACATGTGGTATAAAATACCTAAATATTCCCTGGGGCATAATAATCTCACCTTCCAGGAAAATACCTTGGAGGCCATCAGAAATATCTGTGGTATAAAACAAGTTCTCTATATGGGTGATTGAGGTTCCTGCCTGAAAAATCACTGAGATGTAGCTGGGGCTATTTTGAGGAGAAGGAAACAGTAATCAAAACTACAGCTATTAATTACAGAAGACAGATATTCCAAGCTTTAAAATTTTATTTTTAAATTAAGCATAGCCATAAATGATTTTTCTCTTTCTTTTACTTTCTGCTGGCAAATTAGCACGAAGTTTGTGTGACTAACTGATTGTTAAAAGTGCCAAAGGGTTCTCCAAGAGCTTCATCAAGAGACTGGTTGCTGAAAACCAGTCTAGTTTGGAAACATGTGGAAAATTATATTGTCTAGGGAAAAAAAAATCAATCAGTAGATCATCGAGAAATCTGAGCTTTTCTCAGCCTGTATTTTTTTTTTCCTCTTTTTTACTTTTAGTTATTACGGCATTTGGATATGTAGCATAGATGCAACTTTAAAAAATTACATTATTTATATGATAATAAGAACTCAATTTGAATGAAACTTGCCTTTCAGCAGTATTTCAACACCCTCCAGGCTGTAGCCTCCCTTTGGAGGTTAAAAATGCCAACTTCTTCCTTCCTAAATGCAGCCCTATCTTTCTGGCATCTGCTGGCTGATTCTGTAATACTGTAATACACTAAATCATTAGTATGACTTCTATCATGCAAGTCTGTGCAGAATCTGGACATCATTAAGAAAAAAAAAGGAAACAAAAATGAACTAAAATATCTCTTTAGCCATTATGGTTTGGAAAGACAACTCTGTAGAAAGCTTTTCACGTGTGACCTGTTGCGTTTTTATTTATGTAAATCTTACGTAAACTGAAAAGTAGTTCTGGGGTCATTTTGTTGTTCTCAGCTAGCTATTAACTCTCTCCACCAAAGCTAGTGGTTTTAAATGTCACTGTTTAATATTTTTTTTTCTTTTTTGAGTATTTAGTTTTCCTCTTTGGACTCTCAAGCTAACAATGGGTCTGGTTCTCCCCCTATTAGCTGCCAAAGTCTCCAGTTGTCTCCCTGAGATTTTCTGTCTCCTACTTGCACATTGAATACTGAGATCTGTGGCAGATGCAAAATGAAGACAATAGGAACAGTGTGAAATATGTATTTGCCTGCCCACATGTTAAGAAGAGTTTCACCTCTGTGCTGCAAATTTTGCATTAGCAAGAAATTTCAGTTTTCTGATTAGTGTTGTATGATCTTGCCATCAAAGAATTTTTTAAATGCATAATACCATAAATAACTCCTCCAGTTTTTTTCCCCCTCTGGGGTTGTTTTATGTTCTCCCAATGCTAGAAATTATTCTTAGCATCAGAGATGTAGATGGAATAGAATGTGTGTCTGGTTTTGGAATAACGTTACTTCCCTTAGGAGCTCTCACCTTCCAGTGGTTTGGTAAATGCTACCTTCCAGTTTAGAGAGAGGACATTTTATTTTATATTGTCTCTAATATGTTGTTTAATTTAATTTAATTTAATTTTATTTTATTTGTTTAAAAAGGGTTAGTAGTCTTGAGAGAACTCTGGAACCTAAAGCAGTCATGAGGTGCAGAAGAGCTGATAAGGACATTCTCTTTAAAAATGTGTGCACAAGGGTAAAGGAACAGAGAGGAAGGGAGTTTTTCTGTGATTGGAGAAGATGAGACTTGGAAGGGTAATTGAAAGGATAGAGTGAAATGGTGTCCCTTAGTTTAGAGCAGGGATGTCAGATGACAAGAATTTTTCATTTGAATGGAGTTTCCTAATTTTTCCACAACTTTTAACCAGATAAGGATGATAACAGAGAAGACAAATCAGCCATGAAGACATGTTCCCACCATGCTTGGGTAGATGAAAATAGACTTTTAAAGAATTGAATGTATTTTGACCTGTTGCATTGCTGGAGTGTAGCTGAGGCAGAGTGTCCTTTCAATAATAATACAGACTGCAGCCTTACTCTGTAGCTACCAAAATTTTGCTGCAAGGATGCAGCTCTGTATTGACTTCCAAAATAGAAAGGTTTGCATAGAAAGTAATAAAAAAGCCCAACTGTTTAAAAGCCAAAAAGGCTTCACTGAAGTCTCACCTCAGGTAAGTTGCATGCTGTACAACTTCATCCTCTGTCATCTGAAATTTTATAGCTACAGTATAATTTGATATTTTTTAGCATGGATAGAAAATGAAACTTATTCTAATAAGATAAGAGACTGGACAGAGACAACTCTGTCTTCCTGGGCGTATTTGAAAGTGGGATTTTCTGTCTGGAATGTTTCCCTCATTGAGGTGAGAGACTATTTTCTCTTAAAAAAGTTCTCTGTCACACACATCTTTTGGATAATTACAAGCAAGTTGATTTATGTCTATAAACCTCAGTTTCTGTTCTAACAAGTGATGTTGATTGTACTTTCCTTCCTTCCACTGGCTTCCTTGTTTCTAGGACACAAGAAATCTCCCATGGATGGAGGCACTACCTTGTGGTGCTGACACCATCAGTGAACATCCTGAAGCTGCTTCACTGCAGCTGTGAGAAGGTTATTCCTTTCTAGCCCTGATAAGGTCATGGTGAGCTTTGGCCTGTGTCCAATAACTGAAAAGGAAATGGCAGGGCATCCCAACTCATTTTTGCTACTATTAAATTACACGACGAATGATCTTTCATGAATTTGAGGGAGGGTCCATCTTAGTTGCTAAAATTGCACTGGGATAAGTGGGATAAGTGAGGCAGTTCCTGAAGTTCTAGCCAAGTGGGAAGGGCTGTGAGGTACCTGACAGGAGGTTGTGGCGAGGTCAGGGTTAGTCTCTTTTCCCAAGTAACAAGGTGATAGGATGAGCAGAAATGGCCTCAAGTTGCACCAGAGGAGGTTTAGATTGAATATTACAAAATATTTCTTCTCTGAAGGGGCTGTCAAGCACTGGAAGAGGCTGCCCAGGGAAGTGGTTGAGTCGTCATCCCTGTAACATGAAGATGTGGCACTGAGAGTCATGGATTAGTGGTGGTCTTGGCAGTCTAGATTGAGGCTTGAATTTGATGATTTTAAAGGTGTTTCCAACCTAAAATATTCAGTGTTTCTGAGAATCAATTGCAGAACAAAAGGTCTGGGCTTTTGGCTTTATTTGCTGACTGGTGTCACACTGGAGGGCATTTGTGCCTTGGAGATGCTGTTTGCTGACTGGCAGAGATGAGAACATGCCACACAGCTGCTGCCTCTGCTCACTGCTTCTGGAAACGAAGGATTTAAATACACATTCTAGCCCTGTGTCACAACAGGGACACAGGCTAGATAGACATAGATTTCATTTCATGTAGCCTTTATTTAAGTTTATTTAATTTTTTCCTAATTCATTTTTGCATGGCTGTCCCAATGCCCTGATGTTTGTCACTTGAAGCAAAGAGACAATTTCTCTGAAAAAAAAAAAAGTATAAATAGAGTCCCTTGGGAAGATTAATAGAGAGCATTGGTGAGAGGCTCTGTGCTTTCAGGTTAGGTAGTTTTCTGACTGTACTGCATATTTTGGAATGTCATCTGAAGGGACAAACAGCAAAGAAGGCAGAGTCATATTGAATAAATGAAATAAAATGGGTAATTTTCTTTATGGGTATGGCCTATTTCCCAGAGCCTGATTTGAAGATTAAAAAAACCCCAGACAAACAAACTAGTAAAAATTCTCCAACCTGACAGGCATCTCAGGCAAATCAAAACTCAAACATTTGCCAAAATTTGTTTAATTTTGAGGAAAGGTAGTTATAAAAGATAAGGGGGTTCTGCTGAGTCTGGCAGCTTTCCTTTAGCAGCCTGCTGAGCCAGTGGGAATTTCACAGTGTTCCTGCTGCTCTCCTCTGCTTGAGGGAGTCTGGCTACCCTGCTCAAAACCTGGAACCATGGAGACATGAGATGCAGGAAAGTGGAGCAAGCTGCAGCTGATGCTGGCTAATAAAATTATCCCCTCTTCACATAATCATTTTTATTATGGGTTTCTCAGTGTTCTTTTAAGGGAGGCAAGTGCTATTATCCCTGTTCCATAGATGCAGAAGTGAGGATAGTGACAGATGCTGTGATTTGCCTGCTGCCATTGAGCTGAAAATGTCTTCATTGGGGCAGAGGGAGAAAATGAAAATAAAAATACAGTGGAGGCATCTGTTTGGCTTGTACAGTACAGCTGTTCATTATGCAAATCATGTCACAGCTTAAACAGCTCTCAAACCATGATTTATTCACAATGGTGGTGTGACCACTGGGACTGTGGTGACATCAAAGTATATCTGCACATGGTTTGTATCCTCACAGTATCAGTAATAATCTTTGGCTCTGGACCCAGTTACAAAAATTGCTCCTTGATTGCTCCTTTTTTTTCCTTCCTGACTGTGATACCCACAGGGCGTTGTTACAACTGCAATGGACAGGAAAATGGGGCGTCATAAGCTTGCTCTGTTCCAATAAATGAATTTATATGAGTAAAGAAAACTTTCTTTTGGATAGACAGGGAGAGTGAGAGACTCTTTTCTACTTTCTGTTCGGCAAGTTAATGGGAAAATGCCCCTCCTTTTTCTAACATTTTTCAGAAGGTACCCAAATTAATCTCTGGTTGATGAAAACACATTAGGTAGTCAAGGACGTGTCAGCAATATTCTTTATATCAGAAGGCTCTCTGTAACAGTATTTATTTGCTCTTTTCTGGTCTTGTAGTGTCATGGTAGTGCAGTAGTTGGGATCTGGTCACTTACCAGAGTTTGAAAAACCATGAAAAAATTCTTTGCATTTTAACAGTCTCAGCCAACCAGAGGATCATTAGGAAGAGCAAAACCACTGGTAGTTTGAGGTGTGAAAAGAGGCAGAGGGAATAACTACTAAGAGCCTGTTTTCATTCTGCTATCATCAAGGAATTACATCTTTTGCACCTTGGGACAGCAGAGGTGAAAGGGAATAGAGAGAGAGGATTCAGCAGTCGCTGTGGTACTCCTGACCGCAGCATGAGGAGAGAAACAGTGATGCAGAACATGCACAGGAGAGTTCAGTCAGAAACTTGGCCTCTCTGTCACTGAAACAAAAACCTTTGGATGGAATGGAGATCCTGTGCTCTTCCTGGTGAGCAGGTCCAGTAGTGTCTAATCTTTAGTCCTGGAGAAATGAAAGTCTAAGAAACCCACTGTGATTTTGTCGATACTGAGATGGCAGCTGTGATTGTTGCGGGAAGGGCAGGGAGGGGAAAAATTGCAGTAACAAGTGGCTTAAAATGTCCTTTTCAGTTAAGATTTGGAAATATAGTAGAATGAACTGAAATATGAGTCAGTTTGGGTTTTTGTTTTGTTTCTCCAGCCTTACAGCAGTGGAGCAGTAGGAGTGGGAGGTCAATAGAAGAGGAAGTTGGAGAACTGTATTAGTTATCAATTCAGGCTTGCTCAGACCCACAAAGAGCAAAAGAGAGAAAGAAAATGTGTGGGTTGTGGATGAGAACAAAATAAGAGCTCAGGGAATGAGAGGAAACTGGTTTCAACAGCAATGTCCATTTCAAAAATCTCATTTCTAAGACAATTTTTGAAGTCCAGGGCTAAGAAAATGATCTCTGTACGGTCACGAGGGGACCAGCAGAAAAAATAGCAGCCATCCCTTTTGCATTAAAGGCTTGTAATGCTTTTTTTGAAAGCACAGCATGTTTTTTCATCTCTTTATAGACATGGCTGGTTTCTTAACATCAGTTTATGATACTGAATGGGGATTTTTTTGTTGTTGCTAGGTTGTTAGTTGGGTATTTTCTCTATTATTACTGTTTGGAAATATTAGATGTGTTCCCTAGGCTTTCTGAAAAATAAAATCACTTTTTGAAAATCTCATGTTGGAGATCTGGAAAAAGAGAAGCATAACATTTTTACTCCCCTTGGAAGTTTTGACCATTTCCACTCCGGGTTTTTAATTCTTTGGCCTTTTAATCAAGGTGCTGCCTGTTGTGTTTGTTTAGCACTATGTTTCCACTTACTACACTTTTCCTTTGAGGAAGAAACTATTTGCTACCATTATGTCTTGTTCACAACCATACTGCATGAATGGTAAATTTTGACCCCTGAAAATGCCACCTTTTATAAATTATTCATTATTCTTTGATCAGATAAATGGAGTAGTAGGGTCCTCTGTATAGCTTGCATAAAATTATTTACATATTTATTAATTTTTTTTTAATGGAAGAGAATGTAGTTGTATAGTAGTGAGCTTATAAAAACACACATAAATTTATTTTAATTAATAAGAATGCTTTCAAAGGCTTACTATCCTGTAGAAACCAATGCTCTCCCATGGAACATTTTGGAAAAATGAAAGAAATCTTTCACCTGTATTTGTTTGTACCATCCATTTTCTTGAGTCTTGCGTCAGTCTAAATTATGCTCAGCATTTAAAGGCACAACTCATGTACCTAGGGGTGTCTATTATCAACTTGAACTATTCATTTGTGTCTGGGGAATTAGAAATATAAAATATCCACAGTATGTGTATTTGCCTTAGCCTGATGTGAGAGACAAATATGCAATCAGCTAAGCAAATATCAAAGACTAGGGGAGCTGTTATCCAGAAATGAACTAATTAGTTTATTTACTTGAACAAAACTAGATGAGATGTGTTAATAGGTCTTGTTTTTTAGTGATTTTCTTCAGACATGTAACTCTTGGTTCCCTGCTTCTTTTTATGGCATTGGCATAGTTCCCTCGCCTCATTGCTCATTTTTCTGGCCCTTAATAATGTCCATGTTGAAAAGAGAATATAGAATTGGTTACATGTTGAAAAATGTTGCCCCTGAGTTGCACACTGCAATTTTTGAAATGAAGTGTTTGACTTGGGCTTATCAGAGGGGTCGTGCTATGAATTTTTTTTTTCTTTTTAGCTAACTGTTTAATTCTTGCTTGTTCTTATGGCACTCTGTGCTGTAGCTGAGCATAAATGCTAGTTTAAAAAAATACAGAAGGTTTGCCGAATATAATTTCAGCCTTCTAGAGCTTTCTCACGTCTCCCTGGCTGTTCTGTAGCCACAAACAGATAGTTACACTCAATTTTATGTTTTTCAAATTTGCCACTGTACTGCAGAATAAATTGCTGCTTACCCAACTCTTTCCAGCTCACCTTGAAGCAATTGCCTCTTCCCTGCCAGCCGCTGCTTGCCAGGTTTTCCTCTCCTGGGTGGAGGGAGAGCATTGCTGGAGCTGCTTCCATGTGTAGTGGTCCCTCTCTCTACCCCCAAGTGGAAGCAAGGTAGAGGAAGGAAAGAAGAAAAGCTGAATAGTAGCTTCTAGTTGAATTTCTCTAATTAATGATCTTATTTTCCCAGACAGGGTGACCAGTCAGCTGCACTGGGTTGTGTGTTTTGAAATGGGGACCTGAAGGCTGTTGTTGGGGTGCTGGCTCTGCTCCAGGGCTGAAGTGCAAGGAGCTTATTTTCTGTTTCCTACATGGCATTGAACTGTCTTGTTGGCACACAGGTTCAGAGTACTGGCAACCAGTGTTTGGAGTTGGTGATGGAGCTGCAAAATTTTCATTGCTATGGGCCAAGGGGATACCAAGCCTTCTCAGAAAAGTCACAGAAGTATGAGAAATGAGCACACAGGTTTTGCTTTGGGCAGAAATGCAGTTGCTGAAGGTCTCTGAATTAATATGGGGGAGTGTTTATACACTGACCAACCCACTCACCCCTACCTACCCAAGTGTAAAATATAATTTCATTAATTACTTCATCAAAAGAAGAAAACTCAGTGTTTCGTCATTTTCATAGTAGATTTTCTTTAACAAAATCATTCTGAAAGATCACTATTGCTATAAATGAGATTAAATTATGTTTTTTTTCAGCCAGAGAGAGACCATTTGACTGAACAGTCAGTTATTATAATTAAAGATTCTTTCTTTCTTTAAATCTTGGCTCAATCTTGGACTTGGATCACTAAGGCTATAGTAATAGTTTTAAATGAACACAGCATTTCATTGGTCCGTGAAGGTGTGATAAAATGATGGAGACTCAAGATTTTGAGCTCTGAGAAGAGTTTGGTGAGCTTTACCCTAAAAAAAAGTATACAGAGAAATATATGTGATGTCTATGTCGGCTTTTCATACTCAGGAAAGGAAAAGTAAGGGAAATAAAGATTTTGCATTGGATAAAGGAATGACACTACAATGGCAGGGTAGACAAAGCAAAGAACTAAATTAGATTATAAACCACAGTAGTCAGGATGGAAAGATGGAAAGCAGTTAAGGAGAAGTTGGAACCTTAAACACATTTGGGTGAGAACAGAGAGAAATATCAGGTGTGGGTGGCCTGGGAAATTAGTTGGAGAAGCTGGAAAGAGATGTAATAGTTGCAAATGAAAATTATTGGGCTAGCCCCCACACACTCTGTAGTGGTAGTCATGACTGGTTAACAGAACTTGAAGGTCCAGAAAAGTCTCCAAAAATAGAGAAACCACAGCGGAGGAAATATAGCTGGAAATTAATGAAATGCACTAAATGAATTAATAAAAGCAAGCTATTGGTATACTTGTTTTGTTCAGCCTGGAGAAGAAACTGGGGGGAGACCTCACTGTGGTCTTCAGTGAGGGGCAGTGTAGGGGCAGGTACTGAGACAAGATACCACATGTATGTTCTCATGATCAGGGACAGGACTCGACAAAACAGCCTCAAGCTGGTTGGAAGAGGTTTAGTTTGGATAATCAGGAAGAAGTTTTTTCCTCAGAGGGTGATTGGGCACTGAACAGGCTCCCCAGGGAAGCAGTATCAGCACCAAGCCTGAGACAGCTCAGGAAGAGTTTGGAGGATGTTCTTGGGCACACAGTGTCATTCTTGGGGTGTCCTGTGCAGGGCCAGGAGGATTTTGATGGTCCTGATGGGTCTTTCCCAACTCAGCACTCTGTGATTCTGTGATACATAAGGCAGAATGTGAATCTTATCTTGGTGGAGTATGGAAAAGCATCTTCTAGCTTTGTGTCTCCCAAAGTTGGATGTGGATGACTTCATTAGAAGCCCTTGTGTGATTATGCACAGGTAAAATAGAAGGAGATCTTTCGTAACAGAAGGATTTATCTTTCACAACTTAAATTAGAAGGTAAAAAGTGCTGATACTAATAGGCGCTAAAATGTGTTGATGTGATTTCTCTACCACCTAATATAGAACTCTGAAAAGTTGAGCTATTTTAGAATTTGATTCAGTATGATCTTATATCTCATCTTAAAGTGTATCCCTAAAAATAACCATTTTTATTGAGTGTTAGCAAGCTGATTTGCTCTAAGTTGCATAGGAGTATGAATATAGATCTGATTAAAGTTTTAAATTTTAAAAGTTGGCTTTTGTGAAATTAAGTAAACTGGTGATGCGTGTTGGACTGATGCAATTTTTTTAATAAAGGACTGATTAACATTTATTTGTATCAAGCCTAGAAATAAAATTGAAATTTGTTTCAAGAAAACAAATTTCAATTTTATTCTTGCTCTGCTTATTCAATTTCAATTTTATTTCTGCTCTACAGCTTTTTATTGAAAAAAATCAGCCCACTGAAATGCTATTGTGAGCTTGCAGAAATTTACTAAAAATGGCAGTGATCACCCTATAAAGTAGTGTCTTGGAAGTCCTGACACAGAAGATTGCCGAGATTCACCAAAAACTAAGCTATCTTAAATCTTGCAAGGGCAACGAAGAGCAAATCTAAATTTTTAATTTTATTTCCCTACTAGTACAAATAAAGACAACAAAGGAAATGTGTATGAGTGTGAGGGAAGAGGGAGCATGTTACAGCTGGAAGATTATGGCTCATAAAGGTCTGGCTCCAGAGGCATGCTGGCTTTTGCCTCAGTTCTCCATGTGGGAGATCAGGTGGGACATAGGGGCATGCAAAGGGTGGCGAATGAGATGAAGACCTGGAGAAACAAAAGATTCTTCAAGTGTTTCTGTGGTAAAACTCCCAAGAGCTAACTGTTCCTAATTTCCCTTTTACAGAGAAAACTTTGTGTTTCCATCTCTGACCACTGTAAAAAATGGCATGTTACATTTCAGATTCATTAAGACCATTAAACCATGGATCAAATTTTATTTCCTGATGTTGCACAACTGCAGTTTAGCAAATAAAATATTTACATTTAAAAAGAGGGAAAGAAGCAGATCCAGGTAGCTGCAGCCATCTGCCCTCAATAGACTGCAAAGTAGAGCACATTTTGAATAGGAGAATAATTTAAGAACTGGAATTAAATATTAAGTTTCATTAAACACGGCATGTGTTTACTGAAAGGAGATTGATGTCCCAAACTAGCTCATTTAAAAACTGATTTTGTAGATGTGACTAATCTGGTGCTAATCAAACTGTAATTTATTAAAGTATTTGTTGTGGGACTTGATGGGAAATTATTCATTCGAGCAGGAAAAAAGAAGGATTAATGCAAAAGTTAGTTCTGAAGTGGACAGGGAGTTTAAAGAGGACTCAAATTGAGCAGTGTTTTGAAGAAAAATAATGGGTTGCAGGAACTTATTAAGTTTGCACCTGGGATGCATTTTTATTTGTGGTCATGGGATGAAAATAATAGTGTGTGAAGCTGGGAATCATAGCTCAAAATATTGTTTACTGCAAAAGAGGAACCATACCTTTTTATATAGTTATATTAAGCCAAAGATTTATTGTTAATATAATGTAAATCTTAATGGTTTAATCCAAGGATTGTTATTAGTGCGGATGTAATTATTGCAGAAAAAGATTATATATCTATGCAGGTGTTATAATAATGTTAACAACAATGCCACCACCAGTTAAATTGTTATAAATACACTTAGATTCAACTGCTTTTCCTGATGTTTTGCTGACCCTTCCCCAGCTCTTCTTAGCCCTCAGGTTGGTGATTTCATGGTGTGGGTGGTAGAGATGGTTATAGTGACCTGTCATCCTCTGGGGTCCTTGTTCAGGATGATATTCATGTTTTCCTTGCTCTAGGATGAACCTGGGGTTGTTTTTCTTAATGTTTTCTAGCATGCTTTGATACCTTTCTCTCTCTTTACTGTTCCGCAGTCTTGTTATATCCAAACTTCCCTAGAGATTACACCTTTTAGGTACATTGGAAACTATTCTGCTTTCTCTTTCTTAGCCCTATATCTTTTATATATCTTTTAGGGAAAAAAAAATCCACCAAAAGAATAATTAAGTACTGGAATTCTCTTCCCAGGGAAGTGGTAGAATCACCATCTCTGGATGTGTTTAAAAAAAGACTGGACATTGCACTTGGTGCTATAGTCTAGTTGAGGTGTTAGGGCATAGGTTACACTCAATGATCTTAGAGGTCTCTTCCAACCTCATTATTCTGTGATTCTGTGTGATATCCAGTTTTGCCCAGGTCCATGTCTGAATTTCTTTATCTGACCTTGGGGCAGTTGTTTATAGCAAGTGTTTGTGTCTCTGTTGATAAGCTGGTGCCCCATCTCATGTCTTCCGCATATGTATTCCTCTGCACTGTATCCTGTGTCTCCACTTCTCAAGGCCTTTGCTAACATACCAGCCCTGCATTTCTTTATAAGCTATTATCATAATAGAGTCACAAAACCTGTGTGGCTCCATACAGTGACAAAGAAAAGTAAATCAAATCAGCCACAGCTGGTTGGTCAATTAGAAGAAATGCTGTTGCAGCTAAAGCAAATGTGACAAAGCTGTGGACAGGCCAAGGAATGTTCAGAAAGGGCAAATCCCATCAAACCTTGGTCCAGAGCCCTGGCAAACTCACTCCAAAGCCCATGGACCATCATTAGCAATGGCAATACCTTCAGTCTTGCTCTAGATGCAGCTTAGCAATATCATCAACACAGCTGGTGTTTGGCACGTTATACTGGAAAAGCTGGAGGATATGGGCAGGTTGTTATAATAATGTGAGAAGACCTGATTGTTCAGAGTGGTAGATTGCACTCATATGGACTAATAATGAAATATTTGCTTCTATAATCTGGGACCTTGCCAGTTGCTTTGGAAAGAACAGATGAAGGGAAGAACTTGTGCATAAAAGTTGTTAACAGCAAAAAAAGCCACCTGTAAAAGGCATATGTGATCCTGGGATGTATTGCTTTTGCCAGCTTCAGTCAGGCTAGGAAAAATAAACTCTTGCTCACCAACAGAGCTTCATCCAAAGTTGTCTGCTTTGTTCTGAATGCGTGTGTTCAGCAAAGACTTGTTCAGATTCAGGAGTACCTGGGGTTGAGTTAATTGTCTAAGTGCAGATTGAGTCACTCTGGTAAGCTTGACTTCCTCTAGCGGAGATCCAGAGGTCTAAGAAAAACAACATGGAAATGCCTGTGCTGCTTTGGGCTTCCCACTTCAGTGGGATTGTTAAATCAGGTTGGGGGTAGTGTGGGATTTAGAGTGGAAGGCTCAAGCTCTGCTCAAAAAGTCCCTTAAACTGCAGCCATGGAGTGGTTTCTGTCTGATTTCTCTTTCTGAGGCTCAACATGTAATTGAAACTATGGATGGATGGTTGATTAAGCCATTAATTCTCTGATTGCCTGCCATTTTAAAATTTTCCTTTCACTTTTTACTCCCAAGCAGAGATTGGCTGTGAAATCAACTGTAAGCCTGAAGTAATTCCTGTGCCTGATTGTTGCTGCAAGAAGCTGCTTGCTGTGGTGTATCTCAACTGGTCTTCAATTCTCCCTTCATTTTACACTTCATGCTTTTTTAACACTCTCTGGTTTAGTGTTTAACTATCTTTAACCACTTTTCTCTCTTTCCTGTTTCGGTGCTCTTTGTGTGATTGCTCACCTTCTTTTCTTCATGTTGTTCCAACTTCCTATTTAAACTGTTCTAAGCTCTCTTTCTCTCTCTTTACCTTTTCTCTCTTCGGAGGTTTCCTGTAGCAACCCACATCTCAAAAATCTCTTTTCTTTCTTTCACTTTTATCTTTGTCTTTCTTTGGTTGTAAGTACCCCTGCCATTTGTTTAAATGCTGCCTCCTTGCTCTGTTTAGGGGCTGTCATACAGGATTTTAGAGATGCTTTCCTCTCATGGCACATGATTTACTTGTTACCCGTGGTGTAGCCAGAGGGCTCATTACAAAAATCAAAATATCCAGGAGGAGTCCATTTTGTCTATGGTGTAACACTTTTTATGTCATTTAACCAGTTATAGCAGTTCTTTAAATCAATGGTTGAACCAAAAATGTTATCAAAGAATCTAATAAAAAGGAAGAACTGTCACCTTTGAATTTTGAAAAAGTAAACCAAAAAATACAAAGTTATTGTCAGTAGAATATATTGTTTGAAGAAACAAGTCTGGTCTGGTGAGTTTTTATCTTAATCTATCTTTTAACTGCCAACTAAAATATTTGCAAGAAAAACTGAACATTGGACTCACATACTTGCTGATAGATGGCATTTTCTAGCCTTTTGGAAAAAAACCTACTATTTTGTGAGTACTACATGTGGGCTGCTTGTAATTTTGTGAGAGCACCCACCTTTGCTGTTTACCATTGCAAAACAGTTAAATGATTTCCTGTGGTCGTACTGGTTACATCATATTCAAGGTGTTGGTGTGGTGTGAGGCAGTCTCTCCATTTTCTACAACATGGCTTTTCACTTGTGGGTAGAGGAAAGGCACTTCAGGAAGCAACCTGGGTGTCTGCAGAGAGACAGAATATCTATATCTCTGCAGGTTTAGTGTTTGCATTAGACATTTGGCAAGTGTTTTGGCTGTAGGGGAGCCTTGAGTCTTAGGAAAACATGCTATATTAAGCCTCTGTGGGGTTTTGTTTATAGGGCTTCTGGAATGTTTCAGACTCCAAAACCTAACTATTTTCCCCATCTGTTTTTCGGAAAAGAATGTCAGCCTGATTTAAATTTGAGTCCCTTTCAACTTAATATGAGGCAGCTTCCCTAGTAACAATCATCCATGACTCCCAGTGCCTGGGGAGCCTCTGGGGTGTGTGTGACCCCATCCCAGGTCCCTGGGGTGGGCAGCAGGGCTGTAGGGGGCAGCCCCAAAACTGTGACCACCTCTTGTATTTGGTGGCATTCTGCAGAGTGAAACCTCTAGTGCTGCCTTTGCTTCAGCTTCTGACACACAGCAGTGACTTGAGATATGAGAGTGTTTGTGTCTCCTGATAAATGTGCTTCCATGAAATTAACTCTCTCTCCCTCAACAAAGGACTCTGGGAAGGTGATTGGAAGAGATGAAGTGAAAAGACAAATTATAGTAAAAATGGGGTGCTAGGGGATGTGCAGTGTTACTGGTGGGGAAGCTCCCCCTAAGGAAAGGGACAAGGGACTGAGTGTGGAGTTTAATTTTTAAATAGTATGTATGGCAAATGTATTTGAATCATAGAATGGTTTGGATTGGAAGGGACCTTGAGGATCATTTAATTCCACCCCCCTGCCATGGGCAGGGACATTTTTTTACTACACCACTTGCTCAGCAGTCCATCCAACTTAGCCTTGAACACTTCCAGGGATGAGGCCTCCACAACTTCCTTGGATAACCTGTTCCAGTGCCTCACCATGGTCACAGTAAAGATATTTTTCCTAATATCTAATCTAACCCTACTCTCAATTTGAATTCATTCCTCTTTGTTCTGTCACTACATGCCCCTCTCTTCATCTTTCTCAGGAGCTCCCTTCAGGTCCTGGAAGGCTGCAATTAGGTCACCCCATCCTACTCTTTTTCAGGCTGCACAAACACAATTCTCTCAGCTTTTCCTTATTAAAGAGGTGCTCATTTGATTATGAAAAAAGCAATTTGAAGTAAGCTGAGCTAAAAGGCAGGTTGCATATTTAGTTTTTAATTGCTTATTTAATATATTTATTTATTTCATTTGTTTTATTAATTTTCTCTGAAACATGAGAGGCCTGAGTGGAAACATGCAGCAGAAGAAAAGGAAAAACAAAGCCAAGCTCTCTGGCAACTCACGTGCTCTACTCTGGGCTCTGAGTTTGCTGGAAACAATGGTGGTGCTTTTTTCTTCTTCATGGGAAATGATACTTTCTTTTGAAGTAAATTAAACTGGTCCTAATGACAGCTCTTTCATACATTTGAATGCCAGGCCTCTTGCAGTCTTCAAATGAACTTTATTTCAACACAGCTATTAAGTTGTCTCATCTGACTTCTAGAATGATATTAAAGCCAGATACTTTAAAGTCTCCATGTTTGGGATTCCTCTCCTGTTTTCCTTGTCGGTTATAATTATGTTGCATTTGACCAAGAGGTTGCCAGCAGAGAATACTGAGGAGTGCCAAATTAAATTTCAAATACATTTTGTTCTTTGTTCATGTTGAAAAATATTTCTCCTCCATGGCTGCTGTGCTCAGCAGGGTGAGATCAGGCTGCCATTAAACTCTCTGTAAATATCAGTCTAGCTGAGTTTTAAAAACTGTCTTAGTGCCACTGTTACCCCTCCTCTGAAGGCTGGTGTTACATGAACATCATGGGTGCTGGTTTGAAGAAAAACAAAACAAAAAAATTGGAAAAACCTTCCTTTCATCCAAGCAATGTCTAGTCCACTATCTGGGTTCCTGGCTGCCTACTGGACAGATGTCTCTAGGAAAGGGAGGAGGTTTCTTATTTTTAAATTATCTATTGAAGACCCTGTGTTCTGTTAAACAGTGCCAAAATGAGACAATGAAAATTATAGAAGCGGGAAAGGGAAAGCTCAGAATGACTTTTGGTGACTGATGCTTCAATCCCAAGCAAATGTATATAATACCTTTTTGTATTTGAATATTTTCTTCCCAAATCCAGATTTCAGGTTTATTAGCATGCTGTGGATAGCCTCTAGCAGCATGTGCAAGTCCTGTCTCTGTGCCTACTTTGCATTTCAAACAATTAGCCTAATTTATATTATGAAGAGACACTAATTGGAGGAGAAGGAAGAAGTATGTAGCAACATGCCAATGACAATTAAGATAATGCATCACATATCACCTATATAAGTTTTTGTGAAAGAAGCTCTTTTCAGATGTCACCTAAGCCTAATAGGAACTTCAACCCTTGCAAGGTGGACAGTAGAGTGTTCCCTACTTCATATGAATTGGTAAACTGAAAAATGAAGTGTACGTTTTACTTATTTTTACACAGCCAGAGGTCAGAAAAGAAGAGAGGAGTTCCAGACCTGTCAGGATCCTTGTTTCTCTAACAGGTTTCTAGAAGACAAGCAATAGTTACAGAACTTCCCATGGCAAAACTCCTCCAGTAGCATCAGTGCTGTAGATCAGCGATTTGGTTACACAGGCTGGAAAATAGTTAAAAATCTCTGTGTTCTCTCTGCAGTGGAGCTAATTGCCCATTCTGACAATAGCTAATTATCTGCTTGTATCCTGTGGTCCTGAAGCAGAGCTTCCCAAAAATGCTTTAGTTGGAGTCCCACTTTTTACAGTCTCACTGACCATTTTTTTTCCTCTCTGTCATTGATCTGCAGAATGCAGCAGCAACAGCAGCAACGTCGAATGTTCACTGCTGCCCTCCTGGCACTCGTTTTCCTTCTGGCAGCCGTGAGTACCACTGAGGCTGGCAAGAAAGAGAAACCAGGTAAGGTCCAGTCTGATTCAGAGTTAATCCCCAAGCTAGGTTGCATGTGTGTGAGAATGTCAAATGCTTCTGGTTTTGTTATGAAATCAGGTCATTTGTTAGCCTTTTGACATCAAGGTAGGATTTTTGGCCGTGACATGCTGTTCTGTGTTAAATAGGGAAGCAGAAAGGAGTTTCCATGTCAAGTGGCAGCTTGACAGCCCCAGAGACTGGAGTCCGTGGTTTATCACACAGTGGATAGTGCAAAGCAGCTTAAAATGTGCTGTGTGAGTAGTTTCATGCTTGACTTAGGGGGAACCAAACAGGAGTGATGAAAGAGCAGTTATGTCACTTGCTCAGTGTTATATATGACAGTGCTACACTAATGCTGTGTGATGTGGAAATCCTCTGACAAAGAATTGTACTAACTTGCTGTTGCACAGACAGCCAGACATCCAGCAGTAGTTGCTTTCTGTCAGTGATGAACTCAGACCTCATTATAAGAGAAGCTGGCCCAGGGTGGAAAATTCATATCTGTCAAACTCAGTTTGACATTTTTTAAAGAATGTATTTTTTGGTATTTTTCTTAAGGTCTTATTATTTTCAGGCAACTTATATACCAGATATTATGAACTGTGAGTCCATCAGAATTAGTGTTCCCAGTAAAAAAAATGAACTTTTTAACCAATTTGGCCTTGCATAAATATGAGAAAATGGTAGCATAAACATGCAAGACCTAGAAGAAAAAAAAATTTATGTATTTACAGTTACTTGTGATGATTTAGGGACCTAAGTAATTATTTTTGTGAATCCTTGGGTTTGATAACATTGCTATCTTTTCTCATGAGACTTGTGCTTAAGGATCTAAATAAAATCCTTACTTTTTTCCTTGAGCAACAAACCCATGTGAATTAACAGCACTTCGAGTACACTTCTCCACGTAGCTCCTTTGCCTTTGAAGTATGCTATGATAAAATGTGACATTGTATAGCAAATCAAAAGTTTGCATCCCACAGCTGTTTCCTGAAGGTGCTCAAATCCTGTGATTTCAGCACATACATTTCTCATTGTTTAGTGTACAGTGCTTCAGCTGGAACTGAGGATATTTGCATGCCACCAGCTACTGGAGACAGAGCTTTCTGAGTGAGGTCCATTCTGCATGTTTTGGTCAGTGATCCCTGTGGGTTGTTAGATTTCTGAAGATGAGAATCCACTTGAGAATATCTGAATGGACTAGCAAACATGGCAGTGGGACTGAGTTTGAATGATCATCCTGACCTGTCTCTGCAGAATCGTGAAGAGGATGTCAGACCTTTAGCTTTTAAGAGCATTGTGTTACGAATGTCTTCCTTACTCACCCTTCCAGGTGCTGTGACTTTGGTTAAGTTTAGGCAACTTCTCTGTGTTCTTGGGTACTGAGAACTTCTCTTGCTTGGTTTCTTGTCTCCATGCAGAGAAGAAGGCGAAGAAGTCTGACTGTGGGGAATGGCAGTGGAGTGTGTGCGTGCCCACCAGCGGTGACTGCGGCCTGGGGACACGCGAGGGCACCCGCACTGGGGCTGAGTGCAAACAAACCACCAAGACTCAGAAGTGTAAGATTCCCTGCAACTGGAAGAAGCAATTTGGAGGTCAGTATCCCTCTCTTAAGGGATTTACATTGGTTTTTATTTTGAGTATGGAGCAGCAAGCCTGTTTTTTCTGCTTGGGGAAGGCGTTAGTCCTGCATTTCGGGTTTATCAGAGCTAGAACATGCAGGCCATCAGAAGGCAGCTTCCTCAGAGTTCCTCTGCAGAGAGTCCCTATAACTTACTCATTACAAACTCTGCCTTCCTGCATGCTGGAATTTGCCCTCTGTGCTGTTCAGCCCTGTTTAGGGCAGCAGCGCAAGTTCACAGCTGTGAACCTCTGCGATGGCTATCACAGACTTTACAATGTGTGATGTGGAGCGTGGGGGCTGGCTACCCATGTGTTCAGTAAAAGGAGAGAGTGAAAACCAGTGTATTTTTATCATTCCAGACCAGTGTATTTAATTTTTACCATTCAGTTCAGAAGGTTTTTATGTACCAGTTTGGGAAGATATGTCAGATCTGCCCTGGACAAGATGTCTATCCAAAACTCAAATTTTATTTCTCTTTCAAACTTGGCTTTTCTTTCTTTCTAGCTGTCTAGTAAACAGCTTGGCACGATTTTGAAATTATTGTGACCTTACCAACACAATCAGTGCTGCAGTTTTGGACTTGAGAAGTTTATGGGTGCACGTACATTCTAGAAACTGTTCAAGCTTTATTTGGTAACCTCTGGTGTCACATAAATGGAGAAACAGACATATGGAATGTAAACGACATTTCAAACGGCTGTTTCTTTCTTTTTTGTTGTTGCTGTTCATATTCATAGCTGAATGGATTTCTCTTTCTATGCCAAAAAATGCAATATCCATGCAAAAGCAAGAGGATTAAATTTTAAAGCACTGGAGAGGAGGGGAGACTGCAATTACCACCACAAATAATCTTTAAAGTTTTCTGGGATTCTTTTCTTCAGTTGCACATCTTTTTGTCTGTAAGCACCAGCTGCCTGTGGTAGCCTATTAGACTCACAACATTTTTGTTTTCACGCTCAGTCATTGTGTTTTAAGTTTTGCCTTTTTTCCCTTGCTGCAGCGGAGTGCAAGTACCAGTTCCAGGCCTGGGGAGAATGTGACTTGAACACGGCCCTGAAGACTCGGACCGGGAACCTAAAGAGAGCCCTCCATAACGCTGACTGCCAGAAGACTGTCACAATCTCAAAGCCCTGCGGGAAGCTTACCAAACCCAAACCTCAAGGTAAATTCCATTTGCTGAAAGCTGCATGAGAGCTCACTTAAATCACTGGGTTTGTGGTGTCCTGCTTGCTTCAGTGGGAGCTCAGTTGTACAGGATATTGCACTCTCATGGCCTTTCCTCAGATCTGCACTGCTCCTGTCTGTCAGGGCTCAGGCAGGGAATATTCCTGAGCTGCATAGTCAAGACTGTCTCACACTTGAGAAGTAAGCTGAGGATTAGAACTCTCATTTTAACTTTAGACCACCTGTACTGTTAGCAGTTTGTGTACACAAGTAGACTTCCAGAGTAAAAATTCTTTTTGTAACTCACTCGTTGATGGGAACAGAATAATAATTATAAAATGAAAAAATATCCCTTGATAAAGACATTTTTTATATAGGTTTTGTTTGGTATTGAATAATGATTAGTTGAAAAAAGGACTGCTTTCCTTCTGGACAAGTAACATTGAAAGGATATTCTTTTCAGTGCACAATGAAATATGAAAATATTGTGCACCCTTGGGGCTGTTTATTCTTTATACAAACATAGCAGGAAGAACAGTACAGAATGTATATGTCTTATTTAAATGTGACTGACAGTATAATTCCTGCTACACAGAAAGACATATGCCCTGCATTTGTGTTTCCAGGTGGCCCTTGGAAAAACTTATTTTCTTTCTAATCATTAAAGCCTTTTAATGTACTCTTTTGTTGGAAGAGCAGGTGTTATGTGTATAGGATGATTTATAGTGGGAGCTAAAACTGTGAGATCTTGTTTGAGATACAAAAGCAGTATGTTTTAAGTAGATTATAAAAGCTATGCTACCTTGACATTTGTTTACTTAAAACGAGCAGGGTTTGACACATTCCAGGCTCTGAATACTTGGATAGCAATACAAATAAATGTGATTCAGTGTGACAGGTGCACCTGGGACAAGCAATTTTCAAATTGTGGGCTGTGGTGTGCCATGGATCAGAGGAGTACCTGCAGGTGGCCTGCTCTGCTTGAGCAACCAGAGAAGCTGCAGGCACTTTGTGTGTGTGTGTGTGCGTGTGTGTGTGTGTATGCATCCATCCATCCATCCATGTGACTGGTTTTCCTTGCACACCATCCATGAGTCCAGACAATCCAGAACCTGTGCAGACAGTGACAGGCTGTGGAGCAGCAAAGTTACAACTAGATTTTCAGAGACCACCTGAGTTGGTTGAGCTGGTGACAACAAACATCATTTAGGGGTTGAAGTGTTTGGATGAGAATGCAGGAAGGGCTTTGAGATGTGTGATTTTATTGTTTAGCAGTTTGGGGGGCAGGATTTTTTTTTTCATGTTTTTGCTGCTTTCTTTATTTCACTAAGTTTCCATGCCTAAGTGGCCTTTGGGAGTTTAGTGAATGAGGCTTCCTATTGTGCTGCCAGAAGGCATCTTCTGCCCCTGGATCCTCTGCCACTGAGTCATATATCTATATTCTGTCAGTGGCTGTCAGAGCAGGGGGAGAGGGCCACAAAGCAGAGCATTGATGCAGCATTGTTTTGTGAGAGCTGCGCTCTTGGGTGGTACAGGCTCATTTTCAAGTTACAGCTTTAAAGGAGAGCTTGAGAAATTGCTGGATTGGAGTCAACTTTAACTGATTCTGGAGTTTAGGAGTGAGTTATAGCTGAGACTGGAAATTGGATTGGGACTGACTGCAGCAACCAGTTATGGGGTTTGACTTAATTACGAAACCTGGCTTTATTTGATTTGAAGGAATGCAAAAAGAGAAATAGGTACAAATGTGGGTTTTTAATCATAATAACTGTGGGCAGTTCTGCTCTCCTGATCTGCATTAGAAATCTTCCTGCATGCCACCTGCTCACTCATCTGCTGTTGGCATTAGTAGGAGCAGCAGGCATGGGAGTCACACACACACAGCCTGCCTGGGCTCAGGGCTAAGCCCATATTGCAGATCTGTGGGTATAACTACACGGGAGCTACACTGGGCAGTGTGCTGGCACCAGGAGGAGGAACTAGAGGAAGAAATTAGGTCAAGCAGGTTAGTACTGTGTGAGGAGTTTTGCCCCACTGAACTTTATTTCTGAGTTAAAAATCAGAGTGCTGGAATGAGAGTATTTGGTTTCTTCCTGAGGTGAAGGAAATGACAGGTTGGAGGTAAGTCCAAACCCACAACTAAGAAAAAGGAAAATATTTAAACTGCATTCAGTCTGTAGCTAGAGTCCTAATGAATTTCCTTATTTGGAAATGGGAAGAACTGGATTATGGCCTGAGCACTTCAAATGGTCTGAAGTTATGTGTTAGGCTTCTTTTTCACCCCTAACTTTGCATCAGTGCCTCAAGAGCGTAACAAAGGAAGCCCTTGATGCTTTATTTGGAAGCAGCAGGTCATTTTCTGGAGTGTGGTCTGTACAGATATCCAGCTAGATCTGTGGGTGCTGATCAAGGGCTGGGATTCCTACTGGGATTGCCTGGCTGAGCAGGGCAGGGGATGCTGGCATTTGGGTGCTCTGGCAGCAGAGCAGTGAGCCAGGGGCTCAGCAGTTCAGGAATCTGTTTTACTGTGAATGGTGGCCTCTCTGACTGGTCTTTGCTTCAAGAGGTTCACCAGTGAATGCCTCTGACAGCAACAGGCTGAGAGCACCAAAAGCAGACAGAAAATATTGCACTGAAAAATACTGGTATATTCAGAAAAAAAGTGTTGTTTTCCTGATTTTCCTGACTAACCCCTTTCCAGTGAGGTGAAATTTTTATTCTATTAGGTTGTATTTGTAACCTCTCCATTATATCCATTTTCCTTTTGGTTTCATACTGTAAATGAGGTCTGTAAAAGCCCCTGCTTAGCTTCTCCAATCAATGGTACTTTTATACATCATCTTTTAATTTTTTGTCGCTTGCCATCTTTTAAAGCTTATGACTTAAGTATTTATTGGTGTAAGAATTTATCCACTATAAGAATACACATTATTTGACTTACCTAAATTCCTTCTATTATTGCAAAAGAGTTTTTGTTATGGAGAGACTGGAATGTAAACAGTATTCCAAGCATGTCCTTTACAGAGGACACTCGCTTTATTGTTCATGTTGTTCACCCACTTATTGTTCATTGTGTTTTTTGTTCATCACACCCACTAAATTAGCTAAATAGAATTTTAATTTTGATCACTGCTTGCATGGGGAGTATCTGAGACCTTCAAAATTGTCCCTAATAAAAAAAATTAATTATTGTGATTATTTAAGAACTCCAAAGATTGTATGGCTAAGATAGGATATCTTGTCTAGGCGTGACCAATAAAGCATTGTGCATCAAATTTCACCTGACACATTTCCTTCATGGGATATGGTGTCTGAAGTTCCTCCTCACCTTCTCTGCTCTTTGAGGAAAATGCCATTTGATGGATTTAAGTGTAGATGCTGCTCTGCTGTTGCTTATCCACCTTTCCAGCCCATCAACATATGGCAGCTGTGCTGACAGGAGGAGTCTCCCTCCTCTCACTTAACAATTTCAAAAACTACTGCTGTTCATAGGAGTTGAATCTATTCTTAACAGAAAGGGAAATCATACCTGCAAAAAACCCCTCAGGGTTTATAATTTTACAGATTTGTTGATAAAATATAGTTTGGTTTTCCATGGCTTCTATGATCTCTGACAAAACTTGTGCCAAGTTAAAGCAGGAGATGCTCATAAGCTTTGGGAATCAATTCTTTCTTCATAAACCACTAAGTTAAGTGTTTTTATGGATTTCTTTTATCTTTAGTAAGCACCCACAGAGAAGCTTAAAACCTTTTTAAGCATTCTCCATTATTTTGAAAACGAAAAAAAAAATATTTTCTTCATAGCAATTGCTCTATGTCAGTACTTTCTACTTCTTAGCAGCTGTTTTATGGATTACAACTTTTTTTAAGGATGAGAGCAGATGATGAGCCAGGAATTTTAACCTTACTTTGCTTCCTGACAAGCTCTTTTCTCCATAGCTTTGCTCACATGTTCTCAGACTACAAGACAGTGGCTTGGTCCTGGGCTGCTGGGTTGAAGTGTAGGTAACACAGGATGAAAAACATTTTTCCTTTTTGAATACTGTGCATTTAGGCAGACAGATTGTCAGCAATGTGATAGTGATGTCCCAGGCACCACGGTTTGTGGTGTATTTAGTCCCCAAATGAGGTCATGAGAAAGCCTATCACAAAGTCTAGAGAGGATGAAAAGATGATTTTCATCAAAAAATCCCAGTGGAGGCAGGCACCTCTTCTCTAGCACACACAGTTGCATATTCTAATCAGTGTCTGCAAGGCTGGTGATGTTGAAGGTCTCCCTAAACTGTCCTGACAGATGTGACAGACTCAGGCACTTGTGTCGAGTGGCTGCTCTAATGGCCAGCTTGTGCTGAGGAGCACAAAGTGCTTCCGACATCCTCCATCTGGCCAGCTCCACACCCACCCAGGCTTGATTGATGCTTGTTCAGGTTCCAGCCAGCCAGAAAGCAGAAGAATGGAGGATTGTCAGGATTCAGGAAACGTTTGGCTTGAACTGCTAAGAGAGGAGGAATTTCTTTTCATTGAGCTGGGTTGCCTGATGGGCTTTATTTCTTCCTACACTCTTTTGGTCACTCTCATTCTTTCTCTCTCCCTCCCCATAACTGTTGTACTTTCAGATATTTATTCTTCTGATTAAGATAAAATTAAATAGAACAAGCAGTTTGCTTGCCCTTTTTGCAATGTACCCTTCATGTTTTTTGAATGATGCACCTTTCTAATAACTTTTTTGCCTGGCTGTATTTAGCTCTTTTTAATAAATCTCCCTTCCCAACTCTTTATCAATTTACAGTACATCACATCTATGAGTTACTTTGTCATGGCTCAGCTCAGTCCTTGCCACACAGGAAAAATATGTGCTAAGGTTGGCAAATATTAACACTGCTCACACCACTGTTGTCTTTAGTAATTGGCGTGCCAACCAAAGATCACATCCTCCAACATGCAGTGTTTGGAAAGATTTCCCACATAAAGGCAAGACCTAACTGAGCTGTTACTGGCTGTAATCTCTTCTGTACAATTCAGATCAGGTTTAGCATTTGAGAGCGTTGGAAGATGACAGTACAGTTCCCTGTGCTTGGCACAGTGTGCATGCTACTGCATGGAGGAAATGACTGCACTATGTATTTTTAATAATTTCATACAATTTGAAGAGTTTTACTTCAGAATTGAGTGAAGTATAAATAATCTGCCCTACCTTGTTTCTATTATCTGTATATCTTTACAGGCAGCAATTAGCTAATCCTGCTATCACTCCTTGGAGCTCAGGAAGTCTAATTAGAAGAAAAGTAGTAATTGAAAGTCAGAAAGGCTAAAGGATTTCCCAGATTGACTAAGAATGATTGGCTGGTCCAGGCATGTAGCTAGTAGCTGCTGCTCCCTTTTATCATGCAAATAAAATTATCAGGAGCTGCTGATCACTTCTACCATGTAAATAAAAATATCAGAATGTGACAATTGACTTCAAGGTGAGTGTCTGAACTGCAGTCTTTAGTCGGGGTCCTTGGTTTTATGTCAGTCATCTCAGTGGACTCCCATCAATGTTAAACACCATTTTACATTGGGTCTTCTTAGGAAGCTTCTTGTCAAGCCATAGAGATGGACTCGTGTTAATGAGCAGGTGTATCCCTTTCTTTACTTTGCTGGCAGGAACAGAAAACAACCTTTGGTTTTTGAGCACTCCAGTGGCAGATTCCTACCTGTTGGGGGAAGATCTTACTTGCAGTGTGCTGCCAGAGCAGACTGACCAGCTTTGGCAGGATGGCTTGGCTGCTGGTTGTTGCAAGGAGCTGACAGTGGTGTGTGAGTGACTTGCTCTCCTGAGCCATTTGTTCCTCAGACAGACTGGGTACTGCACTGATGAAACTGCACCACTTCATTTTGCATGTTGGACAAATTGCATTTTCTGGGGTGCCCTCCCTCAGCTTTGCCTTTGTTCAACAGCACAAAGCAGCAGGAGGGGACACAGACTTGTTGGGAGGAAATGACTTGTTAGGGCTGTGATTTTGTGTTGTTTGAAAGATGCTGCTGTCTCCTGTTTTGGCTTCACAGTCATGCTGCATCTCCCTCTGTAGGTTTTAGAATTCCCCAGCTTTAATGTAACTCATTAGTCGTGCAGGCATGCAGCTAGTGTAATAATTAGTATTACAGGAGGCAGAATAATAGAATCTGCTCAAACTAATTAGTTATAAAAACGAGGGATTTTCTCATATTAGGAAACAGCTGTGATAGTTAAAGAAAAACCTGCAAGGTAAAATTGGGAGATTTTTCGCTTGTTCTAAAGGGTGAGACAGGTTTACTGAAAAATGGCCCCTGGCACTGACTGGGAGCCTGTAGAGGAATACAGTGATCTGAGCTCTGTGGGACAGGACACTGGAGTGTGTGCCCAGTGGGAAAAGCATTGCTGGCTGTTATTATTGTTGCTATCATCATGATTATTTGTATTGCATGAGTGCCCAGAGGCCCCAGCTGAAAAAGGGTGCCATTGTACTAAGCACTGCATAAACATTGTGAGAAGCAGTTTTGCCATGAATAATTTATGCCTTATGGCGCTGGGAAATGTGAAAACCAAGAGAAGAAACAGTGGTCCAGAGGGGAGAGACTATGCACTAAATGTTTGGTTTTGCTTCCCAGTGCTAGTCTGAGGACAAGGCTCGTGTTTCAAGGTGAAGTAAAACTCACTGGGAACTTTAGGCTCTGAGACATGACTCTGTCATTTGGCTCCTTGCTGCTGTGACAGGAGGAAATATGATGTTTCTCAATTTCAGTGGGAATGAGAATAAGCTATATGAGAAAAAGAACACACAATGGTGCTAACACTGTGGACCAGCCTCAAGCTGCTTATAAGCTGCCAGTGCAGCCCATGACTAAAAAAGTTTGGATGTCTTTAAATGGTTGCTTTTCTGCTCCCATTTCCTTATGTTTCTTGGAGGCTTTGTGCTGTAGTTTCCCCTGAGATTGCTTTTGTACCTGTGAAAAATTTTACTGTTTGGATAAATAATTTGAATGCCTTGTCAGATCATAGCATAATATCAATCTGATTGACACAGCCCTAATTCCAGGGAGAAGAAAATGCATGTAGGAGAGGGAGAGAAGATATATATTTTTTTAACTACATATTTTGCAATTTTTACTTGTTCTGCATCTTTCATAGGTGTTTTTGGAAAGAAAAACTCTGGGGTGTTTATGGAAACCTTAATCTCCATGTTTTTCTGACCCCCTGGTTTGCATTTCAGATAATTTTTTCTTTTTCTATGCTGCCCCAAAAGATGAAAAACTGAATTTGACAAATTCTCATTTAACACTGTTGTACCTGCAGGAGTTTCTTCTAGGTTTTAATGCAGACCTTTGTGGGTGAAAGTTTAAATAGCCTTGTGTGTCAATTCTGTTATGTGCTCATTGCCTCCCTTTTTTGGCTTGTAAGAGCAGCCCTGCCTCCTTGGCATTAGTCAGTGCCCTTGAGCCATGAAAAGGCCTTAAGCTATGGGATCTGCTGTGATAAAAGGTATGCCATCAGCAAATGCTCACCCTCATTGCTGTTCCCAGCAGTGACACAGAGAGGAAGTCCTGTTCCTTCCATTCTGTTCTTTTCCTTTTCTATTTCTTCACTTCCTTTCCTTTCAAGCTCTCTTCCCCTGCTTTTTTTCTCCCTCCATCTCATTTTCCACATTGCCATCTCTGTCTTTCCTTATGTCTGTGCTCACTGCCAGACTTTTGCAGGTGACTCTGCAGAGTGGGAAGCACTGATCAAAGCCAGCCCCATGTCCTGTGCCCCAAGGGCAGAGCTCATCTGGGGCAGATGCAGAAAGCACAGCTGAAAAGGACAGTGTCTGGTTTTCAAGAGCTAACTGAATAAAATAAGTTCTCTATTGACATTATACCATAAATAACTTTCTCTATAGGTATATACTGAAGTCCCAATGGATTATTAAAGCTTTCTGTCTCCAGCAGTCTCCTGCAGACATGTGAATGCAGCGAGTAAACCCTTAATGTGTCAGCCTGTGCCTGCACCTGTCCTGCTGGCATTGAGAGGGATCTTGTGTGCAGCATAGACAGGGAGGGGGCTGAAGAGCCAGCTGGGACTGTGTCCCTCTCATGCTGAGCTCAGAACATGATGAAGAGCACTGAGAAAGTCCCTGCCCTACAGAAGCAGCAGCGTGAATGTTCCCAAGGCTGATGAGAAGCCAACTGGAAGAGCAAAGTGAGCTACTTCTGAAAGCGTTAGCCAGACCCCTGTAGCAGGCTCCAGCTGCAAAACAGCCTTGGTTTGAAAAGTTTATCCATTGCAATCTTCTGAATACTTAATCTTAAGATCTAACATCTTAAGGGCTAACATAGATGTAAAGAAAATGAGATGGAACTTTCATGTTCTTTGCCTTCAGGCTATTAGGCCATTGAACAAAGTCAGGAGTTGTGGTCTTTTGAGTGCCTCTGCATAGGCAGCTCTGAAACTCTTTTTCCCCAAATATTTGAAGGAAGAAAATCATCAAAGGGAAACCTTTCTGATGAAAATCCTTGGTTTCAGCAAATTATCTCTTAAATAAAAGCTCCCTGTAATTCCTGACTAGTTTAAGTTGGGATGTTAAAGGAAAGGGTTTAAAGGTCTTAGATCAGTATGTCAGATTCAAGAAGTGGCTTCTGACTTTCTAAGATAATTTCAGAGTTTTGTGGCTCATTTTAGAACAAATTATTTTTCCTCTACATTTATTTCTTCTTGCAATTCTAATGAGAAAGAAAAAGTATTGACACATTTTCTGTGAGTGGTGACTTGGTTCCATTCCTTTGTCAGCTATGTTAGTTTTTGTTATAAGCATAAATCTGACTATTCCCCATTCCTAACACACTTTGCACTTTCTGACTTAAATGGGGCAGCTGCAGCCTTTAGGTCTAAATCAAGTCATTCTTGTGTTCAACTGGGAACAAATGAAAGTCTATCCAAAACAAAACTTTAGCAAATTCAGAAGCAGAACAAAACCTGATGGAGGGGAGGGAGCACAGAAGTGAACAAATTGAGGAGCACAGTTAGCTAGAGAAAGCTGGTAAGGAGCACAGGTTAAAATATAAGAGATGCAATCAATTTTAATCTGTTAATGAAGTAAAAGTTACATCAGGGTCGTTGACTGGAGATGTGCCTTCTGCTGCTGTTCAGCTGGTGGATTATTGCTTTTTTCCTCCATCCAGTAGAAGTCTGTTTCTCAAAGAGGCTTTTCAGAATGCATTAGGGAGCAAGTTGCTATCATAATATAGATTTTCCTTCTTAAACCGTTTGGAATACATAAATGCTGTATGTAGTACAGGAAAAAAGGAAGAAAAGGATTTAGATGGCCATGAAAAGTTTTCTTCCTCTACAAGAAAAAGAAATACTATGTTTAAAGGGTTTTCAGAAATCCAGGTACTTTTAAAGTCCTGGAAATCACAAAATATTACAATTTCTGTTCCTAGACAGGAGTGTGAATCTCTGAGATTTTTTCCCCAAAATCTTGGATTATACCAAAGCTAAGATTTTCCATTCCACAGGGACAGGCATTTCATCCCCAAAATTCAGAAGATCCCTGCACACCATGGCACCATTACCCTTTACCACATAGAAACCTGGTGCTTTGGAAAATTTGCTCCAATTGAGATGTAGAGAGGCCTTTCTAAAACATGCCTTCCTCTGAGCTTGGTAAGACTGAGTGAGTGCTAGGCCCTGGGAAGATTGTATCCTGAAAATCTGATGTGGAACTTCTTTACTCTAACCTTCTATCAGCACAGCTTTTGCAATTTTATATGATTTATATTACTTTTGGGGACACTGCTTGACTTTTATGCACAGAAGTTCAGCAGTGCCATGAGTGAATTGTTACCTTCTTTTCAACAAACGAAAATTAAGACCTGCAAATCTTGGCTTACAAAGCTTGACTTCCATTAAAATGTAATTACCTCTCTTTTGTGCCTTATACATTAAGAGTGGCTTCAAATGGTGTGTGGCTCCTGCTCAACTGAATTACTTTCATTTGCTGCTTGCATAGTAAGAATGAGATTCTGGAATAAAGATAACTGTTTAAAGAGGACTGCTGCAATCCCAAATTGCATAGAGAAAGTTCTGCTAATCAAATTAACTTGTTTACTCGCTAAGAACCTGACTGGAATTTTTGTTACTGATCATCTTGGGCCCACAGAAAGTGGGTCCAGTGCTAATTCATGGCCAGTTTTTAATCCTGTGAATAATTCCAAGTCTTGTGACTATTAGTAGGGTTATTCTGGTGATGAAGGATTAGATAATCCAGTGCCTGTGTATTGACACAGTTTGTTCCTGCAGGGATGTTTGGTTTTGATCTTGCTGGAAGTGCCCCCCTTGTTCCAGGGGGCAGCAGAGTGGCTGTGCAATGCTTGGGTGTTGCACACTGCAGGGACTACCAGGCATTTGGAATTTTCTCTCTGCATGTGCCCTGCTCCAGAGTATTTAGCCTGAATGAGCAGGTCCCTGAACTGACCAAAATCTGCTCTTCTGAAATCCAGTATTTTCATCCTTCTTTTTGCTTTGCTTCTGCCTCTCAGGACCCTGAATTCTGCCATAGATAGCTCACAAAGATACCACCAACTGGTGTCTAGCACAAGTGGGCCACCCAACTTGAAAGCAAATAGGGCAGTGAGTAGATTTAGATTCAAGTTCTGTGTGGGCTGCCTGTGAACCTGAGTTTCATCTGGTTAAGTGTTTTTACCATAGTGTCTCTCTATATTTTTGGTAGTGCTTGTCTGCAGCAAACACATTCCCTGGAGGCAAAGGACAGCTGGTGCACAGCTCTGTGGCTCTGCCTGTGGAAATACTGCACTCAGTGGGGTGGGTGAGGAGAAGGAGGCTTCTGTAGGCCCAAAGCTCCTGAAAATGGCAAGGTTCAGCTCAGAATAGTCCCTGCTCACTGGGCAGCTTTTCCTGCTCCCCTCTCGTCAGGACCCAGGACATCCATCCCTCTGGCTGTCCTGAGCAGCCAAGACCCCTGCCAGGGGTCTCAGAGCCCCTGGCACAGAGCCCAAGATGCCTGTGGGTTTGATTGTGACCCATGGAGCAAGTTACCAACCTTAGATGAAGATCTGCAAGTCATGACAAACTAAGTAGGATAGTGAATTTATCACAAGGTGAAAAAGTAGATTGTGAGGTTTTTAGAATGGGGATTCAGGGGGGCAAGATGAAGGGATCTGGGCACGTCCAGTCTTTCTCCTTCTTCTTCTTGGCCTCCATCTTCTGCTGTCATGTTGGCACTTAAAGATTGGTTTAGAGTAGAAGCTCACTGTCTAACATAGGTGATAGGTATTGGAAAGTGATTGTAAACATTGTACACGTAGTTTTTAGTATAAAGACATAACACCACCCCAGGGGCAGGCAGAGTGCCTCTGTCTGTCCTGCTGAGCAGACCTTGGCAGGACAGGAGAAAGAATTTTACAGATAAAATACAATAAACAACCTTGAGACCGAGAAACGAAGAGCTCTGACTCCTCCTTCAAGCGCTGGGCTGGGAAAAGGGACTTTGGAACTTTTCTCGGGGTCACTTTGACCAGCTAGAAATCCCGACACCCTCTGGCTCAGTGGTGAGTGTTGCTGGGGTCCCACTGCTTTGAAGTGCCAGTGAGATGTGGAATCAGCTTTGTGCTTCTCCATCAGACAGGCTGTCTCAGTGGGCTCTGCTTAGGCACTGTAATTTCTGATGGGACCACAGTAACATTCCTGGTAGGAAATGGCTGAGCTGAAACTCTTAACATCCACTCTGTGCTAATCTGAATTGAATTTTGATCATTTTCATGTATGGAACAGGAAACTGACGGGGTCTGTTGGACAGTGTGCCTAGGGGATCTTCCCCTGACTTAACTGGCTGGAGTTTGGGACTGATGAGCTGGCAGATAACTCTCATTGTTTGAACTTGTCAGCCTTTTGAGCATGGTGATTTCAGTCATTCCTGGTTACTCTGGGGAGGGAAGCACTGGCAGGGTGATCAGGATGATGTGGTTCCCAGCGTGGCTGTGACCCAGCAGCTGTCATAGAAGTGGAAATTGTAGCATAGGGTGAACAGAGGTGAGGACAATAAAAGCCTGAATAACACAAATGCAAAGAGTATGAAGAGAAATGAAAAAACATGAGCAAAGTGCATCTTAAAGCAACTTTATCCATTGTTAGCCATGGACATACCATAGCCTGATCATAATCAAAACAGGAACAGTGTGGCTGTGAACAGACTTGTGCATGAGCATATGAACATCAACATTTTAAGAGGTCAGCACATGGGTGTTGGTGTCTGTGTTGGGAATTATAAAAGAGCCTAAGGGCTGGGAAATATTTGGGCAGTTTCCTTTTTTTTTTTTTTTTTTTGTTAATGTTCTCACAATTGTGTGTATGCATGTCATTTCATGGAGCAAATATGCTGTGCATCAATCCAGATTACCTGTCTGAAAGGCAGAAGCTGTGGTGGTGTGAGTGCTTTTAATGAGGGAGGAATTCCATCTGGCTCATGACAGTTTTACTCTGCTGAGGCCCAAAGCAGAGTCTCTTGTCTTTGGAGGTAGATGGGTTTGGCAGTTTGGATGATGTGCAAATTACCACAAGGCAGAAAAGGGGGAAGAACTGAGGAAGGAAGAGATGTGGATCCAGAGGCATTAAGTGCAAATGGATAAACAGTGGGTTGTCTGGTACCTCAGGTCAAGTGAGGATGGTGCATTCATGTGACTGCAGACCACTGTCTTCTCCTGGACTCTTCTGCAGAGTCCTGCTGGCAGTCTGCCTGCATTTATACGTCTCCTTTGCTCTTAGTAAATGTAGTTCAAGTCTGCATAGTGCCCTGCTGCTTCTGCTGGGTCTAAATAAACGTTGCAGATTCCAGTGCCAATCTGATTGATAAAATGTCACATCTTTCAGAGAAAGTGGTGTTGTGTGGGGAATAAAAAGTATGAGGGAGAGTGCAGTCAATGCAAAATCCAGGAGAGTCAGTCTTACAGAGAGGCAAAATTAGAGGAAGTGGAGGTTGTGGGTGAAAGAGTTTGAGGGGGGATACAGGAAATTTGCAGGGGTGGAGGGAAATTTGCCGGGGTGGAGGGAAAGCTGTAGCTGAAAGCAAATTAGATACTAAGTCAATGAAAGATTACTTTTTCTAATGACAGGTTATGAAATAGTGTCAGTTTCTGTGAATAACTCCAGACTACAGACATTCAGACACACGTGCAAGCACACAAACATATGCAAAAGCAGGGGGAAAAATTAGTTTTCAAATAAAAAAAAATACTACTTCTTTTAAATTATCTCTTTGAAATTATTATCCCTTTGAAATTTAAGCAAAGTTTTTAAGGGAAAGAGATTTTAGAGCAGGTTATATGCACAAACAAGTATTTTAATTTGCTTTGGCTAAAGGATTATGGGAAGTAATTTTTGTTTTGTTATAACAGCTGAAGAAAAAAATGTTGGTTTGAAACACTAGGAAAAACAACCATCAGAGAAATGTGGTAGCCTAAATTTGCTTTCTGCTGGAGGTACCTGGCCCTATCCATACCTGAAAGAAATTGGTGTTGTTGCCTTGGATTTAAAGAAAACAAGCGGTTTTTACCACAGCTGGTGATTCCTAGACTATGTTATGTAAATGAGTCAGAGGGGAAAGAATCATATTTAAAAATAACAATTTCACCTTAAGGGCTAAGTGCTTTTCTTCTCATTCAAGGTGATAGTTGTTATTTAACCAAGAGGTGGTGTTCCTGGCAACAAGGTTGACAGAGTTCAAGAGGTGCTTGGACAGCCCTCTCAGGCAACATGGCGTGATTTTTTTGGGTGGTCCTGTGCAGGGCCAGGAGTTTGACTCAGTGTTCCTTCTGGATCCCATCTAACTCAGTGTATTCTATAATTCCATGATAGTTTTGCTTGGTTTGGTTAATGATATCTGGGTTTAGGCAATTCTGGGTCTGTTTGCTTGATGTGCTGGTTGCAGGAATGCTGCTTCACAGAAGCTTTGCTTGCATCCCTCTGTGGTACCTGTTGTGCTATTTTATGCTGGTGTCAACAGGGATTTGGGCAGTTTGTTCCTTTTTTTTCATGTTCCCAGTGAACGCTCTGTTTTCCCTATTGTAAGACTACATGTGACATAAGAGTACATAATCCTCTTAATTAGTTTTAATTTCCAAGGTCCCTCTGTGAATTTCCTTTACCTGTCGAACACCGCGCTACCCTAGAGTACAGCGAAAACTACTGCAGTTGGTAGCACAACACACAAATTTTCACTTGTGACTTCCCATCCTTCCCTTATGAACCCCAAATTAATTAGAGAAGCAGGTGCTCCTTTTTCCTTTGCTCATCCCATCAGTCTCAGCTGGCTGGACAGGCCCTGCTCCCAGGGCCTCAGGCCTATGGTAAAAGCAAGGTAATCCTGACGATGGGGAGAAAATGACAAGGAGGACTCTGTAATATCAGAAGGTTAATTAATTACTTTATTATATTATTTTATACTGTATTATACTACATTTAAACTGAATCTGCACAAGCACTCAACTGCCCAGAATCTCATGACTCTCTGCTGACCGACAGTCTGGACACACACTTGGCCCTCATCGGCCAAGGAAACAAAACTCCATCACTCTGGGTAAACACCTCCATATTGCATTCTACTTTGGCACAACACAGGAGCAGCAAATGAGATAAGAATTGTTTGGATCATTCTTTTTTCTGCTTCTTTTACTGCTTCAGAGGTTGTGAATCCCACACAGGCCGTGCTCCCGAGCGCACATAGGTGTCTGTCCCAGGGGAACGGGGAAAGGTTGGCAGTGGAGGAGCTGGAGAAACAAGAGAGCTTTTTCCTCCTGCTCTGGATCTGCTCACACATTCAGAGAAAGCCAAAGGCTCACAATGAGACAGAAAGGAAGCAGGGGAAGGGTATATGTGTGGGTAGTGTGTGCAGTGCTTTCTTCCAGCTCTCCACTGAGCCGTGACCCGGTTTCTCCAGGAGATGCCTGCTGTTTTCTTATTTTCCAAGCAAGTTCCTGAGATAATGTTTTGCATGCCAAACAGGGTCAGCCATCAGATAGGGAGGGTTCTGAACAGAACATGCAACTCCCTCTCCATCTTCTCTACTGCCTCGACCTTTCCTGTTATTTTTCTTCTTTTCCCTTTCTTTGTTCAAAGTGAGGAGACAATTCTTATGTGCATGAAGAAAAAAAAAAAAAAAAAAGGGAAACTTCCACAGATGTTAAATGAAATTTATTGCAGTGCTTGCTAGATGCTAATTTTTTATTGTTTTTATATCTTGACAGAATCCAAGAAGAAGAAAAAGGAAGGCAAGAAACAAGAGAAGATGCTGGATTAATGGAGTCAACTCGGGCAATGTGAGAAAGGGACATCAGCAAACATGATCAGTTAACAGTTTCATTTATACCTAGGCATCTTATCCTAAAATTATTTATAGCTTAATGGTACCATAGAAGGAAAAAAGCAAACACAGAAAAAAATCCTTTTTTTTTTTTATATTACTTTAGTATTTTTAATGTATAACCCTAACAACAATTTTTAGAGGCCTGTAATAAAGGACTCCAAACTCATTTAGAAAAGTATGTCTATTGTATATTGAAAATGTAGAGGTTTTTAATTTTTTTTTTTCTAGAGTCTTGCCATAGGTCTCAGTCTGGTAATCAGTGCATGCAAACAGAACCTGAGCCTGTGTGGGGCTCTGCTGAAGCCAGTGGTACCCTGTGTGAACATAGCACTCTGGCTGGATGCATTTCTATTTAAGATTAGAACTTTATATCTTAAAAATTGAGGCCTGTTTCTTAATATCTGATTACATCTGCATAACTGTATGAAACTGTTTGTTTAAGGAAAGGATGGGGGCATTTTGTTGAGTATTTACAAGTATGCGATTTTCTTGGATGTGTGCTTAACGTTCATTCCAAAATGTCACCATCTACAGGTAAAAACCAGTAACACTCCTTTCCTTATCCATATTTTGAATGTTGGCAGTAAATCTAAAATCTTTCAACAACTGGACATAAAAGAGTCCTAATTTTTCATGATTTTCTAGCAATGATTTTTCAAAGTGGAATGATGACAAAACTTTCCACTTTTCAGCATATCAGTGTTGGTGGATGGTGTCCTCCATTTCACCTATCAAAGCTGAAAAATGCTGTATTTTATTTGTTAATTTTGACAAAAGGGTGAAAATAATTTTCATAAAAGATCTAGTTGAAATTGTTGTGATTCTGCCTAACCCAGCTCTCTTTTGTATCAGTGGCAATATTCCTGTTGATCTTAATTATAGCTGGTTAAAAAATAGTATGTCTGGTGGGAAATAAAAAGAGAAATCAGTTTGAAAACCACCAGAGGTAGTTCATATATTTGACCAAAAAAGGGACAAATTATGGGACCTGAAACCAATAGGAATGAAATAATTATTCGTTTATCTTTCAGTAAAACAGAAGGGAAATACAAAACCAGTATCTTTTGCTTTCTTACATTTTTATATAAGCAAAAGACTTGGGAAAAGCTCAGTCAACATAAAATTAGTTGTGATTTTTTAATATAGTCTGCAGGGGGGAAAAAAGAGAAAAATTACAACCAGCTGTTTTTCAGTTTGTTCAGTTTTACCTAATTTAAATGATTCTGAATCCTGAGTGAAGTCACAAAGTAGAAAAAGGATCTGACAAATGGCTGGTCTGTCTCAAAGTAAAGGGTTGTTTAATGAACTGACAACAAGCAGACCAAAATTTTTAGAGGAAAACATAAGGGATTTCATTACCTAGATTAAGTTCAAAATCATTGCTTTGGACTTTTAAATCTTAAAATTCAGCAGCAAGAAATAAGCTTTGCCATTTTTGTGGGCTGCAGGCTGGTCAAGAGGAACAGACTCCCCTGTACTCCTGCATGGTACCCATTGACTTCAGTGAAGCTGCAGCAGGCTGTGTTCACCTGAGTAAATCACATTTCTCTCTTGGGCTTAGCTTGTAGACAAGCAGAGAGTCTTTTTCTTTCCATACTAACATCACTCCCCTTTATTTTGAGAAAGAATTGTAACAATTGTAGAGCTTGCCCTCTTTTTTCTCACGCGGAGGGTACAGCTGATCTGGACTCACGGTGAGGCAACTCTTTCTGTTCCCAAACACTCCTGAAGCCTCCTAGCCAGGGCTGCACATAGCTTAAGGTAGACTAGCCTCACAATTCTTTCCCAGACTCCTTGGGTGTGTTTTGCAGTCTGTGTTGATGTCATTGTTATTTTGACCATGCTGTTAGACATACCTGAGTCTGTGGGATAGTTAAAAATGTCCCCCACACGTGGTGGAGGTGCAGTGACCAAATCTAAAATCATAAAGGCTCATATTTAGGTGGTTCTGGGTGCTATTTGGTTTGTTCATGGTCTAATCAGGTCTACCTGTGCTTGTGCCTCAGACTTAAGCTAATGGTTTGGTAGGTCTGGTTGAAAGCAAAGGGAGAAGGAAACTTTTTTTCACTCACCAAAGGTTTGTCTGTCTACATGCTGCATCAGTTCACTTGAAGTGGCTCAACTTTGAGTGCCAACACTGTTGCACCATTGTCTCACACTGGTTAATCTAGTCCATGTTTCATAGGGAGCTGGCAGGAATTGGGAATGATGTTGAGACCAACACTTTGATTGTCGTTTAACAAAATTTAGATGTGACTTCTTATTTCCACCTCCGTGAGTATAAAGAAAATAAATTCCCCTGTGTTTCCTGTGATGCCTCATGGTCCTTTTGTTTAACTGCCCATCTGGCTTGTTAAAGGAACATTCCTAATAGATTTTGAAGCAAGCTAGTCAGGTTCCTGTGGTGGCATAGGGCCTTCATGGAGAGAGTTTACAGAAAACAAAGAAACAAAACAAAAAATATCATGTTAGGACCAGAAGAAAATTCAGCAAAGGGTGTGAAATAGGAGAACATTTCTTATGCACAATCCGCATATGTTCAGATCTATATTGGCATCCTATTGTTGACAGCAATTAGAGTAATAGTTCATAAATTTAGAATGAAGAAAATTTCCAATAAGCCAGAACAAAACATTAAGTGGAAAGTCCAGCTATGCAGGAGATGATAAAGTAATTTATGGCAGAACACAGAGGAAGATTGAATGGGTCAGTCAGGTCAGCTCTGAAAGGAGGCTCCCAGTACCTGGAAGAAGCCCTTGTTTCACTAGTGACGTTATCAGGAAAGCAAAAGGCAAAATTCTGAACAAAACCTCTTCCCACTCATCCTGATCATTTTCTACTTCAGTCATTCTGAAACTTTTCCATATTTGCTTTCTAATCTTCTACCCTCCCTGCTTTGGGAGGGCAGGCTGGTCTGACAGTGCTGTGGGAGCAGCTACTTGAGATGAAAAACGTGTTTACCTTCTTGGTGCTATCCTATTACAATGAAAAATTCCTTAGCATAGATGTGTTGCTTACCTAGTTTAACGGACAGAAATTTGTTTCATGAATGTCCCTCTCAAGGAGTGGTTTGCATCTTCATTTGCTACAGCTATAATGGAGTATGGGGAGGTGATAAAAAAACCCCAAATGACAGCCTTTTTCTGAGTGCTCAGATCTATTATAAAAAAGATGGGTGAGTTGCTGAACATCAGCTGTGGATGAATCTGCATCCAGATTCTGGATTCCAGTGAGTCTAAACCTGAATATATTTGGGTATATCTCCCTTCTCTTTCTCTAACTAAGCTGAGGCAATGCTGCTTTCAGCTAGGCGTGTCTATATCTTGATTTAAAACAGTATTTGAGGATTGGGACATTTTCTGACTTAGACATGTCTTCTGACAGAAATGCCCAGGTCAGCCTGGCCTATTTAACAGTGTGTTAAGTGCAGCAAAACTTCTGGACAAGGCTCCAGGAAGGGAAAATGTTTGTTGTAAATGCAGGTAGATACTAAATTGTAATTTACTGATTTTCATCTTCTAATTCCATAATGACATTCTGGGCTGAACTGCTTTTCAGAGGAGAAAAGTTAGAAGAAATGAAAGAATAACAATTACAAAATGTATAAACAGGCAGCTTTGGAGAGTTGGTTAAGAGACAGGAAATCAGGAGCATTTTATATAAATTTCTGTTGCCTGTTCCTTGCATGCAAAAGGCAGAACTACAGGTTGGCACATTTGTTTTTATGCTTTCATTGATTTGTGCCTTAATGAAAACAAATCAAATGTAAAGTGTTACAGAGAAGTAAAGTCCCACTTCAGCCTCAAAAGAAAGTGTTCAAGTGGAGACAAAGTCAAAAGGAGACAACTGTATACAGGCTAATGTCAATGCTGAGGATGGGACAATAACCTAATTTTCCCTCAAGTATAGGAACTGCAGCAACATTAACAATGTAAACTCATTACTTTTGTAAAGCAATATATTGGTGAGGTGGACACCATTTTGATATCCCACAGCAGTGGGATTTCATGTCTCCACATGAAAAATGTCTCGCAAATCATCCTGAGGAGAAACAGTATGTCAGTGGGGATGGGTGTCTTGTATTCTGTCCATTTTAATTCTCTAGGACAGCACTTCTCTGAAGTTGAGACTGAGTTCTCTCCTTTGCTGAGGCAGATTATACCTGTTGCCTGCCTTCCCACACTTACTCATAATTTTGATAGCATTTATTCTGTCAATTCTGCTAAGACACTCCTCAGTAAAACTTCTGGGGATGTTGATGATCTCTCCTCATCCTTGAGACTATATTCTTCATTTCTTCCTGGATTGTTGCAAAACAGCCCCAGGAAGCCCATACCACACATTTTCTCCAACTGTGTCCTTCTGAAATTAAAAGACACAAAAGTAAAAGTAGCAACTTTTTAATCACTGTATGACAATGAACAAGGAAGTATGATAATGAGCACAGAGAGTCCCTGGATTTGCTGGGAGGATGGATTGCTGGTAAAACTTTCCTCATAACTTGACCTTGTTGTGGCTTCCCAGGGGACAGAAATGATCAAATGATCATCTCAAAAATTAGAGACATTGATGCAGGAGTGTCTGTCTTCAAACAAAAAAGCACAAAATCCAGAAAACCACCTTAACTAGCTAAATAGTGGCAAGCAGCTGTATCCTTTACTACTATCCTCTTTTATCACCAAATTATTGTGGTGCATAGAGTTTCAGGGATAGTGAAAGACTTGCCTGAGCAGGTGTGGAGCAAGGAGAGAGCCTCTTCCACCCATGGTGTTTGCATTTGGAGAAGATGTAGATAGTCTCATTCATAGCAGCATCAAACTTTGCTTTTGGATCAAAACTAAACAATGCTAAAATCAAATAATTTTCCTAATGGCCTCTTTCTGCCACTCTTCACAAATGGCTGTCTGTCTTGTGGCCTCATCACTCTGAACTGAGCAAGAATCTGGGAAAGCATGAGAATTCAGCTACGTTCAACTATTATTTTCTCATTGGTGGGGTTTTACAATCCTTTAGCCCTTTCTGCAGTTTGCCATTTAAATTTGGATGTCATGGAGTCCCAGATGGCTAAAGAAATCTGTAAGTATCTCCTAGCCTTTAAACCACTTGGCTTTGAGTGAGTTGTATATGTAAAAGCTGTACCTACAGATTTGAGTCCTTTCTTAAATAAGCAGTGATAACAAAAAAAACAAAAACAAAAAACAAACCAACAAAAAACCCACAACAAAACTGAAAACATGTCCAGGGAGTGGATTTATTGATGAGTTGAAAATGGAGGTGTACAAGTATTCCCATTGCATTGTAAGTTAAAGACTGCACAAAACCTGTAATCCTGAAGGCAGTGATGGAAAGCTAGGGAAAATGAGAAGCCTTTACAGGGCTGTTTTACCCACAGCCAATTTTGTTCAATTAATTTTGCTGTTTGAACTCCCTTCTCTATTCCATCTGGCAACAAGACATTATTTAGCTTTTCTTATTAGATCATTCATTTCACTCGCCATGTTACAATCATGTATTTCATCTAGACTTTTATAGCTGGAGGAAATGGCTGTGACAGTCCAGAGTGTGTTGTGGCTGCTGAGGTGGCCTGAAGCAGAGACAGGCTGCAGCTTGGAGCCAGAATCCACCTAATGCAGATGTCAGCATCAGACACAAAAGCTCTCTAAATACATACACACTGCACATATATATATATACACACTATATGTACATTCATACATGGGAGAAAACTCTAGAAAGGTGCATGCATAACTCTAAATGTGAATCACAACTGGTGCTGCCACGTTTTCAGGCTGTGGTTGAAAAGAAAGAGCTTTTTGTCCTGTGCTGTTGTTTAAGTGAGGATACACGAGTAGGATGAAGAGCTAGATTTCTTCCCACTTGCCAGCACTTCAGTTTAAGGATAGCTGTGTCCAAGGGAAATGCAAAACACATGCCAGTGTAATGGCCAAAAGGACTTAATGTCACAGTGATGTTCTCTTCTGTCACACCAAGTACACACAAGGGCTTTGTTCAAAGTGGACGAACTGCTTCACTTAAGTGTGAACATATACACACAGACAGGAAAAGTCTTTTTCTCTGCCAATAAAAAGTGAGGAAAATGGGTAAAATAAGATGGAAAAATAAAAGTAAGAGAGAAATCATATTAATTCTTGTAGTTTGAGTGGTAAACTGAAAGGAGAAATGAAAGTCAAAATAACAAAGCCTGAATATCATATTCAATGTATTCCTAATTCTGTATATATCTATTAAACCAGTGCTATATGATATCTTCTTATGGGTTACTTTCTTTTCCTATTCCTTTTCCTTTTTTTTTCCAGTTTGTATATTGATTTTGTAAGCTAGCAGTGTGTTACCTTTTCAATTTTTTAAAACTTGTATGAAAGCCATATATCCATATTGTAGAATGAAAGCATTAATCCTGTAACATCCCTTGATGTTTCCCTTAGCTCTGTGGGATTTTGGGGGGCTCTAGTGAATGTATATGTTTACCAATTGTATCAGCGTAATTTACTTGCTCTTAGTGGCGATAAAGAATTAAATAAACTAATACACAGACATATGGTGTTCTCATTTGGTTGTGGAAACTGTTTCTGGAGTTTCTTAAAATAATTCTAAATATTTAATGGTATGTCTTTATTAGTTTTTATTTGCTGTAGGTGTGGCTTGTCACACAAATGATCTGTAAATTCAGAAAAAATTTTAGTCTGTAAAAGAGGTCTGCCAGAAAGTGAATCTAGTGGGAAACATTTCTTTGGTTTGTGCCCACTAAAGCCTGTCTGTCCCAATTTCCTGGCACTTTTCAGTTCTTTTAAGCAGCTTGTTTCAGTATACAGTTATTTCAACCTGTGTGATAGTGACACAATGATGGCTTACAGATGAAGAGTTTGATTTATTTAAAAATTATGCTATCAGGTAAGCAGTGGTAAACCCTCATTCCCAGATTTGTCATGCTCAGCTGTTTTACTTTAATAGTCACTTTAATATGTGTTGGTGTGTGTTTGTTGAGAGGTGATTAAGACTCAAGAGTAGAACAAAGAAGCCACATTCCAATTTCTCTGGGTGTTTTTTTCTGTGTCCAACTATTAGTTAAAATCTTAGAATAATTAATTAATTACTCCATGAAAACTATTCCATCAGTCACTGCCAAAAGAGGGACATGCTTCCCATATTTTACAAGACAAGGAGATTGATTTAGGCTTCTAAAATTGTTTGGAAGAAAATTAAGTATTGTAAGGTATAAAAATTGACAGTGTATTCTTCAAAGCACTAATGGACTCCAAAACTTAAATCCTATCCTTGGAAAGGAGACCAAGTACTCACTATTGTTTAATTACAAAAGAAAAATGTTAATTCCTTTTTAATATGCTGCTTTTAGCTTAGAAGGTTGTGAGAGAGTTTTAAGATGGTCTTGTACTTCCATGTGAGGTATCTGATCCTGTCAGGAAATGTGAGCTGCTTGAGGAGTGTGTCAAGTCATGGTTAGCTTCCCTAAGCTCCATCATGCTGGAGACACAGTTCTGGATTTCTCATGTCCTCCCCACCTCTGTCCTCAGGTACTGACTGAGCTGTGAACATTGAACAGAGTTTTACACCCGTTCTTTTTGGTTGGGTTGCTTTCCTGGTCTTAGCACCTTTTTGGTTTGTTATGTATGGAGTGGATGAATGGAGAGGACTTCATGCAGAGACCCAAGTTCTGCTCCACTTTGTGCTCCAAGCTTTTGGGAATGGTGCTTCATTAGGTGGGTCTGGATGGAAGGAGGACTGCCAGAGGTGAGTGGGGTGAGATGTCTGCAGGCAAGTATCTGCTAGCAGCACAAAGCCTCCTTGAGGCCTTTAAGACCCCAGAGCTAATCTGGTGCACTACCACAGCTGAAGTTCAAAGCCTTTTTGCACTTCATCATCCCTCTGTCCTTGCACAGGATAGACTTGTAATTAAACTCAAATGCCTGATAGTTGCCCTCACACAGACACAGAGACAGCACTCACTTCATCCCTTGCCTTGTAGATGATGCAGCAGCACCTGATTTTCACTGAGAACAGGGAATTTGCAAAATGAACTCCTCATGTTCAGGATGAAATCTTCTCACAAAGTAGTAATCCGGGTTTTTGTCCATTATTATCTTTTATGGTGATATGGGAATTTGCCTACATGAGATTTTCTCTATTTTTCTTAGTTAGCTGGTACTAATTGTCTCCAGTGAAACCCAAATGGAAGGAAAAAAACCCCTGTAATCTTGTAGTAAAGCACAATTCTGTTATAAAATCTTCACTGGGAGCATTTCTGAAGAAAGATTATTACATTTTTGGTCAAATGAGTTTTGACATTAAATACAAATATGCATACACACAGAGACTATCTTTTACAGAAAAATATCTCCATCTTTACTGGGTACCCCGAGTTACAGAAGCTTTGTTGCTACACAATCATCACTGAAATTATTGTCTCCATTGGCAAAGAATGTTTTTTGTTTGTGTTTATTTAGTCTCTGCTTTCTTAGTTAACACTTTTCATTTGCTGCTTTACACCATTTCTACCACAGGAGCAAAAGATGAAATCTTGGATCTGAAAAGGTCAGTAAAAATTTTTTTTGGTCTGCTCAGTACATGAAACCTTGCAATACCAAAACACACCCAAAAAATCTGTCTTGAAAAGATTGTTTTCAATTAATCAACAACTATTTAAGAGTTTTTATTACTGGTGTTTATTACTGGAATTTCTGGAGGCAGAGTAAGAGAAAAGTGTTCAATGTTGGGAATGCAGGAAAAGTAAAGATCTTTCCGTAATGATAATTAACTTGCATCCCCTTGCATTTTGAGATACAGATTTTTTCCCCCCAGTATACAATTTTAAAACCCTACTATTCCTAATAAAAGCATTCTGCACCAGTATAATTATGTGGGGGCTTTCTGGCTGAAAGCTTTTTTTATTCCATTGATTTTTAAAATTTTTATGACTCATGACAATTCACTAGAGATGCTCATGGGATCTAGATGTTCAAGCTTGGTCAAGTGCACTGGGTGCTGCTCCAGGGTGCACAGTGGGGCTCAGCAGGGTGTAGTGGCTGCCTGGGGATGTGCTTGATGCAGTAGGAATCTCCAGCTGGAAGGATGATCCAGCTTCCAATTCCCCCTCAAAGCATTTATGGTGGAGGTGGTAGCCAAAGAGATGTAACACAAGGCAATATTATCCCTATTGTTGTTTTCCCCTTCCTTTATCTTCATTTCTTTCTTGCTTGTTTGCTTTCTTCCTTTCCTCCATTTTTTCCTTGGGCTTAGGACTCACACTGCTGACCTGGAATTCAGGGTTGAAGTGATTACCTGAGAAGAAACCTGTCCATGATGTCTGCAATCACATGGAGTCACTGTTGTAAATAGTCTTAAAACTTCTGCGGGGCTAGAAGATATGGGAAGAAATTCTGGGTTGAAGTAGTTTTGAAAAGTGGGAATAGAATCCCTGGTGTAAAAACGCAACAGAGAACTGGGTACATGTGTTAGAAAATGACACAAGAAAGGACACAGACTGGGGCACTGAAGAAACCTGTCCCAAAATAGGTTTGCCTGGGTGGTTGCTGCAACTGGCTGCAAGGTAAGCCAAGTATATCTGACATATAAAAATATATAGGTCATATATAAATATATATATACACACATATATTTAGTATATCTGACAAGATATACTAAAAAGAATTTATGTTGAATTCAGGACCTGATTTTGGATGTATTCCAAATGTGAACTGGCCCATTTTCATCATGGGGAAATGTGTTGAGACTCATGATATAATATGCAAAGATCCTAAAATATGTAATATCTCAGTCCTGTAACAATTTACATGAGTGCAGTGCACGTAGTCCTACTGACTCAACAGGACACTTCCCAGTGGCAAAAGGGGTGGCAAGAGCAGGTCTCCATTTGTCCTTAGCTGGGAATGAAGTGCCATGTTTGTTCTCTTTGCTGCTGTTCTCCTTTGCTGACAGGGGTCCATCACACCCCCTGTATAACTGAGTGTCTCAGAGACAAAACATGCACTCCCTCTGATAAACACTGTTTGGTAAGTAGCTGAATTTGAACTGGGCCTGGGTTATCACAATTGCTGCTGGCTGTCTTATCAGGAGAGCTCCCTAAATAAGCTACTGCTCTATCTGCTCACATGCAAAGGAAAAACACCAGTCAATTTTCTTTCAGTGCAGGGTGCCCTGCAACCTTTCACATAAGGGTCACAATAAACTGGTACGACAGAGTAAGAAAAAGGCAATGGAAAAGGCAGCTACCTTCCTACTTTGCAGCATTTATGCTACAAGTCTCTAGAGACTTCATCAAGGGAGATGAAAAACAGTCTAATCTTAAATCCAGAAATATATTTTACTTGCTGTTGTTGTTAGCAGCAATTACAACAACGATGTAACAGCCACTATTGTGATTTATGCTGCAATTTAGTGATACACTCTCAGTTAACACCTTTGATTCAGAGGCTTTCATGCAGTTTGGCAGTGCTCAGCACCCACCACCCCGGTGTGTGGGGGCAGAGGTTAATCTCAGAGGCTGTCCCTAAGCTCCCTCTGTAGTCAATGGAGCACGACAAGTCCATTCAGAAGGGGATTCAGACTAGAGGGCTAGTTTAGCAAATCTGAGAGACGGCACAAAGGGCCTCTTTCCCTGCTAGATGCTGAGGGAGCTTAGGGAAATGAAGTGTATGAGGCTGACTGGAGTTTTGCTTGGTAGTTTCCCCTTCCAATAAGGTTGCAAGCTGCTGCACTGGAAGGCAGCACTTCAAAAGTGTTTGGGAATTTAAAAACTGAAGTGTCTTAATAGCTCTGAATACAGGGACCCAAATATGTATAAGACAAGTGGACTACAGCTGTGCATTACAGCAGTGAGTGAATTTATCTGAAGTCCCACTGCCAGATGGAAGGACTGCCCACACAGCACAGCCGAGAGTGGGACAGAGGTGACAGGAGAGCTCACTGCCTCCTCCCTGGTGTTGGTATGGAGGAGAGGGGAGACAAAGTCCCTGCTTTTGTTCCCTTTGCCCCAGCTGAGGGAGGCTGAGCAGTGCCCCTGGTGAGCTCCAGGCACTCTGTGTCACACACAGCAGGTGCCAGGGCAGCTCCTGTCCCGGGGAATGCGCGGCTGGGCCTGGATACCCCGCTCCTTTCACGGCCCTGCTGGGAACCAGGGCAAAGCCGCATTTCTCAACAGCAGGCCAAGAATTCCTGGAAACAAGAGAGCACAGGAAGGGGCCATGGAGTGAGAATGGGGATGGTTTGGGAATAGCTCTGCAGGACCACTCCTAATCTGGCTTTTCCCGCTGACAGATTTAGGGCTTCGTCCCACAAGGGATCAGCATCTCTTGAGAGGCCTCAAACCAGCACCTGAACTGCTTTTCTCTGTCTAAACCTCATCTGGACACCTTTTAAATTCTTCAGTTGCAAGGGGCTACATAAACTCAAACACAATTATCCTGGCACCCACAGGCCCCTCTTGTGCACAGCCCAGTTCCTCACTTGCTCTGTGTTTGAGGCGGGTGAGCTGTTGCCAGCCCGATGCTCTTCCCCCTGCTCCCATATCAGCAGCTGCACTGACAGGAGCCCTCAGCCAAGTGCCTGGCGTGTGGGAGCCTCTGGCAGCACAAAATCACATATTTAGCTCTCTGTGCCAGTGCCAGCTGGGAGGTGTGAACGCCAGAGAGAGCAGGCCTGGGGCTGCAGCTGGCTGGCCATGCTATTGATCCAGAGGGTCAGCCAGTGTCAGAGAGCCTTGGAAAAACAGAATCAAGCACAGAGAACCAGAGAATCATTGAGGCTAGAAAAGACCTTTTATATCATCAAATCCAACTGCTTAATCTGGAAATGCCACATCCATGAGTTGGAGCAGAAGACTTGGGGAGCTGAATTTGCCTTGTGCTTTTAATACTTAGAGTAGATTTATGAAAAAGAGAGAGGGTGACTTTTGATACAGGCAGATAGTGATAGGTCAAGTGGGAATGATTCTAAACTAAAAGAAGCTGCCTTTAGACGTGCAAAGACACTTTGTACGTATCCATGGAAAAAGAAACAACTGTATGTGTAAGAATCATATTTTTTGTTTTGCCAACCAGCATGTAATTTAGGAACTACTAAACTGACATTCCTACAAGTCACAACTTTCTATTCACAAGAAAGTCTGGCATTGAACCACAGCCATGCTATGGGAACAGAGTTGGACAATTCATGGATGTGATGGTCATTTTCAGTCATTCCATGCCAGTGACAAAGAAGGGATAGCCACTATCTACACCAGAAAGTCAGCTTGAACTATGTGAGAAAAGGACAAAATGAGAAATTATGAATAAATAGAGGATAAGAGAAAGGTAGCAGGTTCACAGCGAAGTGTGCAAAGAATACGAGCCACACGTAAACTGAACTTTTAAGCTTTGTTTACAGTTTGGAGGAGGTTTTGCCTGGCAAGTTGGAGGGATGACAGGATAAGTTTTCTTCCTACGTGTGTCTACTGCTTGCAGTGCACACCCTGGCTTCTTGCCAGGAAGAGAGAAGGCTTTTTTTCCTAGTCTGCCAGGTAGGCTTGCAAAACAGCACTCACAAAGTCAGGCAGACTGTGGCTCAAAGCAGTCAACAGCTCTGCATTGAGAGGTTCCAAAGGGCAGGAGAATGGATTGCAGGTACCTTTTGGCTTGGAATGAGAGGCTGAAATAAACTCTCTTGCTTAGTATCATTCATCACTGCAAACACCCAGCAAGATGTCAACATGCCATGCTCATATCTTGCCAAGAGCTTAGGGACTTTAGCTCACCTCTGTGGTGAGAGACCTCTGCCTGGGCCCTCTGCTCTCTGTCAAAGCACATTATGCCTTTTCAAGCCACTTGCTTTCTAATCTTCACCTCATTAGAAGGGCTGGCTCCAAAACACGTATTTAACAGTCATGGGATGGAGCTAAAGGCTTTTCTCCATGCATTAGCTTTCTGTGTGTGAATTCTTTTAATTAGAACCTTCCATACTCCTTTTTAAATTGCTTGAATGTTGAAAATATTTAGAAAGAAATCTCAACTTCTTTTCTATGCAACTGAAAGCAAACAATGTGAAGGAAGAGTTAGCACAAGCTGCTTTTTAAAAAACCTTGTCTGGAAGAGCCCTGAGCCCTGCTTTACATAGAAATCTTCCCTCTTGGCCCTCTGGGAAATGCCTGGGTTTGACCTAATCCTGAATATTCTTTACCCAGCTGCATCATCCCAGGGGCAGGATGCAAGAGGCATCATGTTTACAAGCAGCATTTGGAACAGCTTTTATCTCCATTTCCCCCCAAGAGTGGGCTGTAAAGAAATGAGGTGGGATGGTGAAGAGAAACACAGTTGATGTTCTCAGCCTCCACTCTTTGTGTTAATGATGCCCTTCAGAGTTCATTTTCTATCTGTCCCAGGTAGACAATGCATTGGAGATGACTGTTTTACACTATGTTTATGCCAGTCAGACTTTTTAAAATTTACATATTAAAATATTTAATTTACACATTTATATTTTATAATATTTCATATTATATATGTAACATGTAATATTATAAAATATAATAATAAAAATATACATGGGTTATATAAATATGTAATATATAAATATTACATATTTATATAATCCATGTATATTTAATATACATGAATTTCAACATATAGCCTATATCTAAATATATTTTTACATGGCTTATATGTGACTTCTGTGGGTTCTCTGTTTAAAACCCAGTGTATGCTTAAGTTGTGGAACTGTTTCTATTCAGGTTGCCATCATAGTTTAAAATCTAAACAGGTTCAAATAATGATTGGACAAATTAATAGGAAAAATACCCCAAAACTTTCTGGACTGATAAATACAGAGCTGTGGTCTGTAATCTAAGAAACCTTGAAGAGGTAGCTGTTAAGTTGGCAGTAAAAATTAATTAGGAGTTCAGAGGTTGCCTTCTGTGCCCTGGATTTGTTCTTTCCCTTGATGCCACTGGTCCCTGTCTCTATTAAAAACTTGTAAGGCTTGCATGATGCTTGACCTCTAAAACTGCCTCACAGTACCAACCCCAACAAGGCAAAAAGTAGCAGATAAACCTAAAGTGTTGTGGAACAATAACCAGAAAAAGAGAAAGGGATGAGACCACAAAACTTTCTGGCCCTGTAGAGGCAGCGCACAGAGCTTGCTGCACTTCACCACCTACCTGTTTGTTTGCCCTCGTGTTTTCTGTAATGTTTCCAATGTTTAACTGTAATAATACTCATACTGCAGTGTCATACTGCAACTTCTATTAAACAGCATTTCCTTCTGTTTCCCTGCCAGCAATCTGGTGTCAGTGAGCACAGTGGAACAGAGCTCAAGGAGAGCAAAGAGAGCAGAGAGCCCCAAGGGACTCAGCACTCAGAGGCACTCCAGGGAGCCTGGCAGTGTGTCCTGTTGTGCACACCATGAAGGTGAGTGTGGCATTCACATTTTCTGAAAAATTCCTTCACCCAGGATTTTTCTCCTGGGAATCTGAGAAGCCTCAGAGAAAAAGGAAAACAATTTTATCTCATTTGCTTCTCCTGTGTTGTGCGAACATGTGGAATGTGTTTGGAGATTGTTTACCCACAGGTGATTGTTTCATTGGTGTGAGTTGTTTTGACTCATTGGCCAATTGAGGCCAAGCTGTGTCTGGACTCAGAAAGAGTCACGAGTTTTAATTATTATTTTTTTAGCCTTCTGTAAGTATCCTTTCTGTATTCTTTAGTACAGTTTAGTAAAGCATTCTTTAATATCATATAGTATCATAACATAATATATTAGCCTTCTGAGAACATGGAGTCAGAGTTATCATTCCTTCCTCCTGCCACGGGGGTCCCAGAAAATACAACAGGTGAGGGCTGCTGCCATCCTTCGATGTCTTCTGCCCTCCTCTACTCTGGAACCCTGTCACAGAATTGAGCAAAGCGTGAAATGTCATGTACCAGTCCCATATTAATGCTTTTAAGCTGTCATATTTATCCTATACTCACTAATATATTTTAAATTAGAAAATAATTCTCACGCTTTTTTTTTCCCATTTAGTCCCCCTCTTCTATAAGTCTGTTGTTCCTAAACAGTTCCTACATGCTGTTCTACATGGGTGCTTTCATTACTGGAAATTAATTGCAAGCATTTTCCTGCAGGGATTTGTTGTGTGACTTCTTGGTGGCTTTTCAGCTGTGCACTTGCTGTATGGCATGAACTAAGCCTCTGTCCCTAAGTGAATCTGTGAAACTATTAGAAGTGCCTTACTGGCAGAAATTATAACATTTTCAGATTCAAAAATTTACATAGATGAGCTATTTATTCTGACATTTTTTGTCAGCAAACCACACTGCTGGGTTCTTTCCAGAGCTAACAGAAAAAGGGCATCTGTGCATTCAGAGGGAACCCACTTAAATTCTTAATTACTATTAGTGGAAGACATTTTACACTTGATTTAATGAGAGTTTTTTGTTTTATCTGAGACTCCATGTCTTTTTCCTTTTGGCTAAATTTCCACTGAGCTACATGGAAGCCTGACAATCAGAGGAATTGAACCATCATGCCCTCATTTTCAACAGTTACAAAATTCTTTATTTGAAGCTGGGAAATTTCAGTAACAGGTGAATACCCCTGCACAGATAATTATTTTCCATGTTCTGAAACATAAATGGGAAGGTTGTCTTTCTGCCAAGGGAATGTGCTTATCTATTTTTGTTGTCCTGTAGTGTAGTTGCAATTTGAACCTGTTTGTAAGGTACTGGGGTGCACTCTGAATGCAAATCAGCCATTGCTGATGGCTTGGTGTGGGCTGTGACCCCATGAGCAGACCATGAAATTGTACTACTCTGCCCATAAATTGCTAAAGAGAGCAAAAGCTTTCCAGGAAAATGACAAAATCCAGGCAATCCAGGAGACTAGTAATAACTTGATGCTTTTTTCTTCAGTTATGGCTAAAAATATACACAGTTGGCCTGTGATGCAAGTGAACTCAACCAAAAGAAACATCATTACCTTATAATGAAATTATTTGATCTTTACTTATTTCCATCTTGAATACGTTGTTACTGACTTTTTTTTCATTACTCCCTTTCTTTACATTTTCATGCCATTTTCAAGACAGAGTGAACTCCATGAATTGATCCTCTGTTACTGCTGTAGCTGTGAGAACATATTTCCAGCTTTTAGCTGTCTCTGCTGTTGGAGATGCCTCCTTTTGCAAACACAGGGGCACCAGGACATTCTGCTGTGATTTCCAAGGAATCCCAAGGGCTGACTGGCTCTCCCAGCACAGCCATCTTCTCCTCCACAGAAGAAAAAGACTAGGAAAGATCATTTACTAGAGAAGACGTTTTGGTGCCAGACAGACTGTGCCTGTTGTGCAGGCACCAGACCTTTATTTTGATTTTCCAAAGGGTCCCAGCCACATGGTGCAGTGCTTTGCAGGGTAAACTTCTAGCTGGGACAACTTCATGGTTGCTTTTATCATTTCTGGTCCTCCCTAATCTGGCAGCACCTGTGGCTGAGCTCTTCTGTTGGTCACCCTCAGGAATTTCCTGCTATCCTTGACATCAGGTGATGTGGTGACTTACATCTCATTTTTGCATCTGTCACAGTAATAGCCCTTGCCATCTTTACTAAAAAGTCAAGTGAAGATTGAAAGAGTGTGTTGGGGTAAAAGCAGGGCTGCAAGTCATTGTGTTGAGCTGATAAAACCTTAGGCAAGTGAGGGCAAATCTACCTTGCTATCATCCTAGGCATTTTGCTTTATTCAGTGTCCTTTTTCCATCCCAATGTCATTTGATTTGTCATTTATACCAGGGGATATAAAAAACATAAAAGCTTTCTCTGTATATATTTCTCCCCAAGCTCCATCATCTGTGAGCAGTTAGGTTGGAGACCAGACAGATTGCCCTGGGACACCAATTAATGCAGAGCATTTACTGACATTACATCACATTAAAACCAATTACACTTCCATTACACTCATCTACTTTACCCCTTCCTGTATATGTGCCTGTTGAATCCAGTCCATATTTAATTTGGGAATGGATTAGCTAATGAGGTGGTAGAATCAGTTACCAGCCTGGCAGCAAGGCATCCATAAAACACTTTCTGATTTGGAAGTTTTCTCCAAAGAGCAGCAAAGTAAAAAGAAGCTGGAGAAGGGCCTTTTCATTAATCCAGCTTCCCCTAGGAATAGTCTGACCACAGTTCCCTCATGTGGTCAGTTTTATTCTTTTTTTTTCCTATTTCATGATGGTGTGTGGTGACTGAAAGAATGGTTACTGAGAAAAAGCATTTGTGCAATAACTCTTCAAGGATAGAGGAAAACTGCACAAAACTGACTCCAGAAAAACTTGCTTTAGTTAAATAGTAAATGTTCTGGGATCTAAGTGATGCTCCAGAAATATTCTGTCAGTGGAATTATTCTGGAATAATTCTAATTCTATATCTAATGCCCTGTTCTTGTAATTTTTTACATGGGGGCAGACACAGAGGCTGCAGCATCCATAGTCAAGCAAACATGCTGTGCATGAAGCAGGTCATAGCTGGGAAAGAGACCACAGTGACAACTCAAAGTCACTGGGGACTTTTAGTACAAAATCTAGTCTCAGAGATCTGAACAGGGAGAGGAACTGGGCATCTCCAGGGAGGAAGGGATACTCAGGGCTAACAGGGAGGGAACAGGAATGAGCCCAGCTCCAGGTAGAACAAAGAAAAGAGGGGAGGAAAAGGGTGGTGTGGGTTACATCAGCAGTATTTTATTTGCTGCTTAGTGTTATTCTTGCACTTAGTGTTCTTAGTGTTTTGGCCAGCTGTTGTTGGTGCTTGGCTTTCTGAACAGTGACAACTGTTAGGTACAGCTGTATCTAAAATGCACAGTCAAGAGCATTTCTAAAATTGACAGCTGATTTTAATGGCTTGTAGCTTTTAATCATGAAGGGAAGAGCAAACAAAACCTTTTTGCTCATAATGTTTACACAAGTCTCAAAGCAGGGTATTCTATCCTTTCCTACAGTCAAGATAAAAGAAACCAAACCAGACTGTCCAAAGAAGGGAAGAATGAAAGAGCTTTTTTATCCAAGCTTTTCCCTCCTGTTCTCCGCCCCCCATTCTCTGCAACAGAAAACTGATTGAATCATGGAAGATGGGGAATCCAGCATCACAGGGACAGGCAGCACATCCACTTGCTTTATCAGGCAGCAGAACTGCCTTCTAGTCCCAGCTCCAGGCAGCCCTTTCAGAGCCCGGTCAGCAGCAACCTGGCTGAGCATGGCAGCTGCACAGGGCTGGGCTGGTCCCCACTGTGTCCCCACTGCTTCTCATTCCCACTGCTTCACTCTGCTGCTCTGGGTGGCAGCAGGCAAGGGCTGTGCTTCTAAAGAGAGGTGAAGTTGTGTGTAGCCTCCCAGGTGAGGATTTAAAGAAGTGGTAGTCATAAAATGAGGAGATTGAAATTATAATCCTCACACCAGCCATGAATCCAGAATGCACCAGGAGATGGTGCAAAGAGGGAAATGAACCACCTTAGTGCAGAGTTCAGTCTTGTGCACTTTTCAGCACATGAAACCTTTATTTTTCTTTATAGATGGATACAGCTCACCAAGGGATGAGTATCTTCTGTTTCTGATTTAGTGTTTTTAGCTTTTCAGCTCTATCATACTGAATTTTTGTTTTATTTCCAAACAAAATGGGAAGGAGGGAATACATGTGAGTGGTGCTTCCATGTAAATTAGGATTATATTTGTTTTGTACTTGGAAAATATCATATGGATAGCTGAGATAATTTTAATCATAGTATCTTATAGACTGGCCAAAGAATCATGCAGTTCTTCAGCTACATTATTGTGTTGATTATTTTACTCTGTTTATAACAGCAAGGCTGCTCCTGGTACCTGAAGTACATGGCTTAGAGGTTACCTGAGAGATGTTACAGTCCATCCAGGTGTGAGCAGGCTCTAAACAGTAGGTCACTGAATTACAGCGCAGTATCAGCCAAAAAAAGCAGTAATAAAAGCATTTGGCAGTAGGCATAGAAAGGAAAATGTGAGTTTTGAATGATGCAAAGATTTTCTAAGATGCTGAGGAAACAGCAGCCACAGCCATTAACAACAATCTAAATACAAGTCTGTGTGAGAGATAAAAGAGAAGACAGCACAGAAGCTTCTGCTCTTATTAATCATTGTAGAGGTGGAGCAGGGAGAGCAGGAATTCAGGCTCTGGTTTGTCAGATTTGAATGCATGGAGGAACTTGGAGCTGTACCAGTTTGGGAGGGCACCCTGCCACAGTGTGCCTCACATTTTGCCCTTCCAAGGTCATATTTAAAAAACTGTGCAGTGTGAATGCACTTGCTAGGAAGCCAATGAGATTTAAAAGCAGTCCAAAAACATTCAGGCTGCCTTCAGCCCTGTCTCAGAATGTCCAGTGTGCCCAGCCCATCACCAGGCAACTGGGGGGTACACAGAGCTTTTAAATGTGAGGCATTTTAGCACAGTCCAAAGATGCTGTCATGACACATGCCAGCAGTGATTCACTGCCTCTCAGCTGCCATGTGATTACCTCCCCCCATACATTCTCTCTAATTATTGCTTCCTTTTTAAAAAAAAATTATTGTGTTCTTATCTTTCCCATATAAAACCATCAACTTGTCAAAAAAGAGAGTACCTGGTAAAATTTTCCCTTTTTTTAACCTCGTCTGGCTTCTTTCAAACTGAGCTATGCAGAGCTCTAGTGCAGCCTGACAAGTCCTTACTGCTGAGATTGCACAGGCACTGGGGGAATGATGGTGGGAGGGAGCAGGGGAATTGCTCCTGTAAGGGTTTTGCTGCATTCTGCAGGGGCTCTCACAGACACCTTCCAACTAAAATGGAGCAGAGAGAGTCATATTCAACAGGAAAGCAGTGTAGCCATAGAAAAATATGATGGTAAGTTGCATACTTCTGTGGAAAACCAGGGCACAGGGAATATTTCTCTGTCTGCTCTGGGGTGCCCTGACCCCCAGGGGAGCACAGACTTTGACCCTCATTCATGGAGATAGTTTCCCAGACTTCAAGATAAACTGGAATTCACAAAAGTGTGAAATAGATTATAGAGAGTACTGCAGGTGAATCACTTGGTGAGAATTTTAGGTTTTGGGATTTTCAGTATATTGTGGATGGAAAAAGATGGAGGGCACAGAGTGTCATCCTGAGTTTCTTTTTCATGCTTCTTCTTCTTCCTTCTTCATGGGTTTGGGTGGCATTTTGTAATTAGGCAGAAAAGTCCCTCTTTGGGATCAGTTATTGGGTTAAAAGGGAAAATAATCCAGGTGTAAGTTCTTAATTGTATAGTTTAGTCTTAAAAGACCTTGTAACAAGACATATTTGGCCATTTTGTGCCTTCTAATGAAAAGCTGCCGAACACATGGTTGTGAGACTGTTTCACTGATAAGAAATAATCAACACCTGAGTCTGAACATGAAATACCATCTCAAGTGCCTTCAACCCAGACCCAGAGAAACTCATATACTTCAATGTAAGAAAAGCTGCTGATTTAAACAGCTCCAAAAGTGAAAAATTATTTTTGTAATGAGACTTGCCCCTGGAAAGGAAGCAGGAGGTCCTTGAATCATTCTTTGGAGTGTTTTATTTTGAGACAGAGGACTTGCTTTACTGACTGAAACTGGATTGGAGGATTACAGTGCTACAAGCAGGCCATCTGTCCATAACTGTATTAGACATGATCATGTTCTTTTCTCCACCACTATTAATACCATGGCTCCAGTTGGCCTGCTCCTCTGCATCGTCTGCCTGATCTGCCTGGTAAACAGGAGCTACAAGAGACTGCTCTGTTCTGAGATAAAAATATTTTAACAAGTCTAAAAACTCCCCTTGCAGGGTGAGTGAAGGAAAGGGAGCTTCTCTCCGGTGCCATGCAAGATGCAAAGCCCTGGTAGCTGGAAACTTTTATTGGTCAGTGCTCAGCAGCAGAACCAGACCTCTCTACACCAGAGATGTCATTGAGACATTCAGTGCATCAGGACAGCTCTAGATCAGGACAGTGCCTTCTCACTTTTACCTTTTCATATAACCTAGGCATTTCTCTGAAAAGATTTGGAGAGGCATTCTGGATTTGTTACTTTCTTGTGAAGGTTTCCATTTCCCTGCCAGGTGCAAATACAACTGCTGGCATATTTAGGATGAAAGATGGTGTTTTATGGGTTATGCAACCAAGGTGGGGAGCAGAGACATGATGAAAGAAGAGATCTGCAGAAAGCAACCTGCTTTTGTAACAGCAAAATTTCAGCTTATTTGCCTCTTTGGTTGTGACACCTTTTATTTTGTCAAAGGTAGAAAGCAATAAGTAGCATTTAATCATCAGGATACCTGGGAGTACAAATGCACTGTGATTAAACTGGGACTTTCTTCTGCCACTATCTGGATCAGCAATTGAGTTTACAGCTGGAAAAATGTCTCTCCTTTTATCTTTTTTTCTCAGTTGATACCTTTCTACATGGCAGATAGGAGCCAAGCTTATTTTCAGTAGTTGTCAAGCTCTGTTTCTTAAACAGCTGCTGTAGGAGCTCCTCTTTCTCCTAAGTTATAGCAGATTCACTCAGGAGCAGGAAATCACTCAGGAGCCATCTTGCTCCAGAGATTTTTTTGCAATTTTCTGGCAAATATTTACCCAGCCTTCATGTCACTGGATGAACACCACTAGGAGAATTTGTTATGGCTCCTCATCAGCTACAGTTTCTTCTCCTCAATTGGTGTCAAGATGAGCACTGCCTTCCCTTTCTTCTACATTCCCTAAGCTTGCCCCCAGCTCCTGAGCTCTGGTTTTCTTTTGTCAGGAGCTCAGAGCTCCTGGAGCTGCTGGTGGCAGGGCAGACATTGCACAAGAACCAGTTCTTCCAGCAGCTTCTCAGAGCAAGGGGCATTTTTCCCTTTTGCCTGGCCACTGCATTGAGACACTCTCATCACTTTAGTTCCTAAACTGTGAGATGCCCTGCAGTGCAGGTTGTCTTCACCCAGAGGAAGTGAGGTTTCAAAATAACAGCGCATGCAGTGCCATTATAGAAAAAAAAAAAAGAAAGAAAAATATAACATTCCTTGGGCATAATGGTATCATTTTGCCAATATCCTCTAACTCAATAAACAAGCAACAGAGCATTGATTCATAGCTAGTTGAAAAAAGAACCGCAATTCTCACTAATAACATTTCTGGTTTCTGATTTGACAATAGCTGATGGCAGCTTTTATAGACCAATCTCTGCTGAGCACACACCTGCAAGGAAATGGACCTGTGAGTTCAGGCATTACTGAGACTCAGCTCAGGAATCATTTGTACAAATTGATGGCAAAGGCCAAATTAAACACACAAAACCTGCTCTGCACGGGCCTAGAGGAGGTAGATGAATTCTCCCTGCCCTTCAGATGGAGTCCATGAGTTGCCCTGCTCCTCCAGCTGAGCCTGGAGTGAAAACAAATGTAAACCAACCCTTTGGCACAGCTGGTTTTGGTAGTGAATTCTTGCTTGCATGTGTAATTCCCACCTGAATAAATGCTCTTCACTGCAAGGGAGGATTGCTCAGCTTAGCACCACTCTGTGGGATGAGAGGAGGAAAAATGAGTGAAGACACCATATGTGGGGACAGTAAATATCTGTGCATTCCTGGTGCCAAGGAGAACTTCTCAGGTTCTCCTAGACTCCGACTTGCAAGGAAAAACATCATCCTGAGGAGAGAAACTTCCTGCTGGGTTTGCTCTTTGTGGAAAAATGCTTCTGTAATTCTATTTCTGATGGAAGATGTGTAGGGCTCAAGGGTAGTCAAAGCTTTATATTGAAGGCCAAATTTTAACAGAAGAGGCTAAATTACTGTGATCACTTCATGCTTCTTCTCTCTCCAGGTGCTCACTGAGCCTTTTAACATAGCTTGAGTGGACATGTTTCACAAAAGGTATTTCAGGTTTAGTAAGCAACTAAACAACGGGAAAGGGAAAGGGAAAGGAAAGGGGGAAATTTTTTTTCCCCTGCAAATTGTCAGGTGATTTATAACACTAGCATGTGTGAACCTAAATAAGCTTGATTAACAGCAGAGAGTAAACTGTTTTTCTGCATGCACCAGATTATTTGAATGGAGGAACAATCTCAAGGGCTGTAGCTATTGCAGTTCTGTGGATTAACTGTTTATTAGTGCAAGGAGGGCAGATTATGCCATTGCTCTGAGCATGCAAGTGCAGAGTGGACAGCAATGGACCAGGGAAACATCAGATATTGTGTCACCAGAGGGACAGACAGTCCTTCCTCAGTGGTCCTGCAGAGTCACAGGCTAACATATAATGTGAGAAAAAGTGATTTTAAACTCCTAGGGGTTGTTAAAGAATGCATGGGAGCCTCTTGGTGGTAAAGCGATGTAAGTGTATCTTCTGATGGACTTTGGCACAGAAGAGGCTTGCTCTATTACGATCAACATGTTCCCTGACAATAAATCCTGGTCACTCACCAAGTTCTCATTCAGGCTTGAGGGACCTTTTTTTTTTTAAAGTTTTAATACACTCTTTCAGAAGAAAAAATGTATGAGTTTGTTTCTGGAGACATGTAAGTTTTCAATTCTATCGAAAGCAACTGCCCTCTTGTGGATCTCAAATATTCCTTTCCCTTGCCATGGCCAAACTGCAACAAAGATGTGAGTGATACTGCCCACTAAAGCTTTCTTGTCCTCAGGAAAAATATGTGAAAGGTAGGGTCAAGGAAAATGGAGATATCTTCTAATCTAATGCAATGAAATCCCCTGTGCTAAGTGCAAATAGCCTGCTGGATGCCTATTCTAGAGGAGAAAAGAAGAAAGGAGGAAAACTGCTCTAAGAAAACATTATGCTGTGCACAGCACTAGAGGTGGTTTGCTTTCTTTTTGGTCTGAGTGCAGACTAAGCCTGGTCCCCAGAAATCTACAGTTCCTCCAGCAGGAGATCATCAGCTTTCACTCACCTGCATTCTCCTGGTAGTGAAAACCAATTCCTTACACGTGTGTAGAAACCTATGGCTAAAGTAGGAGATGCTGCAAACTTTTGTTTTCACTTGCTATGTCTGAGGTACCAAAATGTATGTTATGCATTGGGGAGGATAAATAAAATTGATATAGACAAATGAAAATGGCAAATGCTGTCTACTCTGCTGGTTCTCATCCACATTTTATTTGCCAGTTTATTGTTCTGCTGTCACTGATTCTTTTAAAGCATGTCTTTTTCTCTCTTCATTTTGCACTCATCCTGAGTATATGTGCTGCAACAAGCAAGAACTCTTCAGCAGATGTTTCTCCTTTGGGGACTCTGGCTTTCCATACTTGGATGTTTCCTGAGAACTAGAAATCCTGACTGGGACATTTCATTTTTCTCACATGAGCTATGGGAGCTCAAATCAGTACTCTAATCAGTACTAATTCCTGTAGCTTGTATTAACATTAATTCCTCAACTTTGGGGACAGAACATACCCTTAGCAAATTTGCAATGATGCTAAAATGGGGGAATGCTTACCATGCTGAACAGCAAAGTTCCATTCCAAAGAAACTTGCCTGAGACAAACTCTTCTCAGCAGTGGCAAGTGGTATAAAAAGGAACAGAAATCACATGTTGCAGCTTGGCAGGCTCAGGTTGAACATTAGGAAAAACCTTGTGTGTGGGGGTCCCAGTTGTTGGTTTTTCTGGGTCTGGATTGAAGGCACTTGAGACAGTAATTCATGTTCAGACTCAAGTGTTGATTATTTCCTATCAGTAAAACAATCTCACAACCGTGAGTTCGGCAGCTTTTCATTAGATGGCACAAAATGGCCAACAATCTCTTGTTACAAGGTCTTTTAAGATTAAACTATCCAATTAAGAACTGACACCTAGATTATTTTCCCTTTTAACCCAATAACTGATCCCAAAGAGCTGCAATGTGGACTTTTCTGCCCAATTACAAAATGCCACCCAAACCCATGAAGAAGGAAGAAGAAGAAGCATCAAGAAGAAACCCAGGATGACACCCTGTGCCCTCTATCTTCCTTCCATCCACAATATACTAAAAATCCCCAATCCTAAATTTCTCACCAAGTGATACACCTACACTACTCTCTATGATCTATTTCACACTTTTGTGGATTCCAGTCTATCTTGAAGTGTAGGAAACTTTCTCCATGAATGAGGGTCAAAGTCAGTGCTCCCCTGGGGGTCAGGGCACCTCAGAGCAGACAGAGAAATATTCCCTGTGCCCTGGGTTTCCACAGCTGTGAGGCTGGTGCTGCACTGGAACAGGTTACCCAGAGTGGCCAGGGACTCTCTGTCCTTGTCCTTGGAAGTTCCTGGGACTCAGCCAGGCAAAGAAACAGCTGATCTGATCTAGTGCTGGACACTGCCCTGCCTCCTCTGTGGGACAGGAGCAGAGGCATCCAGAGATCCCTTCCAGCCAGCACTTCAATGCTGGTGTGAATTTGAGGGATGCAGTGAGCCAATCTAAAAGAATCCTGTAGCAGTCAAGCTTTAATTGAGCAGCCTACAGTTATGAAGTGTTACTGAGAAATGAGCCCTGTCTTCATGTACAATGGGAAATGTATTTTCCCAACTCATGCTACAAGTGTTTATAAAAGCGGCACCAGAGCACGAGTCCCTGGTGAGGGCAACTTTTCTTACTGGCTTTTGGCCCAGTTCTGGAAGACTTGTAGGACATGCCAACATGTAAGTACAGATTTTGTTTTAAGCCATTGCATCTATTTGTTGCTTGGTTAAACTCCAAAAATGTGTGCATCATTCTATAATGAATAATGAAGAGGATTTGCAAGTCCTTAGCTGGCTCCTGGTGTGGTGGTTGTTCTGTTCCTGAGGTATCTCAGCTGTGTCTGACACTGGAGAATTAGGTCAGACAAACTGAATGTACATTTTTACATGATGTACTGAGCACATCTGTGTCCCTTATTTAGGTTACTGGTTCATAGCATAGCATATCTGCATTCCAAATGAAACTTCCATGGAAATACAAGCTGCTCCTACTTATCCGTCCACTTCTTCCCAGAAGGAAAATCTCCCAACATCTGCAGAAGTAATAACTATTTCAGCTGGGAGTGTTTGCTGTTCTTTGTGAAATACACCCAAAACAGCTGAGGAGCATTTTAGAAAGTAAAGAGGCCTTGCAAGTAGTCCATGACATGCTTTAGCTCTTCACCAGATTCCTGTCTTGTTCCACTAAAGCCAAGAATGTTATCACTCTGGTTCATGTATTATTCATAGGACTCATTAGTTTGCTGTCATATGGCCAAAGCTATTTTTTATATCTTGTTTCAGTATGAGTGAAAAGTGTAGAACCTCAATTCAAAGCATGTTCCAGGCCTGTGGAAACCTTTTCTAAGGATCTTTTTTGAGTAACCTTGTACAAAACTTGAGGGAATGGCATTATATATTGAGACACTCTCATTTGACTGCAGCATTTGGATAATAATTTGTAAGACTATGTGCTGTGTGAGTTTAAATATCTTGAAACTCAGATGCCCACTGCCCAGTTCAATGTACTTTTCCAGACTTGTTTCATGTTTCTCTACTTGTTTTCATAATTTTATGCTCATGTGCTTTTATGATACTGTTATTGCACACAGAGAATCATTGTACCCAGTGTGAAACAAGCCCTTATTATATTCAAACCTCATTATGTGACCACTATTTTCTAGTAAGTTTGAAAGGGTTGCAGGATGTCATTTGCAGCTAAGAGCAGGTAAGTTAATGAGTCTTTTACTTGGCAGAGGCTTCTTATCAGTAGGGAGATAAGAACTATAGTGAACATTACATGTAAACAAAAGGGAAGTTATGAGGTGCCACTGAAAGCTTGTATATTTGTTCCCTTTCAAAAATATTGTACTTTGAAGCTTCCTGATTTGAACTTTGTGTTCTAAATATGGAACTATTTATGTGTCTTATTAACTGAAAAATGTCCTGCAAATCCTTTAGCCAGCATCTTGTTGTCCAATATTGTGTCTTTAGTTTTCAACATTGACATTTGTTTAGGGTAATTTAGTTGGCATAATTTAATACAAATTACTTCATCCAGGGAAGTAAAAATAACAGCGTTCAAGTACTGTGACTTTTTGTTTGATCTTCACTCATGCTTTAATTTCCGTATCACTTATGTGTTATAGGAAGCCAGAGACAGAATTAGTGTCAAGAAAAGCCAGAAATAAAACATTGCTCGAGCATGCAAGATTCTCCTAGAGTCAGCTCATTCAGCCATTATACTAAATATAATTTGTACAAGGCTCTTTTTCTCCCATCATTTTATCCTGAAGCTGTGATTTAGTCAAAGAATGGAAAAGTACAACGTGCTATGATGGACTTGTGTAGCAAACGCTTGCTTGTGCTTTTTTTGAAGCTGTTACGTTGCCCTGTGTTCAGCCCACTGGGCAATGCCTGGGGCTCACATGCTGCTTTGTAGCTCTGCCAGCTGCCCTGTGTGTGGTGATAACAATCATTCCTGCCTCCTCTGCTCCCAAAACACCAGTGGCCCATTGGCAACAGGAGTAGAGTGTCTCAGCAGCCACCCCTCTGAAGGACTCCTGGCTGGGCCTCTCAGAAAGGCTGAGAACATTTAGAGTAGATGCAGTTTCTCACTTCTTTGTGGTAACCCACTTTATGAAAGCTCCACAGGTTCTGAAAACAAGCTGTGCTCTAAACAGCAAGTAAGGATTTAAAGAAAAAATGTTTGGGCGGAGTGTTCCATTGGGTATTGCTGTTAATCTTTCTGCTCCTGGTCTTTTTATACAGGCATCATTGAATTAGTATAAAGCCATATGCATATAAAATTAGGAGGCTACTGTGTGGAATACATTTTTTCTTTAAACAATTACTTATTATTGACGTGACTACTTGATGCTGGAGATACCATTTAATGTGTGGCCAAGGATAAAAGACCCATAAGGATTATGCATGGTTTAGAAAGTGAGGCTGGAAGTGTGTTGTGTTTGTGAGGTCCCCTGGATGAGGTGAGAGATGAGGAATCTGACTCTATGTCGTCAGAAGGCTGATATGATATGATATGATATGATATGATATGATATGATATGATATGATATGATTATATTATATTATATTATATTATATTATATTATATTATATTATATTATATTATATTATATTATATTATATTATATTATATTATATTATATTAATTTATTATGCTATACTAAAACTAGACTAAAAGAAAGAGAGAGGATACAGACAGAAGCCTTAACAAGAATGATAATGAAAGCTCATGACTAACTCCTCAGAGTCTGATACAGCTGATGGTGATTGGTCATTAAGTTAAAACAATTCACATTGAACCATCAACATGCACCTTTTGGTAAACAATCTCCAGACCACATTCCAAAGCTGCCAAACACAGGAGAAGTGAATCAGATAACTATTATTTACATTTTTTTCTAAGGCTTCTCAACTTCCCAGGAGAAGAAATCCTGGTGAAGGGATTTTTCCAGAAAATATCAGGGTGACGGAAGTGAGGATGATATTCAGCTCCAGATTGTAGACACCTGCACTAGGAATATAAAAGATAGATCTTGTGTGAGTTGGGTGCATGAGTATCCATCCTAATCAGAGGAGAATCAGTGTTTCATTTAGCTTTTTAATAAATATCTAACCAGCAGAAATTCTTTTAAGGTACTTGAATTGCACTGGCAGGTATGACACATAACACAAAGGACTCCTGTGCTATTCAGCATATAAATGAAAGCTGGGAAAGATACCATAAGATAACTGAAACAGCAGTGTGTGGACAAATGGAAAAGCCCTCCAGTGACTGTGTTGGGAGTTCAGACATCTGAACCACAGGTAAATCCACGCAGGTAGTACTTCAGACCTCTGAATTTGAGTGTCATGAATAATCTGAGTGACTGAAGAATAGTCTTCACTGTAGCTGAGAAGGGTATAAAGCCATTTTATGTATATGCCTAATGATCCATTAAAAAAATTGTTCCAAATAGTTGGAGTTGTTATAGGTGAGGCTTTATTGATAGTTATAGTGATCCAAAATCTGATCTCATTATCTAACAGCTGTGTAGCCCTTCTGGGCGATGACAGAGCTCAGAGGGTCCATTCATAAAAGTCCTTAGCTTTTGTTCAGGGATGGACACCTTGGTGACTTACTAGGCTGTCCTGGCTCCTGTAGGAATAAGCCTAAGTAGTTGTAAGGTCTCTTTGGTCTCAGTAAGTTACAGAGTTGTCTTTGTAACTTCCCTGGGTGCAGACTCCCTTCAGAGAAGCAAGCTCCAAGGATGTAATTCCATCCTCCAGGTGTGTGCCCACACAAGAGCTGTTTCCCAGAGCACAATACCTGAAGGCAGTCTGTTGAAAAGCTGGTTTTCTCAGAGACTCTGAGTACTAGAAGAATCTTTTGTACTGGCCAGGTTTTCACTTCCAACTGTGCAAGAAACTCATGGATCTAGGCAAAACAGCAAAACATCTGAGTTTTTACCCTTGCACTGTGTTCTTTGGACTTAGTCCAGGTGCTTCAAGATCTCTATAATTCCTCTTACACATCTTCTATACAGCCTATTTTTCTCCTCCCTGAGTATTGCCCTGTATATAAACTAAATTCCTTGTCAGCTGAAACTGGTGAATTGACTTCTGTGAGATTTTGTTCAGATACCACTAATCTTTTTAAAGAGGCATCTGAAAGACTTCTTACCTTTTGGATCCCAAAATATATTCCTACATAATTTTTCAGGGCTCTGAGCCTCCTTGCCATCATCTCCTGAACTGTTCATCAGCTTTCTCTCTTGGTGTGACAGTGACATTCTGGTATTTGCATTGCTTAGTCAAAAGTTGTGCTCAGAGAGTAGATGAAAAAGCAATCCATCAGATTCACAATGAGAAAGCACAGAGGGGGCACCAGGTACAGTTCAGCCTTTTCCCTGGTCCTAAGCTACATCTGCCCATTGAAAAATACTCTGTTATATCTCCAGCTTAAAGAAGCTTTCAGTATTACTATGCTATTCAGCATTTCATCAAAGCAATAGTGATTTGCAGTAGCTGATGGCCTAGTTATGTTCAGATTTTTAGAAACAGCCCAGCAGACAAGTGCAATTAATATAAAGGATTATCAAATAAGCCCTATTTTTGGTTTATTCTATTACATATCTCACTGGTGTCAGAAATGCTTGTGTGGCTATCTTTGAGGGAATAATTCTTCCATTTCAATTTTGGTTTCTTCATTCTACCTGCTGGGTTATTAATTTTTTTTTTCCCATAAATGTTCCTTGCAGCAGAAGACCATGGCCTCTTGGGTGAAACATTCAATGGTCAGAAACTGCAATCTGGCCATTTTCAAGGGGGAATCAAATTACACAGTTTGCTGTATAAAGCACAAACAAATTTTAGTCTGGTTGGCGCTTATCTATTTTTGCAAGTACATCACTTTGGAAAGAGACTTGCTCAGCTAATCTGTGGCTGTCATGGAAATGTGATTTTTCCTTCCTCTGAACCAATCCTGGGCACCTGGCAAGCTTGCTTGTGCACCCATGCATTCAAGTCTAGCAGTTTCCATGGAAACCCATCAAACTGTTGCACCAATTTTCTAACATGCTGCCACCTCACAAACACAGGACAAGTTGTTTTGCGCAAAATTCCTCTATAATGCTGTTCTGTTTTCTCTCCAGAGACAATTCAGCAAGACTAAATGTTTATACATTTAGATGGCAAGAATTGCTTCTTATTGCAGGTAAACAAGATCACCTATGTGAGAGTGTTTCAGAATGCTTTCAGAAACTCACTGAAAAATACCCTTTAGGCCATGGAACACCCTACCTTTAGGTGAGAAAAATGAAAACTTTTTTTTAAAATGTAAGTTTATTTATTCTCTGATTTCATTAATACACCACCTATGTCTCTGGTTCCCTTCTGGGAGGATATCTGAATTCCTAACTCAAGAAGCCAGTTGCTTCTTTTGTGAGACTGCCATGCTAACTTTCAAGTTAGTTTCATAAAGTTAAAGGAGTTTAAGAACATGAACTCTGTGACAATAGGAGATGGGAGTCAGAGTTCCAAGAGGTCTTGTTCACTTTATGACTTCAGGCCCATCCACTGGCTAAAAAGAATCCATGGTTTTTTGATTTTGAATAATTCAAGCTGTATCCTAACATACCCAACAAACAAGTTTTCAGAAGAGCTTCAGAATCTCTGAGATACAGACTTGTCTGGTACTCTCTCATCTCTTTCCAAACATGTAGGTTTCAGATATGGTCCAACACATTTATTCCTCCTAGGTTTTCTGCTTGAGTAAAACTCATGGCATGTACCCTCCCACCATGCAAGTCAACATCTATTTATTATTCAACTGGTAGAAAGTAAATACATGTCCTAACATTTTTTGATTCATACACTGCTCATTTTAAAAAATGATTCCTGAATCTTAGATGCTGCCAACTCCTATAATGAGGATTATGTCCTGATAATTTTTTAAGTATCAAGCCTTTTTCTGCATTTGTTTCTTCCTTATGCAGTACTGTTTCATTAACATCAGCAGTTGGCCTTTATCTAAGCTGGAGAATCATCAAACATGATGATTTCATTGCTCCTCATTGTGGAACAGCAAAAAGTAGTTAATGGTATGTGTGAGATGAAGCTCAAAGAGGAGGTTCAAAATGAGGACAATTAGTTGGCAGGAGCCACAGAATTAATGGCCATCAAAATTTGCAAGAATGCTTTATCCACTGAATTTATATAATAGAGATCAGATGAAGTTGGTAGCTGAAGGGGCATAAACTGGATAAATGCCTATTTAGCCAGAAACATCTTTCAGTTGAGGAAACAGAATAGTGGATACCATAAAAGATTGAATGCACTTAATATTGGCTTGCTTAATGGAAAACTTTGCCCACGCTATTAGCTTTAATTTAATGCTAATTTGCCCATTTAATAACAATTGATATTAAACAGTTTCCTATTTAATGTTAATTGAAAATCACTGGTCTCCTTTTCCAGACAATATTTAACGTCACTTATTTCCACTAGTGACAAAAAATGCATTTTTATTGTGGTTTAAAAACTTTGCAGGAAATATAAAGTACAGAAGAAGCATAGATCAGTCAGTATAACTATACACTTTAATTTAATTTTACTATTATTTTAAAAATGACCATCAAAGCCCTAGACACATAATTAAATGCCTCAAACCATGAAGGATACGTTGAGATGAGATTGCAGTGGCTGCAAACCGAGTCATATTGTGTTTGCTTCCTCTACCTTTTTTCCCTCATTTTTTTCTTTCTGGTTGACCATGAGCATAACATGGTTGTGGTAAGGAAAGGAATTCTGGTTTGGCTGACACCTTTTCCAGATTAAATCATGCACTCACCTTCTGACTTTCCAGAGCAGGTGCCACTGGCCTGCCAACAAAAACTGATGGAGTAATGCCTCAGTTTACATTCTCTGTTTTGCTAGCTCTATGAATATACATTGAAAAGATGTATCATGGATTCCAGACTGTCTGTGAACTCTAAAAAGATTCTCAGCGCTGTACAGCCTCTCCCTATGGGTATCTATGAGCTTTTTTTTAGGTCCAGAATGTAACTCCTTTTGGAAATTATGTTCTATTTCTACTGCAGGGGTGCTTGTATCACATGGATCACGTGTGTAGACTGTTTATAAATATCTGTGTCACTTCCATCATGCATGTACATGCCCAGAGTAAACAGAATATGTAACACCTGAGGCTGGCATCAAAAGGTGAAATATTTCACATGCTATGTATGGTAAGTACTTTTGCATCATTATTTATAAGTGACCTGTCAGTCTGGCTGTCTAATCTGCTGCTGATGTCAGGGTCTTTGCACCGACCTCAGTCTTGATATATTTCTTTGCTATCATTTTGTTTCTCAGGATTTGACTAATTGGACACAAGTTCTCACAATTTTGTTTTCTGTGCATTATCTTACTGGTTTATTTCAAAAAGTACAATGAGTCAATTATACTATTGCCTGTTTCCTACATGCTGGGAAAAAGCTCTAATTGCTTTCTGTCAGTTGACCCAGGCATGGCTATTTCCTAAGTAATTTCTCTTCTCCAGTATAATCTCCCACTGAGAATACTCCCTCCTTATTATAGGAATATGTATTTTGGAGGGTTGTAATTAATATCAGTGATGTTATTAATCTCCACAGCATTTTCTAACCTTTCAAACTAAAAAAAAAAAAAAAAAAAAAAAAAAGAAAAAGGACAAAAACATCATAATTTATAATGTTAAGGAATGAAATTATGTCCCACTCTTTCCCTGAGGGAAAATAGGTTTCCTGCACAATTCTCAATTCTTTCCCACAATGAATAGAGCCTGTAAGAGTCTTTTAAAAGCAAAGATTATTGTAGAGGAGTAGGAGGCAAGACAGATGGCATTACTTTCCTCTGTGCCTCATTGCTCTAGCACATGGAAAATGAAGAATGAATTCAGAGGAATGGTAATAGGCCCATTTTGGACAGGAGCTGGCATGTCTGTTGTGAGCACCACTGACAGATCACCCTCTTTTCTGGTTCTGGTTTGTGCTGACATGCAAACATCCCTTTATCTGAATCAGTGTGAGGCATTGAACACTGAGCTATTGCTCTCCCACTGCTGGCATTGGTAATTCATCCTCTGCAGTGAAATTTGACAAGCATAAAATTTTGAAAAGGTCAAGTTTGGGGTCTCCTGAGGTTATTTTTGTCCTTAGTTTTGACAGCAAATGAAGAAAATGAGTAGCTGTGTGCATTTTGCAAGTCCATTAAGCAAGTGAGGCCTGGCAAGTTGCTGTTATGGGTGGGATTAGGGATAGGCACCTTTCCATAGCTGATGGAAGCCAGAGCTGACATTAGAGTCTGGCAAGTACAGCAGGGCTGCACAGTGATGCACACAGCAACTGATTGTGGACAAATAGGGGCTTTCCAAAGTGGAAGTCCTACTGCTCTGAAACCATGAGACCATATCCTGGTAGGGTCTTTGATCTCTGAAGTGTCAGCATTTCAGAAAGAGGCACTAAGGCTTTAATGAGTTTTGTTGTATCTTCTTCTTCATGGTGACCTGAAATGCCTGAACTGCTGGTCTAACAACTGTGATGTCTTATCCAGCTGGAACAGGAAAATAATCCCCACTTCAAATGCGACTTTGCAGGGTCAGATTGGAAGGTTTAAGGAACTGTCCCATACCAACCTTTGCCATCTCCAAAGGCAACAGTAGGGAAACAAATACTCCTCCAGAGAGTAAATCTGTGGGCTTACTCATTTGTACCAGCAATAAATTACAGCTGTGGTGCTCCTACTGACACTAACAGGTGTGGTCCAAGAGGAGCCAGCCTCAGGGATGAAGTTACTTGTACAATAAATATGTCAGAATCCATTTTCTGCATGCACCAGAAGAAGAAAGTCCAGTTAATTGAAACTTAGGTAAAATGTAAGAACTCTGTGCTAGGGAAGGATCATGTCTGGGAGACTAAGCACTCCTAAATTAAATTTATAGATGTGGATCCTCTTTGCCAGTTTTACCTTGTTGATGTTAGCCTTTACAGGATAGTTACAGAAAGGAAAGGAGGAATTAATATAGCAGGAATACTGTGGACTTGGGATTAATGAGGGAGCAAGAGGAAAGTCCAACAGAGAATTTACGAAGTGGCTTTTGACAATTTAGAAGCACTTTTGGCTCTGGACAAATCAATATAAACAATATTTATTTATGCAATTGTACAGATTTTAAGTAGTGGCTTGATTTGTTTCATAACTTTTTTTGGTTTTACTAAATCTCACCTTCAGGGAATAGAGGAGGGGTCACTTTAAGACCATTTCTCTCTTTCAGGTTTTGATTTAGTCTATTTAGAAAGGAAGATAAATCCTTTGCAATGAAAAAGAGAATGAGACAGGAAAAAACAGAACTGGATCAAGAGCTTGTACAGGCCCATAGGCGTGTCCGCTTGGATTTTTGCCAGTCAGAGACTTTCCAGCCCCATTCCCTTGCTGTCAGCAGTTCTGCCTTGTGTCCCACCTCCACCTGAACAGTCAGCAGTTCTGGTTCCTCCTGTCTGCATCCCTGGCTCCAGCACAGCACTCCCAGGACAGGGAAATACCACATCTGCCTCTTGGCACAGGCTCTTCAGCCCAGTTTTTTGTCATGGCTAGCTAGTAGCAATGCACCTCCATGCTGTTGCAATAGTAGCAAAAACTAATGAGGAAAGACAAGAAACTTCAGCCAGAGAGAACTGATATCATTTCCAAAAGGAAAAAAAAATGGTGTTTGTTTGAAAAAAGTAATCTCAAGTCAATTCAGAAAGTGTTGGAATTGCAGGTAATATGGTGCTGTTTTGTTCCCTACTCAATTTCTGTTTTGGCTGTACAGTATGCCAGTTTATTTTTTATTTATAATTATTTTTAAACTCACAGCCAGCTAAGCTAAATGAGTTCATCCTTAGAAACAGGCTATCATTTATTATGAATTGTGCCAAGTAAGCTGCCCCAGCCTCAGGCATTTGTGCCTTTTAGTACCTTGTGGCCCACTGAGCATGGAGATAAACCCTCACAGTGATACTTTCAAAGCCATGTCCTGCTCTGCAGGACCACAAAAGAATGAAAGAAAGAAAGTGGCGGAAGGAAGGAAGTGGCGGAAGGAAGTGAGGAAATGGCGGAAGGAAGTGGCGGAAGGAAGTGGCGGAAGGAAGGAAGTGGTGGAAGGAAGTGGCGGAAGGAAGTGGCGGAAGGAAGTGGCAGAAGTGGCGGAAGTGGCGGAAGTGGCAGAAGGAAGGAAGGAAGGAAGGAAGGAAGGAAGGAAGGAAGGAAGGAAGGAAGGAAGGAAGGAAGGAAGGAAGGAAGGAAGGAAGGAAGGAAGGAAGGAAGGAAGGAAGGAAGGAGGGAAGGAGGGAAGTGGCGGAAGGAAGGAAGTGGCGGAAGGAAGTGGCGGAAGGAAGTGGCGGAAGGAAGGAAGTGGAAGGAAGGAAGGAAGGAAGGAAGGAAGGAAGGAAGGAAGGAAGGAAGGAAGGAAGGAAGGAAGGAAGGAAGGAAGGAAGGAAGGAAGGAAGGAAGTGGCGGAAGGAAGGAAGTGGCGGAAGGAAGTGGCGGAAGGAAGGAAGTGGCGGAAGGAAGGAAGTGGCGGAAGGAAGTGGCGGAAGGAAGTGGCGGAAGGAAGTGGCGGAAGGAAGTGGCGGAAGGAAGTGGCGGAAGGAAGTGGCGGAAGGAAGTGGCGGAAGGAAGGAAGGAAGGAAGTGGCGGAAGGAAGGAAGTGGCGGAAGGAAGTGGCGGAAGGAAGTGGCGGAAGGAAGTGGCGGAAGGAAGTGGCGGAAGGAAGTGGCGGAAGGAAGTGGCGGAAGGAAGGAAGGAAGGAAGGAAGGAAGGAAGGAAGGAAGGAAGGAAGGAAGGAAGGAAGGAAGGAAGGAAGGAAGGAAGGAAGGAAGGAAGGAAGGAAGGAAGGAAGGAGGTGGCGGAAGGAGGTGGCGGAAGGAAGTGGCGGAAGGAAGGAAGTGGCGGAAGGAAGGAAGTGGCGGAAGGAAGGAAGTGGCGGAAGGAAGGAAGTGGCGGAAGGAAGTGGCGGAAGGAAGGAAGGAAGTGGCGGAAGGAAGGAAGGAAGTGGCGGAAGGAAGTGGCGGAAGGAAGTGGCGGAAGGAAGTGGCGGAAGGAAGTGGCGGAAGGAAGTGGCGGAAGGAAGTGGCGGAAGGAAGGAAGGAAGGAAGGAAGGAAGGAAGGAAGGAAGGAAGGAAGGAAGGAAGGAAGGAAGGAAGGAAGGAAGGAAGGAAGGAAGGAAGGAAGGAAGGAAGGAAGGAAGGAAGGAAGGAAGGAAGGAAGGAAGGAAGGAAGGAAGGAAGGAAGGAAGGAAGGAAGGAAAGAAACTTTCATAGTAGCAAGAGACATGATAAAAAGAAAAGGACTGATATGATGAAAAGAAAAGAATTCATTTAGGGAAGAAAAATAGAAAAAAAAACAATAAAAGAAACAGTCTTAGGAGGTGAAATAAAACTTGAGTCTTGAGTTCTACTGCGACTATTTTATCCTTTGGAGGACTTCTTTCTCTGAGGGTGATCTGGTGATATCTACCTGTGCAAGGATCTTTGACAGTACACCTAAGGACCATGGGGGTGTTCAAGAGGATGGTTCAGAAAACAAGAGATGATTTGAGCAGTACTGGGTTTCAAAACAGATAGCACCTTGAGATGTTAATTAAGTTCATTTGGAAATATTGTGAAGAATACATAATATTTTCTGTTAGAACCATGCCTTGAATGTGATTCTTGGTGAATTCTTCTGGTGCACAAGTTTTGGACTTAGCTGGAGCTGTTTGCAGTCACCTGTAGCCACCACTCTTCCATTTGCTGACATTTTCACTCACTCTACAAGGCAGTGGGTAAATAAGCCTGTGAGATTTCTGTCTGACTTATGGGCATGTGGATGTGCACTGTGCCATGAAGAGCTATGGAAATGATGCCAGTGATGTTAAAATGTTGTAAGTACATGGTGTAGCACTGTAGCTCTGAGGGTTTAAAGCAATACAACATCTGCTGGATGATTTCATTGTCACCAACAACTGTCAGTGACAGTGGGAGGTGGCAGAGAAAAACCATCAGTCTGATTTACACTGAATTCCTCTTGCAAATGTTCCTATCTGTTTCCAAACAATTATTAGTTCTTTGCATTAGAGGTGACAATATTTTCTCTTCTGTGAAGAAGAACACAGTGACTGCGTCTTGTCTTCATCCCTTGTTCTGACAAAGGCAAAGTTTTAGAGAAGCCTCAGTTGTCATTTTCCTTAAATTAATTGAATTTCTCTGGATCCTACATGGCATTGTCCTCCTGGGCTCCCCAGGCAAAAATCTCAGCACTCAGTTTTTCTTCAGCTGGAGATACTTTCTCACAAGATCCTTTGCTGAACCAAAGCTCAGCAGTTAGTTCTCCTATGTGTTGGAAATAATGTGTTGTCAATACCCTTGGGTTGGAATCACTTTCATGGGTCAAAGTTTTAATATTAGAAGGAATTGGGAGAGGTAAGCCTGTTTAATGTTAAGGTTTTGCAAAAGCTATTTAGTGTTGACACAGAGAAGCTATATTTTTTTTAAAATTTTTGCAAAAACTTAAATTTTCACATTTTTTTAACATTCCAAAATTCCCTTTAAAGGGGCTTTGAAAGGCAAGCATTAAACTGGAAGAAAAATAACTTGCAATGGTAAAAACGTGGGACTTTTTTCCCATTAGTATGGAAAATAAAACATGATAAAAAAATTGTCTTTTTAAAAATCTGAAATAGATAGGTGCATCAAGTAGTTCTCGACTGCCACTTTTTCAGTCTACAAAATTACTGATATTGACTGCGTTTAGTATATTTGTACAGAGTATGGGATGTGAGATACACAAATGTACTTATGAAATGGATGGATAGGGCTGCTGCTGTGCTGTTTTATTGACTTGTCATATACATAAGGACCCACAAATGTGTGTGGGTCCTTATGTATATGATAAGTGCCAGACAGCAAGATCAAGGGCCAAACTAGAAATTGAAATCTTAGTTCTTTTTTAATCATAGGTCAAAAACCAATTTATTCCATACTAATCTTACAGATATTTACAATTAAAATAAATCTTGCCTTGTATGAAGCCATCTCCTCCTTTGACTGCATCTGAGCTTCTAGTGAAGAAAAATTACACTGAGCTTGTGTCATCTTGCAAGATGTTATCTTGGCATCAATTGCAGGGTCAAACAAGGGTTTATTGCAAGAAGAAGAAGAAGAAGAAGAAGAAGTAGCTTTTACTACTGTCTGGGAGGTAAAATATTCCCATCACTCCAAGTTCCTTCAGGGGAGTGCTAGCCAGCATACATATGTTGTTCTCAGTTCTAAGTGGTGCAAAGACTGAAGGAAAAGCAAAACTGCTATGGGCCTCTATAATACACCTCAAACACACTGAAGCTCAGACAGATCTGCCAGTTTGAGAGTTGTATTATTGAATACTGAAAACCCCAAAATAATAAATAAAAAGTATTCTAGGAAAGCAACATATTCTGTTCTGCAAAAAGAATCTTTGATTTTTTTCTGAACTTGAAGCTATCTAGTAACCTGAACATTTCAAATAGTATTTCTGAAAGACAATTCTTAAAATGTAAAGCATATTTTAAACCATGAATTAATTTCTACTGAATTGTGACAGATTCTTCATTCTTGAAAAACATGGCATTAAAAATTATTATTCTTCCACAGAGAACATGCTTTTCCATAGAGAGATAATTCAGTCCTGAAAATCATGTGATCTGCCTTGTGCTTTTGGCCAGACTAGACTGTCACAGTGGCACACTGGGATTATTTATGGATGTATCTATGAGGAAATGCTCACAAAAGAATCAGTCACTCATTTTTGTTGAAAAATTTTTATTGATGACTGGGCTTTATTTTAACTCTTTTTCCTTAGTGTGCCCCAAAATCAAATTCTAATTACCAACTTGTGGGGGTGAAGTGTAGAAAAGTCTGTCTTAATTTCCTCATGCAGATGTTTAGATGCAAGCTAGAGGGGTGGATGAGAGAGATGGGAAGCTGAGGGAAGGGCTCTCCCAGTCTCTTAGGTGCGATATTTTGTCATCAATGCCTCATGATGCTATGAAAAATGCTGGAAGCCTTGGCAGCTCCATCTGCAGTCACAACCACAAACAGCAGCACACATGTCTTGTTTAAAGGATGAGAGAATGCTTTTTGCTGCTGTTTCAGCTTTGGGTAAGTGTTTGTTTCTCTGTTCTCTGGATAAAGTGACTGCTGAAGGAAGTGAGAGTGAGGCTGCAAGCAGAGCAAGGACTAGGAAAGGAATGCAGTGTTTAGCAGCTTCAAATTCTGTTCCTGACACCAGCAACAAATTGAAATAGTGCAAAATCCTTAGTGTTGGTCCTGCTCTCTCACGTGCTACAGTTTGAGGAGAAGGGGCATTATCCAGCTTTTCTCTGCGCTGTGAGCAAAGAGGCACTAAGTCCTTTTCTTAGAAACAGTCTAAATTGGAAGACACCCACAAAGATCATTGAGTCCTGCTCTTGGCTCTGCACTGGGCAACCCTACCTCCACACTTTGGCTGATTTATACATGTTTATGTAGGCTGTAGAGAAGTTTCTGGCTTTTTTAGTTACTGCAAAATGCACCCAGGATGGTCTAAAATTTTGCTTTTCATGGAGATGAAAAAGATCAATACAGTTCCTTTTATTTTTCCTATACCTCAAAATTTTGCCTCAACTACTACTCTTGAATGCTTGTATTATTTTTGTTTGAGAAATCCTTGCAATTAAGTCATAATTTCTTTGTTAATGTTGATTTAAAGTCTTTTACAACCAGAGCAATTTAACTGTTGCTGTTTAAGGTGAATATATATGGCAGGAATTTATTTTGCATATTCAGCAAGAGCTTGAGGATGAACCCAATGGAAAAATAAATAATGACAGTGTTCTGAAATCTCAAGGTGAAAAATGCTATGACTAAATTCATGATGATGCTGGTTCATATAATATCTCCTTTCTCTCCTGGAAAAAAAGCATGACATATTCACATTACATTATTTTTCCCTCCCCAGATGGCCCTTCTTAGGGAAATGGAAAATTTGCTTTTTCAAGAAATGATTGCAGGATTTCTGTTTTGTTTGTTTTTCAAATTTTCAATGTTGTGGATAAAAGCAAAAATTCATACTCAGTGTTTCCATCTTTGAAATGCTGTATGGATAAATTAGTGGCCACACATAAACTTGCTTTTTTTCCCCCTCACTCACCTACAACACTTTCTCCCTGAAAAAGGTGAATAATTTGAATTAATAAGAAATTCCAAATAATATTTTCAAGTGTCTGTTGAACAAATATCTCTTTCAATGATTTGAACTAGACTTTAACTAAGAGAGTGAAGAAATAAAACAAGAAACTGTGAGAGGAAACAAATTAGCTATCCATCATCTGTATCAGTCTAGCTTTTATTAGAACTGTTTGAATTAATCTCTGCAATGACTTCAAATTTCTGATTTCATAAATTCTCTTAATAAGTCTTGGCACAATTACTGTACTCCCTGATTGTGATCTCTTACAAGGTGTCAGGCCATGCCATTACACTGAGAGTGCATGTGGCAGAGTTAGAGGGATGTGTCACAACATCCTAAATGCTGTCTGTCCCTCTGTCCTTGGAAATCCACTCCTGAAACAACTACAGTGGTGAAGAAAGGCTCTAACAGACCAAAGATGCTTCTGAAACATCATCCTTGTTGCATCCTGGTGGAGTGGTACCCACTGATCCTTAGATTCTGCATTGAGAAAAAAGTCTTGTCTCAATGGATGGGGAAATGACTTGATTTAGATGTCATGCAAGGAGGCCCTGAAGGTGAAGATGGATTTCAGCCACACTGTATGCTTTAACCTGATAATATTTAAATAATTCCACCTTGTTATCTCCTATATATCTCAAGGAAGTTGAAGTTCTCTGCAGCTCAATTGCAAGGCAAGAATGAATACAGTTCATTTGTCAAAGTGTCACTGACTGATTTTATAATAACCTGTATAGTAGCCACAAGTTTCAGATTTATTTCTCTGGTGTGACAGTGAAAGCAGTTTTATTGCAGCTAAATTGACGCTGGAAACAAGCTCTGCCTTTCCCTTGCAGCATTCCTGTGGGCAGCAACAGGGCCATGGGAATCTTTGCAGGAAAATTTTAGTGCATGATAATAGACATTCATAAATTATCAGATGCCACCAGACAACCTGCTGGAAATGTAAGCCACAAAAAGCGACCCACTCAAATCCAGGGATCAGCCTGTGTCCACATTTAGGCACACATACACAATATATAGGCACAGATAATATATATGCACAGATACACAATATATAGGCACACATAAACAATATAGAGGCACACATATACAATATATAGGGACAGATACACAATATATAGGTCCAGATAATATATATGCACAGATACAGAATATATAGGCATGCATACACAATATTTAGGCACAGATACACAATATTTAGGCACACATACACAATATGTAGGCACAGATACACAATATATAGGCACACACACAATGTATAGGCACACACACGCAATATATAGGCACACATGCACAATATATACAATATATAGGCACAAATACACAATATTTAGGCACAGATACGCAATTTTTAGGCACAAATACACAATATATAGGCACACATACACAATATATAGGCACACATGCACAATATATACAATATATAGGCACAGATACACAATATGTAGGTACAGATACACAATATATGGGCAGGCACACATACACAATATATAGGCATAGATACACAATATATAGGCACAGATACACAATATATAGGCATACATGCACCATATATAGGTAGACATACACAAAATATAGGCACAGATACACTATATATACAATATATAGGCTCAGATACACAATATATAAGCCCAGATACACAATATGTGGGCACACATATACACAAATACACAAATACACAATATGTAGACACAGATACACAATATATAAGCTCAGATACACAATATATAAGCCCAGATACACAATATATAGGCACACATAATATATAGGCACACATACACAGCATATAGGCACACACACAATATATAGGTCCAGATAATATATAGGCACATATACACAATATATAGGCACATATACACAATATATAGGCACATATACACGTGCTCCCAAGCTGTGTAAGGGCAAGCAAAGGTTTCCCTGTTTCACAGTAACTATAAATGTATGAAATCTAATTACTTACTCACCTCCAGGATTTAATATCCACACAGGGAGGAGCCATTAGGCAAGTGCTAGACTTTATCATGTCAGTGTTATTAGAGGAAACTTGTTAACATTTAGAGAGCATTTGAAAGGGGGTTATAGCATTGTATGGATTTGCAAATATCCTAAGGAGAGAGGGAAAGTAAGGAAGAGTTCAGAGAGCCCTTTCCCAGCAGGCTCTTGTAATTTATGATCTCCAGGAATATAGAAGAATGGTGTGAATGAGCTGGGACATCTCAGTGTCTTTCATTTCCCCCGTGGCATGTGCCATTCCCAAGGCAAGTGTACCTGTAATTATTTCACTTGCTTTCGCACCAGGGTTGTTTATCAGGAAATATGTGTTTCCCATTCTTCCTGCAGTTAGTGGAAAGAAGATACTCCTATTGACTTTGTGACATTTAGCACACTCAATTTAAAAGAGATGTTTTATTTTCTTTTCAAGTGCCTTCTTTGTTAGCTTCATACTTTTGAGACTATCCACAGAGTAACAGCATGATGATTATTTTCTAACATCCTCTTGAAGTTTCATTAGATTTTGTTGGATCTTGTAATAAGCTGGGAGAAGTCTTTGGGACCCATGAGTATAAGTACATTTATTTTGTTAAACTTTATTTTCCTTTCCTCTGTTGCCTAGGGCTAATATTTGTTTTGTGTGACACTTTGTAAATGCATTAAAAGACTGTGGACATACATAGAGGGAGGTGACTGCATTTAATCAGTGACTGACTGCATCCAAAGAACAGTATTTGAGTTCTCCTTCATACCACCAGTAAAGGAAAAAAGAAAGCTAGGGAAGAAGGTGGTGGTGGCTTCAATATTTCTAATAAACCTGCAAAGGAATTATTGCTTCCATCAGCCTCAGTGTTGACAGAGTAGATGGGTTGTAGCAGCCCAGTCTCTGTCTTGTACTGGGGCAGAAAATGGCCATGTCTGAAATGGAGGAATTGTGCAGGGAAGCCTGAGTAGCTCACACCTATGTGGTGTTTGGCTACAGAAAGTCATCTGCTCACAGTGCTTTCCTATGAAATGCCTGTATTTCCAATGGAAAATAGCTCAGGTTTATAATCTCAGTTTATCAGTTTCCCTCTCACAGGAGTGGAGAGAAAATGCAAGGCAAGGCAGAATCAGGAACCATGCCTGGGATCCACAACATAAAATTAAACCATTGAATCAAAGTTTGTATGCCCCTACATTCCATTTCAGCCTGTAAGTTGAAAAAATATAGAAAAATATTTCTTTACAGTAGCTTCTACATTGCTGTTTGGGTTTTGTGATCAGAACAGAGCTGAGAACACAAGGACAGGATCAAAGACCTTTTCTGTTTCTCACACTGCCTGTCGGTGAGGAGGTAGAGGAAGGTGGGTAGGATCACAGTGGGGACAGCTGACCATGGAAGAATATTCCATGCCATATGATGTTGTGTTTAGAAATTAAATCTGGGGGAAGAAATGAGGATGGGGTGTTCAGGGTGATGGTGTTACCTTCCCTAACTGCTTAGGTGTGAAGGAGCTCTGCTTTCCTGGCCATGGCTAAACACCTGCCTGCAGATGGGAAGTAGTGGATGAAGTCCTTAATTTGCTTTGTTTAGATGTGCAACTTTTGCTTAACCAAGTGAACTGTCTTTATCCCAGCCAACAAGGTTTCTCATTTTTACTCCTGGGATTTTTTCCCTATCCCACTTGGGGTGTGAGGCAGCAGCTGTGTGGGGCTGAGCTCTCCTCAAGGGTTAGCAGGCAGGAATCCTTTGTGGTGTGTGCCCAGTGTAGTACCCCAGTACTTCTGCCAGTAAAATGTGTCTTTTTCGGCTTAGTGTTACTGTTTTGAAGCAGAATTTATTTACAGCAGTTCAAAAAGGACACAAAAAGTTCTTTTTAATATGTGGCAATAATAATTATATCTACCCAATATAGACTTAGGTGCATGTTCAGTCTAAACCAGAGGTAAATAACTCCTGTTTTTCCAGGGTATGAGTCCTTTTTGAGTGTGCTGGAGGAAACTGGAAGTTGAAGCATTCTCTGCCCTTACTCTGAATTACCTGGGGCTCTCAGCCCCACAATGTAAATGTATGTACCTTGCTGACTGACTGTCAGTTATTAATTGATAAAGAGCTGACTTCTTACCCAAAACTGAACTTCTGAAATTTTCATGATTGCTTAATGGAAGGGACCAAAGAAAAGCCAGCCAAGACCTGTGGGCTATTTGGAATTTGAATATGAATAATTTTTCATTCACAATTGAATTCATGCAATGCACTCTGCATGGAGAGCAAAATCACATGTTGTTCCTCCCCAAAATGGTTTTTACATGGCTTGGGGGCAGACAGTTTTTGTTTTTTGGTTGTGTAAACTTAGGACAATAAAAGCCCCAAGGAATCCTAGAGGGGACATGGCTTGGATACTTTGTGCTCACTAATTCCAAGTGAAATGTCATAGCTGCTGATTAGAAGCATTCACTGAGTTAGCAAGTTGTTTTAACAAGTTTGTGCTATTTCTGTCTGTTTTTCTCTTATTTGAAAATTCAAAGCCTCACTAAAGCAGAATATAAAGCATTATTTTAATAATTTGTAAATACATAGGAATATATGCTATTTGAGATATATCTTCCAGAGCAGAGTAGTTTTTGTTTATGTGTTGTTTTTTTCTTGCAGGATCCTGAAGATTTGCCAAGATGGCACATCAGACTGAGCAGACTTCTGGTCAAAGAGAATGTGTTCATTAGTAAAGCCATCAATCAATACTAAGCCTTTTGGTAAGTCCTTCTAAAGTGTAAGATCTTCTAAAGAGCAGTGTAGGAAACATGTGGAAATCATTATGGATGGAAGATAAAAATGGTGACAGTAATTTTACATAAATGGGACACAATAGTGGCCACTTATTGCCAGAATAACTTACTGTATTAGGAAGTTAAATAACTGGGACACTTTATGGACACAGGTCAGAAGAGTTTAGTCTGTTCAAAAAGCAGCTGATCTAAATTTTATAACTTGCCTCAATTAAGATAAAAGAGTACTCTGATATTCTGCCACCTTAAATAAGATATTTATTGATATAAGTTTATGAAAATAATAAAAATAAAAGAAAGACCACCATGGAGAAAATGCTGCCCTTCCATTAATCCAATGCTCATTCAGCAGAGGAACAGATTCTCATCTTTTAATACCTTAAAAATACCTTTGTGACTCCAGCTCAAGAATTTAAGTTGCTTGGGTAAGGTTTCTGCCCTAGTAAATTAAATTCTTTAGAAAGAATCTTTACATTTACATTGTATAATCTTTCATATCACATGCACTTTCCAGTGTAATTGTTGGCTGCAAACCCTTTATATCTCTGTGAGACAGGATATGGATGAGGTACTATTTACTTATTTAGTCACTGCATTGCAGTTTCAAACAAAAATTCTTTTTATCTCTTACAGTTGCTTGGGGTGGGTTACTTGAACTCTCTTGGTTCTCAGCTAATGTCAACATGTGGGAGAAACAGAACCTGTCTGGTTCATGCTCTTTTTTGCTCAGAAGTTAATTCTGCTGCGTGTACAAGGAATGTGCAGGGCTGCCAAATGGATAACCCTGTGGAGACTGACATTACAGCTTGCTGTGGGGTGCTTGTGCCTGGGATGAAGCAAATTCCAGAGCAGCAGGGACCTGAACATCTCTGAGCACAATCTCTCTGATTTCACCGAGTGTCTCACAGAGTTCTGGCCTTTCATCCAATGCAGAATAAAAACAAGGTATTTTCTAAAAATGGAATCCCTGTTTGATATTAATCTAGTCCCAACATATTCCACTGATCAGGAGAGCATTGCTGGAGGAAATGAACTACCTCAAGGCTGGATTCCACCCCCTTCTTAGCTCAGTCTGCCCAGTAATTTATGTAGTGCTTAGAAAGAGCAACCAGGCATTACTTTAAATGGAGGGAGATCTGCACTTGTATTCCTACTTAAAATACATCACATTTCTCCCTGAGCCATCACCTGCTTTCTGTGAAAGCTTGGAACAGGCTGTCTGAAGTAAACAGGGTTCATTGGCTCAGCTCAGCTGGAGTGCTCCTCTCCACAGACACCAGAACCACTACAAGCTGCTCAGCTGCATGGCAGTGTATCCACTGCTCTGCTGCCACCCCACCTTTCACAACATTGCCAGTATTTTACCCACCTTTTGTATTCAGCCTGACTCACACACTGCAGCATTGTGAATACCAGTTTTGGGGGTTGTTTGTAAAAGAGTCCAAAAGAAGTACCTCAGTAAAAAAAAGAAAAAAAATAATCTCATTTTACATTTTTATCTGTTTTAGGAGCTGAAAATTGAGGAAGAAAAAGGGATGTTAGACTTGAGTTTAACACACTTTGCTTTTTCCCAGAATATGATGCTAGCCTTTGAAGATTTTCTTCCTTTGGGGATTGTGTCTTCCCCCTTCCTCAGGAGCCTGGATCAGAGCTGTTTGCCCTTGAAGGCTGCTTCTGGTTAAGAGGAGTTGTCCTCCCACGCTCTCCAGAGCTGCTCCTGCTGAGGATGAGCGAATTAAAAAACCAAAAGCACTGTGAATGTCAGAAATATTATTTTCCTTGTGATAGTTTAATGAGGTTACAGCTTATGGTAATCAAGAAATTCCCCACTCTGCGAAAGAGAAGGGGTTTATGCTAATCTGCTGTGATGCTGATTGTTTTGCAGAAATGATGTTGTGCCTGTGCAGCTGCAGCCTCAGCCTGTTGCCCCTCACTGCTGGGCAGGGGGGTGCAGGGCTGGGCTTGTGAAAGGGGGGTGAGAAAGTCACCCCTGTTTGGTACAATCTGTACAGGTGTCTCTTATAGGCACTTAATCAAAGTTCTTGCCTCTGACCATCACCTCAGGGCAGGTACAGCTCTCTGTGTGCTCTCTTTGCATGTGCAGTGGGTTGTGAGACCAATAGCAAATCACCCCCCTTTGAAAGAAACAATTCTATCTAGTGAAAATCTTCCTGTTGAAATAAAATTTTATGGGTATATTAGCTTTCTCCCTTAAATATTGCTTTCATTAAAGCTATCTGTTTTCCCTGGGAATTTTATTTGCATGTATTAAGAAACGTGTAAAGCCAAGAGACAGAGCTTTCACTACAGTTAAAAAGGAAGAGGGTTGAGAAGGCTGAATAGAAATATTTCAATCATGAGATTTAAAAAAACAAATCCCAAATATCATCACTTTAAAATTTGATCTCTAAAACTAACCAGGAACATATTTAAGTGAAAAGTGTAACAGTTTAACCAGTAGAGATTGAGATAGCCTGGATTAACCTGCAATCACAACCCTTGTGTACATTGGAAACACTGTCTTGTTTACTCACAGTGTGCTTTCCCATGCAGGGATAAACCTGCTCCTTCTGGCTGGGCTCTCTTGGCCCTGAAATTCTGTTGGCTTAGGGGAGATGAACAAAAGGCAGAGGAGAAAACACAGCTTGTTACTAGCTGGCAAAAATGAACTTTGGAGAAGGCTGCATTTCCAGGAAAAACTTTTTGGGTGTCTATAAGCAAAAAACACTCCAAACACTGAAAGTTACTGTCTTCTGAAATGGAGGGATAATTCAGGAGTCAGCAGCACAATAAATGTTTCAGGGATTTCTCTCTTGAGGGATGGAGTTTGCTTTTTGGGAAAAGATGTGGTGTAAATAAGCCTCCTGTACATTCAGAGATAAATAGGGAAAAGAAACACTGATGAGAGTCCTTCAAGCTGACAAATTACAAGCGTTCTACTGTGTCACAGAATCACAGAATATTCTGTGTTGAAAGGTACCCACAAGGTTCATCAAGCCCAGATCTGCAGGGAATGGCCCACCCAGGGATCAATGCCACAACCTTGGTGCTGTTAGCACCATGCTCTGACAAAATGAGCCAGGGGGATTCTGTACCGAAAAGAGAAACTCCACAGAGACCTGCATGCACAAGGTGTAATCCTACAAGACTGCTCAGGTACACCCTTGAAAAGCTGCACTGTATAGAGAGGAAATTGTGACTAGAACTTCATAAAGTACATGCCAAACAGAAGAGATTCCTTTGTACACCCATGTGACCTGGGGTGTACAAAGGAATCTCTTGCTCTATATTAGCAACAAGTACTGCACAAGTTGGACAATCATAAAAAAATCCACACCAAACTTTAAATGCTAATATATGCTTGAGACAAATAAGAACCTGGCTCTCATGTGATTTGGGGCATACAACAGCTGAAAAATGCCTTTACCTAAAAGAATTGTTTAGGACTTGGTGTGCTATGTGCCTATAGGCACATATTCTTTCTCTATGCCTGAGGCACAGTAATTATATCTGTATTTTGGGAAAACATAGGCAGACCCTCCTTTCAGACATAAAAAATCTCCTGTCTGGACTGCTTTTTGTTTCTTGTCACAGAGAGAGGGAGAAGGCTGTGACTCCTTTCAAAACTGCCTGCCTGTGTGAGGAACTGAAGCTGCAGGAGGAAAGAATGTTATTAATGCCAAGTTCCAGAGCAAAAGAGGATTTTAGAAGATGTGGGATGCTCCACATTTCTCAGAGGCCTGGTTTTCCTGAGTGGAAAAGATAAGAGGTAGGTGATTAAAAATAGAAATCTTCATGGCGATTTTGGGAGCTGCCTTTTGATATGCAGGTAAGGGCAAATCTCCCTGGGTCTCCCTGGGTTTCCTGGTGACATTCCTGATCCCCTTGCACAGTTCCCTCAGCCACAGCAGCTGTGGAAGCCTTGTCTCCAGCTGGAAGGATGAGGTGTGGGGGAACTTTCCAAAGCTGCACATTGGTGATGGCACAGGGGGCTCAGCTGAACAGCTAACACATTTTTTTTTTAATACAGCTAAATGCAAGGTTGTTCATCTAGTAATGAAAATTTTAGGCTTTACCTAAGTAAGATAAAGGCTGTGTTTAGAAATCATGATTGAGATAAAGGGCTGAAGCATCAGGGTGAATAATCTTTGCAACATGAGCTCTGAGCAAGACAAGAGCCTGAGCAGTCCTTGATTGTGCTTATAAAGATCAGCCACAAGCAGAGCCACTGCTACCACCACGTGCTCCAAGACTGGACACAGCTTTTAGAGCATGGCTGGTATTGGCTCAATCCCTTGTGTCACTGCGATATTTTATGAAAAATCCCTTTGCCAGGATCTTTTCTCCTGAGAAGCTGGGAAGCTTCAGCTTCTCCATGTTTTGCTACTTTGGAATGTGATGTGGAGAATTGTTTACCCAGCATGTGAATTGTTTTTAATTAATGGCCAATCACAGCCAGCTGTGTCAGACTCTCTGAGTCTGTCACGAGATTTTATCGTTCTTTGCTAGCCTTCTGATGTCTCCTTTGTCTTTCTTTAGTATAGTTTTAGCATATAATTTTCTTTTAATATCATAATATAATATAATATAATATAATATAATATAATATAATATAATATAATATAATATAATATAATATAATATAATATAATATAATATAATATAATATAATATAATATAATATAATATAATATAATATAATATAATATAATATAATATAATATAATATAATATAATAATATATCAGCCTTCTGAAACATGGAGTCAAGATTCTCATCTCTTTCCTCACCCTGGGGACCCTCAAACACTGCCACACCCTTGGATTACCAGAATTAAATATTTAGATCCCTGCTTTGAACTTGGATGATTTGTACACATATCAGCCACATTCCTAGAAAATATTTGAATTGTTGACCTAATTCTGAAGCAGTTTGGCTATCTCCTGTAAATCCATGTGTTTCCATGGAAAGCTTTGTTTTTCATTGAGAAAGGTGTTTCAAATAAAACAGTGTTCCCAGTCAGCTGTGTTTCCTATTTTTAAAAGCATATTGACAAACTGAGAAGTCTATGAAAGAGCTACAAGGAGTACTGGAGTCCTGGAAAATCTTTTTTACTGTAAAATGTCTTTTTCGTTTATCTTTAAGGGTAAATGGTGCCTGTTCACTGTAGATAAGTGCCTATGCGAGGAGCAGATTTACTCAGAGACAACATTTTAACCTTCTGAAAGTATAAAAATCTACAAATGGCTCTCATGGCTGGGAGTTGAAGCTACTCAAATTCAGAACAGAAATCAATGGCAAATGTTTAAGCTAAGAATACTCAGCCACTGAAGCATCTTTAAGAGAAATTTATTATACCTGCCAGCAAAGCTGTCACTAAACCAGGATTATTTTTAAAATGTCTCAGGATTCAGCAGAAAGTTTTTCTATAAAACCAGTTGTAATTTAATTCAGGTGGAATTTCTGAACTTGCAGTAGGAATCTCTGGATGGTAACTCATGGTATCTCCTCTGCAGAAAGTCAGGGTAGATGACTATTGAAGTTAAGGTTTTGCAAATATTTTCTGCCTCATAAGGTAATCTAAAATTAATGATAGTAAAAACTACTAGGTCAACAAAATGTTTTCTCACAAGATATTCTGTTAAAATCTACTGAAATGAAACAAGGCTTGTTTTTTTATTCCTTTCTTTAATTTTTCCACTTACTAAACTATAATGTAGGTAATTTTTCAAATATATTACTTTCTTTTTTACATTTTCCTTAAAATAGTTCATTATTTATTTAAATTTTTTACTTTTTTTTTTCCCCATGTATAATTTTTGAGAAAAAGTTGACAAATAGCTCTGCTTGACTCAAATATGTATTTTATTTATCCCACCACTAAAAGAAACTATGCCTTATCATCTGAGCTCAAATTTTTGTTAGGAATTTAAGAAAGGAATCTGAACTCACATTCTGGTACATTTCCCCACACTGAAGGGCATGCAAGCCCTGGGTTGACATGTCTCTTTTTTCGCTTGAAGATTTGTTAAGTAGCAGTCTAAGTTCTAGAGAGATGACAGAAAAAAAGTTGTAGATTCTTGTTTATATGGATATTCAGTAGTTATGGTTAATAAAGAGTAGCAAATTGCCATGATAAAGGCAGATATGTAGTTGATGAAGGCTAATTAATATCAGACCACCTCATTGCTAAATAGGGTTATAGCTGGCTAAAAGAGAACACAAATGCTGAATTTCACCAGTACTAGTGATGATTTCAGCACAGGAAATAGATTATCCTGCACAGTTTCACTCTTTTTCTAGTGAGAAATTTATAATTTTATTAAAAGGGATAATTTTATAATTTTATTTTAAGCTCCCTGTACTCATGAATGTTTCCACAGAGATGAAAGGCAAAGGTTATGAGAAGATTTTAACCATAAATATTGATGATTTGCTTTCAAAATATTTTTTTCTTTGTTTCCTACTAAGCATGGCACAGATGAGGAAAGCTCCCAGGGATATGTAGAAGTTGTGCACCAAAAAACAGAGAGATGGCATTCTGGAGTGGCATCCCTCATGCTTTCTTACTGTGTGGTGAATCCAACACGCTGTTAAAAATGCAGTTCCTTGAACACTCCTTCACTTAGTGTAAAATGAGGAGCTTGCAAATGGATTAAGTTTCAAAGAAGGTTCAGTATGTGCTTTTGATTGTCTGAGTGTCTGTTTGAATCACTTGATTTCTACAAGAAATAGTGACAACTAAAAAATATCTCAGCTGGACGACTGCAGTAATCACATTTTATTACTTTCTAAAATTTTCATGTTGGTACTTCAGAAGAGAAAAAGGGTTTAGAATCCACCTTCATTTGTGTTGGCATCTCATTACAACAGTCCTAAAAAGGAACAGGTTTCCAATAACCCTGAAGCTTAGTTTCAAGGAAGATTCCTGCCTACAAGGAAATGGGCTCATGTTTAAATGCAGCCTCTCACAGTGAGAGCATCACCACTGGAATCTCCAGGATTTCAGAAGCCTGTGGCCCTGAGAACAAGGCAGAAGTCTTTCCTGAAGGTGAAAACTCAGAGTTAGAAGGAGAGGAGAGAGGAAGGGCAGGGCTGGGGAGGGTTGGGTATGATTAAGAGCTCAATTTTTATTCAAGAAATACTGCTGAGTGATTTATCATCTCAGCTCCCAGACCTATTTTTGTGTAATTCTGATTAGTCTGTGTTGTGTTGGTGGTCAGCTGTTGGATCAGGTTACAGAACTGCATTTGTGTCCTGGTTTCAGCCAAGGCAGAGTTCATTTCTTCTCCTTACAGTGCTGTGTTTTGGATTCTGAATGCCAGTGGTGCTGATAGCACATTGATGTTTTGGAGTTTTTGCTAAGTCATGTTTATGCTAAATCAAGGACTTTTTTCCCCCTTTGTCATGCTCTGCTCATGAGGAGCTGCACAAGAGAAACTGGCAGGGAGCACAGGAGGAACAGGTGACCCAAAGTGACCAGAGGGATATTCCATGCCACAGAATGCCATGCCCAGTGTATAAACTGGGGGGAGTTACCCAGGAGGGTGGCTGATCTGGGCTGGGGAAGGAGGGCAACAAGGCTGGTAAGGGGCTTGGAAAACAAACACTGTGAGGAACTACAGAGGGAGCTAGGGGTGTTTAGCTGGAGAAGAAGAGATTCAGAGGCGACTTTATCACTCTACAATTTCCTGAAAGGAAGTTTGTCCTAGATTGCAGGGCAATGTGAATTCTATTTGCCATCTGTTAGAGGTGGGGCAGTTACCTTCTATTCATTGGGCAGTTTTCCTTATCTCTTCCATAAACCAATCCTCCCTCCAGGGAGATATCTTCTGTTAGGTTATGTAATTTTATCAGCCATGCAGTGACAGTCAATGGGCCATTGAGTGTCACTGCATGACGGATAAAATTACAGCATCCCATTGGGAGATGCTCCGCCCAGGGGGAGGAGCCAAGCATTCCTAATTGGATATAATCTGATATCTTGGGGCAGCAGAGCAGCTTCTCCACTGGATTTCCCAGAGGAGCAGCTGCCTCTTCCACTGGATCTTTAGAGGAAGACTACAGCCTTCTACAGGATCCCTGCTCCAACAGAACCACACCTGGCACTCCAGGAGCACTGCAGCCACAATTCCAATTGGATTGCTACCAACATGCTGACTAACAGGGTGTCAGGTTGTGTTCTGACTCTGTCAGTGTTGTTTTGATTTACTGCATTGTTTATTTTATTTTTTTTCTGCACTAATAAAGAACTGTTATTCCTGGTCCCATATTTTTGCCTGGGAGCCCCTTAATTTCAGATTTATAATAATTCAGAGGGAGGGGGTTTACATTTTCCATTTCAGGGGAGGCTCCCACCTTCCTTAACAGATGCCTGTCTTTCCAAACCGAGACAAGGTTGTGGTCAGGTGGGATTGGTCTCTTTCTCCAGGCAGCATCTGACAGAACCAGAGGACACAGTCCCAAGCTGCACCAAGAAAAATATAGGTTAGATATTAGGAGAAAGTTTTTTACAGAAAGAGCGATAAAGTTCTGGAATGGCCTGCCTGGAGAGGTGGTGGAGTCACCATCCTTGGATGTGTTTAAATGAGACTGGATGTGGCACTGGTGCCATGGTTTAATTGAGATGTTGGGGCATGGGTTGGACTGAAAATCTCCCTTTGTAAGGAGCTGGGCGCCTTGGAGAGGAAAACCTGAGAGCTGCTTGCTGGGAAGGAGCTGTTTTTTTTTGTTAACTGGAGGCAGTGAGGAATAAAAGAGGGCTTGAGAAGACTGAGCCCTTTCCTCTAGTTTGTATTTCTTGGTACAATTTTTTTCCAGCTTGCTGCCAGTTTCTTAGACTTGAAACAATACTTTAGTGGCCCAGGAATCCTTGTCTACCACTAGAAAGCCTTGGTTTATATCTTTTTCATGTCCAAGAATGCTGAAATATCCATTTCCATTGAATTAATAAGAGCAGCAGATTCAGGAAAAATTTTGGCTTTGGTTTATTTGGGGTTTTTTTTGTGTTTGTTTTTTTTTTTTCTTTGTTTCCTTGTTTGTTTTGTTTCTGTGTGTGGGGTTTTTTCGTTCATTTGTTTTTGGAGTTTTTTGGTTTTTTGTTTTTTGGTTTTTTTATGCTCAACAGAGTGGCCACCTTTCAGTTTAGAGCACTGGTAAAAAAAAAAAAAAAATAGGGGGAAAGTCAGTGCTCACAGTTGTCCCTGGCAATATCTGAAGCCCCCACAGGCATGTTCTGCCACAGCTGAGTCTCCTAACAGCAGGTACCCAGCAGGTAAGGAGTCATTCTTTTGTTCCACACTTGTAGTTCTTAAAAAGTAGGAAAAGTTCAGCCAGGAGATATGAGGAGGCATTGCTGACAGCCCCTGCTGACTGCAGGACTGGGAGAAGAGCTGGGAAAAAAGTGAAAACTCATGTATAAGAACAGATGAATAATTGAAACAAAAGCAAAATATGATACAAATAATACCAGTTATAACAATGTGTCATTCACATTCTCCAGAAAAATCCCTTTGCCCAGGATTTTCTCCTGGGAAACTGAGAAGCCTCAAAGAAAAATGAAAACAATAATTATCTGATTTGCTTCTCCTGTGTTGTTCCTTTGGAATGTATTTGGAGATTGTTCACCCACAGGTGATTGTTTCATTGGATTCTGCTGTGAGTTGTTTTCACTCATTGGCCAATCAATGCCAAGTTGTGTCAGGACTCTGGAGAGAGTCACGAGTTTTCATTATTTTTTTTTTTAGCCTTCTGTCTGTATCCTTTCTGTATTCTTTAGTATAGTTTAGTTTATTATTCTTTAATATAATATAGCAACATAGAATAATAAATTAGCCTTACTGAGAACATGGAGTCAGATTCATCATTCCTTCCTGCCATGGGGCACCCTGCAAATAAACTAAATTATTAGCATATAACAATGCTAATAATTCTAGTGAAAAGGAGAGAGAGGGAAATAAAACCCAAGAAAGGCACAATTCAAGTGATCACCACCTGGTGCCTGGCCTGTCCCTGGGCATGGATGGCCACCCCTAGCCAGTTTGCCCCTAGTTCATGTACTGAGCAGGATGTTCTGAGCTGTGGAACATCCCTTTGGTTATTTTGGGTCGGCTCTCCTGGATTTGATCCCCTCCAGCTTTTCTGCACCTGCTTTCTGAAAAGTCCTCGAGTTTGGGTAAACACTATTTAGCAACAACTTAAACATCAATGTGTTAACAACCTTATTCTCATACTAAATCCAAATCACAGCACTGTAACAGCTCCTGAGAAGAATATTAACTCTTTCCTGGCTGAAACCAGGATGGACATGCAGAACAATATTTGTTTATGAGTTTTTGAATCCCAGCAGATCTTGTGGATGAGCAGAGACCCTCCGTGGTCAGCACTCTGCAGGCAGATGCAGCTCTAGCAATGCAGCTGCAAGGCTTTAGGCAGTGGGGATGTTTTACCAGCTCTCTACTTATTCCCCTACCTCTGCTCCTGTCACTGCACAGGGAGTCTTGCAAACCCAGAGTCCTTGCTCAGCTACCATGTAAGTTCTTCTTAGCTCATTTGTGTTTTCCTCTGACATTTTGTATGGCTGTTTCTGTGTCCTTATGTCTAAGAGCTTGGGTATGTGAGGAATGTTTTGTTGTCTTCCTGTGTTATAACTTTTGCTGAAACTTTTGGACTATTTGTTTCTTATGTCAGAAGAGTGGGTACAGGGGAAATGAGACTATTGCTGACTTCTGCTGAAGATGTTAGCTTACTTTGTCTCCTTGCTGTGGTCTAGTGACCTGAAGTCAATCCCCTTTCTCTTCTGCTTTGTTCACTACAATCTCAGTATGAAGGATGTCATAAAGCCAGGATGGAAGTTGCTTTACACTACAGAACATAGCTAAAACTATGAAAAAACCCTTGTATGCTATTAGGAAAAACAACCAGGAAAAGAAGTCTTGTCTGGTTTTCTTTTCTGAACATAAATGTTATATCAACCCTTTTTTGTTTGTTGGTTTGTTTTTTTCCACTGGTCTTAAAATCAGGTTTATTTCCGTTGTGTTTGCTACAATTGCCTTTTCCACATAGACCAACAGCAAGCTGTTAAATTAAGCAGTGAAAATGGGATAGCTCACTCAAGTTTCCTCATATTTCCCTTGGAAAGCACCCAATATTTTGGAGCTTTTTGACCAGCAAACAGGATTTTCTCCTGGGAGCAAAGACACAGATAATGTTTTCTGTGCTTTGTTCTCCATGTTCCTTTCAAGCTGTTCCAATTTCCTCTCCTATTCCCAAGGGCCACAGAGCAGCCAATGCAGGTAGCTGAGCACAGAGGGATCAGGGAATTTGGGGGCTCTGTGCAGCATCCATTCTGCAGCAGGCAGTGCCCACGAGGGGCCCCAACCCCACTGCAAATTCCTGATTAACACACAGCAGCATCTGACACCTGATGGCTTTGTGTGGGAGTTCCCAGTGAAACATCCTGATGTAATAACTTCTGCAATTGATGGCACCTCTTGGAGCCCTTCTGGTTGCTTTATTGATTGCAGGCTGGTGCTGAGAAAAACGCAGCTCGTGGGTGCTGGAGCTGTTTATTAGCCATTAATAACCACGTGGGTGGACAGCTGCATTGTGCTGATCAATGCACTGAGCTCTGCTCCTGAGGCAGGGGTACAGAGGATTTGGCACCCAGGCTGTGCAGGGAGAGAGGAGAGTTCCCTTCTTGCCTACACACGGTCTTCTTGCCCTTGCTCAGCTGGCCTAAACTCTTACAGGAGTTGATCACTCCCAGGTGTTTGGAGAGGTGTTTGTGCCAGGCAGGAGAGACAGGCTGTGTGCTGATGCTGCACCGCCTCCTCCCAGCTGAGGAATGGAACAGGACAAAAGCCCCTACACAGATTTTGTGTGCCTTTCACTGTTTCACTTTCAAATTTCTGATAAATAATTTCTGATTTAAAATAGCAGATTTTTCATTTGCTCTGCTCAAACCACACTCGCTGCACAATTACGTTGAATACAAATTTTAAATATTGAGAAATCTATTTGTACTGAGGAGACAGTAGTTGTTTATATTTCAGCTTCTGTGCTGATTTTGTGATATCTAGTATGTCAGCATCCTGGCCTTCAGGTTTTACAGTCGCGCATCTGTGTATATGCTCATGAGGCAGACACACAAATGGTAGGGACATTGAAATAGTTTTCCAACTCATGGAAAACTAGGAAAATATTTTGTTTGTTTGTTCCAATCTTGGAACAAAAGCTTTTTTTTACAACTTTCCATGAAATGAGAAATCCTGAAAATGGCTTTCAATATTTTATGTTATACAGAGCATGAATTTCATTATTTATTACAGCATCATTTAGAAATGCATATAATAATCAAGCAAAACCATGACATACTCAAAGAATAAATGATGGAATTGTACTAGATTAAATTTTAATTTTGCTGAATTTTTCATTTCTAGTTTTGAATTGCTTTTCTGATGCTTATGTCACTACAAGTATAATACTACACCCACCCCTCCCTCCCCTTGCCACTTTCACTCTAGAATAATTTACTGACAAATTTATGGGTGAGATGTATTCACAAATGGTCACTGGGCTTGTATTTGCTCTGAAGACTATTTTTGAATTTATTTTCAGATAAGCTACTGACCTGATGAAAAACAGCAGGAATTAAAGATAAAACTCATAATGCTCTTTCTATAAATTCAGCATTTCCTCTAGGTTCTTCCTTTAAGTGCTTTGCCTTGGGGCAGCAGTACCCACTGACATTAACATATTTTGTTATCAACAGGTTGGGATCACTCCTAGACATGGAGAAATTGGAGGTGGTTTCACTGGCCTGGAGATGAGGGGAACTTTATCTCATTAGAAGGTAATCAGCACTGTCTCGGCCCCTGAGGAATTACTGTTCCATGATCAGGTCCATAACCTGATAGACAGAAAGGCCCTTGGAGGAGGTTTCCTGGAATAACAGGCAAAAGGCAATAGAGCAGGAAATAGGGTGTGCAATGGAAATTACTTTAAACCAGAGAGTAAAAACCAGAGTCCCAAGGCTCCTCCTGGCAAGTTAACAGCCAAGGATGTATTTTTTTAATTCAGTATATTTATTGCTTATCCATCACAGTCACAGCCTGTGTCCAGCATAACAGGAAGAGCAGTGGGAAATTGAATCCAGATCAGTTATTTTCCCCGTCTATAAAAAAGGCAAACTTAGAGAGGAAGGGGTGGATGGAAATGGAAAAAGTGCATGTAACCTACTGCCTGTCCCTTCCTTTGGGTGATTGTCACATTGGGCCTTTGCAATCGGGTTCTCAGTTCCCTTTGTAAGGCTCCTCTCACTTCAGGTTAGTATTCATGTGTGGTGATGTTATTGTGAAGTGGCTTTCCTGGCACCTTCAATGGGGTGCATCCTGATAGGGAGTGATGGAGAGGAGAAAACGTGATGGGGATGTCAGATCCTGTTAACAGAGCAGTCCTGCTCTGCCCTTTCCAGCTCCACTGCACCAGGCTGGAGCTTTCTGCCTTATTGCTTTGTTCTCTTCTCATGAAATGCCTTTGAGAGGGATGAGAAGGGCAGGTCCATGCCAGCCATGACCATTGCACCCAGGGTAAGGAAAGAAGGCTGTTCTCCCATGCCCTCAGGAAACTTAGCTCAAAGGTGGCTCTGCTGTGCTCAAGGACATGCAGAACTTGCTGCTGTAAGGACCAAATGCTCTCCCAGAATAAAAGACCATAAGACCATAAGAACCAATCAGTTTTATTTTCTCCCCATATAGTCTGCACCTTTGCATAATGTATTTCTCTTCTTTCCTCCCCATCTCATTTTTTCCCAGCATAACACCAGTTATTATAATTATTGTTACAGCTGCAACTACAAAACCTATGAAACCCTGGGGCTGTGCACACATGGACTGAGAAGCATCTTGTCTGATGTAGCTGTTCAAAAGAGGATTGTCTTAGCCTGTCACCCTGGCTCTCCCCATCATCAGTATAGGCAGAAAAAACTGTATCCAAAGAGGCCTTCAACCCATTTAAATAAGGTTCCTTAAATAAGGGAAAATTATGTTTCTACATTGCCCCTAGGAGGGTGTCCTACTTTTGGCAGATGAAGGGTGACATGCCTCATCTTCATTTCTTGCTGTGGCTTCACAGCTCTTTGCAAACACCATTGACTTTCACTTTCCAGCCCTTTCCACCCTGAACTGTGTCTGCCAAGGGATTGACACATATTTTAGCTTGTATCTTTTAGAGTACATATTCCTCTTTGCAGGGTGCCAGGCATTAGAGGAGCACCTCTGTAAGTGTTCATAAAAGCATAATCATGCTGATTGTGTGCTCTGGATTATGACCCAAGCATGCCCAGAACAAAAATCGTGGTCATTCTGTGACAGTGCTCACAGGGGTTCTTGGATGAGGCAAGAGACAAGAATGTTGACTCTGTGTTCAGAAGGCTTGATTTATTATTTTATGATATATATATTACATTATAACTATACTAAAAAGAAATAGAAGGAAAGGTTTCCTCAGAAGCTAGCTAAGCTAAGAGTAGAAAAGAAAAGAATGATGACAAAAGGCAGCTCTCTCAGACTCTGTCTGAGATAGCTCGATCCTTGATTGGCCATTAATTATAAACATCCAAGATGGGCCAGTCACAGATGGACCTGTTGCATTCCACAGCAGCAGATAACCACTGTTTACATTTTGTTGCTGAAACTTCTCAGCTTCAGCAGGAAAAATCCTAAGAAAGGATTTGCACAAAAAGATGTCTGAGACATCATTCCTGTTCTCTATGCAATGCTATGGAAACATGCTTATGTCTGTTCTAGCCTGGTGCATGCCTCTGGTTGGCCACTGATCAAGGCTGTGCATAAGCCACAAAACTTATCCCTTTTTTTCCCTAGAGCATTTCAAACCCAGGAATTCCTTTGAAATCACAGAATAAGCTGACTTGGAAGGGACCCTCAAGGATCATCGGGTCCAACTCCTGAGCTTGCGCAGCACCATCCCCTAGAGCCACACCATGTACCCAAAAGTATTGTCCAAATGCTTCCTGAGCTCTGGGGGGCTGGTGCTGTGACCACTGCCCTGGGCAGCTTGTTCCAGTGCCCAATCACACTCTGGATGAAGAATATTTTCCTGATATCCAACCCAAACCTCCTCTGACACAACTTCATGCCATTCCCTTGGGTCTTGTCACTGCTCACCGCAGAGCAGAGATCAGTGTCTCCCCTTCTCTTCCCCTTATGAGGAAGTTGTAACTGCAGTGAGGTCTCCCCTCAGTCTCCTCTTGCTTTACCCACACCTCCAAAAAAAAAAAAAAAAAAAAAAAAAAAATTAACAAATCAGCATTTTACAGCAGGAAAAAACTTTCACTACAAAGTTCCCAACCAACTCCATTATTTTGTAGTTGTCTAGTTCATGTCTTCTCAGCATGAACAGAAGACTTCAACCCTTCCTTTTATAAAATGATGATGACTTTTTTTCCATACAAGAAAATTACATTCCTTGTAATGGAAAATATACTGATTAAAACGCTTGGAAACTTTTGGTTCATTTGTTTCTCATTTTAGAAACACAGCATAACAAAATCTGGGATTTGATCTCCATATTTGATAAGTCTTGTTTATAGTTTCTGTGGAACATCCTGAACATCCACTATTTTAATAACTAAGCTTATATACAGCGAATTCTGCTCTCATCCTTATCTCTTGGCTACTGGCAGGAATGCTGAAGCCTAACTCTCCTGTTGAAAGATATTCAACCTTGGCAGAAGCTTAGCTCTTCCTACCCAAAATGACAACCCCAGAGTGTCTTAATTTGTCCCAAATAGTGCAACTTTTACAGATTTTTTGCTCCTTTTTGCTCCTGGCACTGCTTGGTCTTCCCATCTGTAATGGGAGCTAAGGTAGGTCTGTGCTGGAGAGGTTTAACTGCTTTGACCTTGCTCCCTATTGTTTCATTAGGCTGCATTTTAGTAGGATGAATTTTGCAAAACCACAGATCCATTGTGTCTCTAGTTCCAGAAAATGATTTGGTGCAGCTGCCATTGGCAATGCTTCTGTTTATGAATATTGCTCCTGTGCCATATGGATTTAATAATCTCTGCTCAGCCCTGTTTATAAGTGTTTTTCAACTGCAGGCAAAATGATAGCAGTGATTATGGGGGGAGTCAGGGAAAACCTTTGGTTCCTAAATGAAATTAATTAACTCCTCAAAACCAGAATTTTTTGAGGCATTCCTTCTTATCTCTTTTCCCTCTTACATTGCTTTGCATTTTTAAGCCAAGGGCTTTGATTTCATAATGATTTATTTAGCATCTTTAGCAAGCTGTTAATGAGAGAGAGAAACCTGGAGAGGTAGGTGAGACTTGTCAGAGGCAGGAGAGGAAGAAAGGGACAGGGAGAGGGAGGAAGGACCAAAACAAGGAAGGAGAGGGTGGCAAGACAGAACAAAGATTGAGAGCAGAAGGAAAGGGGTATTTTTGTCTCTCCAATTTTTGGATATCAGTCTTGCTGATTTTATTCTTCTCCCCCATTCTGTGTGTTGGCAGAAGTGAAGTTGGCAAGTTCCATGGAGAAGAAGGTGTCAATGTCCTGGTGCTGCCAAGTAGGTTCCCATGTCTAGATGGTACATGCAATGCTTGGCAAAAGGCCAGAAACAGTGTAATGGATTTACTAAATAGCAGCATTTCTTTGTATTGATTTACTTAAGGTGCTCCCAGGACTCAGGGTGAAGTAGGTAGCTACACTTTACCTACATTTTTTCTGCTAAAAAATGGCCTCAAAGAGAAACACTTAATAAAGACACTTCTGGCCTGGTGGTCATTATCTCAAAATGTCTCTCCAGAGGGGAAATTATGTACATTATTAAGTATTACATTAACTGCAAATATTACTGGCTGTACTTGAAGATTGAGGTGGTATTTTTTATTGTGCTGAGCATGCTTCTACTCTTTTAAAGCAAAAGGTAACTTTGCTCCAGCCTCGTGGTGAAACTGTGAGTGTGAGTGAATGGCTCAGGCAGGTAATCTGGCATATCCATGAATCTTTTCTACTGTGTACAATGAGTACTGGCAAAAAGAGTTTTCAAAATATGTGTGGGAAGACAAACAAAAGTTTAGCATCAGTGCTCTGAATTTACAGGTAGCCTTAGATGTTTCTGCAATGTGGATCTTAAATACATGTATAAACAAGAAATGTGCACGCTGAATATAGTTGTACCTTGGGAAAACAGATTTCAGGTACCTGCTTGTGTCTCTGTTGTAATTCTTACAAATAAATGTCTTTTGACCATCAAGATCTACCCCTTAAAATTTTCCCACCTTGCAGCCTTTCAGTAGAGGCCCTGCTCTGCAGGGTTCAAGGGGGCTTAGATACAGGACAAGTACAAGTAAATAAATATAACAAATCAATTTATCTGATTTCTCTGAGACAAAGGCAGGTGGAAAACTGGCTTTTCTAATTTTCATTGTGGAAAGGTGCAGGTGAAGAGGGATGGTGAAATGGCTGAAGGTGAGCTTGGGCTGAAGAAACAGTAGAGCAAATGGCAGAGGCAGAAAGTCTTTGGCAGAGAGGCTGAGACAGGTTTAAAGTCCTGTAAAGCTGTAAACAGTGAAGATCCTCAAATTTTAGAAAGGGAAAATTAGGAAAAGGAGGCCAACATAGGGCACTTTATTAAAATGTCTTTTTTGGAGCAGATGGACAAAAGTATCCTGACACAGACAGAGCTGATGCACTATGCCCAAGAGATCCCCCCTTCAATCACTTGTCAAACTGATAGGCTGACTGTGCTCCAAAAAACAGATTTACCTGAGCAGCCATAGTCCCCAGTCACCACTACCACTGCATCCCTTTGCTGCTTCTGAGCCCTGTCTGCTTCTGAAGTGGGGGGGAAACAGTGTCCTGGGACCCCGAGAAGCTGAATATGCACCTGATTTCTTTATTTCTTCTCCTAGATTATTTCTGAGCATGCCATGCAGACAGGTTTGCATTCATAAGGCAAAGGGAGTTCGACAAGTCCTTGGTTGTTAGTGGTGCCATCTCCCCTGAAAGTTAAAATTTTATTTTGCTTGAATATAACAGGACAGCTACAAAAGAATCTTACCTATTTCTTTTCAATACTGGGATGACAGAAATATCTGGAGGAATGTTTTATTGGGGGTCCTTGTCAGAATGTTCAAGGGACATTGTGGTTAAAGTGATATCTTCTGAAGGAGGAACAAAGATGTGGACAAAACAAAAAAAGGTGAAGTTGTACTTGAGATCCTTCTTGAACTTCACATTTGCCAAGGAAGTCAGGGAAAATAAGCTTAGAATTTTTTTTCCTGATTACTACAGACATTCTCAGCCTGTGGCTACTGTAGGAAAACCATTTTTCTCCATCTATCACCATTACATTTCACAGAGTAGCTCAGTCAGTAGAAAAATTAAATAAACAGAGATACCACATACAAACACATTTTTACTATTATAATTCTCTGTTTAATGCAATGCTTTAACTAGGAATACAACTCAGCAGAAGTACATACATATATATTGCATGTAATTTTATTTGTCACTTCAAAATGTTTCAAACCCTCATAATCTTATTCCTTCATGGCTTGTTTTGATGAAATACCTTCTTTCTTCATCTTGTATAACAAATACTGCTGAATAACACAGACATTTTTCCTCCAAATGATCCACAACATTACATCCAAATTCCCAGTTAATATAACTTAATCAAACTTTGCTTCCACTGTATGAATGTTGTGTATAATATATGTATATCTATACAGCATATATAAATATATATCTATAATGTATATATAATCAAGTGAGTCAGCTTTACACAGCTAACCATAAACTTGTGCTTATCTTATTTATATGAGATCAAATGTACGGCATTAAGAATTTGACCAGTCCCCTACTTGTAGGATTCTCAGTTCCTGGTTTTACCACATGATTTTGGAGATCACATACATGTAATGCATTCCTTCTTTCTTGCAGTAGTATTTTCTTTTGAAGAAAAGAATGCAAGTTTTAAATATATATATATATATATTTATAAATGAATAACAAGTTTTTCATATTGTTAAGTTAAAAAAGATCTCAAGAAGAGATGAGGTTCTTCCTCATACATAGAGCTCAAAGCCTAATTTGACATTCATTGTAGATATATTTACATTATAAGCTTATCTGGATAGTATTACACAATGTATTATTTTTTACACAGTCAAGATATGGTGTTGGTCATGTTAAAACACACTATCTAAAGGTATTTACAAATTGCTAGTCTCTAACTTACCAACCACCTCGGCTAAGTGGCACCAGAAATAAGGGATAGGACAGAAGGATGTCTGTTGATTGGCAGTTGTGGCACTCCCACCAGTGATTTTATTACTTTTGCTGCCACTGCTACCAGGGTGTGCTTCAGGGAAGGGCTGTCTTTGGAGTGGAGTGGAGAGACAGAGTCTCCAGAGGGGCAGGAATCCCCGCCTCCTCCCTGAAGCCTCCATGAGCTGGGGGAAGCAGAAAGGCAATCCAGCTGTGACTTGCTTGTCCCTTTGCCAGTCAGAACACACCAACTTTGCTCCCCTTGTGCTCTCTCCAGTGCTATCAGGTGAGTCAGCCCAGATATTGAACACTCAGTGTTTAATATCTTAAATTCTTAAATAAATTCTTCCTTCCAAGGGCACTGTAAGACAGGCTGTGATCGCACTGCCTCATGTACCACACAGAGCTTATTTTGCCAGAGTCAGAGCAGTTTGGGACATCACAGGGAATGGTTTCTGTGTGCTTCTTGGCAAGTATGATCCAGAAAAAAATTAAAAAAAAATTAAAAAAAAAAAAAAGAAAGAAAAAGAAAAGAAACTCACAGTGGAAAGACCAAGAAGAGTAGTTACTGAGTGGCACTCTTCAGGTAATGCAGAACTTTGGAAGGCATAAAGACACCAGAATTTATTTTCTTTTATTTGGTTATCACTGGAATGAAATGTGTTTAACAAATCTACCCAGTAGTCTGAAACATGAGGCCTGGGAGGACTGATATGCTCATGTAACCCACTGGCTCCACAGTGCAGCAAAAGAGGCATTGCAAAAGAAGGGAATAAAAATATAGGAGAAATAATTGCATTGGTTGTGGTAGATGTTCAACTCAGCCTTGCTGTAATTACATTCTTAGGTTTGGGCTCTCAGTGAATACTCTGCCAGTAAGCTCATGAATGGAAGGGGATTCAGGGGAAGGCAGAGCTGCCTTTCTGTGGTACAGAGCAGAAAATTAATCCGTGCATGTGGCAGGATGATATCCCACTATGAGCACATTCACTCTTGGACATTGTCCACTGTTGTGCCTAACACAGAGATAGCACAACTGGGGAGCAAAGGAACTGATTTGGCTTTGTTTCACTGGAGGGATTGTTTTACTTCCCATTTAAAACCTATGCAGAAAGGATTTATGGAAGTTGCCAGCCCACACAGTAGCTTGGGCTTCGGTGGAGGAGGATGTTGTGCTAGGGAAGGCAGTTTTTGGGTGGGGTTAGAGAGGTTAAATACCAGCATTCACAGTGCCTGAAAGGCAAGTGAAACTACAAGCCTGTAGCTGTAACACAGGTGACAATTGTTAAAGTAAGGAGGAAAGATTTTTGGTAGAACTGTGGCAGAAGAGGAAACACAGGCAGAGAAGAGAGGCCACAGAAAATTAAAGACCATCTCTGAGGTTCCTTCAAGGCAGGGTTCTCTACAAACTTTAAAAAAGAAAGATTCTTTATAAGTCTAGAGCACTTTGTAACATACGTGAAAAGGGAATATTGTATAGAAATCATACCCTTGTAAGTGTCTGTAGTGAAAGAAAAGTTAACTGCTTTTAAGCCTCTCAATTTTTACCACTTGCACTGTTGTCATCTGGGACTATTAAACTCCAAACTCACTGTTAGCAAACACTCTCCATGCACAGGGCCAGAGCTTGTTTTCCTGCCCTTTTTTTAATGTAAAACTTTAAATTCTTGCTCCCAAAAACTCCACAATTTGACAAAAAATAAAGACTTTTCCAAAGTATTTTTAGGGGAGAGAAAAAAACATCAGCATGGCTCTGCTCCACTCCTGTCCCCAAGCTGCATTCATGTCAAGTTTCCAGCACATTGCTGTCAGGATGCTTTACCTGTCCAGTCCTGCTAGGCCACTGCCATGATTAATTTTGGGGCATAGAGTGGCAAGGAGAGATGCTGTCAGCAGAGGTGAAAAATTCAAAGTGTGCCACCCCAGCACCAAAGGAGAAAGTGGGAGCTGTGTGCTGAGGAAACACTCACTCATCCTTGGGAATATCCCATTCACAGGAATGAAGAACAGAGATCAAAATCAGTCAAAACTGGAGAAGGGGACAGTGAGTTTGCTATCAATTCCCATAGACAGATGGACACATTGAAATCCATATGGAGATAAAGTTAAAAAAAATAGCCCTCCTGCTCCTGTCCCTGGATGAGAGGCCAGGAGCTGCTGGGCCCCTTCAAGGGTTTCTTCAGTGGTGTGTGGGCTGCTTTCACCACAGCCACACTCCTTGAAGGCACCTCTTCTTGGCAATATGTTTTTCTCCACCAGGAGAGTATAAAGCAGAGGGCTGATAGATTTAGCACTTTGTTTTGTCCCCTTCATGCTTTGTGAATGCCAAACAACTGATCTCTCCGGGGTCCACTTGAACACTCTCATTCCTGTGAGCTTTTGTACAGAAAAACAACAATGAAAGAAAGCAAGAAAAAGCAATCTGACCTATATAGATGTGTTTGTTGTCTTTGGACTGCCTTTCATCAGGCAACATTCAAATACTTTGCAATCTTTCTATAGATCCTATGATTCCTAATAAATCAAATGAAAATCTCAAAGAGAAAGAAGGCTGACAAGTTTTTCTGAGATTTTGTTCTCACTGGAAAACAGATTTTAAACATTGCTTCAGCTTTCTCGCTTCCTTTTTCTTTTTCTTTTTCTTTTTCTTTTTCTTTTTCTTTTTCTTTTTCTTTTTCTTTTTCTTTTTCTTTTTCTTTTTCTTTTTCTTTTTCTTTTTCTTTTTCTTTTTCTTTTTCTTTTTCTTTTCCTTTTCCTTTCTTTCTTCTTTTCTTCATTTGTCTTTGACCACAGACTTCCTTAACACTCAGAAAAGTTGCCCACTGGATTGATGCATCTCCAAGTTGTTGCTCTCTTCCTGGAGCATGAAGGTAGGGCTGTCCCATGATGACACAAATCACTCCCTGTGGGCAGCCTCTTTCCGGAAATAATGAAAGAGGAAGGAAAGGAGGGGGCAAGAAGTTCTAGCTGCAGTTTTTTGTTGTCAGTTATCATTTTTGGGATGTTTTTGCTTTTTCTTGTTGTTCTCATGAGTCACCTGCACAGTGTGCTGGGTTTCTATGTGAGACAGAAGTGGCCAGCACAGCACATGGTGTGGATGTGCTGCTGGGATCCTCTGGCCAAGCTGAAGGTGAAGATGAGGCAGCTCCATCAGCAGGGCCACCCTGGGGACCACAGGGTGCAGGTGACAGCCAGGGAAGCCGAGGTTACCCAGGGGGAGCTGCTCTTCAAGACTGACATCTACATCCTGCAGATCTGTCACTCAGGAGGGAAGTGAAACCTGGTGAACGTGGTTTGGGACACAAAGGAAAGACATGAAAGCTCAAAGAATATTCAAGAAGAAATTATTTTGCGTTTCTGGACCATTAGCACATTTTTGTCTTACTGAGCCACAACCACCTCAAGACCCAAGAGGTTCACAAAATCTGAGGGCACGTTCTGCCTCTTCTCTGCCTTCAGGAGGGGTGACACAGTGAAATAAGTGTTGGCTCTGCACCTCCCAGCAGCTGGCAATGCACACTAGGCAGACAAGGCTCCATGCAATACCTTGAATATTGGTTGGTTATTTTTCATGTATATAAACTGTGTAGGGGTGTGTGTTTGCATGTTTGTATCCATACATAGTTGCACTATGTCATCTATTTTTACACTGCTTAATTGTCTGCAAATGTAAATGTACCATAAACTGCTACAGGGTGGAAACACAGAGGATTGTGTGTCCTGCAAGCCTTTTAAATATACTATAACACAAATCAAAGCATCTTCTGAGATCAAAAGTGAGGGTGGTTCTAGGGAAAAGTGCTGGAAAACTTCTAAATTATGTTTTTCCTTTGTTTGTATTTTTTTCATGAATGCTGGCCCCAAAATAATTTTCTTTCTGTGGTATTTTGAGTGTCATCATATCACATGATGAAGGATTATAATTTCAATCTATCTGCCACACTTCTTAGCCTGTAGGAGTGTCCTTATCTGTTAGACTAATTCATTATGGACAAGTGATAGCTTCAAATGTGAGAATAAGGGATTTGCAGGCCTGCCAGAAAATCAGAGTTAAAAGATTAAGTATGGCTATACAAACCATTATTTCCCAGTTTCAGTATCTGAACTATTGATACCCACAGCACTTGCTGAAAGAAAGAAGCAGGTGTGTTTCTTTTATGAATCTTTTCCCAAGAAGTCAGATTTAGAAACTGAACATACTTGATTTTATTCTATCTTGGGATTTTATTTGGATTTTTCTAGCACTCTAAGAGATTGAACAAGCTAGGAATGTGTAAGTCCTTCCTTTGACCTGATCAAGATAAAAAGTGAATGAAGTTTTAAAAGACAAGAAGTTTTAAAAGGCAAGCAGTTCTCATTTTGGCAAGCTTTGTCATGCAGTTATTCTTCCTTACAAGCAGGAGGATTAAAACAGTGATAGTAGATATGACTCAAGGCAAGTGAGGGTTGCAAAATTAGATCCCTGGCTGTATAGAGACAGTTATATTAGGATGAAATCACTAGGGGTATAAATTCAATGACTTCATATTAAGACATGTTAATCCGGAATTTAACATGGCCTTAATTTATTGCAGTTTAATCCTCCTCATTTTCACTTTCTGCTGGGAACTTGTGCTGCAAAACATGAAAATTGTCATGATACCAGAGTGCTTTGACACTGTCTTCCATTAAGCTTGTCAAATGTAAAACTTAATTCTGCAAGATTAATTTCTCTGTAATCTCAGAGGCTGCTATTTTGAGGTGCATTTTGGAATATTGCAGTTGTAGCATGAAATAACCAAATGAATTTGTGTCCTGTTTGGTGGGTGGTGTTCACTCAGAAAAGAGATCCTCAGGACACTGTCTATGCTCTTTTTGGATAAGAAAACATATAAATGTACCTTTGTTAGGGGCTGGAAGTTAGAGGTACTAAGAAGGAGGTAAATAAAATGTGCATGACTCCCAGACAATCTCTGTTTTCAATAATCTGATACCCTCTGACCTGTCCACAAAATGTTTTGTTTTGTTACAGTAAATATCAAATATTGGAATAGTAAATTCTTTGTCAGGCAGAAATTATCCACATTTCACCTAGTGTAGAGTAGCAAAATATATTCTAACTTAACCCTTGCCAGACTCCATCAAGACTATTTTAATATATAATCACAGTTTTCCTGTCTGCTTTTTTATTAGTGTTACCCCTTGACTTACAGTCAAAATATGCCTCTCACGTAGTACAAGGCAACGTGACCAATATCTTTTCCAGAAAGCAAACATATTATGCAGGATTCACCCAGAAAGGAACCCAGTTTTACACTAAGGGCTTAGCAGAGCTTGATCCAGATGGGTATGTCAGTCTATCTTATTTTTTACCTCAAAAAATTATTCATATAGTTATCTTTTGACAGGTCAAGAGCATGGTCATCTAATATTAACTATTCATTCTGTGCAGCCTCAACATACCTCTTCATCTGTACATCCAACTTTAAATGGATGTAGCTTTTAATTTTCTGGTGATAATCTTGTTTCTATTTTTCAGCTGAGACCCTTTGTTTGGCCACCATGGTGGCCGACTGGGTGAGACCTTTAAATTTACAGCTTCTTTTGATGTTCAGTCTTGCCCTGGACAAGTAAGGTACAGAAAGGAAGAAAAGGCTGATGAAGGTAAAAGACAAATCCACAGGTTGATGTCATGTGACGAATAAAGTGAACAAAATTGTCTCAAAAGCTTTGGTTTACATGGATGCTGAAGAAGTCTTGGCATGTAGCAATCTGGACGAGACCAAGTCTTTTCACTTTGATCTTGACATGATGAAGTAGTCACAGAACAAAAGCCCCTGGGATGGGGCAAGCAGCAGACTTGTAACAATACACAATGATTACATGTTGTGCATAAGAACACTTTCAGAACTGATGTGGTTTTGGAAATGGTGGTGTCATAAACAACAGAAAAAACTTCCATCATGATTTACCTAACATTAAGCTTCTTACATGACAGTGGCAAAACAGCTTTAGACAACTTTGAGCTTTAGAAAATTTCTGCCATGATTGATTTGGATTATTCAATGATCTTCCAAACTCCTATGCCTCTTCCACACAGTTATTATTAAAATTTGTTTGGTTTTTTTTTTTTTTTTTTTACCTGGATGAAGACATAATAAACACACAGGAAAAAAACAAAGAAAAAGAGAATGAAAGAACAAGTATTTTACACAGAATGACCCAAAAATCATAGACTTTAAAGCCCTTCTGCAGAACACTCTCAGAAAGTAAGGAACTGTGCCTCCAGTCCACACACTTGAATAATTTCTCAAACATCCCCGTGTCCCAAAGATTTATTTTCATTTATTAAAAAATTTTTTTAAAGTGTAGTCCTCAGGGGTACAGCCGCTGCCCCTTATCAGTATTTCCACTAACATCCTGGATTGCACATTCCATAGAAGACCATAAAGTGCTGTAGCATCAAAGGGTTTTTTTTTAAATTTAATTTGGAACTTCTCTGCCCTTTCCATAACCATTTTCATTATCATTTTTACCTTGTAGCTCCTATATTCTTGTAATGACACATGAGAAGGTCCTTAAAGGTCTTCTTGAAGGTGGCGTTGCAGAGCGCGTAGCAGGCGGGGTTGACGGTGCTGTTGATGTAACAGAGCCAGTAACCCAGAGTCCACACGGTGCCGGGGATGCAGGATGTGCAGAAGCTGTTGATGAGCACCATCACATTGTATGGGGTCCAGGTGATGATGAAGGCCAGGAGGATGGCCAGAATCGTCCTTGTCACCTTTTTCTCTCTAGAAGGGGGTGGTTTCTTTTTGGCTGGCTGCTTTGTCATCTTGACGATCTTCCGGGCCACGCTGTTCTGCTTCTCCTCCCCGTTCGTGCCTACGATCTCCACGGTAGTGTTGGTAGGCGCACAGCAGTCCCCCTTTTGGGACTTGGTGACTATCCTGATGCATGTCAGCTTGGAGTTCTCTGCTTTGACATGGTCTTGGGAGGCAGAAGCCTGCCTGGCATCTTTGGTAGCTTCATCCTCTTTCAAGTTGGAAGCGACTGCACTGATGGAGGTGGAGTCGTTGGAGCTCTCCTTCTCCCCTTGAACACAGTTATTGGTCACAGTCTCTTCACTGGTTTTTCCATTCTGAATTTTGCTGTGCTCCAACCCATCCCCACTGGTTGGGATATTATTATTGTTTGGTTTCACTATTTTACCTTGGACAAGGCTGGGGGAAACTGTTTCTTGGTTTTGGGCAGCTTCCTTTTTTCCTTTCTTTATCCGACTCTTACTGGCTCGGGAGATTTGCCAGTAAAGGACAGTCATGATGATAACGGGCAGGTAGAATGCTGCAATGGCAGTGCCAAAAGTGACAGCAGGGTTGGAAAAAAACTGGATGTAGCAGTCCCCATCTGGGACAGTCCTTCCTCCCACAATGAACTGCCAGAAGAGAATTGCAGGAGCCCAGAGGATGAAGGACAGCACCCAGGCGGCTGCGATCATCATGCCGGCCATCTTCGTGGTCCGCTTCACGGGATACGTCAGGGGCTTGGTGACACAAAAGTACCTGTCAAAGCTGATAATGAGCAGGTTCATTACTGAGGCGTTGCTGACCACGTAGTCCAGAGCCAGCCAGAGGTCACACACCACGGGCCCCAAGGGCCAGTAGCCTATCACAGTGTACAGGGTGTACAGGTTCATGGAAAAGATGCCAATGATCAAGTCAGCGCAGGCCAGGCTGAACAGGAAATAATTGTTGACAGTCTGGAGGTGCCTGTTGACTTTGATGGACACCATGACCAGGATGTTCCCAATTATGGTGACTAGGCTGAGGGACCCTGCCACTAGGACGATGAACACCACCTCGACAGTTTTATAGCGGCTCTCCAAGGCCATCACATTTTCAGAGGAAGAGTTTATGTAAGTTGAGTTATTCATTTCGCTTCTGGTAACAAGATACCCACTTACAACTTAAACCTGCAGAGGAAAGAAAAGAAAACAGATATAATCAGGAAGTTAGTCCCTTTGCCTTTAAGGAATGGATCCCAAAAAAACCATGACTTGGCAAAAGTTTAAAGCTGGAAGATATATTCAGGAAAAGCCAGTCAACTTTGGCTAAAGGAAACACAGTGTGCAGTTTAGGAATAATAGAACAATAGGCTAGCTCTAAATATGTGAGAAAGGCACACTTTTGGACTGAAAACTACATTAAGTTCTCAGATGTCTTTTTCTCTTTGTTATTTTTTAAAACTAATATTGACCTGAATATTTTGGAACTGAACCTGCATATTATTTTCTTTCTTGCTAACAAAATAGTTCACTTTGCTCATTTCAAATCCTATTCCAAACAAAAAGTCTGGACTGGAGGGTGTAACATTCTTATAACCTAAAGTGAACCTGTGATCTACTGAGGGGCAGATCATGGGAAGGAGATCTCTGTTTCTGTCTTTCTTTCATTTTTCACCTGGGCATGCTTCTGTGAGGTATATGGAATGGTTTTTTATCATATCTCCCCCCAGTTTTCTTACCCTGCAGTTTCTTTTTCAGGCAGCACTTACAAAGATTTTGTCACTTCATCAAACTAATTAGTTTGTCAATAAACAGTCTGTTGAAATTAACAAACTTCATAAACCCACCTTAGTTGATAATTTACCTATCTAGTTAGATTCATACGTATTTGATTTCTATTTTTTTTTCAATTTCAGTAAGATTAAAGTTTGTTTGTTTTTTTTTTTACTTTTGAGTATTTGTACCTGGATAAGGGATTGTTGTTTGTTTGGGGTTTTTTTATACATGGTATTATCTTTTGATGCTTGCTTGATTGCACTTTTCCCATTTTTTTTCAAATAACAATATTTTTAATCTGCATCACATAAAGCTAAAGCAAAAAGTCTGAAATAGACAGCAGGGTAATGCTAAATAAAGAAACAGATAAAAATCAGTTCTGTTTACACATAGCAATTTTTTTGTACCCCTTATACCCTACTGACAGTGCTCAATAAATAGTAATTAAATTGCTAGTGATACACATTTGATAGAAGACTAAGAAAACAGTGCCTGCTTTTACCTCCAGGATATATTCTATCCTTTTGTGCATCCCCTGGAAGTCAATAGAATGCACTAGAATTGTACAGCATCTGAGTGCTCATTATTTATGAGCTGTGCTCAAGGGATTATTGAAGCATGAAGGCCAGATGTGACAGGGAAGTTTGAGTTTTTTCCTAATTACAATATTCTCCTGTTTTTCCCCCCCACACATAAAGCATCACTTCTTTAAGGAGTCTCTAAACATGGTGGTGCAATCAAAGGAAGACAAAAAATAATCTATGTATGGCTCCTCTATACACCAGGGATTATAAAATTCTGCTCTGGTCCCTCTGACTAACCTGCTGATGCACAGACATATGCAATCCACGTCACTTCAAAGGAACAATGCATTTTTACTGTCATTTCAGAACTGTGCTTTTTATTTTTTTTTTCGCTTTTTTTTTTTTTTTTTCAGATGCAAAAGAAAGAAGATGATGCAAAATGTCAGCACAGTGGCAAAACCCCTTCTGAACTCTGGGAAAAATAAGCAAGCCTGTCTCCGTGGAAAAGTCAAAATGCTAAACCAGGGTAAAAGGTTTTTTGTCTGAGGAAACTTCGTAATCTTGAAATTTATACTTAGAGAAATACAACTGGCAGAGGGTGGGGTCATGCATTTGCCTTTGCTGTCAAAAACAGCTAAAATATTTTTTGCCATTTCTATGTTGAAGTGAATACATGAATAAATAGAGGAACATAAGGCTCGACAGACATTTATTTCTTGCTATCTATTTACAGGTACAACACTAAAATCCTTGAGATCAGGTTCAAGATAACAAAATGAGGAAGAGGAATGCTTTAGTTAAGTGTGTGCTTTGTACAGTAAGAATAGGCTGAGTGGAATGTAGCAGAATTTCTGTTCTGTGCAAAAACATTGATGGGACACCTCTAATATATAGGAGTGGCATTTCAGCAATTCCCAGTCTATTTTTCTCCCAAAGTTTCACAGCTGAGCAGCTGGTTACCCAGTTAGATGTGTAAGGCATCAATTTTTTGGACAAGCTAAGAATTTCTCCCAAGCAGAATTGTTTATGAACATTCTTAGCAGAATGCATTTTTAATGAAGAGGAAAAATCATGCATAGAGATGTATTGATTAAAAAAAAAATCAGCTGAAGAAGGTTCATGATCTGGTGCTCTGCAGCTACCTCTGGTGACAGAAAGTGAGAGGGGGAGCAAAATGGAAATGAGTGAGAGTGGATTAGAGATGAAAAAATTATTCTTTGTGATAAGGAAACAAGTGTTTCTCTACAATATATTTTTGAAAACATGCTCAGAAGTTCTATTTTCTTTCCACTGAATAACAAAATTAATTTAAAAAACTTGAAACTTGTGAAACCAAATTACCATTTCCCAGCTGACTTTATTCCTGAGTCTTTTCAGGTGAAATTTTTACCCACTTTCACTGGAAATACTGGCAATTCAGTATTAATTCTCCTGATTTTATGGGGAAATATGGGATGCAAGGAGATGGATGAAAGCTAAAAGCTAATCTTACTTACTAGGAATAGGATTTCATTGTGTTAATATGAATGGAAGCAGAGCAAAGGAGTCTCCCTCTTTTTGCACAAAACTTTTCAGCCCTTAAGAACTCTGGTAACTCTGGCTACAAATTACAAGGGCAGTCACAACTTTCTGAGGTACAAGGAAACATCTGCTGTAAAAACATCCAGTAAAAACTTCCCTTTGCCTGCATCAGTGTGATTGTAAAGTGAAGCATATTCTGCTGTGCATGTTGATGAAAGGATGTAGGGCTGGAGAGACAAATCTGATTTCCACTGACATACATGGTCACTCCTCAGAGTACTAAAATAACCCACACAGAGGCAGGGGTGTGCAAGCTCCCTAACCCAGGAGCCCCTGCAATATTCTGGGCTCCTTCCTGCTGGCTCCAACACAGGTTAGTGTTGGAACCCAGTGTTGGAATTCCTCTGATTGTCCTGGAGGGCTCAAGCCCCTTACTGGGGGCTCAGAGGCCTTGGCACAGAGCCTCAAGACTCCTGTGCCTTTGATTTTGACCCATGGAGCAAATTACCACCTTTATATGAAGAATTACAAGCCAAGAAAGTTTAAGAAGAATAATAGTTAGTCTGTCACAGGGTGAAAAATACATTTTGGGATTTTTAGAATGGGGGTTCAGGAGGCAAGATGGAGGGATTTGGGCGTGTCCAGTCTTTCTCCTTCTTCTTCTTAGCCTCCATCTTCGGGGTGATGGTGGCCCTTTTGGATTGGTTTAAGGTAGAAACTCCCTGTCTAACATAGGTGATAGGTTATTGGGAAGTTGTGGTAAATAATGGACATGTACTTTTTAGTATAAAAAGATAACACTGCTTCAAGGGCGGGCAGTGTGCCATGTGCTGACCTGCCTGACAGACCTCAGCAGGTTGGAGAAAGACTGTATTAGATAAAAAATAATAAACAACCTTGAAAATGAGAACAGAAAAATCCTGACTCCTTCCTTGACTGCCAGGCTGGGAAAAGAGGCTTGTACATATCTCAGAGTCACTGTGAGCAGCAGAGATTCTGAGAGGTTGGCACCAGGTGCACAGAGAGGGCTCTGTTTCTCATCGTGGCTGCAGCACTGCCTGTGCACTGCTGCTGATTCTGTCCTGCCAGAGCCCATCTCCTGCTGCAGAGGCTGTTGTTATGGGAGCAGATGTTATTCATCAGGCAGACCTACGGGGCAGAGGCATTTTAAGGTAATATGACCTCCTGTGTGAGAAATACCAGATCTTATTCTTGAACAAACAGAGCTCTCCTCTACAGGCCCATGGGTGTTTGTGTGAGTTGCACAATATGGCACTGGCTCCCATGGGCTACCATAATTTATCCTTCTATACTAAGTGCATTCTTGCTGAACAGAGAATACCCAGAAAAGGCAAGGAATGTCTCTTGTGACCTTAAAAGCAACCAAGATAATTTTCTGAAATATATTTCAAAATATATGTGACTTTTTGGAGTGGAAACACCATAATCACTGCACAGAAAATGTACAAAGCCAAGAAGTCCACGTATAAAATGATTCATTGTTTGATATTTGAGATGTACTTAGGAAACATTCCCAGTGCATTAGTTCTTCCCTCTAAAGAACTCACAGTACTGAAAATCATTCCCTTCTATTGACTGGACAACAGTTTAGGGCAGAGCTGGGCCATACTTAAGCATTGCATCCTGCTGAGTTGTGCTTTCCACTTACCCTGACAGGAACACATCCATTTGGTGCAGGCAAATTTTGTAGCAAACATTGTAATTTTAAATTTAAAATATATCTCCAACATCTGCCACAAAACAGACTACAGAAATGTTTGATGTATTGAAAAAAATGGCTGATACATCACGCCTGTCAGAGTTTGTTAGACAAACTCTTCTTCTGTATTGTGCGTTTTGACAAGTTAAATTTAATGGATTTGAATTTAAAGGATTTCATGTCTTCTTTGAATTTTCTGAAACCATATAAAGGTCCAGACATGAAAGAGGCAACAAATGATCAGCACCTGAGAGTTACAGTTGTGATTTAAACAGGATTACGCAAGAATGCATGTGCATTGCCATTCTGAGGGCACATCTAAGCATCTAAGTCTCAAGCAGAAAAAATATACTTTTTTAACTTTCTTTTTTTGATCTAGTTCCTCTTCAGCCCCAACCTGTGCAAAATAGATTTGATATTGCTGTAGTAATAATAGAATGTTTTTTTAAAGAAATATTTTTTATCCTGAACTGAATTGATTTTTGATTCTAAATTTCTTCTTGGTATGATTTTAAACTCACAGTGTGAAAAGAAAAAGAGAGAAAAAAAATCCCTTAATCTGTAATAAATATCCTAGGTCTGTTAGTCAGAATTTATTGCAGACCTTAGGAGAGGATATATATATATATATATATATATATATATATATATATATATATATATATATATATATATATAGTCTGGACTTTTGGTAAAAATGCATTTCAGAAAATACCCAAACACCTGAAGACTAAAATCTTCACCTAATGGATTATCTTCTGTAATCCTTTTGAAACTAGAAATATCTTTGCTAAGTGTTACTGTCTTGGTGTGGTCTGTTATTTTTTTTTTTCATTTTCATGCACTTTTGTTTATCTCAATCAACACATGTCCTACAAAAAAGTTATTGTGTGGGCCTGCTTGGTTTTTCTTTTCCCCATCTACTTAAGAAGGATACCTAAGGGGAAAATTAAAAATTTCTGCACAGATCTTGCAACAACAAGTAGATCAGAGCCAGAAAATATTTAAAAAAGCAAACCAACAGTGTGCCACAAACAACAACTGAAACAAGGCAAAAATGAAAATATTCCCCCAAAAGCAGCAGGGGACTGTACATGAGTAGGTGCCAATGCTGGCACCAAAATGCTGCCTCAGGGCACGTTTGGGTCTGAGGGTTTGTAAAGCTGTAAACTCCAACTTGCACACTGCTGCTCTGGCAGGCTGAAACTGTAGAGAAGGGAATACAGAAAAACTATATAGAAGTAAATATACTGTCATGAGCCCAACTTGTTGATATTAAATATGACACAAGTAGAAGTTTAGACAGCATAGTAAAAAAAAAAAAACCAACCAAACAAACAATAATCTCTCTATTTTCAGGAAAAAAAAATTAAAAAGGTAGTTTTTCCTCAAAGATCTGATAACAAAGTATTTCTAATATATTGGTACTGTTATTACTATTGCCCCTGTTCTGATAGTCACCCACTGGTACTAAGGCACATGAAATATTACCTCTAGTATAGCTTTGCCTGCAGATATGTTTTTGTTTTTTGGGACCTGTGTAATCAAGAGAGAATTTGCATTCTGTCTTTGGGCAGCTGATACAATTACAAGCTAAACTTTGCCTCCCACTGCACTGGGCAAATCTGAAAATATGCTTAATATACATGGCTCAGTCTAACTGGTTTTGATCCACAAAAAGGGATTTTTACCTCCTGGACTAGAGAAGATATTTTCTCTAATAATAATGTGATAATGTGAGCACATGCCTCCTTATTTTTGCTAGGATTATAATATAATCCTAAAACTAGTGAGAAAATAACCTTGGTCCAAAACTAGTGAGAAAATAACCAATTCTCTTGGAAAAGTTATGAAAGGTTTTCCTCTCTGTTCTTGTGGAACCATGAGGTTTATCCAAAGGATAAAAGTGACTGAGTACAATGGTCCGTGTGATTCCTTCTGAGGAATGTCATTCCTTGAGTCCCACCTGCAATCCTGTGCACCTCAGCTTGTCAGAGGTGCTTGCACAGTAGAGGGAGTTTTCAGAATGTCAATTGGAAAGCAGAAGGTTTCAGTATTACATTTCAGGCAAAGTAAATAGTTAGGGATGCTCTTGCTGTTGAAAGCTGGAAGAGAAGAGCATTTTTTATGTTTTGTTATGTTTTCTGTTTTTTTTTTTTTAGGTAAGATGTGAAATATATCTATTTGCTAAGATCAAAATACATTTATAATTTTTCCAGAGAAATCAGAGAGAAAAAAAATATTCTTTGGAGTATGAAAGGCAAAATGGAAGCATCCCACAGCTTTCTCTAGAGGGCTGTTAAATGGATAGGATCTCCATCTAGAGGCACAGATAAGCAGCTGCCACATAAAACAGTCATTTCCAGAAGTAGAATGGCTTAAAAATATTTTAAAAACTTTTAAAACTCTCAGGCAGAAGAGACCCACATTTTATTGCCATTTAAATTTTATTTTAATTAATGAGAAAGGATATAATTTGATAAAAACCTGAAGCCATTACAGTTAAATATTCCTGGAGCAAGCAGTCAGGATGGAGAAGTATATGACCTGGGATAAGCTCTGTCAGTCAGAGCATGGTTCTGATAACACCACAGTTGTGGTTGTGATCCCTGGATGGACCATTCTCTTAAGAGCTGCACTTGGTGATCCTTGTGGGTCCTTCCAAATCAGAATATTCTGTGATCCAGTTAGACTGAGGCAACCCATGCACAGAAACGTACTGAGGCCTGAATTTATCCACTGCAACCACCATTATCACCATTATGTAGTCACAATTTGGGGATGACCCAACTCAAAAAGTTGTTTCACAGAACACCATAAATGGGTTGGAAGAGTGGATGATGTCATCAAAAAATAAAAACTGGGGACTAACTCATGCCACACACATTTCATCAGTGCACCTATACTGATTGCTGCAGGCAGAGGTTATGGGAGAGATAGAAAAGGGACATAAAAGTGAGGGATTTCAGGAAGTGGCTTCTCCTTTCTGCCTCGTGCTGCACCACAGCTGCTGGAAGTTCACTGAAGCTCCTCACACCCATCAACCAAACCAGTTTTATCTGACTATAGCTATCTTCTTCAAGCGTTTTAGTTAAAATAGTCATGCTAGAACTCAGACTAAACTTGTACTTATCCCCAGCCATGAGAAAGGTTATGTCAGCAGAAGAGTTATTGAAGTTTCTGTTCAGATTGAATTGAAGATCATTGGGTTCAAGGATATCTCTTCTGAAGGAAAAGAGTGGTGAGAGTCAAATAGTCCCTCTGCAGCCCAGCACAAATTGGAGGCACAGAACTTCATTATCCTCAGATCACCTATCCCACCTGTGCTGTTAAACACAAAAACCTTATGAGAGCTCTTCAAAGTCCCTGACTGACAAGTGGTGAAGCTGGTGAAAGAGGAGAAGGATCAGAAAACTGATTGAAACCAACTTAACATACAAACAGACATAAAATTCCCCCCCAAACCAAACCAAAAACCAATGAACCAACCCCCTAGACAAAAAAAAAAAAAAACAACAACAACAAAAAGCAAAGCAAAACAAAACAAAAAACACCCAAACCAACCAACCAACCCAAAAAAAACCCAAAAAACCAAAACAAAACCAAAACCAACAACAACCCCTAAAACGAACAAAAAAAAAAATCAAAAACCAAACCTCAGGCTTTCTACTCTTTCCTGGTTTATTTTTTTTCTTTTTTCTTTTTGCAAGAGCCTGTAGGAATATTGGTCATGAAAAACCCCCAGAGAACTGCAGTACAGTACAGGGAGGGTCTCTCAAGGAACCATGGATTAACCCTCTCAACCTGCCAGTGAGTCCAAAAAAAAAGGTTCTGTGATATTTCCGTGAATATCTGCAAATCCCTCCAAGACATAAGGAGTCCTTTTGGGATCATGACTAAACCCATGGAGACTCTCACTGTGTTCATCAGACAGAGTCAGAGTAGAGGGCTTCTGACAGGAATATTAACATATGAGAGCCCAAAGAGACTCTTACTGAAGCTGAAGAAAATCTTTCCTTTTCCCAAGGTTGTAAATGGTGTAAGTACCTGGCTTTTGCCTGGGATTTTCTTATTCACTCACAAAGATCTATCAGATAATCCTCAAATCTGCTTTGGAAACGACCTTATTTTTTTAATTCAGCAAATGCTTTTAATACTCCTTTGAATACCATCATGGTCAGTCTTATATGAAATTCTCAAGAGTCTGAAAATCTAGTCTGTTCTGTGTCCATAAATTCTGGGGATTTTTACACATATTCCATCTTTCTTAACAGCTTACCTAAGATGTAGATTAGGAGCACAGGAGAGAATGGTGACTCAGATATAATAGGGAACGGCTCAAATTCTTTGCAAGGATTTAAGCATATATTGAACAGAAGTTCAAACTTGTTTCTGAGAGGGCAGCTAATTTTTTTTTATGCCTGTATTGCTGCAGACTGTATTTTAAGCAGTGAAATACTGAAGGAACTTAATTAGGTCATTTCCTTACCAGAAAGCAGTGATATCTGAATTTCCAAAAAGAATCTATATTTCCAAGCTCATTCTGCAGTCTGAGAAAAGTTTGTGAAAGATGGAAAGAGAGGCAATGCCTAATAAAATACTCATAACAACATTTGAAAATCTAAAATAAAGTGTTTACTATAGCTAATTATAAATATGTTGATCACAATCATGATTGTTTACTGTGGGTCTGCACAATCATCTCTCCTTTTGTGAACAGAGAACCTCAAGGATCACATAGTCCTTGCCAAAGAGAAGAGAGATTTATTTAGTAGTTTTTCATAGCTACTGTATCAGAGTAGGTTCCCCAAGTCTCTGTGCTGTGTTTCACTATATGACTGCTACCAACTTTAATCACATAGACTATAGCTACAGATTAATTGTGTTTTGACTCTATTACAGGTTTAACAAATCTGTGTCTAAATCTGGCGCTGATGCATGGGTCCAGATATTGGTACTAACATGCTGCAACTACCCTCAGCAAGGTAAAATACCTTAGCTTTGCATTAATTCACCAAGCCTCTGTTAAAAAATAATGTAATGTTTAGCAAGCTTAACTTAGAAATAGGAAACTGAGGGACTTGTCTCTGACCATGTACCTTCTGTAAAAATTATATTAAATATCACAGGGTCAGGTAGACTAAAATTTATAAGCAAATACTCTCAAGCTCTCTGCACGTTTTGGTTTGTAAAGAGATGTTGTAAAGTCTGTTTGCGTCAGATTTTGACCACTCTTGAATATTGACCAAAATAAAATAATGGGAACATTTGAAACATCGGGTTTAAGAAAGGATAAACTGGATTATTTGAAGCCAAAAAAATTAAAATCCTGAGGGGCATTTACTAGCACAGGATGGAGACGAGCAGACCATTACTCTGTGCACAGATCTGCAAACTTCACAAACTCATATTGTCACTTTAGCAATGAAAAATTTTCCACTGAGTGATGGTGATGAATGTATTTGATGTCCCTTGCACATTCCATTAAATTTCAAATATGAGTTTTTAATTAAAAGAGAGAAAGAGGTTGATTTTAAAGTTCAGAGACCATGTCATTGTATTTACCACATGGGAACCCCTTTTACATTGTGGCAGAAGCACCATGTCAGCTTCATCACAACTGTTGGTATAATGACTTGCTGATAAATCAGCTCTTCTGCCATTTGTGGTGATGAGGATCTCAAACTCTTTTTATTACAGTCCTGAAATTCCAGTTATGCTGTGTATTACTCTCTGCCCTTCTTCGGCAGACTTATCTGTTACTGTCTGCAAGTTTCCTGTTTCTGCTTCTACATCTCAGACCACCTTTGCACAGCACACATGTTTAAGGAAAAAAGGAAAAAAAGGAAAAAAAGGAAAAAAAGGAAAAAAAGGAAAAAAAGGAAAAAAAGACTACTGACTAATGTATTTCATTTTCTGAGGTCTCACTTTACCTTATTCTTCTGCAGTGGTCCACTTCTTTGAACTTAATCCATCTTTGCATAACAACTCTTTAAATTGGGACTTAGTGGTAAAGCAAACTTATGGGAAGTAAAATTAAATAGGAATAGAATCTAGCAGTGTACCTAGGGAATAATCTCCTCCATCAATCTGCTGTGTCCTGAAGTGTCATGTTGGAGATTAAATCCCTCCCACTGTGCCAAGCAAGAGAGGCAGAACCACCCAGCATTGTTTGCTGCATTGCAACGTGCTCCCACACAGCACCCACCTGAAGAGCAGAATATACCTAGGGAAAGACACACAAGGATGTGGGGCAAGAGAAAATAATAAATGGGATGAATGTGACAAAGAAAAATGGCAACAAGACTGAGGCATGTATAATAAATTGATTAGAAGAAGGCAAGAAAAAGACTTCTGCAAGGACATTCACACAGGCTCTTCAAATCGTCACCCCTTAAAGCCTGTTTTCAGTCAGAATTCCTCACTGACCTTAGTTTCAGTACCTCTCTGTATTATCCTGTGACAGCCCACACAGAGATAGGGTAACATTTCTTCAAGCCTTGCACTTTGAACAATATTGTGGAAACACTGAAGTGACTTGAAGTTCTGAAATCTCATCTCAATTGTCATTCAAATATTTAAGTTCTCAAATCCACTGCCATTAACTGAGACTTGGCCTACATAACCTCTTCAAAGAAGAGGATATAAAGTATTTTTTCCAAAAAGTTATAGTCTTTTTTCATAATCAGAAATTCCAGTGTATTTATTCTACTCAATTATTTCCTCATAAGCTGGTCACACCAACACAGCCACTGCCCAGAGGGGAATTGGATAACCCCGGTGGGAAGGTGGGATGAGGATGGGAGGTGATTTTCCCCTGCTGAAATCTGTGCCTCTGTGCCTCTCTCGGAGTCAGAGGCTGCAGGAAGCCTCAGTGAGCCCACACTGATTTGCAGATGATGTGTTCCCCACTCATACACTCCTTGTGGAGCTCTTTGAGAGATCTGTGGCTCAAAGGCTCATTTCACAGCTCCTTGCTCTCAGTCACTCACCCTGTAAGCCTGTGACTTCAAAGGGACAGCTGAAAGGAAATGTTTGCAGGGAAAAGGAAAAAAAAAAAGAAAAAGATTGTCTGCTGGTCCCTTTTTTTCTGTTCATGATATAACAGGCTTATGATGTTTTGCTATAACTGCTTCTCAGTGGGTTATTTTTCCCTTCTTTCTATACAAAAACCACAAAAATCCCTGGCAGTGAGAAGGAAAACAGCTGTGTGATGCTTTCATCTTAGAGTGGGCTTGTCAAAGAGCAGGCAAATGACTTTCCATTCTCTAGGCAGGCTCCTTGGGTCAAGCTGGACTGATGTCCAAGCCAGTGACCCCCAGTTTTCCAGTTTATCCCTTTCAGCAGCAGCACATGCTAAAGCACTGCTGCTCCCTGCTGCAGACCCAGTCACAGAGTAAACAGAAAAATCTCTGAGGGCTCCTGGTGCCCTTTCAGGCTGTGGGCAAAGCACTGTCATGACATTTTCTCGTTTTGTAGTGTAAATGAGGTTCAGCTCTAAATTCTATACTTTTTAAGGCTTTAAACATGTTACCTACAACATCAGTGTCCTCCACATAAATCAAGTCCTGAATGTTTCTCATGAAATTTCTAAAGCTTTCTTTTTGTTTGGGTTTGTTTTTTGCTTTTTTTTTTTAGTATGTATAAAACTATATTGAAGTAGGATTAGATTTTTTTTCAGTTTTTAATTAGTTTGGATCTGTTTGTTGCTCTGCTCTTGATCTGTTGTGACATGCAATGCAATCCCATTGAATGTTCAAGGCACTGAGCAGCACCAAATAATTAAAATGCAGACACTCTTATTTGTAGAAAGACATAGTGGAGGGATTTGCAGTCAGGTTAATGTTTAACCTCTTAATCTTTCTAATGGGTTGGAAAATGTAATTTTAAATTTAATTATCTGCTTCTGTACATTTACTATTTTGTAAAAGAGCATTTAAAAATGTAAATTTTCTTCACAGAGATCTTTCATAATTTTGCATCCACTCATAATGATTCTGGTCCTCCTAAACAAATGCTATCCAACCCACCCTGCCACTGACATAGGCATTTATTCTCTTCCTAATTGTGTAAGTTTTGTATATCTCAGACCTTGTGATTCAAGGGATAGTGTGCTTTCTCCATAACCCCACCAAAAGCATTTCCATGACAGCACATCTGCATTGCATCACCTTTGCAAAGAGGATCAAGCATCCAAGAGATGGAATTCACAATAATTTAATTATACCTGGTAAGAAGGAAAAATGGATCTTGTGATTTACTAAATTCATACCCCATACCTCCGCAGAATCTCTTTATAATTGAACATAAGAACACAGTCCACAGCTATTTTCAAATACAGGTGTGGCAGAGAGATTAAGAGAGCTGAACTCTTACACTTTCTCTGGAAGAATCTCTTCTTGTTGCCCAGTAATCCTCCCAGGTGAAGGGGGGTTGTCTCTCTACAACAGGCAGTGAGAATCTGATGCTATTTGTCTTGTGAAAGCCAGAGTCAATATGACTTCAACTCCCATGTAAATACACATGGACTTCAAACACAAACAGAAATTTGTGTTTCGGGCATTCTAGCAAATTTTTCATGACCTGCAGCACATGACTTTTGATACTTTCTGTTCTTTCAGTACTGGGAAATGTTTGAGAGCAAGTAAATGGTGATGCATCTTATTCTGGTGTCTGGCTAAGAATAAAGATAATGTAGTGAAAAGAGAGAAAAAATCATGCATTTCCTAGCTTCTCTTTCTAAATCTTGTGATGCACATTGTCTTCTGTGGTCAGGAAGTGGTTCATTCTACCTGCCTTTCTTAGGGTTAGGATAAAAATAAAGCTTTTGTAGTGAATTTGAATAAGCGTGCCAGAAGTTTTGGTTTTGCAAGGCTCTATGCAGGAAGTGACAAGAGACATTTGAGATTTTTCTCTGTCTGAAAAGAAAGTTCATGAAGCTGTTTTGAGACTTAGAAGCAAACTGACAAGGTAGTACTATTAATGATGGGGAGTGTCAAGTAGTTTAGTGCTTCACCTTAGATATTATTTTTCCTTTTGTCCTCCTATTTTTATTTGAGGAGGTGTTATATCACCAAGAATGACTGCAACCACTCCAGCAAACACAGAAGTTTGTTAGAGATAATCACAATTCAAGTAATCATTTTTCCTGCTTCCTTAAAATGAGTCTGTTCTGCAACAGATAGAAAATCAAAAGCTCATAATGCCTTCAAAGCATAATCTCTCTTTCTCCATGTGTGTATGTATAGAATGCATTTTTATGCTCTGTTGTAGTTTTATTATTTCCTATATTTTTAATTCTTTACTAATATATTTCTCAACATACTTGATCTGCATTGCATTTTTTCCTCTTTATCTGTTTTTCTTGTCATTGTGTAAACAAGGGGTTTGGGCAGAACTGTGAATATTAGACAAAGGAAAATAAATCCAAAATTATCAAAATTATATGTGCTAATCAACAGTAACCAGTGTTTCTGTCAGAAAGTGCACACCCACTGAATGTACAGTGTGTTTATGTCTCTCCTCTATATTGTTTGGGTTTGAGATTCACAGAATTAATCTGAGCTCCCTCTGTAGCTAACAGAGCTTTCTATTCATGACAAAAATACTCAGATAATATTTGCTTGTGCTTGATTCACTTCATCTGCTCTGCACACAAGCTACTTTTCTGCAGGTTTAGAAATTAATTAAATATCAGGCTGCTCCTGAAAACAGCAGTCACTGGGAGGATATTAGAGAGTGTTCCTGGATTGAGCTGTGAAATTCCACACATCAGCACTGGCCCTGGAAGCCTGACTTCAGAGATTGCTGAGAGCAGGGCTCCACTGTACAAGCTGCATTACTCATCCACACTCCAATTTCAGAGCCTGAAATCTCATGGTAAATTGCTCTGAAAAAAAATCAATAGGTCAAAAGCCCTGTCTATGCCAATGGCAAAATTTCTGTTGCTTTTGGTAGGCTCATGACTTTTCTATGAAATAGGCAAGGAACAGGATTGGTGTCTGGGGACTAGTCCTAGTTCATTGTTTTATTAGATCCAGAATCATATTCTGCTCTTCCCTGCTGTAAACTGTCCTGGGATCACCCTTGCTATTCATCACTTAGGAGAAAACTCTGCCTTCAATACCCATTTGTAACATTACGAGTGCCCAACCAAGCATTTCTTTTTTCTGAAGGACAATATTTCTCTTTTCTCTCCTTAGCACATGGTCATGCAAAACTATCTGAGGCTGTGACTGTTGCCAGTCATATATAGTCAATAACATGACTGTTATTGGCATATATATCTTAAAAAATTTTTGCAAAGAATAACATTGGTTTCAGGTTTGGAACCTAATGAGCTTCTGATGTTCTGGAGCTGTAGATACACATCTCTGCTTTGCAGACTGCTTTTCCAGGTGTATTTGCTGGACAGTGCTCCCCTACTTTTAAGCACCTGCTGCAGTTCACCCATCCTGTTTATGCCCCCATGGATATTGTAAGTTCATAAAGTAACATGGAACCTTAACTGATAAAAGGTCTTGGTAAATGGCAGAGACTAGTAGAATCATCATAAAAAAGAGCTTAATAACTGTCATATGATGCTTGTCATAATCAGCAGAACAACTGAGGAATAAAACACTTTCTTTTTCATTCACCTATTCTATGGAGGAGATGTGGCCAACAGGTTTTCTTTATAAACTGGAAATTCAAACTCTGGGAAAAGCTGCAGGGAGAAGAGCTACTGGGATGTCATGGGATGGGATGACAAAGACAAGGTCATCACAGTACAAACAGGAGGAGAGGAAGGAAATTATATGACTGCCATGGGCAAGTGTTCCGACTTTTTGTTCAAGGGAACAAAAAAAATAGACATAAGTCATCACCATTTTTACTCATGTCTTGTCCCTTAAGTGAATAAGACAAAGGAACAAATAAATAACAGCAAAACAAGTTGAACTCCCCCACATTTGTCCTCCCACCTCCTAAATATATTTCCTGTAGTAGAAACATTAATACAAGTTCTTTAGTACAAGTACTGCTTTTCTGTAGCACCTGTATGCCACTCCTGTGGTTTAAGGTAATGGAAAAACTTCAGGCAACTGAATATTTCCCCCTGCTGTAAAATCTCTGGGTGGCTTAGACCCAACATTTAAAAATGCTTACAAATGTGAATAACCTCAAGATACCACAGGTGGCTACATCCAACAGTTAAACACAAAGGCCACTAATTAAAGCTCTCTCTGTGCAAAAGGAAAGCAAAAAGCAAAGCTCTATATATGTCTTCCTCTCAGAAGAAAATCAATGGAGACTACAGGAAATTTCTTAGAGAACTGTTGGACGGAAGATTGGTTCTTTCAGCTCAGTCACTGAACCCACACAGAGTGACTGAAGTGGTGCAGGATTCCCTAGGGCAGCAAGGCTGGGGATAAGAATCACCACTGTGACAAACATGGTGTTTCCTCCTTCTACTCACATTGCTTTCTGCCCTGATCCTCCTAAGTTTTACCACTTCAGGGGCAGTGGCTCTTGGCCATTGCTTTAGAATATCTCCTTATTTCCCATAGAACAGAGAGTATGTCCAGGGATGACTGTGCCCAGCAGATCAGAAGTATCTTTAATATAGAGAATTTGAATTTTTTAAAAAATTCTTTTGTTCAGTAACTGATGCATCTTGGAGACTAGTTTGAGAGCATTGATATGTCCGAGATCAATGACAAAGGATGTACTGTCAGACAGAGTGAAGCACGGGACCTGCGAGGGAAGGCTGAGGACAGTGAGATTGTTTAGCCTGAGGAAGAGATGGCTGTGGTAGCAGCCTGCCAATACCTACAGGGAATGCCTAGTGAGAAGATGGAGCCAGTCTTTTTATAGTGGTGTTTAGTGGGAGGGTGAAAGAAAGAACACAAAAGGTTTTGATGACATTGAAAGAAAAAGAATTTCACTATGACGCCAGCAAAGCCATGGACGCAGATTTGTGTACAGGCTCCATCCTTGGAAGTTTTTCAAGACACAACAGATAAAACCCAAAGCAACCTTGTCTGAGCTCAGCACTGACCCTACTTTGAGTATGAAATTGGAGTGGAGACTTCCTGAGGCTGTATTCACATGAATTAATCTATGTTTCTGTGATTCTAGCATATGCCATGAAGTTTAAAGGTATTCTGGATCACGAAAGCAGGAATACAAATACCTTTGTATTTGTATATATAATATACAAATATATATATAATATAGAATCAGACATGATGAAAAAAACCCACATGATTGTGCAGAAAACAGCCTGTGAGAAAAGCACAATGGAGACAAAAAGGAACCAGCATCATGCAGATGCTTGGTTTCTTAGTCAGAAGCATCTGATCTGCACCAGAATTAAACGCCCCAAAATTTGTCCAAAAGGAGTCACCTGCCTGCAGTTTGCAGTCTGCTGCTACCCAGGAGCTGAAGCTGAGGTGACCCAGGGAATCAGAAAGAGAGCCCCCTTGCCCCGGTTTCTACAGCTCTGAAATGCTGTTGACAACTAAATCGCCTTTGCAGCCAGTCTGAGAGAGACCCCGAGGATGAATGCAAGGGCCCACAGAGAACAGCTTAATGAGTAAAGATCAGGTCTTAAAAATCTGTCCTGATTACAGCATTTTCCTTCAGAAAGGTTTAATGAGAGCAAAGCTGTATGCTGGCAAAATTTCACCACAAGAGCTACTCCTCAGGTGGATACCTCAGCTCATTCCAAGGCAAAATCAGTGGAATCATTCACTTGTGCTTCACAGTGGATCTCAAGTGAACGAGGCTCCATGTTTGCCCCTACCCCTTATTTCTGTTCTTGCCTTGTCACAAGTTCACATAGCTGTTGAAATGAATCACGTGAGGAGATCCCAAGCCCTGCACTGTCTGCCAAACATGTGCTACCTTGTTCATAAGCAAGAGAAATGCCTGTTTTTGCAGCCCTGGCAGAACTGTGGAATAGCAGGATCACACAGCAGTAAGCCTTTCCATCTCCATTATGTGTTACATATCTTTGGCCTCCCCTCCAAATTGCTTTAACTGGTGATGGTGGCAGCTGTCCATCTCTGATCCCAAGCATGCAGGTCTGGAAGGAGCAGCTGCTTCCTCTCAGCATAATAACCCTGACATGAATGGAGTCTGCAATGATGATGCAGCTGACATCCATTTTCCAGTGTAAAGGCTCGGCACAGAAGCATCAAGTGTGCCAACCACATACAGTTCATACTCAAAGGCTTGTAGGAAGGTAGCCAGACTCTCTGGGTCATCATTTCTGCTGTTAACTTGGAGGTTCTGTTGTTCATCCATTGTTGAAGAGGATGAGGGTACAGAGATTCAGTCCATTTAAAGAATAGTCAGTTCACTCAGTTCACTGATACTCCTTGAAGTTACCTCCATAATTAGTCCAGCTCTAATTCAACCCAGCCAGATCAGCCTTCTCAGTTTTTTGACTGCCATTATAGTATCAGAAATATACTTTGCAAAATACTTGAGTAGGAAAAATAAAAGTAGAAGGATGTGTTTTGGCAGAGCTGTTACATTAGAAGTGATGATGATATTGCACATGGTAACACAGAGCTTTTGAAGGAACACGGTTTTGGCATAGAAACAATGACTTAGATTGAACTTTTCTACAATCAGTGTCCAGAAAAATGTGGGCACACCACATCATCCCTGACCTCAAAGGCATGTGTGGCACCCAGAAATGCTAATGTTTATGGCAGTCTATTTATCCATTCCAGTCTCTTGTCTGCCAATTTTTTTTCCTGCTCAAAGTTTATCTTGCAACTCAGAGCTCAAAGATCTACAGGTGATGTCTCACTCACCTCAGGGCAATTCTGGGCTCAACAGGCAGGCTAAGACATTAGAGCTGGTCTATAACTTCATGGTTTTCCACAGCTCAAGGCATGGAGGGCACCTGGAGGCTTCTTCACCTTTTCATTTTCTTGTCTGTTTACAGGCAATGAACCAGGCAAGCACTGTGGGTTTTTTTAAGCACATTTTTACACAGAGCCTGTGCTTGCTGGGAAGTGGTGGGATTTTGGGGCACATCACTGATGGCAGGCATTTCCACATCAACACACAGAGCTTGGGCTAAGGGAGAGCTACAACAATGCTCAAAGAGAAAGGAGAAAGCAGTGCCTAAGAAAGGAAAAAGAGAAGATAAGAGGATTCATTTTAATGCAGTGGAGCTGAGCTAAAACCTGGATCAAAGCCTTGAAATGATACCATGAAGTTGGTGGAAGCCTGGTAGAACTGGCCCAAATGAGACTGCTAAATAATAAGTGACTCATAATTCCCCCTCTCTTTCATCTTTATGTGCTGAAGGTAAGTGAATCCTTATTCCATTCCTACATTCAGTGAAACCATAAATAAGCAAGTTATTAGTATCATTACAGCCCCAGCTATAATAATAAAATCTGGCAAGGGCCTGAAAGGTTTTCAGTAGTTTCACCAAAAATAACAAGAACAAAAAATAAGCCCACCACCTCCAGCTGTCATCAAGCTCCTTATATTAAACTACTCTGGAAAGATATAATATTGCCAATTGTTATATATTATTGTCTCATGGATAGCAGATAGACTGTGTCATCATAACCACCTCTCTTTTGCTTTAAAATTTCTGTCAGTGAATCCAGTGACAGAAAAACCCGCTGGAATATCTATACATTCTGACTCATTAATTCATCCTTTTCCCTAACTGCTTCTCTGATGCCATTTGAAATGAAAGTGCTGAAAATATTCCAAACACATTTTCTTCTCTAAAGATTGATACCACAGTGTTTTCCATCACTTGTATCCACTAAGCTGTGCTCTGTCTCTGTTCTGGCATTTGCTGTACTCCCAAGAGATTAACCAAGATAAGTTATTTAAGTTTTGATGACTCTGCAGGGCTGCTTCCAAAGTGGTATTTTTTTCATGCTGATTTTTTTTTCTACTTGGAGAAAGTGTCTTTCCTTCTGGAACAAATTTCTGAAAAACATTCTGCTGGGTATTTTCTTTTCTTGCTCATCTTTACCTCCAGTGTTGTAGACATTCAGGGAATTTAAGAGAGAGTTCTGAGACCTGAAGGGCTGTGGTGCTTAGAAGGTGTTGAAGAAAGGTCTTGTCAGAGGGTTACCCTTTGGCTACAGAGTAAGTCTCCCTACATTTGGCTGTTCCTTCTGAAAACACTCATGCAAACTTTCTAAAGGCTGTCTTGAATCCAGAAAAAAAAATCTTCTTTATGACACTTAGATGATTTCATTCTTTCTTGGCATCATAGATAATTGAAATACCACTTTAAAGTATACTTTAAATGGAGAAGCTCAGAGCTTTAAAGAAAATCATAGTTATCACATGCCTTGCAAGAAATTGGACATTATGATAACTATTTCAAATCCTGGGAAAGAATTCAAAGTATGGGTGCCCAGAGGGGTATAATTTTTTAACTATTATTTTTTGATTTCCTGGCATATCTTATAATATTCAATAGAAAAATTACTAGATTTCTGCTAAGAATATTGGATAGGAATAAAAGAATATCCAGAATATACTGGACAGGAATAAAAGCCATGCCAGTATCAAGAGCCTTGTCATGTGTCAGCATGCAGTTCAGTTCCTGGCTTCTAGTGGTGGTTACAGGTTTACTGATTGATTCCTACAGAACAGTGAAGGAGAGAGTTTTCACACCCACAGCAGCTGATGTTTAACAAGGATACCTAAGTTAGCAGGCTCACCTTCAGCTCTTCAGTGAATGAGGATGGGGAAGTTCCTTCACAGTCATTTGGCTTTTCAGATCTCTGAATCAGGCACCCAAATTCTCTCTGCTCTCTTTTAGGCCCCAACTCAAGCATCTCAACTGCAGCTGAGGGGAGTATGAACCCCATCCTGCCAAAGAATTGTGCCATTTTTTCTTTGCTATCCAGTTTATTCTTAGGGAGTCTTTCAGCATCTCATCCTTGTCTCATCTCTCCTCCACAAATTATTGTGCAACCTGACGTGGAAAAAACAACAGCCAAGTATGTTATAACTGCAGTGAGGGGAGCATGGCAATAAAGTTGACCAGCCAGCCTCCCTCATGAGTTGCTTTTTATTGTGTTCTGCTGTCCTGTCATTCCCCTAATGCTGCCCATTCATCTTGTGCTGGGTTACAAACCTGCCTACACCCATGTTCTCTTGGGGCTGGAGAGATCCAGCTGTGCCCACTCATGGCAAATAAGCTGTCTCACAAAAATAAAAGGGTTCCCCCACAATTTTTTTGCCTTTTTGTATCATTGCTATGGAATAGATGATTGCAACTGGACAGTGCACAAATCCCTCCTTGGAATATGTCAGACAGCTAGGCATCATTTATTTGAGATGCCAGGGCAATATCAGAGGGATTCAGGGTTGAGAATGAGAGATATGGTACAATCTAAGCAGTGTGTAGTGGCACTATAACTGAGGGAAAATACAGGGAAATGGAATTTACCTATGAGTAAACCAAGCAGTGTAAATTTGTTGGTACTTCTCTAGTGTAGTAACACTCACTGGGGAAGGAAAAAGCTGTTTGATGAGGTGAAGGGGGAATAAAAGAAAAGAGAAAAATTCAAGCATGTTATTATAGAAGATTATAGTGGTAATTTTTATGAAAGCAGCAGCTCAATTTCTCAGCCTGAGTCAAACTGAGACAAAAGGTCAGTGGATACAGTGATGGCAGTTCAGTATCTACTTCAATAAGCAGCAAAGTGACTTTGCCCTCTGCAATCTTTCAGCAGGAAGAAAGACTGCCTTGATTTTTTTTGCACTTAAAGAAAGTAAATCACGTCCACCTCTAGAAAGTTCAATAAACCTTTCTGGTTAACACATTTTAGAAACTCCAGTCAAACCATCTAGTTAATCTGAAATCCTCAAGCAGATGCTTTGACAACTCCACAATATTTATATCTTCTAATCCTGTCACTAGAGCAGGCAGAGACTTTTAGTGCTTCACTATAGAAATAGATTTCCCGCTTCTTGTTTTTCTGTTGAGTCATAAAAAAATCCCTGCTATAAAAGATCCATAACCAATTTACATCCATCTTTTAATATCCTGGTTCAATTATGGTTTTTATTAGCTCAAAAGTTACCTTAAATGCTGTGTATTTTCCAAGAAGTAGGTAATTAAAAAATAAACAATTTCACTGCAAGGGAAAGAAAAGCTTCGTTCCAGTATTTACCACAAAGTAGTCTAGGGAACTGGTTCCAAGCTGTATAATGACTACCCTGGGTTAAGATTTTTCTCTCTGAACATTTCAGGGAGAAAAGTCTTTTACCTCTTCTGTCTCTGCTAAGGTTAATTCAGCTGGCCTATTGATACATCAGAGACTGCCACTGTCTAGCTTGAAGAGAAAAAGGAGATGATGCAATAATCACATGAAATGCACTCTGTGTCACATACAAGTTGAACTCAAAGCTTATTTTGCCCCATTCCTCTCAAATAGGGCACTTTAGAGAAATTTGAAAGTCCACAGATGTGAATCTGGTACCAGGAGCTGGATTTTCACGTGCTGCGCATGTGGCTGCAGAGCTCACTGCCACGAGAGTGGTTTGTGGTCTCACCATAATTTAAACAGGACTGAAGGTGTGGATTCACAAAAAGTACATGTAAAACCTTCCTAATACAAGTCTGCAAGACTATGCAGTCTTGCAGAGAGAGATGCCATTCTGTGGCTGGATTTCCACAACAATTTCTAAGCAGTACAACTTACACAGACTTTTTTTGTCTTTTTTTTTTTTTCCTAGTTACAGCTATTACTGCTGTTTGTTTGGGAGCTTCCTAAATAGGTGATCAGATTTGAAGCTCTAATGCACACAAGCAGAGGAAGGATTAGAAACTCACTGGGCAAGTCCTATGTTTTCATGGTCCAACACTATTTGGCTATCACAAGGTGTACCTGACCATGCACATCTTTCAGCCTTTGTTAGACCTTTAGATCTCCCAAGTTTGGTGTTTTTTTAAAAAATAAAATGCGCTCCTATGTGCTCCAGGGACCCTCCTGCTCTGAGGATGAGCTTGGAGAAGATAATGTATTGGCTTTTGTATCTGAAGGTACTTACACTGACATAATTGCAATTATTAATACTGCTGACAGGATGTGCCCAATCTATAATTTGAGGTAATGTTTGGCAACTTGAGCAATATGAATCATGAATCATTCATTAAGTGAGCAATGCATTTAATGAGTTAGAATTAATTTTTAGATGTCCTCTGTCATTTTGTTGTGTAATTTAAGGTCACCAGCAGTATTTTTTGTATATCATAATTTCATTGAGGCTTATATACAATCTCTACAGTGCAAATATATTGTTTGCTTTAGTTCAAAATTTTTTTGTTTAGGGGAAAATCTTTGGGAATGGTGCCTGCTTGATACTTCAGATCCTCTTTGGCTCTAAATTGGCACGGCTATATTGAAGTTAGCAGAGCCCTACCACTATTAAAAAAAAAAAGAAAAAAAAAAAGTGACATTGGGGCTTTGAGCAGGAATTTGTTTTCTTGTCAATATGTTTTCAGGCTGCCTACCACACAACCAGGCACAAATACATTCAAATTAATTATATATTGGAAAGCAAGGCAACCTTGACAGAAGGGAGAAAAATGATGCATCTGACTTCATGGATATCAGAAGGCTAATTAATGACTTTTTTATATCATATTATTCTATACTATATGACAATATATCTAAACTGAATCTGCCAAGCACCCAACTCAACTCAACTGCCCAGAATGTCGTGACTGTCAGCTGACAGTCCTGACACACACACACTCTTGGCCATGATAATCCAGGGAAACAAAACACCATCACTCTGAGTAAACAATCTCCATATTGCATTCTGCATTTGCACAAAGGCAGGCACAGCCAATGAGATAAGAATTGTTTTGATCATTGTTTTCTCTGCTTCCTTCAGTGCTTCTCTCAGGTTCAGAGAATGTGAATCCCACAGTTACAGTCTTTTTGATTGCTTCACCAAAAATCCTCAAAGGTTTTTGACCTTAGGACGTGGTACCATTGCACTGTGTCAGCCCAAAATGGAAGGGGTTTAGGCAGAGGAGCCCATCTTTTCTGAGATATAAGTAAAGGACCTTTTTCTGCACTGACTTAGGCTCCATTTTTCTTCCAGTATATCCTAATAAATAACTGAGAAAATTCCCCTCCTTTCTGCCCAGTTTTGAAGCTTACATTTTAGTTGTAGATGCTCTGTCTCCGGAGACAGCCATCCTCACACTCCATCACCAGAGGAATGAAGACAAAACACCAGCTTCCTGAGAGACCTCTGAGATGTCTTTAACTGCATAATAATTGATGTTTTTATGGAGTTCCAGATCATTTACTGATATTGAACACTTCAGTGGTTTAATCCTTCCTCACACAATGTGTAGACAAATAATAGCTTGATAGCATTCATCATTCATGAAAGGCAGACGGAGCAGGCAAGCCAGCATGAAAATATTTTAATTATACTTTGTCAGAAGTATATCAAAGGAGATGAGTGCTCTTCTTTCACCAGTTTCATTTGGAGAATTTTCCCAAGTCTAAATTTATTTGCTATTAATTGCACTTGGGTTCAGATGTTATATTTCCATAAGGCAAGAAGAAGGTGAGACAAGATAAGAACAAAAAGTAGCAGAACACTACAGAACTTAGGAGAGCAATATTTTGCTTGAGACCAGGCTTGGAAAGGAAAAAACTTCCTAGAAAACAGCAAGTATAGAAAAGAGGATAGGACAAATCTCACATTTCACTAACTCTTTGCTATATGGAAGTTTAATATGGGCAATACTACAGAGTGCCACTGGACACAAATCAGCAGGGCCAACTCACTGCAGAAAATCTGCCCTTTGGTAGACATTTTCCAGCACAGCATGTGTTCTCCAGGCATTTCTCCCTAGCTTCCCAAACTATGTCCATAAAGTATAAGCATCTAGAAGTGTAAATGAATCACACGTGGGGTTGATAAGTAACACAGAAAACTGTCATTCTGATCAAATAAAATAAAAATAAAAAAGTTATGCCATAATTTTTTTTTCCTGAAGCTAAATCCAAGTTTACTAAGCCAGAGAGACTTTTAAAAAATATGTTTCAATAGTTTTGGGATTGAGCCCCTGGGAAACTCTGCAAGACAAAACAGGGTTAATGATCACTATACTGCTCAGCTTCTGCTTATGCAAGTATTATTATTTTTATGTTGTATGAAACAGCATTTGATAAAGGTTGTCAAAATTATTTTTTCTCCTGTGCAAAAGTAGTATTGCTTTTATGTATGACTGGTGTTCTGTTACTGGTGGTTTATCTTCTAACAATATGACATGGTAGGAAATACATGAGAGCATCAAAGATAAAAAAAAGGGGTAAAGCATATAAACAATTCTATTTTCTTTCTTGTCAGTGTTATCATAGCATCATAGACAGCAGAGTCCTCATAGTGCTGAGATAGTTTGTATTGAAGGACTAAAAATAAGACACAAAGTGTTTATCTGGCCGGTTGTGAATGCAAAAAATGGTGAAAGATTTTTCTGTCACCCTCGTTGCCACTTGAATGTCTCAGAGCAAGAATTAAATAAAGGAATTCCAAGATTTAAGATTTCTAGAATTTCCTCTATTCTGCTACCATTTAAAGCCAATAACATAGTGGTGAGGTCAGGGAAGCAGGACAGGGAATTGAAATTCCCATCCTAAAATTTCTACACATACTACCAAGGTAATGGAATCAAGCCCCAGGTTTGCAGCCATACACCTTGTTTGACAGCAGCTCCAAAACTTAGGCATGTATCCAACATGTAATTCATACAAACACAAACACTTTTTTAGTCTTGCCAAGGTTTTAGTGTCAGTAAAATTTCCCTGCAGTGAGAAGCAACAATTCAATTAAATGTTGCATGAAAGTATTGCTTTTCCCTTGCTGTACATTTGCTGACTATTAATGCATCCTGTGCTATTCAACTCAAGGTAGACAGACATATCTATCTAGCTCTATTTAGCCTTCTCAATGTAATTAATTTAATTTTTATAACTCTGTCATGATTGATATAACTATTTTCTTTGCCAAAAAAATTTCCTAGCGTCTTCAATTCCTTCTTACAGTGAATGATCTAAAATGTCTCCCTCAGTGGGAGGAGGGAAGATGTTTCCTCAGTGTCTTTAGATCTTCATATTTCTGTATTTTTCTTTCTTAAAGACAAGATAATTGAAACAAAAGACAAGAGAGCTGAAACCACTGTGGATGAGACATTTAACTCTTCATTTTATTCACTTTCTCCCTCTTCAGTTTTATGTTCCTCATTAACAAGAGAGCCTTAATTGTTTTTTTTTCTTTCCCTAAAATGATTACTTTGATTTTAAAGCTGATGTTTGTACATGAATGCACCTGAGACTGCCGATTACATTTATCAACTCTGTACATAATGTAATTATTTAGGAGTACATTAGAGCCTTACATATTCTATCTTGACTAACCTAACCACTTCCATCAGCTAATTTTGCCAATTCTATATTTCCCTTTAGTCTATTGACTTCATTAGGGTGCTAATAATTGCAGCTAATTAAGAGCAAATATTGCAGGCAGTAAGCCATTTATCTGTTCAATCTTATACTGAGGTTTGGCAGTCATTTCTGTTGCCTTACTGTCTCTTTGGGAATGCTTTTTCTTTGAGAGTGTGGGCTCTGAGAAGAGCTGAAGGATGGAGGTGAAGAGCCTTAAAGAACATAAACCAAGTCTTAACAGGACTTGGGGGTATACAGGTACTTCAAAGCCTGCATGCTATAAAAACACATGTTGGTCTGAATGGCTTCTCAGTCAGAGAAATGTGGAAAATTGAATTGTCTCCCCGTAGGAAATATTACTAATTTGTTTTCAGCCCACACTGATGAAATTTTGACATCTCAACTATTTGCACATAAAAGAAAGTGGAAAACAATCTCAGTGTGGAAATATTGGACTGCAAAATGTTTTCTTTCTTGACCAAAGAGAAGATTATTAATCTCAAAAGGCTGATGTGTTTGGCAATCAAAAATTTGTGCAATACTACTGACAACCGGATATATGAGTGTTGGGATTTATTTTGATTGAAATGTTTATTTGTAATGTTCTATTACTAATATTACTTGGAAAACATCCTGTTTTCTTTTGTGGTAGTGTCTTTTTTTTTTATCTTCTACATTTTTAAGGAAAATATTAATTCAAAAGATTTTAGATAGCTTCTCCATTTCCAAAAACAAAAACAAAAACAAAAAAAAAAAAAAAAAAAAAAGAAGAAAGACGTAATCTTTGAGAGGACTCCTCTCTTTTGGTTGGCTGAAGACACAGAGAACACTCATGCAAGCACATGTATGAAAATGCCCTTCCTGGAATGTGCCAGAGGAGGGGCATTTTGAAGAGGTGTCCATTTAAAAAAGACACCACACGTTTCTGTATGAACTCAGAAATTCACTTGTTTTTATTTGATTATTTTGGGCCATAGATTACTTCTGACATGCTGGTTAACATATTTTCTTAATGTCTTCTATTTTTCATTTTCATGAAAACGTTTTTGATAAATTATGTGCTCTTTTATTTGCTGTAGTCGTTAATAAAATATGGAAGGAAATAGAAGAGAAAAGCTTGTTTAACTGGAAATGGAACCTAAAACCTAGTAGAAGGAAAATCCTCATTTTGATTTCAGGTAAACATCTGTGCAACTGGAATAACTTGATTTTTTTTTTTACAACTGCCACCAAAAGAGAAATTTGATGAAACTAAATGTTCAAGTTAGCTTGTTTTATTTTAATTATATTGGCTTATTTGGAAGAGAGAGCTCTGTGGCAAAAGGCATGCCACCTTTCAGATTTCCTGAGGGCTCCAACTCCTCTGTGCCACCATAGGCAGGGAGCCCATGGTGTTCCCACCCTCACTGCATGCTTGGCTCTCAGGAGTCATTGGGAAGAATTGTCAGTCATATTACACATAAATGCTTCTTTTGGATTTTGTGATGACATTAAAGGGGGCCAGGGTTTTGTCAGATATTGTCATGTGTGTTTTTTCTGCCTACAAACAACAGGTTTATACCCTATAAGATGATGGCTGATGCCAGCAGAGGCTATGTGTCTATGCATTTACAGAGTCTCATTGAATGGCACTGACCTTCTGCCTTCTACCTTTTCTGACAAAAATTTAATATTTTAATTAAACTTTTTTTACCTCCACCTCATTTTTTTTTCTCCCCAAATTTGGCCTGCATGAACCCCTGAATGGCTTCATGCTGCCAGACAACTTTCTGCTGGAAGTGATGAGTTTGTGCTGATACCAGTGGGACTGGCGCCAGTCTTCTGAGAAAGCCTTCTGAGAAAACGGAACTGGATTTTGCATTTTTAGTGATTAAATATGAGGATGCCAGATGAGGGAAACTAAATCAGCAGTGAGTAGAGAATGTGGCCACAGAGTGAGCTACAATTAGTATTTTGTTTTTAATTTACTCCATATTCAGGCTGGAGCTACTATACTTTTAGAAGTTACCAAACTGCACAGAAATAACATAATGAAGACCTTTTGTATTTTAAATTAACATTGACCTTCCATTCACCTTTCAATCCTCTTGGGTTACCCAACTTCATATTAGAAGTGTTCATCTGCCTTGCTTCTATCTCCCTTCATTGGTTGTGTAATTGGAAAAAGTCAGCCCAACTGCACTCCTATGGTTTGCCTTTAGTTGCTCATACTGACAACTCTGTGGAATATTGCAATATATTGCAGTTTAGAAAATCACTCGTATACAATGGCCTTTCATAAATATCAATTTTGAAAGCTCTTCAGAAACTGTGTGGGGTAGATAGGTTAAAATTGATTTTGCAGTCAATCTAAGGGAGCTGGTGAAGGCTAGGGTAACCCATAATAAGTTAGAGGAATTTTAACAACTGTAGTGTAAACAGTTCTGTGCTAAGCTCTACCCAAGCAACACAACTTTGTATTTCAAAACATATTCCATGCTTGATTCCTACTCATCGTCTCTCATATCTTATTTTGGGAAAAATGGAGCATTTTTCAATCAAACTAGACTTTTCAGTGAAAACTGGGTGAAGTATAAGGTTGAAGTTTGATTTTCTGAAATATTTAACAGTTGTATTTTAAATGAAAGCAATGAGAACTAGAAATCAAGAGGTTCTACCACAGGTTACAAGTGAAAAACTCACACTTTCACAGTTCAAGTCCTGGTACCTCGCTTATTGCTATGTTAAGAGCAAACATATCTCTGGATGCTTTGCCACTTGAGGAATGTTTTATTAGAATGAATTAAAATCTACAGATACTTAGGAGACCACTAATGTCCCTCCTCCTTCAAAATCAGAGCTGAATTCACAAACCTCTTTTTATTATGGTCCAAACTCAAGCTAAATTCTCCTCTGTGGGAATTTACTTGAAGAAAACACTGTAAATATGCCATCTGTTGGATTAGACATCCACAATCACACATCCAGACTGCTTCATTGTCTCCTTCTTGCTCGCCTTCCTGCTGTTCCTTTTTCAAATGCTAAAAAAGAAGATCTTATCCCAGAAATCCAGTAATATACCTGAGGAGACAGATTCTCCTTTGAGGGCAAGTCCCTTTGGTTCTAATTCCCATGCAGGCTTGTTTTCCATCTCTTCTCCTGCTCTGGGACTAGGTGTGGGCATCCATTGTGTCTCTCCGTGGTTTGTCTTTGCCTCACTTTTAAAACCTCGAGTGCTCTTCAGCAGAGGTGAGAGCTTTGGGCTCACTTTCCTGCTGAGCCACAGAGAAATTCTGAATATACAGAACCTGTCAACAGCATGCACTGCAGGTTGGAAGTGTGTGCTTACAATCAGCTACTAAACCTGTAAAGGCTTCTAATTGAATTACTAAAACCACAAAAGGGAGGGCTGGCCTTTGTAACATAGTTCCCACCAAAGATGTTTTTCTGCTCCTAGGGCTTCACTTTTTAAATATTTTCATTTTCCTGGCAGCAATTCTATTCTCTATTACTGCAGTTTCTCTTCAGTGGTTATTCAGATTAAGCAGTTTGAAAATTCTTTGCTGTTGAGCTCTGGAGTTTTCCGCTGTGCAAATGGTAGGGGATATTGAGAGAAGGGGAAACTGGAATCCCTGAAGAGGTGCTGATACAGGGTTCAGATCCTTTTCCTCAAAGCATCGCTCTTCAACAATTGAACTGTGCTTTTTCAGGGACCATACTGGAAATAAATGTCTGCTGCTGCTATTTCCTATAGCCTGTGGCTACGGTGATTCCAGCACGCCAGCACTGCCCGCTGCTCCGGGCTCTGGGTGCCTGCCAGGGCCAGGAGAGCTCTTGTGTTTCTCATGGACCCAATCATCTCTCTGCCTGTGCATCTGACTCAGAACACAGATGTTCAGATGCTCTTCCAGTTTGAATATTCAATCAGGTAGATTTAGGGCAGTCTCATCACAAAACGCAGATATTGGTTGAGCTAGGCCTATAAGCCTTTCCCCTCACTTTCCTTCTGCCTTAGGATGAGAGGCCTAAGTGCTCAGTTTCAAGGAACTCAAAATACAAGCTCAATGGGAGCACAAGAGAGTGTCAGTTATCATAAAATCCACAGGCAAATCTCCAGAAAATGTTTAACAGCAGATTTCAGGTAGGTGTCTGTCACAGACACATTTTATGAGAAATCCTTTCCTTAGGATTTTTTCTCCTGAGAAGCTGAGAAGCCTCAAGAACAAAATATAAACAATGGTTATCTGGTGCTGTGAAATGCAACAAGTAGATCTGTGATTGGTCTCATGTTGGTTGTTTCTAATGAATGGCCAATCACAGTCAGCTGGCTCAAGCTCTCTGTCCGAGACACAAACTTTTATTATCATTCTTTCTTTTTCTATTCTTAGCTAGCCTTCTAATGAAATTCTTTCTTCTATTCATTTAGTATAGTTTTAATATAATATATATCATGAAATAATAAATCAAGCCTTCTGAAACATGAAGTCAAATCCTCATCTCTTCCCTCTTCCTCAGACCCCTGTGAACACCATCACAGGTGTCATCTGAATTTCCTATGAAAGTCAGTGTTTCTCTACAAGCACATTGCAGGGATGGCTCCTTATACACTTGCTGCTAATATTTTGGCTGCTGATATCAGATTATTTGTCTTTGTGATGTTGACAGCTGTCTAAGAGTGAAAAGTTGCACAATTGCAACTGGTACAGCCAGACAAGGGAATTCAGACACTTCTGCATCCTCTCACTGGGAGCAGGGATAAGAGAGGAGTAGGACACACCGTTCTAATGGTATTGCAGAAGATCACCCAACATCCAAATTCTGTGCTCTTTTTGCCTAAATCACCATAGAGAAGGACTTTATATTGCATTTATCAATAACATCCACTGTGCCTTGTTCACACCTGCTTACACCCAGCTGAGACATTATATCTGCTGAGCTTTGGCTTTTGAGATCTATGGCAGAAAATTCAGTTGAAGGGTTATATCAGCTCCATGTTTGGAGCTGTACCAAGGGGTAACATGGATTCTGGTCTTCAGCCATTCACTGATGCCATGCTTGGACATTTTTCCAACTCTGCTGGTGAATAAAGCTCACTCAAGCTCTATGAATACACACACAGTAAGCACATACCAGCTTAACATTCAAAATCATGGCACACAGTAATGCATCACCTGGGAAGGTGCCAAACAACTGAATTACAGTCTCTTTGGTTTCCATTGCTGGTACTTGAACTTAAAGAGTAAATACTGCACATTTTTAAAGACCAAACTGAGATTAGGATAACAAAATTAAAAAAAAATTAATAATAGAATGGTTGAGGTTGGAAGGGACCTCTGAAGATCATCTTGTCTGCCTTCCCACTCAAGTAGGGTAATGTAGAACAGGTGACCTTTATGCAGCTTTAATCAACTTTTGTTTTGAAGTTTTTTGTTTGCATTTGCAGTAAATGACCCTCCAAGTGCTTAATTGAATTTAGATAAGCATCCAACAGCTCAAAATTCTCCCTGAATATAAATTGAATTTCTCTGAAACTTGGTAAACAAACCCTACTGAACAATCTCATGAAAATCACTTATTTTGTCACACTGGAATAAAATGGAGTAGAAATTAATTTACTGGATTGATCTCCATTTGTTTACCAGAATTTGAAAAGGAGCTGGCCTCATTCTTTAAACTATTCATCACTTCTTTATTTGTTATTTCCAAGAGTTCCTATTTATTCTGCTTTTGGGCTAATTGGATTAGAATAGTCCTTATGTCCCTCTCTTGATTTTCAAGTATGGATAAATAACAAAAGGAAAAAATCCCACATGAACCCAATCTTTTCATAATTGCAAGTTGAGCTTATGTTACTGAGAAGGAGTTGCAGTTCATTAATCTTCTCCTGTATTCACAACCACAACTTTCCCCAAGTTTCAATTACTTTCAGGTACCGGAGTTCATGGCCAAACAGTGATTGGAACAGAGAGATTAATCTGGGTCTCCAATGTATGTAGACAGCACACCTGCTCCAAATGTGGCACAGGGGGAGGAAAGGCACAGAAACCCACCCTGCCTGATAACTGCATGATTGTCCTGACCATCATCAAGTGTTATCAGCACTTCATAACCTAATGGGAAGCAACAAGGTGAGGAGCACAGGGTGCCTGTAGAAAATGGTATTAAACACATGAAAGACCAGGAGAGCGTAGAGTTTTCAACACTCTGCTTGTCTGAACTGATGGCAGCACTTTTTAAATCTGTTTCAGGACAGAACAGAACTTCCTTGCTTTGGGATCAGGGCCCCAGCAGTCCTGGAGTGTGTTCCTTTAAAATGTTCAGGGCAAAGTCACCAGCTCAGATAAAGCAGTATAACTGCATTGTGGCTTTAATTCAATTATGTCAGTCCCTGAGCATCTTGCCCTTGAATAGTTGAAGAAGGAAGCTCTTCCCTCTCAATGACTTTATCAACTAGATAGATAGGCTGGGAGAAAGGAAATATTACTGTCTGAATTAAAACTTAACTTATTATAGGGAAGTAATTAAGGGATAAAATCATAGAGGGCTACATTTTCTTTCTCACCAAGAAATCTCTGCAGCAGGGTAAGGGAAGACATCAGAACCTGACTGAAGGCTGCAGCTTTTTAATTTCCATGGTCAGTCACAGACAAGAAGTGTCTTAGAATAGCTTGTGTGCTTGCTGTCCCCTCAGAGGACTTTCCATGGCTGGAAGGCTGGCATAAAAGAGATTTGTTGTCTGTGCTTCCTCCTTGAAGAGGAGAAGAAAGGTGACAGAAGCAGACTCCCATTACAGTTAATTTACCTTGAGAAATTCCCTTTGAGTATAAACAGTGAGGACACCAATCTATTTCTAAAGTGGTGTGAATTAAAATAAAAATAAGAAAATTTTGCTCATAATTTTTCCAAAGGAAAGCCTAGAAAGCCCATGACAGAGTACATTTTGGAACTCAGGTTTGAGCATGGTTGTAGCTTTCCTGTTCATGAAATTGCCCTCTCTGCTTATTTAATTTCTTTTATCTTTATTTCTGGTTAAGAGAACACCTGTCAACCTCTATAGTTAATAATATGTTACAAGAAGAATCCCATTACACATTTAGAGATTTCTTAGCCACTCCTGTATTTGTGCCCTAAAATTCTTCAATGCAGCTTCCCTTTGATTTAGATCACAGGAAAATAAGTTTTGATCCCCTCTCCTTGCTCTTCCTATTGATCTTTTGGCTTGTTTATATCTGCTTATACTTAAACTCTATTAAATTTTCTCTGGACTTCTTTTATTTTGCCTTCTACTTCCAGTCAATGACTCTGATATCAGAGGTGATTTTATGCACTGATAAAGGCATTGTTTACAGCTATCTGAAATACCTCCCTAGAACCAAGCTATATTTTGTCTATCTCACTTCTTATACTTGGTCCTGCATTTAATCACGTGCTTAAAGGATTGCAACCCATCCCAAAACAGATAAACTCTCTGAATTTCAGTTCGCTTGCATCCATTTCTTGTGCACAGGGTCTCTATCTGGCATGATATGCCCCACTTCTCAGAAGGAAACCATTCTGTTTGGGGGCAACTTTGATAATATTTTTACTGGTTTTTATTCTGTGTTGAAAGTGATCTAGGACCCTTTAAATATTCCTACAGAAGTGAAACTGCCAAAAAGCTATTAGGAGGCCAGGATACCTTTGATTCAGGAACCCTGCTAAGTATATTAACTATTTTTCCTCTATTATTCTCGCTGCTGACATTATGGAGCTATTATGTGACTCTGTGGAGTCACAGAGAAGAAGCATGGTGAATCACAAGGCATTACTCATTTTCAAATGTGGTCTGGTATGAGAACCATCGTACCAGAACCCCTCACAGCAGTTTGCATGAAAATGTTAGTAGCAACATCCCTGTCAGCATTCTTTGTCCAAGAAGGTAATTTGTCTTGCTATGAATTGCAGGTAGTCTTTACCTGACAGTAAATTTCAAAATATTTTGAATTTGCTCATTGCAAAAATAAACCAGCAATTTAGTTACCCAAAGTCAGGTGTTAGTGGTTCAAGAGTGTTACAGCTCCTTGAACACCTCTGCTGTATCAGAAACTCACTTTTTAAATGACCACACCATATAAAACAGCAAAGGAGAGAAGAGGAGGATGGGGAGGAAAACCTCTTTCCCACAGGAAAGCTATACCAGCTAAGCACAAGGATAAAATACCCAGACCCTGCCAGGGACCTAAAATTGTCAGGAGCTGGCTCTGAATTGGAAGGGAGTGAAACAAGAATAGTTTTGTGTTCCAATTGTGTTCATGCAGACTGTTCCCACTGCAGGAAGGGGAGAGAATGTGTTCATCAAAATACGTTCATCAAAATATGTAGGAATCTTGTAAAAACTGAGGTTTGGACTTGTGGCATTCTCTGCAATCTGTAGTCAGGGATTTGGAAGCCGTAAAAGCAAAGCCCAGTGGGGCAGCCATGGGTGGCTGGTGCTCCTGGATAAGCTGGAGCATCCCTCTGGTGCCTTGTGCCAGCTGTTGGGCACAGCTGCTGCTGGAGCTGCTGGGTGGATACACCAGAGGAGACAGAGTGGGACATGACACATGGAACTCTCTGTCCAGCTTCTGTTTTGTGTTTGCAGGGAAGGGATCAGCTTTACCAGTCTTCCCAGGTGGTCTATGGTGGAAGAAAGGTTCTTCCTGAAATGAATATGACACCTGACTGCAGTGGTTGCTGTAAGAGAGAAGTCCTGTGGTCAGTAAGAAACTCATTGCCTCATTTAACCACTTATGTCACTGGGAATGCCTGCTAAACTGCCATTCCTTGGGGGGAAATGAATAGCTGAGAAGGAAAATGGCCAAGCTCAACAGCACAAATGATATAATTGCAGAGCATGTTAAAGAGGCATTATTAAGTGAAGTGGGCTGGATGATTTACTTCGAATCTGCTCAGTGAAAATTCTACACTGAGAGACATGGGGCAGTGCCAAGGTTAATCATCTGCATGGCTTGTCCACGGCAAACACTCCCTGCATGGACATCTATCTGCTCTTTAGAACAGAGAAACCACAGAGCAAGAATGAGAGATCAAACCCTCTGTATCACATACCCAATACAAAAATATATTCTTTTACATTGCCACATGGTACTAATGAGACCACAAAGTTAACAGAGCATGAGGAGAACAGCACACCATCTCCTACATGGAGTTTGCACTTTAAAGCACCCTGGGGCATGTCTTTAGATGTAAGAAAATTTGTAGAACCTAACTAAGAGGTGTTTTATAAGTAAGAAGTTTCTGCATGATTACACTGCTTATTAAAGATGCAAAAGATTGAACTGCTCTTCCAGACTGTTTGATTTCTTAAGACAATTTGGCATCACTGTTTATGGCTGGTTTCATGTTTGTCAGGGAAAATACAATCAACACTTGCAAAAGTTTCTTGAATAATAAAATTCAGTACAATTCCAGAGATTTCATCTGGTCAAGAAGGGAAAATATATCAGCTGGATTCTTGACAGTGTTAGGGAAAAAGAAGAGTTATGTAGCCAATTTCACAGAGACAAGCATGTTAATTCCATTGTTTATAGTAATTGTCAAATTCAGTTCTGGTTTATGAAGGCTTAAGCATTTGTAATTTATTAAGTGTCTGCAACAGTTAAGGTGTATTTTGCAGGTTATCTTCTCTTCAGAAAAATAATTGTATTAGTCACATTTCTGCACAATTGATATTCATACTATAAGAAATGCTATCTTACAATAAATGAAATATTTATAGTATTTTGAAATATTCATTGGTCATGAAGAACAGAAGAAGGCAAGAAGGGACAAAGACCTTGGATATTGCTATGACAGAATTACTGTATGCATTCAGAAAATATTTTGAAGTAATTTTAAGAGTTATTGCAGGTTTTATTTTAATATTCTAGATGTATATAAGAATTTATAACATTTTAATGTAAATTTCTTGTTTACAACAGTAAAAAATACAGTTTAGTTTTAAAATATATTTGAAAAAAAAATAGCCATACAAAGCAGAGCATTGGAAGAAAATATCCCACTGAATTGGATTGAAAATACTGCTGTTTCTATTACTTTTGCAATATTCACCAAGATGCAGAATTCAGGACTTTGATAATGCAAATTCTAGAGTTTTCTTGGCATGTTAGGTCTGTGTGTTTGAAATTCCCTTCCAGAAAATAAAAGGGTGAAAGTGAATTGTGAGGAGGAAACACCTTCCCTGTGGGAAACAGAGTTCCCTGTGGAGCCTGTTTTTTCAAAAGAAATTATTCTCAGCTCTCATACCTTAAACACACATGGGCTGGTCAGGCAGGGAGAAGGTACACACTAAAAGCAAGGAAGCATTTGGGAATGGTTTGTTCTTTCAGCCTTTTGCTACAGAGGATGATAAATGAGTGACTGTGGGGACATTTAATGGTTAGGGATCCTTGACTGTGTAATACACAGACTGAGACATAGCTGAACCCCGTTTAATGACATTTCTAGCAGTGGAGGGCTTGTCCCACACACTTTACCTTTGTGCAATCCTCTCAGTTGCCAGTTTTTCCCTAAAATCCTGGTGGTTAGCAGGGTTGGCACAGTTCAAGCAGGTTTCTGCTTGCAAATTCTAGCATAATTTCGGCTTTCTCCTTCCATATGAATTATACAGAGGGACTTCCTCCAGAATGTGGAGCTCTGCTGCCTTCACACACGAGCCTGATGGACACCTCTGCCCAAAGTCCTGCCCTGGGTGCTCTGCTGAAACAACACTATTTTTACATCAGGGTCACACTTTATATAAAGCTGATGAAATGAAATTATAGTTTAGGCTTCATTATAAGCGAACTGTTGATTCCTTTGTCCCTTTATATGTCCCCAAAAGTCATCAAAGAAAACGTGGCTGCAACCAACATCAGCTCTCAAGAAAGCAAAGAATTTCCTTTCCAATGAGCAGTGATGCCTGGAAGAGGCAGCTCTTAGCCATGCCCTAGGAGATGTGTGGTGCCCAATCATATCTGAACTTAGTATTTCTGGTCACAGACCCCTTCCTCTGGAAACCTGTGTGATTAAAGACCTAATTACATTGTTTTCCCTATCCTTAGTCTGTATGCCCCAATCTGACATTAGAAATCTCATTTGTTTAAGCAAATGAAAGATGTCCGTCCCAGCTAATTAAGATTTGGCAACACTGCAGTAGACATTTTTCAAAGAAAACATCACTCCTGTCTTCTTGCCAGAGGCAGGTGAATGTGAACTGAGTGACAACCTGACTGCTGATTCTGGCTTAAAAATTAAGAGTGTGTTGTGAGCCCCTACTGTGGAAGCACAGGGGACAAAAAATCTTGGCAGTGACAAGCATTTTGCAAACTCTCTGCACCAGCAATGCCAATGTTTCAAGGCTGTATAAAATTCAAGAAAAAAGGTCACTAAGGAGCAGCTGATTGCAGAATTTGAATAGTGGTATTGTGAGAAACAGAATCTCACAAAAAAAGCTTATGTTTCTGTTTGAGTGTTTGTAAGTGATACTATAGTTGGCCATTTTTCTTCTCCTCTCTTGCCTGACAATAAATACAATGAAATTCTTTTAAATTCCATTATGATTTCCCTACCAGTTGTCTCAACCTTACTCTCTGCCAAGGTTGTTGGCAAAATTCCAATATACAACCGGGGAAATCCATCACTTATAGCAGCAGAAATCTTGGTAATGCCCACTCATAAATAGGTGTAATTGCAATTGATGAGGTGTGCTCAAGAGAAAGACAGCTATCAAAAGTGCAGCACTAGAAACAGTGTGGTTATTTTAGGTAGGGGTTTTAACATCTTTTGTCCAGTCAAACCTAGTAGGAGTAGATAAATAAGTAGAAATTTGAAATTCAGGAGCAGAAAACAAAAGGGACAATCCTTCTGGTTTCATTAAATTGCACAAGACAAGGAAATCTTTTGAGAGGGAGAGGGAAGGAAATATTAACTATTATTAACTGAACTGTGAATTACCCCTCTTAAGAACAGAAAAGTGGCAGGTCTGAGAAAGAAATCCTTTCAGAAATCCACACATGTTGAGGCATAGAATTTAGTTACAGTTTAATGCCCAGATATGTTTCAAAATGATACAGTACTAGGAAAGAAATAAAAACATCACTGAAGAAAAATGAATGGAAAATTATTCTGTAGGCCATCAGACTCTAAACTGTCCCTGTTATTTGCACTGGTGGAATGGTGCAGTAAAAAGCATCTAGATTTGGAAAGGAGGACAGGAACAAACAAACAAAAAACAAACCAAAAACCAGAGACTGAACAGTGAGGGTAATTCAAAATTTAGGTTTCCAAAGCTGGTAGAGTCATTAATTGGGAATGGGAGAAAGGTGAAAATGAAGAAGAAGAAGCAGAAGAAAGATGGGTATCTATGCTTTGTACAGGTTTTGTGTCACTGTTATCTGAACATTCACAACCTCACCATGAGATGAATTATTTCATCCAATCACACTCCTGAAAATTGAATAATGAAAACTTTCCTGGACAGTGGAAAGGAAAAAAACAAAAACAAAACAAACAAAAAAGCAAACAACCAAAAAAACCCCAACAACCCAACCAAAAAATCCCACAAAACCAAGGAAAGCTAGTATAGTAAACTATTTATTGCCTTTTTGGGCTTTAAGTGATTAAATTTTGACATTATAATGCATGGCTCAAATAAGCAGTTGGATGATAATTTACACCTGGTATTTTCTGTTGGGCTGAGTTCTACTGAGCTCAGTCTTCTGTGGAAGAATCAGCAAAGAATTTTTCTCCTCTGCTTTCTAGACCTTTTCCCCAACTCCACCACTTACTAACACTCAGATTCCACATTTGTTCTCATTATTCCTGGGGGCACAGATGGAAAACCTTTCATCTTGTGAAGGCAGTGTGGAGGTGCCACAGCCTCTGAAAAAGCCTGTGAGGGTTGGCTGCCCTGGCCTTGCCTCCTGAGACCCTCAGTGTGGGCACCCTGCTCAGCACCAGCTTTGTGCCTGGTCCTGCACCTCAACTGTGGGACATCCATGACATCCAGGAGGGGACAGGAGGGTCCCTTCCACTCTGGGGACATGGGGACGCAGTGCAGATAATTCAGAGATAATTCAGCTGTCTCTCGGCTCACTCCATGCCCATTTCTGAAATCTCTTAGGACTAAATTGCTGCCTGGGCTATCTGCTCCAATGGCCATGGAGTTGATGAAGCCCAAAGGGTTGTATGGAGACTGAAGCATTTGCAGCTTATATGGAACTGGTTCCTATCCCAGATGGAACAGGAGAATTGGGAGTCAGATTATCCTTGACTTTGAGGATTGTCCCTGCATGCAGGTTTGAACCCTGCTGGTCATTTAGGTGCTGCTTAATAGACAAAATTGTCCTGCACTGACAATGCCTGTGCTGTGAAGCAGAGGACTTTGTTTCTCAGCATCATCAGCCCAACAACTTTCATCAGTCCTGAACAACCTTGAAGGAGAAGTGTAATTTCTGTATATTTTTTAAAAAAGATTGTTACCTTAAGGATATTAGAAGACAATCAGTGTCTGACTATAGTAATCATCTTTTACAGGAGAAATGACACGTCCCAATCAGACATCCTTTGGGGACACGACCTCTTTTATCAGCACACTTATTACAGTGGACCACTGGTCTTGGAGGCTGCCTAATGAATACAAATCTCCTTGCAAAGTAAAAGCATTCCTGCTGAAAGCCTCAGTAAAAACATTCCTGTTGAAAACCTCTGCAGTGCCTGGTGGGTTTAAACACACACAGGTTTGCTCTCCTGCAGCAAGGAATTTTATATTTACATTTCTGGGGGTTTCTGTGTTTATTGTACTATTGTTTTATTATACTAAAACCCCACACCAGCATCCTGGGGTCCTTGCTGGGTGAAAATTAGGGAAAGAGAGTGAAGGGTCTGGGGGGTCTCTGGGGTCTCAGAACTGAACTGCAGTGAGTGGATCCCCAGTCCTGAGCAATGGCAGCTGAGAGATTCTCCTATACAGCATGCTGGTCATTTCTAATCTGTGTGTAAAACCTCCTGTGAGAGCATCTGCTCCATCCACAGCACAGGACTGAGACCCTGGCAGGAAAGAATGAAGGCAGTGGGAAGTGTCTGAAGATACAGGAGTAAAAAGAGAGACAGCAGAAGGAAGACCAAGGGAAAAGGGAGAAAAATGGGGAGACTGAAAGGTGAGAAAATGAAAGGCAAATTAGATGGTCTGAAGCTTTTACAGAAATGGCACAGGTTTTCCCTGCAGGATGTGTACAGGGGTTGCAGTTGGTGCAGAATGGTAGAATTACCCCATGTTTGAGTCTTCAGAAGCTTTAGTTGGTTTCTGGACACACAATTGTTGGAAGCAACCTAAGACTGGTGAATATCCTTCTTCTTTTCATGTGTAATAAGAAAAGTTTGAGTCTGTTGACAAAGACCAATGATTTCTTCTTTAGATTTTTTTCAAGCTAGCAAAAATTAAAGAAAAAATTGATGTTGCAGGCGCATCATTAAATACCAGAGCTCTGTCACCTATCTACTTTCATCAGATCACCATAAATTCTACCTTAGGAAAGGTATACAGTGAACCTTGACAGAGGATATTGAGGGAAGCATGAAATAAAATTAAAAACCTGCTTTTCTCACAGTGCTTTAGGATGTTTCTGCTCATCCTAATGCTTTTAAGCAAAACTCAGTGTAGCACTGTATGAATATCAGATAGTAGCTGGTAAGAGGAGACTGCCTGCTGCCCCCAGAGCACTTAGCAGTGTTGTGCTGTCTGTCTGTCTGTAAGTGATCTGAGCCAGCACATGGCACAGAAACACTGATTTTTTTTTTTTCATTTTTTCATTTTTTAAATTTTTTTTCTTTTCTTTTTTTTTTCATTTTTTTTTTCATTTTCTTTTCATTTTTTCATCAACTATTCCAGGCTTGTTACACCGCCACCACAATGAGGTGCAGCCCCACGGTGCTATCACGTTGTTGTGCTTGGCCCTGAAAATAAACTCTCTAAAGGTTGCAGTTATAAATAGAGCTGGTACACTGCTTTATCACCTCCACAGCCTCAGCTGAGGGGTGAGCTCTGGGGCTGACTGCATGTTGACTGCTCTGAGTTGTGTGCACCAACATCCTGGAGTTTCACTGCAAGATCACAATGAGTTTAATGAGTACCAGAGCCCTCAGTTCAGTAACTGTAGGAACTAACAATAAATGTATAATAGGTAGATTTTTTAATTTGCATCCCTATCATATGCTCTATCTGCATCTTAATTTTGCAGATAATGCTCTAGGAGACAGAATATCAAATTGTTTTCTAAAGTCATGTAATACTGTATTAAAGTATATAATGTAGATTTCTATGAAATGCTGCTATCTCCAGAAACCCCATCTGACTTAAATAGAAGCACAACTGTCTGTGAACTAAGAAAAAACAAGAGACTGCAAATAAAGATAACAGTTCTGTGATATGTCTGATCTGGGGAGTGATATCCTCTAATGTGGCTACTGGGATAGCTGTTTGATTTAATTTTATTTAACATAATTTTTAATTCAAGAACATAAACAGCTTAGAAATGAAACAATATGAATCTATTATAAGAAATAATGGAGCAGATGGAAAATAATACAAATTAACTTGAGCTCTGATTTGGGAAAGCACTTAAACAGGCACTTAGCAAAATTTTCAGAATGAAATACCAAATTTTAGGAATATTTCTGTATTACTGGTGGCAAGAATGTTGATGGAAGACATTGCACAGTGACACCTCTTTTTTTCATATGCCCTCATGAGTGCAGGAATGAGAGGAGGGGAAGAGATTTTTCCCCTTAGCTGGGAAATATGATGTGTAATTTTGAATTGAAACTCATGATTAGTCTTAAATGTGTTTCAGACTTTAAATACAACTTAAGCTTTTTGTTCAAGGAGATATTTTTGTGAATTGAGTGTTCAGGAGATTTGGAACCAGAGCAGGAGTAAAGGTCTATCAAGAAAAAATTGTCAGAATATTAATTTACAATGAAACTGAGATGAATTATTATATTTAGAGAGGTTTGAGCAATAAGAAAAATTTATTAGGCAGTGTATTACACTGCAAGATGGATATCAAGGAACAGTATTAATTAGAAGTTTGTTTAGAAAGCTGATTTATCAACCAAAAAGCAGCAGCTGGCCTCCCACACCACTCTGCTGAGATCACAGCAAGGATGAGCACATCTCCCTCAATGGGCCAGGTGCAGACAAAGGGAGTTCCACAAAGGGAGTTCCTTCAAGGGAGTTCCACAAAGCTGATAATCTTTCCCCAAAAACATCCTGATCACCCACAAACTCTGCCAATGTTAATATGGAGTTATGAATGATAAGCAACTAGCACAAGAATAAGAATCTCAAGTGATCCAGTACACTGGAAAAAAAAATTAAATCAGAAATAAAAATTTGATAAAGGCAAGAACAAAGTCCTACATGAAGGAAGTGGAAATTAGCTAGACAAAAAAATGGAGACTATTGTTCTTGTTGAAAAGATCTCCATATCAGTAGGATCCAATATGCAGTGTTGCTATGAAAAGATAAATATGATTATGGAACTTGCAAATCTGCAAGCTGAGGAAAATAATTATTTCAGCACCTTACTATAATGAGTATTCAGCTCGAATACCACATTCTGTTTCACACACCACTTTCAGAAATTCCCAGATGTATTATCAGGGGTCCAGGGCAGTAGAATTGAACTGAACAGACATCAAGATATCCTGCAATGGATTGAAAATTGGGAGAATTGGATTTTTTCATTCTAGAGAAGTTTGAAATTCAGAAGGCTGTTTCAAAGCATGAGGAAATGTTCTCTACACTTGTAAGAAATAGCACAAGGAATAATTACATTGACCTGCAGAAAAAGAGATTTTGATTCCTAATTAGGTAAAGGTTCTAGATAAAAAAGAGAGTTAAATGCTGCATCAGTGGGCCAAGAGAGTTTTGTAGCATCTCCATCCATGGAGGTCTTTAATATCAGGGTTTACAGATACCTATCAAGGACAATTAAGATATCCTCAGCACTGCTTCCATGGAGTAAGGCTAAAAGCATCACAGGCCCCTTTCTAGCACTTTCTGGTATAATTTTTGAGATGTCTGATCAGGACATCATTACAAGGCTTGTAGGATAATCCTGAAGAGAGGGCATGCACCAGTGGGTGGTTTGATAGCTCTTTTCCATTTTTACTCTCTGTTATCTTCACCTTTACCTAATGGAGCTTGTTTGGCATTCTGAAGGATGGCCAGCAAAGCCACATACAGTTTTAGTGAAGGGAATGTCTGTGAGTGCACAGAGCAGCAGCACCATTCTGTATCAGAGTGGGATAAGTTATATAAAAAATATTAATTCTTCCATATGAAGAAGGGGTACTCCCATATAACACCTGAATCTGCGGGAAGAAGCAAAGAGATCTCTTTCATAATTTTAGTGTAGCTATATAACACAATCTACGTGAGCCTCTCCTTCTTAAAAATTCTGGAAGAAGCTCAGAAAGAACAAATTGGAGCAATCAGTAGTAAAAGACTCAGATGTGTGGTGGTGGTGTTGGCTGTAAAATTAGGGAGAGGGGGGAAAAAATATTCCTGAGTGGGTGCAATTGAATTTTTGATCCATATTGACACAATTTGAGGAAGTTGCTTGCACCCACCTTCTAAAAGGTGAGCTAAATGACTTGCATTCTAAAGGAAGAAGAATTCTCTGCACAGGGCTCCCTGTAGTTTCTGAGCTGCTGGAAATATTATGACTGTACCAAATTGTCCTTCTATTGACTGTAATGAGGCTGTGTCACGTAACAGTTGCTGAGACACTGACATTAGAGCTTGCTAAAGATAAAATGCCTTTTGACTTAATGGGAGTTCTATTTACAGTCATTTGTCTTTACATACAATCTAAAAATACAAGCATTTATCTATGTATGTTTTCTAAATCAAGTCACTTCATACTTCTGCTGGGCTCCCTTAATGATTCTGCCAAGATCAAACAAAGAATTAAATGGGTCAAAGAATGCAAATAGTGGTGTAAAACTTCCTGCACAGGTCTTTGGTATCTGAAACCAGAATCCAGCTTCCAATACTTATAAATTGCTACAGGGCAGGACAACAAAGGTGAGTGACCTCAGAGTAAAACAAACCTGCTCAGTATTTTTATTTTTTAGGATTCAGTCTTTTGCTGACAGAAAATCTGCAAGCATATTCAACTGGGCATTAGTTTCAAATATATGTCCATTTTGGAAAGGCTATCAGGAGAATTAGGAGTTCAAAGCAATCCTTCACAGCAGGACAGAAGCTGTTAGCCCCAGTAATTCCCAGTGTATGTACATTAAGAAAATGCATGGAACTGAACTACACTATAATGTAAAATCTGTCTAGCTTTGTATCATGCAACTCACCTGTTCTGGGGTGTGCAGAAGAACTAATTTTGTAGGCTTTAGTGGTTCTGCAGTATTTTATATTACAGGAATTTAATTTTGAGATAACTTAAAACCATATAGAGAAAGAGAAATCTGAAGTCTTAACACTGATACAACTTGTGGCTGATTCAAGAAAATGGATAGATGGAAATGAAACTACACAATGGTACTTACAAAACTGTACTCTGCAAAAGGGAGAGCATTATTCACTCCCTGGTTGTGTTACCTAGCATCACAAAAAAAACCAAAAAAAAACTCTAAACAAAACTAGAAATCCAAATTTAATTGCCTGAAATTCTGCTTGGATAGATTTTTTTAAATTAAAATGAGACCAAAGTAAAATACTTATATGGGGTTCAGTAATTTGGAATTACATTTTTCTGCTGGGAAAAGAAATTGTTTGACACACCAGAGAGATTTATACATAGGTAAATAAAATAGTAATTGATAAAGAGTGCAGCATGTTATAGTCTTAAGAAATAATATGAGTTAGAAAAAGAAGGGAAAAATACTTCAAATTAACAAAAACCCCCCACAAAACAACAAGAAAAAAAACAAAAACCTCACCAGATGCTGAGTTTTCACATTAAAAATTCCAGAGACACAAAGAATATAAAGTTGGAAAGGAGGACTAAGATCACTGATAGCAGTAACTTTATGGAGCATTGGTTATCGACTTTTTTTCTGAAAATAATTTATTTATGAAACTTCAAGAATCAAGCTGTCTGGAGCTAAGACAGAACTCACTGTTTATTCAGTATCTAGTACAAGAGGAATTTTCATGGAAACACTGAATCCTCCTTCAGTGGCACCATTAATCAAATAGGAATTAGGCATGGCAATTTTGGGCATATCTTTATTTGTTAGAAAAAACCCTAATCTACAGAAGGAGCTTGTTCTGTACCTTACAACTAAGGCAGATCATTACAAATATTGTGCTGGGGGTTAGGGTATATTCCAAGCACATGGTCCCAGATCATAGACATTTTCAAAAGCAGAGGCTGCTGAAATGATTGACAGTGTGCAAATGCATAACAAGTTCTTCACAGACACACCTGCTGATAAAAATCCTGCTGAAATCAATGGATCTGCTCCCAAGAACTTCCGCAGAAAAATCTGAAGTCTCAACAAAGTAGGCAGCAAGGGAGAAGAAGAAGGAAAATTTCTTTTTCAGTACCAAGGGAAAGAGGCACCAGGTCTCTGTCCCTGGGGTATTTCACCCTTTGTTCCTTGTTCTTCATATTAATCAGAAGCTTTATATCAAGGGCTGTAGGAAGGTACCCCTTTCTGGTTGAAACAAAGGTTCATTGGGTTTGGAGGCTGGAAAGAGGAAACAACAAGCAGAGCAGACTTCAGAGTGATTTTCCTCTCCTTCCATGGGACACTGCTTGCCTGATTTTAGTGTTCTGAAAGTTAGGATCCTTAACAAAGCTATTTAGGATCCTTCTACAGCAAAGAACATCACAGAGAAGGGAATCCAGAAGGGAATCTGCCCTCTCTTCATTATCCCCATGGTAGAATGTAATTAAGAGCCACCAGGGGATACTTTACTACACAGGAACACTAGTCAGACCTGGTAGACTAGAAGGCCATCTTGTAACTGGATTTTGAAACCTAACTGGGAGGAATCCCCCATCCCATACTGAACTGGAATATCTCACTGGACTGAGTAAATTTCACTTGGGAGGCTTCAAGAAAAGACACATCATCAAAACTGTGCTATGGAATTCTCAGTGCCTACTAAGTAGTAAAGCTATTATTCATTTTCCTCCTATTATTCATTTTCATGCTTCTTTTTTGGCATTAGAAAGGGCTCTTAAAGCACATAGATTTCTTTGGCTATTGTTAGGTAAAATGTCAGTCCTCTAGCCTGTGATTAGAAAGCTTTCAAGCTAAAGGTGTTATTTCCTTCTTTCCATTACGTGTGTGAGACAGAGCTCACAGTTGGTGGAAATGAGCTGGAAGGGAGTTCTGAAAACAAAAGAGAGTAATAATGGGATTTTTTTTACCCTCACTGCAAAGGTTGGTAGCAACCACAAAAGCCACACTGTGAAAGTTCCTAGTAGGGTTCTGCTTCACATTTGCTGCCTTGTGTAGATTTTTGTCATTTTAGCTCAGTGCACAAATAAAAAGTCAATCTGAGTGTCTACAAGGCCTGCAAATCCAGCCTTGTGCCTAAACCCTCCTATAATAAAAGTGCAGTGACTAAGGCAGAGCTGACAATTCTGCTGACAGGGCACACAGCAGATCTGAGCACAGCTCATTCTTCCAGATTGTAATGGCTCTGCATTGCTAACAATAGAAAATCCTGATCAGTAAACTAGGCAGAAGTCTTCAAGGACACATACATAATGGGCATCAAGAAGTGTCTGTTTCTCACTTTAGACTGAGGCTACATTAATTGTGTAGATTTGAGCTCTGCTGTTGCTTCACAGCACCATTAATGGCATTGTTCCACCACAGCCCATCAAAAGCCCCTGCTGAGGAGTGCCTCATAATGAAGATCTTTGATGCAGAAAACAAGAAAGCTCATCCTGTTGCTTTCAAGAGGGCAGCAAGCAGTGTTGATGCAAGAGAACTGATATTAGCTGGGAATTTAATGCAGGATCTCGCCTGTCTCCTGCCCTCAAAGAAGGAATCTGGGTCACAGGTGTTGTAATTAGGGGTAGGAAGGCATAAGCAGGATGGTCACAGTTTCTATTCTCTGAACAGAAACAAAGCAGTGAGATGGCTATATCCTTCAAGCAACTATAATAAGAAAAGGAGAGCAGTAATCCAATTAGTGAACAGGTTCTATTCATATTTAAAACTGGCTTTCACCTTACTGAATTCCTTCATTCCTTCAGCAGATTGTTAATTTCCTTGTCCAATACAATAATATTGATTGACAAGATTATTTTTTATCTGCGTTTTTGTTGTTGTGTTTTTCTTTATGGGTTTGTTCTTTTTTTTTTTTTTTTCCTCCCTTTTTGGTCTTTGTTGGTTTTTGTTTCTAAAAATGACAATAATAAAGTACTAGGAAGACTTCCCTTCCAGCCTAAAATCCTCTATAAATTGGATGCAAAATATAGTACTGCCAGATCCTGTAATTTTAATGCCTCATATGTTTGGGTTTTTTATTTTGTTTCTCTCCCTTAAAATCCCAGTTCTGTGAATCAGGTTATGATAGCATCCAGTATTTTAAAAGGAAGTAAGTTTCCAGTTCTCAAAACATTCCAGCATTTGCAAGGAATGGGGAACAACCCAAAGGTTTTGTTTTAAAAGATGCTTGTTGTGGAATGGTCTTCCTTGAGACTGACCTGGGGAGATTTACGGGGTTGAGGTGAAGATGATTCCATATTTGTTGTTTGTAGAAAGGAATCACAAAGGAGCCCAATGAAACCTTAACACTAAAATAAAGGTTATTGCTGTCTACTGTCCTGTATATGAAGTGGCTTGGGAGGGACGACAGAAACCCCTGCTGTGCTGAGGGTGGCACAACTCAAAACTTCCACTCCCTTAGCTTAGGTGCTAGAAGGTGAGACTTCCTTCACTTGCCTCTACTCCTTTCTCTTTCCACGTGTAAATGACTAAAGAAGGAAAAGGAAAAAGGAAATTCCAGGTCATACTGAGGTGCACTACACTGAATAGATTTACAAACCCTTCCCAGTGCAACATTAAACTGGATTAGTCTGATGGATTTTTTTTTTTTTGGAGCTTGTGATACCCAGATTCAAATAGCTGCTACATTGTTTATCCAGCCACACCAGGATGGGAAGCATGGATTTGTAACTCTTATGAAATCAGCAGGTTGAAAAGGACAAGTTGATTAGCCAGTTTGCAGTACACTTTACACTTAGTAAAATAAACACACCAGCTGGGACTAGCTACCCTGCTAGCAAACATCCATATGCTGCAAAATTTTATAAACAAAGAAAATTGGTCATGTTTTTTCACTTTGGTTCAAAACTATATATATAATTTACTTTTTAAGCGTGTTTGCATTTTGAAGAGAAGTTGCAATGAGACAGAGAGCAACTGAAGTTAAAGCTACAGCTACAAACGTGAATAAGCAGCTGTCATGGTGTGTTGCAGTTCAGCACCAATCACAGTCTAAAAATAAGAGCCATAAACATGGGGATAAAAGCCCTAAACCCATAAAACATGGTGAAGTTTCTTAAGGGAACCTGAGGGAATAGGAACATATTTTCTTTTTCAGAAGACAAGGAAAAACAGGGACAATGAATACACCCTACTCTCTAAGGGCATGTCCAGACCTATCAGTATAGATGGTTTGGAGCCCCTCGGCCTCAGCAAAGTCCCACTCTACTCCAGGAGTTTTTTGAGGACAATGAAACATGCATTGCTAGATTTGTTCTCAAAAACATGAGTGATCTCCGTGAGTATAATCCACTCACACAGCCAAAATTTAACATGCTACATCACAGAACCCTTTTGAATAAGCAGGAGCATTCATTTGTTCCTGATTCAAACTGTTTTTGCTTAGTAACAATATCTGGTCACTCCTGACCACTTTGGAGTTCAAAAAGTTGTTTGAGGACAATGAAACATGCATTACTGGGTTTGTTTTCAAAAACATCAGTGATCTCCGTGAGTATAATCCACTCACACAGCCAAAATTTAACATGCTACATCACAGAACCCTTTTGAACACACAGGAGCATTCGTTTGCTCCTGATTCAAACTGGTTTTGCTTAGTAGCAATAACTGGTGACTCCTGGGCGCTTTGGAGTTCAAAAAGTTTCTTTCATGACATTAAATAACCAGCACAGAAGTCACACCCCATGTGCTTTCTTGCTCTCTGTCTGCTGGAGGCAAATGGCCCTATGGCCCTAGTGCAGATTGCTTTGAGAGGGCTGTTACCCCAGCCAGCTCAGCAGTGTGATAACAGGGCACTGGAAGTGAGTAATACACTGCCTCCACTCTCCCTGATTACCAGTTTTCTCAGTCATTACCAACAGCTCTAAGGGTTCAGGTAAAAGGGTGAAAAACAGCCCCTCAGCTGTGGGTCCTGTATCAATTTATACACATGAAACAACAGAGAGCAAGGGAGCTCGTAATCCATGTAAGTCACGGCCATGTCACAATCAATACTGTATAGTACAGGTGCATTGTTTGTCTCTCAAAGGCATTTTATCTCCCAAAGAACTCTTTCACTCTCTTAATCTCTTTTCCTTTCTTTTTTTTCCCCAAGGAAAAGAGAAATGCCTTAAGGAAAGCAAAAGAGGTCCCTGAAAATCCCATCACTTTTAGATTGCGCGTCAGTGGCAGACCAGATATACTTAAATCACAGCTCAGTGAAGCATGCATAAGGATCCATCCTGCTTTACAGAGCTCTTGCTCATGTCTATTCTCTTGCAACCTCCTATTCTACCCTCAGTTAGAAATCCTGTACAGTAAACAGAAAATTTCTAAACAATTGGAAATCCTGTACAGTAAACAGTAAACAAAAAGTCCAGTAAGCAACAGCCTAAGCTTTACCACTGACAATTCCTGAGAGCAAAAATTCCTGGTTTGCAACAATCCAGTGCCAATATCCTTGAAGAGCCTTGGTGTACTCAGGCAAAAAGTGAGTGACCCAACAGCCCCAAGATCTTCGATCTGAGCAGCTCCAAGGCAATTCTGCTCCAAGGTAATTCCCCTCTTCCAGAATGACAACGCTTGGCTTTACCCAAGTGAACCACAGAGATTCAGTATTGAATTACATCAATGTACATAAACACATACCATCATGCACAAGACATGATCCTCTATAGGTATGTCTACACTTCCAGGTGTAAAGTGGGCTCAAAAAACAGATGTAAGGGTGCCATTCCCCATGACTTCAAAGCTTTCCATCCACACTGGCATTTGTAGCTCAAATTTCCAGGAAAAAGGAAAAAGCTGCCCCTCACATATGTGCTGATGCAGTGGGAGAGTAACATGCTCTGCCCAGCCACAGCCTGCTCTGCCTAGAACACTTCATCAAGATTTGGGTTCATGCAGAGGTTGGGAATGGGCTCAGGCTGTCCTCTCTCAGAAGAATCATAAACAACCTGAATTCAAAGCTGCTACCACCACCACAGGTATTCATTGAGGATGGAAGGCATCCATCCACACGTGTTGGAGAATGGCCTCATACCCATGAATTTTTGATAGTGTAGGCATACCCCTTCAGAACATGCCTGGTCTCTTTGCTTTAGACAGTTACCCACTTACTACTTTAATGGTTTCACAGAGAACATCATCTGCCCGTTCACCTCTCCCTGTGACAAAAAATAGGTTTGCAGCATTCACAGCAAGAAGGAAGAAAATCCACTTTAGAAGTGTGCACATGCTCTCACTTGGTAACAGCCCCAAAATCTCCTTAGCTGTGCATCAGTATTGATCGTGCTTTAGCCCCCAACAGAGAGAAGGTTTGCTCCATCTCCTCAGTGCCAGAAGGTTTTGGGTTTTCTCCACGGGGAATTTCCTCCAAAGTGAGTCAAACAGTGCAGCCAGAAGAGCTCCAGAGGCAGGCAGGGAAAACAACCACCAGGCTGAGAGGAGTTTATTGGCTTCCGCTGCTTATGAACAGCTCGACAGCATGGAGTCCTCCAGGTTGGTGTATCTCTATAACCTTGACCCACCTGGAGATCCATGGTGTCGAACCATGAACTCATGAAGACAGCACTGCTCCCAGTGTTCATCTTCATCCTCATCCTCAGTGTGTCCAACACGGAATTGCTGAATCCTCTGCCAGTTCTTCTAGGACAGGCAAATTCCTTTGCTCCTTTTCAGCACCCCTTTTCCACCATTGTACAGTGTGATACACATTGGAAGAGGTCACACACACCTTTCCTTTCAGCATTTGGAAAATGGCAGCCGCTCTACACATTCCATATTCAGCACCCTCTGTATCAACTAGACCATCAAGGTGGAGACCTCCATCAGGAATTACAAAATCTGGGATTCCTTTCATGTCCTAACCATCTCTGAACAAGTCTTTGGGTGGCTGCTTTTGTTTTGCAGCAATGCTGAAGAATGTGAGTAACAATGAGAAATATATTCTGGTCAGCCAAGAAAGAGTAATAAAAGGAGAATGACAGGGGAGTTTTGAAAAGTCCCCTGTATCAAGGTAGGACTACTTAAGGCAAAGAGATCATTCCTCAGTATTTCTCAAAGATGACCTGAGTCTGAGTTGTGTTTCCAGTCTCAAATCACATGCTGGTGTCCAAGGAAGAGTACATGTTATGGTGATCATGGTCATCTTAGAAATTCTCCTACCATTTCCATTTCCAAGCACAGTGCCAATGTGCAAGCACAGTGTCATAAACTGTTCTTTATCTCCACTGACTCTGTACTTTGGTGCCTCTAATGAGACCTTGCTTGCAACTTATTATTTTCAAGCTTTCTGCCCTGCCCATTATTCTCCTACACTTTGGGTTTGATGTATAAGTAATAAATAGTCAGCGTGATGGCTATAGGACCTTTATGGAAAAGCATTAAGAAATCTCCTTTCTATGAAGGTTTAGATAAATTAATTTTGCTTAAAGACCAAATTTCAGCTGACTGCTTGACATTAATTAGCCTAGCCTTACAAAACTCCTGCAAGGTATTATATGAATTTTACAACATGCTATGCATTTTACAGATAGTTATGCTGAGGTTCACAGAAAGACTAAATGCCACATTATTATTTCATGCAAACAGCTGACCAGTGTGGTGATTAAATTATGTGGTGATGTATTCTTTAGCTTGCTTCACTGTGGAATGATAGCAGGACATCTTGAACAAATAGGCATCTATTTTGGAACTCATCTCTACTGATTAGTAACCTAGCTTTCTTAACTTTTCAGTGCCTATGCAAAAGCAATCTGTTTAAGCTGTGCTTGGATTCCCCCCTCCCCTTTTTTTTTTTTTTTTGACTGAATGATAATTACAAAAAAAAAGGAAACAATCACTCCAAAGGATAATTTCTGGAGACTTCATGTCCTATAGATATCTCTGAGGCTATAAATACATGAATGGAGACGCAGACCTTGAGAGCTAGACTTTGAATAAATTGTGTATCTGTACACAGAAAAGTGAACCACACAAGGAAAAGCAGGCACTAGAAAACCCCAGTACTTGTAGGTTGGCAGGTAGGTTTGCCATTCATTTTTCTGCCACCTAAATGGTTTTTCTTTCTTTTCAGGGGGAAGAGGCTGCAATTATTCACTGCTGATATGCAATGACAGTACATGGCAGCATTTCTTGGCCAGAGAAGACACAAAGACAAGATTCCTGCATGCCCCACCACTCTGCACAGGGGAGAACCACACAAACCCACCTGACTATGCAAAAGCCTGATAACCCAGGAAAAGCTTAAGAATAGACTTTGCACACATTTAGGCTCCTGTTCAACAGCACAGGAAAAGTTACTCTCTAATCTTCCCTTTTTCTAGAACCTTAAAAAAGGAACAAAAAAAGCAGATCTAACATTTAATATTGATATATAGGACACATTCTTAAAAACATATAAAGAGATGCCAATGACAATTCAGTTTTGAAAACTCCCCTGTATCAAGGAAGGACTATTTAAGGCAAAGAAATAATTTTGCTGCAGCTCACAGTTCATCCCTACAAAGATGTCTCACTGAACTGTCATGAAAGCGTCTGAATTAAAGAAATTTTTGGTTTCTGCAATGGATGTGTTTGGTGTTTATTTTCTCCTGCAATGTATTGGCATGATTTTTTGCTCGGAGTTAAAGTACATGTGCTAGAACTGAGAGGATTTAGGGATGTGTGTCTCTTCTAGCTGCTTTATCTTTACTTCAAATTGCAATGCTGTTTGTGCCATTAAACTTGGTTGCAGCAGAGATGCTGATGATGTCAATGCAGGGGCAAATAATGAGTATAACCAGAAAGGACAAATGAAATCTTAGTCTGCTTTCATGCACTTGCCAACAGTCATTTCAATGCACAGTAAATATATGCACAGTAATTCAAATTATGTTGATGACATACACTTAGTTTATGGTGAATAGTACATTACTCCCTGAGTTGCTGTGGGGAAATACATGGGATTCCTGCTTAGTAAGACATTATTCCTCAAACAGCCCAGCTGGAATGTGTGAACTGCTGCTGAGTAAACCCACAGAAATGTGCAAGACTGATAGGAAAACTAGCTCTTCTCAGAATGAAATAATGCTTCAAGATCTAACTGCAAGGAAAAAGAAAGTAAAAGACATAGAATCTGATACATAACTAAATTATAAGGCTGTGTTTCAGCAAGTTTTCTACAACTTATCAGCAGCCCTTTGATCCCTTTACTGGGTAATGGCACTGCAGATTTCTTGTTTTCTGTTTCATTTCCATCAAACGTGAATCTGCATAAAGTTTTACTAAAGAAATTGTCACGAGAAGATCTTCAATGAACAAGGATTGGGAGCTGCCAAAAGGTACTAAGGAAGGTGACAGGCAAATTAAATGTATATTCTGACCTTCCAGCATCCTTTTCATTTTCCCTTCCCTCTCCTGCCTCCTTCCCTGCCCAGGTAGGGCTGTAAGCCCATGCCTCAACCATGCTGCAGTGGTGACTGACAGCAATGATGCTAAAGCACTGTGGAAAGATTATTGATGTTGTGTTCTGTCAGTCTCCCTTATGATATTATCACTATAACAGCATATTTCACTGCACCACCATTAGGAACTTCCTGGCTGTCAACAACAGAGCGGAAGGATAAGGGTGCCAAAAATAAAAAAAAAAAAAAAAAGAAAAAAGAAAAAAAAAAAAAAAGAAAAAGAAAGTTTGAAATGTTCTTTGTTGGCACAAAAAATATTTAGATTTTGTTTCTACTTCTGTCAAAGTTCCTGGCTGGGGATCTGCTCCAAGGTTTCTTTAATGTGCCTGATTATACATATATAATTATATTATATTCTTTAATATTATCAATATTATATTCTTTAATGTGCCTGCTGATCACTGTCCAGGTCCCATCCAAGCAGAATTTTGACTCAACAGAGGAGGGGAGAAATCTCTTTTGCAGGTATCAAAAGATGACCTCATATCTGTGATTTCTGCTGTCCTCAGAAAGCAAAAAGGAATTTTAACAGAGTCAATTCTTCCCAAAGCCCATGAATACTGTTAGAGGTTTTTTGGTTTGGAGTTCAAATTTGTTGTTAGAATACTACAAAATAATAAAATATTATTAATGTACAATATGTAAAATATTAGATCTCAGCTGTCTGTTACTGCAAAATCTTTCAGTGATTGATTGAAAGGCATGTGAAAGACATTCCTCAAAGCAGATTTTCTTTTATTCCTCACTTTTTCCTTTAAACAGCTCTGGTTTGGGGCCTCTTTTAACATTACAAGGGCTGGATAAAACTACCTCTAGAGACCACTGGTATCACCAGCAGTAAATTACCAGCAATTGTGCTATTCTCTGAAATGATAATGAGCTGGATTAAAGCAGATAGAGAACTGCTACCCTAATACAACTTGGGTAATTAAATTTCAATATGTAGAATTCTATCTGGCATTGCAATGGGACACCATACTCCATTTCCTACCCTTTGATAAGGTGTAATTCTGCTAAATATTCTGAAGCAGCTGGCATATTTCAGCCCAAAAGTGTGCTGAATATGATGCATTAGAGAGTTTTTAGTGTACTGGAGTTGAATCAATTGGTAATATATTTTATTATTCCCTTAAGGTGATAGATAACATGAAAATGCAAACCATTTCCAGTAGTACTTGATTATGGAGAATCTAGCATGATTTTTGGGAGTGTTGAGCTCTAACACTTCCAGTGGAAGGCTATGAAAGCAAAGAGATTCCCAAAATCTCAGTAAATCAGCCTCATGGGCTTCCCTAAAATGCTACAGAAGACTTTCCTGTAATTACTGCTAGTAACATGAGGGAATGCAGTAGAGAAAAGATGAAAGCTCTGGACAGTAATTTTTATAATTATCAAGTGGAAGTTCCTGGGTAGAAGTTATAAGATGGATGTCCTGCTAAGTCAAGGCTTTTTCTGCCTATGTAAAGTTACTAGTCTAAGGATAATGTTAAAGAAATCAATTCATATTTGTATAAAATTTATGCCATGGTAGAATCTTTTCAATGTGAATTTGAGTTGAAAATTTCCACTAATTTTTTTAGAGGACTTGATCAAGACAGATACCTGTTTTATAAAGTTGCAGGCTTCTCTCAAGAATAAAAAAATTCATATCTCTTAGCATCTCTGGGGAAGTTTGTCTGTGCTGCTTCATTTTAATTTAGAATAAGATGTTGTCTAATACTACTTGGCCACAAAGGTGTAAGATGAAATTTTATGACAACTAGGAGAGAAAGAAGATCTACTTTGACCCTTGTGGAAACAAGATTTCTCCCAATCCAACTGTTTGTGAGCTGAGATTTCTAGATTTTTACCTAATGGGCAGAATTAATTTGATGTGAGCTGTGTGTTGTGTACTATTGAACTAATGAATAGTTGCTGATGGATATGGTATCTGCAGGGCATTTCACTCTGCTGAGTCACATAGTTTTTGCAGTATGTCAAAAATGAAATGATTCTTCTAAGGGCCAGCATTTTTTCTGAAGACAAACAAAGACCAACTTGCAGCTAAAATCTTTTTAAGAGACAGAACAATCCATCATTTCAGACACGATTTTGACATTAGCCAATATCTCAGCAACTGACCATGCAAACTGCCTGTCCCCAAGTACTGCCACGTGCCCTCTTCCATCCAAGAGTTATAATCAATACTGAAATGATGAACAGCTTGCTATAATTGCTTTAATTGCCTTATTAAACCCAGCAGCTCTCTGATAAGTGCAGGAGGTTATTGTCCTGCTTTGCTTCAACTGGGCAGCCTCACCTCGAGTCCTGTGTGCAGTTGTGTGTGCCACAATAAAATAAAGATACAAAGCTGTTGGAGAGCATCCAAAGGAGAGCACCAAAAATGATGAAGGGCCTTGAGGGGGAGACATACAAGGAGCAACTGAGGTCTCTTGGTGTGCTCAGCCTGCAGAAGAGACTGAGGGGAAACTCACTGCAGTTACAACTTCCTCAAGAGGGGAAGAGGAGGGGCAGGCACTGATCTCTGCTCTGTGGTGACCAATGACAGGACCCAAGGGAATGGCCTGAAGTTGTGTCAGGGAAGGGTTAAGTTGGATATTAGAAAAAGATTCTTCACCCAGAGGGTGGTTGAACAGGAACAAGCTCCCCAGAGAAGTTATCACAGCAAGAGTTCAAGAAGCATCTGGACAATGCTCTCAGGCACATGGGGTGATTCTTGGGGTATCCTGTGCAGGGCCAGTGTCGGAATCCAGGACATTCCTCTGGAGGCCCTGGAGGACTTGAGACCCTGGCAGGGGGCTCAGAGACCTTGGCACAGAGTCACAAACACCTGTGCCTTTGATTTTAGCCCATGGAAAAAGTTACCAACTTTGTGTGAGGAGTTACAAGCCACAAGGGTTTGAATAGAATGATAGTGAATTTATCACAGGGTGAAAAAGTAGATTTTTGGGGTTTTTTAGAATGGGGGTTCAAGAGGCAGGATGAAGGAATCTGGGTGTGTCCTGTCTTTCTTCTCCTCCTTCTTGTCCTCCATCTTCTGCTGTGATGGTGGCACTTTTGGATTGGTTTAGAGTAGAGACACACTGTCTAACATAGGTGATATGTATTGGAAAATTATTGTAAATAAAGTACACGTAGTTCGTAGTATAAAAAGATAACACCACCCTGAGGGTGGTCAGTGTGCCATGAGCTGATCTGCCAGACAGGGTCAGAAAAAGAATGTAATAGATAAGAGAAAATAAACAACCTTGAAAACCAGAGCTAAGGAATCCCAACTTTTTCTTTGGTTACGGGTTTGGGAAAAAATCCTCTTTAATTCCTTGGGAGCCATTTCAGCAACAACAAACCCGAGAGGCCAGGAGCTGGGCTTTGGTGATCCTTGTGGGTCCCTTCCAACTCAAGGATATTCTATGAGTCTATGATAACTCTGTGGCAGAAGCCAAGAGAAAACACACAAGTCTGAAAAAGTTTCATCTGCTCCAAGGTGTGCAATAAAGAAATCACCATTTTGAAACACTTGCTCATGAAATGTGTCCATAAAAATGGAGAGGAGAATTTGAGTCCTGAAGAGTGTTGCACAGGACAGTATGCTAAAACATTACCAGAATTACCTACAGGAATATCAGAGGCTTCAGTCATTAGAGAAATTTGCTTGAAAACTAAGAGACCACCATTTTTTCCACCTAAGAGACAATCTTACCCCAGTCCACAGGAGGTCATTCCCATCAGGGATTTAAATCAGAAACTCTTTGAAAAAGACTCCTACTGGCTGTACCATTATACATTGAAAACAAATAGCCTGCTGAGCTTTGCCTACAAAACCTTGCCTCTTTGATGAGTTTAGCTTCTGCTGTGAGGAACATGGGATGTTTTAATCTTGATCAAATGGGCCAAGGAACACCTTGATGTCCCTAGCATTTTCAAAAGAGATTATCTTTCACATTCAGATTTTTAACTCCTTGCCAGCTCCCTCCTCAGTGTGCTAGTCATTTGCTTAATGCCAAAGAATGAATCATCTAAGCACTGAAAAATCTCAAGCACATCACAAGCCATTTCTTGCACTAAAAGGCTGAACTTCCATTCAAGATAGTCATGGTATTTACACAAATTGCACTCTACCTCTTACAGTATTAAAAAATTAGCCTGGCAAAAGTAGTCTTTTTTCATACTGCTGTTTTATCACTGGGCTTTAGGCAGGGCATCAATCCTCACAAGTAGGGGATAATTTTTCACAGGAGTGTAACCCTGGTGTCAGAAAACCCAGTATTTTCACAAGGGTTCTGATCTATTAAGAACTGAGCACAAGCTTTAATAGAAAGCAACATCTTGCCTGAAGAGTGGCTTTAATAAGACTTTGGTGTTTTATTTCTAATGCTACTTTTGGTGTGTGTTTGTCTGCTTGCTTGTTTGTGCAATGGGTTTGTGCAGGTTTGTGTGTTTGTGCAAAACTCATGATGCCAGAAGGAAACTGATGAGAGTGAAAGGTAAGAGAGCACTTTTCATTCTCTTGTGTCCCAGCCTTGTGTTTCTGCTGCAATGCCAAACTCAGGAAATTAGATAATCTTCAGGGAGACACTCTGCTTTGCCAATATCTGAAAGCTCCTAAACTCTGTAAGTCTGCTACACATCACTCGTGACAGGTCACAAAGAGAAAGAGCACTGACCAAAGAGAGAGAACAATCTGAGGGACAGCGGCACCACCCAATAAAACTCAAATGCTGCTTACTACACCATACATTACATGAAAAATGGATATACAGTGTATTATCTCTTCTCCTGTCACTGACACTGATCAAACTAAACAAAAAATCAGACATTTCTCTTAAAGGAAAGTTGCTCTTTCAAAACAGAAATATCTCCAGCAGGATGTTCTCATTTTGAGATGGGCTTGCTTAGAGATCTAACTTTTTGGTTTGGCCTGTTTTTCTTATGGTTTTCCTACTCTGTAATAATTTTGTCTAAAAGCTAAAGGGGAAAGACAGGCAGGCAGAGAAATCTTGTATTAAAGGATAAACTGATTAAAATGAAGAAAACGAAATTACATTAAAGGGCTGTGATGTGTTGCAGGACAAAAAGAAAAAAACCACCACCAGCAGAATAAAACCCTGGAAGATGAGGGGTTTATTACTTTTTGCTTTCAGAAAATGATGATTGCTCTTTGGACCAGTTGAAACATTGCTTTAGAAGAGCTGATTTTTCCCAGGTAAATGGAATGAAATCTGATTTTCTCTTTTACTACTGAAGCTCACAAGAAATATGGTATTTTTGGAACAGGCTGCTGTGCATATCGGAGGTAACTGGATAGAACAGCTCAGTAAAGCACACAAAATCAGGAAAAAAAATTTAATTTAACTCAGGTCAGTGTGCACCAACATAAAAATCAGAGCAGATATCAATTGCTTCTGCTATTTCTTGTTAATTCTTCGAAGAACTGCACTGCACAGAACCAGTTAAGTAATACCAAGAAATAGTTTGCATCTTGTCAGAAAGCAGGTGGTAATTGACAGTAAGCATCCTCATGGTAATACCCTGGAGAAAGAGACTCTTTAAAGATATTTTGGTTATCCTTAATATTTTTGGGCTTTTTGCTATCCCAGACTTTAAGTAATTTTCCAGACTTCTTGCTGTAATAAAGGCAGAATAATGTGTCATATAGAAGTGATATTTACCAGCTGCCAGGTAATTTCCCAACACAGCTCAAAGCTGTTCTCCTCAGCTGAAGGCTTCCTGTAATTCTGTGTGGCTTTTCATATTGCCCACAAACTCCAGTTTTCTTGTGATCTCTTTTCCTTTCCCAATTAAAAGACAGAACTACTTTTTAAGCCGTTTCAGGGTAAAGTATAAGACTTGCTCCTGGATAAAAGGATGCCAGCTGCAAGCAGCCATAGATGACAAAAAGATTTCTATTCAAACATCAGCATTAACAAGGAAAAGTCTCCTTCTGAAGAATGCTACTGAGTTGGAGCAGCAAGCAGGGCTTTCCAATTAAAGATTTTACTTCTTCAAAGCCTTTCAGGAGTTTTTTGAGTAACACTTCAAGGAAATCCACACAGATATGAAAATAAGATATGAAAATAGGAAGAGAATAATAATACTAGTAATAAGGAGAAAGATAAAAGAATAAGATGGTTTCTTTGTGGGTTTTTTTGCTGTCTTTGTTTATAAATATGTCTATAAATTATCTTCTAGTGTAGAAAAAAAAAGAAAATTGCAATTGTTAAAATTATAAAGAACAGAACTGTCTTTTTGTTTTTATTTCTAAAGCAGCCTGGGTTTTGAGAATAATTTATCTTCCATCTTTACAGCTGAAAGATGCTTTTTTTAACATCAAGGGACTGTGACTGAGACAAAACCCACTCTCTGCCTGCTCTGCTGGGGCACATGGTGAGCTGCCAGGTGACAGAGATGCTCAGAGAGGCACACACAAGCAGGTGTGTGTTTTATATCCAGGGGTCTGGAAGCACCCTGGCTCCAGAGCTCTGCTAAGGCAGCTTGGCACAAGCGAGGCAGACACATGTGGCTCTCATGTCTGCCCCAGGCACAGGCTGCCCTTCGGGGCTCTTTATCAAGTCCCTCATGCAGGAGGCCTTTGAAGTCTCTCTGCAATTGCCAGTCTCTCCCAATTTAGTGTTCCTGGCGTTATTGAATTTGGGGGCACTGCTGGTAGGTGACTGTGCAGGTGTGAGGGTTCTGGGGGCAGCCAGGCAGAGGCTGTTTGTCTGCTCTTCATCTGCTGCCTCTCAAAAAATTGCTGTTACTGGTAGCTGGCAGGGTGGAGGAGACACTGCTCTTATCCTCTTCCTGTATCCAGATATTCTTAAAAGAAATACAAATTCAAGGGCTCTGACGCTGCAGCGTGGCTGGGGTCAACCTGCTCCAAGCACTGTGGAAATGAGAAATACCAGTGGGTTTGAGGCTGGACTCTTTTTTGCCAGCATCTACCAATGGATATAATGGAAACTCACAGTAAAATGCACCAAGCTGGCAGGCAAGTTATAAATTATCCTGGGATAGATCTCTTTCAATCACTCTGCGTGACAGGAGCTGGAATCCCAAAGCCCTTCACGCTGGTAGAATAAAAGAGAGGCAGAAAATGAAAATTAAGTTGGTACTGTACCTTCTAGAGAATGCATTAAAAGTAAAATAAAAATCAAGCCCCGCATTTGTGAAGCAAATTCCAGCTACTTTAGTCGGTTTTAGAATTCCCTCTGTGACACTCAGAGCCTGCAAAGGATGGGAGGAGAAGATTGTGCCATCTCATTTACTCTGCAAATGTCTCTACAGATGAACATACAGGGAATTAGATATCAGGTGGGGAGGTGGAAAAGAGAAAGCAGAGGCAGGAAAAAAAAACAGGAAAATCCCTGTGTATGAGTATTAAAACAAGCTCCTGAAACATGAAAAGGATGAATGGAAAAGGATCATACACCAGGAGTATAACAGAAACACAAAAACAAAACAAAAAATCCAGACAAACCCCCCCAGAAAATAAAAAAGCAAAAAACCCCAAAACTAGTGAATTAGGTAACATAATCAAACTCTTTGTGAACCCCAGCCAAAAATGTAATCTAGCTTAAGAAAAATGGGTAAGGAGGAAGACAGCTGGAGAAGAAATGACTGACAGCCAAACAGAGTTTAAAAGACAAACAAGAGTTTGGCTTAGAGCAGTGGGATGTATCCATCCCCAATCTATTTATCTAAAACAACTATCTTTGCTAACACTGTTCATTTCTCAGTCACCTGATCTGTCTGTGATTTGCTGCAAGGGTACAGTGGTTATCTCAGATTGTCTTCTAAATCCATCCCTTCATCTTTAAATTGCATTCTCCATGGAGCAAATATTGGGAACTATTGTGATGTTTTGTATTTATTTTCCTGTATATTTTCTATACAATAAAGATAAGACACACATTAGTGCTCACTTTAGCTCAGAAGAGAGAGGCATAATTAATTGGCTTGGAATCGTGTTTAAAAAACTGTGTAAGCTAGATAATTTTACTGAGATGGAATTTTTTTAAAATATCTAGCCAAAAAAGAGTTTCCTCAGTGTTATTTACTGCAGTGCTATGGTCTGTCCTCCCAGGCTCCTCCAAGTCTCCATGTGGTAAAAGAAACTGAACCAGGTGACAATTTGAAGGAATTGCCTGGTAATCAAAGCCCTGCCACAAACTGTGATCTCATTTCATCCCAAAAAAGCACTGATGTTTTATGGTGATATTGATAAAAAGGCAATCATCCTGTAGGACTTTCAACAGGAAAATATGGAACAAGGATTGCTTTCAAACTCGTATCTAACTTGCTCTTTGCCTACTTTGCTCAAACATATGAAGAGCCCACAGCAGGCGCAAAAAAAAGTATTTCTGTTCAAAGTAGCAAATGAAGTCAGTTCTAAGAAATTCTCCTAGTGGCCTAGTCACAAAAAAGAAAAATAAAAACCAACTAAAACCAACCAATAAAAAAAATTTTCAAAATTTAAATGGATCCAATCCAACCAGATACATATTCTATTCTCCTGTAGAAAAATAACAAATTTTTAGGTCACAAACTTATCATGTAGTGGGCTACATCACTGTAGTAAAAAGTATATTTTTATAAAACAAACTACCATTGTCTCCTCAGGCTTATATCTCCTCATTCTCCTTTTCTCCACTAATTAGATTTGTCATTGTATTTGGTTTCTTCACATACACCTTGCACATTGCTGAGCTGGTACTTTGATCCCTCAAAACAATATTAACCAAAACATTCAGAAGGTTCTTAAAACTTTGTTTAAAAATGAAAGAAATTAAAGGCAAAGAGTTTCAACAAGCTGTGGAAACCTGAGAATATGGATTTGCATTTCTTTTTTTTTTTTGCATTCCTAATGAAGCAATTAGTAGTTTTCATTGTTTTGTTTATTTTTAATCTTGGCAGATGTTTTCCACTAGAATTTTAGCTAATAGAAAATCAAATATTTTACTGAGGAAACCCTAATAAATTTATTAAAGCAATAACTTTCTTGAGCTTCTGTAATTTTTGGCAGTCATTGCTTTTTATTACAAATAAATGGCAGGTACTGACAGTTGGAGCTGTTCTTTTTTTTATCTTCCTTTCCCAATAGGTCTTTTCTTGTTCTTAAGCATAGGAAATTACTGAATCTGAAAAGAAATAAACCCTCTCTGCTCTAAAATACTGGTTTTCATTAGAGACAGCAGTAATTCTATAATATACATACTAATAAGGAAGTTCAATACGTAAAGAAATACTATAAAGACTGAAAATGAAAGAGTAAGACTGTTTAGAAAGAAGACTCAGTCAGAAATGGAAAGCTCCTTGCAAATATTGTGTCAGCTCAGAGTCTTAAAAATTCATTAAGGAATGTTAAGAGAAAGGGTAAAAAAATCACTAAAATGGTAATACTTCATTCTACATCTGGACTTTCATGAAGCAAACCTGGGGAATTTTTTTTTTTTTTTTTTTTTTTTTTTTTTTTTTGGTTCCTGTTATTGCAATGAGACTTCAGCTTAGCCTGGTCTGTTCAGGACAATTATCCAGTCAATGAAAGGTTAACCTAAAGCAGCACTGGGACATTCCTTTATTGTAAAATATGGAGTCAATATTTTGTCTTCCACTGTCTGTGCGTCAACATCCTGGCTAATGGGACTGGGGCACAAAACTTCAGCAGTGAAGAGCAGTGCCAGATCGTAACTATAACCCAACCAGACTGCTCTACAAACCCAACCAGACTGCTCACTGCCAGCTCTTACAGTGAGCCCACCTTGAATCCCTGCAGATTTTCTCATGCTTGTACAGGTGCCCTTCCATCCTGCATGTTTCAGAAATAACAGTTCCTGTGCTGTGCCATGGGCAGCCTTCCTGTGCAGAATTACAGCACACAGGTGGGAAATCAGAGCTGGATCTCTCCTTCACTGTTTGGAGACAGACAATGAGAGCTCCTCATTCCCAGCTCAGCACTCAAATCCTGCAGTAAATGCCTGTTACTCATCCTAATCTCCCAACTTCATCTGAGGGACCACTTGTGAGAGTGGCAGTGTCCAAAGCGTCAGCAGGAGAAAGAAGAGCACTCACTCAACCCAAACTACAAACACAGAGGCTGCTTTAGAGATGGCAGCCACTCAAAAAGTATAACCCCAAGCACTTGGCTGTTTGCAGAGCACAGGGAGGATAAGCCAGCCCATGAGTTTGTGAGCAAAGCTGCAAATGGGGCTCAAGTTGCCTCCAAACACAACTTCTATAAAGCAAACCTGGGCATGCTGTGCTGGCTGTGGAAATAGGAGGTCTAACTGTTATAGGTGTTGCTAAAAAAATCAGTTATTGTTTTACACATAAATCTTAAAATCAAAACTAATTCTTGATCCTAAAGAGATGGCTTTACCCCCATGGAAAAGTCAGTATGGAGCTCTGCTCTCAACACAAACACTTAGCAAAGAAAGATGCAGCATTCAGGGAAGAAACTGTCTTTACCTGCCTTCTGCTCCAGGCATTTTTTTACTGCTCTCTTGAAATCTGAAAGTCCCAATGACATACTGCTGAAACCCTTAGGTGTTACAGAATTTCTGGGAATAAGATTTTTTTTTTGACGGTTCTTTGGTTGTTTTTTTGTTTTATTTTTTTTTTCTTTTAACTGGTAAGTAAATTAATGAAAGAAAACTTTAAAAATTCAGTATTGCAGTATTTTGACCACTTGTATGATTAATGTCCAGACCTGATTAAGGAAGCAGTTTATGTTGATCACACTGCATGGAAACCCTATCACAGTTTATCCTGCCTTTTGATCTTCCTGAGTTCATTTCCCCTCAGTCCCACTGCAGCATGGACCTGTAAAAGCTCCTCTGTAATTCTCAACCTCTCTGCTGCTGCTCTACAATAAAGATACCAAAAGTATAAAATCAGATTTTACTTGAAAAAATGTTGGCAAGTAAATATTAAATGTGATCACAGCAAGGAGATTTATAAAATAAGTGGATGGCTGGTATTTATTTCAGATCAAGATCTCCACCAGTCAGGAGCTGGGAAATAAAAACAGTTTGTGACAGGCAATAACCTGTAGTGATGGTAGAGCAGCCCTTGTAATGAAGCTGCAATCACTCTTCTGATCTCCTGCTGCCTTGTTTCCTTCTCTTCCTTCTTGAGGAACTGGCACTTCCAATCTCTTCTAATTCTCCTGATTCTAGCCTTTGATTTATGCTGCTCTGGCTATTGTACATCCTGTCAGAGGAAGGAGGAGTTCAGCCTTCGAGGTGGGAAGAGAGGCAGCAGTGACAGAGGGTGAGTAAGAACAGAGAATAATACCAGCCGTTAGACAATGCTGATGGGTGACGTATGAGCCTGCCTGGCTCTGTAATTATACATAATATTTTTCCTTCAGTCTTGGCTGATGTGAACAAATACAATGTACCACCACCCCCCCAACACCCTGGGGGAAAGAAAAAAATAAAAGGAAAAAAAGAAAGAAAGCGCCATGTAAAATTATAGTCCAATAATAAGAGCATGGTGCTGAACTCAGGGTCAGGACATCTGGGTTCTGGCCCCTTGGCATCAGCATGAGACTAGACAGAACACATTTATTCTTCCCGCTGCCTTTGTTTACTCTGATGCATTGAAATAGATTTCTAGAAGCTCTGCTTTTGCTAACAAAGTACAACAAATGAAGAACAGACTCTTTAGAAGTGACGTCTCAAATAGAATTTATCTAACCCTGCCACTTATCACACTTGGCTGTCTATTTACAGGTCCCTGGGGCCCTGTGAGCCTCCCATGCTCTTTTTGGGCATTTTTTAATGGCTCTGAGACATTTCTGAAACATAAGAACTTCCAAGTAGGTAGACATCACTAATGCCCCTATTCAAGAGTACAGCAATCACAAGTTGACTTTTATATATACATATATATCTCTTTATATACACATAAATATATTATATATATATAAACTACATTAAATTATGTATTAAATAAATAATACTATTATTCACTATAAAATACCATATAAAATAAGAGCTATATTTAATTATTTGAAAATCAATTTTCTCAATAATCAACAGCCTTTTATTAAGTAGAAGTATACCTCAGTAATCAATGTAAAATCAGGCACATGAGGTGTGATAGTAATTTTAATCATAGATACCACTAGTAATTTTAACCCTACTTGAGAGTGATGTCTATTTCCACATGCTTGACCAATACTTCTTAAAAATGCATTACATTTCTTAGTTCAGCAGCTGTCTATATTCTGCTGCTTAACAGTAAGAAAGTCACTGAGCAAAATATACTTTGATATACTTTGCAAATATTTTCAAATGTGCTGCCCTGTATTTTCAGCATGTGTGAACAGGTTTTCTGTGTAAAAGAGGAGATGCTAACAAATGTGGGTGAAAAGCTAATGAAAGATTTTGCAGTCTTTGCTCAGACTAGATACTATTTCATTCCTTTAGTATTTTGTGCCAGATCCAGGGACTATCACTCACAGTATGGAGCAGTTGATGTGACAAACATTTCTGGGGTGTTTGTTCAGTGGTGAAATACAGCCCAAAGCAAATAAAAGAGCAGTTGCCTCAATCCTAAAATGAGCAGAAGAGACAGCAGGTAGTATAAAAAAAGGCAGTGCTAAAGCAGCAGAAATGTCATAAGACAGGAATCCCTTTGCTTGCTGAGCAAGGTTTTGCAAAGTTTTCAAGAAAGGAGATGATGGAGCAGCCAATGCTGAAGTGAAGGAGACCATGAGACAAAAATTAACTTCCCAGGGAAACCAAGTCTATTTTAAGATCACACATTTTCCTTGGGACACACAGGTTTGCACTGTTGGAGTGGACTGAACTCTGTGCCTCTTCCAGGATGGAGGAAATGCAGCAGAGTTTCTGTCTTGGTGTGGATGCAGTCCTGGTGTACTCAGGGAAAATGTGCCCAAAGGGAGTTTCTGCTGCTACCCACCATGTAGACCTGCAGTTTAATGTCTCTTTAAACGCACTTGCCTTTAAAAAGACAAGTGGATGATGCAGAATAATGCTAAACCATCACAGATCAGTGTTATGTTCACAGGTACTGAACCAAAAGATCCTCCTGCAAGGTGTGATCAAGAACAGGCTGAGGTATGTATTCAGCCACCAGTGATTTGCAATAATTATCTGATGTGGGGAAAGGAACGATAAATACAACCCCTGCTGAACAGCCCATGCCTTTAGGTTTGTCCTTTCTCTAAGATATTTCTGGTTTGCCGTCTCTCCCTTCAGCTGGAGCCCTCCCTAGAGCAAAAAGGAGCAGCTCTTGTCCAGCCTGTCCAGAGAACCTTCAGCTCCTTCCTCCAGATATCAGGCCATTCATTTAGAGGTGGGAAGCTGCTTCACATGTGTTAAGTGAGCAGTCACACACAAAGAGTACCAAGTTCTCAATACTGAATGTGAAAAGCTTTAAAGAATGTCTTGGCCTTGACATAATAATTGAAACTATTAATCAGACTGTGAAGCTTAGCCAGCACACTTGCAGATGTACAATTTAAAATATAGGGGGGAAATATCCAGTGGACAAATTAATGACAATTAACAGATTGTTCAGCATAGGTCATTTTATTTTCAGTGATCTGAAAGCAAAAGAAAGCATCAGCTGTCTGATGAGACCAGTGACTGATGAGCCCCAGACTGAGGGGATGTCTGTGCTCAGAAAAGCCCATCCTCACACACAGCCCTCTTGGAGGCTGTTGGGAAGACACAATTTCTCTCACAAGCCTAACAACTTTTTGTGTCCTGCCCTCTCTTCCTCTTCTCTGCCCTGAGAGGGCAGAGATAACAGCCGGACAACCCCTCACAAGGGACAGACTGCAAACTGCTCAAAACAGCCATGTGATCCTGCAGTGAATGTGCAAAATCAAGAAAATCAGCAGCTCCGTGTGTGAATGGGGCTGGATGGGTGATCATAACTCATTGACTCAAAGACTCAAACAGCAGACAAAGTCATTTTGTGACTGACAAGGCTGTGTCTTTGAAAAGAGTGATGAGAAGTGCATGTTGGAAGGAAGAGGAGTATGGAGGGTGGAGGAGTAAAAAGGAAACTGAACTGAAGAGTTCTCTCTTTTCAACCTGTTGGATGAAGACCAAAGAGAGAAAGTTTCCTCTCTCTTCTCCCAGTCCAAAACAGAGCAGTGCTTTCCATATAATAATAAATCTTTAACTTTTTTTAATAAAAATGTTGCTCTCTCAGTTAGATGTTTAATTAGAATAATAACAGATTATTAAAAGTAAACGTGGGACAGCTTTGGCAAAATCTATCCATAAAGGAAAGAAGTGTTTGATTTTCAGATTATTTCTCCAATTAATCCTTTCATTCCTCACTGTGGAAGATAACATAATCATCAATGTATAAATAGTGATAGGAGCAACGGCATGTACTCTGTTGTGGAGGGGTTCTTACAGAATTTTTTTTTTCTTTTAGCCTTGAGGGACTGTAGGTAGTCATTTCAGCAAGCAGCAAAAGAAAAAAAAAATAGATTTTGTACCAAATTCCAGGTATTTCTGAGCTGAGGGAGCTGGTTCTGCTCCTGCACCATTCAGCCTGCAGGATGCACCCTAGCCCAAATGACAATTTCCTACAGGAACACAAATAGCTCTGTCATTGTTTTGTTAATTTACCTGAGAATGCTTATCTAAGCAAAGATCAGCTCTCATTTTCCTCACTGTGCAATTCAATTCAGAGTTTAAGGAATGGTGGGAGATCAGACAACGCGCAGTCCTCCTCCCTTTTCCCTGCTGAGACATGCCCACCACTTCAAAGCAAAGACAGCGATGTTCTCACTTCCTGGCTAATCGATTCCACCTCTAAAAAGGACTGACACCTCAGCAGCACTGAGGGGTGGCTGGAAACACACCTTGCCTCCTACCCGAGCAGAGTACATCTGAGTTGCTGTCTTTTAGCACCTCTCCTCCTGCTCTCATAAACACCCGCCGAGCCGCAGCTTGTGCAGCCCTGGTGTCAGGGGGAAGGCGCTGCCAGCTGCCAGGGATGCATTCGGCCCCTCCTGAGCGCCCAGCGCGGCTCATGCCCAGCAGCGAGAGCCCCGGCACTCAGCACACACGCTGATCCTCTCACACCACGGCAGGGAGCACGAGCAAGAGACGGCAGCCTGCACAATCCCTGTGTCTGCGCTCGCTCGGTGATGCTCTGTGCCCTTTCTGTGTCCAGCGTGCTGTGGGAGCAGCTGGGCTGTGCACAGCCTGAACCCCACCAAAGCCCACCTGTTAGAGAAGAAAGTTAAAGAAGACTGGCGGAGAGAGCTGGCATGACGACCACAGGAGGCTTCTAGGTGGCCTCTACAAAACTAATTATTACCCAGGAAAGGGTGATAATTACTCCTTAAGGCTGCAGTGCAGGAACTGGCTTCATGGCAGAGCACAGGAGGTTGGAGAGATGAGGGTGTTAGCATAACAAAAATATTTTGCTGTGATCCCTAACAATTAGTAGACCTTCCAAATAAGCAAGTGATTCCTCTTTATTAAGTTATCATCTCTATGTTTTCAGTTGCAAAAAAATTTCTTCTTTTCTGGTTGTTGTGCTTTTAGTTTTGTTCCTTTGTTAAAGAAGCAATAATGTACAATAAATAAAATGTTGATCTGGAGCTATTCATGTGAAATAAATAAATTATTAAAGAAAAAAAGAGTGAGAGCTCTCCTGGGCTTTTTGCCTTGTTCTTTTTGTTGTATTACATCAACACCACTGCCAGAGGGTTAAGAAATATGTTTAACCACAGCTTCCTCATGCCTTGAAGGAAAGGGCTGAAGACCTTTTTGTTTGTTCCATCTCCTCAAATTGGAATGAAAGTGAAATTGAGAACTTTTCACCTGCTAAGGTGTGCAATCAGAAGTCTCTGAGCCTCCCAGCTGACTCAACCTGAACATATCCAAAGAATATCAGAAAATGCAGAGGATGCATTTTTCCTTTGCTGTAGGTATTTGTTATGCTGTCATCCTTAGCACAAAATCAAGGCACCTTCAGCTGGTCCTGCCCACTGACCTGCACTGAGGAAACTTGAGGTTCCCACTCTTAAACAGTGGAGAGAAGAAAGGTGCAGAGAGGGCAAGGGGCTCATTCTCATTCAAGTCATAGCATCAAAGAACATGCTGATGGCCAGAAGATCCCTCTTGAGAGAGAGTGCTCAGCCTGCCTGTGCCCCAGGAAAAGGTGATTCAGACAGTCTGCAGTGGGACTGACTCTTTAGAAACCACCCTTTTTGTCCACAGCAGCCAGAGCCAATGACTCTCCTGTCACAGACATCTTTTATGAAAAATCCTTCCCTTAGGATTTTACCCCCTGAGAAGCTGAGAGGCCTCAGGAACAAAATGCAAACAATGGTTATCTGCTGCTGTGGAATGCAACAGGTGCATCTGTGATTGGTTCATGTTGGTTGTTTCTAATTAATGGCCAATCACAGTCAGCCGGCTCAGACAGAGAGTCTGAGCCACAAGCCTTTGTTATCATTCCTTCCTTTTCTATTCTTAGCTAGCCTTCTGATGAAATCCTTTCTTCTATTCTTTTAGTATAGTTTTAATGTAATATATATCATGAAATAATAAACCAAGCTTTCTGAAACATGGAGTCAACATTCTCATCTCTTCCCTCAACCTAAGACCCTTGTGAACACCATCAAACTCTCCCTGAAGAGCAGCACATTTGATATCTGGGCTGCCACTGTATTCCCAAAGTGGGTAAATAAAACTGCTGCTGCTGGTTTGTGGGGCTAAGTGCTTTCTCTCTGCAGCTTTGCACCTGCCTTTCCCTCAGGGAAACCTTCCAAAGTGTCTTGTAGTAGTTTTAGTTAGAACCTGGCCAAGTAGGACAAAAAATTTCTGGTGAGCAAAAAAAATAAAGCAGGCTAAGCATTGTCCAAAGAGGGCTCACCTGATGATTCTGGCTGCAAAAGCAACTCTCCCTAAGCCAGAGTTCCCACATTTCTCTCTCAGAAGTGTGTGGCAGCAAAGGGAACAGGCACACAGTGGTTCCACCACCCCAGCATAAATTGGGATACCATCCCATGTGTATCTGCCTGTGTCAGCAGTGCCAGGGCTCAGTGGAAAGGTTCTTACTCTCCAAAGGCCTATTGGATAATTTGCAGATGGAATAAAAAGCAACTGAGTATTTGAAAGATAATATATCATTCATTTCTTTCTATGGATGCCCAAATTTAGGTATGTTTAAGGGCAAGTTTAGTGCTGACTGTTCCAGAAATCCTGCCAAACACTTTAAAAATCTAAACAGGAAGAGCAGACAAAGCTTGTGGGAATGAAAATGATATTTTATTATATTTCCATGTTAGAAGCTGAGGTACAGGAGGTTACTGAGCTTGTCCAAGGCATGTCAGCAACCTGTGGTGAAACCAGGAACTCAACGTTTGTCACAACCTTTTGAAAGTACTAAAAAGAAAATGACTCCTCATTTTTTTAGCTATGTGTCATTTCCATACCCTACTTTGATTTTTAAGAGGAATTGAAGACAATAATGTGGAATATTAATTGTCAAATCTGTCTTTTAGAAAGGATGGCAGTGCCTGACTTACCTGGGCTTTTTTAAACCTGATATTTTGCATTTCCCTGTGCTTCAAAGTAGGAGATAAACAGTCTCACTCTTTGCTAAAGAAATAGAGAGAGATAGTTACAGGCTTTCTTCAGACAAAACATAACAAAAGCTTTTGTTCAGCTGCTTTCTTTTTTCTTTCCTTACTTTTTTTTCCCCAATTGTGTACTTTTGGGATTTTTCCCCTTTACTGAAGCACATAGCAAAATAATTAATAACAGTAGGATATTTCTTGCAGGAAAGTGCTTCTGATGTCAAAACCTTTCAGTAAAAATCCCTACATTTACTCTCAGTGGATCAGATTGTGGAAATGACTAGCAGACATCAAACAGACATTTTTAATGAGAATTTAACAGTGAGCCCTTCATGTATTCTTCTAGTGGCAATTGAGTGTGCTGGCTATCATAAATGTCAAAAACAGAAGGGTAACTTATTTTACCTTCCTTCTTCCCCACTTTTCTTCATATTTAAGAGCCTTCTATGTTTGGCTAAAGGAAGAGGCTTCACAACCAAGATTCCCTGTTTAAATTCTCAGTGTTAGGGCTCAAGGTCATACTGAGAAGGCATGACTTTGCCAGGTTAAATATAGCACTTTGGTGGTGGCCTCTCCTTTCCTGTCACTCATGCTCTGACAGCTTTCATCAGCTGAATATACACTGCTAGAAAAGTGAAATTATGTGGGTGAAAGAGGCCAGTAATGGATCAGGGGATCAGTTTGAGCATGGAAAAGCAACAGCAGAGAAAACATCCCTCTTTTACTTCTCACCAAGGTCTGGAGCAATTGCAGCTTCAGTACATTTTTGTTGGAGGGACACTGAACATTTTTGCTTCTCCTCCTTTCCTGAACAGAAACTTTCCCACTAAGCATCTCCTAAAGGCTCAATTTTCCAACACTCCAGTGCAAAGAAAAGCCCTGTGTATGGAGTCTGATCCTTTTTTTCATTTGGCAGCACCACAGCTGAACTTCACTATCTGACAATCTGCGGGAAGCAAATCCCTACAACCCTGTCATGGGACCAGGAGGAATTATTGTCCCTGCCTCAGGATGCCAAGCCAAAGCCTACCCAAGGTACAAGAGTTGGTCTCTGACCTCAGCAGGCTTTGTGTCAGGCCACAGGAATGTGTCAAAAGTCATGCAGCAGGTGGGTGGCATGGTCAGGAGCTTATCTGGGATCAGCTTGGTCTCAGTCCAGAGTGCTAAGTGAAAAAATACCCTCGCTGCTTCAAGCCTGATGCTTGCACAAAGCACTAGCACCCTTATTCCAGGAAATGTCTGGGGTATTCAAAGGGTTGTTATGGAGAGAGATCAAAGAGGTACAAAACTCTAATAAAATGGTATGAAAGTCTAATAAAATTGTAACCATCAGTGAATCCACCCACCTGTGTGTTGGTAAGTCAATTGGTACAAATAGATCAAAATCCCCATCAATTTCTAAGTGATTTTTAGAATAAGTGAAGAACATAAGAGCAGATGCTCTGAACTAAATTGCTGAAGACATGATACAGTGAAAATACTGAAAAATAATAAACTTATTACTGCATTAAGAGCCCAAGACTAACTGCTTATGATTAGTGAACTGCTTAAAAAGTATTGAAGGCAGAAGTAAATGAAATTAAATATAAAATAGAACCAAAGAGAAAGTAAAATCCATGGATTCAAAACAACAGTGAGTTTCTAATTCAGTAAGGTCATGTGGAAAGCAAACTGGAAGGTAAGACAGGAAAAAAAGTTATTGAGAAATGTGAAGGTCCAAGAACTGCTTGAGCCAAGCAACCACATCTGTGGAAATGACACTTCATGTCTGGTGAAGCCCATGGCTAAGGGAGGGAGTTAAAATAAAACACAAACAAAATGTCAGCTGTAAATGAAGAGGACCGAGGATGCACAAACTGACAAGAGCTGGTGGGGTGTGTGCAGAGAGGGGAACTGCAGGACATTTCTCAAAGCTCTTAAATTCACCCAGTTCAGGAGGGAAGCAGCGGGACCTTCTGCACATCAAGGGACTATTTGTGAAAATGACATTTTTTCACAAATAGTGTGTGTCACTTTTTCGCCATGAATTATTTGGAATAATTCATGAGGAACAGGACTTTGCAGAGGCACTGAATTTTTTTTTTTTTGTTAAATCTTCTCTGCAAATGATGCTGTGCTGATATCCATGTTAGACCTATTTTTTTTCAAGACAAGAAAGCACATGAGCTGTCAGAACATAAAACTCTGAAAGGGGAAACATTGGAACAAATTGATAAACAAAACAGCAGCATATCAAAAGGACCTCATGGCTATATATGCAAGGGTTTGGAAAGCACTTGAAATTTAAGTGGCTGTGCTGATAGCAAAAATATGCAAGTTGTTGCTGGAGTCAGATACGCTGCAGAAGGACAGGAGGGTAGCAACAAGCACTCCTAGCTTTAGGACAGGCACAGGATTAATCTTAGGTATTATATACTGAAAAGCCTCATTCTACTTCCACCTTAATTGACTGAAACTAACAGAAACTAGATTTACATATAGGAGAGGATAAAAAATAATCATAGATTTTTTTAAAAAAATGTTGTCTGATATATGTTCTTTGAAGCATTAAGTTAAAAGACCAAGAAAACCAACCTGACAAGTCTACATATATAGGTATTTCTATATTGCATTAAATTCTTTGACAGATTTGTGATAGAATAGGTAAATTATTATTACAAGCTGGAAGCTGGTTAAAAAAGAGAAAACAGAAGCTACACATGAATGATTTTTCACAGCAAAATATTAACAGTCAAGTTGTCCAAGAACTTAAGAACTTCTTTACTGAAATTATTGCTCTTAGAAAAAGAGAATGAGGATTAAAGTATTTCATAGTATGTTAATTAAGTTGGGAGAACCTAACATTTGGGCAGCTAATGGAAATTAATATTGGCTGCGGCAGAACAGTCACAGGTAGCGTGAAATATTTGGAAGCCTCTCTGGATTCTAAGCCTGCTGTGACCACTCTTTTTGGCATTACGGTGAACAACCATATTCTGCTCTATTACAGCAGTGGTCAGAAAAAAGAAAAGCACAAGCCAAAACTTTCATTGGCACGGGAGGAGTAAGAAGTCTTAAAATGGAAATTACTTTATATTTCTTTTCTTCTCTCATGGGGGATTAAATGAGTGGCACCTATACAATGAACTGGCTGTTCCAGTTGGTCTTTTCACTTAACATAACAGAGAGGTATCAATTACACTGAAAAACAATTAATTTAAATAGATCAAAGGTTGTCTGGAATATGATTTTCCAAGGAAAATATTTAATTAACCTACTGAATTCCCTGCTACATGCTGTCACTAAGGTACTGAACTCACTGGGAGGCACAACCAGACTAGTTGCTTATCTGGCCAGTGAGTACATCTGCAGCTTGTCTAAAATCTCTAGAGGTTAATTTATCTAAAATCTCAAGAGGTTTCCACCTGGGGATGGAGGTGAGTAGATCTTTTTGTCATTTGGAAAAGATCTCTGGGTAGAGAGCAAACGCAAGCTGATGAGTATAAAACCTTTTACCTGAGGGCAGTGCAGATATCTAGGGCAGCATTCACTACACCTGCCTTTTTGGTAACCAGCATTGATGAAAACACTCTACAGGATGAGACAAAACACCTGTCTGATCCAATGCTATAATCATTATGTTCTAATGCTCTGTAAGTGGATGACTGATGCCTTTTTGAATAGGAAAATAATGAGCAATGAGAACAAATAACACAAATTCTCTTAATTATTCATGCTAACATTCATGTAAGTTTTGAAATGTGTGAATATTTTCATGAATAAATCATTGGTCACTGGCTTGCTTTAAAGGTTTTCAGAAATAATAGCGGAATAAGCTTGTTGCCATTACTCATGAACAAAGTTATGAACAATTTTCAATATATGACTGCTCTGTTTTCTAATTGACTGAGCATGAGACAGATGAGTTTAAAATAGACATCAGTAATTCATCGCAAAGCTGAGAGAAAATTTCTCGGGAATCTATGAAAATGCAATGGTCTATATCAGAAACTTAATTTTTCCCCATGTATCATTTTTTGTTAATTTTTGTTTCTCACAAGGTGGAACAGATTACAAAAGAGAAGGATCTAATCTTCATGTTTGCAGATCATCCTATCTGCGCAGAACCAAAGAGATCTTCATATACTCTGGCTACCTGAAAATCCTGAGCCAGAGAAATCACTAAGCAAGGAAATTCTTTTAAATTACTAGGTTTATTTTATCACCTTGGTTTCCAACACTAATTTTGACAACTATTCAGAAGAAAGACCTTTGGAGATATTTTTGTCTCATTATACCTCTCTCAGAAAAAGCCAAAAAACCCAAAACAAAACCAAACACCAAACCGTAAAACACAAGCAACCAAAATCAAAGAAAACATGCCCACAGTTTACTCAGAGCTTTTCTAAGAGCTTGAGGGAAATCCTGGGAAATGCTGATTTACAGAATTTCTCACCTATTTATGTTGTGGCTTCTCACAGAGATCTTTATTGCCATCACTGCAAGAGGTGCCCCGTGCTATTCCCAATGCCCATTCTCACATTGCATTTCCCTTTCAGCAGAGTCTGATGAAACAGAGCTGTTCCATGAGCAGTTGTCAAAACACTGGCATATTCTAATTACAATACTTGCTATGTTTCTGTGAAAGTCAAATTTTGAGCTCAATTGCACCAGAATAAAGCAGACACGATTAAAATCACTGGAGGCGCCCCTGATTTGAAAGAATGTAATTAAGATCAAAATCTAGCCCATGGAGTCTCAGGAAATACTGGAATAACGGGAATCAAAGAATCATCTTGTCAAACAGAAAACATGCAGAAGACTCTGAGCAAAGCAGCTGGCCCTAAATGTGGTTTCATTTAACCTGTATCATATCCTTAAAAACAAATACATGAGGCATGTGGACTACTGAAATCCCATTGTACATCTTAGTGGCATTGGCAAGCATTCTCTAGGAGGTGCTTGATGGAAATGAAATGAAACTCACTTCACCCTATCCTCCTGGAACTTCAAATTGTGCTATATGAGAGATATTCTTTGGAAGATCTGCTGATGTATAACCCTTCCTATGGGGAATAGATGGTTTTAGACATAGGTAATAATGTAGATTATAAGGCAGACAGGCAGTCCAAAATGACAGACAGCTCCACAGCCTAAAGCATTTATACACAGCAGCAAGATCAGGGTGTATGGGAAAAGGAGGCAGCCCTTTAATGCAACTTTAGGAGTGGTCTCAACTTTTAATTCTGCCCACTCCAATCAGAGAAGTGTAGGAAGGTGGTGGGATAAGTCAGCAAGGGATCCCTCCTTGATTTAATGTGGAGAGCTAGGGAATGCAATCTGCTGGGCACAGGTGCTTGGCAGTCAGCTGGTGGGATGTGGACAAGCAAGTAGGGAACGCTATTTCTTGGGCAGCTCTGACACAGGAAAAGCTGTGGAGACCCTGGCAAAACTGAAATCTACCTTTGCCAAAATACAGAAACTGGAGAATATGGGTAGGTGGTGTGTGCGGAGTCTCGTTTAGCCACAGGAGTTCTCAGTGCTTGGCTCTTTCTGCAGCCCTGTTCTTAGAGATGGGAATCTCTAGGATGGATCTAACAGGGCTTGAAATGCTACCCCACGATTTAATGCTACCGTAGATTAAATGCCAGCATACAATTTTAGCTTTTTAAGATTTGAGGCTACAAGCGTTTGTGGAAAAGTTATCCCTGTCAATCATATGAGCTGCATCTAAACCCCTTCAGCTTTCCTTAGCCTGATTATTGTTGCCTATCCCATCCACCCACCTAAACAGCCAGTAGGAGGTCAGGACAGCAGTTTCACAAGTGAGTAATCCTCTTCTGTGCCTTCAAATCTCTCAGAATTAGCCGAGAGTTGCTTCAAGCTGCGAAGCTCAAAGCCAGAGAGATCCAAAATTTCCGAAAAAATGGTCAGACAAAATTTGCGAAAAAACGGTCTGAGCTTCCCAGCTTCAATTTCTTCCCACTTTTTACGCCACAGTTTAACCCACCCAAGGCATAATCTCCGAGTGGCCAAACCAGAATCAGCTGAATCAGCTGAACACTAGCTGCCCTTCTTTTTCAGCTTGGGATTTAGAAGATCTGACTGGAAACAGACGCTGGATATAATGGAAGAATTTCCTTTTCTCACACCACTTGCTTGTCTCCCTGGGCTGTGAAGCCTCACATTCCCTGGTCCCCGGGATGCTCCTCCTCGCTTGCCTCTGGCACTAGAGGGCGCGGGGATCTGGGCTCCGGGATGGAAATAAAACTCTCCGCGGCTCCCCGCTTTGCCTTAAACTGAAGTCAACTTTCAAAGAGGTCCTGATTTCACAGAAAGGGAATTGGCTTCATTATTACTGGCTTGTCTGAGTTCCCCGTGCTGCATTGCTATGGAAACAGGACCAGAAAATACATCTTGTGCATGTAGGTCATGATATTAGTGGAGAAGGGAAAGCTGGGTGAACGGGTGAGTGGGTTACAGGAGTGAAGTGGGACAGAGCAGCCTCCTGGGATTATATTAACAACAGTGAGGGATTTCATAGTAGGTGTCCTCAAAAGACTTTTGAATGAGACACCAAACAGGCGGCAAGCATTTTGGGTAGCTGAGAACCATGACATACACACAGGGATTCAGCCCAGAGGTGACAACCAAAGTGGCAGTGGGCACTGGGCTGAACACCTAGGAGGGGAACAAAAAAAGTTTTGTTTATAGATTCTGTTATTAACTGATGGCCTCAGTTTCCTCCTTTCAGTGTCTGTGTCTCCATCCTGGATGATGAAGGCACTGCTAGAGTGCTGTGCCTTCCATCTCCTCGGGACACCCTTGATCACACATGGTCCAGGTCTCCCTGAGCTCTGCCCAGATGCAGAGTTACAACCATTAGGGTAGAGGAAAATCAAAATCCTGGGTTTGGATGGGAGAAAAGCATGACCTCTCCTTTTTATCATTTTGCCCTCCATCCAAAACAAGTTGGGGACATCCTAGACCCCCCATCCCCATATACTGTGCCTTGTTCCCAAGTGGACTACAATGCAGAAATCAGAGTGCTGAGGGAGAGATTGGAGGGGGCAGCTCAGTGGGGCACAACAAACCAGTGAGATTACTGCGCTTCTCACTCTCCTGGTGCAAAACCAAACAGTCCAGGCTCCTGCAGAGGGGAAATTCAACCAAACTTACACTCCAAGAGATCCTACAGGAAGGAGCAAGTGTATTCTGTGTAGCTTAGAGAGGTTTATAGATGGATCACCGAGAGCAGCTGGTGTCATAAACCACACAATAAAAGCTGGTGTGTATTCAGACAGGGGTTGTGATTGCAAGTGATGCAATACCATAAAGGCAGACAGCGTGCATACTTCTGCTCTCCTGTATTAACCTTCCTTATCCTTTTTTATAGTTTGTGGATTTGCTTTATCCCCCAAATAGCTGCAAGAACAGGCTGTCAAGCAGAGGTTAGACCTTCTTTTTTTGTCCTTGCCTTTTCCCTTCTGCAAAGAGAATATCTTCCTTCAGGGACAAGGACAAGCCAATGTGCCAACACACCGGTTGACACATAAAAATGGGAATAGCTGTCATTCTGGCTAGATTTGCAACATGAATTTCCAGCTGGAAATAAAGCCATCTCCTTGTCCTGGGAGGAACTTTAGCAAATCAAAACAGTAAGAATAAACAATCCTACAGGGGTGGGAGGAATTGTCCCTTGTTCTTCACCCAGCAAAGGAGTAAAAGGACTCACCCCTGGGCTGGTGGGGATGAGTTACAAGCCCCCAGAGCTGGCAGCAGGCACAGCCATTCTCCAGGAGCTCCTGGCATCAGGGCCCTGGGGCTGGGCTGCCCTGCAGGGGAGAGCAGAGGAGCTCCCAGCCCACCTTTCCCCATGGTGCTGGGGCAGCCACGGGGCAGCCTGGTGGGAAGGCGCAAAGCCAGGAGAAGCGCCCTGGATGGAGAGATGGCCAGGATCGGCTTTAGCCCAAGAAGAAGCAGAAAGCACTTTGTCCCTTCAGAGCCCCCGATACAGCCTTATTGTGGGGCTGCACCAGCACCTCGATGCCCCAGGGCTGTTTCTAGAGGAAATTTTTCTCCCACGGCTTGATCTGAGTTCCCTCTCAGTGTCAGCTCGCTCCTTCTGGCCCTAAGCACCCCATGGTGGCGGCGAAAGGAAAGGGAGCCCGGAGGCACGGCCGGGACCGGGACAGGGGGACGAGCCAGCCCCGGCCCCGGAGCATCCTCTCCGGCATCACCCTGCTCCCTGCCTAGGGGAGCGAAGCCCAGGGCAGGGATGCGGGGAAGCGGGGCCGGAAATGAGCCGGGGAAAGCCCAGACCCTCCCCACCTCCGAGCCCGCTCCCCTCCTCGAGCAGGACAAGGGAGATGAGGCAGCGGCAGCGGGAGCTGCTCCCGGGCACAGCGGGGATTCTGCGGGCGAGGGAAGAGACGGAACAGCGGCAGCTCCCTCCCGGCACCCCGCATCCCTCCTGGTCCCACAGGGCAGGGATCCCCGCATCCCTCCTGGTCCCACAGGGCAGGGATCCCCGCATCCCCCCTGGTCCAGCAGGGCAGGGATCCCCGCATCCTCCCTGGTCCAGCAGGGCAGGGATCCCCGCATCCCTCCTGGTCCCACAGGGCAGGGATCCCGATCCCGATCCCCATCCCGCTCGTACCGTCCCGTCCGGCAGCGAGCTCGCCCCGCGAGCAGGCTCCGCTCCCCGGGGACGGCTCCGCTCCCGCTCCCGCTCCCGGTGACATTTTGCAGGAGTCGCCGGCAAACATGTCACAGCGGGATTTGGGAGCGGTAGCCCGGCAGATGAACCTGTGTCGGAATGTGGCTTTTGTAATAAAACCCCCTGTGTATGGCGCTTTCTCTACTATGTCTCTCCCGCTATACCACGACAGGCTCGGTTCTGGGATTAATATCGCAACTGAAACTCGACAGGCAAGGGCTCTGTGCTGGGGACGATCGCTTTGCCTAATCTCCTCTCGCTGCTTTTCGCCGCTGGCCCGCTCAGCCGTGACCCATTCAGCAAAAGTTTCCCTATGGTCTGCTCTGCTTCTTCTGCCAGGAAGCAAAAGCTCGTTTCTTAGACATTATTTCCTTGGCGGGAGCTTTCTTATGACAGCAGCGGATGAAATCCTAGGTGCGGCGAGGAAGGGGCGGAGGGTGGAGGACGTGAAAGAAAAGCCAAGAGGAAAAAAAAAAAGACAAAAAAAAAAAAAAGAAGATGGAAAGAAATAAGAAAAAAGGAGAGAGAGGAAACGTCAGTAAAAAGCGAATCTTTCCTACCTGTGATCCAATTAGCAGGAGTTGCATCTCATCCCGCTGCAAGCGGCTGGCTGGAGCGGCGGCGGCGGCAGAGGCGTGCGGGCTGCGCGCCGTCAGCGCCCGCAGCCAGCGGCTTTATCTTCCTCTTCCATATCTTCCACCAGGAGCCAGGGGGGCTGGGCTGGGGGAAACACAGAGCGCTCGGCACCGTGATAGTGCGGGGAAAGAATAACAGGTTGGGAGCTTTAAACGAGAGGTGGTATTGTCCGGGCTGATGGAGTTTTGTCTCCTGCTCCCTCTCGCCCTCCCACACGCACAGGCACACACATATACAAGCACACCCTCGGGAGTCGCTGCTTCAGTTCAGCCAAGCTGAGCTTTAAAAAAAAAAAAAAAAAAAAAAAAAAAAAAAAAAAAATTTAAAAAACCCAGAGCAATAGTGCTATCGAACCTGACTTAAAGGTTTAGACAAAACTGGAGTAATTAAAGATGAAGCCGGGACTCGTGAGTGAGCCGGTGATAATTCACACTTCCCCAGAGCTGGTGGGGAAATGAGGGCGAGCGAGGGAAGCTGTGCCTAGGTGAGCATCCCGGGTGTGTGTCCCTGCCTGGCGCCGCGGCTGTGCTGCCCACCCCGAGGGTGTGCGGGGGTGTGCGATGTGTGCGAGCGCCAAGTGGGCTCGATTAGCTGCAATGGGAAGGCAATTTCTGCGGAGAACATTTACAATTTTCTTTCAATATGACAGGATTAGTTGCTGTTGAAGGCTCTCCTCCAATAAGATCGCACTGCTCTCTGATTTGGTGGCTTTGCTGAATAGAAATTACTGGTTCTTGTTATCTCTCAACACACTCTCCTGTCTTCCTCATCAGGCACTCCCCTCTTTCTCATCACAAGTCTTTATCTACAATTTGCACATCAGAACCACTTTTTTGTTTTTTCAATTACCTTCTCCCCATCTTTCCCTGCAATACTGTCCTCTTTATTTCAGATTATTTTTTCTTTTCTTATTTTCTTCTTTTTTCCCCAACTCCTTGATAGCTGTAAGTGTAAAAGCAATGTATGGGAGGAAAAAGAGTGAAAGCATCTTGCTTTTAGATTATTGCAGTCATCGGAGGCTCCGCACATTGTGGAAAAATGTTGTTACACTAAATCCAGTTCAGTTTCTTAAACTGATTGTTGTTCTGAAATTTTCATGGGGAGAGGCTTCCTTTGAACAATGACAAATAAATTAGGGAAAACTGATACATTCTGAGAGCAAGAGTTAATTCTCACAGGGTGTAAAGAATTTCTCTTTAACTAACAGTCGCTAGGCTAAGAAGTGTTCATTTTGTATAAGAAAACTTGCCACTTCTGTGGATGTAATCTAGATATAAAAATCTTTATGTTTTCTTTGTTTTTATTTGCCTCTCTCCTGGACCAGAACTGATTTGTGGTCTGAAGTTTGCTTTTTCCCTTGGGATAGGGCTGTCGGAGTGGGAGGCAGGAGAGCGGAACCCATCTCATCTGTTGTCCAAAGAATAGCAGGGGAGAAGTGCTAAGTGCAGAAAAGAGAAGTGGACTTTATGAAGGCAATAATCCAAGCTTTTGGCTGCTGCCTCCCCTGCCCCATCTATTGTCTTGAAAGGCTGAAGGAGCTACAGCCCAAACACTCCCCCTCTCTCCACTCCAACCTCTACTCATCCAGGTATTTCCTGGCCTGAAGAAGAGAGCTGCAGGAAGAGAGCTGTCTACACGACTCACATACATGTAGCTGTTGCTCCTGGAAGGGTCTTAGGGGTAGATTTACCCCAAGGAGGGTGATATGCCTTCAGGGTAGGGCTACTGCCTGGAAGGGTACAAAGCCAGGCTGGATGGGGCTTTGAGCAATCTGTTCTAGTGGAAGATGTCCCTGCCCATAGCAGTGGGGTAAATGATCTTTTATGTTCCTTACTGCCAATTAAATTTGGAGATGGAGAGCTCTGAATTTTGGAGGTAGTTATACAAGTACAGTGTAGGTATAGTAAACAATGCTGTGTTTCTCTACCTGAAAGCACTTTCACATGATTTAAGGGCTGGATTACTTATAGCTCTTCAGGAAAATCAAGGCACCTGGGACCTGACTTCTGCCCCTTGGTTTCTCAGTTTCACAGAAAATTTTGCCTGGACTTCACAGCAGAGTTGGAAGACACCTATCCAAGTACTCGGACGATAATTTGGTATTGGATATTTGATTTTGATATTTGGAGGTGGGAAGCATGCCATAAGCATGCTGCAGCCCCATGGGATTTATTGCTGTCTTCACTTCAAGTGCCAGGGCAGGGACAGCCACCTCCACAGTCTGGGTGTCCCTTCCTTTGCCAGACAGAGCCTGAGCCCCGGCCGCCCCTGCACCACCCACGGCTTGTCTCTGAGCCCTTGGCACTTAACACACTTTAACATTCGCTAATCAGGACGATCAGCAGTCTCAAAAAGTCACAACGCCTGCTTCTTCTTCTTCTTCTTCTCCTTATTATTATCATTATTGTTATTCTTTCCCTCCCAGCGAGTGTTTGATTGTGCGCGTTGATTTCTGGAGATTTAATTAGAGTTCAGCGGCTGCGAGCACGACTCAGCCCTTCCCACAGCGGGGAGCGGGCGGCGTCCCTGCCCTGGGCTGACCCCGGCGGTGCTGGGGACTCCCCGGGCTGGCTCCCTGCATCGTGGAACAGGACAGAGGTGCGGGGATGGCTCCAGCAGCACGGCCGGAGTGAAGGCAGGCGGTGGCCGTGCCCAGCTGCAGGGGGCTCCCCAGCGCCGCTGCTCAGCGCCGTGCGGCCGTCACGGACCGCTGCAGGGACATCCCCTGCCCTGCCGGCATCTCGCTTCCCCGCAAGGGTGATCTCCCAAGGAAATAAAAGCGCTGTCCTGGAAACCCCTGGAGTGTGACCCTCACCTCCTCCGGGCCTTGTCAGCGGAGACTCCCCCCAGGCAGCGACAGGCGTGAGAGCAGCGCTGCCTTCCCGAGCCCGGCTCTCGATCAGCCTCGGCAGGGACATCGTGGTGGCACCCGGTGACTCTGTGGTAATTGGCACCTTTGAAGTTTGACAGAGCATCCGTCATTACCGGCTCTCCTCTTTATGGATCTACGTGCTAGACACGCCTCCTGAGGGGGGAAAAATGCCGCTTCTGAGATTAAAACACATCCTTTTACCCCGATTCCCCCCATTCCCCAGCCGCTCCAAACGCCCCTCGGCCGCTGCTCCTGCAAGGAGAGGGAGGGCGAGGGAGCCGAGTAATTTACAGTGTTCTAAACCGCAGTGGGGTTAAACTCTTCCTAGAACCCCAGAACAAAGCACTCAGCCCTTGGCTCGGAGGAAACAAAAATAAGGCTGGTGAGGAAGCGAGTGTTTGCTCATGCTGAACTTCCCCTCCCGCAGAGGGACGGGGAGTCGCTCCCGGCGAGCACAGGCGGAGGCAGCAGCTTTGAGCGAGGCTATTCCATGGGAAACCGCATCCAGAGATGCACAGTGATCTCTAGTGAGACTTTTTGCTCGGGGCTCTCCTTGGTTTTGGCTACACGTGTCTCAAATGGCTCCTTCTCCCGGCGTGGAGCTGCCTCCTTGGGGTTTGCTCCGGCAGGATGAGTCCCCTGTCCCCATGGATAGCTCGGGTGGAGAGGGAGGTGTCCCCAGCAGCCACTTCCAAAGGGAGCTTTTCTATTGTATTCCTAGGGTGAGCTCCTTCTCTGACTGAGCTCTCATCTCAGCTGGGGGTCACAGAGATACCTGCAGAAACTCAAGGTTCCCTCAAGAGAACCACCAAGGGGCCGGGCGGGTGATCCCCATGCTCCCACAGCTCCTATTTCCCCCTTCCCAGCTGGGGGAATGCTGCTTCATTGCCACAAGGCTGGTGTTAGAGAGGGTATGAGAAAAGGGCAGACTATAACTTCCCTCTTATTCCCAGAGGCTTTCATGTCCACCTAGAGCCAGGGCTGCTTCCTGCTTGCCAAATTTCCTAGGAGGAGGAAAACAGGGGAGTGCGCACTTAGATGTGCAAATGGCCAGTGGATGGTGATCTGATTGTTCAGCTCCTTCCCAATATGTCCTCCATGGTTTAGGTGACTGGCTTCCCAGCCAGCACACAGCTTTCTTGGGAGACTGACAGAACAAGGCCAGGGAACAGCCAAAATGCTTGATTTTCCTTCAGAGGTGTGGTCCTCTCCCTGGTGTCTGCTGGAGGTGGACATGTCACTTCCCAGGGGAAAGAAGTGGCTCTGAGACCCATGTGTATTCAGAGCATCTCTTTCCTGTGAGGTTTTGCCAGCAGTTCTAGGCAGGGAACAGGACTGGGAAGAGCAGGATGAAGCCCTAATTTCTCTGTGCAAGAAAACTCCAGGCAAACTCCAGATTCTTAGTGCAAATAGTGAAAGGCCCTTGGACTTCTACATTTATTTACTCCCAGCCTTGGAGTGGATAGCTGGGTTTAGTGCAAGGGGGAGGCAGTTGCCTGAAAGATGATGGGAAAATGCTGTGAAAGTGGGACAATGGAACTGCAAATCATCCTGACAGTGTGGAACACTGAAAGAAGAAAGAAAGGAACAAATTCAAACTGAGACAAAGGCAAGCCAGACTATGTGAAAATAAATTCCTAATAGACAAAAATATGAGGAAATTAAATTAGTTAAATAAATGGATGGCCAAATCTTTAACCGAAAATTATGTATAATCTCTCAGCTATGTGAAATGAGGCAGTGAATTTCTAGGAGTGTTGTAAAGCATAGTTAGATCTGCCAGGGTAGGCAGTGAAACATTGACACGTGGTAGCTGGGATCTCACTAATGCCAGGGAACTAACAACATCTTGGTTTCTTCTCAGTTCAAACTTTAGAGTCCTCCAGAACAGCTGGAAAGGAGGGATGTTGCTTTCACCTACCAGCTACATTAAACTGCCTTGTTAATAAAAAATCATCAAGCTTTTCTTTTCCATTTCCCCTGAACGATGATACTCTTTTTGTTTTGCGTCCCCTTTGAGTCTCAAAGCCCGACATACTGCGAATTATTCAAATCAGATGAAAATGGATGCAGTGGAAATTCCCAACAGGCTTAGATGGGGCTCAGGGTCTGATTCTAAGAGCCAAACTGATCCTCTCTCTTGTGGAGCAGCTAGGTGGCGAACTGGAAAATCAAATCTGCTCTTTTATTAAGGATAAGCACAGTATCTGGAGAGCATTCTGCTAGGCACAGCAAAACTGATGGAGCACTCTTTAATATAAGCATGCACGTAGTTATCATCCTAGCAATAAACCCCTATCAACTGCAGATCTTCACTGCAGTTTTTGTTGGTTAGGTTTTTTGTTTGTTTTGTGTAGGGGGTTTTTTGTTTGTTTTGTGTAGGAATAATTATTCCTTGCAAATGCTGCAGTGAGCCAGGTGGGCAGATCTGAAACGAGTTGCAGAACAAGCTGCAAGATATATCTGCTGAGAATCAGTGTCAACTTTGTATGGATTTGGGAAGGCAGCGACTGATAATCATGATATAGCATATGTTCAAGTTTCCCAGACATACTTCAGATTACATACAGAAATGTTTGCTTCAGGAAAAAGAAAATAAGAAAGAAGTATTTTGCCTAAATTTATGTGATATAGGAGTTAAAAAATATTAACAATGGGACAAGCACGGATATGATTTTGTTTTTAACATGGTAAGTTTTAGAGCTGTGGCACAATGCTCTTAAAAGGCAAAGAGTTACATAAAATTCTCTCTAAATTGTTTACAGGTGTGTGGAGTGGGTTTTGTGCCTCATAAAAGCTTTACTTGACTTTGACCATAGAAAACCAGACCCTGTTTGATCTGGACCTCAGGGGTTCATATCCTGAAGAGTCTCCAATGGGGAGAAAATGGGAAAACCCTGAAGAGGAAGGAGGAGTCGGGAGCCTCCGCCTGCAGCACCCTGGAGAGCGGCACCGGCGTGCCCCTGATTCCCTATTCCTGTGTCCGTGTGTCCCTGCGGCCGTGAGTCTGTGCACACACACACACATACATACACACACACACACTAAAGTCCATACTTAGGAACTTTTCCCCCACACATCCCCCTCTGCACAAACGCCCCTTGCTCCTATTTGTGCTTGCTGCTGTTCAGGCAAACACAACCAATGATCAGCTGCACGTCCCTTGAGGTCACATCTCCAGCTATGAACCCCACATTACCTGGAGGATGACTCCCTGCAGGAAGCTGGACAAGGGTGTTTCTGTGCTTCTCACATACCCACGAGCTGGAGCCAGTGGCTGGAAATAAGGAAGAGTTCATTGTGCCTTTGAGAGTGCCCAAGAACCCCAGAATGGGGAGGTTTGGAAGAAAGCACCAGAGGACACCAAGTCCAACCTCCCAGTGTCCCCTCAAGCATGTTAGTCAGGACTGCATTCAGATGGTTCCTGAGTATTTCAGGGGAAGTTCAAACACACAGAAGAACACAGTAACCTGAAGTTCAGCGCTAGGAAAACTCCTTTTCTAGTATGTTCCTAAGTGTAGATTTAAGTAAATAGTGGTGTTACTGCAAAAGAGGAATTTTTCTGCAGAGAGCCTCAGTTACTGGAAACCTGCCCACTTCACTCATGTTGTACACAAGGATGATGTGTGGACACAGGGAAGCAGGTGTCAGGCTGGCCATGCACTTCTTTTAATTTTAATTAGCTGGGAAAAAGACCAAGAAGTATTTTGAACACAATTTTCTCTCAGAGCAGCCAGACTGTTGGCAGCTTTATGTGTGCTCCAGTGACTCCAAAGAGGCACCAAGGACTGTTTGTTTGATGAACAGGTTTAGAGGGTCACAGTTCAGGGGGAATATTTTCCCCCAATCTGACTTTATGAACAGACCCAATAGCTCATCTTCCCTGGGCATGAAGTCAAGGGTTCTGTCTGCTTTTTAAGCACTCAAGCCCACATAGGAAGATGTCCTGCAGTGTAACTCTATAGCTACCTCCCCTTTGAACTTCTGATTCTGCCACAGATCTGATACTGATAACTGCTCACCCAAGCACACACAGGGAATGAAATTATCTGAAGCTCATATGATGCACAGAAATCCAGGATTCTTAAAATAGGAGATCCTGAAAAGTTTTTAGTAAGCTAAAGCTTACTCCAGCAAAAAGCTTAGATCGACCCTAAAAAAAAAATACAAAGAGGAAAATTAATTCAGTTTCTTTTGGGGAGAGGGTACTGGAAACTTTATCTTCTAGGTTCCTTTTGAGCATTTTTCTATGAGCTTCTTTTCTCCTCCTGAAAATGTTGTGTTTTGTGCCTTTTGTCACTTACTGGAGCACTGATGCTTGCAGAAGAAAGACATTGCCTGATTAAATGGCTTAACTTCATGTTGGTCACACTCAGCTGGGATGAGAATTCAAGCAATAATAGCAAAACCTTTTCAGCCATTTTAATAAAACCAAGCATTAACAGTGCTGGACAGCACCTTCTCCTCAGTGTCCAGCGAGTTGCTGATTTGAACCAGAGTGAAAGTAGCTTTGTAGCTTTATTTTTTCTGTGTTATGGGGCAGACATCACTCCTTATGCTCAGGAATAACATGACATTATTACATTATTTTAGCCTTTTCCCTTCTCCCACTGGTGGTGATGGGAGTGACACCCTCACCAAGGGTTTGCACCACACAGTGCCAGGAGTCCTGCGGTGTCAGAGGTGTTTCTGCAATGAGGCACAATATTTTATAAGTATCTGTTCTAAGGATCAGATAAAGTTCCATGTTGTTGTGCCTGCTCTCTTTTCAACCCCTGAACCACTGCACTCCAGTGTCCTCTGCAGATATGGCCTTAAAACACATCTTCCATTTGTTTACCTTACTCTTTAACCTGAGTTTCATGTTCTTTTTTTTCTACATTCTTCACTTCTTCTACTTCACAGCTTGAATTTCTCTTGAAGTTTTTTTACCTTTGTTTCAGGCTCACAGCATGAGTAAAGGAGAGAATTTCGAATCTGCAGGCTGGCAAATGTAGCCAAACTTTCTCCAGTGATGGCCAGATTCAGGTATTTCTGCAGAAAGAGCCAAGCAGTTTAACACTTAGACTTGACAAAATCTGCCTCCTCCTAGAAGGTTCCTCCAAATCACAGAGAATTATGGTTGCATAAATTCTCCTGCATGTTTTTTCTTGTCTCTTCTCCTGTTTATCTTAGCATTAAATTCTGTAACTTTGGATATTGCTAATACATTTAGAAATACCCTGTTCTTTGAACCTTGGGAAGTTTTCAGACACAAGGTCATCCTTGGCTTTGAGAAATACAGTATAATATATAATACATGTTCTATACTTCAAAGGTCTGTAAAAAAGTATTTTCTTATATGGGTTTTGAAGTTGATACCTGGTACCTCAGCTGATGGCCCCACAATGTTTTGGTTTTTTGTCTGAAGTGGTAAAACCAGTGATTTCCCATCTTGTAAAAGCAAATTCCCAGATTGGAATGATTCATTGTATCTTTATTTTTTCTGTATTTTTTCTTATGTCCCTACTCACTAAGGGTTAGAATTCCAGTTTTTTTCTTCACCCTCTGTTCAGCCAAGTGTCTGTGTTTTTTCTTTCTTCATGGCAATTATTTTCCCCTTTTCTGTTCCCCTTTTACAGCATCTTTCTTGAGACAAGTTCATTTTATTGAAAATATTATTCTGGATGTAACCACACCACTTAGATAGATGGTCAATATAACATCTGTATAATGTTCCAATATGATTGCCCAATATTATTTCATAAATCAGCATAAACCTTGTTGCTTAACATCCTTCTGCCTTATTTACTTAGCTAAGCTCTGAACACACCTTTGCTTAATCTGTTTTGTTTTATACCTGTGTCACTGGTATGTTTAACTGAAAAACTTAAAAATACAACAGCATATGTTTTATTCTTCTACAGCATCTACTGCTTTTTATATTTCAACACTGAGCTTTAATTGTGTTGTTGTTCAGTCACCAAATTTTTTTAATGCATTTAACTTCCTTCACTTTTTCTATTGCTTCCTTCACTTTTTCTATTGCTTCCATCCCAAAACCCATTCTCAATTCACTGCACTCTTCTGAACTGCTACTGGAGTCCCTTTGTCAGAACCAATTTGCAAACTCATTTATTACTAATGTTTGAGTGCTCAGTTCCCACTCTTACTTCCTTTATCATTCCCATCATTCCTATCTTATCTGCCTATTCTTTGAAAGAGAATAAAACTGCAACCAAATGGAGTTGCTTAGACTTCCCCTCCTTTCTACTTCCAGCAGTTGTGCTGACTCACATCACCTGTGCACCTACAGCTTCTCAACCTTCAGCTTGTAAATCAAAATAAGATTAGTAACAGCTACCTTCACATAAACCTTAATTCAATTTTTTATTCTTAAATACTTTTTCTTGTGCAGCTTTGAACTGCAGCCAGTATTGCCATTCCATTAAAGTTAAAAGTCATGCCATATTTTTTATCTCCTCAACTTCATTACCAACACGAAAAGAACTTCAATATATTCCCAAGCATCCTGGAGAATTTACTTGTGTATTTTGCTGAAAACTACTCCCACCTAGAAAGAGTGAAATGTGTCTATGAAACACGGCAATAAGAAACCATTCTTTGCCTCTTTCTATGGCTTTAGGTTATTTCTTGTCAATAGGATATATTTAATTATGACAATACTAATAAAAAACCAGTAACAAAATTTTCTGATTCACTTTGACTCAACAAACACAACATTTATAGACCCTCTGTCAGTATTTCTATATTGTAATATTTACAATTACCTGTTTGCACATTCCTCTGCATTACGTTTTTGGTTGAATTGATTTGCTTTGGAAGGAACAGACTCTCATGAGGAAAGACATGACAATAGTTTTGTAGCTCAAGCTGGTATTAAATCAAGTATAAGCAGCCTTTCTAATAAGCTTTTAAATTAGAAGGAGAAAGCTCTCAGATGAAGTTCTACCCTGCTGCAGTGATTATTAAGAGCAATGAATCATGTGGGGTCAAGCTCAGCCAGCAAACTAAATTAGTTTTGGAGCACTTTTAGAATGTGTCTTGCAGTCACATTTTTAATACCTAATACTGTTTGGTGATCCAGCAAGACTGTAGATCACAGCATGTGGCAATCTTACACAGGAACAGAGATTTGTATCCGTGGCTGTCTGATTCTCTTGTGAATCCTTAGAATGAGAAATAGCTGATAATCCCCTTCCTTTCATGCATTTTTTTCTCATTTCAAGTCATCAGTGTGGACTTCTGCTAGGTCAAACATTATTTAACCAAACAGTACTTTCATAAAACCACGTTTTCTACCAGAAATACTAAATTATTTAAAATTTTACTCTTCTTCACTGTACCACACATTTCAACAACTGAATAGCATTTATTAAGACAGGTTCCTTCTGCATTACTTGCAGAGACAACAGATGATGCAGTGAAACTCTGTATATGCCTTTTAAGAAGAAGAAAGTATGTATTTTCTTCCAGAGTGAATAGATAGACCCTTTTTGACATTAATGACAAACATGGTGAGTAAATTTAGTTGCATTCAATTATTCCACTTGAAATATTAGCATTTCAATGTTTTTTAGAACCTTTAGAAGTCACTCTCTGGTGCAAACTTAATAAGCTGCTGAGACTGTTAATATTCTGTTCCTGATTTGCCTCCTCAAGAAAAGATATTCCTGAGTACCTGAACTGTCAAACCCAGTAGAGTGTATTTGTAAAGATTATGCTTAGGATTGCAGCTGAATTTGTGCACAGAAACTGGCCCAAGTAAAAAGGCTACCACTGTAAACCATTACAGAAGATCTTTTCATGCCTATTTCCATATGCAAGATAAACCTTGAGATTGATATCTTTTGTAAAATGGTGCCATCAGAATTATTATTCTGATAGTTCATGAAAATAGTTCGTGAGAATGCCTGAGTGAGTGCTCAGTGTTCTGCACAAAAGTGTTGGTTTAAAGGACCTGAATGTGATGTTACGTTCTCACCTGGACCTCATGGAGTAAAGAATAAGCTCAGGAATCAGAGTTATTGCTTTGATACTCACTTGAAGCCACATTTCAGAACAGTTCCTTCAAGTGCAGGTTATACAGCTCTTGTGCTCCAAACAGAACTGCTGAATACCTACGCTGTGTGTGGCTGTTGGGCAGAGCAGCTGCTACTGAGAATCTGGGCTTTGCTTTGTCAAGTTAGCTGTTTAAAACCTGAAGAACTTAGGAAAAATACAAACTAAAATCTCTCTTGGCTTCCTTTTCTCATTTGAGACTTCACTCCAGTGATTATCCCCCTGAAAGGAGTGGTCTGAGGCATTACTAACTGAGGTTTTCATGTGGAAAAGATGCCATAGCACAAATTATTAAGAGAGGAGCAGAGAGGCACATATCTATTTCATGTAATGGGTGGACTATTTGTTCCTCCTTCTCATGTCTCTGGTTCAACAAAGTTAAAATTTACATGGCCCAATATTCATAAAATAACATTAGATTCATGTTCAAGATTAATATTTCATCTCTGTACAGCTGTTTCATTGATTTAGGATCCTTTCACTGTACCAGTAAGCAGAAATAGATCATGTTGTTTATATAGTTCTTTAAAATGAAAGAAAAATACATCAGAAAGTGTCATTTTTTTAATGTGTTAGCTGTGGCAGTGTGAGATTTTGTTTATTCCTTTTTTTTAAAGCACATTTTACAGAATTTTTTGTTGTTTTCTAATGGTCCTTTCTGTCAGAGATTTCCACCTCTGATATACACTGAGCTCGATTTTATAGAAAGAAAATGGCAATACCAGAAAAAAACTTCCTGATATCAATCCCAGGATTTTTGTACAAGTTGTTACTGAGCTGAGCCCAAACAAAACATGCTGGAGAACAAGGACCAAAATCTTTCCAATTTCAGGCAATAATAATATACAGGGAAACAGTAACAGAACAAAAACTCTCTTTCATCATCCCAAGCCATCTTCTGGGTCTCTGAAGGATAAGCAACCAGATCTAGCCCTGCAAAATGAACTGGTTTGTTAACTTGCAGTCTCCAGAGCTTGGACCTAAGCCCTTGAGTCTTCTTGCAGAAGTTTAAGACTTTGGATGACTAAAAGATGGTTCAGTCATCAGGCAAGGGCAGCAACAGAATTATGGGTCCAGGCAAAGGATGACCCTTGGTACTCAATGTTTCTGGATCTTTGTACACCACTAGATTAAGTTTCATCCTCTGTGTGTGTCATGAGCAAGAAGATTTGGGACTTCTTGCTGACTAGTTTCTACCATAATAATAAATAATAATAATAATAATAATAATAATAATAATAATAATAATAATAATAATAATAATAATAATAATAATAATAATAATAATAATAATAATAATAATGGATTGGCTTGGTCTGTGATAATGTTGGTTTTCCTTAAAGCAGCTTGTATAGCAGCGTGTATAGTTTTTGCTGAGCAGTGCTGACACAGAATCCAGGCCTTTTCTACCTTTTATTCTGGGCAACAATTTGGGAGAGAACATGGCCTGGACCGTTGACCCCAGTTCATCAAAAAATATTCCAATATTCCATAAGATGCTGTGTTGTGCTCAGTAATAAATACAGTGGCAGAGGAAGTTTGCCAGGATTGACATTGCTTGGGGACAGACTGAGAATCTGTTGGATGGTTGTGAGTTATTGGATTTTTTTGCCCCACTTGCTTATATTGTTAGGTTTTGGTTTCTTGGGTGGTTGGTTTTTTGGGTTGGTTGGTAGGAAGGGTGAGATAGTGGCTCTGTGGTGCTAAAATAACTGCTAGGAGAAAACCATAACACTGGCCAGCCATAGTTTTTTGGCCAGCCAATGTGATGCAGAAATCCCAAGTTTTAGATGTCTGCTAATGCATTTTAGACCATTGAGCTCTGGTTGTCCACACTTTAGGCAGGATATCTGAATTGTTTTTTTTTTTCTTTTTCATAGAAGGGATAATCAAGAGGAAATTTGCTGCATTCATGCATTTACAAATTCCCATTTGTTTACTTGCTTTTCCTTTTTTTTTTTTTTTTTTTTTTTTAAACAAAGGAGCTTCTTTTCTTATGTTTAAAATCTGGCAAAACTAAATTTATGATTAAAAAGGTACTTGTCCAGGATTTCTGATTTAAAAACTAACATGAACTACAGGTTATCATTTCCTTTGAGAAAATGTTTGAATGTAAATACAACAGATGCCACTTGAGGTTGCCCTGTGTGGGGCAGCTCATGGAAAAATGGCTACATAGGGAGTCTCATGTAGATGAATTCACAAAAGACTACGGAAGTTGTGTGTGCCCTTACTGTGGAAATTAAAACCAGCTGGAGAAGGCCAATTTCATTTTGTGGCACCCATCAACGTTTCACAAGTGGTTGTTGTTGCTCCCTGTGAAGAGGAGAACTCTGAAAAAAGTCTTTTATTTCTCAGAATATCAACTTGTGATTCTATGAAGTCAGCCTTAGAGGAGCAGGGCAGGAGAGAGGTTTTTTCTCCATAACCAGTAGACACCAGGGAGATTTCTGTTGCCAAAACAATCTGCCTTAAAAACACCAAATAAAATCCAATAAAATGCTTCAATAAAATAGAAAAAATATTCTTCCTACAACATTTCCATTAGATCTAAATGGTAGACTCTGGCAATTTAGAAGATTGAAAATAAGGGCTGAAGAACTGAAGAGCTTTAATAATTCTAATAATTTACTACCCTCAGACATATATATATAAAAGAATTAGATGTATTAGTACTTCAGAATTTGACATGTAAGAAAGTATAGCTCAGAGCTGGCAGTCCAATTCTGCCACAGACAATAAATCAAGAGGGTGTTCTCAGATGTGACTTATGTAATGAAGTATGAATTGCTTAGCCACAACACCCCTGTGAAAGATAAATATTTGTCTTCACAAAATCATACAAATACTGCCCATTGCATGTTCCCTTGAATGGTGTAATCAGACTCACTACCACAAAATGAAAATATAAACCTTTGTTAATGCCTCCTAGGGTATAGGAAATGAATGCCCAAAACACAGACACACACACACGAAGGAGAAGGAAAAATACAAACAAATCCAAAGAACAGTTTATATTTTTATGTAATTTATTTCTTAAAGAAAATAATCACCACCCAAACTAAATGTGAAGTAAGTTGCCTTCTTTATTTTACAGTGATCAGCTCATTGGCATCTTTTGAGTTTGGTTCTAACACCACAGAGCAGGTTCAGCTCCTCTGACACTGTGTGGTGAGCAAGGAGGTGGGATTGCTCCAACATCAGAAGGATGTGGACCTGTTGTCCAGACCTGTGGAGTCCAGACAAGAGCCATGAGGATGGTCAGAAAGCTGGACCACCTCTCCTATGCTGACAGGATGAGAAAATTGGGATTTTTCCACCTGGAGAAGGGAGGGCTCCAAGGAGACCTTAGGGCACCTTACAGCACCCAAAGGGGCCCTACAGGAAAGCTGGAGAGGGAAATTTTGCAAGGTCACCTAGTGATAGGACAGGGGTGATGGCTTCAAACCAACAGAGGTAGGTTTAGATTAGATATGAGAAAGAAATTCTTCACTGTGAGCATTGTGAGACTCTGGTACCGGTTTCCCAGAGAAGCTGCAGATGTTTCATCTCTGTAAATGTCCCAGGCCAGGTTGGATGGGGCTTTGAGCAACTTGGCCTAGTGGAAGGTATCCCTGCTCATGACAGGGGAATTGGATTTAGATGACCTTTCAGATCCCTTCCAGCACAGAGTTTCTGTGATTCTGTGGTTCTGTATGATTCCTACAGACATGACTCACAGAAACTGATTATTCTGGGATTAACCCACAGTACAGGGCAACAAGCACTTGCAGTGATTTGCAGTGATTAAGCATTCTGTTCTTTCCTTTAAATATTTAGGGGGCAGAGGCAGAGCTTGCCACTGCTTTCCAACAGAGACAACCAATTTGAGGACATGTCAAACCTACCCAGTCTGCTCTTCCTGTTGTACAATTACTTTTTGCCTCACTGTGTTACATCCTTGTTAATAGGCAGTCCCATTACAATTGCTCCCTCTCATCCTCAGTGAAAGCAGCAAGAAACAATCACCCCTTGTTTTTACCAGGTTCAGCCCAGCTCTGAGACAGCAGCAGCAGAGCTATTGTTATGTTCTCTACCAGATCTATTTATACACAGGCATGTGGAACATTTTCCCTGCACTGATACTTGTCTGCTCAAGGGTTATGTTTTGCGTTTCACATTATTGATAAAAACAATAAGAGAAGTAATAACAATAAAACAACAATAACAATAATATTAATAATAATAATTCTATACCAACAGCGTCTGCACTTTCAGTAAATTTCTGTTGCATCCTTTTTCCCCCAGTTTCCTTGTTACTTGTCTTTTTTCCATATACTGCCAGCTGCCCAATGACTGTAAGATCCTAGAGCAAAAGTTCTCAAAATTTTGTGTTTAATATACCCTGAAAAAAAAATCCTAATAGAGCTGCAAATATAAACCAGTGAGTACAGATTTATTTTTGTTAGCTACATTTCCTGCCTTCCCTAGAAACAGCCAAAGTACCTCCAGGGGGTTATGGACAAAGCACTGGAAAACAGAGATATAAAAGGTGAGTTTCCTGTACCTTGAGGTTAGAGTTAAGCAAAATTTCAGGTGTTCTCTGCAGAGTTTTAGGGTTTGAGAAAGCTCCTCTGTACCATAGAGGTAAGGATGTGGTAGCAAGATGTACCTTGTGGGAGAGAGTTGATGGAATCTGACATGCAACAAAAAGAGAGAGAAACAGTATTTTTAGACTAAGGACAATAACAACTCTTTTTTAATCTGACAGGACCAGATCTCAAGGTAGACAATATATGATAACAATATACAGAATTATTCTTTATTTGAAGAGCACAGGGTACCTTTGGGACTCAGCTCTTTCAGCAAAACTATATTTTCCTTTATTATTTTTTGTTCAGAAAATGCAGTGAAAGTTGCACAAATAAGTGTACAGAGTTTTAAATGGTTTTAAGATCAGCCCTGGTTGATCAATATAGCATATAATAATTTTTTCATTTATATATTTCAAATTTACATTACTCAATAGAATATCAGTGACAATAGTAGCTAAGAAATAATTCAGTGATTATGCCACTCTCAGAAAATGGCTTTTTGACATGGTGGAATAGATTTATGGAAAAGACTGTGCTTATTGTTCCTATTTCAGCATATGTCTGAATATAAAAAATATAATACCTTTTTTTCAGAGAGAGTTCAGACTTTAAGATTTAGTATGTCTACAACTCAGTAGAAATTAAAAATTAGGTTTTTAGACAGACTCAATTTTTGTTTATACCTGTAATAACATTTAGATAAATAATTTCAGGCATTTTTAATAATGTCTTTAGAGAGGAAAAATGTATGCATTAAGGGATCCTTGGATTAAATCCTTGTGGAATCTCTATATGAACATACATATTTATGTTTAGTTGCCTGTATAAGAAAGCATAGATTGTTTCGAGCTGCAACAAAAAATTAATTTTATGGCCTAAGGTTTTATGTAGTTTTTCTCACTGATAAACCAGTTGCTCTCCCTGCCTGTAACTGTGTTAGATATCTCCAGGTGTGTTAGATATCTCCAGATTTATTTTCTTTGTGTTATAATCAAATATGCTAAAAAACTACTGCTTTACACTTCAGCTACTGTAGCAACTTAGGTGAATGAAGGAGATAGATTAAAAAAAAATCCTAAAAACATTGTTCCTTCATCTGCCAGCAGAGTCCTCCCCACTGATTTTTTTAGGCAGCTCAGAAAACCCAGGGCACGTCCATCTTTATTTGGTAGAAAGACCTCAGTCACTGGAATGGTAATGGATTTGGGTTGGTTTGGATTACCTATTGCTTATCTCTCATTGACTGCACAGAAGAGAAGGAAAAAAAACCAGGAAAAAATAATATTCTATAGAACACTCATTCTTGAGTGTCTAGATTAAAAGAGTGCTTACTTGTATTTAGTGAGCACTAACTCTATTCTTGCTTTTAGCTAAAAACCAAAGGTTTTGGTCTCTGAGCCAAAAATCACTGTCAAGCATTGGGCTACTGAAGAAGAAGGTGGTTTCCACATCTCAGGTTGTCACCGTGATATTTTAAGAAAAATCCCTTTGCCAGGATTTCTTCTCCTGGGAAGATGAGAAACCTCAGCCTCTCCATGTTTTGCTCCTCTGGAATGTGTCCTGGAGATTGTTTATCCAAACATGTGAATTGTTTTTAATTAATGGCAAATCACAGCCAGCTGTGTCAGACTCTCTGAGTCTGTCATGAGTTTTTATTGTTCATTCTTTTCTAGCCTCCTGATGTATCTTTTCTCTATTCTTTTTAGTATAGTTTTAGTATAGGAATGGAATGGAATAGGATAGAATGGAATAGGATAGGATAGGATAGGATAGAATAGAATAGAATAGGATAGAATAGAATAGAATAGAATAGAATAGAATAGAATAGAATAGAATAGAATAGAATAGAATAGAATAGAATAGAATAGAATAATAAATCAGCCTTCTGAGAACTTGGAGTAAAATTCTCATCTCTCACCTCGTCCTGGGGACCCAACACCACAACATCAGGTTTCCTCCTTGCTTTCATTTCTCTTCTCCTGCCAAAGCTGGAAGTGTGCTATTAAACAGAGCAGCTTGATCTACTGCCTTCTTCTGTTTTAGCAGGGGCTCTAAAAATGCTGAATTATGAATAGTGATTTCTGAGGTCCAGAGACCTGGTCCTTCAGTCAGCTACAAGTTCTGGAGGACTGCAGCTCCCATCTGCACCTCCTGGGTGGAAGCTCTGCCACTGGCAAGGGGGAGTGGGCTCAAACCTGCCAAGGGAAGAATGCTCCAGCCCACACCCCCTGAGCAGCTCTAGGTTGTGGGGCAGGCACAACAGACTCAGTTTGGAAACTCAGATATACCTGGAACCCATGCTGCTAAACCCTTCTCTGGCAGTGCTTGAGAAAATTGTATCAAGAGGCTCAATTTGAGTGTTTGACCCTCACCATACATCCCACACCAGTCCAGAACCCTCTGCCTTTGCACACAACAGACCAGAGGCTTTCAGGAGCTTTCTAGGACTCAGGAATTGCAATCATGACCAGGTGTAAAGAAACTTATTATGGTCTCTTCCCTAGGAGGAATGTGTTTTAATTTCATGGAGCTAGAGGGGTCTTAACTAATCTCTGCTTTACTTAATTAAATGTGCTAGTAGAAATTTCCATGCCACCTCTTGAGGAAACAACAGGAGGGAATTTGAAAGAGGCTGTTGGTTAAAATGAGTAAAGATGTTATACACACCTCTTCTGCCTGCCTAATTACTCATGACATGAACACACACAGCTGTGACTAGGATGCACCAGAACAAACTGTTCTGTAAATTCACAGCAGCTTCCTGTGTGTTCCAGAAAACACATAAGGACCTGCAGAAAATGCAAAGTGTCAGTGGTCTCTTGGCAACTCTCTGTTAAGTAAACTCATATGAGGACTGTAATAGACAATAAAAGCATTCACTTACAAAAGGTTTTCATTCCTTCTAAGATGTTGGATTCTTATCTCTTGAGGGATTAATTTGTTAGAGGCAGATACTGCATGTTCCCAAGGCCTCTTTGGGAATTCTCTGCTGAGTGTGAAGCTTCTGCAGCTTGTGCTGAAGTGAAGATCAATTCAAGAAGCTTGTAGCTGGGTATCTGAGGAAACATGTTGGTTCATTTTCTTCTGCCTTTAAAAACAGAGTCAGAGTTAAAATAAGATCAAGCAATTTTATTATAAGGGAATAAACATAAATCTGTGGAGCATGATTTCTCTGCCAATTACACTGGTTTTGTACCAGGGCAGCTACATGCATTTCAAGGTAATTATTCTCATTTAGTGAAAGGAGAACCATGGCCTGTGGTATAAGAAAAGAAGATTGTAATAAATTCTGGATACTTGTCATAGACAGTATTTTTGTAGGTTCAAAGAAATTCCCAAGATACATCTGGTTCCATTTTAGCTTCTTAACTCCTCCTGATTACTTCAATTTGCAAGAAGATTTTTGCAAACCCAAACACCTTTATGAAGGCTCATGAAAATAATAACTGTCATGCAGACTGAGTGATTGAAGTAAAGAAAACTCTGAAGAAGAACAGATGTTTAAAGTTTTATTAAAAAAAGAAAAATTATATACTGTTGAATATGTCATTCTGGTATCATCTCCAAATGTTATCAGAGATATTTGCAGGGTGCCAGGGACAAACTCCTCTTGTACTTGCTGCCATAGAATTACTTTGTATATGGAGAGAAGAACAGGTTCCACAGTGCAGAAAGTTATTTGCAAAAGAGGTGATTCCTGCCCACTTCAAAACATACCCAAAAAAAACCCCTGAAGAAATGGTGTATTCTATTCCGAGAAAAAGGCAAAAAAAAAAGAGAGCATGCTTTGGTAAAAAGTAATTTAAAAGAATATTATATTTTCCCTTCCTTGCTTCCTTTGTGTGTGTGTTTTGCAGGCAAGAAGGAAATTCACCATACAGCAATAATATGACAAACTTGTAATATTTAATAAATAATCTGAGGTCAGAGGGCCAAGTCCTCTATCAATATGATTTGCAAAAGTACAATTGATTTATACAGGGTGGTGTTCTCAATGAGACTCATGGAAAAGATCCTTCAGTTTTTGCAAGGTTTGCAGCAAAAGATTGCTTTCAGTTCACTTACCTTCTTATTCCTTTGTTTCAGGTAGATATAGATTGGAACTTTATAAACCCAGCCTTTTTATTTTTAATCCTACAGTGTTGCTCATACAGGAGAACTTAAAATTTATGCAACCTTTTCAGCAAGTTTCACTGTGTTCAGTCTTCTTTGTTCAGAAAAACATTGCAAACTTTTCATGGAATTTGACTCACATTTTCAGAGCAATAAACCTACCCAGAAAACCAGGTGAATACAATTCCTTAGAAAAAAAGACAGCATCATGCTGAGACTTTAAGTTTTTTACTTTAAGTCATACTTGAGATTTCTAGAGAGACTTTCCATAAAAAATATTATTTTACACTCATGCATATGCTGAGAAAAGCTGGTCAAAAATACTCATTGTACACATGTAACAAGTGTCTGCTAGTCACAGCTCTCAGCACATAGTTTCTAGCAGTAAACTTCAGCATATGGCAGTTCCACACACAGTTGCCTTTATTTACATGTTGTTTTTGGCTTGCAGTGGGGGAATAGTTACATCACATGACAAGGTTTCTGCTCCCCAGTTGAATTAGTGAACATTTTACAACCAGCAAATGATGTGAAGTATATCAGAAATCAGACTGAATGCTTCTGTTTGCACAGAAAGATCCCAGCTCACCTGTTTGGATGGGTATGAAACGTACCAAGGACAAGAAGAGCAAACATGACTGAACTCTCTATTTCTAATAAATGGTTCAAATAATTGGGATGGTGCTTAGACAGCCTACAGCCAGAGCTGCACAGAACAGCAAAACCAAGCTGAGAGCCCTAGAAAGAGCCTCCCTGGAAAGAGCTCCCATCTTGCACTTGTTGAAACAGGAGTCACAGCACAGCTTCTTCACAAGTGTCAGAGCTTTCCATGGGAAAAGTGGGTTTGTTGCCACTGTTGAGGGGAACAGGAACACATGGTCATTTTAATGAAGTAGCAGGTAAGCCTTTGAGAAATGTTTTTGACAGGCCAGGAAAATGCTGTGGAAAAGCTTGAGGTTGAGTAACCCCAATACTTCTGAATTGATGGGAGAGCCCTTGTGATGGTCAGGTTAGAGAAGTCACATGCAAGGAAGAGACTTCAGGGTTGTTGGAATTGTGTGCTATTCCACAGTTAACAAACGCCATGGGATTTCCATCTTTTATTAATTTTAAAGCTCAGTTGAGAGCTAAGAAGGAATAATATTTCTTGTAGGAGTCCGAGTCAAAACCCCAGATCAGCATCATCCTGAGGCAAATCTGGTTCTAGAGCCAAATGCTGCTGCCTGGCTCAGTGCCAGGGATGTGGTGGTGACTCATGAGCAACCTGTCCAGGGCAAATGAAGGCTTCCTGGAGGTGTGAGCATATTGACTAAAAGCCCAGTAGTGCCAATGGAAATACTCCCTACCAGGAGCTTTAAATCAAGCTGTTATAACTGGATTCCTGGGGATATTATTAAAACTCCATTATACATCTTGGACTCCTGAAGAAGTGTAGCCATATGTCTACTTGATGAATCACTGAGATTTCTGATAGAAACATCTCATCTGGTACTGATCCTGCCAATTTCTATCTATTTTAAGTTCCAGAAACCAATTACAATGCAAAATGTTATAAACTGAGCAGGTATCTCAGACATGTCAGTGTTGCCGTAATAAGTTTTTCTGACAATTTACATTTATTTTTAAAAATTTCCTCTGTTATTGAAGAGGTTGAAGCAAGGATCCATGGCATCAGGAAGGCAGAAAGCATTTGCAGAAACAGTCAATTTTGCTATTGCTATTTGGGATAGAAAAGACACATCCATATCACCTTCATCTTCTGACAAGTAAATAAGTCAACAGAAAAAGTGTCTAAGAGAAAAAGGTTAGCAATTAATCACATGCCTCAGAGACCTCAGATTCCAAATGTAGGCACAATGGCATTGAAAGTTAAATTTATAGAAGCAAATAATTAAATATGCAAATTATTAAGTTTATAATTGAAAAATCAAAGTTCCAACATCAGCAAAACATGGGAAAAAAGTAGTTGCCTCTGCTTTGAAGTCTAGGCAACTTTACTGCATGGGCTGCAAAGAAATTAACACAAAAATACTTTGAAGGACCTATTTATTGCTGAGTGATGCTGTGGATCAAAAAAATCTTCTGTAAATGTACATGAAAATGTTAAAGTATGTAAAAAATTTATGAAATTAGGAGGTGAAGATAAGAGTGAAGAATGACATGACTGTATGAGCTCCTTCTGAAATGTTTGTTTATTTACTCTGATAAGAAGGAGCATCCCTGAGCCCAGTATAAAGGAATAGAGAGAATTTTTTAATCAAATGCTCTACTTGCACTTTGTGACACCTTTTTTTCTAGATTTCCTCTCTGAAAAAAACAGTCATACTTTTTGAATAACTTTGGTGTTTCTTGGAAAGATTGAGAAAAGTGTAAGAGTAGGTTTTGATGTTTTTTGGTTTTGATAAATATCCCAATTTGAAAGGAAAAGAACCTCTTCAATTTCAAAGGCATAGAAATATTTCCCAAAAAACCTAATTCTGAGAAGAGATTAAAATTACTTCTAATTTAAAAATTTAAATTGACATAGCTATAACTACTTTTAATAAAACATCTTGGAAGCACACATGGCTGAAATGTGAGGTATCTATTAGCAGCAATAAGAGCAAGTAATTGATTTCTATGACTTCATAAGGATTTATTACCCTTGAATAAATTTGTTAATAGCTTATTAAAAACAATATAAGAGAACGGGACCTTAATGGTAAAATACAGCAAATGAAATATTCAGATTGCAAATTAAATGAGAACACAAAATGAGGCAAATCTTCAGAGAGCATGAATTAGTCAGAGTCCATTTAAGTCAGGGGAGATGGAGCAGTTAATGCCAGCTGACCATTGCAGCTCCACAAACTTCAATCTGTTGTCCTCTCATTAACAGTGGTGCAGCCAGTGATCTTAATGCACTGGACGGTGCAAAGCCTTTGAATAGTAAAAACCCACATTATTCTTCTGGCTCATAAATGGAATTTGGAGGTGTAAAGAGGTTAAATGATTTGCAAAGGTCACAGGACAGATAAGTGGCAGAGCCAGGAATAGATCTGGCATGTCATGACTTCTTGCAGTAACCAAAGGACCATCTGGCTTGTCAGAATAAATCCACATTTAATTAGGTGGTGTTCTAAGGGCAAACAAAAATGCCAGCATAGGTTAAATGTCATCTAATAATTTGTCCTCACAGCAGTTCATCTGTAACAAGCCATTGTGAAGCCCTATTTCTAATCTGTTGCATCATAACTTCTGCTCCATGACTGTTAAAAAAATCTTTCATTTTTGTCCTCAAATGCAAATTCAGAAGATGTAGTGCTGATTAGGCTGAGTTTTGTCTGGAGATATAAGCAAGGAAATTTCTTGATTTATTCCATGCAACACTGAATACAAATATCACATCAGTGCTCTTACTGCTCTTTTATTAATTACATGTGTTAACCCACTGCAGAAAGAAATCCCCACCTGGTTTTATTGAAGGCAGTTCTCCTAAACTGAAATTCAGTTTGGGTCCTCCTTAGCAGCAGTCCAGCACTGAGTAGAGTGAGGAGACCTCTCACCTGTAACAAATGGGGCAGCTCAGCCACATCAGAACCCAGGACTGGCCAAGGCACTGGCATGTCTCTCACTTACTTTGGCTGAGTTTGTGTTTCACCTAAAAGTCCTAAATTCCTTAACACCAATCTTTCTTTCCCTTCTATTTCCCTACTTGTTGCCTCCCTAGCAGCACCAGATACAGCCACTGGAGCTGTTTTCTCCACCCTTGGCTGCAGATAAAAATTTCATAGTGGGATGACTCTTAACACCTTCACATTAATACAATAAATGTCAGAGCATGTTTTACCCAGATGTTCTCTTTGGCTGCAATTTAATATTTTCACATTTTACTCCTACACCCTCATTTCTAGAAATGTTGCTTTGATGAGTGAAGTTTTTAATTTTTTTTTTTTTTTTTAAGTTTTCCTGAGCATCTCATAACATTTCATTTACCTGCAGAACATAAAGTGGCCATAAAGTATTTTGCAATGTTAAAAGGGCAGGAAAGGCAGTACATAAGAAATAGGGAGCAGAGCTTTAGACCTTGTAATTCAGTTCCAGTAACCCCAACTTGCAATGACTTGCCTCAGCTCAGGACTCAGAACCTTCAACAACAACTGGGCTATGGTCTGAGATGACCTTTCTCCTTTTATTGTAAATATTTGAATAAAAATATGCCATTTCTCAGGGAAAGGAGAGAACTGCAGACTCTTCTGTTGAAGCTAGCTATCATTAGCTATGCCAATCATATCCTGCTCCAGAGATAATTACCAGAGTGTGAGAATGTACCTGTAATCATAAGGCAAATTAAACATATAAATAAGCTTCATGCAGGTAATTGCAAGTAAAACGAAAAGAAATAAAAAAATAAAGAAGGTATGAGAGAAACAGAAAGGCAAAATGAAAATGGAGATTCAGGGAAATAATTTTATGAAAGACTTTCAAGTTCTACTTTAACTGATGACTGATATTCATATCTATGCAATTCATGAAAAAAGAATTGGAAAGGAAATTAAAAGAATAAATTTAAGATATATATAAAAGTTATTCTGCCTGACTACCTTTGCTGTTGCTTTGTAATTATCCAGCTGAGTTGTTCAGTTGACCAGAAGGACAAGATTCATTCCCAAGTTTCATGTCCACTTGGCACCTCCTTCCTTTCTGCAAAACCTTTGCCAATGTATTAAAGGCCTGACACTGCTGTGGCCAATAATGTGACTCTTCTGTTTTTAGCTGATACTCTGGACATAAAAGCTGCCAGGTGGCTTTTGTACTCTGGAGATTTGGCACCTCCACCATGCTCCTCAAACATGGCCTTAGGAAGAAGGAAGAGATTTGCACTCCTCACATTTCCTCAGTGATGCTGGTGTATCTGTGAGCGGACAGATCTCACTGCAGAGCCTCCTGCTGCACTCTTCTTTCTCTGTCCCCAGGAGTGTGACCATGAACTTTGATTCTCCAAGGCCATAAGCCCCTGAGAATTACATTAAATAATCTTTTCCATTTTCTTTTGGTGAGCTCTGTTTCAAAGTTTCATTCCTTCTTTCAGGTGTCTTGGACAGCATTGCTTTCAGACTCCATCAATCACCCACATTTAACTCCATGAAGTTATCACTGCTCAGTTATTAAGAGCTGCATACTTCAGACTTAGATAAAATTTCTGCGAAGTTTTTGAGAAGGGAAGTGAAAAGACAGAAAAGAAAAAGAGAAGAGATGACAATAGTACAAGCTCATCTTAACAGACTGTCAATAATTCAATGCAAGTTTATTTTTCATCGCTCCTTTCATGTAAACACTTCTCCTAAAATGCTTTACAAAATAAATAATACAAGACCATAGATATTATACTGTATAAATTACAGCCCAACAGAGGCAGAAAGATACTGCCTGCAGAACATATTAAAGAGAGAGAAAGGCCAATAACAGAGAAGAGAGTGGAAGGAATTAAGAGGTGCAGGCAGAGGAATGAGGAGAGGTTTGCAGATGAGATAAGGGATGGAGAGTTAATGAGGCAGAGATGTACTGGAAGGCTGCTGCAGATGGCAAGGGACTGTGTAGAGGGTCAGAGGAAGCTGGAATTAAACCAGTGGAGGAAGGAGGGGGATTGACAAATGCAAGGCCTGGAAGTGTGCGCTAAGAGGGCAGGGATGAATGGGATGCTCAGGGATTTCCCTGGAAATGAGGGGTTGTGAACTGGCGGGTTTGGTATGACAAGTACAAGATAGTAGGCAGTATTTTCCTTGCTGTTAAGATGCAGAAAAGCCTGGGACAGGCTGTGTCATCAAGGCAAAGAAACTTGGAATTTTACAGGAGAGGAAGAATAAATTAAAATGGTCTATTTTCAGATATAACTTATTTATTAAGTCCTGGTGCAGTTTTCATAGGGATAGGTTCAGGTGATAATAAATTCCCCTCACATCTTGGAGCCCACCCATCTGAGGTGGCTTTTCAAATTCCCTTGCTCCACTGGCTGTGCCCCTGACCTACCCCTGCCAGTGGTTCCTCTATGAGAACATCCTCTCCAGCCAGCAGTAAATTGATATTCTGGAAATATTTTAGAAATGGCTCCATTGCAGCATCTGCACTTTTGAGTGCAAACATGTTGAAAGTACAAATTTAGCTGTGCACTTGAGACTTGTGTTCACAAATATGATTGGGATTCTCAAACTGATTTTGTTCAATGCTAGGTTCTACCTGTGTCAAGTCAGGGAATATTAGAAGTTTTGCAATTTCATTTTCTACCCCAACTACTCATAATCCCTAAAAAACTACATTTTGTCTTTTAACACTTTCAGTTGAAGATTTGATGCCACCTTAGTTCTAAAGGTCATGATGGGGTTATATCTGAAAATGGAAGGATATTTTAGTCCTGTGATCAAAGGGTCTATGTTTGAGCCTCAGGCCTTATGAGATTTTTTTTTTCCAGAAGTAGTGAAGGGCAAATATTCCTATGTCACTTCCTTCATTCCAAACTCCCAAATTCTGCATGAAGTAATTTCTGTGCAAAAGAACAGCTTGAGAAGAATTTAAAAGCGAATTTATTTATCTAACCAAATATTTTCAGAAATAGAATGACTTCTCCAAGAGCTGATTTGTGGGCCAGTTTGATGCTCTATAAAAGTCATTAATGTTAAACCAACTGGCTTTAAATTAAGCCTCTGATTTTGCTCAAAAGAGAAAAAATCTATTATAGACTTAGGAAATTGTTGATTAAATATTCCTTTGATCTTCCCAAAATTTCAGACAAAAAAACAAAACAAGACTAACTAATCAACATATTTGTTTTTCTCCAGAGGTTTCAGAGATCACTCATATGTCCTTCTCAGACCAAAGTAAATGCAAGATAAGGAATCGTGCCAAAATGTGCTGAAAGCAGATTCAAGTAAGCAAAAGAAGCTAAATTCCAACTGATCTGCAGAAGCCCCCATGATATTGGGTACAGATAATCTGCACCAAAATGCTTTGTTTTGTAAGAGAAGTTAATTTTAATGGGATTTTAGCTAAAATCATAAATCAGTAATTGCTGAGCCTTCTATTTGTCAAGTAATTTTGCTAACAATTGTAGTCATACTCCAGTAAAATTAATTTTGAAAATGCTGGCCAAAGTGTTCTATTTTCAAGATCTGTAGCCCTACTTTCTGTCTTCTCCTGTTCATGTTGCAATTGTCCATATTTTGGGCAATTAATTTTGTTTCCCAACAATACCTAAAAGTTACATGTAGTATGTCACTGACTGAGCTGCAATTTAATGAAGACAGTAGTGATATCAGTTAATTTTATCTAAGAAAGAAAAGTATCAAAAAAAAGTACCTAGTTGCTTTGGTGATATTTTTTTCATTTTTTTTTAAGCCAACTTTATAGAGTACATATTGGATGCAGAACTCCTGCATGTACAGGGAAATGTTTTAGTTACTATAAAGGTGAAAATACTTTAGTTACTATAAAGGTGCAAATGTATCCACCAGGCAGATGTCAGAGAATGCTTGCATTGCAAAACTTCAACTGTGTTTCAATTGCTGTTTTTTGGGGGTTTTTTTGTTTTTTTTTTTTAATGACCTGAATGTGCATCACAGGATATACATATTTTTCAGCTTCACTGTTTGTATGAAATAATTAGACACAAAAAAGTCACAGGATCAACTAGGCTGGGAAATACCTTTGAGATTATGGAGCCAAGTCTATGACCTAACACCACCTTGTCAACCAGACAATGGCACTGAGTGCCACATTCAGTCTTTACTCAAACACCTCAGGGACAGTGACTCCAAATAACAGCAAGCTCAAATTTTCATCCCTGCAGACAGGAACCTGGCAAGAGCTATGAGTTTTGCAAGGTTCCTTAAACACCATGTGGCTTGGTTTGTCAAAGCCAATGGGGAAAAAAAAAGCAAATGGAAGAAAGCAAAGTGATCCCCAGAAGATGTTTGACTACCAGCTCTCAAGTCTTAGACCAGCAAGATTTCTGATCAAGATGTTGTCAGTTTTCTGATAACTGTTTGCAACATAAATATACACTAATTAAAATACATTTGTGTCTAAATGAAGCAAATTGCCTTTTTCAGAAAAGAAAGCTATGAAGGTTCTGATAGGTAACTTGATTTGGCACACATAAACTAGCTAACCTGTGTGCCTGGTAGAGCACTAGAAGGTTTTGAAGTATTGTCTAGTGCAGAGAACAGAGTACTCAGCATTTGAAAAGCTGTTTTCCACTAATTAGTGGAATTAGAGCTATTATGTGCCAACCAAGCCCATACAGAATTGTTTTGTTCTTATTTTCCTAGCCTGAGTGCATTAAGTTTAGGAAGAATACAAACCTACCTGCCTTCCTTCCTTGTGAATGACAGTCCAGCAAAAATCAATGAATGGCTCTCAAAGTAGGGTGCAAACAAACAGGTGGTGTATCTGCTGTTTCTTGGGGATTACTCAAGCCCCTGGATTGTTCTGCCTCTCTCCCCCATTTCCCACTTTCAGGAAGCTTAGCACTTATTGGACTGCTGTATGAGTGATTAACTATCAGCTGAAGAAAAAAAATCCTTGCGAACTAACAAGAAAGAGAAACCTTTGAGTCTGGAGAGTTTTTTTCTGCAGGATTAGTGGGTTGAATTAGATGAGAAAAGTTCTACCGAAGATGCAAAAAGCAGAATTCTATACATTTATTCAAGAATAGGTGAGGGAGGAAGACATTTATATGGAGGTTGAATTTTAATTTATTTCTTTATCATGTAATTCCTCTCATTCACAAACCACACTGATTAAACACTGACCTTGGTAGTTGAGTAGCTTCAGTTTTGAAAATCCTTCAAGGACAGAAGCAGAAGAGTTGCTGCTAGCAGACCCAAAGATCTTCCTGGATCCAGTCTGCAACAAGGTTTGCATGGCCATATACCAGATCTGTGATTTATTTTTTTAGTGCAAAGTCAATCCTGTTTGGGTCATTCACAGCAGAGCATATTGACCTGAAAATAAAGAGCAGGAAGATGAGAGCAGTTAATCTATGTCATCTACAGTCTCCACATGATTGGGCTGACTCAGAAGTGACACATTTTTGACTCAAGAATGGAATAGTTACATTACTTATGAAAACAGTTAAACCAAGCCAGTGTGTGTCACCAGCCCTACCTGCACAGGATTCAGCTGTGAGGAACCTGTCTGACTGCACCATCCTCAGCAGCAGCAGCTCTCACCATGCTTCAGGGCAGGGACAAGCCTGGGAGAAGAACAGCTTGAAGGACCAGAATGAATTCCAGCTCCAATCCCACATTCCTGTTCATTAAAAGCAAATATCCAACTTTAAAAATGCAAATAAAGATATGAAAGGACACCAAACAAAAGCAGTAGCATTAACAGCTTCTCATAGCCCTTTATAGCTCTCTGGAGTGATTACATCCTATTTACTTCCCCTTCTTGAAGCTCTGTTACTGTATTCTAGCCATAGGGGGGGGGGGGGGGGGAAAGCCTCTTTAATTATTCCTCAATGCTTTTTCCAGCCAGGCCCTGTGTCCTGGATTGAAATCAATGTTAATGGCTTTTGAGACTCCAGTATAGATATATTTTTTAATTGATGTCTCCTCTTCCTCCTGCTTACCCAATTCTCATTTTCATTAAATTCAAAAACACATTGATGATCCACTCAGATCTGATAAATTATTTTAGCTCCTTTCTGCAATAAGTAAATTTAATAGTGGTTTGCTGGCACAATTTAATTACTGGCACAAATATTTGAAATTTGTGAACAACAGCTGAGCTGCAGTGACAGAAAACAGGTGTTCTGGTGGCTGTGAGGATCCTAGCAGCAAGCAAACTAAGAAAATGCAGGCTCCTGGGTGGACTCATTACTACAGTTTTTGTTTGAACCTCTTCCTTACCCACCAGTTTTAATCTTTATTCCACCTGTCAGGACAGTTGCCATTACAGACTTCTTCTGTGGGACTGTTTTTAATTATAGACTTAAGAATTTGCCAGGCTGGGAAAGAAGGAATGGAACAAAAGCAGAAGAGGTGTTTGGAATGACTATAAAATTATTTGAGATGCTGGAATTTTTTTGGAATTTTTTACCTGTGGGCCTCACTGCTGCAGCAAAGAGGCAGGGAATTCTATAGCTCAAAAAGAGGAGGCAGGTCAGGTTGGCAGAGAGAAGGCAGTAAAGTTCATTAGATGTCATACTGTGATGTTTTTTAGGGTTTTGCTTCTTGCCAGAGATGAACTTGCTGGGCTGGTAGCCAATGAGTAATCCCTGCATCCTGTGGTGGGAAATGGGATGTCTGCAGAGCGTCCCAGCTGTGAGCACTGTGCCTGCATGTGGCTGTGCTCACAGCTAGCTCACAAGCTCAGGTCTGGGGATTTTTGGAGTTTGAGGAAATGGGATTGAGCTCAACTGCTGCCACTATGCTCTGGGCCCAAGAAGCAAAAACATTCATAATTGTCCACCTGTTTTTTCCTGGACAATTTGCTATGGATCACATCTCTCAAGGTGAGAAATATTCAAACACAAGTCCTGCAGGAATCTTAGGAAACACCTTACTTGTCATCAATGCCAGGCAGAAGCAGGAGCACTCCATCCCTCAGAGTCTTCCCCATGAAGTTTGCTACCTACTGCAACAATCTACTTCACTTGGAGGAGAAAACAAGCTCAGTAAAATAATTCCTTTTATTCTGATGTACACTTTAGAGAAATTTTCATTGTAGTACTATCATTAGATTCATAACTGTGGTCTGGCATGAATTGGTAATGGAAGTTTTCTAAATAGAGGGCAACCTAATCTCTGCTCTGAGCAGCAAAAGACAAAAGGGGAATTCAGAAACGCAAAGAAGGGAAAACTGCAGCAGCCTTGAGTCAGTGAGAAAAACTGACAAATATGCCAGAGTCAGTTTGTTGTTTCCTGTTGCTCACTTGAAAGCTCATAGACAATTTTAAGGAATTTTGCAGACAGGTGATCATAAGGAAGGAGATTTGAAGAATCAGTTAGGAGGTCCTGTGGTTTTTAGATAAATTTCTTCTCCCTTTAGTTTGTTACTTAGAATGGTTGTCCTGGATCTGGATTACACAGGCATACCATGATGACTACTGGTTGGAATGGAATAATAATCAGGAAAAAAAGAAAGATCCTTGATATTCTTAAAAATAAAATTCTTGCCACAAACTCTCTGTACCTGAAAAAGCTGATGGGGCATTTCCAGTAGTTTGTGTTCCATTCAGAGTTGCTGTTGAAGGGGAAATGTCCTTGCTTGAGGAGATATTATACATCAAAGTCGTGATTCAAAACAGTCAAGATGAAGAGGTAATCAAGGGTGCTAATGGTCACAGTGAGGTGTGATAAATCTGGACAAAAGTGGTGATTGTGGGCAATAAATCCAACAACCTGCTGGGCATGGCACAGAGCCATCTGAGACAGGCTGATTGCCAGTAGTTTTGAAGGTGAGCATAAAATGAAGCATCCTCCAAGTTAATAACACTCACATAATGAATATTACCTTTTATTAAAGCACTAGGTCTATGGCCAATGCAAAATTAGTTTGCCTGAGTGCATGAGCACATGTGCTCAGAAGGGGATCTTGAGAGAGGCAAGCAGGATGATGAACACACCTGCAGGATGTTATTTTGCCTTCTTTTGACTTCTCCAGTCCTTGTTCAGCAGCTGCATTCTCAGAAGGCTGTTTACTCCTGAAACTGTGGTGTCTCATCAAGATTAGGCAGTTCTGCTGTGTTGGAAGTGCATGGAATCTGGCCATATTAGGATTAAATCCCAGGACAGAGGAGGTTCTGGATCCTGCACTGTGACCCCTGCAGCACTACAGGTGGACTTCCGGATCTTAAAGGTTTTTTCAACATAAATGATTCTGTGATTTTCCAGGTGGTAGCTGGAGAACTTTCTATTCTTTCTCTTCTTAGGGAAGAACGCTGTCAGGAAGGGAAATCCCAGAAATTCTGGCTGAGGGAGCTGGTTGTCCTTTCTCAGTCCTGCCTCACATTGAGCTCTCTGCTGGTGATGAGGGATGAGGAACAGCCTCAGGGCTGAACAGCCTTAGAGGTGACAGGATCAAGCAATTCCCTTTGAAACTATATTTGAGGATCTCTGCAGGTAGACAGATATTGCTGTAATGTATTGGGAAGTGGAGGAAGCTTTTTCAAAGAAGAGTCAGAAAATTACACCTGTGTCTGTGGAATAATAACACAAGACCAGCACAGGGTGCTCTTAAGCGATGCTCTGTGTCATCTAAAGCTTAGTTTCTCTTTGAACAAGACTAAATACAGCTTACTGCAAGACGGAAATTTCCAGCAATTGATTATCAAGAATTGGTAATAACAGTGTTGTTTTTCTTTTTTCTTCCACCAACCACATAGATTGATTCTTACAATAAAACCAGTACTTAGAAAGCTGAATTAGGTATCAGATGAAGTAAACCCCTTGAGAAACTGTATTTTGACAATTCATCATAGGAGGTTGTTAAGTTAGTCCTGTGTTTGATGTTTTTTCTGGGTTTCTTTTTTTGGTGTTTGTTTGGGATTTTTTTGGTTTTGTTTGTTTGTTTGTTTGTTTGGGTTTTTTCCTTATTTACAGAATAGGTTTTTTTTTTTTGACATCCCCAGTTGGAACTAGGAAGGCTGCTTCAGGATCCTCATTAGGCATTCCCTTTAGCAGCATACCCTAGGATCTCACAGCTGGCCTGTCTCTGCAGTATTGCCCAGGGTGGATGCAGGAGTTGTTACCACCAGAATGCTGTCAAAGCAGAGAGTCTCCACATGAGAGGTAACTTTCAAGCCTATGATGTCTCTTTCAAGTCTCAATGTTTCCAAATTAACATCACTGTGCCCTACTGTACTTGTGCATTTTGCTTGCACCCATTTTAACCAGTCCCTCTGTGTCTAACACTAGTTAAGCTTTTATTTTCTCAGCTCAGTTGAACAGAAGATGGTCAGAAGATGAAGAGGTCTGGCTCCACAGGTAAGATAATTTGCTATGCAGAAAACACAAGAAACCATTAGCTGTTCCATTAGCTAGTGTCAGTTCTGCAACAGAAAAAATGGGTAAAACTTATTCAGTATTTTTAATTAATCTTTCTTTCTCTTGCTGGAAAAAAGCCTTGTGTATTGAAACAGAAGTTTTTTGGAGGAAAGGAACTACTTGTTCTGGTAGAACTTAGAACTTTTCTCATAAAGCTTTTGCAGACCTAGGGCACATTGCAGATCAGCCCAAGTTCAGGTGCAAGGGCTGGTTCAGCAAGCTGTGGAGCACAGCATTTCCCAGTCCTATCTCAGGAGGATGCTTTGGCTGGGTATTGCACCGTGGGAGGCACCTGAGAGCAGTGATCCCAGAGGGAAGGATGTTCAATATGCTCACCTAAAGGTTGCAGAGATGCTGGCTCCTGACTTCTCTCTGTTGCAAGAGTAGGGTGCCTTTTTCTCAGCCTGCTTGGTTGTTTTCTTCCCCTTTCAAGAGAAAAAAAAACCAACCAACCAACCAAAGACCAAACTAGCCTTCACATTCTTAGTTTTTTCCTAGGAAAGAGGAACTTTAAAATATGTATTAGTGAAAATTCATTTCCTATTTAGTTTGGCATAGTATCAGTGGTCACTTAGATGACCTCAGATTGAAGGACAGTTTCCTTTTTTTGCAGTTTATCAGCTGTGCTTATAAGTCAGAAGCTGTTTTGAGGGCTGCAAACATATACATTTTAAAGCTGCAGGGGTAGGATTTCCCTTTTATTTACGTAAACAGAGTAGAGCAGAACTGAAGCTTATGAGCACAACAGACACAAAAAATATTTAAATGAAGGAAAGGAGATGTTTCAGCCAAAAAGAAATTATCCTGGTGTAGCTACTACATACATGCAAGTATAAATATATCTGGACCATGGCTTTTCTTACTAGATTTAGCAATCAAAATCCTATCTTGGATGTTTCATAAAATAAAGCTACAGAAGACATTCATGGGAGTGAGAAGGAATAGGTATGTAGAACTTGTCCTCCTGGGAAGAGAACAAGGATTCCCCTTCTTCTCTTCTCCCCTGCCCTCCTGTCCTCTGCTGAAGCCTGAGTTTTTAAAGCTGGAATCTTAAACCTCAGCCACTGATCATGTGTTGGACCCACAGCAGGGAATGCACAAGGGATTCTCAGAAAGTGCCAGAGTACAACTCTTGGAGCTCCTCATGGTTGGTACTGCTGTCAAATAGTCAATTGTGCAGCAACATTTCCGGCATTTAGTTCCTGTGCAATTTCTACATTTGGCTTTTTCTTATTTCCAAGGGATTCTTTCTTGTTCTGTCCATGTGCACTGTCACGTCAGTTAAGGTGTCTGGGATGAATATTTCAGAGATGGTGTTTTCAAAAACTATGAAAAAGTTGAGGTTGGGCATTAAGAGATGTTCTCTTTGCAGGTAGTACAGTCCAAGTTCTTGATTAACCATATTTGAAGTTTTACTGAAGGCATTGGAATCACAGGAAAGGTGGAGGAAAGGAAAACAATAAGTTGGCAAGGGAAACTATTCTGCACACCTAGATGTAAATGTTCTTTCCTGGTACACTCATTTTTCTGTTTACTGGACAGTCTTCCAAGATTATTGTTGGTACCAAGAGAAAAATGAAGTGACATTTCAGCTAATTTCACAAGCTGCTTCAGCATTTTTACCTTGTCAAAAAAGATTCTAGTGTGCCATCACAATTGATATTTACATCAGCAAAAATACTTTTTTAAAAAATGGTAAATTTTTAGTTTTGTCTTTCAGAGCTGAATCTTCTTTGGAAGTAATTTTTTTTTAGAATTTAGAAGGTCCTATATTTTTGAAAAGGATTAACTGTCTCAAAAAAAATCATAAGAAATGCTTTCTTCGTAATATAGGCATTTGGATTATGACTTCTTCAGCTAGAGAAACCCACAGGATGAAGTGTCCATTACTGTCCTTGCAAACAAAGTGACAGTGAGAAGACAAAGATGTAGCTTCCATTGTAATGTCCAAAACACAATGACCTGCAGGAAAATTTTCTGCTGTTGGTAGTTAGGAACAAACATCACACTCATGACAACTCAATTATTCATATATATGCACACAAACCAAGGAAAAATCTGCTTAGTCTGTGCAGAAAAAACATACATTAACTACATATCAGATGAGGAGTGGACTAAATAGTAGCCAAATGTGTGCTGGAGACCAAGCTCTTCTAAACACAGACGAGTAGATTAGACCCATCCTCTAAAGCACATCTGAAAAATCTTCCTTTTTGATCCTTTGGATAAATTCTATAGCTTATCATGGCAATGAAATAATTTTGAATTGAACTGAATTGAGGAATGAATGAACCATTGGTCTCCAGCCAGCTCCCAGTGTGCAGGTGTCCTCTTCAAATAAAAACTCACTACAATGTTTTGGCATCATTTCATGTTCTCTTGTGCAAGTACAACCTGCCAACAGAAACCAGCTTATTTCCTCCAGGACTTTGATTTTAGCTGAAGGACATTAAAGCAAATATATATAGCAAAAAAATCTGCTTCAAGGCACAAAGGTATTATTGATTTCAGTCTGCTCTGACTCACATCCCACTGAAATCAGTTGTGCCCTTCTGTTTTCTTTAGAATGGTTTGCAGTGTCCACCCTCAGACAGAGCCTCTGACACTCTAACAATGCTTGCTTTTCAGAGAGCTACTCACTCGAGCATCCAGACAGGCAGGGTGAAAGGAACATCTGAAACAGCTACAGCAGGTCAGTTCTGATAAAATAATTAATGGAAACAATGTCTTTAGAGAAGCAGAATTTCCAAAGCACTCCCAGGTGTGGTCTGACCTTCCCACATGGATGACTGTAACATTAGACATAGATGAAATGCTTATGGAGTGATTGTTGACAATGTTTCATGGGACATAGAGATAATCAGCACATTTACTATTCAGAGCTATAGGCACCATTTCTACTAGTGACAATATTAGTTTAAAGAGTGAAAAAGGGTTTTTTTTAAATAAAAAAATTATAATGCTGTCTTTAGATGCTGCTCCAGAAGGAAAGTCAGCTACTCTAAAAGGGGAAGTCTGCTAATAATCTGTATTCCTCCTTCCCAATAAAAAAATTCTAAAATTACCAGTAAAGTAACATAAAAGAACAGAATAAAGTTCTAATCCACATTTCAACTATAAACAAAAACAAAATTAAAAGCTCAAAATGGATATGACATGCTTTAAACACCCTAATGAGATGTAACAATGGGCTGTATGAATTACAGAAATCAAATAAAAAAATAATAATTTCAAGAATTTGAAGCTGAGGGTTGTCAGAGGTTCTGAAGCAGGAATGGGAAGTTTTCTTGCATTAGCATCATTTGAAAAATTCTGCATGGAGACTTCTGAGGACCTCTAGTACTGACAGCAAATATATTTGGAAGTAAACAACCAGGCATCAATGGGAGTCTCAAAGGTTACCACCAAATTCACCAAACACCACTAAGCTACAAATGGCCCTGCTTGAACCAAATCCTCTTCTGCTTACTCTTCATTCAGGGAGGAACATTTCCACTGCCTTGAGAGATTATTTAGTAGTTATTCTGCTATGAGTGGAGTTTGAATTGGGCTGTTTTTGAAGGGAAGCCCCAGTTCCACCATCCCTAGACACAACACAGCTGTGGTGATCTCATGAGAAGAACTTTACATTCTATGGAAACAGCAAGCAGCAGCCCCACTGTGAGTGTGCTGACACCCACATTCATTCTGCCATCAGTCTTTCAGTTCTGACACACCCAGGCATTTTCTCTTTAAGATAACATCATAGACTTTGGCTGTCTACACTCAAAATAAAATAAATATCAAGTAGCAACCCTGCTGTGTTTGCTAAGTCATTTTCAGGCATCTGATAAATATTGGTTATTTGTACTTGCCATAGCCAGTGTTTCAGGTATCTGAATTGATTTCAAGCAGTCAGTGAGAGGAAGCAGCTACTGGAGCAGAGCCAAGGCCCAAACTTTACTGAAAGTACCCAGGGAGAGACATTGAAGGGAAGCAGGACTGGAGGCCAATGGTACTGTACAACATCTCTCTTTTCATCATTACTGATGAGTCCCTGCTTATCAATGATAAGGTACTTTTTATTTTAAAGCAAAACTTTTGCTTGTAAAAGTGCTCATTCTTCTCAATTTTTGCACAGCTACAAGTAGACTACTTTACACCTACCTGCTACCAATGCATAATTCAAATCTGTGGTTTCTTTACTGACAGCTGATAACCAAAACCCAGGGCTTGGAGGAAGGCTAAAAGACATTGTGGCAGTCTTGTGGCATCTGAAAAACAACTGTCAACTATCATTGTTTGAGCCTAACTTGAAATTAAGCACCATGAACTGCTCACTGAACCCTCCCACAGTACAGAAACCAGTAATGATGAAAAGATGAGATTTCTGGAGTTAGACTTGAAGTAAATAGGTTCAGGACAGCCCATCCAAAGGCATTACTTTGCAGGTAGTATGAAGCAGCACTTGCCTGGAGGGGCTGGCAGGAATCACGACAGAGTTTGCACAAGTTTCAGATAAGGGTTTTCATCAGTGGAAGCAAGAAGCAGCTTGACTGAAGGTTCAGAAGCATTGGAATTATGATTCCTCAATGCTGATTTAAGCATGACTGCACAATACAGACATTTATTTTTATATGCAGCATGGAAAAAAGATCCAGGAGAATATCAAACTATCCAAGACCACATAAAGAAGGAACTTCTTTCAGACAAAGAAGGCAAGCACCTCTCATTTTATAGAAGGAATAAAGGAGACAAAGAGAAGCCAAATAGTTAATTTAGCAAGTGAATAGAAGCAATTTCCCCTTGGGTCGTATTGGTGCATTAGCAAGCCAATAAATAGATATTCATCCCTATTTATGCACCTTTTCCAATCCAGGATAAGAACTGCAGAAGATATTTGCAATCTGAGCATGAGGCAAGCTGTAGGCAAAGCCTGAGCAGACAAAGTTCATCATTCCAGAGGCAAAGCAGTGTAAAGCAGGAGGTGTGCAATACATAGGATAGAGGAGAGTAAGGGCAAAACTTGCATTATCCATTGAGGCAAGTCGGTAAAATTACCTGCCTACTCAGATTTTCCTCACATATTCAGTTTTTCCATCCCAACAGCAAAAACAAATATTACAGTAAATAAATAATAACAAATTTTGGAGTATCTTTTCAGTGCACTTGGCATTCTTTGAGAATAGGTAAATTAAAGCTTGTAGGTTGGGGACGTAGTCACACAGGACACCTAAGTGCCTACCATAGATACTTTTCTATTAATTGGTGTCTTAATTACCAAATATAATTTTCTGGTCTATTGACAAGCAAGATGCTTGCACTGACTAAATGATACATTTTTTACAGAAAGTTTCAGATGTGTTGGTGACATAGTGAGCTGATGAGAGAGGGTTTGTTGTTCCTGTTCCCTCCCAGCCCAGACAAGAGAAGGGCTCGTGTTGCCTTGTTGCAATAAATCTGGCTGCCTCAACTCCCCTGGGAAGCCAGCTGGCAGCAAGGTGCTTCCCAGAGAAAGGCAGGGAAGGAGAGGGGATGCTGCTCTGGGAAGGTTTCCAGAAGGAAAGGTGGGGGAATATAAATAGGAGGGGAAAAAAACAAAAGGAATTTTAAAAGAAGAGAAGCAAATAAGATTCGTCTTCTTTCTAATGAGAAGAGCAAGGCATGAGGCAGAATTCCCTGAAAATGATGAGTGTGTGGGTACTCCTAACTCTGTTATTTTAATGGCTTGGATCCTGAGCAGACTGCACTAATGCATTGATACTACAGACAAACAGGGAAACATTTACTTAAAGGCTCATGGATTAATTGAGTTCCAGACAGGCCTGGACAGAGGTCAGCAAACTTCCAGTGCATCACCTACCAGCAGTATCTTTTCTTCAAGACCCTTGGAAATGGCAGTGTGCAGGTGAAAGCAGGATTTTCCTTCTCTGGGAACTGCTGGGATGTATGGGAATGCATAACATGGGGGGGGAATGGCAGACAGTAATGAGCAAGACAGAAAAAATGGTTATTTATCTAAAGACAGTGTGTCATCCTGACTCACAGATGATTTAAAATACTTGGATTCTGTTTAAAGGCCACTTTACTCTTCTCTAAATCACTTCCTTTAACACATTTCTTTGTATTTGTTGGGTTTTTTTTTCCTTTTTTTCCTTTTATTTTTACTCAGAAAAGCAGGTCACTTGAGCTCTAAGTTAAGCCATAATGAATCCAGTAGCAGCCAAATCATCAGAAAACTACCTCTGACACATAACTTTTCTGGTGTGTCAAAAATTATAAGGCTAAACCTGGAAATTATTTTCTATTTTTCCTCACATTACCAGGTACATTCAGTCAGCTATAGTCATATTCCTGTATAGCCTATGAACTTGGAGAAATGTAATGAGACAATTATTTAGGACATGATTTAGTTTTAGTTACTAATACTGCCTGTACCAATATCAGATTTCTCTCCCTTACCTACCAATCCTCATGGAAATTGCAGGCATAAAGTCATAAATTGCTGTGCATTAATTTCCACCTTGACTGCATTGTGTATTGTTACCCTGAAACAGAAGTTGATATAAAAAAGCCCATGTTGTATGGGAATAGAAAAGCATAAGTAACACATTTATCTTGAAAATGTAATTACTGTGAGGTTCTGTAAGGTTCCACCTGCACATTTTACACACCTGTGTTAATTACACTGCTCAACAGCAGAAACTAAGGAGTTTGTCAGTGTACTGAAATACAGACAGACAAATAGCTGTGGAAGAAGAAAAAATAATTAAAGTGGGGAGGGAAACTAGCCAGAGAAAGCTCCTTTGTCACTTTTTAAAGGTGACAGAAACTGAGGTCATAAACCCATACTCCAGAGACATGAAAAGATATCCCAGCACTGGGCATTCCCAGCTGTCCCTGCCTTCGTGTCATAGTTGTACCAACACAATTGTGTGTTTATATGAAAACCAGAACATAGAATGGATTTGTATTTAAAATAACACCCCAAAAAACCCAAACAAAACAAGCCCAAACAGATCTATATCTATCTATATCTACATCTCTATCTATCTATATCAATGTCTATATCCATCTATCATATATTTCTCCCATAAAGACTCCTGTTTTCCTATTTATTAAGAACAGGTCTACCCTATATGAACAGACTGTGCCCAGTTAATTCTTGTCTTTCTTCCCACAGCTGACTTGGGAGAAGAAAGTCAGGTTCTGCTTTTGTCAGTGTTTGGGTACAACCCTGACTGTGTGTTCTGATCCAGACCAAATCCGTGCCACAGCCTGGTCTGATGTGGTGATGGAAACATGGCTTAAGCTTAGAATGGAGGGAAAATTGAGAGGGGAAGATTGACAGAGGAGGAAGAGAGGTTTCAGCTCTACATACCCCAGAGATAATCAGTAATGAGCAACATGTGCTTGGGGGATCATTTAGATTTTTAAGGCCTCACTGTCTTGCACAGGAGAGCTGGTTGGACTGTGAGTAGTGTAAAAAATCATTATATAGGAAAGTTAACTGCTGATGGGATAGAGACTTTCAATGATGACACACTCTCCTTTAACAAGATATTTCCCACTGATGAATCCTAAACTGAGAAAAACATTTTAAATTCATCCCAAAGAGTTGAGTTTCTGAGTGTAGTTGCCAGGGTCATCATGACTTTTAACACATAAACAATGGCAACTTCCACACTCAAAAATTACAGAGGAGATTTTTACTTTTGTATTAGAGACAGATGGAAAGAGATGAGCCAGTTCCAAATCTCAAACACACTCTCTGCTTATCTGTCATAATTCTCCTATCCAAAGATACCTTTGCCAGAGACAGGTGTTGTGCTAAAATGCACAACTGTTCTTTTTATTTACATGTGCAGCTGCTAACGCCTTTGGTGCCAGGTTTGAACATACAAATGCAAAATTCAGAGGTTTTAATTATGTCCCAATGTTTAAAAGCAGGCTTTTTATAAGGTCATGTATTCTTGAAATATACCACAGACTGGTACCTGAGGCAGGGACTGGGAAGGTGCTCAAAAGATATATTGCTCTGGAAAGAGTCACTGGAGATATGGAAGAGTGTCTGTATCCAGTGGAAATATCCACTGGAGAGCTGATGTTTTTCCATTCTACTCAGGACTGGAATGGACCAGCTCAAAATGCCCAATCCTGCTCTATTCAAAATGGACTCATTTGGTAAGTAGCAAACTGAAATGAAGGAATTCCATGTTCTCTGCCCGGATCTCAGGAATTGTGCAGGAATTATTCACATCTGTTGGGAATCAAGCTGCTTTGATAATGCTGTGGTTATTAATTGTTGCAGTGTTGTGGGTCCTAGGATGAGGTGAGAGATGAATCTGACTCTATATTTCTTAGAAGGCTTATGATTATATTATATTATATTATATTATATTATATTATATTATATTATATTATATTATATTATATTATATTATATTATATTATATTATATTATATTATATTATATTGAAATTTTATCCTAAAACTATACTAAAGAAAGAGAAAGGAGACATCAAAACGCTAGAAAGGAATGATAATAAAAACTTGTGACTGACTCAGAGAGTCTGATACAGCTGGCTGTGATTGACCATTAATTAAAAACAATTCACATGCTGGGTAAACAATTCTCCAAATCACATTCCAAAAGAGCAAAACATGGAGAAGCTGAAGCTTCCCAGCTTCTCAGGAGAAGAAATCCTGGCAAAGGGATTTTTCATGAAACATGACACTGACATAATGCTTTTATCCCACTCATTGTAATGGCCTCAAGTCATTGTCTGCCACTGGAGTCAGAGATGTCCCGGCTTGGTAGAAACTCATCATCTTCATATCTCACTCAAACTTTCTTTTCTCTTATCCTCTCATATTTTTCCTGGTACAATAAAGCTTTAGTAATCCTGTATGTCTCACATTTGGAGCAACAAGATGGCAGATGGTGATGGGACAAAAAAAAAGAAGAAATATTTGAAATCCTCTTTATTCCTATCTGAAGGAAGCTCAGGACTTCCCTAATTGAGGAGTTAGAACAGAAGTTTTCTGAAACACATGAAGAAACAGTGTGATAAATAACTTCTAAGCACTGAAAAACTGTTTTCCTCATAGGGTTTCTTTGCAAAGGAACACAAAGAAAATTTCATATTGTCAACTCAGTCTCCAACGAAAAGGTTTTCAAAATCTTCCTGTTTTGGAAAAAGCCTTTCTAAGTCCCAGAGGAACTAAAGGAAGCTCATGAAAAGTAAGGATTTGCAACTTTTTAGTCTGAGATTTTATGAAGTGGGTGGAAAGATGGGCAACAATGCTTAACCCTTTTCTTTTAAATCCTTGGCTGCTCAGAGGAAAATTACTTTCACCTGCCTCATCCCTCTTCATGTTTGTTACTCCTTTTTTTTGCAATATAATAAGAATTATCTGCTTCAGAAATATTCAGGCTGCACCAAGGAAAAGCTTTTTTTTTTTTTTTAATGTGTGTTGAAGTCTCTTACCAAAGGCCAAATATGCAGATTGTTGGTGAAATGTGGTTATCAACATTTCAAATATTTACAACAAATCCTGCAGTTCCTCTGGCTTAGAGATGTGATTAAATAAAGGCAAGAACAATTAAGGACTTCAAGTTTTAGCCTAGCAATTTTTTTCTGCTGCATCATTTTCCATTTGGACTCAGCAAGAGCAAAATTGCCTATTGATTAGTAGATATCCACTATAGAGGATTCAATAGGTGCTTTTGCATATGCTGAGTCCTAAAGGCAGAAAACTGAGCTAACAAAAAAATAAATTAACACTGCCTTTCCCTACAGAACCTTCCACAGCTTTCTCCAGAGAAATTGCTTTCTGAACATTGAACAGCTCTGAATTCCACTAGGAAAATAAAAGCACCCAAGATGGGCACATTATAAATTATATTGAATTATTAAAAAAGTTGTGAGATTGTGGGTTGTTTGTCTTGCAACACCTTCTTGTGACACCAGCCAGTATCAGGCATCTCTGGACTAAGCAATATTTCAGAAAGAAAAAGAGAATTATGGCCTTCAATTACTTTAAACTGAAATAGAAGTGACAGGAAAAAAGATGACTAAAAGAAGTCTCCTTACCACCCTTTAAAGACAGGGCGCTGAAGTGAAGGGCTGTTACCAAGAGTAACTTGGTTTAGACTACAGGGAAAAATTTAAAGGATTATTAAAACCCAAAACATTGGTTGTGCATTAAAAAGGAATTAATTTTTTTCACTCCCATTGCAAAGTAAATATCAAGAAATACAGGGAATAAAAGATAAAGCAATTTCAGACAGTCTCTTAAGGGTCTAGAATACCATTAATTATTTTAAATGAATATAGTTTATATTGGTTGCATTTAGTGAACATTACCACTCTTCAGTTCACAAATATTCTGTATTTGAGAGCTGCATAATAATGTATTTTTTCAAAAGATTGCTATGAATCTGTTGATCAGCAATCATTTTGTGAAAAAGACACTTAGGATACGAAATTTGATAAATGAATGCACTAATTTTGTTAAAATCTGTAGCTTAGTTTAGTTTTTCCTTCTTTTGGCTGTGACATGAAGCACACTTGGATGTTGTGATTTGTGTCCAAAACTATGTCAGCACCTGCTGCTGGAAATACCAACTAATACATCCAAATACAAATGCATCTGAATACAAATACAAAATACATCCAAATCTTTTATAGTTTGTTAGAGAAACACAAAGCTACTTGTGCTTGAATAACCCTTGACCTAAGCAAGTAGGACATAACTCCAGCAAGACATCCCTTTTCATGTAATTGCTCTTTGGGTTTGTGTTTTCTTTTTTTTTTTTTTTTTTTTATAAACTTTTATTTTTGTTTCAAATGTTTCATCCTGTCAGAAAAAAATTTTTGTTTTTGCATTTGTTCTCATACAACATACATCAAACTAGACATTTCCAGTGTAATCACCTATTTGAATAGGTAAAATACAAACATGGGATAACTACCTAGGAAAAACAAAACCCTGGCCACATTCACTAGCTCCTTTTATGGTCTTCAGAGATCCTTAATTTTATAATTATTTTTTAAATTTTATAATCACAAATGCATTCAGTTTGATGGTGGTGTGATGGTCTAGGATACCACAGAGATCCTTGGAAACTATGAACAAAAATTAATCTCAGGAAAGCAAGGTGAAATGCATACTTTATTCAAAACACATATGAGAGAGAAAGGGCATGAGGTGAGAGAAATGAGCATGGGATGGGAAATGAGCAGGGGGAAAAGGGAGAAAGGAGGATGAGTAAGAAGGGAGGGGAAAAAACCAAGAGCTTATCCCTGACAATGAAGAGAAGCAGATGGAGAAGTTGTGTTTTAACTGTCCACATCTCTGTGGGAGACTACTGGGATGGGCTGGCAAAAGGATAACCATATACTAATCAGTTTCAATTAATGAAGAATCTCATTCGATTGCACCAATTTCTTTCCACAGCACTGGACTCCTGCTGTTTCAATGCATGGATATTTGTCTCTCTTCTAGAAAATAAAATGTTTATAAAACAGAGAGCAGGTTGTTGTTAATCCCTTAATGGAGATAGATGCTTTATTTTAATACTTCAGAATGGCTACAGGCCTCATGAGTGTCTTAGCATAAAAAGAAAAAATCATGTGAAGCATTTCATAACCACTCCCTGTCTACTATTGATAGAAATGAAGGCTTTGGGAGAGCTGTTAATGTCTCTAACACAAAATTGCAGTCTTTGCACAGGGAAGAGGAAGATACCATAGCTCAAGCCTTCAGACACTAAATTGTTTTACAGCACACCTGAAAGAACATGATAATTTCATTTTATTCTGGTAATTACACACAGATCTTTTCTTTACATTGTTTTATTTTTAGGATCATAACTAAAACTCCTCCCTTCATGGAGTGGACCCTTTCGAAGGCAGGATTCTTCAGTCTTGAAATAAGTTGCAATCTACACAGATTTCATGAAAATCATCAACTTCCTCATTTATTTCCTACTATTTTAAATAGGCCTTATTCAGAGTTCATGGCCATTCATTGCTTGCATAATTTATCTGCAATGTAGACAGGAGACTGCTGCAGAACACAAGGGATCAATCAGCACAGCAGAACCTTGATTGTTCTCAAAAACACAAAAATGTAATAAGTGCAAGTCTCTTAGTGTTTGCTGGGCAAAAGGGATGAAAATGTTTGATGGCACAAACATCAAAAAAAATCTTGTAAAGTTGTCTGCCCCAGGCAGCCCATGGAGGTAACCCGATATGCACTCAGGTAAGAAACAAAATAAAGTGGGGAAAGACAACAGCTACTGATGGTTACACACTGTAAAGGCACAGGGAATTTGTCAATTTGTAGAACATTGTCTGGGAATTATTCTTCCTCTACAGGGCTGCTAAATTCCAGCCTCAGTGCTTCCTTGCAAGACGTGACAAGAGTGCAGAGAGCAAATATTTCATTTAGTGATAGCAGAAGTCATAAAAAGCTTCAGGGAGACCGAAACGATAATGGTGACCTGACTCCACAGGGAGGAGACAGGAAAGAAGAACAAAATGTGCACTATGCAGGAGAAATCATCTCACAAAAAAACAGAAACAGAAGGAGATAAAGTGTATTTCTGAACTCAGCTTTGCCTGTGTGGTGGTGCTTTTAGTCAGTCTGCCTTGTTCTCCATACTGCCAGACTCAATATTCATTCTCAGAAATCCACTGTAGTGAATACCCTGGTCACCCATGCACAGAAAATGTGAACATTTAGTGCACAGCCCATACTGGAAAAAATGAGAAAGAGAAATATAGACAGGTAAGTGGTGTTTCCATCTTTATTGCTGTTCTGAGGAAAGTTTCTGTGCCTCTTAGATAACAAGGAAGCTTCAAATTGGGGAGTGTTGTTCTTTGAGGGAATATTAGCTTCAGTTTGTGGCTAAAACTACATGGGGTACCTAAATAATATCAGGCACAACCTATGCATTTTCTAGAACCATTGTTTTGTAGAACCAAAAACCCCCTTTTGATGGGTTAACTTCTGATAAGCACAGGGAAATGTGAATCACTCTGCATAACCACAATTTGCACAGGATGTATTACAGAGAAATAATTGTTTCTGACTTCCAAATACGTCAAGGGTCTTTCCATTTTGCAATTGCCATAACAACACTGATGTCCAGGTATGTATGGCCTCTGTAGTTCATCAGGTCTGGTAGCTCTCACATATAATATAGTCAGTTTTCATCTGTGAAAGTCCATTGTAAATGTTAAGGGAGAGTGTTATCCTAGTAATCTAGAGAATATATACTATAATATGATTCTTTGTAACCAGCTTGACAGATTCACCCTCATATCCAATATTGAGCATTTTAAAGTAAGCAGAGTTTTGGATTTGAGTATTTTCTCCATGGATCTGCTTGCTAAATAATCCTGAAAAAATGAAAATCAGAGTAAAGTCTCAAGTCCTGTCTTCAGTTTCCTATTTGTGCTTTCCTTATGCACCTCTCCTTTAATACAGAAGAGTAATTACTGTGAATATCTTAAGGATGTGAAGACAGCAATAGGAATCTATCCCAACACATATGAGTTCATTTTGACATCCAAATTCTTACATAAAGTTACAATTATTTGTACCTGTCTCCTTTCCTTAATAATCCAGCATAAGAAAAAATGCAAATTCAGGAACAGTGAAGCTCTTCAAATAATTTGTCTTCAGTGGTGATGAATAAGTACTGAGATGCTAATTTACCAATACATGATGCACTACAGGACATTTTCCTTGCCTAACCAAGCAGTGTGAACTAACATCTGAATGCCTCTGAGATGTTATAAGGCTAGAGATAAGATTTTCTAATGGGGTGGACTGAGAGATCATTAAAGTTATGGATGGAAATACAGAGCAAATAAAGAGAAAGGGAAGGGGTAATGAGATAGAAAAGCAATATGGCAAGAACTACCAGGCTGATGAGAGAGTGGAGATTTATGCAGAAGTTATGCTCAGAGAACTGCAAGTGGAGATGAACCAAATGAATTTGATGGTGAATTCAGAAGGAAGCAATATTGTGGAGATACTGTGACATGGGCTAGGAAGGATTTTCAAAAGATTAGCAGCCACCACTTTGGTGATAGACTGGAAAGTATTAGAAAAGATACTCTCATAGGAAGAGAGGCTGATCCATACACTTTAATCTCTCAAAGCACCATTCCAGTGAACAGCAGGACACTTTTCCCAGACTCCTGGTGATGATTTCCACAACCTCCCTAGAACTTCAGTTAAAAGCCCTTCTAATATTAATAACAGGGCACCACTTCCATAGACCCAGCCCTACCCTCAAAAAACTCCTGAAAGGTGTTCCTTTCCCTTTTAAACATGGTACCTGCACCTTGCCAGGTGTGTAGTTCACACATTTGGCTTCAGGCTTTTCTCTGTCCAGATTCTAAATTGCTTTTGGAGCTGAGTTAGGTATAAACTGATACAAACAGAAAGTGCTTTATGGGATTTGCTGTAACTCTTGTCTACTGTGGGAATTAGGAGGACTAGGTAGAGGTAACTTGATGAAACATGTATGAGAGATTATTTTAGTGGGAGTTGAAGAGGGATGTGCTTTCAGCTATGTTGCAGTGAAAGAACTAGCTGAACTTAGTGACTTGATTTATGAGCTGTAGCTAAAGTAAGACTCATAGAGAAGAAAAAGAGATATTTTTTAGTGCAGGTGGGAAGGATATGAATGTTGGTACTGACAGCTAAGTGCAAAATTTTTTAACAAAAATAAGCTCAGCCTTTGTGCCTTTCTGGACCTGGACCGTTCTCACATGGCTAATGAATCCTTACAGCCTTTGCTTTAGGTTGTTTGCAATGAATTCATCTGAGCAGAATGATGGAATCTTCCTCAAGTTCCTTCAAACAGAAGCATCTTGAAAGTAGTGTTTGTATTAATCCCTCAAGTGCTTTCTCTCCCTCGTGCTGTCATTCCATTAAATGAAGAGGCCACACGACATCTCTGTACTTGATGTCTCTGTGGAGCATGTAAGTGTCCTGTTAGAGCCAAATCAGTACTTCTCATCTGCAAATTAAGAGCACACTGAAAGTTTCTTCAAACTATTTCTTCAAAAATCTCCATTCTTCAGAAAAAAACCAAAAGGAATGAAATTTAAAATATCAAAATAATTTAGAAGATGTTTACTCTGGATTTTTTTTAAGCACTGAGGCTAAAGGCTCACAGAAAACATTGTGTTCAAGACTCCAGAGAGTATTTCAGCTGTTATCAGAGAGATTTGCAATGTGGTTACAACAAAAGATTCTTATTAAAGAATGTAACTCCATTGCATAGAAAAGATGATCTTTGACCCCACTGAATGTATTGCCTAAGCAAATAGAGTGAGGCAATACTCCCTTTTAAAAGAGAAGGAAGAAAGCCAAGAAGAGATTCAAGATCCAGTTTTTAAAGGGAGCCAACAGGATGTGGTTGCCCTGCTCTCAGATGATTTCTGATGACTTGGGTGCCAAACCTGTCCCTCCCACAGCTTGATCTGTGCCTGCAATTGGAGCCTCTCATACCTTTTCTGTTGCCCACAATGATCAAAGTGGGCTGCAAAAGCATGTGAACATGCTGACAGTCATCTATTTGGGTCAAACTTTGATTTCAACATAACTGAAATCAATGATAAAACACGAAGGTCATGACTACAAAGTGTATGAGAGAAGAAAACCAATATCAAGACAGGGTCTTCAGCTTCCTTCTTTCAAAGTGGACTGCTGTGTTTGGATGATGGACAGTAGGGTGTCTCAAATGTGCAGTTTGGTTTTAATATTTTTCCTGTGAAATCCTAACTCACTAAAGTTATATAAGCCTGTGTCTTCTGATCTTAATTAGAAGACACATCAATTTTTTACCTAATGAAGTTTTTTTCACCATTTTTAGTAAGAATTCTTAATGTATCAGATAATATGATTTTGACATGAATGTTAAACTACTTATGTCTTACTGAAGTATACATACCATGAAGGTCACAGGCTGACCTGGACAACAAAGATGGGAAACTCTTAATGCAGCTGTTTGTCATTTATACTCCTTGTAACATTGTGAGGAATCTTTGGATCTAAACCTGCTTTGTATAATCTGGATACTCATCTAGAGAATGCTAGTTGTCCTAAGGCTGGTATAAATGACAGTGGAAAGATATTTACCTGGATGTGGGGGTCCCATTCAAGTCAAAAATTATTTGGAAGTTTTAAAATGCCAAGGTCTGTATCATCACTGTACACATCTTTTAAAAATGGAAAGCTGGTGCTACCTACTTTTTGTTAACAGTCAAAAATAACTTCTTCTTCAACCAAACTACCTAAAATGTGCTGAAAATAGGCATATGACTTGTGATGCACAGTGGACTTTGGAGACCATATTTCTAGTGGTAGGATTTTAGGGTTTTGAGGGGTAATTAAAATCTTCATGTCTTTCTTCTAGTGGCCAAAGTCACTTCACCTTCTCCATGGAATTTATCATCTTTTGTTGTGTTTCCCTGAGTACTGCATCTACCCATTGATTGAAATAGAGCAGGTTCCAGAACAACAGAGTCATGCTGAAGGAGAGAGAAGCTAAAAAGTCTTGATCTACTGCATTACTATAAAAGTTGTGAGGATAGAGAGATTTGGTCCTGTACTAGAACAGGAAATATTATTTCTTGTGGAAATAATTAAAATAAAAGAGAGACACTTTTTATAATTTGAAAACCACTCTGCTAGATGCAAATTAATTCCTCTGTATTCAGGCTCTTTCTGCTTGCCCCTAAACTGGAAACTGTATTTTTCCTTCAAGATAGTTATGTTGCAATATCAGGAATACTAACAACTAATAATCTTCCATGTCATTGTTGTTTGGTTTTTTCCTATTCGAACTCTGGGTGAATTTCAACAATTCCCTCCATCTCCTCAGGTTTCTGGATTTTACATCTGCAGAATTACCTTAACTTCCTACATCAAGTGCTTTGAGATCTATGCAGGAAAAGCACTTTGCAAGATCGAGTTGTCATGATTGCAGAAATCCAAGCACAATTACTTTCAGGGACTATGAGTATAACAAAGTAAAAAGAGCTCAAGGGTACTCAAGTTGGGTACTAATCCAACTTGTAAATAGAACAGTCAACAGAGCCAAATACTCTGTGTCCAAGGGGAAAAAAAAAGCCCAGATCATTGCCCTCTCCAGCACAAGATCATTATTATTTGTTCTGCAATACAATTGCCTTGGACACTGTGGTTGGCCTTCATTGTATGAGACAAACAATACAAGAAGTGCATTGAAGCAAAAGCTGGCAAGCTGCACTGCCCTGTAAGAACCATGAGGTAAATAATCCCAGTCTTTGCAGAACAGTAACTTACGTGGGACTAGAGTGGAGAAAAGGGAGAAGTGAGAAGAGTTAACAAGAAAAAGAGCTGTGCCTACCAAATACCAATAGAAATGGAAAAGGTGCAGTAATCACCTTGAACTGCAAAATGGCTTTTGCTGGGATGTTTACTGATATTCTTCCTGTAGAATAATGCAGCCATACTGTTTGCAAAGTCTGTGGGTTCAGGTGGGTGAAATATGGTGCACCTCTCTGCCTTTTATTTTTTTACTCAACATTAGCAAAATATAATGTGCAAAGAGCAGATCCAGCAGTGGTGTATTTTGCCCACTTTTTTTCTCTTTTAAGATTTTTTATGGATGCTGGACTGCTGCCTTTGGCCATGGAAAGAATAACCAATACTTTAAAAAGAGATTTTTTTACAATGTTATTGAATTGGCTTTGAACACAGACATATTTCTAGGTGATATACTAAGAAGACGACATTGGAGGTAGAACTGAAGGAGTAGATGATCAGACTTTATTTTTGGGGATGGAACAGGAATTCCTCCACTACCAGTTTAATATTTGTTTTACAGAAGAAGCTCTTTACCATAACCCCCTACAAAAGGTGAGGATTATGAGAGAACCTTTCCTGAGGAATAACATAGAAATTATTTTTTAAAAAGTTGAAGAGAATTTCTTCCAGAAAGGTTTTTCTTCTTCTGTGTTCAAGTGCAGTCATTTTCCAGGGTGCACACAATCATATCCTCTATGAGCAAAGCCAGCGTGATTTTTTGGAGGGCTTGTGTCTCAAGAGCCTCTAATATTGAGCCATCCTAAGAACCTTGGGACAACTGGTCAAGGGATCTGAAACAAAAGTTGCGCTCCCTTCTGTCCTGCCTGTTGCAGGGAATGATGGGGCAAGAAACAGAAAAATCATGCAGATGAACATCTGGTTTAAAGGCTGATGTTACAAGCAGATATTTTTTGGTTTTTGATCATGGGATAGTTTATACAACATGAACTCTAATTTCATTTGGAAAACCCCATGTTAGAAGAGATGAAATTAGGCCAACAAGGAGTCATCTGAACCAACTTCAGGCTGTGCCTATCTTCACATGTCCTGGCCCCCTTCCCAGTTGTGAATGTTTTATGGAGTCCAGGGTCTATAGTGAAGATTGAAAGCTTATGGCAGAATTTCCCTGTGGGATTTCTGTAAAACATCTCTTTATGGGACAGAATTATATCAGTGTGGGGCCAAATAAAGATACAATTTAGAAACACTAAGGGCTGCCCTTTATCCAACCTTATTGTCAGAAAGTCACCATGGGAAGAAAAGAAGCCTTCTTAAGGAAATAAATGAGAAAGAATTTGGGTCCATTAGCAACACCAGAATATGTACAGGCACTTGTGTCCATTGAGATAAGACATTTTAGAAAAGCCTGCTCTAGGAAGTATATTCATAATGAACAGATAACAGAGACTTAGAGTCACAGGATTTCATCTCAGTTTGAAAGAGGCCATGAGGTACTGCATAAAAGAGTCTTGGAGGGCATGAATAATGTAAAGCTTGTGAAAGGATTAAACCAGGGAGGTAAGAACCCACTCCTGCCCTGATAGTTCTCTTGTCAATGTTTCCTCTTGCTATACAAGTAGATATATACAGCTGAATTCCTGGTCTTGCTTGGGACCTTCTGATATTGCTGTAAGAAAGGCTCATGCTGAGTCAAACTGTACTGCACAATTAATGTGCAGGCGTGTACAGGCCATGCAGCAGAATTCAGGTGAATTGAGAGAAAACAATGAGCACAGAGTCAAGGTTGCAGTGAGGATGGCCAGTGCAAAAAAGATCACCCAATGAGAAAAGGACCTTGCTGAACTTAACTGATGAGACCCATCAGCATCCCAGTATGAAAGATAAAAGATTGCTCTATAAGAAGTAGTAGAATCCATCAGTGAAGAAAAGCAGCTGACTGGAAATGGCTAAGAACCATAATGCTCTTGGCTTCATTTTCCTTTTCAAATGTCCACCCCACAGAAACTTCTTCTACTGCTTCAGATGAAAAGGGGGAGACAAAAGTGATCACAGATTTGAAGTTTGATAAATGTAAAGATCTATTTAAATACAATGAATGTTTCTCCTGATTTGTAGCCCTGTTTCTACTCTTGGTACAGTTGAGTAGTGCTGTTTGTCATTCACCACTCAGATTTATGCTATCACATGGTTATGTCCAGCAGAAAGCTGAAAGCAGAGCACTCAAAACTTAATAATGGGACTGAGGGCTTCAGGGGTCCACGCTGCAGTGCAAAAAGGCAAAGACAAAGCTGACTGATCTGCATACACAAATGAAGACTCCCTAGATGTCAGTACAGTACTGACAGGAGTTCAGCTAATACACTTAGTTCAGTAGCTCATCATTTCTTGTTGATGAACTGGAAGCTACTGCAAACATGGGGCTGAGAGACAGTGGGCCAACCAACAAGCATGGCAGATTTGCTGTGTTCTGTTTCCCTTTTTCTCCTCAGCACTGCATCATTGGAAGCAGTGGATGTGTACAAACAAGTGAAGCTGGGCAGAAAACAGATGTTTTCCACACAATCAGCTCACAAATAATGAGACTGCTCCCATGCATGCTGTTAGCACTCCCCCCCTGCTATTTTCTGTGGAGTGCAATGAGAGAGATACAATGGAGGAAAGACAAATGTTTCTGCTTCTGCAGAAGTGCAAAAAATTCCACTCCAAGCAAGGAAGTCTTTCTACAAATTCAGAAAGTTTCAGGATGGGTCAAAGGAGCAAAACAGCATATAAAATATTTTACTCACACCTGCCAAGCAGTTATCACAGCTATAAAGAATATATTTTTTTTGTTTCTGTGAAGAACAGTTGGTAAGCAGAAAATATTGATCAAATATTGAGCAAATATGTGCATCTAAACTATTCTCCTCTTTCTCCTCAGGTTGTTTCAGAACAGATTCTCACTAAGCTCTCCAGCATGACACATCGGCAGTGCTCCAAGCTGTGGTGACATGGCAAGGAACATCTGTTACAAGTCCTGACAACCTCTCCTATTTACTTCTAGTTAATTACAGTGTTAATTCTAAAGGAGGTATTTCTCTTTTACTTTTTTAAGATCTTTTTTTAATGAGATATTACTTATTACCCTCAAGATATACAAAGATAAATGGATTCTTAAAAATCTATACCGTCTCATCTCATCAGGGGGAGGCTATAAACAATCCAAATACCTTTGGCCGGTGTAATTTCCTCCTGAAGATTGATGTGTTTCTCCAGTGCAGCTCAAGACCATACAGCAGGCTACAGTCTGCCTTTTCAGGCTGAATACAAGAAAAAATTGTCTCCAATACAAAGTTATTATACAGATTCCAGGCCCAGACTGATTTTCTTCTCATGGTAATCAAAACAGTTGACAAGCTCCTGCCACCAAAGACATTTTCATTTACATTCTTCTGGTCATTAGGAAGGTGATAATAGCAATGCTTGCACACATGAATGACATGTTCATTAGAGGATAGTAGAAGAATTATTCCTCTGCAGGACAGAACTTGGAAAAGTGTGAAGGGTGAGGTCTTAGCAGACTCTTGGTAATTGGATCCCTACTGGTGAATTGGAAGAAAATTTAACATGAAACAGGACAAAATAAACTGAGGTTGTATTGGCAAAGAATTACCCTACTGGAATAGAAAGTGTTGGTGGCATAGACTACCTTAAAAGAGACTGAAATTTTGTGCCAATGAAGTAATCTTTCTCTTTCAGAAAATGTGCTAACACCTGGTTCTCAGCAAATGTTTTATCTAGGGCTCCCTTTCTGTACTGCTGGAGACTCTCAGGGCAGCCTTTAGTTCTGGAGGCTTCAATTTTAGAAAAGTAAAATGTAGGAGACAAATACTACCTTCTTTTAGGTTTAAAAGAAAGTCAGTGTGTTAATCATTGTGCCAGGCCGACAATTTTTCTGCAACTTTAAAGCCTGAGAAAGAAAAATTTCACTTATCTTCGCAGCTAGGTATTTCCTTTGGGTGTATTGAAGCAGGAAGAACATAAGGCAATATTGGTTTTTGTGCAAATTCACTGTCTTTAGGATTTAAATTCATGCCAAAAGTGGGTGCCTTTGCTTTTCCTCAAAGATGAAGCAGAAGAAACATGAGTAAAATGAGAATCAAGCTATGCAGATACAAGTAACAGCAAAATGCTTCATGATTCTTTCAGAATTTCCATTTACTAAGTATCAGAATGTTTTAAAATTCAGCTTTTGTGTCACAGAAATAATAACTTAAAACCTAGGTTTCATTAATAATCAAACCTAAGACAGTCTTAGGAGTTAAGTAATTCTGCAGGGTTTTTGGATTACTCCCACAAGCAGGTCCCTTGTCTCCACAGTGACTTCTCTGCAGTTCTTCCTTCCCTAGGATTTGTTAAGCCAACACTGAGTGCAGCTGATAGCAGGGCTTAGGCAGGATCCCAGCCTGCACATCTGCTGCTACCCCACAGCTAAAGGCACCACACAAAGCATCCAGTGTCAGACCCCAACCACCACTAAAGGACAGACCAAACCTGGGAACAAGAACAGATCATCAGCAAAACTTGCCACTTCAGTATTTATGAGGCTGAAAAGCAGCACTTTATGCTAGTGAGCAGACCAAACACAAATTGCTGAATTGCAGCTGGAATGGAGCAGTAATGAGGCTGTGGTTTCACTGTGGGACAGGGAGCCCCACTGTCCCATATGCTGGTCACTCGCCATGCTCTCATAATCTTAAGTGGTTTAGGGAGCAAAACCAACCTTCATCCTCTTATGCTGGATGGACACAAATGGCTCTGGATTGTCTCTGCCACCAAATTAAAATGCTCTCATTTCATTGTGGAAAGGGCACTGTGCTTGCCCAAAGAAGGAATATGTTTTGTATATACAGCACCAAAGTTGTGGTCTGATTCTTTGCCATCCAAATGAATCTGCTTGAACAGGCTCAAATTAGGACTGCATGAAAGGCTATACGGAAAATAGTTTTGTCAGAAATAGCTTTGTCAGTTTAAAGAAATTCCTATTGGGAAAATAATAGAAGTTTAGTTGAGTATTTTCACCAGAAGATGATAAGGAAATAATTCTGTTTCCAGTGCCTGATAGGGCTGCATCATGAACAAATCACAATGCATGAAGGAGAAGAAAAGAGGCACAAGAGTCAAGACAAACTTCACTGAAAGGCTGCAGCTTATCAGCTGGACTAACATCAGTATGCAAGTAAATGTTACCCCTTGCTGCTTGAATGTTCTGTTGCACTTTTTTGTTGTTGTTGTTGTTGTGATTTGGAGAAGGAAAAAAACCCCCGCCAACATGTTGGAATTTTCTTCAGTACTAATAAGGGTGCAGATTTCTGGGACAAAATGAATAACATTATGTGGCTTTGCCTGAGGCTGCCCCAAAATGTACTTTTTTCACCAGACCTCATTTTTCCAGGCACAGACATCTAAAGGCTGTGCAGAGGGCAAAGAAATAACATCACGAAGGGAGCACCTTTTACTTTCTCTTTGTCCTAGCAGAGAATGCACATAGGGTTTGTCGCCTTACCAAAGGGGACATCATTCTCTTGCTCAGCAGAAATGTCACTGGATTTTGTGTCTTTCTCCAAGGATCCTTTTCCTGAGTCTCAGTTATTTCTACTGGATTTGTGAGGAGTGCCAGAGCCACGCAGTGACCACAAAGGTTAATACAGCAGAGTCGCTGTGGCATCAGCCCCTGAGCTCCCCCTAAGCATGGGCTCATTTCAGAGACCTGTCTGCCATAGAGGTAATGAAGGGAGGACAGGTCAGTCAGTCCTTCCATGTCCATTCTGAGTGAGACCAGACAGGGCTTGGCTGTACAAAAAGAGCTCTGATTGTCCCTGTTTCTCCAATGCGCCAGAGGAGGAGCAAAGTTTATGCTACAGAATAACCTCACTGTTAAATTCTGAGCCAGACGGAGAGGAGCAGATTGCTGGCTGCCCTGCAGACCTGCATGCTTCTCTTGGAATTTCAGACTATATTGCTAGCTTTTGTACAGTAAAGACTATTTGCTCAAATGACCACATCCTCTCTTTACCGATTTATTGACAAAATCTGATAAGAATCAAGAATTAATACTTTTGGCAACTAGCTCATATTTGGCTCTGTGTAGAAGAGAGAAACTTTAAAAAAATTCCCCTTTATATAATTATTAATGTTCTGGAAAAATTCAATACTTAGCACCTATTAGTGTGCAAATAAATGACCACCCTCTTCTTCTCTCTGAGCCTTGCAATCATACAGAAGTACACAATTTACTCTCATGTATGTTCTTGGAGTGAGTGAAGGTATAGTGAATAAACTAGGAAACAACCACTGCTGTGCTTAGTAAGTAATGTAAAACATTACCAGAGTGTATGCAATCATATATTAGTGATTCAAATAGCAAGAGCAGAACTGCATTTTCATGAAATTTGCTGACAGTGGCACAGTGGGAAGTACTAACTTTGCTAAGGTTTGGCATATTGTATAAAACAGTGCTTGGCCTTTTTAATAGAAACAAAGTGAAATGCAACATGCAAGGCCAGATGCAGAAGGGCTTGGTACCAAGAATTTCTGCTGCAAGCTGGGTCTCACCATTGGACCTAAGAGAAGAGAGGAACCTTGAAACTTGAGTTGATGAAGGCCTGACTACTCCAATGTGAGGTAGCACAGAGAGCAAATGCAGCCTGCAAATAGTGAATGCAGAGAGTGTTTGCTGAGGAAGCTTCACAGGGAAAGTGCTGATGACACAGTGCAGAACAAGTCTGGTCACCTGCCCAGAAAGGTTCAGTATGAAGTTTGTGGGATGAGCAGAAGAAAAGTTTTATTCTGTCAGAATAAACACAGAGAGCTCAGATTTTAACCTTATCAGACTGGAAGGTGACAAAGGATATGACTACTCATTTTAAGTGTAGTGTGTACTAAAAGAAAAGGAAAAAGGGAAAGTCATTTGAACTAAAGAAATATGCTAGCACAAAAACTGATCAGGATAAATCACCCACAAATACATCCAGTTTTCCTTTTAAAGGGTTAAGCACAAGAGCGATGAACTTCAGGAACAATATTCCTGTTTGTGCAGGCAAACACTTTATTCTTTCAGAAGTAAAGACAATAATTCTGGCTCCAGCTGCCTGGCCAGGAGGGACAGGAATTCTAGAGCCAGTCTGAAATGGATGACTGAGGTTTCACTTTGGCTCCACAACCTTTCCCAGCAAGCACTAAACACTGTCTGTGGCAGCAATGCTACCTCTGGATTCACAGCCCTACACAGGTGATCAGTGGCTGCAGGGCTGAAATTAGGACTGCATGAAAGGTCCTTCCAACATAATCCAAATAAATGTGTGCACATGACTGAATTTCTCTCCTTTGCAGGAACACATGATACAAAGTTTATACTGATTCTTTGTTTTGATGTCTGTGGAAGAAGCTGCTGTGGAAGAAACTGCTTTACTTGGTATAGCATAACATTAGAATGTCATAGAATGTGCCTAGTAAAAATCATAATCTCAGGTACAAATTAATGAGCAAATTTCAATTACTGGTGCTAATTCACAGCAGTAGAATATTATGTCCTGTCATTTTCTTTGATTCAACACCACAAGAAGCCCTAAACAAGAATTTGCTGCACTGCTTAATTCTGGTCTGACTCTCCTTCTGGAAACAGCCTGGTCACTGCTGCAACCTAAACAAGCCAAACACAGGTGAATATTCAGCTGTGCTTACCTTTACACTTTCTGATGCCCATGATTCTAGTTCAGAACAACTGGTGGCATTTTTGCCTGGAAAGTTCTTAATTAGAAAAGCTTTAATTAATGATTGTTGTGGATAAAGAACAAAGGGCAAATTATGCCTGACAAATTTGGTGGCTTTCTATGATGGGGTTTCAGCATTGATGGACAAGGAAAGAGCAATTGCCAGACTATCAGGACCTAGGGTGCACAGGGTCTTATGTACCCTAAGTGTCTTTCTACTCACAATCTATTTTTGGGGGGGTAATGTAAAAACCAAAATTACTTTTCTTACCAAGAATAAAAGGAAGTTGTTCAATAGCAAATAATTGCAAGCTGACTCAGCTTGAGAACGAGGTTTTTATGGTAGCTTGACCCCAAAATAGTGCCCTTTCTTTAGCAAGGGGATATAGTCATGCATGAAGCATTTCCGTTTGAAGCAAAACAAGAAAATGTACATCTAAAAAGTCTCCTTCAAAAACATTTATTTCTGATCATGAAGAACATCTTTGTGCTATTTAAATCAGTATCAGGATTTCTGACTTGCTTATATTGCACAATTACTGTTTGAAAACTTTTGTGCTTGGATGACATCCAAGTTGTTTATTCACAGTGTGACACTAATTTAGGCAAAGAATTGAACAAAAAGTAGCACTATCTAGAGTATTCCTATTGGACTGCCAGATCCTCTTTTTAAAAATTATCTGGAAATTATATTCTAATCCTTTAAATACTGCGCTTTGTAATGCAAAACTGTGAATTCAGATGGTGTTTCACTAGGTCTTCAATGACAAACAGCCATTGACATTCACACAGACCTGATTTACAGATAAATTCAAGGAGAGAAAATAAGAGAAGAATAATCCCATAAGGTTTTCCTTCCAAAGTCAGTCCTAAACACATCATCATAAGAAGAAATGGAAAAATGCACTGCACTGTATAATATTTTGTGGCAGTTACTCTTAAAGGAATGCAGCTCTGCTCTCTTAAATGTTCTAATGTGAAAATCTCAAACCTCTGAACCATTTACCAGTACTACACAGACCTTCTCATACCTACTAAAAGAATTTTGTCTTTTTACATTTAACTTCACAACTTCTATGTGGCTTACTGCTTCCCAAAGATTAGGATCATCTCTTTGGATATTTTCTCTCATTTCTGTGCATGTTAAATTCTTGTTCCAGTGTTTGATTCTGAATAGTTGTTTAGTTATTCCAGAGATATATTTTGCTTTCTTCCAAACTTATTTTAAATATAACTTCATTCTCCAGGGAAGTCAGTGTCATCATACTGCATTTTATTTCAGTATGAATACAGCAACAATTAAGCATACACCAAAATTGTAACTTAAAATGTGATTATAGCAAGCAGAGGCATTGTAGAAACCAGCATCATCCCACTCAATATACTGGCTCCCTCTGTGGTTCTTTGAATTTTATTTGGGGTTTTTTTAGTGATAACTGTAATGATGATTTTACTACTGTTATCATTGCAGAGCCAACACAGCCATGGAAGGCTGAGCTGGATTCAGTTTTGCTTCACACATCATTAATAAACCTGACAGCTCAGATCTGATTGCAGGACTTCTATTTCTGATGATGGAAAAAGAATGCAGTTCAATTTTCCACAGTGGTTTGGATTTTCAACACCAGCATTTAGAAACATTAGGATTGGATATGTAAAATCAGCAATGTTGACATAGAAGACTTTGAGAAAAGAAACACTTGTGAAGAACAACACTTTTCAGTTTCTTTTGTCCTTAATCAATTAAGAAAGTTTTTTAATAAACCCTTGTATGGGTTGGATCACTATTTTTAGGTAGGAATTGGGACAGAACTGATCAGATATGTCAAAGTGTGGGAAGATGCAGAGACTCCAGCTGACAAGTCATTTATGCAATTTCTGGCTTGTTGTGTGGAATCCATGGGAAACCCAGAGTTTTGGCATTACAAGCCACTGTCAGGTCTCTCAGATACATTACCAGTGCTCTTTCATTATTAGGTGTGTGAAAGGGTACTGGGAATCAAATAAAAAGGCTCACATTGTATCTTTAGCTAAGGGACAGGAGGAGCGTGGCAGGGAAAAATGAAGGGCAAGCTACTGCAGAAGGTGTAAGAGTTTACGAAAATGTAGATTTGTGATCACAGTGGAGGATGCAAAGGGATGAGGGATCAACACAGAAGTAACCCTCTTCATTTAACTTGAATCCTTACAGATGAGAAAGCACTCCCACAGCAGTCTCCTGACGCTAAACAGCACCACATGACAAAGATCATTACATACAGAGCTCCCAAATATTTCAAGAAAAGGGAGTTATTCAGCCATGCTTTGAATCTTTCAGGCAGTAAACACCCTTCAGAGATACCCCCTTTGAGACACCATTCCCTGACACCTGTAATGAAACAAGGGTCCAAACAATGAGCTAGACTTCAAGGAAAGGACACAGGAAGGACACACTGTCCTGGCAGAGTTAAGCTTTGCTGGGATACACCTCTAGCCTAAGGGAGAAAACCTTGCCTCTCAACTAAGATTGCAGTGAAGTCATAAACAACATGTTTTATGGTTTTATCTCTTCATAAACCAGTAATTGCTGTAAATAGATGTTTAATTCTCACCTGAACCAATGATCTCATTTATACCCTCTCAGGTAATAATATTGAGATTAATATATTAATATTACCTCTCAGGCAATAAATTAAGAACCTGGCTTAAACCTGACTCTGTGGACAGTGTGTCTGCCCAGGCCAGACTGATGTCCTGAGGATTTGGGCTTCAAGTGCCGCAGGGAATGAGAGCAGAAATAGGAGATTCCTGACCTTTGCCTTGCTGGAGAAGATACAGCAGTGCTACAGACCATCCTGCACACCACTTGCCCTGGCAGGCAACACCCAGCCCCTCTTTGGCAAGCAGTGTGAGGGGCTGGAAATGGCGGATGGTGTGGGGAGAACATGAGCTAAAATAAACACAAGGCAGAGAGAGATTATGGGAGGAATTTTCCTGGGGAATTAACCACCCATCTTCCAAGCCACCTCACTAATTAATTACTCCCATAACTACAGAATGCTTTAATCCTTTCTCCTCTACCCTCAAACTCCATTTCTTTCTGTCAGTCATTTTCCCAAAGCAGCCTTGGCAATGCCATTAATTGGTAACAAATTAAAGCAGCTACAGCACAAAGAGCACCTGAGGACCATACTAAGTACATTCAGCTGAATTTTAAACCAGGCAGCAGGGACAACTTTCTATGCTTGCACAACAGACAGCAGTACAAACTTCAAATAAAAACTTTAAAAGAAGCTGCTGCAGGATTTGCAATTTGTGGCACTATAAAGACAACTCAGATTTCAGGTGGGGAATTGATGTTGTGCTTGTCACAGAAAGAATGAATTTCTGAAATAATTTAAGCAGATACAAATATTTGAATAAACTGAAGATAAGCCAGAATTCAGCCACTGCTGCTTAGTATGCATGTCAGAGCAATAAAACTCACAAATCTCAAAATATCATGTTAAGGAAAGTTAGGAATCTAGTGGTGGATACAGCTGCATTTCAAGCTCTAGCATAATGAGCAGAGATAAGCCACAAAATTCCAGGTTAATTTTGGGGTTACTGATGGTTTCCCAGTAGTCTGGGTCTTAATGAAGAAGTGCAAAACAATGTGAACAGAAAATCATTGGTTTATAGCATGGAAAATTCTGGGTATAGCACTACAATTTCACAGAAATAGGTGTGCTTAGTTTCTGAATTGGCTGTATTAGTGAGTCAGGCTTGTCTGTTTTCACCTTGACTTCAATAATATCTGCAGTTATTGTTGGTATTTCTAAAAGAAAAGCTTATTTGTCTCCAGCCCTTAGGGGCTGAAGAAGTGCAGACTCACCAATTAAAGGCTTTTAACAGCTGGATGCTTCCTAGCTGCTTAGCAGAAACATTAACTACTTAAAAAGAAAAAAAAAAAATCCTCACCAGTCTGAAGAGGGCTACATCTCTCCAAAACAAAGGATGAGAGACCTGTTGAAAGCAAAGAAAAAGAAACAATTTTGATTATACATTGTTCTTCCTTCAGACATCCAGGACAATTAACCTTTTCTGACAAAAATGCATGGCATCGCTTTTCCCAGTGCTGAATGCTCCCAGGGGGAGATGGTGAGACTGTGCTCATGGCCCATCTCCTCACACTGCTCCAGATGCTCTCCAGCACACAGAAGGCCTGGGCTGGTGCTCACCCTGACTGTCACGGGGTGCTGTGTGACAGAGGTGCCCATCCTGACTAGGGCAGCTCATGGATGACACCTGTTTCCTTCCTGCTGCTCCAAGAGATGCTCCTGTAACAATCCCCAGGCAGCTGAGCTTGTGGCACCTTCCAAGCTGCCTGAAACTCTGTCCTTCACAAGTTCTTTATTGCTGACTTCTACCCAGTCCCACCACAGTGCCTGGCAAGACTCTGGAGCAGATCCTCCTGGAAACTATCCTAAGGCACTATCCTATGAAAACTAAAACTATCCTATGAAAAATAAAGACACAATTTGTGATAGCCATCATGGCTTCACTACGGGCAAATCACACCTGAATAATTTGGTGGCTTTCTTTGATGAGGTCACACCATTGATGGATAAGGGAAGAGCAATTGACAGATTATCTGGGCTGGGGCAAAAACGTCTCATGCATCTGGGTCTCTCAGTTGGAGAGAGAAAGACTGGATGGATGGACAAGGAATGGATGGTCACACTCAAAGACTTGTGTTCAAGGCCTCCCTGTCTGGATGGAGAGCAGTGGTGAGTGGTGCTCCCATTGTACCAGAATAGGTGTCACAGACAACTTTTATGGAAAATCCTTTCCTTAGGATTTTTCCTCCTGAGAAGCTGTGAGGCCTCAGGAACAAAATGTAAACAATGATTATCTGCTGCTGTGGAATGCAACAGGTGCATCTGTGATTGGTCTCATAGAGTTGTTTCTAATTAATGGCCAATCACAGTCAGCTGGCTTGGACTCTGGCCGAGACAGCAGCTTTTGTTATTATTCCTTTCTATTGTTAGCTAGACTTCTGAGCAAACCTTTTCTTCTATTCTTTTAGTATAGTTTTAATGTTATATATATAATAAAATAATAAATCAAGCCTTCTGAAATATGGAGTCAAATCTTCATCTCTTACCTCATCCAAGAACCCCTGTGAAAACCGTCACAAATAGGTACCAGAAATATTGGTTAGCAGAGAAACAGATGCATTTGCAGCCTGATTTACACTGGGAAATATATTCTAGCTAATCTCTGCTTAACTATTCTACCTGCATTATTTCTGGCCTGATAATAATGATAAACTCTTTCCTGATTAATATTCTAACTTCTTAAATATGTAAAAGCTACCTAATTTTTTGACTGCTGCATACCTAAGCCAATTACCATATGTTAATTAAAGGATTTGTCATCAACTAGCATTTCTAATGTTTCCCTCTATAACATGCTTGCAAGTACATGTCATAGGAGGTCTTTTTTCCCCTGCTCCATTTTAAATAAATATTTTAAACTATTCCCTGTTTGCTTTTCCAGAAGAACACTCTGATCTCTGTGATCAAAGTTAAATCATTATATGAAAACTCCATGGTTCCTCTTCAGTTGACATTTTTCCCAGTCATCTGTGCTCTGATCTCTAAAAGAGTATTTCCATTTTGCTGTAAGCATAAACATCATCATAGGATCAGGTTGTATGAATGTGAATAAATGTCTGAAGTTATGCACCACTGCCTCTAATAAAGTGAATTATGCACAGAGAATGAAACTCACATTTTTATCTGATGCTATCAGCACTTAATGTTCATTACACAAAACAGAATAAAGTTGTCCTTAGTTTTTATCTGTCTGTTGCTAAATTATCTTGCAATAGACTTAATGTTAAAGAATTTTGACTATTTAGACCTTAGTTAACCATTGATTCTTAATTGCAAAAGCATGAGACTAAAAAATGACCCAGCAAAGTCACAATAACCCTTGCAGAAGATTCTGTTACATAAAAAAGTAATAAAAAGACTGAAAAGGCATTGGTGTAGGGCTCAAGTAACCATGTGCAAGAGGCAAATATGTTAATTTTCAGCTGCATATGTTAAATGAATGCTGTGTTCTCTGGTTTCTGGGCTCTACTAAAGGACTCAAGCTTCAACAAAGACAATGCATGCTCTGCACCTTGGCTCTGTGTTTGGATTCATGCCTGCAGGGAAGGACAGAGGGAAAAGGTACATGTGGGCTACAATTAAAGATTTTGGTTAGAGAGTGCTGTAGGTAGCCATTGCCATAAGGAGAGCACTCAGACTGCCCTCTGTGCCAGCACTGGTACAGGAAAGAGAGTGACTCTTGCTAAAACTACTGTGTAGAAAAGATTTTTCTATGCTCTTGTATTGTATTTGCAGAGAATGCCCCAACGAAGGCAGGAATGATGAATCTGACTCCATGTTCTCAGAAGGCAAATTTATTACTTTATTATACCATATTATATTAAAGAATACTATATTAAACTATACTAGAGAATACAGAAAAGAGACTGAATACTAAAGAGATAATAATGAAAACTTATGACTCTCTCCAGAGTCCCAACACAGCTTGGCCCCAGTTGGCCAAAGAGTCAAAACAACTCACACCAGAATCCAAGGAAACAATCAATTGTGGGTAAACAATCTCCATACACATTCCACATGTAAGCACAACACAGGAGAAGCAAATGAGATAAGAATTGTTTTCCTTTTCTCTGAGGCACCTCAGCTTCCCACGAGAAAAATCCTGGGAAGGGATTTTTCCAGAGAATGTGAATGCCACACTCCTGAATGCATTTCACAGGCATTTCCTTATTCTGATTTATATTATTTAAGATGGGACATATCAAGATGCTTCTAACTAAATATTTCATATTTCAAGTGAAGAGCAAAGTATGCTCCATGCAAAATCAAACACATAAAACAGCTGAAAGGAGTTTTTCTTTTTTCAGACCATGCACCAGGATAATTGGCTTTTTAACCTCCACCTTTCATATGATAGACTTCTTGAATGCTCATTTTGTTAGAGCAAACTTTCTGGAATAAGCTGAAGAATTAATGTGTTTCCATTGGAAGCATCAGTATTTGCTGAGCAATTGCTATCTGGACAGGTTGGATTTTTATTTGAATTCAGAAATCTAAGTAGATTTTTGAATTCAAATGGCTATAAATCATTGCAAAAAGTGCTTAAAAGGGATTTAATAGTGTACATACTCTGTGTATAAAAGGGAATGTCTGCTCATCAAAAAAAATACAGGGAAAAATAAATCTTAGAACTAACACTGCTGAGTCAAGGAGTAAAACAAACCATGACATGGCACTTGAAACCTTTGACTGTTGATGTCATGCAACACATCACTATGTCCAAGAGCTGTACAGCAGCAGAGGGAGCAGACTCTGTGCTGACAACAGAGTAACCACCTCAGAGTTGTGTTGTCTTGAGAAGTATAATTTCTTCCTTCCTTCTAAATTTGAATAAATTAATGTTTCACTACTCTTTGTATTTAGTCTAAGTTCCCAACCACCTGTGTTCATTAAGGAAAGGGACAAGAATAATCATACATGACCTTTCAGAAGGGCAACAAAAATAACTTTTTTTAAACAACCAAATAGCTGTGTGACAATAAATTACAGCATAACAAGAACCATATGTTAAAGGGAAAATATTCTCCTAGCAACAGAATGGGAAAGGTGCCTATTAGGGGATCACTCAACAACAAAAGAGGTCTGGATCTTAATACCATGGATATAAAAGGGAGGTGGAAGTATTTTGTGAGATTTGCTTCAGATGAGGAAGGGGAATGCAAAAATAAAGGATAGCAAAAAAGAAGCCACTGAATTTTAAATTTTGCTTCCATTCATTCATCTTAAATAGGAAAGTTTATGATTTCTTTCCAGTTTCCCTTTGTTTCAGACACTTTCAGGACACTTGGGTCCTCTGAGGTCATGGAAATCCTAGAGATGACCACATCCATCTGGTGAGTAAAGCAATTTCTAGGAACTGACGTTGTGGTGACCAAACATAGGAACAGCTCAGGAAATGGCGATTTTGAGAATTGAACATAACCTAGAAGACTTTTCTTACCCTTTTTTTTTGTTATGTTTTGTTTTTGTGCAGACTTCAATGTACCAATTAAAAAAAAAAAAAAAGAAAAGAAATATCAACCTAAGTTTCACTTCTCTCTCCTTGTACCTCTCATAGCAATTTGGCCAGCTGGAGGTAAAAATAAAGAGATTTTTCAACCTGTCAGCTCTACAAATAACCTGGGGCTTAAAAGCCCAGCTGCTTTTTGTCTAGCTTGTTCATTATCACGAGTAATAGTCTGTGTTCCATTAAACTTGTACAATCCTAAACTGTCTGTTTGTTATTGAAGGCAGACTCTACCCTCATCACTCAAAATTAGTTAAAAATTTTCTTGAAGTAAGGTTTATTAGGAGAAAAATTCAGCTCCTTTCCCCATATTTGGGTTCCGTTAACTTTTGGCTCTAAAACACAGCTTAGAATGCACAACAAGTAATGTATTTGTAAATCAAGAAACCATAGCTGTAATTCTTCAGAGCTGTTCTGTGGCCTTAAGCTAAGTGTAAAGATATATTGCAGTGAGATGATCTTCTCTTTTGTACCAGCATTACACTGCTTTCATTTTCCTTAGAAAATGAAGTAACATGTCCTGTCAAGCTGTTTTCTAACACAAATCCATTATTATTCTATTCATAACTAATGACAGATGCCAGCAATAGAAGCCTGGTTCATTCATCATGTGTATTTTCTTTTTGGCTGTGCACCTGCACATGGGTTACTGTCAGGGCACTCAAGAACTCCTACTGTGCTTTTGATGCTAAATTATATGTCTCAGCAATGATTCCAGTTTTCAGGGTTCATGGATGTAAAATATCTCTAAACCCCAAAGGAAAATAGATTGCTGAGAACTGCTGCTCTGCTGCACATGGCATAGAGCACTCGCCAAGGTAGGATCAAAAACAAGGGACTTTATCTCTGCAGCCCCATGGGGTAAAGATTATGCCAGAAAAGTGCACTAAGAGGTTCACAGGAGCAATAGTAAGGCTGCACACATGTGTTAATTAAGGAAAAGTTGTAATTAAAAAGAAAAAAAGAAAGCAACAAACCCCCAGAGTCTTCAAAATAAAACCCAGTGCATCTCTGTTAAAGTTTTCCCTTCAGTATATCATGTCTGCCACTCCAGACTAACTAATTACTTTTTAAAGAAGGAGGGAATGAGTTTCTATAATGGATGAGGATTTTAGGACTTCTGTAGCAGTTAAACATCTCTAGCATTTATATGTAGTGTCTTAAATGCTTGAAGAAAAACACCAGCAATTCTAAAGCCAGTCATGTTAAGATGGAAAAGTTCATTGAAGCCTTTATAGCAAAGACAAGAGTTTTGATTCTGGTTCATCTGCAAATGTGTCGAATTTTTTAGTACTTAAGAACAACAGAGAGAGTCAAGCCAAAGGCCTATTGAGCCCCCCAAAATGTCTCCAGCTCTGTCTAGCCACGGATAGTGAAGGAAAATCCTAAGAGCAGAGCAAACAAACCATGTTTCTTTTTATCAACTACCCCAGAATCAATAATGTGTACTTCAAAACCCTTCTAAGGCAGAAGTACTACCTCTGGGTTTAACGACACTTTGTGAGTTGAAAGGTGATGAAAATAATTTTATAATGTTGGTGGAACTTGCCTTCTGAAAATTTCAACTGATGGCCTCTCATCTGTGTGTTACCAAAACCAGTGAGTAATGGTTCCCCACTTATCATCTCCTTGCCACTGATAATTTCACAGCCCCATAGTCTGCTCTTGTTAATTATCTCTTCTTTTTATGCAGATGAGCCCTAGTTTATTTCATATCCCTCAACTGGAAAGCATGAATAACTTTGATCATTCTTACCACTACTCACTACTCTCTGCACCTTTTCTAGTCTTCTGCATCAATTCTTCAAGATGCTAAAAGAAAAAATTCTTTGTCTGTTCTTGATTTGGACTCTCTGGATTAATATTGTGACACAAAAGTTTTCTGCTTTGTTTTCCTGGGTTTTTTAGTAATGACTTTTCTTTACTCATGACTGAGTAAAGAAGAAGTGAAGAGCTGAAAGAAAATTATCAGCTATGGCACTGGGAAGATTTTTTTTTTTTATACATATAGGCATTTTGGTATCAATCAGCACATACTTAGTATTTAGGACAGATTTTTTCTGTCTGCATTATTCTACACCCATCTGCACCATTTTTTCCTGCCATTTCTTTTCCCAATCACTTAATACTTTGAGGTTATTCTGCTACTCCACGTAGCCCTTTTATCACCTCATGTAATTTTATGTCATCAGAATTTGGCACCTCATTCTGTACTTGCTTTACCAGATAAAGCTGCAAGTGAGGAGCAGCACTCATTGCTGAGGTAACCTTGCTCTCCCTGGTATCACAGATCTCAAGACAGAATTAGACTGCCACAGGGACTTTTCCTGTTCATCTGAAGTGCAGGTGAACTTCTCTGCAGAAAGAGAAGGATGGGAGAGATACACCTAATCTACAGATCTCCTCAATTAGCTAACTGGAACTATTAGCTGCAGCTGATTATTGTGTTTCATATTTGCATCATAAGTTTTATAAACAGTGCTAATTTGCTGCCTAATGAGTCTGTAAGATTTCTGCTGGATGATGTTGATGATGTGAGGTTCAGTGCATTTGTTTCCTTCCTATTTGTAAGTTTTGGAATTCTGCTGCTGCTGTTAAATGTAGTAGTGATCAGAGGAGACTGAGTAGTTACTGCCAGTAATTTCTGCAGGGAATTTTAGAACAATCTTGATATGCCCCATAACCACTCCTGGCATGTGTTCAGTACTGCAATACTGAACAGCCTGATGCCATTTTACTCTAGGCACTGGACATAAATATTATTTGTGTCTTGCTTGGAATTTGACAGAGCAACCTGACTAGCTGAGGCTGGACTTCCAAATGATTCTCACTTGTCCACATTGTTTGTTTTCCCTGTGAACCCTCATCCTGCAGGGCTGCATTCAGAGGAGAGTTTTATTGCCAGCCAGGGCCTATGTACAAATCACAAACAGGATGGGACTGCTAGGAAGTTGCCTTGAGCTGTTTTATTTTCCAGCATCAGCCTCATTACACGGTTATAACAACGGGAAGATGCCAGATCAGCTCACATCCCAGCCAGCAGACAAAGAACTTAATGTTACAACTTACTTTATAAGTTTTTTGACCAATCTCATAAAGCAAAATCATATTGACAGCAGTTCTATCCAATCACCATGAGCACACATACGTTTGGTTAAAAAAATGCTTGTTTATTTTGAATACAATATGGCTTGTAAGCCTTAAAACACAATGCACAGAGCTCCATTATTAAGCTTAGAACTTCCTAGCATCTTGCTAGATAAACTTTTCTGTAGCTTAGAGAGTTATTCTAGACAAGTGTTAATACACAGACCATTGTTCTATTTGTCCTTACTTTTCTACTTCTTACATAATTTTTCTGCTGGCCAATCTTATGGCTACTGCTTAGCCCCAATCACAGTTCTGCTGTCTCTGAGGCCTGCCTTTTGCAGCTTTCCCAAAACCCTCTGATTTTAAGGATACCCACAAGTTCAAGGAACTTGAGTCCATCAGCTGATCCATTGTACTCAGAGGTGACACTGCAGACCATGGCAGAGCCAAGAGTAGGTTGAAGACAGCAGGACCACAGCTGGTACCTCCTTTCCAATTTAGAAATCACCATCTGTCAATGTCCCTAAAGTCAAAAAGTAGTTCTTTCATAGAAGCAGCAGCTCACAAAAAACATCTTCATTTTATTTCTTTGGTCTTGATAGAAAGAAGGTTATTATTTTCATCCAGCAGGTGACGTTTCCTGTCTTTTCCAGCTCTAATGTCAAAGACATATAGTTACTTCACAGGAAATGTTAGACAATTTTTAGATAATTTTAAATATTTGGAATATATTTATTCTTTGGGTCAAAAAATCTTGACAGGTGCATCATTTTTGGAAAATCTGATCATGCATTCAATTTTTATTTGTTATAGTCACATGAAGTAGCTCTGTATTATGCTGAGTTGTAAGGCAGTGGCCATCAAGGACTTGTCCATATTGTTTGACTGCTTTTTTAGCCTTCCAAAAATCAACTTAATAGTGCAAAAACCAAGTATTCAAACATATTCTGGCCTCCTCTTTGCACTGCTGTGAGGGCTACAACACAATACTGTATGCAAATGCAGTTTTTCCATCTACCTCAAAGCCTCTCTTCAGCTACAATTGGATTAAATGCTATTTTTCAGGCCAAGTAATCTCCTGACTTTTTGTTGTATCCAGTGACAGAGGCAGGGACAGTTGCAGAAAATGAAATAATCTTATTACTTTTTCTTGGCAGGATTTTGCTGTCATAAAACAATGTTGATGTTTTAATAATTACTTCTATTGTGCTCACATCTGATTGGCTTAAGTTTTGTAGGGTCAAATTAGAAAATTCAATTTCTGAAGAATTTACAATAAAAAAAAATTAAAAAAGGAAAAACCAAGGACAGGGAAAAAAAAGGCAAGATGAAAAGATGAGCATCAGTTGCTCACTATTGCTTCTTATTACACACCTATGTGTTTATATACAGATGGTAGATTATTTAACAGGGACAGAATGAGGCCATATTTCCTGAACATTTCAGTTTGGTTGTTCAGGTTGAAACCACTCCTTCTCAGCCCCCTCACCCCAATCAAAACTAAACTAACCAGTGAGATTCCTGGACTCAGAGGGAGGTTACATGGGAGTCAAGTCTATCCTGAGCAGGAAAGGCTCAGGATAGTAACCTTCTGCCTTGGGGTAGGTTACCAATAAGAGGGATTTGTGTCCTCCCTTCCCTAAGGTGTATGGATAGAAAGGAAAAATAGAACCAAAAGCCAAGCTTTTCATTATGCAGATAATTGACTATTCTAAAATCCTAAACACAGTTTGCAGAATATTCATCCTTGAAAGTTTGAGATCTAATTCAATCAAGCTTTGAACAAGTTGCTCTGACTACTAAGCTCAACTAGAGACCACCCCACATCCCTTCCCATCAAAATTATCCTGTGGGAAGCTACACAAGACATTTATATGTTGCATTTGCACAGATTTGCCACCTGACTTAAGTGCTCATGACCAAAATTTGTAGAAACACTTTGAATATTTCCTGTTCTGTATGGCTAAGAGTCCCAACCTTAAGACACTAAAAAACCCAACAAATAAACCCTCACCAAAACCCAAACAAAACATCAAATGTTAAACTCCTATTCTCAGGTCAGGCCTAGAAATTGAGAGTCCTCTTTATCATTTGCAAATATTTAGCCTAGTGAAATGATAAATACTTATAGCTGCACATTCAAGGCTTTTTCTAATTTTATTACTGAGATTAAAACAGAAAAGTACACAGTAATAAGCAGATATCAGTTACTACTGCTGGAAATGCTTCCTGCTTTTTATACCAACATTAAAAAATTTCCAGACTGATGAAGAGAGAAGGATTAGCTGTTTGTTTTATGTAGCTGTCTTCTGTGAAAATTAGCCCCACCTCTGCATTGTCTAAACACATAGCAAGCCTTTCAGCTTCTTGAAAGAAAAAGAACTATATCACTCTAGGACAGGCTTCTTCTCCTCTATTAGCTCTTTCTCACATACATTATCATCCCCAAAACATATCCCTATTTAATTAAACAATAGCTTGATGCTTGGTTAAACTGCTTCATGGGACATACCCTTACTTTTTGGGGAGCAGTATAAAAAGCTTGCCCTCACTAGTAACTCCTTAAAATTATCTCCTCCCAAATTTACTGATGCAAATCATTTGAGGAAATAGCCTTGGCAAAAATTCTGTCCAACAAAACCAACTGACTATGGCTGCCTTTACTGTCTAAAGCAAAAGTCATTTATAAGCCATTTTAAATAGGAAATAGCAAGAAGAAACCCACCAGTCATGAAAAGCATCAGCTCAAATATTCAGAGGGTATCCACCACACTCAGCTACAGCTGATTTTTTTTTTGATTTTTCCCTGATTTATATCAGTTGCAAATCTGGTTCAGCCCCTGTGAGCAGCTGCTTCTAATCTGCTTTAATACCATCCACATTGAACTGCTTATTGTTATTGGTTTTAGGGCAATACAAAGAAAGACAAGGTTTGGATATAGCCATGGCTGTTGTTTATTGCCTGGTTATTAAACTGTGCTGATTTTGGCTGGGCACACTTAGTTACCAGCTGGGGTTAGACCACAACATAAGTTTATAGGGGTTTTCATAGGATTTTTGAGAAGTAGGGGTACATGAGTCTGGCAATGATCTTTTAACTAGAAAGATTAACCAAATGATAAACCAAAGCATATAGTGTTTTTAAATTTCAGGGACCAATTAAGAATAGCAGATGTTGTTCTGGAAGGACATAAAAGTTTTATTATGGTTACCAAACTATCAGCAAGGTTATCCACTGGCAGAAACCCAGGAGTGTTGCACATGCACACACACATATCCCTTTGGGATAGAGGGCAGGGGTATGAAGTTTTTCTCGTGTTTCAGAACAGACTTGGGTTTACAAAACCTAATGTTATAATGGTACTGTAGACAGAAGACAAAAAAATTGCTATATGATCAGCTTCTCTGCACAGGAAGGAGACTCAAGGCTGCTTCCTGAGAAACTTGGAAGAGTTATCTTTTGGAAGCTACCAGGGAAGGTAAGAGGGAAATAAATGTGTGGCCAACAATTCAGGTAGTAGTATCTTTTCTTCTACCACAATAAAAAAAATATAATCCAAAACTCCAAGTCTCTGATCAAGCTCTTTGACATCTTTTTCAAGTCATGGTAGGGGTAAGCAAGTGGACTCAGTAGCTAACATTTTAAAAGGATTTAGCTTTGCTTAGAAACTGTGGCTACAAATCCCCGGACCACTCACAATCTGCAAAGACTTCCCTCTTTGCAGTTATGTACAAATATGTATATGAAGTTTCATTCTTCTCTTCCTTAACCCTGTGTCAAATTTTCCTTGTAAATATGGCTTGTTCTGGGAGTGTTTACTAATTACAGATTAAAAACTGCTGGCTTTGCCTGAGTGTTTTTGCCCACATTATTGAAAGTCAATTAGAATTTTCTTTCTCTTTGCAAATCAAAACCAAAATGCCTGGGGTTTATGTGGAAGAACTGCCGCTCTTTCAGCACATTTGTAGAGGAAAGTACTTTTGGAGGCCCAGAGGATGGAAATGTGCTGACTTCACAGCCCATCAGCCAGGACTCACTGCAGTAACTCCACCTCCACACCTTGGTGTTTCTCCCACGCAGCTCCACAGCAGCAGCTGCTGCAGACTCAGCCAGATAACACAGGGAGAGTTGCACACACCTCAGTGAGCAGGGGCTCCAAAAAGTTAAAGACTACAGACTGGGTTTTGATTTTGAAGCTGAGGTTTTGTCATCATTGCAAGGCACCACAAGCTGCAAGTAAAAACAAAAGGCTGGATCTGTCCAGATCTGTCTGCATAGAGTCTGAGAAGGGAACAAGATTTGCATGAAATTAAACTAAATAGCAGGGAGATGGATTCCTTTTCTGCTGATGGCAGGTCTCTTTCAAAATTGTGAATTGCCAGTTTAAAGGGAGGCATTACTTTATTACTGCTTCTCTTTTGCAAACAAATGTCATCTGCAGAGGAGAAGATGGACTGGAGGGGCAGACAAGGCATATATGAATAATATTGCAGTGTGGGATGATCTAAACAGTTCAGAGTCATCCTGTGAAGTCATTCCCAAGTGTAAGAACTTTTCATTAACAAAGAGTACATTTTAAGGTTACATGCAATTTTTCCATTTATGGCATTAGGGAATTTCATTTCTTTATCCATTGCTCTGAACCATTATCACACCAAAGATGCAAAATCCTTAGATTTCAATTACTGAATATTCTGGAAAATTTAAAAAAAAAAAAAAAAAAAAAGGTTGCATATCTAGTTTCTCTAAATTTAGGGGGACGGCTAAAAAAGCAGTTAAGTGGTCTGAGTCAGTAGAAATTGTTACCATCTAAATAAAACAGATGTATTCATTTGTGTCCATAGCCAGGAAACACTACCCATATTTTTTGCTGTTCATGTCCAAGCAATGCCTTTTTTGTTGTTGTTCAAGCAGCTTGGATCATCTCTTTTCCACCACAGAAAAAGGCAGAGCTTTCTGTGTGCTAGTAGGAATGCCCAGAGATTTGCAGACAGGGAAGAATTCACCCAAAAGTTATATTTATCCAGGTTCCACCTGCAGGCAAGCTAGGAGTGTAGCTATATCCTGAAGACAGTGGGTTGTCAGCCCATGATTCTTGTCTCCCTCCATTGGTTATATGTGAGGAATTTGTGGGGAATTTTGAAGGAATTTGAGATGGGATCTCTGAGTTGCTTTAGATGATATGATTTATTTTTCCCATCTTCTATATAGGCAGGAAGGGTCAATTCTCACATCTTCACTGCATGGCTCAGAAGACCACAAGACCTCTAGTTACAAGACCTTTTAAGGATTTATTGACCAATAAAACACTGCCAGCAAGGATATTTATGCTTTTTACCCAATCCTTAAATATTTAGTGTTATGGACTCATGCTACAGTGTAAACTTTCTTAGCCACTCATATTATGACACACAAACCTCCAGCGCTGCATTCTAAACTCCTTGTTTACCTTCAAAATGATTTTGATTTTTATTTCTTAAACTACAAAACTCTAAACTTTACTTAGTTTAACATGTCTCTGCTTTAAACTATAAATCCATATTCTTGCTTCTAGAACCTAAATTTGGAACCCTTTTCCAAGGTCTCAGATCAAACCTGTGTTTAATTCTAAGCTTTGACTTACAGGCCCAAAGTTCTGAGAGTTCCCTGCATTTTGGATTCCAACAGTTATAAAAAGAATTTAAACACCTCAGATAACTTTCAAATGTCTGAAAGCAAGTGAGATGAATCCCCATCACAGATATGCCTTGGATCCATTAGTTCATTTATGATATTAAGATGTTTCCTGTTATGCACAAAAGCCTCTTTTTTTTTTTTTTTTCTCCCTATCTGTTATCCTGAAAAAAGTATTTTTCCTCATAGAAGAGCTATTCTATGTGTAAGGAGCAATTAGAATAGGCCTTTAAAATACAGGTTGAATTTTCTGGAGAAAGCTTGAGGAAACCATTAAAACAGTTTCATTTGCCTACTCACACATACACACAAAAGCTTTCAGAAAGGATAATTATTCTCTTTTGAAAAGTTTGGGGCAGTTTTTCATTCCATCTTTTTTTTTTTCATAACCTTTACCTGCAGATTTTCTCAGAGAACATTATTAAGAAATCAAGTCTAATGGTTATGGATATTTTCCCTCCTGCTAATCACTTTCAATAATCATTTTAAGAATCTTAATTTTTAATGGAGTAACACTTTTCATAAGGCTTGAAAAATAATAGGAACACGTTCAACTTTTTGCTAAATATTTAATTGAAAAAATCAGCGCGCCTTTCAAGATAAAAGTGTTTTGTTCCAAAGATCCAGCCAACTCTAGTCAATTATTTTTCTTAAGTTTCATGCCTGCAACACTCAGAATAAATGAGATGTCTTACAGCTTTTTTAATAAAGGAGATGGAATTATTCTTGTTAATTTACTGATTTTATTAAGAAGCAGATGAACTTTTAAAACTGAAGAGAAAATGGGCTTGCAGGAAAACTGAGAGATAAATACACTCCTGGGTATGTAATGATACTTTTACTCCATCACTCCCCACTTCACCATACCAACTGAATTACATCACTCCTACAGCCATTTTATGCATTAAAAATATGGTTGATCAGCAAATGACATTTCTTCTGAACACAGTTTGGACTCTAAGGGGACCTTAAAAACTTTAGAGTTAGATTAAGTCTTACCTTTTGTCTTCTTTGGCGGAAGGACTAAGTGACTTTTCTTTTAAATATTTTTTTCTCAATTGTTTGAACAGACTAAGTGCTTTGGGCCAAGTTTACAGAGGTTTTGTTGGTTTGGTTTATTGTTTGTTTAGTTGTTTGGGGTTTTTTAATATCTAAAGGCAGTAGTTCTAAACCTGCCACTTAAGACTTGCATATGAACACCATTGTGTGTTTATTAGGTCTATGGTCCTGAGAGGGGTTTCTTGAGTTTGCAGTAAGATTGTTCTGTCACCATTTTATTAAAAAGTCTACAGAACTGTGGGGATAATATTTTCTATTCCATCCATATGCTACAGCCTGCCTGGAGCAGGGATGGTCTCCTCCAACAGAGGATGAGATGCAGTGCCCATGCACCGTCTTCTGCTGTCACCAGCAGTAATAGCAGCTGTAATTAATAGCAACAATAACAATAACACATCACTGCTGTGTAGAGAGTGCAGGCAGGCTGGGTTTTCTTGTACTGCTGTTAATATAAAAATATTTAGATAGATTTGTTTTAGAAACATGGATTTAAGTTTCTCAGTCCAAACAAAGTTGTTTGGAACTTGTGTGGGAAGAACACGATGTACTGGCCCTCTTTAGAAGCAAGCAAACAATAAGCCTCTTGCTGCACTGCCACAAGACATATTTATTATTTATTCCATTTCTTTGCCCAGTTTATTTTTCAACACCAATTAAAAGCTTATTCCTGCATCTGAGTCCAAAATACCTTGGGCTTCTGCCATTCTGGGTATTCATCATGCTTTGTCTGCCTCTTTGTTCTGCAAAGAGTACTATCAGCCCATGCTGTTCACTGCAAATATTGAATCAAGACATCATCAGGTTATTTATTTTTTTCAATTGTTTCCTTTTGTTGAGAAGGTGAACGAAAACAGCCAGCATTATAAACAGTGAGGCCTTTTTGCCTAATAAAATAAATCTCTATATAGTAAGAAAAAGTTAAATGAAGATAGAGCGTTGTCAATTCTCTGATTCACTAGGTTGCTCCAAGAATTTTTTGTAAATATACTGTACTGTAACTGCATTTCAGATGCTGGAAATTTGTTACTGGCTTTCTTTCTCCAGCCACTGTTAATTCTGCTTGGCACTGAGGGTTTTATCTTCATCTGGGTATCAGTCTGTCTGCCTCTAGAAAACACGCATTAGGGACACAGTCCTGTGACCTCAGGTGAATTCACCATGGAAGAAGTCAAGAGAAAAGGGATACAGGATGGAAGAAAGGACATCAAGAGGTCCATCAAAATGTCCATTATTATGTCACGTCGCTTAATGTGGGCAGTCTTCCTGCCTGACATGACATGACCACCACTAGGCTCTCTTCTAGAACAAATTCCACAACTTTGTCTTTGAGCTCACAAGAATACTGTGATGATCACTAGTCAGGGCTGAAACACTTCTCTGCAGAAACAACAGGGACTATTGACATATTTTAATTCAGATCCAAATAAAAATAAAATAAACAAAATCTGGATCAAAACTGACTGATTATCTTCCTAAGGGGCAAAACTCAGCCCACAGCCTAGATAGTGAAGGGTAGAGTTCCACAGCTGAATTGTCAGAGAGCTAAAAGCTTGGCACAGCATCCTGCAGAAGCATAACAGCTCCCATATTCATTATATAATTACAGTTACTGATTAATACTCATCCAAGGCTCAGCTGGCTCTTCCACAACTGCTAAAGGAATGCTCTCTCTGGAGAGAGAGCCCTCTTGATGCCAAGGTGAGTTCCCCATACAAATAAAGCAGAAAGCAAAGACTGAGGCTGAGAGTGGAACAAGGAAACCTGATAGAGGATGTTCTCTCCACCAAATATAGCATGGAAAAACATCATTTTTCAGTGGCTGCAACTGATTGACAGTGCTGGCAGGAGGTACTAAATGAAAGTGTGCAAGACCAGGAAAGGATTTACCTGTGCCTGTGCCACTGGAAGACTTTCTGTGCTTTTTCAGGGGAACTATTCTGGATCTGAGCTAGGACATCAGAATCTCTCTCTAGGGGCAAGACAGAAATTTGCTTTTGTCCATTAACCTCAACAGTTCCCTGCAGCTGCCCAGCTTGCAAGGCCCCAGCTACTCCAGCTTATAACCATGGGTCTGCCTCCATCCTTCTGCAAGGGAACACATCCTCTTCTGTAGGGAAAGCAGGCAGGGGTAGCTGACACTGAGTAAGAGATATGCTATGTCATTCACATTCTCTGAAAAAATCCCTTCGCCCAGGATTTTTCTCCTGGGAAGCTGAGATGCCTCAGAGAAAAGGAAAGCAATTCTTTCATTTGCTTCTCCTGCGTTGTGCTCATGTGGAATGTGTTTGGAGATTGTTTACCCACAGGTGATTGTTTCATTGGATTCTGGTGTGAGTTGTTTTGACTCTTTGGCCAATCAGTGCCAACTGTGTTGGGACTCTGGAAAGAGTCACGAGTTTTCATTATTATCTTTTTAGCATTCAGTAAGTATCCTTTCTGTATTCTTTAGTATAGTTTAGTATAGTATTCTTTAATATAATATAGTATAATGAAGTAATAAATTAGCCTTCTGAGAACATGGAGTCAGATTCATCATTCCTGCCCTCATCAGGGCACCTTGCAAATACAATAGTATGTAGTTCAAATCTCTTTCCTTTGCTGAATTCTTGTTCTGACTTCTAACTTTCAGTTTTGTACTTGAATGCTGGAAGCCCATCATTTATATGTCATTTCTCTATGACACTTCAACTTGGGGGTAACGGAGTGGAATTGACTTTGAAAAGCAGTAGAGGATTTTGAGAATGCAAACATTTACCAACTCTGCTGAGGAAGAGCAAGGCTAGAAAACAAAAAAGAGGGAAGGGCTACATATAAGACATGATTGTAAAATTAAAATTGTATTGATTTCCTAGCATTTCTAGAAGAAAGGGACATTGAATGCCACTTGATTTAAATCCTGTTGTCTATGAGAATACACAGAATGGAGAAAGTTTGTCATACATTCTTCAAGCTCTCAGTTTTCTGCCTGGCAGATATGTAGCACACAGGCCTTTTCTGCATCTCCTTTGGAATAATTGAGTATCTATGAGACTGGAAAGAGATCAGTACAGTGAAAATGGCAACAGGATACAGTAAATGGGAAATGGAACTTTGCAGTTAGAAGTGCTTTGTGAACCATTTTGGTACCTCCCCTGATTTCAGGACAGATTTTTGTTAACAAGTTCTTCTTAACAGGGGTTGCAGACAGTTATAGATTTGAAAACTGGCTGCCATGGAGACAAGCTTATCAAGCTCCCCTAGCAAGATTCTGTCCCTTTTTACACTGTTGGTGCTGAGGATGACAGTTTCTACATCCTGACTTGTTGTTTCCTTCAGTCAGGTTTGTGTGTCTCTCAGGGTGTCAGGACTGTTTACCGTTGGAGATTACAAAGAACCATCTTTTCTTTCCTCACTCCCTTTCAGTCAACATTTGTGCAGCACAAATAAAGTTCCCAGGAGCCCCTGAAACACTGAGAACACAGGCACCAGGAAAATTGTACACTGGTGTGACAAGGTAAAATCTGAGACATAAAGGCTTTTGAAGGAAAAAAATACAACAAGCAAACCCAAACACTGTGATTGCATACACCTACCTGTAAAAGCTGTAACACTGTGATTTCTAAGACTGCAAAACTTCATTTGTTTGTGTATTTTCGCAAGAAGGTAATTTTTTCCTGACACAGAGACGTGGTAGGGGAAAGATTGTTTATAAAATCTTGTGACCCCTAAAGAAAATTACCCTCAGTCACAGTAGGGATGCTGCCAATACTCAGACTCTCTTTGAGAATCTCCAGATATACAGGATACACAGAGGCTCTTGTCACACTCTCTTTAATTTACTGCTCTGTGTAGCCTGCCCCCATCCCCAGCACAGTCCTATGTAGGCACAGTGACACAAGGCCAACCCAGGAGCACTGACAGCCCAAATGAGACCTCATTGTTGCACTCAGGAAGAACAGGGAGTCTTACTTCACCACAAAATCTGACTTCTCTTACAGGTGTGCTGGCCCAGAAGGGAATTGGCATTGCACTAATAGGCTCCACCCTTCCTTTCTGCTGGAAGAAATTATTCAGCCATCATCAGTATGCTCTGCTCTATAATTTCTGTGAAAGCTTCTATGGCACTAGGGTCACACAGAGCAACTGGAATCCACAAGACAGCAAAGACACCAGGCACAGGTCAGGAGCTCAGTTTGCCACTTGGGAGTTTCTTCATAGATTTTTGTTTGCTACTGGCTTGAGATAAATCTCTCTGAAAGCTCTTCAGTGTCAAAGTAAACTGGAAAAAGGTCAAGAAGAGCTTTGATTCTGCTTCTTTCTCCATTCAAGTTTGCTTTCCTCACAGCCCTGATTAGTGTGTCATTTTCTTTCTCCATATCCTTCTTTCCCTTGAAAAAGCCCTTCTTAAGTGTCCCTAGACAAGGTGCTGGTATGACTGATCTGAGAGCTCTGTATTAGAGATTCAGACACTATTTCCAAGCAGACTGGTGCATTCACACAGAGGACAAGGCTCAGTTCTGGACTTTGCTTAGCGGGTTTAAGTCCAGGGTTTGGTGCACTTCACCATTCCAAAGTTTTCTTCCAAACAGAAACCTTCCTTAAGCTCATGGAGGACTGTCAAGCTTTCGGCATCACTTCCTCTACTATTCCTGTTATCTTCCCTATATAGGTAAAATTCTGGTTCATGGTAGGAATAAGGAATTGGATGTTGGCTGTTTGTGGGTCTGAGCAATGTCTGTAATATCCACGACAAAATTTCTGGGAAGTGAGAGTGTTAACCTGTGATAAATCTGTCAGTGGTTTGGCAACTTAAAATCTCAGTCATGTGGTAACAATTAAAGAATTTTCTTTGCCCATATGGAGCAATGATCCACCAGTCCTAAGGTATTAGCTGCCACTGTCTGGACTCCAGCAAAAAAATGGGAAGAAATCACCTAGAGAATCTTACCAGGACTGCATTGTGATCTGCTGGTAATGGTCTGGCCCCTTAACTCACTCTCCAACATTGCTCAGGTTTCAGGAACTTTGCAGGGACTTATTTGCCTCATCTACTGCCTTCATCCTCTCTTCCCCAGCTAAAGTGGGGCCACCCTTTCCCATGCACACACCATGGTAAAAATGAAGGTTCCTGGGCTCTCCACTGCTTTGTGTTGGCATCACCCCAAAGATTTCAGGAAAGCTTAAATGATTTTTATGGGTCCAAGTAACTTAAATCATTAAAGAATGATAGCCACCACCTAAACCCATGATTTAATACCAAAACCAACTTTTGCTGGCATTCATTAGTTACTGGAGCAAACAATTTTAATTTAAAGCAAAAAAGAAAATGGGGGAGTAGGTCAACAACAGGAACATAGAAATAGCAACAAAAAGAGACCAAAGATATAGTTAATGTCACCAGGACAAGCCAAGTATCAGCTGTCTATGCACGAAGATAATCAGAGTTTATAGTGCAGAAGTGAGTCTGTGTGGGATTAGGTTTAGGCTATTTCATCAATTACATAGCCATAAGCTATAATAAAAAATAATGATAATACTTTGCACTTGAACAGTGCTTCCATCATCAGATCTCATCTAGAAGTACTTCAGAAACATTAATTGAGCTACCTGCCCCTGCGAAGTGCATATTAGATTATTACTATTGTTATTGTTATTATTATATCAGTTTTTAAGTGGAAAAAGAAGATAAGTTACTCACCCAAGGTCACCTCCATCATGTTTATAAGGTCTGTCAGCTGACAGTCATCTGAGATGCTGTTTCCAGGCTGAAATAAGGGATAGGGTGATCTGGGGATGATAAAGTGATAACTGCTTGTCTCATATTTGTACTATGATTCCACAATTTTTAGATTGGTGTATCCATATAATGATGTAGATTCATTAATGCCTAATTTGATCTAAGTCACAAATTTTATTTTTTTTCATTCACAAAACCTACAGAAACTGAATATCTGTGAGTTCTTTACTCCCTTGCTAAATTTATTTTGAAACTGGCCAATGTACTCAAACATCATAGAAAGGAGCAAAAATAATTATAATGCTACCACAGGTTTGTTTTCCTATGTCTTTCACTTTTGTGCTTATCATCTGAAAACAACTGGACTATACAAAATTGTCATTTATATTTCAGGTAAAACATAAGAGATTTTTTTTAAGTGGAGTTTCAGGGACTAAAGTTATACAGTGAAGTGATTGCTGTTTGATAAACCATGAATTCCCTAACTCACTCTCTGCTTTCAAGACATCCCATGTCATTACAGGTTTTCCTTAGAGGTTAAAGATACTTGCTTTTATAGAAGTCAAAACACCTGAGACACAGGTTACAAGAGACATCACTGGCACAAGAATAACAGAGAGCAGCTTTGTGTCACAGGGGTGACCACTGAGATCCTTGGCAAACCCAGATATTTTAAAGCATTTTATACCAGGAGATCTCAAAGCAACATGAAAAAGGAAAAGTTTCGTTCTTTTTTCCATGTTTGGAGAGTGGGAAAGCCAAGACACAGAGCAGTGAGGTGAGCTGCCTTTCACATTTCACAGCTCAGAAGTGGGGTCCTCAGACATCAAGGTGTGCATCTTGTATTGCACAAGGTGTAAATTCCTGTGTATTCCCCTGTAAAAATAAGTTTCCTTCACTATGCTTCTGAATTTGCTAGAATCTGTGGATGTGCCTTTCAAGAGACAGATTTGAAGAAGCTCTTGTATTGTAGCAGAATTAAAGTGAATGAAAATGATATTACACTTGTAAAACCCATATCCTATCTTATTCATCTGTTGTCTCTGCCATGCCTAAACCCAAGAACAAACATCTTCAGCTCCCTGTTTTGGTGATACAATGCTCTGTGATGTAAGGCTCTCTCTTCTGGAGAGTTCCTCTATGGATTACACCTGCAAGAGATTTAAAAGCCCACAGAAGCTTTGGGGCTTATGATCTCCCTGCTGTGTCTTTGAAGGAGGGATGGAATCAATAAGTTTTCAAAAGAGCAACAGCCTGCTAAGTGGCTGTGGCATACACAGCAGTATTGGATATAGGTAAAATGACACTCTGCATCTCTCCACCTCTTTGAGTTGTGTCAGATAAAGCTGCTTGCATTAGGTCTGTACATAGTTACTTCTTGTCACTCTGCAAATTTGGAAATTGAAGATGAGGCCTGGCATAAGTGAGAACAGATCTAAATATTTTATGGGTCCTGATGGGTTCTTAAGTATGCACAACACCTGCTCCACAGCACAAAGTGACCTAATGTCTGCAGACAGTGATGAAGAACAAAGACACCTTCTCTCACTCCTCCAGGGGAATGGCAAATATGGTTAAGCAGGGAAAAAGCAGTGAAACACTGCCTTGACCACTGCAGCCAACCTGGAATTTGAGCTGGGCTGACTCCAGACCAGGAGTACATTCTCTTTCCTTATCATCTGGCCTGCTTTAGAGCTCATTTGCTCGAGAACCACTAAGCTGAACTGTGAGCTCTTTTCTCCTTTTCTCCTCTCTCTTGTGACAAATAGATTGCAGCAAAGAGTGAGGAAAAAGCTCACAACACCTTGCTCTTTGCAGGAGCCATCAGCTCCAAGCAATCTCTGTCCATTTCCTCTGGCCACAGACCTATTCACTCTCAGTTTCCAGTCCTGCTGCTGGAGAAAGAATGATTCTATAATTAGTTTCCTCAGTAGCATTAAAGCTGGTACTTCACACAGGAACACAACAGGAAGGGATAAACAAGCTCACAGTCACAAACTGATTGATGGGAGACTTTTACTGGCCCACACTGAAGAGATTTAAGGCCTCATTTAAAGGCGTTTGAATGCATTTAAAGTTTTTCATCAATGTCACTGGGGGGTTTGTATTAGCTCTCTGACAAGTGAGATATGTGTAGGGTATTACAGGAAAACTATTGGGTTTTTCCCCTCCAATTGAGAAAGTTCCTGTTTTCTTCTTGGCCATATAAAATATCTGTTAGCTGCTTATTTGTGTGTGCCCAACCAGCTGGTTTTTTTGACCTCTGTGATTGTTGTTCATGTGCCTGACACAAAGCATAAACTTAGTTTTTTATTTTCTCTTCAAACTTCATGAACTTATAACTGTAATGAGTATCTGCTTAAATAAAAGAAAGATTAAATATGTTTGTTAAATGTGGTGAATACCCTTGGATGCCAAAATTAATTATGTGTTGAAAATGTAGCTGTTTGAAATTGTACTAATATGAGGCATTCCGAATAAACTAAAACCCCCTGGGCTTTGAGGTTTCTACCTCTGCAATAAAAGACAGAGAATTTAGCTACAAACTTACACAGCCCAGAATGTATTCAGAAAGACAACTTTAGATTAAATAGTGACAGACTTTGCTAATTCCCTGTCTGTAGTGAAAAATACTATACATGCATGTGTTTTTACAGATGTTTGAAATGCAGGATAGAGTCCAAGGGGGTTTGGATTAGACCTCTCTGACAGGCACATCACAACTACTCAGTATCCCTTGCCCCTGTCTCTGGCTCCCCACTGTTCTGCAACTGGGTCAATCCACTTCAGTGATAAAGTAACTCCTGAACAGAAAGCACTTGGGATACAGAGGATGAAATAGCCTCTGATAGAATTTTTTTTTCAAATTGTCTTCTTACTACACAAAGCCATTTCTATTCATTTTAATCAACAATAGCTAAAACACAACAGGACAAAATAGAATAGCACAAAATTGTCTATCCAATAGCAGGAACAGTTATTTAACTTCAGGAAATTCTATTCTGACCTAATGATATCATAAATGCCAAAGAAATACTCCAATTAGTATTAAAAAAGATATAAAGAAGAAACTGTTTCATAAACAATTTTTTTCCTCACTCCTAAGCTATTAGATTAATATATATAATTTAAGGAAATATAACCACTAAAATATATTAGGCAAGATACATTGTCTTACTTTGCTCCCTTTATATTCCTTCATGTCAACCCAGAAAGCAGAAATTTGACTTGTTTCATTTTCCATGTGAATTTAAACAATTCACATGAGATTCAACCAGCACAGTCCCTGCAAGGAAATATTCTGCTTAGGAAATGCCTCTCTTGCAGGAGTAAAGGGGATGAAAAGGAACCTGTGTTGTGGCAAAAGAAATGTTTTGGATCATCCTGTGCCTGTGGGGGTGGGCTGCATTTTGTGGACTGAAAGTGGAATTTCTGGATGTGGCCCATTCAAACCAGGCAGTTTGCATCAAACCCACTCTGCTGCTGCAAAGAAGAGCAACAGTGGATGAAGCTGTGGTGGATTATCTGAAAATGAGGAGAGAGAACTGCTTCAGCATACAGCACCTTTAATCTCCCTAAGCTACATGGATATCACACTTATATACAGTTAATTGTCCTTTTGGTGTTTAAGAGCATCTTCCAATCAGGTACCTTTAGCTCAACACCCAACCTCTTGTACTTCCCTTCTTTATCCCTCTTGGATAAAAATCTGGGGTGAATTTTCCCCAAGGGCTTTAAATAAAACCACGACAGGAGCTGCTGAATAGCTGTGGGATGTAGAAGCCAGCTCTTTTCAGAAATTCCAGGTAGGACTGAAAGCATCTTGGTGAAGGTATTCTTTCTCATTATGTGTTTGCACAGTGCCTGACATACAGAGAACAGCCCCCCACAAAACTTGTACTGAAAGTTTTTAAAGTACAGTTGAAGAAAATTGCTGAAAAAATAGGAAAAAAACCCTCAAACCAATATTATGGATTATTAAAAATAGCTTTTTTACAATCTAGTACTTCAAATTCAGCGCTGCTTTTCTATCCCAAATTACCTGCTTGCTTGTTTTGTAAGAAAAGTTGACATTTTCAGCTGCAGAGGAATGAATTCTGAGGAGTTTCAATTCTATGGTTTACTATAAATTAAAACAGCATAAGAATAATTTACAAGGAATAGAGTCTATCTGCAGGTTGTTGTTATTCTATAGTTTTCCTTAGACAGGCAAGCTGTCAGTTATTAATATTTTGCAAATAATAATATTTTGCTCTCATTTTTGCTACAAAACTGGAATTCTCTGTTCTATTTTACCAGGAAGTAACAATAATAATAACACTCATAACAACTTGCCTCACAATTTAAGCCATTATTAATTCTCACTGTCTTTTTGAAAGAGTGAAAGAAATGGAAGTATTTTCAATTTTTCCTGCAGAAATTAGCCCATTCTTTAAGTTTTTATCTGTCATAAAGCACCTGCATACACTATTCCTAGTGATTGTATGAGTTGGTGAGTATTGGAATATGCATATGTGCTTGCCTGCACATTGTTCACATCCATCTGCCTTGTCATGCATACATAGGTAAATACTTTTATCAGAGTTCTCTGCATGAAATGATAATTTCTGGACAGTTATGATTATTGAAAAGGAAAAACTAAGGATCCCATCTCATTATGGTGGGAGAAATGTCTCTAAATATCAAATCCAAAAGAGTCCTGCAATATCAGGCAGTGTTATAAAAACCTCAGGTGATTTGAAAAGAAAGATGGCTGATAATTCTTACTGCTAAAAATTCTTACTACTCAGTTATTTCTTCAAGTCTCACTAATTAATATGAAAGAAAGTCACATGGGCACACCAAATGCTTATTTATAGGTATAAAATGCTTTCATGTTAAGACAAAACTAATCTGAATTTCCTTAAACATGTCTTATTATCTAGGTCTCAGATAAAACTGAAGTCAAATACACAGATTCTGAATCTGTCCTCATGAGTTTAAATTTAAGGTAATATCTTCAGCTTACATGTAGTTGTTGCAAAAAAACTGAAAGCAGCTCCCTCTTCTCTATGTAAAAAAGCTGTTATCTTTGGAATTAATCTCACTGCCTGTATAGAATTAATCCTATCTAGTTTCACTAAGCCTTTGTATATGTATTTATATGATCCTACCTGCTTTTTTCAGGCATCAGGGGATTGCTTGTGGAATTAATTCCCTGGCAGACTTTACAGCAGTGTATAATGTAAAGCTGTTTACTAAGCTACAGTGTGATATTCATTTACTGGAGGCTCAAACACAGCGATGCTGTGTTACAGAAATGCAACACTGCTATGCTAGAAAAATGGCACTGATCTTACCCATACTCTGCATTCTGCTTCCAAATCTTGCAAGCTCCCAAATAAGATAATAAGTGAAAATGGTGGCTTGAAGGTGTTATGGAAAATGAAGCTGGGAAAAAAAAAAAGGAAAACTGAAATGAAACCTCTCTCAGATGAAATAGGATAACATTTTTATGATATTCATTGGTAGGTCTTGAGCCAGAATATACTCAGGCATATTGGGTTGCTTGCCCAGAATCTAGTTGTTAACAAACACATTTGGGAGATAATGATTACAAATCTACCATTGTGCATATGCTGTGTAATTGTCTCATACCTTTCGGGAGAAAAGTTATTAGAAGAATTACACTGACTGTGGGCAGTCAATTTTAGGAGGTTTTGTCATGCACAGTGTTTGCCATTTACATCCATAAGAGCAAATAGAAATAGCTCCAGAGAGTAAAAATTGCAGCCAAAAACATATATACATATAAACAGGAAAAATCAACCACTGAATTGTACATGAACTCAGTGCTTTGTTGGGTATCATCAAATGTTAAAAACCAAGGCAAATAAAAAGACACACAAACAAAAGTATCCTCTTTTATTAGGAAAGGGAATACCATGGTTTTACTTCTAATTCCCTGTTGAGATTCATTATCTGGCAGAGGATAGGGACTGCAGTAGCTTTGTTAACCATTTGTCATTTAGACAGTCCTGTGTATTATATAGGAGAGAAGCAAAGTCAGACAGAGTTATTTTAATCTTGTGGGGTTGTCTATGTTTAGAAAACTTCTGTCTGTGCTTTGTAGCCTCTTTGTGATGTGTCACCTGACCTCTCATTCTGAAATAACTTTTCATGGGTTTTTATTTAACAGAATCATTTTATCATTGACATTTCTTTTTCCACTGAGCTACAACCTAAGTGCCACACAGTCAAAAATGTCCACTGGGAAAGATCCAAAGCAGGAGGCTGGAGCACATCATCAGGCAGGAGTGAGCTGCCTTGGAGGTGCTACTTTGTGGTGAACTTGGAAAAGTAATTACTGCAATATTTAATTCTACTTGAAGGCAATGTCATGAAGGTGAGGACTTAACACGCTCTGGGTGCTAAAGCTTTTAGAGTCAGACTTCACACGAGTGTTGGTATTTCTGACCTTTGGGCAAGTTCTTTCTTTCTCCTTCCCTCCTGCAGAAATATGCAGAATGTAGCTCTCACTCAACTTTTCTGTCCTTCAAAAATGCCTCATCTTCATCACTCTTTCATGATTCTGGAGTATGCTCCTACTGAGATCTCTCCAGGAATTAGATATACCAGGACAGAATCATCAGCTGAGGATAAAGCACCATGTGTTTAGAACAGAAATTGCACTTTATATGTACCTTCCTACTCTGTTGTAAAGTCTTGAACTACAATCTATTGGAAACTTTTGTGACTCTCTGTAGCTTCAATGGAAGATATTGCTTTCAGTATAATTAAATAAATATCCCAAATGTATCAATCTGGTCTATAACGCCTGATCTGAAATCTCACCAATCTGCTTGAAGCTGCCTGGCATTTCTGGTTTTGATCCAAGCTGGGAATACCAAGATAACTGATTTTATCATTGTGAAAAGACTGCAAGACCGTGAGTATACATATATAAATGAGTATACATATTCATGTATGCATGCAAAAATAGGATTAAAAGGGAAAAAATAGTCAGTTACATGTTGCACTAGCAGTGTGTAAAAGTTCTAGGACAGAGTCCAATTTATCCAAAGAAATTCAGTAGTGCTACATTCAAACTTATTTTAAACTTGAACTTTTCTGCTCTTTACCATGGGGACATGCATGGGTAATAGCTTCTCAGATAATCAAATTCAAACTATCATATTAAATTAACCAAAAATTAATAACCAGAATGCCCCAGAAGTGGATTATAAGGAGCAACGTGTAAAGAACACTGAAATGAAGGGGAGACTGAGCAGAATTAAGGAACAAAGAGAAGATAAGTTAAAAAATAACAAATTAGTGCTTTTCATGCAAAGCTCACGGCAATCTCTATCTTGTGGTTTAAGGCTGAAATCAATTTATCTATATTTGGACATGCCTTGCAGCGCCAAGGGGAGCCAGGAGCACAGGGGATCTATAAACACTTGCACAATAATTAACACCAGCCTGGCTAGCACAGCCCAGGCAGCCCTGGTCCAGCATGAAATCTGCCCATCAGCAAGCCCTGGGAAAGATTCCATCATTAGGGAGAGCACATTGTGATGTGCATCTTTTCCCTTCTGGGTTGTGCGGTGTCCCAAGCAAAGTTGGTGTGCCAATGCAGAAACTTAGAAGTTCCATCCAAGTGCCTGGCAGAGGCCAAAGAAAGGCTTGTGAATAAGAAAATAAAGAAGCTGTGTACTTAAATCCATGCATTTTTAGAGCAGTATTGCTACCATGAGCGGAATAACCAAGAGGTTTGAAATGGCAGAGCTCTGTGGGTTTCTGGCTACATGATTTAATGGTGTGCTGAGCATCACTAAGACTCACTGAAAGCCAAACAAACATCAACTGAGTCTTGGGTGGGATAAATTCCCAGGTTCCCTGCAGGACTAGGGAAGTGGTAATTCCTCTGTTCTTGGCAATGCTGAGGCCACACCCCTGTGTTAAGTTTTGGGGCGCTAAGTGCAAGAAAGAGCTTGAGATGCTGGAGCATGTCTGGAGAATGGCAATGGAGCTGGTGAAGGGCCTGGAGAACAAACAACCTGTGATGAGTGGTTGAGGGATCTGGAGGTGTTTAACCTGGAGAAAAGGACACTTAGGGGACACCATATCACTCTCTACAACCACCTAAGAGGAGGTTTTAATGAGGTGGGAGTCAGTCTCTTCTCTCAAATTACAAGAGACAGGACAAGTAAGCACCAAGAAAACCTCCAAAAGGCGATTTTTTTCCTATGTTAGAAAAACATTCATGATGACAAAGCTAGCTGAAATAAAGCCTGTTGGGACCCAGGACATTCCTCTGGCTGCCCTGGATGACTCAAGAGCCTGGCAAGGGGCTCAGAGACCTTGGCACGGAGTCAAAAACACCTGTGCCTTCAATTTTAGTCCATGGAAAAAATTACCAACTTTGTGAGAAGATTTACAAGCCACAAGAGTTTGAGTAGAATGATAGTGAGTTTATCACAGCGTGAAAAAGTAGAATTTTGGGGTTTTAGAATAGTGGTTCAAGAAGCAATATGGAGGAATCTGCGTGTGTCCTGTCCCTCTTCTCCTTCTTCTTGTCCTCCATCTTCTTCTGGGATGGTGGCACTTTTGGATTGGTTTAGGGTAGAGACAGACTGTCTAACATAGGTGATAGGTCTTGGGAAATTATTGTAAATAAAGTACACATAGTTCTTAGTATAAAAAGTTGACGCCACCACAAGGGCAGGCGCTGTGCCACAACCCAACCTGCTGGACAGATCTCTGCAGGTCAGAGAAAGAATGTAATAGATAAGAAAAAATAAACAACCTTGAAAGGCAAAACTGACAAATCTCGACATCTTTGGTCACAAGGCTGGGAAATAAAGACTTTCTAATACCTCAGGGGTCATCTCAGCCACAGAAACCCAAGAAAAGCCCTAATTAGGAAAGCATCTGGTGACATGCTCTTGTCCTATTGAAAGCATTAGGGCTTAAGTTAGTGCAGAAAAATAAGTCTATGTTTAAAAATGTTGAAAAAAAGAGGTGCTTAAATCTTGAAAGAAAGATGCATTCCAGGATTATGGACTTTGATGATTGAGTGGATATTTGTTTAAGTAACATAACAGCTTAACATAGGGACAACAGCTTTCTTGATAGCAAAGTCTTACATTTATCTGTTTATGCCATGGAAATTAAACTGCCCAAAGTAGAACACCAGAATTCAGGGAGGTATTGAGTTGAATCACATTCTCCCAAGGGGAAAAAAAAAGTCAAACCACAGCTTTCTACTTGTGAGGGACACAAGTTACTACGTTTTCCAACAGCATTTGACTGTCACTGTCTTACAAGTTACAAGCAATTAGGTTAAACTAACACAGATTACCCTTATGACTGAGTACATGCACTAAATATGGATGTGTCAAGACAGCTGTTCTTCAGTAACGTAGTCACTTCTTTTGGCACCCAGAGCATGAGTATACGTCTCTTTATGAGAGGTAAAAATTTGTCTCAGACTAAGTTTCAAATGTTTCTCTGATGGAAAACCTCTTTCCTGCTGGTTTTGCTGTTTGAAGAATAGATACCTGTTTTCCAGAAAGATAATTTGAAATTTGCAGCTGACAAAATTCAGATTAGTATATTAATTTGAAAGCTCTATCATTGCTTTTCTTGTACTGGAGGAGACATCGATGATGCATTCTGTCATATTTGGTTTTTTAAATTTATTTGGCTTTTCAAGCAACTTATTTGAAAAATCCTAACATGAGTATATTTAAAAGCATTTTTACAACTTTGAATGCATTTTGAAGGAAAATTCCCAAATGTATCTTCTTACATGTTAAAGAGGAGAGTATTTGACACATTTACCACAAAAACACTTCTAAAAAGTGCTTATTCTCACTAACATCGAGCACTTTTCTATTAACACAAAAGTGTGGAATCATATATTCAAGGGGATTAGGATTTTAAGTAAAAATTGTTATTATCAGAATATTTACAGTAAATTTAAAAATTAAATTAGATTTAAAAAGTAACAGCTGGAAAAGAAGATCCAAACGCTGCAAGCAAAACCAGCTGCCTCCTGTACCATTCAAAGAGCGAGTCAAATATGGGATAGAGCTGTTAACCGCAGTGAGAATATCTATCCCACTGGTCTGTTAAATATATTTCCTGGAAATGCATGTACTTATTTCATGCTTGGAAAGATACATAAAATCTCATAAAAGTGCAATGAGGGGATAAATAACCAAAAAGGTCTTGTGACAGGAAGTCTGTAGATAAATGATTAACCAAGCAAGATATCTGCTTGTGTAGCAAGGGGAAGAATAGGAAGGCTTTTTTTGTTCAAGGGGTGCTTTGAGAAAGCAAGGGTGGAAAAGGAGCTTATGGTGAGGAAAAAAATCACTGACAGGCAAAAAAGGGAAAGTAAGGGAACAAGGAGTGGCATTCCCAGTACTGCTCCTCTGAAGAGCACTTTAGGAAATGTCACTCTTGTCCACAGCCAATTCCAGATGTTCAAAGCAGAAAGAGAAAGAAAATGCAAGCTAGCTAGGCAGAAACCAAGCTCTGGTGGTCTTTTACATTAGCTTTCTTTAGCACAAAGATGCTTCATGATTCAGTTATGTAAATGGGGTTTCTGTAGAAAGGATGTATAATATAATCATTCTGGAACTGTAAGCATCCAACTTTCCTCCATTACAGAAAATCACTGCCTGGTGCTGCCAGTCCCTCCCTCACTTGCCATGATCATCACAGATGTGGATGATCTATTCAGTAGCACTTCAAAAATAGGGTAGTTAGAAAAGTTATGGGTTGTTTTCCTTAATAGTGAAACCCACACCATTTTCCTTTCAAGCACAGACAGATATGTGGCACTGTCTTTAGGGGAATGAAGGGGTGAGCATTGTTTGACAATTATCTATCTTAAACAGATTCACAGAGTCTACCAGACATTATTTTTTCCAATTTTAGGCTAGATTTTTAATCCCAGAGCTATAGGCTCAAATGGGATCTGGAAAGAGAAGAAAGTCTGTTTCTTGTCTGCTTCAGCACCAAAAGTTACTGTTGTGGCAATAGGAAAGACTTTTATTATACTCTAGTTCCTGAGGGGATCCACAGTCAAGGAACATTACCTTAGCCCTTGTGAAGCTCATTTGATCTATAAAGAGCTTTACAAACATAACTGACCCTAATCAGAAGCTGGCAATGAACTGCAATCACTTCTGCACAACCTACAAGAAACTCTGATGCTGTGAGTTCATTGAGAATATCCAGATCTCCTCTGGAAATCTGTTCTAAAACTGAGACAAGGATCAGAGACCTGATATGCCACCTAAAACTGCATCAAGCTAGTGATAGGTCAGTTACCTCTAATTTCCACTGCATTCAAAACAGGGATAGAAAACCTCAAAATTCAGGTTTCAAACAGATTTTCCTATTTCTAGAAGACCCTTTAATCAAGCTAACTTTGATTGTTGGATAGTTGTACTCCAGGCATGATTTGATCAAAGAAGTGAAGCTACTTCAATATATTTAATAGAAATGAACAATTAACTACTTAAATTAAATTCAATAGTACTAGGGAAAAAAACCCCTCTATGGAACTCATAGATTATACCCTGGGGGAGCATAAGAGTGATTTGTAGGAGAAGATTTGATTATGCCAACTTCACTTTATTTGTCCCCTGCCTTTCTGGGTAATGGTGCAACTGATTTCTAACAATTAAACATTTTAAAAACTTTTTATACCTGTGGAAAAGTGATTTCTTTCTTTGAGGCCTTAGGTTCTTCCTGTAGTGGAATAATGAAATATATCTGAAGTATATTTGGGACGCTTGAGGTGTCCTTGATCCACATAACTGAGAAAGCACCAAGAGGATGGAGGTGCCATCCAGAAAAAAACAAAGCTCCATTCAGTAAATATTGGTCCATCTCTGTGGGAATATTTTAATTCCAGGAGATTCAAGACCAGTAACTCCCAACTACTTAATACATTTTTATCTCATGATGGAACTTTGTGACACAGAGCAGGTGTCAGGCAATGAAATTCTGAATGTTTTCTCAGGGCTGTATGGTACAAAGAAAGGTTTAGACAATTGAAGAGCAGAGTAGGTTCAAAAGTCATACCTCCCACTCACACACCCTGGGGCAGTGGTATTTTGTTATTTATCTATACCAGAAGATTGCTATATATTGATTGGATATTTTCTGTATGTCCAGTCTCTCCCTGTGTCAAACAAAATCCCATGGGTGAATGTCCATGTACATTGCAAAGATTCATACACCTTTAATCAGATTCCTGGACTGCCCAAGTGGGGGAAGCTTTCTCAAAGTTACTCTTTGAAATAAATATTCAGTCTCTATAATTTCTGTGCCCAGACCAAGTTTGTGGATCTGAGCTCTCCTTTCAGAAAGCACAAAGGAATAAGAGGTGGCATCCCTTTAGTCCTTCCTTGAGGAGTTTATTACATCCATGATATTTTCCTACAGCACATCAGTCTCTCTTTTTATTCTGACTTGTCTTTGCCTCCTTTTGTACTTTATATTGATCACATCATTAAGCCCTCAGATCTTCCACAACAAGGAGTATATTCCACTAAAGGCAACAGTAGAACATCTGCTTACTGTAATTGTGCAGATTCTCTCCCTATACACTAGAACCTCAGTGCCTTTTCTAAATGATTGCATAATTTCCCTTTATTTTGTTCCAGTGCTGTGGGACCATGCCTGCCACCATGTAATATGCTGGGGATTTTACACTGGGAGTGACTGCTGAGAGTCAGTGCCAGAAAAGATGTGACAATGAGAGTCTAAATACACAATACAGAGTAATTGCTCCCAAGGTGACTGTAAATCTGGGCCAAGGAACATAGTCTTGAAAGGTACTACTCACATTTATGGAATAGCAGCTGTAAATTATCATAGTCTCTTTTCACTTCAGAAAAGCTATGACAATTCATACCAGCTCTAGGAGTATCCCTAAATTCATGAAGAAAATTTAATATTCATACTTCAACACATTTAATGAAACAAGAGAGTTAGCACATTTATATAGAAGTGCAATTCAGAAAGCCACGTTAAAAGAGAAATGTCTAATGTATTTAAAAAGGCATGACTGTATATATTTGAATATAAATCTTCCCCCTAGGATTTCATGAGGAAATACAATGTACAAGGCATTTAAATTTGCTGTTTAATATTTCATGGAGGGGGTAACCTGAACTGTACACATCCTGGCTTTTCTGGTATGAAAACACAGAAACTTTTAAAATTGGGTGCAGGTTTTGTTCAATCTGTTTTGTTCAATAAGCATTGCTCAGTTCATAGCAGCAGCATGGAGAAATTGGCAGATTAGCCTTGAACTGATACAGTAAACCCAAATAAATCTGCCAGGCTTTTTTCTTCTTCCCTTTAGCATGCCCAGCCCAGGCTGAGGCAGGCACACACAGACAGAGCAGCCTGTGGTGTGCTGCACCAGGCAGGGTTGTGAAGCATGAAAAGGTTGATTGGAGCGAAAGCTCCGATAATCACGCTTTCATCTCAACACCCTGGCAGGCTTGCAGAGGAAAAGGAGGGCTGTGTGCAGGAGGTCAAGAGTGGTTAATATTGGGACAGGCTAAATGACACCTCTTAAACAGCTGCTGTTGTGCTTCAGAGAGTGATGCTGCAGACATGTCAGCGGTGGCAGACACGTAAAGCACATTTTGGAAAGCAGGGTTTTAGTGCTGTAGCAAGGGAAGACAGATGAATAGCCAACAGAGCCAGACTTTGAAAGCCATACTCAGCCTCAAAAACCTGCTTTGGTTTTTCAGGAAAGCCATCTAGTAGGGATTATAAGATAAAAGCTCAATTCATTTAAGTCAACAAAATTTCTTCTCCGTAAAAATAGAAATGTCACGCTTATGACTTGAAAGAATGACTGAAACTGGCTGAATCCTGGATCAAGTTTGCACAATGTTTAGCATGAGAGTTTTCTGATCACTACAAGCTTTGTTTCAATTTTCTTCAGATTTCCACAAGACAGTTTATCCTGATTATGTCCACTTAAGACAGAATATGTTAAAATTCAGTATAGTTTATCTATGGATAAAAATGCTATTTGAATATGTGATAGCCAGCTGGATGTGTTTTATTTGCTTGTTAATCCCAAAGCAACAAATATGTTTAAATAAATACAGGAAGAGAAAGAGTGGAAACAATCAGCACCTTTTGTTTGACAGTAACAAAGGAAATGTCAGGCCAAAGAATTAGTCTTTTCCAGAAATTTATAAGCATCTGAAAAGAAGAGCTTGTAATGAATGTGCTTCCTCAACCAGAACAAGCACACTGTGACTGCAAAGCTATCATAATGCAACACAGTGTACCAGTGGGAAATAAACACACATCAAGAAATCTTATTATTTCTATGAGTGTGCTTCAACGTGAGCAATTCTAATGAGTACAACAGCAACTGCCTCCCTGCAGTTACTCTGCAGGTGTTCTCCTCACTCACAGTGCAGTGGGACCCTGGCTTTGTCAAACTTCTTTGGGCCCAGAAGATATTTGAAGCAGATACACCCCTGAAAATTCTCTTCTTAGTTTACAAATCTAGAGGTCACTTCTGTCACACCTTTCATCCACTCCAGTAAGGATTTACATGGAGCTACAGTATTGACAATGCCTTTTTATCTCTGCCACACATTTTGGGGTTTGGGTAAAGTGCATTGCTTTTTTTTGCTCTTTATTTCCTTGAATGCTGCCAGTAACTCTAGTTTCCCATCCAGCATGTAAATCCCATCTAATTCTAATGAAGTCAGTGGTTAGGATTACTACTAAAATAGCCAAATTTTTCTTTCTGGGCCAGTCCAATGTTTTAAACAGTTCCATGTCATTTCTTATGCAATGGGAACAATTTGGACCATCCTGAAGAGAAACAGTTTTTTCTAGGGCTGCATCTTTCAGACAAGAAACTTTCAAACTCATAAAACTATATGTGGATGCAACCTATCATTTTATTCTGTTTCATAAGCTATACTTAGCTCTCTGAAAAAAGTATTAGGAACAGGTTGTCAGTTGCAGTAAATAATTATAGTTCAGTTACAGCCAAAGAAGTTTTTGTGATTTATGATCCAAAAGATCTGACCTACAGCAGAGTACAGTGGTTATCTCTCCAATGTAAGAGCAGAACTCTTCTCATACCTCATGTATTTTATGTCTTCTAAAGAGTTTTATTTCCACATAGCGAGTATCCTGCTTCCCTGATACTGATGACTTTATTCATTAAGTATTCTCATATTAATATCTTTCTTGATTTAATTAACTTTTATGGATATTTTCTTTCAACTTCTATGCTTTTCTATTATGAAAACTACCAAGTGCTTTAATTTTCTCTAATTTAGAATGGCTACATATTGCTCAGCAGGTCAAAATTCAAGGAGTGCATAGTAAAATTTAAAATTGTCTCAAAGCTGTTCAAAAGCTATCTCCATTATTTAGGAGATAGACAATAAAACAAAATATGCAGTAGATTCTTACTTAAAAGTGACCCATAAAACCAATGGATTTTAGGAGGATCAGAGTTCAGGATCCTTCACAATCTCCTTTGCCATTTGGTCTCCCAAACAAGCCTGACTTTTGAAGTGAGCCCTGAGATAACTCCCTCTTGCCTTTATGCCTTGATGCCTGCACCACAGATTGCAAGTGTGCTGTCACAAATACTGAAATCAACAACTTATGTTCTCATAAAGGAGGGTCAAGATCGTCTCATTTCAGTTTTGAGATTTTAACATCTTTTGGACCTGTGCCCTGAAATAAAATCAATAGAAAATGAAGCCACCTGGCTTGCACTCAGCACCTGCAGATGAAACATGTTGTAAGTGGCTCTCAAATACCTGCCACCACTTCAGCTGTGAGGGACTGTGGGGACAGGAGAGGCTGGAGAGTGCAGCTGTGACTGTGGAGGACATCGCTGCTCTCAAATCAAAAACACAGAAGGACAAATGACATCAGCATGTCTGCAAAACTCTTGGTTCCGCCTCAAAACTCCTCTGAGACATTTTAATTTGCTCCAGGGATATTTGATTTGGTTTTGAGTTGGGTTTCAGTCTGCTCAGAATTAAGCTAAGTATTGTGATGGAGTTGAGAGATCGTGTAACCTACATGGTTCCAGGTAATAAAAAAAAGGAAAAAAAAAAAGATGGATTAGTGCACTTCATGCTCTGTGCCAGTATTCCCACAAGCTTTGTAAAGTAATGAGTTTGATGCTTGAATAAGCTCTGAAGGCAAATCATTGTTTGGTTTATCTTCCACTCTTTTAAAAACTTGTCTTAGAATCTTTAATTTCCATGTAGGCAATGGAATCTGTTTGTAGGAAACCAAACAGATCCTTACTTTAATATGTCCACTGAACAACTTGCCATCTGACAGTGCAGCAGCTACCCCTACCACCCCCAGCACTGCACTGCACTGTCAGCACCAGGCACAGGCCCTTTCATCTCATCTGGGATGGTTTCAGCCAAGAGCAAAAGTGGGAGCACCACAAACCACACAGTGTACTGACCTCGTGCTATTCTGGTTTCATCTCCATTAGCACCAACAGCAGTACTTGCTCTTTGTAAATTTTCAGTTCAAAAGGAATTGTAGATTAAAACCTTTTGTTCTTAAATTGTTGGTAGCGACAGCTCAGAAGAGCTTCACTGTTTGGGAGCTAATTGTCTTAAGTTCTTCCTCAAAATTCAACACAACTTGCTGATTCATCTTTCATCTAGAAATTCCAGTATCAGCTTTATCAAAGCCTTACTAATACTTTTTATAATAGGTACTCAGTTTTATTCCAATTTATTGCATAAAATTTAAAACCCCAGTAATGGGAAAGGAAGGGGTTCTGATTTGACCAGAAGAGCTGAAAATGCATTTGTATCCCTGATACTGTCTCAGAGAATCAAGATATTGTGCCACATTCCACTTTGAACAAGGTCTAGAGGAAGCTTCTGAAATACACAGTTCAGGGGATCTGTGAGAAATTGCAAAGTTTCTCAGTTTCCAGAGCTTTGTCCCAGAAGCACAATAGGGATTTGCAGCAATTTCTCTGAAAGTAATTAAACATCTAAATATCCTTAACTTTTTACTCACGTATTGCTGCAAAAATTTCTGTCCTTTTGCACTGTTGTTTAGCTCTGCAACCTCACCAAACAGAGCTGGCTGCTGACACACAGAGTCCTTAGCATTTTGTAAGACCCAGATTTACCAGCATTTTTCTATTGCTTCACATAAGGGGTCTTACCAGTGGCCACTGTTTCTCTGCCTCATTCAAGCTGGGTTTTGTGCACCAAAGTCACACAAGGACCCTGTAAGGATTAGGGGGTTTGGTCATTAATGAAAGTATAAGCCTTATTCTAACAGCAAAAGTAAAATAAGAAATAAGTGCAGATATTACCCCTTCTTATAGGTTTTTCTCCACTTTCTTCCTAAAACCATCTTGCTCTTTTTTTTTTTTTTTTTTTTTTTTTTTTTTTTTTTTTTTTTTGGTCAGAGAAGGTGTCTCTTCCCTTTCTGCTAGATATCTTCTAGTACTGCATGGCTCTTATAACTTTATGATGTTTTCCTGAGGTTACATCCTAATTTTATTTGCCATGCGTCACCCAGAGGTCAAGATAGGTGTACATGATAAGATGGTTAAAGAAAAGGATTTCTTGAAAAACACTCAGTACCTTTGAAGGCAATTAAGAAGTAAAATAAGAAGCATGATGAAGAATGACAGTTGTAGTGATAACAGTAATGTCAACAGAAAGAAATAAAAGAGCCAGTCTTGACTAAAGATAATTTGTGTGACTGACAGGTAGATTTATTTATTTGTCCTTATTTGTTCATTCCCTTTCAAACTTACTTTTGGAACCAAAGAATGACAATAAACACAGAGCTCCTGTGGTGCCAGAGACCAGAACCCATTTAAACCAATTAACTATAGATGTGAAAAATAATATACATATCAAAAGAAAATGTTGAAAAGTTAAATTATTAGTTCCCTTTTTCCTCTTGAAGGGTAATTGAGCCCCTGCTGAAACAAGACTATGAATGCTCCTTAAGTGGAATTTTCCCTTTTCCCCAACTTTATCAATTATATATTTTGGAAAAGCCCAAGCAGGATATTATGCCGAGCAGACAAATTCAGAGGATTCTCAGTCCTCCTTCCAAGACCTCCTAATTGTTGAAAGAATCCAAGTGAGCTACCAGGAGATGAAACTGAAATTCTTTAAGATTTTATCCATTACACTTTGTCACTTCAATCAATTAGAATAGCAATGCTATTCAGACTCTGAGCATTCCCACACTTATTTTTCTATGTCCTGTACCTGAAAATGAATACAGTGAATCAACTGGTGCCTTACAAGCACCCAAAGAAGGAATATCTCAGGTGGCTTGTAATGTCTATTATTTTTTACATGTTTTCTTTCAGTACTTGCCCTTTTTGCAACACTGTTAACTGGCATTAAGGTTGAGTTCTCCATACCCCAGGTTAATTAAACATCATTTTCCAATCACTCATTCCCCACTCTGTGTTTTGGCAGACAATTACTCCTAAGAGCAGGTGGTAGTATTTGTCTCTCATGAATCACAATTTTTCTCCAATTAGGCAAAAACATTCTGTATTTTTCCCCTCTGTGCTCACAGGTCTCCCTAATTTGTTGTCCTCCTCCAATTCACATGCTCTTTGCCATCACTCTGCATGTGAAGAAAGACAGGGATAAGTGTCAGGTTCAGGAGAGATTTCTGCAGACACTTACTTGGTAATTGCTCTGCAAGTACAGTTCCACATGAACTTTCAAGCTTGCCTGCATTCTGGACTCTGCCTGAAATCCCTCCCTGACTGAAAGGTACCTCTTCCTGCTCCTCTAAACAAAACCCTGTACCTTGTCATATTAAGTTATGGCTCTTTTTCTCCTCACCACTCACTCCTGACAGACATGTGGGCCATCAGCCTTGTTTCTTATGACCTAAATGCTTTTGTGCTTTTGAATCCAGGGACACTTAGATGAAAATAATTCTGTAAGGTCACAGAGAGAGTCAATGTCACCACTGGGAGAAATTTAGAAAAGCCCAGATATTGTTCTGCTCTCAGACCACAGCTTTCTCAATGCCTTGATTAAAGTGAGAGTTTTCAGGAGTTATATGAGGGATTAAAGACTGCTTGTTAGGTGGTGCTGGGCTGAACACAGACTGTATAATGAGCAAAGAGAGAAGAACAAGTTTACTGAGCCTGGGCATTCAGCCCAGTGTTGAAGGATTGAACTCCAAATTTTGATTTTTTTTTTCCTAATATATATCCCAAACTAATCAAAGGAAAAACTAACTACACCTGGAAGCAGAGTTTTGTCTTGCAGGATCAAGATGTAGAAGTAATTGGCAAAGGCTTGTACAAGCCAAAAAATAAATCCAGAGAGACCTTTCACAGAAAACTCCTTGAGATCAGGAATGATGTGAAAATTCTGTAGTTCAAGACTAGATATCATAAAAGCATCAGAACGTATTGATCAAGCATGGTGGGGAGGAAAAAATGAAACATGCCAACCCCTTCCCTGGAGGGGATTTTAGTGACCGTTCCTGTCTAGACACCTTGAGAACTATTCTGGTGGCCAGACACAGGCCCTCATGCCCCCTTGGACATGGGATGCTGTTGGAGACACATCCACGTGGGTCACAGACTGCCAAAACCAGTGTGAGACTTGCTTTCTAGAGCCCAGAGATCCTACTCAGGCACTGAGATCCCCTTCTTTGCTTCAGAAGTGGTTATAGCCTGAATTGTTCTGATTAATGCTGGAACACACGAGGCTGTTTGCCTAAACCTTGTGAATAAGCAAAACTTGGTAAAAGGTTTGCAAAATACAAGATGGTTATGAAATTTTGCTTAAACTAACTTTTTGATTTATTGTCTTTCCAGAGGGATTTAAAAGTCCTTACATTCCTTCATCAGGAATCACTAACATGAGGAAAAACAGCCAGTAACAAAAGTTCAAAGAAGAATTTGTCTTAACACAGGCACACACAAATGTTTTATGTTAATAAAAATTAATTGCGAGGACTTTATTTTTGGTGAGTTTTAACAAGATTCAAATCTCATGTATTTTATCTGTCATCAAAATCAGATTCAGGTTTTGTTTGTTATGACATAGAAGTCATCCTGTTCTCTAATTTTTTTTTCCAGGCCAGTCCTTCTATCTGCAATAAAGAAGCAGACATTGCACTCAAGCTTTGAATTTGCTGTAACTACAACAATCTGTAAGAGCAGTTCTCAGAGCAACTGTCAGTACAAAGTATATCTTGCCTTTTGTTGTATAATAGAGGAGGATAAAAAAAAGGGGTGGATATACTTGTACACTGAAGTTGACATGAAAAAGGGAAAGTCAACAGTAATAAAACCATACCCTGTGGAAAAAATGCTGGTTCTTTTATAGTTGAGCCATATTTTCACTTAGGATGAAAGTGGCCTCACTTCACCATTGGCCTCTTTGGAATGAGTAGGATTTTTTTTTCTTCTGCAGCTGCTTTATCTGCCCTCCACTCAATCTGTGCTGAAGATGCCCATGTGAGGAAGAGGGAAGAAGTGGCAGTAATTTGTTAATCAAAATTTGCTTGCAGAGCAGTTTCTTATGCCTGCATTTGCTACAGAGAGCTGTTAAAATTTTCTCTTTTACTCCAAGTTTCTAGGACTAACTTGAACAAAAACCAAGTACTGCATGCACCAGCGAACTGCACTGTGTCATTAGCAAGCATTGGCTTTCTAGTTGCACAAAATAACCTCAGAAGAAAGTATGCAATTGGATTACTACTTTGAAATAGGAACCACACCAAAAAGCAACCAAGAAAAATGAGAAGTCACCATATTTTAGTATAAGCAATTAATAGCTGTATGTATTCTTTTAGTGCAATGGGAAATACAAACAAAGGGTTATGATTTGTGGGCTTCCACCTACAGAATGCACTTCAGTGCATCAGTCCTCACATCTGTAACTGAGGCATCATTTACAGCAAGCAGCTATTCACATGATTAAAGAACTATTCACTGCTAGGAACATATGTGTGCTCATAATAAGCTTGAATGCTCTCCTCACTGGAGGTTCCTCTTTGTATTTTAAACAGTGAATCTACATACAAAGCATAAAAAAAGAACAAGAAATTACCCTTTCTAATCACCCTTGCTCATGCACTCATTATGTCCCAGTGGTAATTACTAGCTGTAGCATCAAGAAAGGATTGTGATCATACCTGTGAATTAATTTCAAAAGGCAGGTATTAATTAGAAAGCATGATGGTAAGTATATTTATACATACATGCTGGGACTGGACAGTTTGCAATGATGGGACAGGGAACCATAAACCAATAACTAGCAAGCCTAGCTTCTTTCAAATAGTCAGAATTTCATTGTTACTAAAATGTAAATATAAGATTCCCAGCTGTTGGAAGTCAATGGAATTACTGCAATTTACACCAGTCAAGCATATGGATCTATATATACAGTTAAATACACCCTTCCTGAATAACAATAGTCATTTCCCTGCAAACTCTTCAATGTCTGGCAATTAGAGCAAGAGACCATGAGTCAGACCTCCTGAGAGTTATTCTGAGCTGAGCTGGCACTGCAATCCCCAGCCTGTGAGTTTGGGAGGATGGATTTCAGAAGCTCTGAACACCCACAACCATAACTGTAGCCAAAAAGGTGTGAGCACCTGTGGGAAAATCACATCTTCAGTCACCTACAATTTTTTGCTTTCTGTAAGTCCTATTTCCATTGTTTTCTGCCCTCTCTGGTTCACAGGTTCTCTGGTTAGGGATTTTCCATGTAATTCATTCAAACTTAATGACTTAGTCTCATACAACAACAGAAAATAGAACAAACTGCCCAGAGAAGTTGTGGAATCCTCTTCACTGAGACCAAAGGACCATCTGGACACAATTCTAGGCAATGTGTTCTAGAATGAATGAATTAAACAGAGTAGGTATTACTGCAGGAAGAGTTCCCTTAACAGAATACAACTGTTGTGTCCCTGTGAAGAGCAGCAGGAATTTAGCAAACGTGCATCATTTATTACCAGAGCTTCAGCACTAAATGCTGTTTCAAAAAAGGCAGTCAAGACTGTGCTCCTTAGAACTGGTTTTGAGAAAGTAATTTCCCCCCAAAAAAAGGTTCCATCTAAGCAGTTCTGAGCAGACACCTAGATGGATCAGTTGGAAAATCACTACATCTTGCCAGTAAGATTCTGCATTGACATTTCAAGGGACTTAAATCTATAATTGGGCTTCATTTCACAAGCAGTAGATAGCAAGCGCTGATTTGCTTAGATAATTATGAAACATTTGTCAAGTAACTGAAATATTGACTTGTTCAGAGACAGTTTTCTGTGTCTACCTTTGGAGGCTTGCAATGCTGCATCTGGGTCACAAGCTGCTGAGTATCTGGTAGAGGGAGGAAAATAGCGTGTCTGGCAATTTCAAGAATCTGCTGCAGAAATAATCACAATAAAAGAGTCCTAAACATATTCTGTGACAAAATTTACTCTCTGACCTATTCCCTAATAGCCTAATAACTTTCTCTGCAAGAGCTTTCTTGTTTAAATTGCTAGCTGATGAATATAGTGCAATTGGAGAGATTCCACAGATGCCTTTGAGGGGAATTTTTTTCAGCATGTGAAAATGTAGTGAGATCAAGTAAGGGGGGCAGCAAGACTTCCCAGACTTGATTTCTACCCCAGGCTCTGCCAACAAGTTATTTTCTGTCTAGCTCAGGATATTTATATTTCTCACCTTATCCAGCTTCTTCTAATCCACAGCCCTAATGCTCTCAGAGGTATTTTGTGGGGTTTAGAGAATGTCAGTAAAAGTCAGAGATGCTGATAGTGAAAGACAGATCTTGCAGTTTGGATGCACTCAAATGTGGGGCCTGGGCAGTGGCCAGTGTCCAGGGGAAGGCAGTGTGCCAGCACAACCAGGTGTCACCTTCTCATATGATAAACACTGAAAGTGTGAACATGAGCATTAAGTCCATCTTGGCTCACAGGTTTTTGATTTGCAATATTCAGGAGGTTGAAGATAGGTCACTGGAATTTTTATTCTCAGCAGCACCAAATTTCAGCTCAGCCCAAGTTTCTGTGACCTCCAGGTGCTCCCAGGCTGCTGTTGCTTTCCCTTTCATCCCCATATGCTGCTGAATTGCAGTGGGTTAATAACTTGCCATGTGTCAGCCAAAGCAAAGGTCCTGATTTTCCACACAGTCTTAGCCTGGGGCGAATATGAAGTAATCCAATTTACTCTTTAAAAGTAAAGCTTTTTTTTTTCAAAATTTGCTGGTTTTCTTTATTGCTTACTCCAGGTTCCTGGAAAGATTGAGTTCTAAGCATGATTTTGTTTTTACGATGTAAAAGACACGGGTAACAAGAAAAGCTCTTTACTGCACAGGGGTTTGGGAAAACCATTTTCCCTTTGCTGTGGAATGACCAGGGTATTTTCCTGCTCCAGGTTATAGGGAAAGGGTGAAACCATAGAGTCAGTATGCCCTTTTCCCTCTCATCTGCTTGGAGACAGTGCACTCTCACCAAAAAAAAGAAATACAAAGATGTTTAACATGCTTTTTACTTTACTGAAAACCAAACCATCATGACTTTGCAGCTCTTAGATCAGAGCAAGTAGTTAGTAAAAGCAAAAAAGAACAATGACAGATTTAGAGAACTATGTGGTATCTGACCTTTCGGTGACATTTTTGTAAAACACTGTCTGCTAAAAATCTCTTGGGAAATAATCTTCCAGATTAGCTGCTTTGAATCTGGGCTTGTAGTTCAAGTACAAGTATAAAATATGTTTCAATGGCAGTGGTAGTTGGAATGTTATCCTGTGCACTGCACTCTCTGTTCTCAGGTTGTAGAGAAACAGAAGGAGCAATTCCACATCAGGCAGTCTGGAGGGAGGCTTGAAAAGGTGCTGCAAATGCAGACTTCACTCACAGATATAAGGCAAGTGACCAGGCAGTTTCCACTAATCTTTTCTATAATAATTTCTGAAAAATGATACAAATCCCCAAATGTCTACATGATAGATAGGTCAGTGTCAGGATTGGTTTTAGTAGTTCTGTTTACATGTGTAAGGTTAAGCACACCCAGCACACAGCCTGTTCAGTCCCTTTGCTGTATCAAGCTGGGCCTTTCCCACCACTTTATTCAGTGACTGAATTTCTCCTAGAAACACAGTTTTGCCAATGAAACAAATTCTTTAGTTTCTATTTAAGGGAAAAATCAGAAGGTTGTTACCTCATCCCCATAGCCTGTACACCATGAACAGCTCTACAACAGCAGTTCCCACATTTTTTAACCTTTCTGATCATGAGAGATGTGTCAGCCACACTTAGTAGCTCTCATAAGAAAGCACCTAGGGATTAATACAGCCACCAGTTGCAGGACTGGAGATTTAAAAACAGTTGCATCATGTAGATTTTGGCACAAGGGGACATAGGTCATTCCTTTGTAATTTTTTTAAGCTATAAACCACCTGATGTGCCCACAGCTGTTGCTCTGAACACTATCAATATTTATAAAGCAGTGCTCAGAACTGCAGCCATGAGCTCTCCCATTACAGAGACACCTTTTCCCATGGCCTGTACACCATGAACAGCTCTACAACAGCAACTCCCAAATTTTTCTACCTTTCTGATCATGAGAGATGTGTCAGCCACACTTATAAGAAAACACCTAGGGATTGATACAGCCAGCAGTTGCAGGAGTGGAGTTTCAAAAATAGTTGCATCATGTAGTAGATTTTGGCACCAGGGGACATAAGTCATTTTTTTGTTAACTTTTTGAAGCTGTAAGATACATGATGTGCCCACAGCTGTTGCTCTGAACACTATCAATATTTATAAAGCAGTGCTCACAACGGCAACCATGAGCTCTCCCATTACAGAGACATCTCTCCTTTATTTGCCTGTGAGTTTTAACACAGCTCTCCAAAATACCAAGATCCTCACTGGGTAACAACAGCAGCTCTTTTCCTTTCAGTATGTCAAATCTCAGCTTCTTCACATCCCTGCACTCCCCCAGCTGCAGCCCAAGCAGGCAGCATTAATGGGCCAGTCAATTGCACATAGGTGACCATACCTGTCTGCAAATCCTGCCAGCAATTGCCTCCTGGAACTGAAGAACAGCACTTGGTAGAGAGGAATTAAAAAATATAAAATTAAAAAATCCCCATAGCTAGTCATGATATGAAGGATGGAGCTGAATGATGAGAGACCCAAAATCATTGAAGGCATTTTTCCATGCAGTGAGTGGTTATGCAGTTCAGCTGCTGCTCATTGTATTGGAAACAGCTGTCATAATATTATGTTCTCTTCAAAAGTACATAATAATTAAAACATTTTGGCAATTAGGAGATTCAGCTAGAGGCAGTAAACCAGGTGATCTGCACTGCAATTAGAACTGAAAAAGGTAGTGTTCTTTGCTCCTTTTATGCAAAGCAATTATCAGAAATTACTCAGTATTTTGCTTTCCCAGCTAAACAGATTGTACAATAAAATTACCTACTGGTGCAGGGGGGTTCTAGCCCCATCAAGGAGGGATTTAGATGTTATTTTTCAAAACTTAAAGGAAATGTGATGGGCATACTCAGCCAATTTAAAACAGAGGATTTTTTCTGCTGAAGCTAATAAAGCATTATAAACATTCACCAGAAAATGATTTTTTTTCAGTGGGTGCAAGCTGAAAGTTTGCTGGATTAGAATGGGCACATGAAATTTGCAAAGATGCAGATGACTGCAAAAGTGAGGAGCAGTGCAGAATAAACACTTAAGGGAAGTTTAAAAATAATGCTCTTATATGGCTTATCTCTGTCCACTGCAAAATGATTTACCTGTAACCATTTTTGGAGGTCTTAAATACAACTGTAAAACAATTTCTAAAACCCATTGGAAGCAAAGCTTCTGAGACACTGACCAATAACAAGATTTATCTTAAAATCTTTTCCAAACAGTAACTTTTTAACTGCTTGATCTCAGAGTATTGGAGTATTAGTGATAACAGAAGCTGCAAAAAAGTTAACTTTATCCTAAAGTTGAATTATAAAATGTTCCTAGAAATGAAGCCCCAAGAAAATCTCAAATTGTATTAGATAATGAAAAACAGCAAAATATGGATTAGATAATGAAAAATAGTGGTAGAATACTTACATTAAAAATGTAGAAGTCATTTTCAAAGAAAATAAAACACCTCAAAATGCTGTTTCTATATCAATATTCTAGAGAATATAGTATGGCTTATCAGATGGAAAGAGAAAATTGGAAAAATCTTCTCAGTATCAGGGCTATAATAAGTGCTTTACAAACATCTAGGAAGGCTTGTTACCTGTGAGTTGAAAGGTCATGTTTAAAACTGAATTCCATATTTTTCTTCATGTTTAAAACTGAATTCCATACTTTTCTGAAGCTGCATGACCAAACAGACATCAGGATTCCAAAACTGGAGGTGAATGACAAGATGGGAGACATTGCTAACATCCAGGAGGATGGAATTCAAATTCAGAATTAGCTGGAGATTTTAGTTTAAAATTAGCATAAATATTCAAGAGGTACTAATGCATGAGTGGAAATGGGGAAAGTCTGTTTAGACAGAAAAAAACCCAATACAGGGCTTATATGGAAGCCTGAACTGGAGTCAACAAAGCAATGCTGTGCTAGAAAAGGAATCGTCATCCTGAGATGCGCAAGTAAAAAGTAAATTATGAGCTCCTGGCAGTGCTGCAGAGATTTCAGCAAGAATATGATGCTCTCTTTGGGGTATTGTTGCTAAAAAAGCTGTAGACAAACTGGGGGAGACTAACAGATCTTATAAGGAGTTCAGCAGCCACAGCCTGTGAGGAAAACCAGAAGGATCCTGTGTGTTTGACTGAGGAAACAGCAGAATTCTGAGGCTAGTGGGAAAGAAAACGATCTTTAAACCTCTAAAGGTTGCTATAAAGTTGTGTGTGATTGATTTGTTGCCTTTATCCACTTGAAAATGTATTTGCTGTAGAGAAGAAAACCTGGAAGCAAACCCTTGCTGAAAACAGATTCTTCTTTCATTTGGAAGTTTATATGGCAGAAAAGTTGAGACAGAGCAAGCAGAGGAAGCATTATTAAAAGCACTGCAAAGCAGAGAAACATTATTAAAGTTTTTAATCTGCATTCCTCTTATTCCTTCATATATTTCAGTGAGAATTTTCACTAAAAATCAAAATTTGAAATAAAATTTTAACCCCTGAACTGTCTTTTATCTCAATTAGAGCTCTATGAAGTCAGAATAAAACTAAAAAGATCAACCAGATGTCAAAACATTCATTGGTCAAAAGACTTAGCACTGTTGCCCTGTCACGCTAAAAATTATAATTTCCCTCCAGTCTCACTGAGGCAGATAAAAATAGAAAGTGTGAGGGTAGGAGGAGCATAAGGGAATCCAACTTTTGCCTCTAGGTTTTGAAAATAAATGAGAGAAGTAGCTAGTTTCTATTATTAGCCACTCAAGTCTGCCAAAGGCAAAATTTTAGCAGACTTTGTATCAGTGGAAAATCCATTTATAACTTGCTTTGATTTGTGTTCCATTTCCACACTAGGACAAGAAAATGATAAGCTGTAGCTACATCATAAATTCAAAAATTTGTGGGAATTCCTGTAACAAATTGCCACCTATTTGAAGATATGCTGTTTTGCTCATTTGGGCTTCTCAGACTTTCAAATACAGTTGTGGAATAAATAGAAAACCATTTCTCCAGCCCATTATTTAAGTATTTCTTAAGAAAATCACAGAGTTGGGGAAGGCAAACTTTGATCTTGCATCCCATTTATGCAAGTAATTGAGGCTTTGCTCTGGCACATTCCACATCCTGGACTGCTCTGATGTTTCTCTGTGAAAGTGCTAAAGATGAGGGAGGATATAGGCATGATACAGGATTGGAACACAGAGTCAGTCAGGGAGCAGACAGGCAGGATTTACAGAGAGAAAACCTGTTTTGAAGTTCACACCACTGCATTTCTTCCCCTTTTTTTTATTTGTATAGGGAATAAACATTCTTCTATTTTGTAACATTCTGTAGAAGAAAGAGAATATCTTTGCAGGGATAATGTTTCCTTCAACAAAATTGTATTTTCCAGTGAAAATAGTTTTTATGCAGAAGCCTAAACACACAGTTATAGTAACATTTAGACTGTAAAAGCATTTTTATTTCGTCAAAACACTGTGCAAACATCAGTAATTAACCTCACATGTCTTTAAAACAGACAAGTACTGTCAGCTCTATTTAATAGACAGTGCAGTGAAAGCACAATAAAAGTTGCTTGCTGAAACTTGCACAGTGAAATAGTGGAAGAAATGGGGTTACATATGAAGACTTTTTCTTTTTTCCTTTGAGTAACTCACAGAGCTTCCAAAGGAAACAGTGTGTTTAACCCTTAGCGACAGCATTCAGGCTCAGCAGTCCCAGCAGTATTCTGCAACAAAAAAAATCTTTACTTTTGGGGTTGCTGAGAAATGTAAGGCCCCTCTGCCTGGAAAAGTGGGGAGGTTGCTGTAGGAAAAGCATGGGCAAGTCCAGCCTGTCATCTTCTGTGTTTAAGCACAGAAAGTCACATTTCCTGTGAGCACCCCCAAACACCGAGCAGTGGGTGCATTGTGAGAGGAATTGCTGCTATGTTGGCGGCAAAGAGAAGCTCTCCCACGTCCTGTTGTGCATGGATGATGTGGCAGTGTTTGAATAAATTATTTACAGGCTATATGGTAAACTCAGTGCTTTCTCCAGCATCTGGGCTCAATTCCAGTTCTGCTGTGATGGTGAAGAATAATTACCTCTGACACCCCCTGAACCAAACTGCAGGCAGTGATGGGCTAATCCATGTAAGACATGCCCATTGTGCAATATCTACTGTAAGCCTCAGGGCTGCACAAGCATCTGCATGGAGGGGGCTGGATGATGAGGGGAAATTTTCCCTTTTCTAATCTTCATTTGAAATAATACAGCTGTTTGGTTGAGAGTAAAGACACCTTAAACAGCATATTTGCTGATGATTTGCACAGAATCACCAACACTGTGAAGACTATAATGTATTTTCAAAAGTTTTATAAAAACTGTCACTTCTTTTCTGCAGTAATTTCTGAAATGTGACTTCTGCATAGGACAGAAACACCCTGCTGGAATGAGCAGTTTAGCTATTTATCCTGTCAGGACCAAACACAGATCTGAAAAGCCAGTGGCTTCAGAGCAGCTCCCTAGAAGGATTTCTGAAGGAGATAAACATGAGAGCTCTGTGGCTGCAGGATCCTCAGGTGTGAGGGGCTGAAGAGCAGAGTCTTAAGAGAGATATAAAAATTTTTAAAGTTACTTTGTAATTCTTTTCTTGCTTAACAGTCTTGTGTAGAAAATAGTTTTGGTGCTGTGAAATGGAAACACAGGATCCTTTTAGAAAATAGACTTTATAGGTTTCTTTAATGCCAGCAATTTTCTCAATTCGCCTGATTTCCACTAGAAGTTTATTTTCTAGCAGGTTCCTCTTGACAGAAAAGGCTTTAATATCAAACCTAAAAAGTAAATAGTCTCAGTAAAAATGGGTCAGCATTTCCTGACAGACTGCTTTTTGTCAGAAAACTCTGACATGATTCAATTAAAATCCCATATAAGAATGTGAAAATTTCAATGAAAGTGTCCTCAGGAAAGGATTTCTCTGAAGATAATGTTTCTAGTAACAAATCAAAGAGTGAGAGACTTGAGATATAACTGCCAACGTTATACTGTTTAGACTGTTCTCAAATTTTGGTAATTAATTTTCTAGACCTGCAATTCTCCTCCTCCTGACAAAAAAAGAATACATAGTCCCCCTTTTGGTCACTCTTGTTTTAACAAATAATTTAACATTCCTTGTTTTGGAGAAAGACTGGTTTTATATCCGAGAGAATGGGGCACTCAGTAGGACTACTGTGGATCTGGTTTTCTGATCTGATTCATGACAGTGAACCTAAAGTTTCCCTTTTAATTTTTTTTCAAAATTTATTTAATTCAGAGGAAAAAGAAAATTCTGCCTGCTGCCAGCACTATCAAGGGAGCTGCATGATGAACTGAGGTGCAGCTTACCTGCACCAACCAGGAGAAAAGGTGACTTTTTTCTCAATTCCATGTCTTTTTGCCTTTTCATGTCTAAATATCTTGCTAGCCATCTGCCTGTGATGACACCATTGAATGGACATAAATGAGGAATGACTACTGAGAGTGGGAACTCTTAATGAAGCACTAGCACTCATACAATTCATTTTGTGACATTAGTTGAGTGTCCCTTGCATAACACTAATGAACCATAGAAAGTTGCTTTTCCGCAACTCCATAGCTGAATTTAGCTTCTGAACAGAGTTGGTTTTGCAAGATTGCCTCTGGACTTCTGGATGATAAAGCACATCAGTGCATATATCTTCCTCAGCTAGGCAATTTTCCCTGCTCCTAGTATCACATGTCACAAAATCTTAGCAGCAGCAGCTATCACTTATGAGATTAAAAGATGGAGTACATATGGATATAACTTCTGCTGACTACAGGAACTTGTATACGGTGTTAAAGCTTCTTGAATTTAATGATTTTGTAGGTGCACAACCCCTACTGGCAGTGCCTAAATAATGATACAAATGGCTTTCAATTCTCTGGGAAAAGCTTGCATAGCATTACCTCTTTATCCTACAGACTTTTAAAAGACATCCTGCTATAGCAACCTAACAGAAAGCAGCATAAAGCCCTACTGTAAAAGACAGAAATGAGTGGTGGTTTATTTTGATACCTTCAATAAAAGGCACTAAACAGGAGCAGAAACCTGTGTCTCTGCAGGATGCATTAGCACAGCATCTGCTTGCTCGCTGACTGCCTTGCCAGTCTGCTGGCTGTGAGGCAGGTTGGTGTCACATCTTTAGTGTGAAGGGAGAGAACTGAAGAAGCCATAAGCATAGGAAACCATTTAAGAGCTGAAGCCAAAGCCCTCTTCTCTGGAAAAGTGTGACTCCAGAACAACCTTCACACTTAAATTTGGTCAGACTGTGCCTACACTTTGCCTGGCAAAGTGATTGTTGTTGCTTCCTTCCCTGGAGAGAGGAGGTAGGCAGGGTTTGAGCCCACAGGGAGAGTTTGGCACCACTGACACACAGGGATCCAAAGAGAGGGAGTATTTTATCCTTGTTCCTCAGTGGCAGAGGCAGGAAGCTCTGCAGAGCAGCACTAGCTGTCAGGGTCAGGCACATGCACACTCCCCTCTCATCCTGGTTGTACAGGGAGCACAAGTTCTGCAGGCCTTGCCCAGGTCTCAAAGCGAAGCTTCAGAGCCAGTGATGGAGGCTCTCATCACTTACACCACACAAATGCTTTTGCTACTCTTCTTCCTGCAGCATAACTGTTGATGCTGAACATTTTATCAAGAAGTATTTTCCTTTTCAGATTTTATATGTGTGTTGGTCTTACTCTGGGTTTTGGGTATATGTGGGATGCCATCTTTAAGACACTCTGACAGATACATGGACCACTGGGGCCTGTCTGGGCATGAGGTCCATGCTGCATCTCTCAGATTGGTCCTGAATATCAGCATTTCTTTACTCACCCAGGTCTGAGAAATAGCTTTGCCTTAAAACATTTTTTGTTTAAAATTACTTGAGAGGTACAAGGACACTGCTCCTTCTATTTTAGTATTCACTTCCCTATAAGATTTTTGCTGGATTTTCTTAGTCTACAGCATGATACATGTATTGAACACACACAAAGCCACGTCATCAGAGTTTTTTAGCAGCAAGGCCTTAGTGGCAATGTCAAGTTTTTCCAGAGTATATGCTTATGTGGGTTTAAAAATGCAGGGGCAGGAAAGCAAATCACAATCTGCAAATCTGACCTCCTCCTGACACAGGCTGTTGGATTGCTCTATATTAATTCCCACTTCACATCCACTAGCTGTCCTTGAGCTAGAATATCTCTTTGAGAGAAAAATCAAACACTCCTATATACATTTTCAGTGGTGCAGAATGTATTACCTGCCTGGATACATAGCTACAGTGACTGAATGATTCTGCTGTTAAAAATCCCACTTTTGCTCTTGCCTGAAGCTTCCTTGTTATAAGGTAGAGGAAGAAGATATTCCTTGCTTTTGGATGAAGCATATCAAGAAAGAAAAGTAATAGAAATCCCAAATTTCTACTGATTTTGATCTCTTCCCCAAGTATATAGATTGTAAACAACTCACCCATAACTGCTGTTTTTTGTGATCAAAATAGATTAAACTCTCACATACATGCATCTAACTCATTATTTTTCTCAATCTTTTCTGAACCTTCTCCAGCTGCTAAATTCCCATTTTAAAGGACAGGTTATAAGATGTGGTACTCCAATATCAGGCACTTCAGTGCTGATTACAAGAGAAAATGTAAGTCCTCCTACTCAGCACTTTCTCAGTTGCATATTTAAAAATGATGGTAACCATTTTGACCACTCCTGTTACATTGGGAACTATAATTCTCTACTGTAAACCTCAAATCTTAATCAGTGTTTCCTATAATAAGATCTATTCTTCTGCAATTATGTTTTGTATCCTGATTTTATGACATGCATGATTTTATAATTAGATATTCTAAGAAATTCTTTCAAGGTTATGACAGAAGATTAACTTATTTAAATATGAGAAAAAAATTTAAATGTGCTCAGCTATGAGCCAAGCCCTATGGGATCACAGTAGAGACAGCAGCTCAGCAACATTTCCTGTTTCTAATAATATTTTAGAACTACTATTAAAGCAGTTTTGGTTCATTTACAATCTAATCTGTTGATTTCATGTTATTTCAATTATTAATCAGGAAGCCATCAGATACCAAGGTAAAAGTTTTCCTTCTACCTGGGTGTATACATCAACAATTTTGATTTTGCTGTCTAACTTCATAGCATTGTCCAAACATTTCCAGTCAGTTTGAATATTTTCTTCTGTAAACTCTTTAATTTCTTTATTAATTAGGATCCTTTACTAGACATTTCATTATTTATTCCATTGATTCCTATCAAACTGAGGAGATGTATAATTAATATGTCATGCCTATTCTTTTTCAATAATTGCACAATGTCATCCCACTGCCCACCACTACTGAAAATACCTCTGTGCTGTAAGGGCAGCTGAAAACCCCTGGCAATGGTGATGACACTGGATCAACAGAAATGATGGCCATGCATGAGGAAATGGGAGATACAGTAAAGTGTAGAAAACTCTTTACCACTTTTTGACAGTTTTTCTATGACTCCCTAATGTTTTCTGTTAATTTCTGTGTTGTATCTTCTTTCTTTGTTTCTTTCTTTTGGTAAGGCAATGGTACAGTTTTGCTATCCCAACAGAATTTTATCAGTTTTTACTTTATTTTTTTGTTTTAATTTAGAAAAGAGATCTTTTGTAGGGTCTTCATTCTAGAGCCTATATTTCCTTGGATTCTTTTCCTCTCTAATTGCTGCATCAATTTCTATACTCTTTCTATTTTCTTCCCTTCTTTGATGGTTTTATACAAAAGTCTGTCTGTCTCTGATCCCTTTATTTTCCTTTTCACATTCCATGCTTTGTTGCCTTGTTCAGTCTTTCATTATCTTTCCAAATAAACAGCTCATTCTGAGGCTTCTGTTCAAGGAAAGCTAATAAGTTCATTGTCTGATTTTTCCCTTCCTCATCATTATCATTCTAAGTAGTACATTTTCATGGTTTTTTCACCCCTTTTCAACAATTTTTGATACATTACCTTTCTCTAAGACACTGGTTTGAATTGTGCTGGATTTGAAGGGACCCATCAGGATCACTGAGTCCAACAACTGGCCCAAGAAAATCCTGCCATGTGTCTGAGAGAATTGTCCAAACATTTACTGACCTCTGTCACTCTTGGTGCTGTGATCGCCTCCCTGGAGAGCCTCCACCAGTGTCCAACCACCCTCTGGGTAAAGAACTTTTCCTTGATATCCAACCTGAACCAACTCCAGCTCAGCCTGATGCCGTTTCTGAGTGGTGTCACAGATCAGGAGAGTGAAGATGTCGGTTCCTGCCTCTCCTCTCCTCTTCCCCACACGAGGCGTTGCAGGCCGCCATGAGGCCTCCCCTCCATCTCCTCAGGCTGAACACACCAAGTGACCTCCCCAGCTCCTCACAGGCTTCCCCTAAAGACCCTTCAGCATCCTCATGCTCTCCTCTGGACATCCTCTAATAGTTTTATGTCTTTCTTATATTGTGGCACCCAGAACTGCCCCCAGCACTCGGGGTGAGGCCGCCTCAGAGCAGAGAAGAGCAGAGTGGGACAATCCCCTCCCTTGCTCAGCTGGCCATGCTGTGCTATATCTGTTGCAATAATTTGAAGAATTAATGTCCTGAGGTTTTAAGATACATGTGTATTCTATTTGCCATCTGTTAAAAGCGAGGAAGTTATCTTCTGTTAATTGGACAGTTTTCTTTATCTCTTTCACAACCCATCCTCCCTCCCTCCTGTTAATGGGCCACTGAATCTCACTGCATGACTGATAAAATTCCATCATCCCATTGGGAGATGCTCCACCCATGGGGAGGAGGAGTCAAGCATTCCTACCTGGATAGAATCTGAGATGTGGTACAACAGAGACAGCCTTTTCCTGCTGGATATCCAGAGGAAGATCAGGCCCATCTACACCACCACGGGGCCTTCAGGGGAAAACTCCATCCTTCTACAGTGATCTGTTGGACCACTGCTCCAACAGAACCACAACTGTCCTTCCAGGAGGACAGCAGTCACCATTTAATGAGACTGATACCAATACCCTGGGTGCAGGTCATATTCTGACTCTGTCAGTGTTTTGCTTTGTTTGTCCTATTGCATTCGTATTTTTAGTTTTCCTAGCAAAGAACTGTTATTCCTATTCCCATATCTTTCCCTGTCAGCTTTTTAATTTCAAAAATTATAATAATTCAGAGGCAGGGTGGGGAGGGTTACATTTTCCATTTCAGGGAGGTTCCTGCCTTCTTTAAGCAGACACCTGTCTTTTTCAAACTAAGACACTTAGTCATTTGAACCTATTGGTTTATTGCTTTATTTTATTTGTGCTATAAATGTGGTTATTATATGAATCATCTCTAAGTGCCTTAAATAAATGCAGGTATTATCTGAGTAATATGATGAATTATGTCTATATCTGCTCGCTCATAATAAAATACATTAAAATATGGACAGACTGTCTTCATCCCACCAAACTGAAGAGAGATTCATATGCTCTGTGAGCATACCTAATCTTAAGTAAGTAATCTCCAGCTCAAGGGAGGGTTCTCATAGTCTTGGATAAGTGATCTGCAAGTCACATAGGTCTCTTTGAAGATTAATCCCCACAAGAGATACTGTAAGCAAATCACCTAATGCTGAGGTCATGGCTGCAAGGACAGCAGCCCAGTGAAATGCTCATTTTTCAGACCCTGCTCATAGTCAATTTTACTAATGCTCTTCCTGTTAAAATTACCATGTCAAGTAACTTGAAATGGTGAAAAATCCAGCCAACCTGAATCGTTAGTCCTGCCTGTAAAATCAGTCAGATTTGTTTTCTGCACACTTGTGGGTGCACAGATCTGGTGTCATCACCTCCTTCTGCTCCATCATGGCACTGAAAAGCTGTACTGTCATTGTACACCCACAGGAAAAGTGGCAGCCAGATAAACATATGCCCTGTTCTCTGCTATTGCTTATGTAAAGTGGATCTGATGGCAAAATGGGAAAAAGCTATTTGCTCCACTGTCTAATCAGGAAACTGCTCTTTTAATGAATGTATTGTTCAGCTCAGAGTGCTTCTATTGAAGTGAATTTCCTATCCCCACTAACACTGTCGCTCATCATGCAAATCAAATGGTGTTTTCTTTAACCTCTTCCAGTTATAAAATACCAGTGCTTGTCAAATGCAAAGATAAATTACCTTGTCTTGCCTCTGCTCTTATTTATAGAATAAGGCAGTGAGTTATTGTAGCACTAAGGACTACCAGCTCTCTGTTGCACACCAGTGTCATATCTCTGCGTGGCAGGTTAAACTAGATCTTTAGGTGGAAATAAAGTAAAATGCCAATTTGCTTCAAAATTTTCAAGAATGAGACATCTCATGTAAAGAAAAGTTTGGAGTACCTGGAGGGACAGAAATCTCTAATGGGATGGAGATTCTCAGCCTGAGTTTAGGTGTTTCAATAAATGGGATAAATCAGTCTGGAGCTGCATCTGTCCATTCATTATAATCAAGATTTAGACTTGACTGCTGAGCAACACTTACTTTTGGTGCAGCAGAGATTAAGTGGGGCAGGCATTTACCCAGTTTTGAACTCTCACAGTCTCTTTGAGCAGAGGTGCAAGCAGACAAATATTCTCATGGGTGCTACTCTGCTCCTACACAGATAATTGAGGGATGAAAATGGTCAAGTGAAAGGACAGAACTGCAGCAGCCAAAACACTATTTTGCTTTTAGGAAATACTCTCCATTGCCACTGCAAAAAGAAGAAAAAAAAAAGTTTTGATTCAAAGTCCGTGAAGTTCTTGAGTGTATTTTTAATTTAATTTAAATTTCAGAATTTCAGAACAGACTCAGTGGTGGTTTTCATGCATCAAATCAAGAACATGAGCTCCTCAATATATAGTGGATTTGCACATTCTCCTGTACAGTATTAAGAACCTTCCGTTCTGAATAAAGTAAACATAATTTAAATTTGCATCTTTCTAGCAGGATAAAAATATGTATCATCCTTCTTACATTTGTAGGTTGGGACATTCTTTGAAGAGGCACAAGTCTCTTTAAATATTTAACAAGCTCTTGAAACACGTTATGTGATGCTGTAAATTAATATTTATCTTTAAATCCCTTTCCTATGGAAGGGGAAACCTACCAGAAATTCAGAAAACACTGACAGACCACACAGCAAAGCACTACTCCATCAAAGAATTCATTAAGGACTAACAGAGAAACTATCACAGGAACTGCAGCCTCCAGTTTCCAAGCTGGAATAAGATGTACAAAAAGGAGTAAAGTGTGTGGGAATAAGCTCTGAGCTGCCTAAAAGCAAGGTGGGTGTAACAAATTAGTCTGTGTGCACCATGCAGCTACGGAAATGTGAGATAAGGCTGGTGGGTGATGAGGAGCTTTCAGGTCATTGAATGATTGCTTGTGTTTAAACTCCTACCATGGGAAATGACCTGCCAAGAGTTACCACAGACATTTGTAATCCCATTCTTTGGTAGCCTGGTTAGGTGTTGCAGAATGGATAAAATCTGATGGAGAAATGTTTGTTTTGCCTTAGTCCCATGATAATATTATAGGCGTGGTTTTATTCTTCATTTGAGGAGATTTGTCAAAGACATTTCCTTTCCTTCTGTGGGCTGACAAAACCCTTACGTGCCATTGTTTTCCGTTGACTCCAATGGAAAAATGCCATGGAGTGACTGAACACCCACACACAGGTCCCCAGACTTATTCCTATGTCTCACTTCCAGCTGCTGCTCTTGCCCAAGAACATTTCCTGGTGGAAAGGTGCTGCCTTAAAGCTCCTGCATCACAGATGAATGGCAAAACAAGACCCTACAGAAATGGTCTCCTTGTTGCCAACCAAATATTGCACATGAATAAACCACTTTGAAACACAACAAAACGACCAGGAGAGGCACTGAGGCCAGACCATGGCTTGAAAGGCCCCTTGCATGGGGTAGAAATACAATGAAGGACAGAGACTAGGATTGCAGTTCACCATATCCAGGCTGAATGTCTGATATAAACTTTTACAAACTCTGTTTCTCAGTCCACTATCCAGCCTTTGAGCCAGTGAAAATTTCAGGGTGAAAATTTCGTCAGAGCAAGCAGGTTTTAAAGTAAAATGTCTGCTTTTTGAAAAGCTTTAGAGATTAGGTCTTCACAGACAAGTAAAAGTAGAGTCTGTATTCAGTCCTGATGCCATGAAAGACTGCACTTACATGACTGATAAGTAATCAAATTAATGCAGCTCTGAAATGCAGAAGAACCTTGCAGGAAAAGAAAAGGAAAAGATAGAGATATACAAGCACAGAAGATAATTTTAGTATCTACAAGAATGAGCACCAGAAAATTAAAGCCAGAAACAACAGCTGGCTTGAAACTTAAATTTGAGAACTTGACACCTTGCTTTATTCTGCTGTCTCTAAATTAAGTGTCAGAATTAAGTAGCTATCCATTAAAAGGAGATGATGTTTTGTAATAATTATGTCTCCAACTGCCCTGGGTGTGTTAGAAGGAGAGCTAACTAAACTGGCCATCAGAGTTTGCTCTTTACCAGACATTACCCACTACAGCTTTCAAATTGTATGCCTTTGTCATGGGTTTTGGGCTTGCCATATATATCAGAAGTAGCTGAAAGCAAAATATCCCCAGATCTCTAAAGTGGTGGTTTTCTTCTCTCTAAATTTGAATCTGGAGCCAATGGCTTTATGGAAACAGCCACTTTGACTTTTAGATCAGGAATGGATGATATCCATCTCAACTCATCTCTGAGGAATTACATTGGGGGAATTCTTGCTATTGCTAGGACCAAGTAATAGTAGGAATTTCTCCTAAATTAGATTAAGAACTTTCAAAAATGAATGTACTGAACCAAACATTTAGAAGGGGAGAGAAGGCAGATAGGGAATGACAGTGATTTACATCTATATTACAGAATCTATCATGATCCAGTTCATCCATCTTGTGCATTATATTATACTCCAAGTCTACTCAGAGTGCTGTTCCTGATTGTGGAAAACACAGAATGTTTTAAAATACTGCACAACTTCCAGTTTCATGGCACCTGCCTATGCCACAGGGTATTCACCAGAAGCAGGGGAAATCACAGTCACCAAGTTCTAATATAATTCCTTTTCTTGTATTTTTGTTTTATTTCTTGCTTCCCTATGTTTTGTAATGCAAAGTGAGATCCAAAGGAAATGTGGGAGAGAACAAGGTCAATCTGGATCACTCCAAAAGGATGCACAAGTACTGGAGTACTTCAGGGTATAGATAAGTATCAGGAAGGAGAAAGTAATCCCTCCACTGCTTCTTTGAGCTTTAGCAAATCTGACAATATCAGCTCTGAGGCTTCCTTGCATGGCAGTGATACTTTAAGGACACAAATACTTTGTGTAAAACTTGGAGGTCATTCCAAGGTCTTTCTTCAGACATTATGGACCTGATTTAAACCACATTTCCACATTTAATGCTATGATGAGTTTGTTGTTTATATTAACCATTCTGAAAAAAAAAAAAAAAAAAAAAAAAGGAGAGAGATAATCTCTGTGACTAAACCTTATCCCAGAATAGTATTTGTAAGAGTAATGAGATCACTGTTTTCCTGACTCATCTCAGATAAACGGGCTGCTGGAGAGAAGAGTCTATGCTGCACCCCAACCAGTCAAGCTTCATCTGCAGTGATTCAGACTTCAGATAATTAGCTTGGTGTAATTATTTCAGGAATCCCCACACTGGGGCTATTCAAGATGACAAGTTAACTACCTGAGCCTGACAGGCAGGATCACCAGAAGCTGCAATCCTCCAACAGCACATGTAACTCACTCCTATGAACTACAAAACACTCAGCACCAGGCTGGGATGGAAGCACTCTCACTGCTCCCTCTGTTATCCTGCCCTGGAATAACTCTTTTTTAAGCACTTGCATGGACAATATGGAAAGGAAAGTTATAAAATATTTTGCCTGTGCCAGCACTCTAGCTTTTGTAGCAGCATTCAACCCATGTGGAGCTCAGTGTTCAGTCTCATGAATAAGTCTTCATAATAACATTTTCTGAGCCTCTCCAATGTACTTAGTGCATGTTTAAGAGGAAGGGACTTAGGAAGGAGAGGAAATGTCTATTTCCATCACTGTCAGATTGTTCACACCTCATGACATTGATATCTAGTTTCAAGAACAGATCACAAATCTCCAATGGGTCAATATATTTCAAATTATGTAAGGCTAAGATTCATCTTTGAAAATAATTTCAACTTTAACATATTATATTTTCTGCCTGAAGTTAAGGGGGAAAAAAGATTTCATCTTGCTTTGTCTGAGCTTATTCATAGCCAAAAAGGAGAGATAATTCTTACATTCTTCCAAAAACCAGAAATATTTCCAAGGGCATCTAAGCTGCAAAGAAAATGAGGCCATTGTGGGTTAAGCTCTTAGGCTACAAAGGAATTCTAAAAATTTATGGCATAGATTTAAGCTTATGGTTTTCAAGCCTATCAGTATTTACTGAATGGAAAAGCTATGAAGTGCTAAATGATAATTTACTTTTTTTCCCCCCTTTGTGAATGATGTTTTCTGTTTACTAAATGTCATAAAACAGAGCATCTGTGATGCTGAGGACAGCTAACTGTCATTGTATTCTGTCCTATGAGAGAGAGCCCTAAAACCCAGAATTCAGAGGAGCTTTGGGGAGAGATGGAATTGTAGCCTCTGCAGCCTTCAGGCTGGCAATTTTTTTTTTTTTTTTTGTGTTTATCTAAAGAAAGATGCAGGAGGTATATGGGAAATATAAAGTAAAAAGTTCTGTGTAAGATTAGAAAGATAAAAACTGATCTCTCCCAAGTGATCAGGAAAAGCAGTCAAGGGGCCTTTGCCCTGCACAAAGACAGAAAGCTGATAAACAGAAACATTTGTAATATGTATTTGAAAAGAAGAGGTTAAAGATCTCTCAGATAAAACACCAAGAAATATTTTTTGTACATTCTGAGTCAAATGGAAGGTACAGTTTTCAAGGAGAAGGTGGGCTCATCTCATGCAAGATTAGAAGATTACAAGATTAGCTTCTACAAAAATTTTCCATATTTACTGAGGATAAAATGCTTCCACTTTCATGATGTAGCTGAAGGCTCTCTGAAGTGGGATGGATCTGAGGAACACTTGGTGACACAAAGAAAGCTTTTCCTGAATTCAGGTATGGCTCAGGTCACTCCTGTGGCAGGTGCACAACTCTTTGCAGACCAGAGTTCCTTCCACACAGTTCTTGGCTGTGGTCCCAATACCTGCTCCTTGACAGCAAATCAGGATTTACAGGGGACTGTTTGAAGGGCAAGGAGAGCATGGAGAAATGCCTTTGTGGCTGTTGAGAATGAGGGGAAAATGACAAATGTCTTAGCACTACTCCAAGGAAAAATTTTTGTATGGTCAGTTCAGCAAGGTGGCAAAAGAATAGCTGAGGTACCCACCTAAAATCCTACACCTATGTGTGGGGGAACATCTGATTATCTGCCATGATGAACAGTAGCAGTCCATCCAGGCATCTTTAACAGAAATAAAATTCATTATCTAGTCAAGGAGTCCTTTGGCCCTCCAGGGTATGAGAGCTTACTGATGCGCCTAAATGAGATAAAAAACCTTCTAACCTAGAGCATAGCCTGTAAGGGATGGTGGCACAGAGTTCAGACTGAGAATAAAGGCCTGGAGCCCAAATAGTCATATGGATCTGCTTGTAAAATCTTCTAGTGACTACAGGAAAACCTCCAGAAAGTGATATGTCATTAACAGGAGACAGTGTTGTTCAATATTTTTTTCCAGACTGACTTTTATCCAGAACATTTCTCCTGAGCCTTCCAGAGATTTGTTGGAGAAAATAAAAAAAAAAATCTGACTATAAATATTCATCAGTCTGTTATCAGTTTAATATGCTTAAAATCTTCATGGAGTACTTAGAGGAGGACAGCTACTGTGCTAGAATGGTTTTAAGAAAGAAAATGTTGAAGCTCAGGAAGATGAATAGTGCCATGACATTTCTGTGTCTAAATAACTGATCTGGAGGGGGTATGCTTTCATTTTTCTGCTCAGATACTTAAAGTCAGCTACTCCTAAATGAAGCTTTCACTAGTTTTTTTTTTTCCCAAAGTCTGTGATAAAATAGAACCAATTATGTGTTTGAGTGCTTTGTAATCTATAGGTGGAAGAAAAATTTGGAAGAAACTAATTCCATTAACTGTTCTAAATTAATCTTTCTTTTCCTCCCAATGGGCTGATTCTTATTTAGTAGTTTTTTAGCCAGATGTTCATACTGTGACTCAAGACTAGAAGGAAGAGATAAAGAAACTTCAGGAGACCATCTAAAGTGGAAACAAGAATAAGAATGAAAAGAGATTATATGATTTATAATATTTTGGAAACTTCTTCAGGAGAGATAGATACATCTACAAACATGAACAGAGTTAAATTAAGTTTTTTTTCGCTCCTGTTTTGTGCTCTGTTTTGTCTAGTCATTATTTTAAGTTCTGCTTTCTGTCAGTTTGTAAGTGTAGATATTAATATTTCCAGTCCTTTGGATTTCTGAGATGTTCAGAGGAGGCTGAACTGAGCTTGAACTTTGGTTAACATTTTTCAGATGCAAGAAGTTCCAAAGATGTGTGGGGTAGTGGTAATACAGTGACTGCATCAGCCAAAGTCCTTCAATCTGCCCTCTTAGAAAGTCTGTGTGCATCCTGGCCTTAAGATGCTTATTCATTGAGGGAAAAATATTATTACCATGGCCAGAACATCAGGTTTCACTCTTATATTTGTTTTTTTTTTTTCTGAGTCTTTTGGTGTTTTCTTTTTCCTAATGAAATAGCCACTATATCAAGTTTATCTTCAGCATTAATCAGGGTAGTTTTCATAGCCTTACATGAAGTGAAAATTTTGGACCATACATTTTAAAGAAAATTACATTTGATATATACTTAATGTGGAGTGGGTTTCTAAAAAGTGCAAGGAACAATGTTTGTGGAAATGAGTTTCATCACTCTAACCATGCAAATGAGTTTTGTCTCTAGGGAAAAAAACAAAACAAAAAGAACCCCAAAAACTCTTTAAGAAGAAGCTTCATCATTCATTCACATTTGCTTTTTTATCTCACTAAAGCTGCTCAGGTTACTGAAGCAAAGCAGAACTTCTGATTAGCAAATCCAAATTATTACAAAAATAATAAAAATTAAATCTTTAAAGTATGCCTTCAGCACAGAGTTTATCATGCTTTATTTAAAACATATATCATAAAGTGGCAGAGGCAGTAGTGCCTGATTGGTCATGACATGAAGCTCCCAGCTGCACAAAACATTTTGGTAGGCTGGCTGCCTCCCTCTGATTAGACCTGACAGATTATTAGAATAGTAGTACTTGATGGACCATGAGAATAGGAACTGACATACAATTTCAGTATTCACTATTGCTTCCTTCAGTAAAGAACATTACTATCTATTGATGCTTGATTTTATTAGGTTTTTTTTCTCTTTTCTAGGCATCTTTTTTTCTTCTTTCTTTTTGGTTTTAGTGTTTTTTTTATTTAGTGGGTTGGGTTGTTTTTTTTTTATTTTGTTTTTGCTGGGGTTTGTTTGTTTGGTTGGTTGCTGGTTTTGGTTTTTAGGGATTTTTTGGTTTGGTTGGGTTTGGTTGGGTTTGGTTTGGTTTGGTTTGGTTGGGTTGGGTTTGGTTTGGTTTCATTTGGTTTCATTTGGTTTGGTTGCCTTTGGTTGGGTTTGGTTTGGTTTGGTTTAGTTTGGCTTGGTTGGGTTTGGTTGGGTTTGGTTTGGTTTGGTTTGGTTGAATTTGGTTTGGTTTGGTTTGCTCTCTGGTGCTCCCTCTTAGCAAGCTGATAGCTGACAAGGTAATTTCTCAATCATGAGTATCACTATGAGATGTAGAGAAGCACTGAACCCCATCCCATTTTCTGTGCTTCACCTATCAGGTTCATTTTGTACCTACTGCAAAGAACAAAATTAGCTGAAATGCAAAAGGAGATTAATAACAATAACAGCAGAGACTTATTTTGTTGTGTGTGAGAACACTGGGAGGTCTGACAGGTATTAAGACTTCATTTCCATTCACTGATAACGAAATAGATGCATGGAGCCTTTGGAAAAAAATGGTACATTTTTATAGATGTGAGAAAACATCAAATAGAGCAGTGTGCGTGTATCCTTTATGCTCTAACCAGCCTTTTTTCATTTATCCAACACACATCACAGACCCCTTGGCAATTAGGGGAATGCTGGCTCTTTGGAATTATGATTCTGATTACAGGGCACTGAAGAAGATGTATCTGTGCACCCTCCACATTGTTTACCTTCCATCTCTTGCAGGCTGCTTATGGATTTTTCTTCCCAACATCTCCTCTCACAGTGCCAACTCCAAGTGTGTTCCAAGTGATACACCTTCCTGCAGAGTAGGCTGATGGTGATCATTACTGTAAAAATGGCTTCACACTCCCTATCATCATTCCTATTTCCTTCCTTAACCACAACTTATCTGCTAAAGGGAAGCAAAATACTCTTTTGCATAGCTAAGGGTCAAGCAGTGTGCAGAAAGAAATTGGATGTTATAAGGCAGTGGTTATACCATAAAACAGAAGGACAAATGGATTCAGGTTAAGACATCCTGCATTCCATTTTAAGTTGTGAATTTCTCACTGCAATGAAAATTTTCTGATGTGCTTTTATGTGCTGCATTTCTCTGTGTAGGATGTTATGCTCTGGATGGGCATATTTAAATTTTTATCTTATTTTATAGCTACAATAAATGAAATGTTAAATCACTGGAGATAAATGCTTCCTATCTTCTTCTCTTTTTTTTTTAAAGAGTAGCACTTAACTTTGGCTTTACAGATTCCCAAGTACAACCATGACTGCAAAAATTGGAAATGCACAAAAAAAATGCATGAGTGGCATAAACATTCTGTTATCTCAGATATTTATGCATACTGGTTCTACTTATCAAAAATAAAACAACTTAAATGTGAGGCAAGGGATGGATTAGGTGACTTCCCTAACTAATTTTCTATAATTTTAAAACCTCACACTATCATAATCTGTATTGTGCACCACAGGACTGTATCTTTTGTACACAAGTATTTTGTCTGTAGGGTTTATATGGCTCACTGTTGAGCTGAAACTCTTCTTCTCCCAACTTTACCACACCTTAAGAGCTTAATCTGAGAAGAACTTTATTTGAGAAGAGCTCCAGGGCAAAAATGAGGTATAACAGATTAGAACACTGAGAAAATCTCTCACCATATTTAATTTCACTTCCAATTTTGGGCAGTGTTCTCCTATGTTAAAATGGTCCTCTGGCTTAAACTAGCCCCAAATATGTTTTGGGAAACCAAAGCACAAACATCACAATTAATGATCACAATTATGTAAAAACCAGTTCCGCATTCAAGTTGAAAATTTTCATGGGACAGAAGCATTTGCCATCAGAAGATGGGTATAAATGTGTTCTTTACAAACACCACTCCCTTGGTGGTTTCACACCTATTGTCTCACAAGAGCAATGATGTTGTTTAGTGCCTAATTAAACCATCCACTCTCATCATCTTTTAACTTTAGGAGTTACAACACCGTCTCCTTCAAAGGAAGATTGTGGAATCAAAGCTGTCATGGTGCAGATCAATGCAAATTTATCTGTGTAGCCCGGGGAGGCAACAGTTCAGCCTTTAATTTGTGTATCAGTCTTTTCCATGACTGGGTGCATTTCAAAGACAAACCATTTGTCCGTGTCCAAGGAAACCTGCAGAACCTCTTTAGTATTTCTACCAGCCCTGCTAGACAGGCCAGCTCCTTCCAGGGCAGCTGTGCTTGTCTCAGATTGCAGTGGTATTTGTGACGTACCTCAGGTATATCAGTATTTGTGATATACTGCAGGTATATCAGTATTTGTGATGTACCTCAATTATATCAGTTTTCCTGAGGTTCAGTTTTGCTACATCCTGTCCTAACTGGGAAGGATCAGCAAAGGAGAATCTCTTTCATCACTAATGATAATCAGCGGCGCACGAAAGAGAAAAATGCATGATGTGGAGATAAAAGATAAAAATACAAGCACCAAAGAACATGGCACCTTCATGATTGAGAATATTATCCTAATGGCATTTTTAGTCTGATTTCTGGGCATTGGCTCAGTGGGGGCATGTCACAGACACATTTTATGAAAAATCCTTTCCTTGGGATTTTTCCTCCTGGGAAGCTGAGAGGCCTCAGGAACAAAATGCAAACAATGATTGTCTGCTGCTGTGGAATGCAACAGGTGCATCTGTGATTGGTCTCATGTGGTTGTTTCTAATTAATGGCCAATCACAGTCAGCTGGCTTGGACTCTCTGTCCGAGCCACAAGCTTTTCTTATCATTCTTTCCTATTCCATTCTTAGCTAGCCTTCTGATGAAATCCTTTCTTCTATTCTTTTAGTGTAGTTTTAATATATATATATATATCATAAAATAATAAATCAAGCCTTCTGAAACATGGAGTCAGATCCTTGTCTCTTCCCCAACCTGAGACCCCTGTGAACACCGTCACAGGGGCAAAATGCCAGATCAGTCACTTAAAGGAAAGCAATCTGTGACAGATCTGGCGATCTGTGCCCTGCAGTGCTCAGAGGTCTCAGCAGATCTTTTTTGAAGCCCTTTTCAACCTACCACCTTTCCACTCTTTCACACATGTGCTAAGTGTTGTGGCAGAAAAAAGGAGGGATTTTTCTATATCTCCATGAGGGGACACGCTGCTGCCTCGTCCCTCAGGGCCCATCCTTCCTCCCTCTTACCAGAAGTGAGGTGAGTTGGGCACTCTGGGAGTGTGCTGGAGGCATCAGCACAACCTGCTGTCTGTTGATTTGGTCCCTTGGTTGGGCATGGCTGTTATCACCTGAGAGTTTAAACACTCTGCAAGGTCTATGGCAGATTCATCCCTAAAATTACTGTACTCAGAAGTTCTGTGTTGTTATAATTAAATAGTAAAAATAAAGAGAAAAAAGTGGTAAGTTGCAAGCTCTGATTTTCAAGATATGGAAAGTCACTCTATGTTAATATTCCCATCATCATAATAACATATTGGCTCAGTGATGTAGCAGTGATTAGTTAATATCTGTGCAGCTCTTCAGATTTGAAAATCCTTATTCATCACTCTGTTCCAGCAGTTTTATGAGTTGGTCCTAAAAATCACTGCCAAATGCTATAAAAGTGATCGATCTCACTATTAAAGCATCAATATTCTTCCTGCAATCACTCACAAAGGATGAATATCCAGAAAAATTTTAGAATCAAAATAGCAATAGGGTGGATAAATTATTACGAGATGCTGACAATGATGTTCTCCTATTAAGTAATAAGATATTTCTAGGGACTTTCAATTGTCTCCCTAAGTAAGCTCCACTTTCAGCTGATGCTAAGACCTTGTTATGGAATGGTTGGTCTTTTGAAATGTGCCATTAAAATATTCCAGTTTTCATAGATTATATATTTATCTTTTGGGAAAAAAAATTAGAAAATTATTTTTATGCCTTTTTTTTTTTTTTGTCTTTTAAGCAAAGAAGTCTGAGGCTGAGAAAAGAAAGAAAAGAAGGATGAGGCAAGTTCATATAATGTTAACTGTAAATCAGCTGTCACCACTCCTTATAACACCAGAGAAATCTTTGAGGTGCTACTGCATTCTCAGATCTGGATGGCTCCAATTAAAATTCCTAATGTTTAAAAGGAGACTAAGGAGACCAAAAGTGGATGGATGTGTCCATGTCACTTGCACTGGGACATGAACAAAGCACACATTACCAGTGCCTTGGCCACAGAAGTGAGGAAGGAGTGTACTTGGAGCCTGCAGCATTTATTTTCTTTAAGCTTGATGAAGCCTGCTGCAACCAACAAAAAACCAATTCATTTTCTTAAGCGACCCTGCCTCTGGAAGGATGGTGTGCAGGGACATAGATGGAGAAGATTTCACTCCTGTTAGAAACAAGCAGCTCTCCTAACAAAAAACCTAATTTTGACTCTGACTCCTGCAATTTTAGCACACAGTTACAGGAGACATGGAGATGGAGGAAGAGGAAAGGATAGGCTTCTAATGCAAGCCTAAACACAACAGCAACAAAGAAACAGCTGCTCAGGAGGTGACCATGAGAAGACCTCACTAAGGCCTGTCACCACTGAAAGGGTTTGTTTATATTCTCCATTTAATTTTACATCTAAGAGCCACATGGTAAAAAAATAAACTATTCCATGTGACTGCTTTGTGCAGTGCATGCTCAACTTTTCATATATTTTATTTCTTTGTTGGGAAGTGATAACACAGTCATTGATTAATGTGAATTGCTGCAAGTAGTATTTTAAAAAAAGGAAGAAGGCTTGTATATGTTTCAAAGTGCTATGGAAATGAATGTATTAAAAATCTTTTCCCTTTATTTTAAGAGAAGCTATGGCAAAGGATATAATATATTACCCTGTAACTCTGAAAGTAATTTTCAACACACCACCTACACTAAAAGTATTAATAACTTCCCTAAGGTGAGTGTCATGCAGAACACAGATAAATGTTATTGCTGTTTTCAATTTTTAAGGCTTTTTAGACTTATTGCCTGAAACGTTTGTTTCTTATTTTCATGTCATTAATTTTGCATGTTTCTCACTGTCAGTGTATACCAGGTTCAGACTCCAAAACATTCTGAAGAATTTCTAAAGAATAGAACAGAATTTCCTATTGGAAGTTTACTTGAATCTTCAAAACATGCTTTGGTTATAAAATAAATCTAGATTGTCTTCTAGAGAACACCTCCAAACCACAGAGTAAGAAAATGAAGAATTTATAACCTCAGTTAAATGTTGCTGACATTGAACAATGAAAATTATGTAACACTCTTAATAATTAAAATATGTTGTTTGTTTGCATTTTGAATGAATTAGACCAATCCCTATGAACATTTCCCTATGAACAGATATTAATAGATAACTAAAGAGTACAAATTCCTAGTGTAGAAAAACTACCTGTCCTCATGATCCCATGGATGTTAAAACCAGAACTAGATTTCATCTTTGAATCTTTCACTCTTCTATGAATAAATTTCCCTACCTGGCCGTTCAAATTTTTTTCTTCTCTTTCTGAATATTCTGCACTGGAATTGGGAGTGGCCTGGTCCTTCATTTACTTCTCTGCTGCCTCAGTTAATCCAGCCTCCTGGAAATCTTAAACTTCATCACTGATCTCATCCACTCCTTAACCATCACATTATTGACCAGAGGCTCACTTAAGTGTGGAAGATACAATTTCCATATAAATTAACCTGAAGTGCTTCAGTAACACTTTTAGTGCTATTTAAATCTAACAATGTTTAATATGAGAAAAAAAAAAAAAAAAAAAAAAAAAAATTGGTGTCCTGCTCATGTGATTCCTTGCAAAGAAGAAAAGAAAGAAAATCTTTTGGATTGCCTTACCATCTTAGACACTGGCACAATTACACAACATGAAGAAACAAATGAAAACCCCCTGATTAATAGCACAAATGATGGTATTTCTACTATGGTTTGCACATCAAATGAGGTCATATTTTCTTCAAGAACTTGAAACATCTGGATGTTGCATAAGAGCACGTGCAAGTTCAATTTCACATGGAAGAATGAGAAAAATGTATGCAAAAATGGAACAGTGCAGTGAAAAATGATCAAGCAGCTCACTAGATTGAGGATGTTGATAGAACAGAAAACACTTCCCAGGCATTTGAGGCTCCTAGACCCATTCTACTTCCACAGCTTCTGTGGACCAGTCTAACTTTCTTTGCAAGCCCATTCTCAAGACTTCCAAAAATTCATCAGCTGAAGACCAAAGAATCAAATTTGCTCAGCAGCAGCTTGGCAAAGGTTATAAAATAACACTTCAAGCTGGGGCAAAATCAAGCTGATAAATGGAAGCATAGAAGTATAGAAGTAGACTAGAAGTATAGATGCAAGTTTGCTAAATCAGGTTTCTTCACCACAGTTTGTAACACTGTCAGGCTTGTTTGAGGTACCTTTCCTCCCAGGTCAGATAAACTACTCTCAGACAAGCCTGCAGTAGCTGAGGTCCATTTGCTCTTTCTGATGAATATCTCTGAACTTTTCTGCAATAAGGCTGGCCTGTTTTCCTTGCCAAAATTCCTTCCTCTGCACTCCACTCTAGGATGACACATGGTATCTACTGTTGCTCTTTGCCAGCTTCAGTTGCATTGCAGCTAAGAGCTGCAATGTGCTGATATTATTAATACAATAAATTATAGAATTACATGATGAAGTGCTTTAATTTCCCCCTTTGATCCCCTTCTCTCAACCCTGCCCTGTGCCCCACCTTCACCCTCTACCATCTGAAACCTCTTAATGACTTCAAAGAGCTGCATAACAAGGTGGATTTTTTTCCTTCATACCATGTTACCCCTCTCTGCCCCAGATCAGAGGCCTTATTGGAGGTCCCTTTCCATGTCATTTGGAAAATGTGTAAATAGTCTCCTAATACCCTTCACTGAGAAGGTCAAAACAGCTAACACCATAGCAGATGAGCTAAGCTGTTAGAATCAGGCTCTCAGAAATCAACCAAATCTGAGACCACTTTCTATTGAATATTCAAGTGGACTTCACCTATGACATATTATCTTCCTTGACCCTCAGAGTCCTCTTCTGCATCCACTGTGCAGAGCACTAGCATGCCATGTCAGCTTTAAAGGGTACGTAACTCACACCCACCTGACACTGCCACAGGGTGATGGAAGTGGATCTGGGTGTGAATTAAAACAATGAACCTGAGCTTCAGGTAATTTGACACTAGAATTGCTGAAATCAATATTTGAATGTTATTTAAGCTTAATTTTGTATTAAATATAAAGAAATACAGAGTCTGATTCACTTCAGAGAGGATGACACTATTTTCAGAGGCATGGCCCCTGAGCCAGAGTTACAAAAAATTAATACATACCCCCAGCTGAAATATTTCAGCATCTAGGCCATATTTATTCTCTCTTGTACAATGTGTAATATGCACTTTTAGTCACAGATATTCCCTTGATTTCAGAGGGTTTCAGTTGAATGGTTTGGGGCGACGTACAGCAACTAGAGGGGAGGTATTTGTTTGGCAGCACTCTCCTTCAGACATGAACAGTCTGATCCTTTGGAACACCTGGCTGGATTTGCAAAGGTGATGAATGCCCACAAGTCTACCTGAACACTGCCCACAGATCCTCTGTAAAAATCAAACAAATAGTAGATATTTGACAGCTCAGGAGCTGCAAGAAATTAGCTGGTACTAAATGCGCATACAGTTACAAAGAGAAAGCCCAAGAGCATAACTATTATTTGATTACGACAACCAAAAAGCTAAAGTTAAATTTCACCTTGCACCTTGCTGAACTTTATTTTGCAAAACCTATTCTCTGAAGGGCCTAGTTTTTTTGGTTTTTTTTTTTTTGATTTTTGCCAAATGTGAAAGCAAATGTGTATCAGAATTGTCAGCTTTCAGAGCAAGAAGAAAATCTCTTCCATTCTTGTGGGTGTTTGAGGTAGAGATAAGCAGTTACTCTTGCTCATATTAATCTTTAACCATGGCTGTGGGCATGAGAGGAGATGTAGATCCTAATTTGTTTTCATGCTGTGTCCATAAATATATTTTTAAATCATACTATTGGTGCCCTTTTATTACTTTTTCATAGTAATGTAAGTCAAACCAGATAAAGAATAGGCAGTGGTTTGGACCATTTGTCCACAGAAAAAAATAAAAACCACCAAGCCTTGTGTGAGTTATCTGGCCATGTCATCTGGAAAACAAGGATGGTTTCTGCTCATGTCTTTGTCCCTTCTTTGACTCCCATGTCAGGCAGACTGAAGGTGTAAAAAAATTTACCTTTTCTCAGCAAGAGTTTCAGGGCAACATAGAAGAGTATTGTTTTCCTCTCCTACTATAAGAACAGTGTAAATCACAATTCTCAAGAATAAAAAGAAATTATGGCTCCTATTTTTGATGTCTATGAAGAAAATCCCAGAGAGAGGATCAGGCTTGTGTCTACATGTGTAATCTAGCCTGATAAATATCAGAGGAGAACCCCTCAGGGATGGATGCCAAAAGGGAGGTTTCAGAAAGCACATGGAATTTTATTTAACATTTATGTACATTTAGATCAGGAGAACATTTTCAAAGGAATATACTGGAATAAGGGATAAATTCTGCCTTCCATGCACAGTTTCATTCACCTTGAAGACAGCTGCCTGTCCAAATTTCCCAAGGATTGGGTCTGGACCTGTTCCAAGTGATAACTGTTAAAGCAGGAGGCTAGCACTCGACTGAGTATCCTTATTGTTGCTATTATCCAACCCCTCAAAGCCACTGGGATACACAGATAAGAAGCTGGCATGAATGAATCACTGAAGGAAAATTACAAGTCAAAGAAGAAATTGCATTTCAGACTCGTTGACTTTCCTTCTGGCTGAATGAAAAACACTACACCAGCAGGCGTGAGCAGCATGGAAAATGCTGTTAATTTAGCAACACCAACATTTGCTTTGCAAAGAGGCCCTGTGGCCTCCCATGCATGGCTGAACCCCCTCAGCTGCCCTTTGCTGAACTTTGGTTTTGTCCTGTGCTGCAGGCTCTCAGCTTCCACAATAACACAGCACCAGAGTCAGAATTAAACTCTGGCTTTGGCTGGATTAAAAGCAAACATACAGATGACACAGCTTATATCACCTTTTGTAAAAAGCCAGGAAAATCCTGCAGATGACCTGCCTGGGGGGAGAAGGGCTGCTGTTGCACACAGAAATCGCTCCAAGCAGTCACACATCTCAGTGGGCACAGCAAAGGTGCAATCCATGGATTTGAGAGGACGGGTGATGTGAGCTGCTCCTGCTGGATACAAACCTTCCATCTATTTGTGGAACTGACATTCCACATTACTGTGTCAGCAAGAGGGGACAGTTCAGGCACTTAGCCAGTAGCTGTTTCTCTTCAGATAAAGTGTCTGAGTCCAGGTCTATCCTGTCATTATTTTTGCACAGCTCCATCTCTTTTCTCTCATCTAATCCAAACTATTGAAATGATAAAGACATATCACTGCTGGCAATAATCATCTCAGCTTGGATTGGTTTTGGAGCTTTTTTGTTCCTTCTTTTCTTCCCCCTTTAGGACCACCTGCTTGATTTTATTTTTCTCTAACAAAATAGAGTTTTAAAGAAATTGCAGGACCCCTTCATGGCCAGATAATTGTAATTTTCTTCAAATTAATAACCAGGTCCAAAGAGTACAATTAGGAATTAAAATTGTGGCAAAAGAAATATTCCTGATTGCGTAATTTTTTTGTTAAATAACTGAGAAGAAATAGGCAACATAATTATTAGAAAGCAGCTGGAGTATTGGTTTTGCTTTGCATCTACTACCACCAGGAAGCATTGCCTGTGCTGTGGAACTTGGAGTGGTATGGCACCATTCTCCTTGGTGATCTGGTCAAAAACAGCTGTAGGATTTCTTTTGAACAGAATAACTCATATTCTATGTTACAAGGTTGACATTGACCTAATTCAGCTCTTGATTTAGGGATGTGATACGTACAAGGAAGGGAAGTCTGAGTCATCTGTAGGCTGTCACCTACTCTTTGCTCATGTAGACACAAGGGACTGACTAGGAAAAGGAAAATGATCTCTTAAATATATGTTTAGAGGTATATTATCCTTATTTTCAGGTGGTTTTTTTGTATTATATACATACTGTACTGTAGTCTGATTTGTTTGGGTGATTGATTTTTTGGTATTCAGCCGCAGATTCCCAGCCAACTGAGATGTGCTCACTAAATTCACATAAGAAATATCTGTGATTTTTATCTATTAAATCTGTTATTTACCTGCTCAGATGCAGCAGGAGAATGAAATTCACTCCCCTGGGCAGAAAGCTTTTCCATCTCTCCTCAGCTCCGCTTTTGATGCCCACCTGACCACAGCACTCTCTCAGCCCATGGATAAAACCTCCAGGATATCAGCAACAGGAGTTCCCATCACCCTTGGGGTAGGAACCTCTCAGATGCCTGGTCCTGGGCTAGCTGCAGACACCTGCCTTGGGCTCACAATTAGGATGGGCATCCTTGCAAAATGACAGAGCAGATTTTAGCTCCTTCCACCTGATGTTCAGAGGTAGGAGAAGGATTAAACAGCAAAAAGACCTGGTTTCCCATCTGATATTTCCTGGCTGTAGCAGTTGGAGCACATTATATTCCAAAAGCTTCTCTAATTTAGGCTCAATTTGTTTGTTATTGCAGTGGATGAAAAAGGACACCCATTTGCACTTGACTAACAGTTTAGCTTCTTCTCCTCATATAGATACCAATTACTATTATTTTCTCCCACATATTGTGATCTTCTATGGGACATATTAACCCAAACTTATGCTTTGGTATATTTCTTTTTCAAATCTTATCTAGAAGTCAATGGACCTGAAGGACATACTCCAGTGGAGAATATCAGAATTCTCCCAGGACAGCTTTATTGTAATTATTATTAGTACTGTGCTGTTATGTGCCATACCTTGAACATCAAATAAGAGAAATGAGTTATTAAAAGAGAATACTCACTTCTGTTATTTGAATTGTAAGCCATTTTGTAAGAAAAACACCCTGTGACAGCTATGCAGACTTTGATCTTTTCTGAAGTGTCCATTTCAGAACTTAGCCTGGGTTGAACACACAGTCTATTCAATCAGACTGAATTATTTGGGCTTCTCTGCCCAGGGCAGAAGACTGAGTTGCTCTGTTCTTGCTTTAGAAATGACTTGGCTTCTTGATGTACTCAAGCCAGCGAGCCAAGGGTGAGTTGAGCAGGTTCACCAGCTCCTATTTTCACTCTGATCTGATTAACAGAAGAGGGAAAGGAGAAGCAATCCCTGATATTTCTCACTGACTAGGAGATGTATATCTGTTTTGTAGCTGAAAACATATGTTTTGTTGCTGTGCTTATCTTTTTTGTGATATAGGTGAAAAATCAAATGAGGATTTTTCTCCTATCTGTTTTAGATTAATATGTTTCTCAGCTCTGTGCCTCCCACCAATTTCCACAGATGAAACCTGATCAGCCTACATGAAATTTAACAAGAGCAAATGCCAGATTCTGCACCTGGGATAGCAGGCAGAAGTATAAATTGGGAAAGGGGTGCCTGGAGAACAGCCCTGCAGAAAGGAATCTGGGGATGCTGGTAGATGGCAAATTTAATCTGAGTTAGCAGTGAGCCCTGGCAGCCAAGGGGGCAAAGCTCATTGTGGGTGTCAGACCACATCATGCTTGTCAGTGTTTCAGAGGCATTTGGGCAGTGCCTTAAAAAATATTCTTTAATTTTTGGTCAGTCCTGAAGTGGTCAGGCAGATGGATCATAGTTGTAGGTCCCTTATAATTGAAATAGTCCATTCTATTCCATTCCATTTTATGTCCTGAGTTTAGTATGGATGGGCTACCTGAGTCTAACTCTACTGAAGGCATAATGAGTCTCTCTATTGATTTTCAACTGGACTTTATTAGAATATGAATTCTATTATGAAACCCCTCACAGGGTTTTGCTTTTTTAAAGTCACTACCATAACCTATTACTTAATTGAACCTGTCACAATATATACTCGTGTCATAAAAGCCCTTCGGTAGGTTTTTGTTTGTTTCAAAAACAGTTCAAAACCAGCTGCCATGTAAACAAAAGTACTTATTCTACCATATAATTCTTATGTTTATTTCTACCAAAGGGAAGTCAAACTCAAATCTTGTGGCAAAGGTATTATACTACACATACATGAAAGAAAAATTGTCTTTTGAAAAGCTTAATATGAGCAGAAATTGATTCTGAAAGTAAGGATTTCCTTCAAGTTATATACTGGATTTTCTTTCTAATTTTGTACTGTCTAATTTAAAATGTAATTCTTCCAGCGAGGGGGAAGTCTGGGATATTTTATATGTAGCTTTTTCACACATGGATTAGTTTGTTAGTTTGATCTAGATTATAGTTTATCCATGTCACCAGCTTTTTGCTAGAGGTGTTTGTGCTTTCTCTGTCATGGTGACTTAAACATCCACCATACATTGCAGCAGCACATAGCACAAAATTCTTCACTGGTGATGAACGAAAAGAGGACTTTTTGTGTGGCAAATCAGAGCCATAAATCAGCCTGACTAGCTCTGATTATCACTCAGCTAGCTGACTGACAAACAGTGTCTCCAAGAAAAAAAAGGCTTTAGAAAAAATAGTGCAAGCAGATAAAAAACTTATTCTTCCCAGTATCCCATGCACATTTTACTTTTGCTTTGCATATACACTAATAAATAATTAAGCCTTTAACCATATATTAGAGAAAGAGAGAACAAAAGGGAGGGAGGGAGGAAGGAAGTGGCGGAAGGAAGTGGCGGAAGGAAGTGGCGGAAGTGGCGGAAGTAAGTGGCGGAAGTGGCGGAAGTGGCGGAAGTGGCGGAAGTGGCGGAAGTGGCGGAAGGAAGGAAGGAAGGAAGGAAGGAAGGAAGGAAGGAAGGAAGGAAGGAAGGAAGGAAGGAAGGAAGGAAGGAAGGAAGGAAGGAAGGAAGGGATTGTTGAGGAAGCATTGTATTCTATTTTCCTTTTTTGAACTTCCTTCATGTTTTCTGTGGAGAAGATTCAGAAGCTCTCAAGAGACAAAGAATTCAACTGCTTTGATTCAGATTTTACATGAAACATGTCCACGTTTATCAGTACAAAGGGGAAGAATCAGCTCCTTACAGCAGCTCAGTACTGGATTCTAAAAGAACACAGTAATACTCCAGTCTGAGACACATTGGCGAATAATGAAAAAGCAAATGAAATCCAAGAAAGACAGAGTTTTCACACTGGTTAGCTATATGGGATTGCCAATAATCCAGGAAATGTTAAGGAAAATCAATGCTAAATGCCAAATTACACAGAAATTTCATGGCTTCTGCTCTTCGTTCTTGTCCACTGCAGTAAAACAAATCAGATATGGCAATACATAACCCTATTAACCATACCAGAGGAACTGTGGGCTCAATTATCTGCAGGGAGATTTCTTTTAATGAGGTGTTTCCCTTTTCTGCCTATTAAATGTTTACAGCCTCTTGAAGTTGTAAAGTCTGAAGCAAGGGACATCAGTAGAAAATAAAATTATTCTCTAGTTCAATGCCTTGCCTAATAACAGAGGCATAAAACACTGAAATGTGACTTCAGAAGGTAGAGGGGGAAATATGGCTCCATTTCTGCTGTACTGCTTTCTCCCAACACTACCCAGGGCTGGCTGCAGCCAGTAGGGGTTGCACAATATTTCATGGCTCCCCTCAGCATGGATGGGGGCATGACTGCACTACAGCTTGTTAAAGGGCAGATAAAGCTGCAAAAATTCAGATTAGCAGCTCAGGGACTGCACCTCTGAGATCTGCAAGAGCCAAACATTCAGATCCATCCATTCATATTGCCCGTATTGTCCCATACTTTCATCTTCTCTCTACCAAACCATTTCAGGTCTGCTGAGTAGGACTGATCCCTATCCTTTAGGGAATCATCACCTTTCTGTCTCAAAACGGCTGGAATCTGCCAAGATCCCTCCTTTGGAACGTGGCCACTTCTGAGAGTTGTTTTTCATTTAAACTTAATGACAGGTGCTAAAGCTGCATTTGCATCAGTGAGAGAAGCTCTCACATTCTCATGTGCTTGATCCTTAGGCAGCTGTCAGCAGTGGAGAACTCTCAGTGGGGATGTCAGAGGTACATCAGGAAGATGTTTCAACTATTAAGATCTGATTCATGTCACTGGCTAAGTGAGAAGATCCTGAAGCCCATATTTGTAAAATTCAAATAAACAAAAAAAAAAGGTTTAACTTAAGAAAGTGAGAGGAGTTCTATAGAAATGTAGTATATGCAAAATGTATTTTGAAATTAAACAAAACATATAAGAGATAAGAGATAACATACAAGAGATGTAAGTCACTAAGCTGAGAGCATTATTTTTTTTGTTTTACTTTACTGCTGGGAGCAAGAAATCCCACTGGAGTATTCAACTCCATTAAAAAAATAAGTTTTCTGAAAAATCTGGAAGACTGTTCAGTGAATTTATCAAGACTAATTATTTCTAATTAAGCAGCTAGACAAGAGCAAAAGATTGCGTACAAACACAGCTAGAGAAATATGTTGTTCTGATGTATGGACTGTGTGCACACAAGATGAGAAAATGTTAGAACTTAATAGGAATTATGTTGAGAAATTAAGGCTACAGTCAAATATCTAAGATAAACTACAGGCAGCAGTACAAAATATGTAGCTGAAGGGCAAATGGGGAGTCAGTTAACCACATAAGATGTAGATTGTACAGTTAAGTGCAACAAATATTCCAAATTCAGTTACATATGCAACAAAATTAGAATCCGTGGTATAAAAATTACTAGAAGCATATAGTGTATTTCTGAGGAAACCGGGCACTAAAAAGGAAGAGAAGCAGTGAAAAATTCTGGGTAGATATGGCAAAAAATGGATGATAGGGTGTAAAAATCAAACAGTCCACAGAGGAGGTTGGACTTTTGATGGCATGGGTGCAAGAATCTAGAGCCAGCTGTTCTTGCAGATCCAAGCCCAGTGGGATGGTAGAGCCACCCCAAGGGACAGCCCAGGTCCTGTGGCTGGATGGTTTGGTGCTGGAGGTGGAACAAAGATGGACAGAATTGCTTTCTAAGTGAGGAAGAACAGGTGGTAGAATTGTATTGTAACCGCAGCTGTGAGCTACTGAAATTATTTAAGAGTGATAAATAAAAGATTCATAATTGTCTATAATAATGTGCAAAATAACCCAATTGTAAATTGTTAACAGCAGTGTTATTCCATTATTTGAATAGGTTATTGGCTTTTTGATTTTTTTTTTCTTAGCAGTTTGCTGCTAAATCAATAAACATTATTGACTCTTGTACCAATTGTGTTTGAGGGCAGCATTCTGAAGGGAGTGTTGGGCTGTGAGGTACCAGTTACCCCATTATTCTCCTTTACACAGTGGATTCCTCAGTTTTAGGAGAGGAAAGGAGCAGCCCTTCACACAATCTCACACTATTCCTATGTTGCAGCTCCAAATTCAGCTGTGTAACTTAACTGCAGGGAGGAGAAATCTGATTTCAGCATTCAATCCAGTTGCAGGAGACCTGCTTTACCTCACTCCCTGGTGCCAGGCTGCTGTGCCTAAACCAAAAGTTTTGCAGCACTCAATGCAGATTTTTCTCTATATGTGGTCTGTGACACTCTAGTGAACACAACTTATGAGCTGCTGATAGGAAGAAATCTACCTGCATGGAACCATTGAATAGTTTTGAATTAGCATATATATTTAAACAGATTTTAAATTAAAAAGAGCAAATAAATTTAAATGAAAATTTTGTCACAATGTTATTTCCACTCTGTATTATCTCAGATGTTTGATTTTGGAATGACAGTTACTTCCTCAGACTTGTTTTTAAAGACATCTTTGCAAAGAAATAAATAATTTTCATTTTCAATAGACTTGTCTCAAAAGTCAGCAAAGATGGGGAGGGGAAAGGGGTGTATAATCTTTCTGTGGACATTTTCTGTGTGGGTTCTGTCATTTTGAAAGATGAGAAGAAAATTGATCCAACATTACTCACTCTAATTTTGGCAAATTCTAAATTATAGTTAGTGATTGTAGGAACTATCACTCAAAATGAAGATGGACATTTCATATTTTTTTTTTTCTGAATACTTTTCAAGTAATATGGGAATGATGGGCTTGAGCATCACCTCAGTTATAATCACAATTTAAAAGTTCTTCAAAGTTAGGGTAAGGAAGAGCTCACTGCAAACAAGAATTCTCTGCAAAGAATTGTGAGTAATAGCATGTAAATTATTATTTAGAAAGCAAGATTAGTTTCTGGAAAAGGATTAAAACATTCTAAGAGTCACAGAATTGTCTGGCTTTTAAAAAATAGCATCCTTACAAGCTGGAGTTATTTTGCTACCATGTAATTTTAATTTCATTTGTATTTTCAGGCTGGGTCATTGAAATAGATTATAGGAAGTTTCATAATGCTCATATTGCTTGGCAAAACTGCATCTCCCTGAATGGACATCTACAATGCTGCCTTTCAACATTTCATCAGCCTCCAAGAGCAAATGTGCAAACAAGGAGAAAATGGCTTTAAAAGCCTGTGAAGGCATTAATTCCAGTGTTTCTGAAATTAAAATATGAAGACTACTTTTATGTCTGATTATTGCCATTACTATTTTCACAGACTTCTTCATGATTTCCTACACATTTATTCTCTTTGGATCCAGCCCAACCTGCCATAGTTTGATATCTGCACTGCAAGTAAATGTATATTGTACTATCAGAAATAAAAGAGTCCAAAATATCCCAAGAGTATAAGTTTAGCCCTTAAAATGTCACCTGAACTTCTCATAAAAAAAATAAATTAAATCATTCAATCCTTTTAGAATAAATGTTCAAATAATTTCTTCCATTTATTCACTGCCTCCTCACACCTACATTAAATAGAGATTTACCAAAAATATTTTCACTTCTAGAACTCTGTGGAAGTGCAATTGTAATACACAGGTTTCTGGAGACATTGAGAGAGAATGGGGCACTGACTAAAGGTGAAACAGGCATTTCTTTCCCCATTCCAAGTCTAGGTGTTTTTATCAGATTACAGCAACATTTCACATAATTTTCTCATGCTTAATTTTATCACAAAATCCTTTTATCTCCTGCTTTTAAGCCACTTCTGGTTTCCCTTTTTTTTAATTTCCCCTTCCCTTTTAAATTATAACATTGATTTTTTTTCTTTCTGATTTATCATGCTTGCTCTCCCTCCTTCTTTGCCCTATTTTTGACCTGTTAGTTAAGGATCTGTATTCTGAGTCTAGTTTACAGTACTGGTGGAATTATTGCTGTTGTGTAAATCTGAGTGCTGTGATAAACAAGTAGCAATTCATATTGCTCTTCCTACTCTTGCTGTGCTTTCCTGATAATGAAAAAAATCACTTTTGAAGCCCTTGAAGCCCCACTTATCATTTGCTAATGGGTACTCCGTAAATGAGAATTGGAAGATTTTTCAGTGTTGGAGCATAAAATAAAATATTTTATTCAGGTAATTCAAATATTCTCACAGCATCTTTTAATATTACTGTTGCTGATAATGGAAAGAACCCAAATATCATTCAGAGTTTTTTTACTTACTCTAGAGCTAGGCTTTCTTGTCAGAGGGATTTGTGGTTATGACTACTCATCTGAAATTTAAGAAGAGTTCTTTGAGATTCTCTAAATGGAAAATATCTGTGGCTATGAGTACCTAAAATTGAGTAGCATACAGCTCTCAGCTGAAGAGCTGAAATTTGTCACAACTTTAATGTCCTTTGTCAGGAAGTTTAGTTTAACTACCTGCAAAGTGAAAGTCAGACAAGTAGCACAATCTGACCTCATCTTGTTGGAAAACTTTGTCAATAATAACTATAGAAAGAAGCAATCTAAAAAAGTAATTTAAAATTGCAATAGGGAAGTGCTGTATTATATAGACCTGTAGAAAATGACACCTCTTTTCTGCAAGAAGTTTTCAAGAAGTTATTCATGCCAGGTTTTTTTCACCACATTTTCTTCTGTCTAGAATCAACATTTTTAAGCTCTTAGCCAGACAATTGACATAAGTTTCTAAGGAATTAGTTTGGCTGTCTTTGCTGCCATCAGTTTCTTTACCTACTTTTTCATTAAACAAAAATTACCCTTCTCTCTATAAGTTATTTCATTTGCAAATTGTTTTACTGCATGGCAACTAGTTTTAAAACTGTATTTAAAACAGTTCCTAAAACTTAAACTTATCAAAGCATTCCTGTCTCTACTGGTTTAATCACTTCTAAAGTTTCCAGATAATTTCATTCCTTTTTCACTGTCTTATTCTGAATGATTAGCAATCCTTCCTTTGTTTTGTGTCCTCTGTTTAAACTCTGGTGAAAGAAATCTTCCACTGAACTCAGTTCTTCAGAGCAATATTCACATTTTTTCACTAACAGCTGCCATTGGTTATGTAATTCTTTATCTATCTGCTGTCAGTTCTCCAGCTTTGTCAATCTAAAATATTCCCATCCACATTCTGAGATTCACTGCTAATTTACTGGTGCCACCTTGTCCTTCTCCAATATCAGATGTCTCCAGCATTGCATCTGACAAACAGTTTCTGACACACCTGACAACACTCTTCAACAACTTGGATGTCTTTTGTTATATAAATGTGTCCAAACACAAAAAAAACCCCAAACCATATTGACTCTTCTATTCATGGAAATACAATTCCAGACTTTCTTTAGGGTTCCTGACTAAAATGTTATTAACATGGTTGGAAACAGCAACAATTTAACTTGAATAACCAATCAGGAAGTGCAAATAATAAACAATGAATAATCACTAGTCAAAGTAAACAATAGGTGGAAAATTGAAAGTTGAAAAGTTTACATAACTGAATTGGCTGAATTATTACCATTGACAAATTCTTTATCAAAATAGAAAACAGGAAATCATAGAAAGAACTAACTGCATCAAAGAAATTATTCCTAGAAAAATCCACCTGTGAAAGTTACTGTTGACTATTGCTTTATAATGCCCATGGAGAAAATATGAACTACTCACACATTCTTGGATTCTTTGGAAAAAACCTAAAACCCAGAAAGTGAATGTCATACCACATCTGATATCAGTTGCTATTCAGTGCACAGCATAAGTAGTAAATAAAATTGTTAAGATGAATCAAATGTAAATGAAATTGTTAGGAGGCATAAAGAGTGAATAGGAAATGAGAATTGGGAAGTTCACAACACCACTGTGTAAATTGCTTGTGAGACATCACTTGACATTTTTCATTCAGTTTCACCATATCTCAGAAAAGATATTGCTGAAGGTGAAGGGTGGAAAGAGGATTGACAAAATATTATGCATAATGCATAATGAAAATACAGTGATTTCCACAGAAGGAGAGATTTGAAAGAATGGGTTTGTTCTGTTTAGTGAAGACTGAAAGTGGGCATTTCAGGAGACTAGCAGAAATTTCTAGTGAACATACAGAAAATGTAAAACAGATCTCCAGCACCTACTGTCCCCATATACCAAGAGGAAAGAGAGGGAGTTCAAGAAAACAATATACCAGCTGCAGCTGATCAATAAAAACACTTTTTACATAGCTATGGCTGAGGTACAGAGCCCAGTGACACAAAATAATTGCAAGAATAAACTTAGCAGTGTTTATAAAAGTCAATTGACCTTATGTTGATGTATAGGCTAAAAAAATACAGGAGGCATATAATCCCCATCCCTCAGCATGTGTCTGGAGTGCCAGTTGAGAAGTAATAGCAAGACATTACTCAAAGAGATCAGGGATGCATTCTCCATTATTTTATCTCTTCTGTGTTGAAAAAATGGGAAAGAATTTGACTTCCACTCTTACTTTGTCTGTCCAGCCCTATGGATACATCCAGAACCAAATCAGGTGGATGACTGCAGGCAAGAAGTGAAGCAAGGGCTCAGGAGGAGATTGATTTCAATTAATCCCTTCCAATCCAATGGCAAGCTACACACATTGATATACAGGCCCTGGGAAAACCAAATTTCTTTTACAAAAAAAAAGAAAACCAAATTATGCCTATGACAAAAAGTCCATATTATATAATTTGGATCTAGCAAATGGTTTCAGATATTTTTAGTCATCTCTGTTGTGCACAGTTACAGAACAAAAGTGCAGGACAAGACTAGTTTGTCTTTAGCAACACAGCTTTTTTATCTAAGGGACAAAATATTTGTTGTCTTTAAAAAGTCACCTCAGATTTGATACATTCTCCTTGAAAAGGCATGGGTGGGATGCTTACTGCTGACAGTTTTTCCAACTTATGTCTTTTGCATATGTTTTCCAAATTATCTAGTTCTTTTTATGTTAGCACTATGACAATCTTTCCACTATATCCATTTCTTTGACAGGAAGAAAATTTTGATTTGACTTTGAAAGGCAATCACTTTCATTTCTTCCTTTTTCCCCCCCTTATGGTTACTTGTCTTTATTCCAGAATTGCTTCTAACATGAAAACATCTATTGCATGTTGTATAACCTCCAGGTGATGCTTTAGATGATAATTCATAGACATCTAACAGATTTTACATGCAATATGAAACTAATATGCATATGTTTTTGTTCCATTAATATATATCTAATTTTTAGAAAAAATACATTATCTGAAGAAGGTAGTAGCCTTTTTTGCATAGACACACAGAGAACCCCTTCGGAACTTGACCCAAGACACTGATATCTATGTAAGAATTTCAATTTAATACAGCAAACCCTGACTGAGTCATGGTCCTGCTGGCTGAAGAAATAATTCTTCTAAGACTGACAGGTGCCAGAACCCAAATTTTAGCTCACTCTCTTACAGGGAAATTACAGATCCTCTTAACTCTGTGACTGCTCCAAAAGGAACTGAACCCATTTGTTCTTTTCTTCACAAGGTCAAATTTCATATTAAACCAGCAGTACTGTAAATTGACAAGGCAGGTTTTCAAAATGCAGTCAGTGTTTATGGTCCTCTCAAAATATCTGAAATTTCTGGAGGCTAATGCTGCCCAGTTAACAGCTGACATACACATCTTTGAAAGGTCTCTGTGTTCACTGGCCTGTTGCATTTTTTCAAATAAACCAAAAAAAGGGGGAACTGAGCCTCAAACATTTATTTCAAACTACATGTGACAGACCAGGAAAAACAGATACAGATATATTGGCAACCAAAATGCAAATTAAGCTTCTAAAGAAAGGTTTATTTCTGAGATTTCTTTTGAAAAAATGAAAATATACACAGCACTAGTATTCAAATTCAAAATGAAACTTCTAGGTTCAGGATGAAGAAAGGCTTTTATGTTCATATTCTTAGTGTAAAACCATTCTTTTCTTTTTACTTTCCTTTTTTTTTTTTGACTAGAGATAAACAACACATTTGAGGCTAACTTGAAACAATTCTTCTTTTCTCCTCATCTTTCAGATTTGACAGTAAGCTGAAAAACCAATGATTTACACAGCTCTCCTCCATGACCTAGAGTGCTGAGATTCATCACTCCTCGCTCAAGTTTCATTAGCTGTTGTCTAAATGCTCATTATCTTTTGGAGATGCATATTTTATTCTTTGCTTCTTCTTCCTTAAGGGAAGAAATTATTTGCTCATTTATAGCACAGCCAAACAGTTGTATTAACAAGCCTTGCTGCATACCTGGAGCAAATCTTTCAAGAGCTAAGTAAACATGAAGGCAGAAAATAAATTATTCAGCGTGATCAGAAGTCTTAGGATTTCTTCCTTCTCATTTAAAATAATGTCTTCAATTATCAGCACTATGATCAGAAGTTCTGACTGTAGTAAAATCTGCAAATTTTGAACACAGTCATTATTTCTTATCTTACAAAAATAACACAAAATCACATGGCTGCAACTTTCAGTAGAGCTAATTGGTTATGTTTATTATTCTCTCTAGAACAGAAAACTTCATTTTTATTACAAAGACTGTTCTGGGAATTAATTTTCCTCTGACATTAATAACTATTATTTTGAGATTGCTGTTATTATCAGTCTGAGACATTGCAGTTTAAGGGACTAGAAATTCTGTGCACTTTGCCTTGAAATCTCCCCTGAAATCCAACTGTGGGATGAAAGAGAAAGAAGCAGAGTTTGAAGCCTGTAGGTGTTGAGGAGGAAGCTGGAGGGAGGGTTATAACCAAAGTTTTGTTCTGCTTTGTGCCTTTCCTCACCAGAATTCCTGCCCCTGCACAGCAGAGCTCAAAGTGTGCCCATTTTGCCAATGAATTCCTTGAGAGGGAAGGACAGAATTTTAGAGAGACAGCAGCTTGGACATATTCAGTGCCTTAATTTTAAAGGACATTAAAGAGGAAAGATCAAAGTGCCTAAATGGTGTTCACAGGGACATGGCAGTAGGGGTAGGGAGAAACTGCACATCAAAAACCATTTCCCTCACAAGCATCAGACAAATTGAGCAGGTTATGCAGAGCATCAGTTCCACTTCTCCCCATGTACCATAAGCCACAGGTTGCTTATTAGCACAGGGTAACACACTGAGCGTTGTAGTGGCACCGCCTAATCAAAAACTGCTGAGGGAAGAGAGAAAAGAGCTTAAGGACACTGTCAGTGCCTGATGCACTCCCACAGCAGAGGGCCAGAGCCCATCTGAAAGTGTGGCACTGACACCTTTCAAAACAAAACAGCCACACTGCATTTCAAAATAAAACATCTCCTTCTCCCCTCCAGTCCATTTCCTAGAGAAAGAAATCAATCTCACCAGCGGGTTACCCAAGGAGCCTGGAAATTGGCAAATTTCAAGCGATGTGTTTCATTTTGGCATTATCACAATTGTAACCATGACATTTGCTGAATATTCCCATGGTCTGGTACCAAAAAAGTGCAAAGAACTATCAGCAGATATAGTAAAATCAGGGCAACCCCAGTGATGGGGAGAAATGGCATCTGACTCCATGGATATCAGAAGGCTAATTAATTACTTTATATACTATATTATTTTGCATTATATTACACTATATTACACTGAATCTGCCAAGAACTCAACTGCCCAGAATCTCATGACTGTGAGCCAACAGTCCCAACACACACACACACCTGGATTCAATTGGTCAATGAATCAAAACAATCACACCAGAATCCAATTACCAATTCCCTTCAGGTAAACAATCTTCCACAATGCATTCCACTTGTGAACAACAAGAGGAGCAGCAAATTAGATAAGAATTGTTTTTTCTTTCTCTCAGGTTCAGAGAATGAGAATTCCAGAAATATTCTTGGGAAGTTGTGCCTTGCTTTTCTCTGTGAAGAGAAATGTGGCTACAAGCAGGTATTAAATGTGCCTCTATGGTGTGTGCCATGGGAATATACCATCCTTGTAATTCGCTATGGATTAAAATTTTACATCTTTATTTGTGATGTTGTGTGGCTCCTTGATGACCTGTGAATGCAGCCAAAGTTTAGAGATGCTCCTTTGGATAGTACTTCATGTATTGCAAGATTTTCACACTACAGCTGATTCCAGAGAGATGTTAAAGCTTTGTGGGAGTGTAAACATCATAATGAAACCAAGCACTGTGACAAAACAAAAAGAAAAAAAAAAAAGAAGAAAAATAGTCTGAATGGGTGAACTAAGCCTGAAGAATTTTACCTGATTAAAATAAACTTCCTTCTGCTCTTTGGGATGTTAATTCTTCATATTACATGTGTCCAATGTGATCCTTTTTTGTTTTACTAAACAAAGTTTCCTTATGCCATGTACAAAACATATGATATTATATATATTTTATTTTAACCCATTCTTTTAGCTCTCACTGAAGCTGACTCAGTGATTTTGCCAGATGTGCTGTAAGACTACAGCCTGATTTCCCCATAGCCCTGATATATCTTTCATGAACTTACATTATTAACTAGATTGTGAAATGTCCTCCAGACAGACCTCTGGTGCTGTGAACAAGTCAAGTCTATGATGATTCTCCTCCTAAGTTAGGTCAGGTCTGAGAAATCCTCTAACAGGGCTTCTTCCCGTGCCATTGTCACCCATCCAGGTACCACAGGGAGTTTTACTGATCACACAGACAGTGAGAAATTTCTCTCTAAAAAAGGTGCAAGACAAGCCAGCACAGGAACCACCTCTCACAGATGAAATATCAGTCAGGGAAAGACCTGAGAAAACCCAGTAATACTGTTGCCAAGTCCTGGGCTGGTTCCCAGACTTTTCAATGCCATGCAGAATATTCATAGCAGAATTAAAAGCAGTTGCTTCTTACCTCTTTAACAGTGGGATATTTTGGATGCCTTAGGACTCCTCAAAAATCAAAATCCTTTTAATGAGAGAAAAAGACTAACACTTGTGCACAATTTGCTGGTTCTCTGATTGACCATCATCAAGAAGAGCTCTGTGGTTTGGTGAAAAGGTCATTGAGATTGCTCACAAGGATGAAGGTACTTTCACTTGCTCCTCTTCCCTTGCCTGTTTGGATGTTTTCCATATACTGTGAGACACAGAGGAGGGAAAGGAAGAACAGCAAGGGGGAATCACAATTTCCAGCTCTTTTCTTCTGATACTGTTATTGAAATTCTGTTGCAATTATGTACCGGGAATAGAGGATGCTCACATTTTAGTTTAAAATGTTTATTTACTTGCTTTATATTTCAAGCTCCCAAACACTGGGATTTTTGTGGAGCAAAGATAAAGCTCAGCACTGGCTTTGGTACACAGAGGACCCTGTCAGGTACCACACAGGATGCTTGCCAGCCCAAGGACTATTCTGCTGCCCAGCAAAAAGCATCACCAAGAGAGCGGGGGAAAGATACAGTGAGATACAAGAGTAGATGGCCCCTGCTCCTAAAAACTCCTGAATTTTTGGCCTTGCTGTTTGGACTTAGGAAGGCAGAATATTCTCCAAGCTCTGCTGTTTCTAGGTCCCATCCCACTGCAGTCCCCTGCAGCTTAATCACAGAATCACAGAATTTTCAAGACTGGAAGAGACCTATAAGATCATCTAGTCCAGCCGATGTTCTAACTGTTCAACTAGATCATGGCAGCAAGTGCCACATCCAGTCTTTTTTTGAATTCTTCAAGGGATGATGCCTCCACCACCTCACTGGGTAAATGATTCCAGTTTCTGACCACTCTTTCTGTGAAGTATTTCCTTCTTACTTCTAACTTACATCTACCTTGACGCAACTTGAGACTGTGTCCTCTTGTTCTATCCGTTGTTGCTCGGAGAAAGAGGCCGACCCCCAGCTCACTACAGCCACCCTTCAGGAAGTTGTAGAGAGTGATGAGGTCACCCCTTAGTCTCCTTTTCTCCAGGCTGAACAATCCCAGCTCCCTCAGTCGCTCTTCATATGGCTTGTGTTCCAAGCCCTTTATTAGTTTCGTTGCTCTCCTCTGGACACGCTCAAGTAACTCAACCTCCCTCCTAAAGTGAGGGGCCCAGAACTGGATGCAATACTCCAAGTGAGGCCTCACCAGTGCCGAGTACAGGGGAAGAATGACCTCCCTGCTCCTGCTGGCCACTCCATTTCTGATACTGGCCAGGATGGCATTGGCCCTCTTGGCTACCTGGGCACACTGCTGGCTCATATTCAATCGACTGTCAACCAGCACCCCCAGGTCCCTTTCCACCTGGGCACTATCCAGCCACTCCATCCCCAGCTTGTATCGGTACAGGGGATTATTATGGCCGAAGTGCAATACTCGGCACTTGGACTTATTGAAGCTCATCCCGTTTGATTCTGTCCATATGTCCAGCCTTTCCAAGTCTCTCTGAAGAACCCTACACCCCTCTAGTTGATCTACACTCATTCCCAATTTGGTATCGTCAGCGAAACTACTAATAAAAGACTCTAAGCCCTCATCCATATCGTCAATAAAAATATTGAACAAAGCTGGTCCCAACACAGATCGCTGAGGGACACCACTGGTGACTGGTTGCCAGCTAGATGTGACACCATTCACCAGCACTCTCTGGGCCCGGCCATCCAGCCAGTTCTGAACCCAGCAAAGGGTATTCCTATCCAGACCACGGCCAGCTAGCTCGTGTAGGAGTATGCTATGGGATACAGTGTCGAAGGCCTTGCTGAAGTCCAGAAAAACAACATCTACAGCCTTCCCTGCATCCACTAGCCGGGTTACCTGGTCATAAAAAGTGATCAGGTTAGTTAGACATGACCTACCCCTCCTAAATCCGTGCTGGCTGGGTCTGATACCCTGGCCATCCTGCAAATTTTGCATGATGGCAAGTAATATGAACTGTTCCATTATTTTGCCAGGTATAGATGTTAGACTGACTGGTCTATAATTGCCAGGATCATCCTTTGCGCCCTTTTTGTGAATGGGTATCACATTGGCCAGCTTCCAGTCATCCGGAACCTCACCAGTAATCCATGACTGTTGGTAAATGATAGAGAGTGGCTTTGCAATCTCATTTGCCAGCTCTCTCATCACCCTGGGGTGGATCCCGTCTGGTCCCATAGATTTGTGAATGTCCAAGCATTTCAATAGTTCTATAACTGCCTCTTCTTGGATAATGTGGGGACCATTCTGTTCCCTAAAACCATCTACCAGTCCAGACGGACGGGAGTCTTGAGGGCAAGTCATCTTCTCTTTAAAAACCGAGGTAAAATAGGCATTGAACACTTCTGCCTTCTCCTCGTCTGTAAATACTAAATTCCCACCTGTGTCCATTAAGGAACAAAGGCTGGTCCTACCTTTTTTCCTACTATTAATATATTTATAAAAACATTTTTTGTTATCCTTAACAGCGGTCGCTATCCTAACCTGGCAGACAAATTTCCTTTACCTACAGAGAGATCCTTACTTGCAGAGCCAGTTGATGGGTGGGAAAGTGTCACAGGCATATTTTCTGAAAAATCCTTTCATTAGGATCTTTTCTCCTGAGAAGCTTCAGCTTCTCCATGTTTTGCTGCTTTGGAATATGATTTGGAGAACTGTTTACCCAGCATGTGAATTGTTTTTACTTGTTGACCAATGACAGCCAGCTGTGTCGAGGCTGTGAGCAGTCACAAGATTTTATTATCATTCCATTCCTTTCTTTGCCAGCTTTCTGATGAAGTACTTTCTCTTTCTTTATTGTGGTTTTAGTATATAATTTTCTTTTAATATATCATAAAATAACAAATCAGCCTTCTGAAACATGGAGTCAAGATTCTCATCTCTTCCCTCATCCTGGGACCCTTGCAAACACCACCACAGGAAAGTAAAATCATCTCCCAACGAAATCATGGGCCAGTATGGGTGTTACCAACAGAGGGGCTGATATTGCTGCATGGAAAACCAACTCATCTGCACAGCCTGTTCCTGAGAAGCACAGATCCAAGCCAAGGTGCTCATTTTCCCTTTCTGTGATGCTTTGTGGCTCCTGAAGTTCATTCCCCAGGGGGCAACCAGGGGCACCTTGGAGGATGTGGGATTGTGATTGCCTTGGACCTCTTGTGAGCGCAAGGTACCACATAGCTGCAAAATCCTCCAGCTTAGCACAGATTCACTCAGTCCCTGCTGAAAGACTTGACAGAGTGAGACAGGCACATGGCACTCAGAGCAGCATTGATTACAGCTTTACTGCACCCTTCTGTCCAGAGGCATCAGTCACTTCCACGAGACAACGTCACCCGAAGAGCTGTGCCCTGAGTGGTGACACCCTGAGCTCTGTCACTGCAGCCACGACATGTTCATGGCCACTTACCCCTCATCAGTGCCTCTGCAGCCACGGGAGGCATTGTGCCTGTAATCCCCATTAAATAATAAGGCCTGACAGGCCAGGCACTGACAGCTAGTTATGGACACCCTGAGCAAGTCACAGGTCACAGGGCTGAAATCCAAATGGCATAAAGCACTCAGAAATCACACTGAGTCACTGCCTCAAGCAGCCCATGGTGAGATGGGGATGGAGACTGCAGATACAAATAGGGAAACCAGTCCAACACAGACATTTCCTGCCCATTACAGCATGGGTTTCACTCCAGCCATGGCTGGCAGCTTGGCTGAGAGCTGTGCTTGTGTTGTCACAGTGAGTGTCATTCAGGTTGACACTCACCTCTGCCATGGTATTTCTCTTCCTCTTTCAGGGGCTACAGGACTTATGCTCACTTTTACCTATTGAAAAAATTCAATCTCTCAACTAAATATTACCCTGGTTATGTGGAACCACTGGTTAACCTAGAACTCATAGGAAAGGAGGGGCGATTTTATGTTGCACACATGAAAGGTAATGTTCTGCAATATAACTCTGAATATTTAGCATGATAAATTTAAAAGAAGACTATCAGCCCCTTCTGAAAAATTGAAAACTATTTTTAAAGTGAATTCAAGCTATCTACTCCAGAAATAGAGACACCTGAAATCCCTCCAGACCCCATGATTAAGTCCCTGGGTATATCAAGTGCATGTTTTGTTTGCCAGTAATGTTGGTGGGGATTAGGAAAGCTATTAAGAAGAGGGTTGGAAAAATCCCTTTTTAACATAATGAAAACAAACATTTATATAATCAGCTCAAAGGAGAATAAGAAACTGTCTTCAAGCTTTACCAAGGTAGCAAGCTAACTGGTTTTTTGTATGATGGCATAGAAGCACTGCAAAATTATCTCACTATAATGAAATACTCTATAATTTGCATTATGGCTTAAGGCTTGACTGCCAACATAAGTTATGGAAAAGCAGAAATATAACATTTTCAGATGCCAGACAGGGGTTTCTTAGTGAAGTTTTTATGGGATGAAAGATGCCCTTCCCAACGCCAGGCAGGGTCTGACCCTGAGCTTTCTGCTGTCCACAAACCACTTGGGAAGATCTCAACCTTTGGAAAGCCCTGGAATTTGAAGAGTCTGAAGACACCCAGTATAATTTTGTGTCTTACAGCCTCTCTCAACACCCCTATGACAGGACTGCTTGTGTTTGCAGCTCCTGCAGTCAGGCTACATCAGCCTTGGCAGCCTGGAGAGCCCCTGGGTGTCAGTGTGAGCCCCTGAGCTGCAGTCTCAGCCCAGCCAGGCTGAAGGACAGGAGTGATCAGTGCAAGCATCTTAGAACGAGGATGGGTAGGTTTTGCAGAGATATTCTGAGAAAGTTCTTCCCTTTACTGAAGGACTCAGGGTTAGTGTAAACCCACCACTTTCCTAGGTTCCTTTTTTTCCCCCTAAACTTAAATTCTACCTAGTTCTTTGAGCACTACACCAGTGATGTATTTGGAAAATATTGTCTGCCAACACTATCACTACAAGCTCATGCTGATGAAGTGGCTTAACAGGGCAAACAGCTGGTGTGATCCTTTTCACCACTTCCCCACCCTCCTAGAAGAATCCTCCATCTCCCAGCATCAGTTAGAGCTGTGAATTCACCTTAGGTCCCACAAGCATGTTTTCACGCACCTGAGTATTCCCCTAGGATGGGGCACAAATATGCACCCTTTACACACACAGCTTTCCATTCTGGATCAAACCGTGGCTACATTCAGCTTGTTCTTGGACAAAAGTCACTGACACCTGGAGTGCTTCCATTTAGGTATATAAATATATTATCCTGTACCCTTAGTCCTGGCCCTTTTATAAATTTTCATTTGAAATAAAGCGTGAAAATTAGTGGTAAAGCAAAGCCCAGAAATATGGTTAAAATGGAGTTTCAAAATGTATCTTGACATGTGTGCAGTGATCATCACTTTCCCATATAATGAAATGATATTTCATCTTTTTCCTATCTTCTGGGAAGATTTTGTGCAATTCACAACAGAAGCACTTGGAAGTGGGTAGATTTTCCCTTTTCAGATTGAACACCTTGCTTCAGTTGTCATAATATGCTTCTTTCCCACTTTGTTACTATTTTTTTCATCATCTCTTGAGTTTGAAAAACAAAATGACTTGCTTATAGAGGCAGACAGCATTTTTGGGGAAAAAATACATTTTTTCCTGTTTGTTTAGCCGAGTTTGTAACTTTTTAACAGAATAAGTTAAAGTGAAACAAGATTTCACATCTAGAAAGAGCAACCTTCTACAAGAACAGAACAAAAATAGAAATTGTCAATTAGTTGTAGGAAAAAAATATTATTTCATGGCTTTCTGCTTAGAAAATTTCAGGAAGTTAAAAAATCAGTTACAAGGCTACAACGTGACCCTCACAAGCTTTTCAAGAAACACGGAATATAAAGTCATAAGAAAGAAATTCCAAGTATAATGCAAAGACTGAGAAATTCACAACTTATCTCAGTATTTTCCATGGCTGCTGAGTTTTTTTTTTTTTGTGATAATTGCCTGTGCTAGTGCCAGAGATCACTGCCATCTGTGGGAGATGGTTTCTCCACAGCTCAGTGTTCTCTTGTTTTTTCCCTGGTGGCACTTCCAGAGCGTGTGGTGTTCCTCCTGGATCTAGCTGGGTCCTTTCCTCTTTGGCTCAGGTCCTCAGGATCTAGGGAATGTTTGCCACCCTCCTTTTAGCCCATTTTATTTTGATGAGGAATTTATTCTCTAGACCTTTCTGCCTGGTGTGTCCCTGCTCACTCTATGGTGCTGCATGGGTTGCAAGAAAGAAAATAAAAATCACAGAGAAATGGGACCTAGGTGCAGAGGCCAAAAGGGTGAGTTCCAAAGGAAGCTGGCAGCCAGAATTTTCTGGCTGAATTGTTGCTTTTTTTGTGTGTTTTTGTGTTTTGTTTCGAAGCAAAACACATTTGAGGGTGTGGACTATTGAAAGCCTCAGGTGCATGGTTTGTTTGTTTGCTATATACAGTAAAACATGTGTTTACTGAATTTCAGCCATTTCACTCAATAATCCACACACTTTATTTGTTGTCTAAACATTTGTCTTAACTTCTCTATGACAGGAACATAATACTTGAAGGGTAACAGTGCTAACCCATCTGCAAGCACCAGGAAAAAACAAATCGTTTCAAAAATTAGGACGTGAAGTCAAAGGATGGCAGCAATATGATTCTGTATCTCTCATTAATATTAAATTACAAGTTCTCAAACACTGTAGACAGTGTCCTGATATAAATAAAGAGAGAACAGCAGCTATAAGAGAGACAACTTTGAGGGGATTGAATGGATTACAGTCCTGTGGTAGATCTCTAAACTACATCTATTCCAGAATGGGATGGATTTGAAAGCTTGATAAAACAAGATCACATTCTCCAGATTCACAGACAGAAAAAAATGCACTGTATGAAACAGCCAGATATCACAGAGATAAATTTAGACAGGCTGGTAAGACACTGCCTAACTTTGATGGCAGTGTTCATCACCAAATTGTCCTTTCTGTAACTCAGTGCAGCTCTTCAGTAAATGCAGCTATTGCTCTTTTCCTCTGATATACACTGACCACGCAAGAAATTGAGCAATCCAGCACAGCCTGTCCATGTTGGGTTAACAAGAAGAATCTCAGCGAGAATTCTGGGTCCCATTGTGCTCTGTAAATTACATGGTTTGTTACCAAGCTTTTTCAAAACAGATTGCAAAAGAAAGGAATCACTCTGCCCAGAACTTGCTAAGCATCCAACTGAAAATGCAGTGTTATATGTTAAGAATGGAAATTAGGTGCACTTAAATAAATTAAACACATTGAAAAGAAAAATCAGAAGGAATAACATGCTAATAAGTCTCTGGCAATACAGTTGTACTTGACAAGGAATATTGATTACTGGGCTGTTTCACATTTGTAATGCACTAATGCACTGAGCACACATAGAAAAGTGACAGCTCTGTAGTAATTACATAGGAATTGTCAGTACATTCATTTGTGTTTGGGTTATTTCACTGCACTGGCATTTCTATAAATTATAACATGTCACCTTAGATGTACACCAAAGTTAAATCATTTATCTTCCAACTAATCATAGAAACAAGAGCAAAAAGGTCCTTTAACAAGAGTTTGGATAAAGGCCTTAATAGAAATTGCAATGCTGTAAGACTTCTGGCTGATTTTATTTTCTTCCTTTTTTTTTTTTTTTTTTTTAATAATCGAAGCTAGATTTAATTGTTCCCCAGTCATCTAGGGTGAATAGAAAACAACTGCAACTTTCTCCAAGTGTAAATATTTATGAGATCTAAACACTCAAATCTAGCCTGAAATAAACTCAATTATTTTCCAGAGGCTATTAAATAGTCAACTGATACTTGCAACTTGTACTCATGAAGTTATCTCTGCTGTCTGAGGCTGAACCTGCTGACCAAGAGAAAGACACACCAGATCCATCAAGTACCTGATTTAAGACCTCTTGATTAATCCTCATCACCAGTCACAGTCTGGAGCACACATTTTATCCAAAGAATGTTATGAGCTACTAAATGACACAGCTGAATGAAGCACTTGCCTGTCAGAAGAGTGTTAATACAGTATTTGAAATTTATGAGTATCCTTATAGCTAAACCAATCTACTCAGATAATAATTATCAGGTCAATGCCTTTTTTACAGAAGTAATTGACATCTCTGTAAAAGCTAGAATTTGGGGGTTTTTACTTGTTTGTCTCACTGTCTGGAGTGGAGGAAACAAAAAAACAAAACAAAACAAAACAAAACAAAAAACAAACAAACAAAAAAAAAAAAAAAAAAAAGAAAAAAAAAAAAAAAAAGAAAAGCCATCATTTACACAAGCCAACAACATTCCCTTCCAGTAAAGAAGGCCAACCCTGTCCCTGCATTCGAAGGGGAACTGGAGAAGATGACCATCAGATATCCCCTCTAAACCTAAACCTCTAAACTTTGTGATTTTGTGCTTCAGTGAAAGAAAAGGCAGAGAGAGAAAAAAAGAAAGAATAAAAATCACTTACCTGATTCCAGCAGCCTGAAACATAAATCCTTGCTTCCCACTAAAATAAAAATACGAAATATATTAGGGTGAATTTTTTAACTTTGGTTTTCCTTCTCTATTTGCTTCACAGTGCATTTTTGTAATTTTGAAGTTTTGAAGTTTTATCACAGTTATAAACCTCTTAATTTTGATCAATAATGGGGTTTTCCCCATTTTGATCAATGGCATGGGGCCTTTTCCCCCCCAAACTAAATTGCTTTGTTAATGATCTTGAGGTTGTCCATGCTGTCTTGCCATTCTTTGTAAACTGTTACTTTAATAAAAGTAAAACTATAAAGCCCATGCCAATGATCTGGGCTTGAATTAAACATCTCTGATACTGAACCTTTTCCATCTGAGCAGTAGAACAGACTGGAGTGGAAAACATGTTTATGAAAACTATGATTCCTTAGCTCAAAAAGAATCTTCTCAGTGATGCATAAATTGAAAAATCTGAAGATATAACCTATCCTGCATTTTGTGATTCTATTCAGTATTTTTTTAATAAATAAAGATAGGGAAGAGGTTCCTACCAAACTGTCCTTGTCAAATTTAAAAGCAGGACTCGAGACACTGCTTTCAAACATTAAACCTTACAGACATGTTAGATGTTCACTTTATATAGCAAGTATCTTAAACTGTTGCAAACTTGCATGAGGAAGCTGGAGCAGGGCTGCAGAATCAGTGCTGCAGAAAATCTATATGTCACAGTTTACTCATAATTGGAAAGTAAAAGGACAGTTTTCTCTTCACAGGCTGGGGTTGCTGACAGTAACTGAGAAATACATTTGAGTGAAGCTGGCACACATGCTAAAAAGCATCAGTTCATATAAAAACCCCTAGTTTTTAGGGGGTTTTTTTCTGAATATGAGGTAGGATTTAAATTCAGCAATAGATAAACCTCCTTCAAAAGAATCTGGATTTTCAGTATACTGCGAGGCCAAGGAGTTTACATGATTATGCAAACTCTCAAATTCTGCCATTTGCAAAATGAGGTTTGAAGGTAAATGGCACTATCAGTGCACATCTGCCATGACAAACAACGTATATTTTATATATTGAACTGATGACATACCCGGGTTTCTTGATTAGAGAATATTTGGGGTTAGGTTTCTACTGTTTCTCTATTCTGGATAGGCCTAGAAGCACTGACTGAGCCCTGTTCACCATGATCAGTCTGGGCTCTTGTTTTGGGCTCTCTGACAAAAAAAGCAAGCAAAAATGAGGTATTAAAAGACAGGAAAATTCTGTGTACATTTGAGAATGAAGATCAGCAGCTACAGCTTTGGACAGTGGTTCAGACAAGTGTGTAGCTCATTCATTTCCAGCTGGTTCTGTATCTGATCCAGCTCACAGTAACTCAAGTGAGAAAATTTAAGACACAAATTGCTTGAGAGTTGTGTATAGCTTCACCTCTCCTCCTTACTTCTAACTTCAGTATTCTACTGGGAGCACCACAGTGAGATTATGGGCCAAAAAGTTGATATATTTATTTCTAAATGCCAATAACAAATCATACAGCATGACCCAGTGCAACGAAGGGAGGCAATTACTTTTGAAAGGGTGAAAAAAGTCTCTGATTTGTACTTTGCCAGCTATGAAATACTTTTAATAACTTCTTTCCCTGCTGGCCACCACTCCTTGTGTGTGACTCTGGGTTATCCCTGGAGTATGTTTATGTAACAGTCAATTGGCTCTAAAGGTCTGGTTTTTTTTTTTTCCTATTGGGTGAATTTGACAAGTTTGAGAATGGTTTAACTCCCCATTAACTGTTGTTAATTTACAAGAGAGCTCCTGCAGAAAACAAACAAACAAGCTCATAATTTGATGCAACATCAGTCTGGAACACCAAACAAAGTCATTAGGAACAGCACAACCACTGGGATTAGCAAACACAGGTGACTGGGGAGGAGGGGCAGTCAAGCAAACACCAGAGCTGTGTCATTCTCTGGGAGAGCCAGCATGATTCCCTGCAGTTGTTAATCTTCCTGTGGGGTTCTGTGGTGTTGTGAGGTCCCCAGGATGAGATGAGAGATGAGAATTTGACTCCATGTTCTCAGAAGGCTGATATATTATGATATGATATGATATGATATGATATGATATGATATGATATGATATGATATGACATGATATGGTATGATATGATATGATATGATATTATAATGCTATACTAAAACTATACTAAACTATAGAGAAAGGATATATCAGAGGGCTAAAAAAGAATGAAAATGAAAGTTTATGACTGACTCCTCAGAGTCCAACACAGCTGGCTGTGATTGGTCGTTAATTAAAAACAATTCACATTTGGATAAACAATCTCCAGACCACATTCCAAAGCAGCATAACATGGAGAAGCTGAGGCTTCTCATCTTGGCAGGAGAAGAAATCCTGGTAAAGGGATTTTTCAGAAAATATAATGGTGATAGGGCCCAGAAACAAGCTGTGAAAAAACTCACAAAGGCAAATTTAAATCTCAAGTTCACATTTGAGAATTTTGATGTGCAGTAAATAAAAAGACATTGCTCATACTTTTTCTGACCTTGTCCATAAGGACAGAATTTGAGAGAAAAATGGATTTCATGTGAGGGAACTGCACACAGCAAAGACAGACAAGCTCTGTTGAGTGTCCCATTCAAGAGCCTGAAATTTGCAGCCACTCTGCATTACATGTTAAATCCTGCTGCAAACACAGACTGTGAAGATTGGTGGACAAGAAATTTGTATTAGATCCATTTTCACTCCTGGCATCCATCTCCAGCCTTTGGTGAGGCCAGCAAATTCCACTAGTCATAGAAAGTCCTTTTTCCCCTCTGTTTTTTAGTTAAAATGAAAATAACTAGAATGGAGAATTCCAAAAGACCATTATACAAGCACAGTTTGTAATTGATGTTCACTTATTCTGTGGAAAACAGAACTATTTCTTCTATGTCATCATACTTTTAAATGCTACATTTAAGGCCCTAATGACTGATTAACACTTCATAGTATGAACTCCATTGCACAAACAAGGATGTCTTTATTTCAATAAACTTCTACTGTAAGCAAAGTGTGATTATAGCATATGTATAATTATTTGTAACCATTTAATTCCCGGTGTCTTTGAAAAAAAATTAATCAAGCTTAATTCCTGAAGATGTGCAAGAAGCAAAAAGATGAAGATGCTGCACAGTACTTAGGTGGATCAGGACTGGCTGGCATCTGTCAGGTGCCAGGGAGCATTTTATGCTCCAGGGAAACCCCGCCACAAAAAAACCCCAAAAACAAAACTCAAAAAAGTAAACAATGGATAGGATATATTTTAAAAGAACAGTTATGGAATGGAAGACTGAAAAGGCAGGGAAGGGGCTTCAGTGCAGTCTATAGAGACAATAAAAATTATTCTCACTTGGAGGATTTTATCACACAACCTTGTCAAAGATGTTTAAAATATCACTGTGCCACAGGACTAAGTAAAACCAAGGGGGAAGCAGGAGAACTAAAGCTTTCCTTTATAATCTTTTTTTTTTTACAGTTTATTGGCAGAAACAAACCTGTCAAATTACATCATTTGAAGTAATGTCAAATGTATCTGCCAATCCCAAGCAAAACATTTCTTGTCTTTTTTTCTTTGGGTGGGGGCGGTTGTTAAGTTTGAGATTTTCTGGTTAAATGTCCTTTTATCTTTTTTACCTGTGCTTTGAAAGAATCATTAGTTTGAAATGAAAATTCAATAGATTTCCTTCTCAGCTTTTAACAGAAGGAAAGAGTAGCCTTCCTTCAAATATTTCTTTCTTTCTGCCCAGAGCTACTCAATACATTTGTTATGCTATTTGAATCAGTAATAGTTCCTGTTGACCCATTTGTATGGGGTAAGCAATTTGTACATCACAGCCTCACCAGCTGCATGGTACCCAGCAGACCCACAGGACAGGTTTTCAGCTCAGAAAAACAAAAGGCAGAGTTGTGCCTGTGTTTTCTTTGAAGTTTTCCTGCAGCAGGATGAAGCAGTGACTCCTTGATCATCCTCTCTATGCTGATAAACCTCTCTGGGGAGCTGGGCTGAGGTGATGCCAAAGGCAGCTCTCTCTGCCACATCAGCTCCCCAGGGTCATAATATGACAGGAAAGAGTTGAAGGACACTTAAAGCTGTCCTAACAATACCTACAATAGAGGAGGGTGTGTAAAAGTGGTTTAAATTCATCTTTGTTCTCTGTCATTAGTGCTGTGTTAGGCACAAACTCCAGAGTGCAGCCATCAACATCTGGCAGCCAAACCCTCTCACAGAGAGCTGCCTCTCTCCAGGGACCACGAGTTGCATGTGCAGTACCTGGGATGCAGGCCTTTGCTTTTGACATGATATTTTTTTTCCACAGCAACGAGCTGGGAAATAACTATAGGTGATATAAACTACATGGGCAGGAATGTTACGACAAACAATTCCAGCCTGCAAATCAAAACACAAAAGGGAATGAAAAATAAATTTCATTCCATCTGTATAGGCATGCTCTGAATCATCAGGTACAGGGCAGAATTCAAAGTTTCTAGCAGGCTTCAGCTGCATATTTCCCAGTTATTACTCTATTAAAGCTTGTCTTATCACCTGAGGATGTACTTTTATGTTGAAGCTATAAATAAAGCCATCATGAAATTCTCAGAGCAACCAGATTATTGCAGTAATGATAACCAGGATGCCATTTATTATCAAGTATATTGGCAAAGTCTCACACTTCAGTGATAAGGACACTTCAAGAAAGTACTTATTGCCTATTTATTTATGACATTAACAACTTAAGAGTCCCTAAAGATTAGAAAAAAAATCAATTATTTGATTATTTAAGGACAGAAGTTGCATGAAAAGATCCTCTTAACTGCCTTCTACATAACACAATTCTATTACATCAGCCAATCACTCATGGAAGTGTGACAGCTTGCACTTGAAGACAAATTCCACTGCTGGGGACATTGGTGCAGTTTGACAGTGCTGCACTGCCCCAAATAGAGCTGGAGGTGCCACAGCCAGGGACAGCACCCTGCTCTGCCAGCCATGAGTCCTGATACCGAGCTCTGTGCACTCCTGGATGCAGGAACTTTCTTCTTGCAGAAGGAAAAAAAAGGTCCAAAGAGCAACCAAACTTCCCCTTCAAGAACAATTTACATTTATCCTTTCCTTAAATTTATCCTTTTTGGGAGCAACATTGATTTAAAGTGGCATATTTTCTTGTCTGGGATCCTTAAGTGTTTCATGTGATGAAAAATATTCAAGGCAAACTTTCCCAGAAGTTCATTGTGGCATTATAAACTCCCTGTGTAATTAGATGCTGTGCAAGCAGTCACAGTCCCTGCCACAAACAAGAGTGCTTTGATAGAAAATTAACAATAGTACAGGAGAGAGAGGTGAACAAAAGCCATTGCATTAACCCCTGTTTATTTATTTTGGGTATTTTACTTAAACAATTCTGTATACCTACATCAAAAAAACAAGAAATGGAAAAAAGAAAAATGAACCAGGAACACCATTTAGCATTCCAGCCATTGACATGGGTGATTTGTGAGATATAGCAGATTTGAAGAGGGATGTGGAGGATAATGGTGTATCGTTGTGACATTTCCCAGCTCAATAACCCTCACTAAAAAAAATAAGCCTCAAAAGCTGCCTGTGAAGAAGGGCAGCACTGTTATTCCAACTTCATTAAGGGAAAATGAGTCACAGTGGGTTCAAGTTAAATACAGAGACAGAAGTCACACTAAACCTGTGTGCCTCAGCTTCAGAGTGAAGCCCACCTAGGTCCTGCTTCTTTCTTTTAATAGCATGACCATGCTGGCTCTCTGAAGAGCCATGAATGCATTACAGAAATTGCCTTTCTTCTGTCACTGCATGGGCTGCCACAACAGGCTGAATGCACCAGGGATGATTCCAGGGAGCTGATTTCATAACCACACCATTCAGGGCTCAGGGAGAGCAGAGATGCATGAATATGTGCTGGAAGACATTTCCCCCACCACGTGGTCTCTGCTTCTGCCTCACAACACTGAATTCCCTCACAAAGATTAAATATGTGCATAAACACAGGTGAGTGAGGCTTTTAACTTTTCTGTTCTTCACCAGCTGTTCTTCCATTCCACTGAATTTTCTCTTACTGCATTTTTAGATTGACTATGAAAATGTGGGACATATCAAAAAAACCTCACAGATGCACACAGGAGTACAGAAGGATGAAAAAATAGGAAACAATTGAGGGACTGGCAGAGTTCACGGAAAGCACTCTCTCTGCTTCATAAGTTTGATTTGAATTATTATCACCTCAAAACCCTCAGTCAATGCCAGAATACAAAATTTGGACTACAGTTGATTAAAAAAAAAAAAAAACCTGTAGCTAGAAAGCAATTCTCCATTTATTTCTTTGATTTTTGTGCTCAGCAAATTTACAAAAGGGATGTTCAGAAACAAAATGTTTCTTCTTTGAGCTAATTAAAGGGTAGGGCCATGGTGGTAATAATGAGAACTGGACTTCTGAGACTCTAGGAGAAACATTTTACACTGGCAGAGAATGTTGAACAGCTTTGAGACTGAAAATTGTGACAGAAATTATTGTCAGTTTAGAGAAAAGAAGAAATGGATCTGATGAATATTCTCAAGTCACTCTCACTGGTTCTAAGGCAAGACTGTGAAAGATCTCTAATCCCATTTTTTTACTTTATTTTTTCTTTAGATAAAAGGTCTCTTTGGCTCTTGGACAGTGAATATGAGGCTTATTAATTTTGTTTTGAATCATTAGGGCTAGCCATTCCTTTTCTGCATCAAAAAGGAGAATAAAGAGAAAGAAAGTAGTAGGGAGCTTTGCTTGCAATGTAACTACAAAGAGCAGATCCTCAGCTCATCCACTTGCCTGGGAGATGAAACTAACGAGAATTTGCCCTTAGGGAAAAGTTCCTGCTCCAAGATGCTGAGATTCACATTTTCACCCCCAGAGCTGACCAGTACCAGCTGTCCTGAGTCAGCCAGCCTGCAAACACTCGACCTTGCCTGAGCACTGAGCTGTCCCTCCTGCCATCCCTGCCCCTGCCCCAGCAGGCAGTGTGAGTGCTGCCATTCTCTCTCTTCCTCTGGATCAAATTTTTCTGCAGAGTTTTGTAAATTCCTTGTGTCCAGCACTGCACTGAGTGTGTAGGAGCCCTGAAATAGGGGAAGGTAGTACAGGATTATTCTTGCACCAGGGTGAAAATGCCTCACCATGGGAAGTATTGTGTGTAAGAAAGCACAAGAACACACTGAGACATTTTTCAACTAAATAAGAACAAAAGTAGAAGGGGAATTCAAAGCATGAGTGCAATTTCTTGGGACAGCTTAATACTTATCCCCATGCTGCATAAGGCAGATGCACCTTGTGCACTGCTGCAACATCCCAGAGCAGATATTTCCACAGCCACCTTAATTCTCGGCACTTTGCATAAACTAGGCACTTCAGAAAAAGTTGGAAGGATCAAAATGATGAGGTGGATATTAAATGCTTATAATTATGTATTTTTTAAAGGGGGGGTGGGGAGGTGAGAAAGGAATAATTAGAATATGACAAATTATTCATCAGTATCTCCCCACGCTAATGAGACAGTTCACAAGGCAGTTAATTATACCAGAATGATTAGTTCATCCATACTTCTGCTGACACATCTGTAACATGAAAATCAGGTTGTTCTGAAAAGTCTGATGCTGTTACTAGACTTCACCAAATAGTGTCTCAAAAACATTTCAATGTTTCATCTAAAGGATTTGCACAGCTTAAGTTAATTGGAGATAAGTTTATTCATCCAGACTTCTTTAATTTTCCACATTAGGCTTCTAAGGGATATTTCATATTTTTTATTATTTTTAATAAATGATGCAACACTGAAAATTAGTCACTTTCCTTAATCAGAGGAGAAAGTAGGTCACTGCTCTGCATCCCATAAAGCACAAGAGGAACCTCATTAAGGATCTGGTATTTGACATCATTCAGAGGCAGTGTTGTACATCACAAGAGTTGGATTTGATATTAAGTATTCCAAATGATGCTGCAACAGCTGATCTAGGGAATAAGAACTCATGCCCTGAGTCAAACTAATAATTCTGATTTTTCTTCAGCATCATCCATCACAAATATTTTTCCCCTGAGGCTGGCTCTCAGATCCCTCGGGAGCACATGGTCACTGCACTTTGCCTTTCCCCTGTGCAGGGTCCTTGCTGCAATAACCCAGTTGGGAAGGACACCTTGGGTGTCCATTCCATTCCCTCTGGAGGTCCAAGGTGAACAACTCTCAACCTTTCTCCACTGGCACTCACTGCTGCTGCCTTGGGTCTCTGTCACCATCATATTTTCTGAAAAATCCTCTTTGCCCAGGATTCTTCTCCTGGGAAGCTAGGAAGCCTGAGAGAAAAATGAAAACAATAATTCTCTGGTTTGCTTCTCCTGTGTTTTGCTGCTTTGGAATGTGGTTTGGATATTGTTTATCTAACAGGTGATTGTTTCATTGGTTTCATGTGAATTGTTTTTGACTTAATGAGCAATCATGGTCAGGCTGTGTCGGGACTCTGGAAGGAGTCATGAGTTCTCATTATTATCTTTTTAGCCTTCTGTCTGCATCCTTTCTGTATTATTTAGTATAGTTTAGTATAGCATTCTTTTATATAATATAGATCAAAAAATAATAAATTAGCCTTCTAAGAACATGGAGTCAGATTCATTCATTCCTCCCAACATTGGGGGTCTCTGAAAATACCACAGGACTCCTTTTTTTCTTCCCTGAAGCTGAGACCAAGGGCACTCTCTTTGGAGTGAACCTGACATCAGAGCAATAGCTGAAAATCACCCTCCACAGCTCCAAACCCCTGCTAGCAAGCAAATCAACACTCTACAGACTGTCCTGAGCTTGAATTTTTTCCATTATAGGATCTTGTACTTCCTGCCATTTGCCATAGAAGCTCACATGATAAAAGATCCAGCTCTACTCTTCCTTGGCCAAACAAAAACACAACAAAAAATGAGCCTTTTCCCTATCCAATGGCACAGGATGGAAAATCACAGATACAGAAAGGTCTTGTGGCTGTTGAAGTGAGTGGCTGCAGAGCAGCTTTGTGGCTGGAGGGAGGCAGGAGAGGCAATTACACTGAAATCAACAGATATTTTGACAAATTGCTTGCCAGATTTTTTTACAAAACTCTTCAGAGTGTTGTGATTTGCCTGGGTCCATCCTTCCTGGACTGCAGGTGAAGTGAACAAATCAGGGTGATTTCTGTAGGCTGCAGTTAATGGCTGCAGTTAATAGCTTGTGATGTTGGTAGCTGGGACAGGAACTGCAATTAGTTTTATTAAAGGGAAAAAAGGCTTAAGGTAACAGAAGTTGGGAACACCAATACTAATTAATTCCACAGAATTAAATGGTGGTGTCATTACAGAACCTGTGGTTTGAAATAAAAAGGATGAGGCTTTAGAGGGCTTTTTCTCAGTCACTTTGATCCCTCTTTCTTGTTTTTTTTGTTTTGTTGTTTTTTTTTTTTTTTTTGTGGTTTTTTTTTGTCTTTGTTTTGTTTTTTGGGTTTTTTGTTTGTTTGTGGTTTTTTTCTGGTTTTTTTTGGGTTGTTTTTTTTTTTTTTTTTGGCTGGGAGCAATGTATCATGTAGAGAGAAATAAAAAGAACATACTATAAAGCACATCAGGCAGGGGTTTTGTGTTGCACCTGTGCTGTACCCCAGGAGATAAAGTCAGAACCAAGCTGAAGTCCTGTGTGCCCTGTGAAGGCTGGACAGTCCTGGGATCTTTGCTAAAAGCAAAGGCCCTCAGCGCTGGGTGCCTCATGGGATGGAGCACAAGCTGCACTACAAGTAGGCATGAATGCACCCCTCTTGTGGGACAGCACGGACTCTTCTGGTCAGGAAAAGGCTTCTGACTTGTATGATCCTGCAACCCTCCATTGCTTTTTCTCTTCCTCATAATTTCCACAGAATGCACACCACAGAAGCTTTCTGTATTCTGACAGGCAACCTCAGAGGTCTGGGGGAGAGCTACACCATCCCTATGATGGCTGGAGCAGGCCCTGGCTCTGTGGAGGGGTGCAGCTATGGAAGGCTATCAGAATTCTTTCAAGCAAGCCTTTTTGTCATAGAAATTATTGCAAAGAGCAGTCCATGTAAAACTGAAGCCCTTTGCCTTCACAGAGTGACAGAGAACATCTTTAATTTCATCACTTGAGTGAAGAGCTGCTGCCCAAAGGCAGAACTGGCAGAACTTGGCTACAAATACTGCAAGAGTATTCACAGTCAGCTGCATTTGACATGTCAGGATGGGGCAGAATCTGGTGCATCACTGCTTGAGGATGTGAATTGCTGATGCCCCACCAGAGGGTTATAAGGTGTGAAAAGCTGACAAAGTCCCAGCAGAGAGCCCAGGAGGCTTCTCCAGTTGCCACAGTAGCCCAGGACACCCTGACATTGAGGAGAGCTGGGTTTCAAGGGCAGAGCACACAGTCTCCCCCACAGGCACTAGGATTACATTCTGAAGGTAGATTGGAGTATTTCAAAGTGAATTTCAGCTGAGCTGCCTTGGAGCAGATAGGATCTAAAACAGACCAGAAGCCAGGAAGAAGCTGCAGGGAGATAAGTCCAGAAAGAGAAATATCTTTATTTCTTTATTGTAAACCTGAGTGGCAGTTTTGCCTGCTTGATTTGGAAATATCAGCTAGTCTAGGTGATAGAACTAAGGAGCAGAATCAAGTATCTGAGCTTTAGCAGTGTAATAGGGAAAACTTAATCTCCAAACTACCCTTGCTTTCTCATAAGTGAGCTATATTGTATTTTCAGTTTACAATGATCAGGGATTATCCTCCAAAATAAATAATAAAAGAGCAGCCCATATCTATGGCAAAAGTTAGAGTCTGAAGGGATAAATGGGAAACAATGACCTTGACTCTTCTTCTCAGAGGTTCAGACAAAAAAAAAAAAAGAACACAAACAGAAAACCAGTGAAGTCAATAAAGTTCTCTTAGGAAAGATAAAGTAAGAAAGAAGAGAATCAGAGCTGAGATGCTTCCTATTTCTTTTTCAGATATCACACTAGTTTTTCCTCTCTCCTTGTCCTTCCCTAGTTAGAATCCCTATTTTGCATGCAGAGCCAGGTCCATGATAAAATTCCTCCATCACATCCACTGACTACAGCCAGCCTGAGCCAGGGAAATGGATGGAAGGATTCAGCAGGACCACAGTGTGCTTAAATCCCTGCAAAAGGGAGAAAAAGGAGAGCTGATAGAACAAAATAATGATCACATCCTTCCTGTTAGATAACAACAGTTACCATTGGGGATGGAACACTCCCTTCTAGAATATAAATGCCATGGTAGTGCTATATCTTCAAGGCTGGTTTTTTGTAATCATTATGAAAATAATAAAACCACTGTTTTCTTATTTTTCTTCACCTCCCTCTCCACATTTGCTTCATCTACTGGGAAAAATCAAATCAGATCACCTCATTCTGTGCCTGAAAACATCAGGTTTACTGCAACTTAGAAAGGTACTACCCTTCAAATGAGTGCTGACATTCTGACATGTTCATAGTCCCAGCCACACTGGTTTAAACCCCATCTCAGCTTTCAGTCAGGATGTAAATCTGCAGGAAATATAAGTTTTCCCTCCCTTTCATTGTCTTCCAAGCAATTCCTTAATTGATTAACTATTTTTTGTTGCCCAGCTATTCTCTGAGTTCCAAAGCACACACAGAGAAATCAACCATTTAAACCAACAGGCTTAACAAAATGATCCATTTCATCCTCTTGTAGAAGCTAATGAACCATTTTGAATTTATTGTGATGGAAAGACAGTGTCTTGCTTGCAATTAGGCTAATGAATATTTAGTCTCATGAGAAGATACTTTAAAATAATTATTTTCATGCGTTACTATTTTTTAAAATTAAAATATATATCTATGCACAATTTAGCTTTGATTACCTGGCATCTGAAAACACATTCTCAGATGTTTCCAACTATTGTCTTACAAGAGGGAAAGATGGAATTCCTGCTTAGGAGACAACTGAATTTTCATTTTGGAGCTTAAAATGAGACCTCAGATTTAAGTACTTGTAACCATGTATAGCATTTATGAAATCACAATAATTTATCAATAACTGAATATACAGAAGCACTCTAGCTCAGCCCTGTGGGATTTCTACATCTATCCACACCTCCAGGACTATTTCGCTTCAGTCAGATTTCTCTCACCCACAGGCACTAACCTTGATCCTTCTATTTGATTTTTGAATCTTGGCATATGCAATGGATCCTTAGAGTTTTCTTAATGATGCTTCCTGAGGTGACAGTATTAAATGCCCTTCACTGTTCTGAGATTTTTCAGGACTTCCCTGACATCCAGATGTCCTTTTAATAAAGCTTTCTGCAACATCTCAGAACTCATAATCCTGTAGCCTTTAAATAACATCCCATCTAGCAGTACTTTGGTTTTAGGGGTGAAGAACAGGATATGCCTATCACCCTGTCCTATCTCTTAATTGATTTTTTTTACAGGTTTTGTTGGTGCAGCTTGGCTGATCACAGCCTACATTTCAAAGGCATCTGGACAGGGTTTTTTTTTAATGAAATACTTGTATACTTCTCTTTATCCACTCCTCTTTTGGGCAAGCTCTTCTGCAGATGAAGAGCTATCTGAAGAGAGTTCAGCATCCTTGGCCATCACAAAGGTTTGATATTTTCCCAGAAGGCATTTGAAATGTGAAACGGCATTCATGTTGCAAAACAAGGAAGGATCCTTGCTGCCATGACCTGCTTTGCTGCTTTCAATATGTTAGGTGCCTTTTTGAGGATGATTCTGCCTCACAGGAAATGGAAATTGATTCCATTTTATGCATAAATTTCATTGGTTTGTTTCCTTGCACAAACAAAGGAATATAATATTTTTCTCTCCAGTGAACCCAGAGCTTACTGGCTTTGCTGGATCTTCTTTCCCACGCCAAAAACAATTATTTTCTGAACTGTTCTTTTGCCTCAACTTTACAAGAACAGAAACTATCCTACATCCTGACCTGTGGCTGCATTGGGATCTTTGAGTCCCTTTCCTTCAATAGTTCCAGTGTTTTAGTTTTAAGAACATACTTGTTTGCCACGAAAACCAATTTTAACTCTAAAAAATGTTGGTTTTCATGTCCACTTCATTACCTATTGTTCTAACAAAAAGATTCTGGAAGTTACATGGCTTTTATTCATTCAAAGAGTGAGTTTCTGTGCTCCCTTCCATGGTAATTAACTATCTATCAAAACTACAAATCTGGCACCTTTATCTCTGCTGAGCTACACAGTGAGACATAAGAGAATGGCATAAAGTGAGTTCATTATCCTACATCCAATAAAAAATTGTTTTGGCCTAGTGACTATTTATGGTTAAGCAAAAGCTCCTTTTTATGAAGAATTAACTCTTAGAAGGCTAAAAAAGTTACCCTATATATGTTATCTCCCCTCAAAATCTAGACTTTTAGCAGGTCTGTTAAACTGTCAAATATGCAAACCTTGTGGGAGATGTGATTTCAGCTTGTTTTCATGAGCTCACAGCACTCTCCTGTTTTATCTCCATGAAGAGCAGAGTACTCCAATGCCAATACCACAATTACAAATTTAACAACCTCTGCTCAAGTTAACAGAAGGCTGATCAAGAACAATTTATCATCAAAAATAAAGGTTGGTTTTTTGTCTTTGCTTTTGTTGGTTTTTTTTTTTCTTGACTGTTACTACTTAAGGTCTGAGACTGAAACCCTGGCTTAACCTTTCCCATTTCTCTTCCACATTACAAGAACATTTCAGCTCTGGTGGGAGTTTCAGCAGCTTCATTCAACACCTTGTTCCCCATCACCCACTCAGAGCCAAATCATCCCTTATCCATTGTCTGAGGGATAATTCATCAGCACCAGCTTCTGCTGTAGACCAGCTGGTTTGAAAATCCAGCTCCCTTGAGCAGTGTAATTCTCCACATGGAGAATGAGTCAATATTTTGCTACACATCTTTTTGGTCATTTCAGGGGAAATGTTCTTATTTAACAATTATACAATGCATTTGGTCTGCAAAATCATTTACAAAAACCGGCTGGAGATGTGTATACATTATCCCTGTTGTAGATAAAAAACCCCACAGAGATGGGATGTGCCCTATCTGGGCTCACATTTATCCCTGTACAAGCTGACAGAAAGGAGAAACTATTTTGTCCCCAGCATAAACTATCACAAGATGCTCAAGTTAGTTTTTACTCTCAGGGCAGTGAAATTATCCCACATCCTCAGTGATATATGTATTTGTTTTTGCTAGGCTACATAACCCCTGGATGCTCATCCCTAACTTTGTACTGCTCAATTGTGGTATTTGCTGTGTCCCCAGGATGAAGGAGGAATTGAGAATCTGACTAGAAGGCAAATTTATTATTTTATGACATTATATTAAAGAATGCTAGACTTAAACTATACTAAAGAATAGAGAGAGTATGCAGACAGAAGGTTTAACAAGAATGATAATGAAAAACTCGTGACTGCTTCCAGAGCCCTTACACAGCTGGACCTTTATTGGTCATTAAGTTAAAACAATTCATATGAAACCAATCAAACAATGACCAGTTGGGTAAACAATCTCCAGACCACATTCCAAAGCAGCAAACACAGGAGACGCAATTAGATAATTATTCTTTTCATTTATCCCTGAGGCTTCTCAGCGTCCCAGGAGAAGAAATCCTGGCAGAGAAATTTTTCAAGAAAATATGACAATGACACTCAGTTATGCCAGGTTCAGGTCTGTATGAAGTAGACTGGGGATGGGCCATAAACCATTTTTTTTTCCTAATTTATTTCACTACCTTGCCAAAGAAAAATATTTGCACTCTGAGAAAGATTTGGACAGTGCTGGGAGAATGTGTAAGGTGCCAATTTCTCTGGAAGAAACATTTGTCATAGAATCATTAGTGTTGGAAAAGGCACCTAAGATTATTGAGCCCAACCAGAACATTAGGCTCAATCACAAAGAACATAACCAACACACAAGAAGAAAACCACTACTGAGGTTTACTAAAAAATGAAAAAAAACTGATTGTGACAACAGACCCCAAGTAAGTTCAGCAATATTCACCAATATACAATGGCATGCTCCCAGAAAGGGAACAGTTGTGCACATGAACAAATGTGTAATGCAGCACACTAATAGCATATTGGGATGACAAAATGCTGACATTTGTGTGAGATTTGAGCATGTGTTGGCCTGTGGAAAACAAATGGGAATTACAATGGGAACACAATAGGAATTAAGCGAAAATTTTGATTTTTTAAGAGGAGGGTTGTAGCCATGATATTTTCTGAAAAATCCTTTCCTTAGGATTTTTCCTCCTGAGAAGCTGAGAGACCTCAGGAACAAAATGTAAACGATGGTTATCTGCTGCTGTGGAATGCAACAGGTGCATCTGTGATTGGTCTCATGTGGTTGTTTCTAATTAATGGCCAATCACAGTCCAGCTGTCCGGACTGTCTCGGTCAGTCACAAGCCTTTGTTATCATTCTTTTTCTATTCTTAGCCCGCCTTCTAATGAAATCCTTTCTTCTATTCTTTTAGTATAGTTTTAATATAATATGTATTACAAAATAATAAATCAAGCCTTCTGAAACATGGAGTCAACATTCTCATCTCTTCCCTCATCCTCGGACCCCTGCCAACACTGTCGCAGAGGGTTGGTGTTTTCACCACCATTTCATGTTTTCAAGTGAAGTTGAGATCACTTCAAGGGTAAAGAGGAAAAGAACTTGTTCGTTCCCCATAGCCCATACTGAAGTGCCAGGATTACCACCAGGGATGTTATTCCATCCATTACACATGCTCTGCACTTCCAGGGGATGGAGCACTGCTGAATCAGTTGTGCAGGATATCTGACAAAGCCAGTAACTGAGCCATTAATTGTCAAGATCTCTATGCAATTTTCTCTTTAGAGAAAACATTATACTCAGCCCCAAGCAGTGGGTCTCCTCCCTATAATTTACCATAAATCAGATGTGGACTTTTTTTTTTTTCTCCACCAAAATCACACACATTCAGGCTGCCTCCCTTTTCTTGACCAAGAAGATGTCTCTAAATGTGTATCTGCTGCAAGATTATCTTACTCTGTCCAAGGCAACACTTTTTACAGGGAAGGCAAGGAACTTTCTGGTCCTCTCCCTTAAGAAAACTGGCAGGCCATTTGTCTTCATGCCAAAAAAGATTAGCACCCCAACAGGTTTGCCCTTGTCAATACCTCTCAGCACATATTTTTCTAAATAGATAAAATTAAGTTGAAAACTAAAAGTAAATTCATTTTAATGTTTTTTTTTCTCTGCAGAGCTGTTAAGAAAATTAATCTAATTTTACAAATGGCTCTCATTTATTAATTAATTCATTATGTATAAAATAATGTTGAAATGGCACTAGTCAAGATCTTGCTCTCAAGTCTAAACAACAGCAGAGACAAAAGGGTGTTTTTCCCCTATAATCCATCAGCATCATTACAGGAGCCCCAGTCTCTGCAGAAAAACAGGATAACTACTCAAGCAATTTTTTTCCTATTTAGAAATTATGCTAAATCAACACATTCATTTTGGTCTCTTCACTCAGCTTATTTCTCAGTATTAACTACCATTGCAGTACACATCAGAAGGTGTGCAATATCTAGGATTATATTCTATTTGGAAGTTCTAGTCCCTGTTTTCCTAACTCTGTTTGTCAAAACTTTCTTTTTCTATTTTGAGTAGTAAACCCCAAAATTCTTCTTCAGCTGGATACTAATGTAAAAATGCCATTTAGAAGTTCACCTTGCTTTTCAAACCAGGCTATAGCAATGGCTCAGCATTCATTACTTATATCATTCCAATGTCTTCTCTCTCACCTAAAATCACAGATTTGCCAAGATATTCCTGCTTAAAAGGAAAAATAGAAGTCTAATACACTCAGGTAGCATGCAGTCAATTCTGAGAATTTCCAGATGCCTCCAACTCCACAAGTGCACCTATAACAGCACTGAAGATAATATCCAGTGTTACAAGCCAAAGACCAGAAAGAACCATGGCATTATTTTTTGACTTACTGAAGGAATTGCAAGTATCTATGTAGCACAGAAGTTTTCCAAATTAAATCTTGCACTAATCCTCATCTACAGGTTTGTTTTTTTGTAAATGCCTACTGAAATCAGCAGGTGATCGCACAGGATTTTGTTTATTTGGGGGCCAAATGAAGGGTCTCTGGGTTCTCTCTGGGGAGCATTTCAGGCATTATGTGGCTGTACAGACAGAGCTCCCACAAAATGGCAAGGAAAAAATTCTTAATTTCAGCTCTGAAGTCACCAGAAAAAATTGTGAAGAATGAGATGAGAGCTACTGAATATTGCTTCCATACTTTGTGTGGGAATGTGTCTCTCTCTTCCTGCAAAAGCAACAACAAGAGGAGTTGCAACTCTCCCAGCCCCACCACCCCCACGCTTTTCAGAGAGCAAACAGACACAACAGCACACAAACAAAAAGTGCTGTGTTGGTAAAGGCCATTTGGAAACCCACAGCAGCAGGTGACAGTGTGTTACTGGGGAGATTAATTACTTCTCATGCTTCCAGAAAGTCCATTAAGAAATCTAATCTACAAAACAGGCTCTCCTACACACATTACTTTTCCATTAACATTCTGAGAGCAATTAGCAATTAGGCAAAACAGGTGATAGCATGTGCAACCCCTGTGAAGTAGTGAGACAGAGATTTCCATAATATTTTCACATTGAGGTAGAAGCAGGTAGCAACAAGAGGAGCAGCAGCAAGCACTTCATTTGTATAGTCTGGTCAGGAGAGCTACAGGCAACAGTTTGAAAAAAATTGAACCTCTGTGTCTAAATAATATCTGAGTTTTACTGCATTAGATTTTCCCTCCTTGCCACTCTCCTTTTGCATGATATCAGTCTGTATTTTTCCTTTTCTGCTACCAATTCTCCTGTCCTTAACTACTTCTTTTAATCTTTTTGGTGTGTTTAGTGGTACTGCATTGATCAGCATATTTTTACTGTGCTCATGTCTATTGTACAGCCATTTGCCACCATTTGTGTTGGGAAGATATTGTTCCTTTCTCCTTCTGGGACTTTAATCCTGAATTTTTCCTCATTGGCCTACCCAAACTTATCTGAATCACACTCTGTGGGTGGTTTTTCCATCCTGTGAAACATCAGGGGAACACAGTGAGACCTTTTATCAGCAGAGAAAGGTAAAATAGTGCAGGATTGTATTTCTGGCTGAGAATTTTCCTTCAGAGAACACTCTCTTGCTTCATCCCACTCTATTTTTGGCTCCATCCACCTCCTGTGCAGCATTTATTAAGTTGTCTGATCTGACCCTTTTATCCAAGGTCTATAGCTTTGGCTGGCATCTGACTTGATATGGATAACAATTCCCTGGCACCTCTCTAGCATAATTATACATCATGAAATGCATTAAAGATTTTCATTTGGGGCAGCTCAGTCTGCACAACTGTTAATGATTTGGCATCTCTTTGAAGCTTGTCGACAGGGCCACCAATTAGGGTGATGGTGGGGTTTGTGATTTGTATGTAACAACTGTCCAGCAAAAATTAGAAAGTCACCAGCAAGTTTGTTTATAGCAATGAAATCTAAGTGGGTTTTAGTCAATAGATCCATATCAAGGACTTGATTTAAAGACATTTAAATGAAAGCTTTGCATCCCACTTTCAATATCCATCAAGTATATCTTCTGTGTTAAGAATTTTTTTCCTTCACCCTTAATTTTCCTTCCCTTACGTGTTTCACTTTTAATTTTGTGTTCACCTGACCCAAAAACATTGTTATATTTCTTTAATCTGTCTTTTGCACCATTTTCATTTCATTCTATCCTCTAGCACCCCTTTTCACACACTGGTGATTTAGTTGAATGTGATGGTGTTCGCAGGGGTCTTAGGATGAGGGAAGAGATGAGGATCTGACTCCATGTTTCAGAAGGCTTGATTTATTATTTTATGATATGTATTATATTAAAACTATACTAAAAGAATAGAAGAAAGGATTTCATCAGGAGGCTAGCTAAGAATAGAATCGCAAGGAATGATAACAAAGGCTTGTGGTTCAGACTCTCTGTCCAAGCCAGCTGACTGTGATTGGCCATTAATTAGAAATAACCAACATGGGCCAATCGAAGATCCACCTGTTGCATTCCACAGCAGCAGATAATAATTGTTTACATTTTGTTCCTGAGGCCTCTTATCTTCTCAGGAGGAAAAAATCCTAAGGAAATGATTTTTCATAAAATGTGTCTGTGACAGTTGAAAATAAGGCAAATGGAATTAAGAGGCACAACTTAGGTAAACTGAGGATTTTCAGGTCTAGACTATACAATCCTTTATTTCAGATGGTTCAGAAATAATACAGTTTATCCTACTGCAGTATTTCGTATGAATGAGATGGCCATCACTTCCTAGATAATTGCATTTCTGAAAGGACAGCAAGCCCATGGAACAGGTTACAGGAAAGAATATTAAAGCAAGGTGAGATTACTCATAGTACAATAGAATTACAGATATGGAAAACACCTACACAACTCCCCAAGCCCCTCTACCTTGCCAAGCTTATGTTGTGTTCCATCAAAACTGTCTCGAATTCTTTGTTGAGTCTAATTTGAGGGGTGCTGGTAGACATTCACCTCCCAGTTCTCAGGAATTGCTCTTTACCTCTGGGAGACCTCCTCTGCTTGTTGCTTTTGATGAACTAAGCATGGAGTCAGACAGCTGCACTTCCTTGAGCAGAAAAACTCTCACTGGCTGCCAAAATCAAAGTGATGGGCTCCTGAAAGAGGAGATGGTGAGTGTGAGAGGAGACCCCAGAGAATGGCAATGATTGAGTGCCCCAGCAGAGACACCTCTGCATTCCAGTCTGCAAACAGCAGACTCTGGAGGCAGCAGAAAGAGCCAGAAGAGCTGCTGGAGGCCCTGAACAAGATGTGCTTCTATGAACAGTGACACACCAGCAGAAATAAATGTGCCTGCAATAAATGCCTGCATTCTCAGGACTCAATTAGCACTAGCCATACTTAGTAAGGCAGGAATGCTTTTGAGAATAAGAGAGATGCTGAAACATTAGAATCTCAGGAAAGAACCTGAAAGTTTTGCCTCTGGGTAAACTGAAAGAACTAGCTGGAAATGGAGAGGTAGTCTAGAAAGCAAAATAAGCAGTACAGATTAAACAGCATGTATCTCCTTGCCTGTAATTTACCTACAGGAGAAAACCAAGGAAGATGCTTGTTAGAATATGGTAAACCTTGTCCTCCATCTAGCTAAGGAGAAAATAACTGATTATTATTACTATAAGCTATATATTATTTTCTTTCTTAAAGCTCCAGAAAGATTTTTCTATATTGAAAAATGCCATGTGCATTTTTAAGTAACACAGGACCATCTGCTAGAGTAATGTTGAAAGAAAGACAAGTAGAAAGAGGGATGAGAGCTGGAAAAAGCTTGCAGTAAAGATGATGTGTCCCATTCTTCAGTCACCCTAGTGAATGCTTTGTGCCCAGTGGATTTTCATTTCTGGCAGTGTGCAAACACACCTTGGCAATACAAACTACACCAGAAACTCCACTTCATCATCTGATCCAAGCATCCCAGAGAATTAGATTTCAGACAGTAAAACTGCTAAAATGTAAATGGTAATGTCCCACCTTGTGGCTTAATTCTGAAATCTCATTGTTTGAGATTAAACTGGAGCTAGCCTTGGTGTCCAACTGTGGAATTACCAGATTGATAAACTGGTTGGGACACAGTTATTCATTTCCATTATTAACATAACCTAGAGACTTTAGTGGTGCTTTACCTGACTTAAAGTCTGTAAGGTTGTCTCCTCTCTTGGATGTAATCAAAATTTAGTTGGACACAGGCCAGAGACACCACTCTGGTTAGTGATAGTCTGGGCAAGGGTCTTGGGCAGATCTCCTGAATTCTATCCAACCTCAGCCATAAGTGATGAAGAACAGCACCTGCTTTCAGCTGGGGATGTGTTTTTGGGCAGGACATCAAAATTAATGATGGGATTTAGAGTATGAATGAGTATTAGATACAGAATTAAGAATGCTTTTGCAAGAGGTAAAAGTTATGCATTTAACTCAGGCAGGAGCAGGGTGGGGAGGGCAACCTCTTGAAGGAAAATTAGGATCTCTTCAATTAAGTTGCTGGTTGAATTTTGCCAGCAGACAAATTTGTTTCAGAAAATAGAGGGGCTGTTTGTTAATTAAGAGAGCAAATGCATTTCTATCATTATTATGTGTTATTACTTATGTAATTGTTATTTTGTTGCTGTTACATTTAATAATAATTTAATTTGTACATAGCACATTTTATATACAATTATACATATATTTATATAGTCACATAAAGTTATACATAGATAGTTATAAATTACATTTATACTTAATAGATTTAATGAAAGTTAGATAATGTTATTATGTAACTGCTATTATTAAGTCTAATTACTATGTGTTGCTGGGACTTTTTGTTTAGGTTTTCTATCAAAACAGTATTCAGGTCAGCTGATCGAGAGGACTATGTAGGAAATTCCCCATCATCTGTTGGGGTTTATAATGAGATTTCTGCAATGTCATACTGCTCTTCTACCTGAAAAATAGTTGGCTTTTGTTTAATGAACTTTGTCCTAGCTACTGTTCTATGCAGAGCATAGAGCAATATCTTTCCATGGAATATCTACACTCAAAAAAATATTTACCTTCTATCTGTAAGGTAAATGTTACTTTATAAATTGGAATATTTTTCACTCCATGGAGTTGTTTGCCCTTTCCCAGAAATATTTATGCAGCACAATGAGAGTATTTACCCTGCAATTTAACCAGCAAATATTTGTAGGCCACCATCTTTTATGTCCACCACCTGCTCTTGAGGTATCTCATTGCCAAGTTATTTTATTTCTCAGTTTCTTTTCACTGTTTTTTATATTGTTTGCTTCAAGTTTTTCTGTGCCTATTCCTGACTCTCTTCTTCCCACTGATCTCATTTCTGGGAACATGGGACCAAGAAACAGGGTCATGTTTCAATTCTCCTGAGGCAGAGCAACAACAGAGGAGCACAATCACAGAATGGCTTGAGTTGGAAGGGACCTTAAAAATCACCCAACCCTCCAACCCCATGGGTATGGGCATCTTCCACTATCCCAGGTTACTCAGAGCTCCATCCAGCCTGGCTTGGAACACTTCCAGGGATGGGGCAGCCACAGCTTCTCTGGGCAGCCTGTGCCAGGGCCTCACCACCCCAAAGTAAAGAAGTTCTTTCCAACATCTAATCTAAAAACAACTCTCCTCAGGGGGAAGTCATTTCTCCTTGTTCTGTCACTCCAGATCCTTAAAAAAGCCCCTCTCCATCTTTCTTGTAGGCTCCCTTCGGAACTAATGAGGGCTCTCATAATTTCATCCCGAAGCCTTACCCTTTTGGTTTTTGGCCACAAACCCTCAAGCCAGGACTTCTCTTGTAGCACACAACAGGCTTTGGTACAATTTGGTTCCTGATATTTCCCAACCTCCTCTCCACACTAAGGGTTTGTAGCAACTGAAGAGCTGTTAGAAATTATTTTCCTCTTCAGAAAATTTTCCTTTAATTTTCCTTTTTTAAAAAAAATCTCTGACTTTATTACATTTATGTAGAGTAGAATCTTATGGTATAAATTGTGCTTCACTAAGGTTAATTCTTTGTTTCACCTGTATTTTAAAAATAATACCATCTTAATTTCTCTTTAAATATTCTTAAAATTTTTAAGCATTACATCCACTTCCTAAAAAATCAGGTAATACAATGAAAATTACAGGGAAGCACAAACTCACAGAAACTATAACCAATTATTTACAAATTAAGTTAATGAACACATTAAAACTTTGCTAGGCTGGGGCCCAAAATCCCTTTGTAGGGTCTTTTTTTTTTTCCAAAAAATGTTGTTTTAGTCTATCAAAGAAAAAGGTGACTTATAAACTGATGGATTCCTTTCACTTTTCATCAGAACAATCATCTGTTCTTTTTTTTACTTTCTGCTTGCTTGGTGCAAAAGGAAACTCTTCCTCAATGTCCATTGTTGATCTGAGTCACATCTGAATGTTTTCACTGAATAGGCAGTTTTTTCTAAGTCTAGATTATTTCAAATTTACAAAGAGAACTCTTACATCAAATCCCATGCTCTTTACTGTTGTCTGTCACTACATTTGTAATGAAATTGCCAATTCAGGAAATATTCGCCATGTGCATAAGCAATCCATTGACCCCAGAACCATTTGTGTGCCAGACAACAGCAGGAGCGACGCCTTTTCACAATTCTTACGAAGTACACTCAGAATAAGAACCAACCCAAAATGCTTTACACCCCCTACAGCTGCAGCTGAGCATGTTGGACATACTGGTGAATTTATCCTCTGCTCCCTGTCAGGGACATGAATCTGCTCATTGAAGGTTTCAAGTCAGAACCAGCAGAGAATTTGAGGCTTACTCCTGGAGAGAAACTCTCAGCAGTGAATAAGGTGCTGGCAGGGAAAGGGGACATCTGTGTGACAGCCAGTGCTGTCCAGCTGCTGCTTCAGGTGCTGGGGTGAAGGTTTGGGCAGGTAAGGGAGTGAAAAGCAGCATTTCCTGCTGCAATCAGCTGGAGATGTTGAACAGAGGTGATCATGGTTAGGTGCATGTAACTGCAGTAACCTGAAAGCCTTTTCTTCTCTGAGTCACCCATGGTGGGTGGAGGGACAGGCACTGAGCTGAGCAGGTGACAGGGGGTGTGGGGCTACATGGGAGGCACCAATTTCCTGTGCAGTGTTCCCAAAGAAAAAACCACAGCCAAGCCACAGTCACATTTAGCAGCTCTTATGCCCTTACACAGGAAAAGAATTTCCAGAAAAGATTGGATTTCTTTCCTTCTGCTCAAAATATTTTCTTTTTTTTCCTTTTCATTCCTCTTTTTTCCCCTTAAAATTTAACCCAGATCCCACTGAATGTAGCACACACATAGGCAGGAGAGGTCAAGGTTACCCTGCTGCACAATTCAGAGAGGTGTGTGCTCAGCTGACAAGCCCTCAAGAGGAAATTCCAGTTCTCCAAGAGAGAAGGGGGGAGACAAGGCTGTGCTCTTCTGGATGTCTTTAAAGCCCACTCCAACTTCCAGCCCTCCCTGCGAGGGAGCCAAGCAGCCACTTGTGTTCTGTGGCTGGGAGGCTTTCCTAGGAGAGCCACAACAGAGATTTCTCAGAAGCACTTTATGTCTTCTGCTTAAAAAGTCAAATAGAAAAAAAGCTCCTAGAACCAAAAATTGGCTAAAACATGGCTAGAGCAAGATAAAATACAACAGCACATTTGAGGGAAAATGCAACACAGACATCACATCCACTATTTTTTTGTCTCGTGCAAATAATTTTAACTGGTCCTAAACACTAAGATGATCTGCAACAACCTGGGAATCCTCTTCCATCTTACTTTTCTATCCTGACTGTTGACAAACATCTCAGTAGTTCTGGACTGAACAAATACAAATATTTCAAAGTAGCATTATCTAATTAAAATGTTCCTCTTTCAGAAACTCTCTAGATTATTTTTTTCCATTTTCTCCTAAGCATCCTTAGCAAAACTGAATCTCCTGACTGAGCTGTGGTCATTTGCACTGGAAATATAGCATCTTTTCTGACTGGAGCTAAGCTTATTTTAAAAAATATAAATAGCACACTCCAAAAAGGCTGCCAAATTTTTTAGCAAAATACATTTGCATGGATTTCTTCCCAGAGTAGAAATTCCTCTTTTTGCAATTGTGTGCAATTTATGACCACTCAGAAAATATGAGCCATGTTCTCTCCTCTTTTATACAGCATAAGCTTCAGTGAAATCAAATTACACTGATGTAAAACCATTGTAAATGAGATCAGAATCACAATCTGCCTCACCCAAGACAAAACTGTTTTGTGGCCAAATAATTTCATTTTGTGATTAATTTAATATTAGTGATGGGGTCCAAATGTGTTCTGTAAACTGCTTTATGAATAGAATTTGATCCTCTGAGGTCAGTGAAACACAAATGAAAAAAACATTCTATTATCAAAGGTGCCATGTTTTTTGTGAAATATTTCCTTTTATAAAAAAATTCCTATTTTTCCTGACAGCCAAACACTGACTCTTAGAGACTCTTTCCCTGAAGGTGTTTGGTTTGGTTTGTTTGGGGTTTTTGACCATAGAAAGTTTCTTTACTTAGCTGAGTAATTACTGCTGAATATATTCACTGTTGTTGCTGTCTCTCTCCTAGTGAACATCTAAGTTTGTCCTACCAGGAAACCAGCTAAACTAACAGTTTATAAAATTATATCAGCACAAAGAAAGTCCACTTGGATTCAGAAGGACATGATGTGCCCTGTGTTTGCAGAATATTAATTGTGACTGGAATAAATATTGATTACACCCTTTGTAAAATGACCGATAAACATTTCAGTATTCTTTAAACACAAGCTGTTTGTTCCTGATAGATTGCTGTACTTCCCCTGAGGAAAAGTAGGGGAAAAAAGTTGGAGAACACTGCATTAGATGTGGGAAAAATACTCAACAAATGATCTTGTTAAGAGAAAATTGTGCAACCTTTACAAAATTTTAATTAGAATTCTAATTTTATTCATTCCAAGTCTGCTGGTGTGAAAAAAGAGAGCTGTACTGGAGGATGTTTCATCAGCTCCAAGTTGAAGATCAGATACTGTTCTGCAGGAATTACTTTATCAAATAAATTAATATAATGCTCAGATCTGATATTGAACTGAGAAAACAGCTCTTAATAATGTAACTTCTGCTGTACTTCATAAAGCTGAGAGAAATAAATAACATCTTGCCTTTTGTTTTGTCCTGATGCAAATATAAGCATAATATATCTCCAGTCTTTTCTGGAAACCCATTATTCATCCAGCTTCTGAAACTAATCAGATTCTGGACTTTTTAATGCAGAGAGAGCAAGCACAGTCTTACAGTAGAATAAAGATACTATCTATCTTCTCATATTTGACTTATTTTAAATCTTGATTTCTGATGCTATAACTCCTCCTAAGCTGTAAGGCCCCTCAGATCAATGTCAGCAAGGTTCAAACCTTGTTTCCTTTCTCCAGTATGCTTCATAAGGATTATGGCATTAAAAACGGAAGAAAAAAACCTCCTCTATTATATTTTGTTGTCCATCTTTTAACATCCTCCGATTAAATTTGATTTTGAGATGCGTAGTTACCTTCCTTGCTGGGTTCCCTTAAATGATCATAATTTTTCCTTCTAGAGAGCAATGTCCAGCTCTCAGGATGCTCTCCTACTCATTCAAGCAGCTCATTCACTATTTCCAGCTCTAAGCATTTAGATTTTACTTCTGGTTGACAATCTCCCTGCCTGAGCACAATTTGTCAGAGCCATCAATGTACAGCAGCTCTTCAGGCCTCTCCAGCTGTCTGCAGATGTCATTTCCAGGACTTTGGTTACATTCTACCTTCTCATAACATCTCTTGGATAAGATACAATCTGACATATAGCTTGAGATGAAGAGCTAATTGAGTCTATATAATTGATTCTGTAATTATGTTCATAGCTCAAGAATGTTGGATCTAAAGACATATAATTATGTATTCTTGGCCACCTAAGCTGGGGCAAACCTTAGAACCACCACTTGGTCCAGATCATATTGATGGAAATTTGCATAAGGAAGATTTTTCTTTGCAATCTTACTTACTAAAAAAACGGCACCAAAAGGAAATCAATATTTTTATTAGTGGTGTATGGCATTTGCGGGGTTCCCAGATGAAGGAAGGAAAGATGAATCTGACTCCATGTTCTTAGAAGGCTAATTTAATATTTTATGATAACATATTATATTAAAGAATACTATACTAAACTATACTAAAGAATACAGAAAGGATACTTGCAGAAGGCTAAAAAGATAAAAATGAAAAATCATTGCTCTCTCAAGAGTCCTGACACAGCTTGGCCCCAATTGGCCAATGAGTGAAAACAACCCACAGCAGAAACCAATGAAACAATCACCTGTGGGTAAACAATCTCCAAACACATTCCACATAAGCACAACACAGAAGAAGCAAATGAAAAAAGGATTTGTTTTCCTTTTTCTCTGAGGCTTCTTAGCTTCCCAGGAGAAAATCCTGGGCGAAGGGATTTTTCAGAAAATATGACTCGGACAGTGGTGCTACTCCTCAGTGATATTCTGGTTTACTAAGGAAGGACAGGTGAGGAAGAGCAGTCCCCTGGATGTGCTCTCAAGGTTTACAATGTGCTGATTCTGTTAAACTCACTGCAAAGGGACAATCCTTCCTGCAGGAACTGCTTTGGCTGAGGCTGCTCCCTTCACTCGACACAATTTCTTTTTCAGCCAGACAACCCAGCCAATATTACCTTGGTTTCTGTGAGCAAAGATGCTTTCTTATTCTGTCACTCATAACCTAAGATTCTGGGTAGCAGATTTACTCAACTCTAGATAAATAAGACAAGACAAAGCTATTGCTTGCTCTTACTTTCACCAGAACACATCCTGATTATCTGCAGAGACTTCCCGCCTGGATTTTCACATCAAGAACAAGGAGCATTTGTACTCTAAGTGAGAAAATACTCATTGCAAGGTGGCCATCCAATACATCCTCCTACATGAGAGAGCAAACTCCATTCCATTTTGCACCAGGAGATTCTGTTCCCTGCACACAAATAAACAGCAGCATGGTGCTTTCTAGGCACAAACTACCAGCTAGTCTCCCAGTTAAACAAAACCACTTCTGGCAAGGAAAACAGACAGTTTGCTGCCTCTTGTCTCATGACAGCAGAACCAGGAGAACACGAAAGCAAGGGAGATGGAATAAATCAGAGTGAGCTGCCTTTCATGTCTCAGCAGGTCCTTGGAGAAATAAGCCTCCAGAAGAAATATTTGTAAAATGAAAAATCTTGGTTTGTATTTAGCTTCAAGGTTCATTGTGCCTGGCTTTACAGCCATTGTGGGCAGAGAAAAGCAGAAGTCACTTAGATGTCCAGTTGGATGAAAACTGACTCAGAAAAACTCCACATTTTTGCTCATCACCCTCTTGTGACAGAAGCCTCAGCAGATCTCCTTGGGCAGCTCTCTGTTCCAGCTGAGCATGTGCAGCCCTCCCACCTGGCCCTCTCTGGCAGTACCAAATAAATTCATCCAACTGGATGACTGAACAAATTAACCTGTCAAAGAGGTAATATCTTATGAGAAAGGGAGAACATCACAGAGGGGGACCAATAATTGGTACTACTGTATGCAGGAGCTAAAGCACAGTCTGAAACTAATATTATAAACCCAGCATTTTTAATCTCTCACTGACATTTAAATCAGAAAATCCAAAATCTGTGTCCAGTGAAACAGCAAGCTTAAAAATGGCTTTAAGAGGCAGAATAGCCAATTAGCCTTGAATAATGTGAACTGAGCAAAGCACAAAACTCCTGTGTGCTTCCCTAGTGGGGCTGACTGAGGCCACCTGGGGTATTTGCTGTCTCCAATGATACCTAATGACCAGGGTTTGAAAAGAAGCTCAAAATTTCAGGAAGCCACTAATTACTCCTTGCTGAACCAAGAGCACAGCTGATACAGTTTCTGATCAGTTTATGCTTGGACTAGAAGCACCTACATGTTTATCTTGCTCAGTGTAATTTCATTTTCTATCCATGCTGAGTACTTGGTTTTTTAAAAACAAAACCCAATACTGATAATGGTTGCTTATCATCATCTTGACTTTACATAAAAAAGCTATAACCCCATTTTTCTTTAAAAACAACCCCAATACAACAGTGGTCCAGGTGTCCCTGACTACTTACAAGATTTTTTCACACTCATGAATGCATTCTGCAAACACTAACAGAGCTGTGAACAACTGCCCAAAATATTAAACTTACAGCAAGCCTGGTCATTCTCTGTTTGGACTTTTTTTCCCCTATGGACAAGAAATTACTGAAAAAAAATACCTGGTTGTAGAAGGCTTGGGTTAGAAGACAGCAGTGCTCAAAATCTTTCAGCTCTGCATCACTGGCTTAGGTTAAAGGCAGCCCAGAAAGTTTTCCTACTTGGTTCCTGAATTCAATCCATCCCAGGATGGACACTACTAAAAAATAATATTTCTCTCAATTGATGTTAGCTCTCTCATAGGCAGAAAAATGAAAACATTTCAAGAAGATTTGTTTTATGACTTCAGTTAATCTTTTCAAAACAAATTTAAAGACAATAGAAGTGGAAAGGTAATTTGCTGCTGTCTTCAGCTTGCTGATTGCTTAATCCTTGGTTATCACACCTATAAATTGGAAATTTGGGTGCTTTCATGCAAGTGCTTTATCCAAAGTTTCTTGTGGCACTGGGGACTGTGGAAACCTGGCTTTTCTGAGGAAGGCAGTGAGTGAAAAAGGGATTTTCTCATGGGAAATATTTCTATCTGCATTCCTTCCTTTTATGCAGCAAGGCGTAAGGATTTGAAAGATGCAATTGCTCTCTGGAACTGCTTTAAAAGGAAGGGGTGATTACCCCTCTGTAGGTTTTATCACACCATATGCAACTTTATTATACAACAATTTCTAAAGAGGAAAGACAGGAAAAGGGATAACAAGTGATTCTCTCTCTTCAAGAACAATGTTAACAAATGTTCAAGGGTGTTTTATAAGTGTTCAGATGGGATCTGAGGCTGACCATCAGCTGATAACAGTATCAGCTTCCAGAAGCACAGCTTTGAAATTTTATTCTGTACAATTGTTTTTGTGGGATAGGGAGAGTAGGAAAAAAGAAAGGCAGAATAAAATATTAAAAATCTCTAGGAAAAACATCAAAGAGAAAGAAGAATTTGGCACTGAGATTGCTTCAGTCATGGATCTAAACTATGTTGTGGGAGCAGCATGAAAGAGGGTTTGAGGGCTTTTTTAATTTAGATTTTTCACTGAAAAATAAATGTCTTTTCAGAGCTTAGAAACTGTTCCCTCAAAAAATATTTCTTATATCCTAAAATAACCAGGTTGTACTTCTGAAGGCAAAAGAAAGATACAGTGGTTTAAGCAGTTAAAAAGTTTTTCTAATGCTACCAAGGGAATACATCTTCTTTGGAACATAAAATATATAAAAGGAGGATTCATTTTTTTTCTTCTTCCTAATAAATTTCAACTATTCTGTCCACAATTTCTCAAGAACAAAATGTTCTTTCTCCTTAGAATAGCGATGGAAAATTAAAATCAGTTACAAGAAAATGATGAGGCAGGTTTAATGTGATGTCTGGAATTCTGTCTTAAGCCAACAGAGGCCAGAATATTATAATAAATAATCTGCTGTAGACTTGCTGAACTAAATAAAGAATGTACACTTTACAATGTAGAAATGTTGATTTATTTGAATAAATTTTTGCTTTGGAATCATAATTTTCAGTTGTCTAAAACCAGTGCAAGGCTTGACAACACCTAATGAAAATATAAACAATTTGAAACAAATGAAGTAACCAAATTAATTGCCTTTTTTATAGACACCTCAGAACTCTGCAGTAGTCAGGTCTCAAGCGCAAGCCAACTAGTAAACTTTTTTCTTTTTATATCCTTCCTCCTTAAAAAGTAGTAATGAATCTCAGTATTTTCCATATTGGTCACCAACATAAAAGGGAATAAAAGAGCAGAGATAGACCAAGGAAGAGACAAGTTACTTGAAGATGTAAAATGCAACGTGCCTCGCTAAGGTCTGGCTGTGTAGGGGCACTCTTTCATTTCTGAATTCTATTTGAAATTATAAATCAAAAGTACCTTAGCAAGGATCTAGAGATTCTGCAAACATTTCAAAGTGTTTCTTCAAAAGAGGTGTTAGCAAAAAAATTAAACAAAATTTCTTCTATCATTTGAGTCTCAACACAGAGAATAAAACTCATCATTTCCATACACTGAGACAACAGAAGTGCAAATTTATGGGCATTTATGTATAAATATGTGTATGAATGACACATAGAGAACCTTCATGTGATGACAAGCAGAAGAGACATTTGAGATGTCTGTTAATATTCTGTGTGGACTCAGCTGTGCTGCATTCACTAGCAAACACAAAACAGCCACTCCTTTAATTAAGTAGGTGAAAGGAGAGAGAGTTGCAGAAGCTGTGGAAGGTTTTCCAAAGGGAAGAATACCCTCCAGAAAGGGGTAGGAGGAAATGCTGGAACTATTGGATGGAGCAAGATACAGTTACACAAAAATCCTAGAAAAAGAGCATCCAAGCTGTGAAGCAACTATGGCAAAAACAAGCCACAGAATTGGCATCTTTCTGAAAGTGAACATAAGAATATAATTTAACCTCAATGTACCAAATGCAGGAAATTTCTTCCAAATAAAGGTGCTGTGTTTACAGATGAGAAACATCCATGTTTGGGTCAAGTGTGCCTTTCAAATTCTGAGTCACGAAAACCAAAGAACACATTTATTTTTCCTTTCCATACTACTAAGCAATAATAACAAGTTTGGAGGTCTAAAATTTTTTCCTATATTCTCAGATGCCTACATCCAATCTCTTCTCAATATACACTGCTTTCCTCATTCCTCTGCTGTACTTTTTTCCTTCTTTTCAATTCCCTCCTTCTCTCCTTTCATTCCTCAATGCAGTCCATGCTAGCCATCACACCAAAGGCTCCAGGTCCTTTCTCTGTCTCTCTGCTTTTTGCCCATTTTGCTCAGCTCAGTGCAGCTGCTTTGTTTCACGGACTGCAGCACATGTTGTGTTTGTACTTTGCTAAATCCACAGGACTCCTGATCCACTTGAGCTCCCTGATATTTGAGTGTGAATAATAGATAGTGGTGCAGTGGCTGGAAGCGCCAGCTTCAATCCATGTGCACAGAGGCAGAATCAAAAGGAAATGCCTCAAATCTGAATGAGCACAACCTCTGAGAGTTCTTCCCTGCTCCAAGTTGTCACTGTCATATTTTTGGGAAAAATATCTTTTTCCAGGATTTTGCTCCTGGGAAGCTGCGAAGCCTCAGAGAAAAAGGGAAACAATAATTACCTGATTTGCTTCTCCTGTGTTTTGCTGCTTTGGATGTGTTTAGAGATTGTTTATCCAACAGGGATTGTTTCATTGGTTTCATGTGAATTGATTTGATTTAACGACCAATCAGTGCCAAGCTGAGTTGGGACTCTGGAAGGAGTCACAAGATTTTCATTATTATCTTTTAGCCTTCTGTCTGTATCCTTTAGTATAGTTTAGCATAGTATTCTTTAATATAATATAGCAGCATAAAATAATAAATTAGCCTTCAAGAACATGGAGTGAGATCCATCATTCCTTCCTTTGTCTGGGAATCCCATGGATACAAGACCAGGTGGAGGATTTTTGTGGAGCAGAACATGGGAGGCAGCAGCACCTTCCCTTTCCCCACACTGAATTTACAACAGTGGGCAGTATTACCACTGGTCAGTGATCACCTCATGTTTTTGCTTTTCTTTTTTTTTAACTTTCTCTGATAAGTGATTACTTAACCAAAGGCAGTCATTTCTAGAAGACTGAAGAGAGCAGACAACTGGTTAGGAACCAGGAGTCCTGTGCTTTCCTTCCATGTCTCCCTCTCTCCCACTGAACTTTAGCAGCCACTTTTTACTGACTGCATCATGCTTCCAACTGAGATTCATAGGATCTGCTAATTAAGGCTGCCTAAGTCTTAATAGCTAACACATATTTGATGATCACCAAGAATAAGATGTATTATCATCAGCATTACTGAAAATCTCACTTCTATTATTTGCATAAACATTTTTCTTTGCAAACTCTATGCTGTAATTTATGAGGAAGTTAATCATAAATTATGACTTAAATTATTCATACTATTGTTAAAGAAATACACAGTAGAAGCATCCTGGAAATAGGATTAACATACACACATGGAACTTCATGAGGCTCAAGGAACAGAATAACCTACTAGAATTTCATGTATTACAAGTCAGAGAATCCTTTTCCAACATCCCATCCTTTCCCTCCCCCCATAAAAATTCCCCAACAAAACCACAAACCAACCCAAAACCACAGATGACAGAAGAAGGGATGAGGGATTAATAGAGTTTCTCTTGACCCTAGGATTCACTCCACCTAGCAGAGATTAGGTTCAGAATTTTCTTTTCTGAGTTGTACCTGATATCTATTCTATCTATAGAATTCTATTCTTTGAAAGAGATGACTTATAAATGTCAATATTCTAATCAGCATATGAAGCATGTAGAAGAAAAATGTTAAGCACCTTTGCAATTAATTCAAGGTGTAATTCTTCTTTTATTACAGACGCATGTATAATTATCTATGTTTTTATATATATATATATATATTTATCAGACAGGATGAAGCAGCCAAAGTTGGACCAAATGACAAGCAGCTGATTTTCTCCACAGGGGAATATCTCTAATTCCAACAATACTCTGTATATACAAGGCAAGGACATAATAGAAACCAAGAGAAAACTTATCTTTAAACTGCATTGAGGCAAGCTTATCTTTGGCAATAAACTGGTTTAGAGCTGATTTATGTGTTCTGCTGAAACAGATAACCAGCAGATTACAAATATTTAAGATTTTTACACAGCTTTGTTTAGCTGCAGCCCATCTCTTTTGGATTCAGTTTCAGGATGCTTCTAATTCAATAACTGCAGAAGCAGCAACACTGATAATAAGTATGTCTGATAAAAATGTATTTCACAGTCACAGGGGAGGCTTATTCCCAAGACACACTGATTCAGTCAGGATATGAAAAACAAACCATATTGCATGAATTTTTTTTTAATCAAACCTAGGTGACATAAATCAAGTGTGAGATTATGATTGTGGAAACATCACAGTGAAATATGTGAAAAATTACTTTCAGCAGTCTATTTAAAAGGGTAGAACAGGTTTGTGACAAATAATTAAAACCCAAAACAAAAAAAAAAGAAGAAAAAACCCACACAACCTGGAAGAATACAGGTTTGAACACATGAAAGAAAGAAAAATAACTTTGAGCAGATTTTCATATATTTAAGGGGTTTTGTAGGCTAGTCAAATTAAAATGAAACACCCTCATTTTGTTTAGAGGGACTCAGTCAAAAATACTTGAAACAAATTAAATTTGCAAAACAATTTGAACTAATCAAGGTCAGCTTTCCTCAAGTATGTGTAATATAATAAAAACCAATCAAACAGACTAAGAATAAATAGAAACCCTGGTCAGAAAAACAACCATCTTATTAACCTAACCCAAAGAAAGTTGGCAGTCAATAATGGCAGAAAGAAAACATAGCAGAGACTGAGAGGTGGAAATGTCAAAAAGAGCAAAGTGGGAAGGCAAAAATCCAACCTCCCTGTCTCAGATTGAGAAGGGTCTGTGCTGGACAAAGGTCTGCATGACCCTGGTGTGCTGCTAATGGGGATTTGTTTTATTTAGACTGGTCTCAATGTCTCTGCCATAGCCATGACTCCTGCAGACCTGAAAGCGCTGTTCCTGTTCTCTACTGAAGTCTGTTTCTACCAAAAAGGGATCCCAAAAGAAAGCATCTTGGCACTGGTTATGTAATGCCAGAGCCACTCACACACCAGTAGGGAGGGGTGGTCTTTGCAGTTTAAATGATGTAAAGCACCTCCAGGTCATGAGAGTCCAGATTTTCATGGGAGTGAGAGGGGAGATGCTTGTGCTGAGAGAGGATGACATAATAATTTTGATAGGAGTGATTGCATCATTCAAGGCGCTAAGGCAGAGTACTCAGCAGGACTACAGAAGGAGCAGTGTCAACTGCTTGCAGCAACAGCACAGTCAAATCTGTCCTTTTTCTCTGTATGAATATCCACAGGGTGTCCAGGCTAAAGGAGGGACACTTAAAATGCTGGGGTGTATAAAAATATTCACTTAAAGTGGGCACGCATAGGTACCATTTTTGACATTGAGTTGTATGCCATGGGTCTAATTTAATTTTTAAAACTTCATCTACATGGCCTTGGTAGCTGCATTAGACCATCTGCATGAGTGTCAGGACTTGCATGTTCTATTGCATATATTTTCCCTACATACATGCATTTAAATGAATTTTGGAAAAAGACTTCCATATACTTTGTGGTGCCAGTATTGAATAATAATATGCAGCATTCAAACAAAGCATCAAAATTTGATCTGCCTCAAGGGTGTGGCTTTGAAGGTGTCAGAGACATTAAGAACAAAGGAAATAGAAGAAGTGAGATGCCAGATGCACACATCTGTATCAGTTCAAACCCAATCCCCAGCCCCCAAAGCTGTCAAACTTGCAGGAGGAAAGGGAGATTATTTTTTAATCATCTATCTAAGTACAGAAAGCTTGGAAAGGGCTCTGGGGTAAGCTGCTTGTGGTTGAAGTATGTTCTACTCTTCCTTACCATAGCCCAACCTAACTATTTCCTTTCTGCTTCCTCTAAACCTTTTTTCAGAATGGCTGTAGCTCACAAGTTCCTGTGGTTTCAGCTGTTTCCCAGACACAGATTCCAAAGGGACACAACATTTTGCATGAGAGTGTAGCCCTACCTTTACTCCTGACACACCAGAAAATGAGCATCCTGTAGAAAACCCTTTTCTTCACCTAAAATCACAGGAAGGAGAAGAACTAGGGGGAGGCTGTGAGAAAAACAGGGGAGGCTCCAAGTGGAAATTCTGGCTGTTACCAGTGGAACAGGAGCTCCACTTGGGCAGTGCTGTCTTTTAAGCATTGCACTGATGTTGCATAAGGAACATTTTAGGGAATAGTACCAGTAAACTACTGGGAAATGCCCTAAATTACTATTAAATAGTCTAATTTATTTGTATGATTATGTTTCATTATAGTGCTCCTTTGCAAGATTTGTTCATTAGCAGCAAAAATGTCCAATTATTACCCTTTTGCCTTTTCTAGGAATTAACCAGCATTTCTGTGTAGATAAGGAAAATCAAGATTTTTATTTTTATTCAGTTTGTATGGTCTTATTTATCACCTAATTCCATTCCATGACAGCATCTATTGCAATTATACATGACCTGCAGAGGAGATGGAACATTTATGTTCTCTGCCATCCCTCAGGCTGTACATGTTAGGACTGAAGATGTGTTCAAAACAATAGAGTTTCTTAGACAGGGGAACTGGCCCTTTCCCTGTGATGCTTTGTGAGGCCAGATATTGGCACAAGACTTGAATTTTTAATATCTAATTCCTTACTCAAATAATACAATCTAATGAACCTGACTATGTGCGCTTAATAAATGCTATTAATTATTTAATCAATATTCATTTTTATCAAATACTGAAAAGCATTAAATAAACGTTGTCAAGGAACCTAGATATATTTATTACTAATGCTTTTGCTTATTTCAGAGCTCTTAACTTCACTAAATTATTTAATATCTTTCTAAACTTTTTAAAATTTTGTTCCTACAAAATGTTTTCAAAAGGAGCTTTGTTTGCCTGCAGGAGAGAGGGCACAAAAAAAGTAAGACTTTCTCTTTGGCATCACTCTAGATATTCCCACTAGACTGACAGGGGACAACCATTTACCTAATAGTCAGAAGAAATATTTACAATTATATGGATCTCCCTAACCCTCTATCCCTATCCAAAGTCAAATGGAGCCTGTCTCTGCTTAGGGAATATATTTGACAAAGTAGTCCACTATCACTGTGGAAAGGTATATACAGATATGCTTAAGCTATTAAGATTGTGCAAATACATATATTTTTATGTTGTTCTTTATTAAAAAAAATGTATATAAATACACAAGCACAGCAGCAGATTCCATTATTCAATTAAACATCAGGCAGCACAGAGTTAAGTCCCTAACCCTGCAGAAGTCCCACACAGTGGGGCTGTGGGTGTTTCTCTCCCAGCACAGGATGATCTCTCCTGCTGAGTCCTCCTCACCTCAGCTCTCCCTGCCTGGGCAGGGAGCACTCAGAGCACTCATTCAGCACTCAGATCATTATTTCACCCACTGACACCTCTGAAATCCTGACAATCAATGTTCTTTAAAAATTAAAATACAAGTTTCAAGCCAAAATATCCTGGCTGCCTCTTTGTGCTGCGATGCTGAGCACAAGGATCAAGCAGTGGTTTTATGGTAACACACGGAGCAGCCACAAACAAAGGGCAGCCCAGGCCACAGAGCTGGACATCTTGCTTTAGACAATCAAGGAAAGTTACAGGCAGCTCACGTCAGCTACTCACAGTGCTGGATCACAACCTGAACCTCCACTCTCAGAGCTGACAATTTCCTCCAGAAGAACATGAAGAAATGGAAAGTTACACCTTGTTCTTCTAAGCAGGATCCTAATTTCCTGATCTTTTTTTCTCCAGCCACACAAGAAATACAAACTTTGAGTTTATACAAAAAAACCCAGAAGCTTTATAAGTTTCTAAAGTGAGTATTCTCCAGCAGCTGAAGTGTACTGCTATCTCTGAGCTCCATCCAGGCCAGCACTGGGGCATCCTAATGAGGAGATTAGGAAAGATTCTGTATGGAAGTGGATTAGAGCTGCTGGCTCAATTGTATTGCATCAAGCTGTAAGAGGCAGAGCTCAGAAGCCCTTTAAGAGCAGGAGTCCAGCATTGTGAGGATGTGCCACACCTGCTATTAGAGGAGGCACAGGGGAGAAGGCTTGAAGAGATTAGTGAGAGGCAGCAGAGGGAAGGTGGGAAAAGACTCCAAGAGCTGAAGCATGAGGTAAGAACTCCAACACAAATCCTACTGATCTGGAGTTTGTGTGGCAGACAGAACAGCACAGGACACTGGCATGGCAAGCTGCTGTCCTGCTGGGCAGCTGTAGCCAGGAGCTGGGAGCTGAAGCAGGAGAATTCAAAAGCAAGGATGCACTTTGTTAGCATGACAAACATTCTGGAGATCCATACACTTGAGTTCAGTATCTTCAAAGACACTCTGAATATATTATTCTGCAAATGGCACTGACTTAATCCATTTCTCATATTCAGCCCAAACTGCAGTCCTGATTTAGAACACTTCCAAAGGATTCCCATTACCAGGACCAAATGGAAAAAAAGGAGGGGAGACAGGTGCTAAACTACTGAAGTCTTGATAGCACTATGCCCCATGCAGTGGAAAGAAGTAGAATAATAAATCAATAAATGAGTGCTATGAGGTGCATCATTTAATAAGTAAGATAAGTAAGGAAGAAAAAAAAAATTCTATGAAGTGACTGTTCTTGGATACTCCCGAGATAAATCAATTTAAACTTTGTACACTGCTCAGGGTATAGCTACAGAATTAATGTTCTGTGTAGCAACCAATCTAATCTCTTTTAGTAATGCACTGTGAAAAACCTATTATCTCACCTATAATTCTTACTGGCCTGCTTCTATTTATTTCTTTAATACCAGTGTCAGCAGGCAAGTGTAGTCTGCCATTTAGCAACAGGGGAACATTTTCACCCACTTCAGAAAATGCAATTTCACATGTGGGCCCTCATATGGGAGTTGATGTGGGGTTATTTTTATGGATGAACAGCAAACTAAAACACTACAGTAAACAGACAACTGGAGGGAAAAAACAAACCAGTCATTTCAGAAAATGCAAGCTTTTAAATGATGGACACTACTAGGGGACAGCAAAATCATGTACCTCACTCCTCCTTCTGTAAATATCCATTAGAGTTCACACTTATTTTGTTACAACCCCCTGTGGGGTTATACAACATTTTAGTGGCATTACCCCTAAGTTTTACCCAAGCTGGTTCCAGCACATTGCAAATTTTGGCACAACTTTGGCAGAAATGGCAAAGCCACAGAGGCACAGCAGGGGTGGCAATGGCAGCAGGAACCTGCCCCATCCCTGTGGAATGACTGCTGGGGTTCCCCCCTCATGCAGGGGCAGCAGGCAGGTGCCAAAGGAGCACAAAGGCTGCTCAGGGGGATCCTTGGAATGCCTGGGAGGGTGGGCACTCAGCATGCCCACCTACCACATCAGCTGGGGGCCAGGGAAGGGTTTTCAGGGAGAGATGCTTTTAGCACCAGAGATGTGGTTTTTTAAAATCTTTCCGGACTGAAAGTGTGGATTTCCAAAAAAGGTGCACAAATAATGGAAAATACCTGGAATCTTTAGTGGGCTTCTGAGAAAGAATTATTGTTAGCTCAGAGGCAAGACTCCCAGGCTGGGGCTTGTTTGCTCTTTTCAATTGATACAGAATGATATTCCCCTTGGATAAACTGCATGCAATTTAATGCAAAGAACACCTGCAGCTGCTGGCACCTTGGAAAATCTCTAAGGATGGCCTGAAAACATGATGCTTTGTCTCTGCCACTTACTTTTTCCCTTGGTAAGGTATTTTGGGTAAACAAATGAGGAGAGTTCATTAGCGTGCACTGGCTAAACAATTGTTAAGAAAATACTCAAGGGCTGTGATTTATGATAATTTTCATTGGAACAACCTAGGGAACCTAATATATAAATCTTCAAGATTGTGCAGCTCACTTTCTTTGGGTTTGGGCAGATTAATAGATAATTGAACCAATACCTAAACAAGTTAATGTCTTAACAGATTTTGCCAAGATGCTGTTAGTTAATCTGAAAAGCTAGGTATGCTCAGATTTATGCCACTGCTGTGTAAAACAGCAGCAAGGAAAAAGAAAGCTGCTTTCTGCTGAAACCACAGCGATATTCAGTGTATGTTTCTTTAGGATGAGCTACAATGTGCCAAGAGGAAAAGTTCTGGGGACAGGGTCAGGTTTGCACATTACAGATCTGCTTAAAAGGGGATCACAATCAGAGAACTCAACCCTTTTCTAAACTAAAACAGGTTACTCTTATATATTTAAAAAAACATATGTTCAAGTCCTTTCACTAGAGACCTTTCCTCACCCAGTCAGACACAGACAGCACTCAAGAGTACCTTTTCCATTCTCAGAGATTTTAAGGTAATTCTTTGTGAGAATACACAAGAAAGAGAAAGTATTATTTCCTTCTTTTAAGAGTGCTAGAACTGATATTTTCCCCCCATTCTTTTCAACCCCTGCAAGTTGTTTTTACAACAACTTTTTTCCAGAATTTTTTGCTTTTTTTACAACATCTGAAAGCTGTTAGCCAAAAACTACATCACTTATTTAAGATATGAACATTTTAAAACATAAAATAGACACAATTTATTGTGTTTGCTGAGAAAATGTAATGAAGTGTGATGCATGTATTGTGCAAATATTATCAAATTACCAGCCAATACAGGAAAGCACCTGTGTCACAGAAGATGAATTTGAGGCCCTGAGGAATTTCATATGACCTTTCTGGTTAACTTGATTTCCCTTTTTCCACCTAGGACACAGGGAGGTTTTTCATTCTTGGCTTAAAAAGGAGACACCTTTCATTCAAACCTCAGTTTACTATCAAATGGCCATAGACAAAAATATGAGTTTCTTGATTTGTCCACAGCATCAGACTACCCTTGCAGGCAACTTCTGGTGGAAGAGCAGATGAAAAATCTAACATGCATTAATCTGGCATATTTACACATCCCACGTGCCTCCATATTGATGCTAAATATCAAATGACATTTTCCCCTGATTGGTCCTGCTGCAGAAATTCTGCTTAAAACAGAGACAGAGGTACACTGAAATGTTCTTATGTCCAAATTCTCAACCCCCAAGCAAGAACATATAAAAGGGATCAAAAGCTTCAGGATCTTCTTTCATCTACATATCTTATTTCTTCAATGAAACACACCAAGCTGTTTGAATCTTCTCTGTGACTTTGCCTGACTAATATATGACTCTGTAGGGTTTGGGTGATTTTTTTTTCTGTTTTTCTCTTGGCTTCATATTAACACGCCTTCAAAAGGAAAAAGATCTGTGAGACTGCTAATTTGAGAGTTGACAAACACAACTGCACCATCAGTCTTCCTCACCAAAAATAATCAGAGTGTAAACTTTTAAGATTTTGAAATTATGGTTCTGAAGTATCTCCAGTGAGGAAGACTCCACAGCCTCTCTGTGCAACCCACACAGTAAAATTCTTTCTCATTGTGGTGGTTCAAGGGGAGCTTCTGGTAATCAGTGTCTGCCCCTTGCCTCTCCTGCCATTGCTCAGCACTGATCATTATTCTGTGTCTAGCTTTGGTTTTCCACCCATTTTATTCTCACCCACTAAAAGTTTCATCAAAACCATATTTCTGCCTCTTAATTCATGTGAGATTTGCTTAAAGCTTTAAGACACATGTCATCTTCTGTTTCTCTCTCACCTACAAGTCTTGTAACCACATTGTAGAAGAAAATTAGATTGGTTTGACATAATTTGCTCTTGACAATTCTATGAATAGTTTCCTGCTATCACTCATAAATCCCTATCTGACCGAATTTAAACTGTGCCTGCTTTACACTAATTAATCTAGAATATCCCACAAAATCTACTTTTCTTATTTCTTCCACTTCTGTTCCCTGACACAGTGTCAAGCTAAAATGTTTGATTTGTACCAGAGTATCAGATCTCTGTTTCTTCAGAGAAGAACGGTGCCTGCAGATCTGTTATTCACCATCCACTATAACAAGGGGGACAAGCTGAATCCACCAGCTTTGTTTAAGCAGCCTAATAAATAATCACTTCTTTGCAGGCTGGCTATGGAATTTCTTGCCAGTAGAAGTTGTGAAGGCAGATACAAATAAGGTCTAGGAAAATTCACAGACCGTGGCTTTACACACAAAGAAAAAAAGTGATAAGGCAAATGATTGTTAGGAATACTGTCAGGAAGAAAAGAAAAAAAAAAGTATTTGAACTTTGTAAATGAAAGGAAAGCATCTGTAACATTGCTGGTACAACAGAAGTGCAAAGGGAAAAGAAGTGAGAAAAACTCCAATTCTCTTTTACTTTTTGTTTTGTCTTATTATAAAAAAATACCTATGGCATAACCATATTTCCAGCTTACCTAAAAAGCAATGGGCAGATATCCAGTGATGAGAGGGGAACTGCTGCTGCTCAGGAGTCCAGGCTGTGGCTTTTGCACACATAGTATGTCCATGCAGGTGCCAGCACTCTCTGGCCACCACGAGGCTCCTCTGGTATGAGGAGACATTGCTGAGAGGAGCTACAGCCCTGCACAACCACATCTTAAAATGCCTTTTTTAAATTAGAAACACCTGTTACCAATGGGCAGCTATTGCCCACACCTGCTGAAGGTGCTCAAACCAGTCTGCTCTGTCATTAATTTTCTGTGGGTTTCAGCTGTGCCTCCTGTGTTTGGATATTCAGACAGAACAAATCCTAAAGCTGAAGAGTTACCTTCATTTCTAAATTGGTTGCATGCAGCATTCAGGCACCTCAATCTGTTAATTACTATGTCTGGAAAGCCTTGGCATACATATTCATCACCTGCAATTGTCATGCTGCCAGCTTTTGCAATTTTAATCACTAACTTCATGATATGTGGCATTTTTCTTGAAGTTGAATCCCTTAGAATTGTTTGGTTTCCTGACAGTCTCAGTTTTGCTTCTTTTTAAAAAAGAAAGTCTAAATTTAAGGGCCTGAGATTTCAAAGAAAAAAACTGAAATGTCAATATCTGAGGGAGAAACAAAGATTTTGGAGAAGAGCTATAAGAATAAATGGTCTCTAAAATATAACGTCAATAACAGCAAAGTTCACTTTAGTTTAAAAAAAAATTGGAGGAGTGAGATTATAAAGGAAAAAAAGAAGGTGGACTGTTGCAGTCAATATGATAATTAATTACATAAGTTATTACAATAAATGGTGATCTATGAGCCAAGAAGGCTCTTGGAGGATGAACTCAGAGGAATTTATTCCCATTTGTAACAGAAGGAGCATTATTAAGAGCTTTATGACTTCTGGAGCATCAGAGCTGGCTGACTGCAAAAACTATGGAAATATTTGCCAGCTGCCTATAAATTATAAGATTAGACAAACAGCTGGGAAAGAGCTTCACAGAATACTCCATCATGCTTTAGACCTTCCCTGAAGCCTCTTTCACAATTTTGCTTCTGTAATTCAACACATCTTGTGTTTCAGTAGCAGCATGATGGTGATACAAGCTGCTCTCTATTAGCAGAGAGCAGCAAAGGCAACACTTCTGTTTTACTCCACATCATCTTTGCCTCAGAGGAAGATAAAAAACACTGGCAAAGTTTGATAAGAAAATAATTATTCTTTTTCTCCTAAGTTCTCCTCTGTGTTGAAAAGGAAGTGCTGTGGATCAAGGCAAAGGCATGTTTCAGTAGTTCATTATCCTCACAAGTGCGTGACTTTGCTGTGAGCACCCTCGGAGCGAAGCTGTGTCAAAGGGAGCTGCAGATCAGCGGTGCAGGGCTGCTCCTTCATCCCATTCCCTGTTCCTCAGCTGGCTTTAGGGCACACTCTCCAAGGAGTGACCCCTTGGCTCTGTACTGCATCCTCCTGCTATTCTTGTAGCAGGCAGTATGGATTTGAAAGCAATCCTGGTTATCAAAGCAGCAGTTATGCTTCCTACTTTGGACCTTAGACCTTAGAAATTAGTTCAGACTAATTCTCAAGTTCTCACAGTCAGAGACTTGGGAGCAAATTTCTTTTTAAAGAGTCTCTCTCTTCTTTAAGTGTTTATCAAAACTCTGTGTCCATGATTTGTTGATTTCAAAATCCTAAACAATTTCAATTCAGAGTTATGCAACCCCAAAAGCACATGTATTCTCCTGCCCAATAAAGTTTGTTTGAAGGGATTAAAAATAATTATGAAATAACTGTCCAAGAGATAAAGAGTGTTTGGGGCATGCCACTGAGTTGAACCTAATTCAAGTCAACAATTGCCAGAAGCCAGAAGTGTCTGAGCTCCCTTTGACTGTTAGGACAAGCTTGTTGCTGGTTTATACTCGACAAAAATACAGACACATCACGTAATCCTTCAGCTTTTTGGCATCCTCAGGAAAGAAGATGGGAACTGAATAATCTTGAGGCAGTTTCCCACACATTCTTGAACTCATCTCTTCAGACAAAAAGAGCAGTGCCTGACAAACACAGGTGTATCAATAAGTACTGACTTCAGCAGCAAACAAACCCAGGGCATCCTTCTCCAGAAGTGTAAGGGTACCATCCTAAAACATGATATCCTTTAGCTGCAGAGGAAGATTTTTACAGAAAGGTAAGTAGACAAATAAAATCTTAATTTATATATTATTTCATTGGAGTTTACCTTGCTTCTGGGTGTGTCATACCTGCCCAGCAGGAGGAGTCCTGAATTAATCAATTAATCAATGCAGCCCTACTTCACTAGGAGCAACTTCACTTTAAATTAGAGTTTTTCATGTCCATAATTTGTAATTATTAATCAAGAAATACTGCTGCTGCTGCTTGAAATATTTCAGAGAACTGCAGGAATCACTAATGTCTTTGATTCTGTCCCATTTAGGTTAATCTGAGGTCTGTTGCTGACCTCTGTGAGTCCAGTACTACCTTTAAGTATAATCCTACTCATTATTAGTGCTAATGAGCACAGCTCCCTCAATTGCTTCATTTCAGTACTTTCTGTCAGCTTTACTTTTCCAGCCTGGCAACTTATTTTAAGTGAGCTCTGAAAGTCCTGACTTTCTCCCAGCTCTTACTTACTTAATCATGAGGATAAAAATCAAAGATCTGTATCTACTTTAATTTTTCTCTTTCCAAAATTCCACAGTCAGACTTCTAAAACTAAGGTCATAAAGGGATTTCTACACTCTTTGGCAGGATAACAACTCATACCTCACAGGAAATTCGTGCAGTGCAGATCTGCAGTCCATGCAAAGTCTGCTGGGGGGAAGGAAACAAGAAAGTTTTGTGACTCTTCCCCAGTGACATTCTGCTCATATGTGTTTCATGGCTTTTGTGGCAACAACTTTTAAAATGGTCCACTGACAGTTTATTTATCAAACTTCAGTGTTGCTCTATTTCTCCACTGAAAACAAGAGGTTCTGTCTTGTGTAGTCTCCTGTAGTCCCTTTTCCATGTCCTGCATCCCAAAGGCACCTTGGAAGTATCTCATATCGCTGTAGAGAGGAGAAACTGGAATACCAATTCCTAAGTTAGAATATTCATCATAGCTGCAACAGCAATAGCATTTTCAGTCCTATCTTCCAAATAATTTTGCACTGCACCACTTTCTGGCCCCTGGACATGGTCAGACTTTGTCTGTATCTGAAGAAATAAGAGTGAAGCAGAATGAAGATGAGCATCCCCTTCCTATTTCCCTTTCTGTCCAGGGAAGCTCAGGCAATTTTCATTGTCCCAGTGAGACAGCAAATAATGACCATCATAGAGAAAACTAAATAACTTCAATGTACTCTGAAACCAATGATAAAAAGCAAGAAACTCAGGCCATTTATCATTTACTTTTACATTTATCATTTACATTTTTGCATTTATCATTTACTAGTGCAGAAGATGGTGTCACTCAGGCTGCAGCATGGGCGCTCTGCAGCTCTGTGCTGCCCAAACCTCAGAGCTGAGCAGTCAGGAGATGTCCCAGCAGTGGCAGCTGGGCTGGGCTGGGCTGGGTCCCTCCTGCCCTGCTGGAGGGTCAGGAGGATGAGCAGGGCTGGCTGGGGACTGGGCAGGCTCAGAACTTGTGGCCATCAAAGCATGAACCCAACAGCACCAACCAAGAAAACTCTCCAAAGAACTTGAATCAGATAACTTTCAATGTTAGAGTAAAAATTTATCCATGCTTTTCTTTTCCTTCTGAAATAGAAAGGGTGTCTAAAAAATTGTTTTCTCTTGATCTTTAAGAAAGGGAATCTTATTCCTGAGAAAACCATTTTTCCTCCATATCAGATGAATATTAATTTCCTGAGAAAAGTGTAAGACTTTATATTTTGTAAATAGTGCTAAATAATAGAAACCCCATGTCAAAGTTTGGGACATTCCCATCTCCGAGATGATATTAAGTATTTCTTCATCACTAATCCAGAGACACAACTGCAGCCTTTGATAACTTTAACTTGCAAGTCATTCTAGCAGTGCATGAAGTGTGAATATAATTACAGTCTCAGAATATTAGTACTTCTATTGTACTGAAACTCTGTTCCACACACCTCCTTCAGATAAGATAGAAGTGTTTGATGTGAATAAGTCTTCAATTAACATTTTTGGAAGATAATGGAAGGCGCTGATTGGAAAATCCTTATCAAGGTAAAAGTGTTTGAGAACTAAAGAAACAACGTGCCTGTCAGACCTCACTACAGCCTCAGCAATGTCTATAATTCAAAAGGGGCTTCATAAAGTCCAGGTGAGCACTTCTTTAGCTGTAAAGTTCCACATTAACAGATACATATCTCTAACTATGCAGAAACTTAAATAAAAATCGTTATGTTGTGCTCTGTTTGTAAGGAAAGCAAAGATGAAGGTGGTTTATCCAGCATCAGAGTGTTGGTATCTCAGATGTTGGTATCTCAGGACACTGCAAAATGTTGAGGATCATGCAGTGCTTAGTATGGTACATCAGAACAGGTCAAGTGAAATTCCACCCCTGTTGTCTGGAAGAACAGAAATCAAGAGTTTTCAAGTTTTTCTCCTGCAGCTGAGCTTCTTCACTCAGGAGGGACAACAGAAAAGCAGCAGCCAGTGCCTGTGGGTGTACCTGCAGATAAGCAGTGGGCACAGACAGCCACCAAAGAGAAGGATTCCTGTGCAAACTGAGAACTTCAAGAGGATCCTGTAGGTGCTGCCACAAGGGTTTGGGTGTTGGTTTTCTGGGAATGAAGTGAATTGATTGGCAGTTTCCCACTAACAGTAAATAATGTTCCACCCTGAAGGCATATAGAAGATGTTTCTCTGTCTGAGCAGGTGTTTGACAAGCTGTGAAGCAGAAGGTGAGTTTGCAGCCCAAAATGAAAACACCTGAGAACAAGTCAGCTTTAGGTCAGATTTACACTGCACAGAGATACAGCACTGAGCAATTCTACTGTGCTGATTCAGGAGGAAGTAGCAAAGTTCAGGGTTCACCTTAGCAGGGTTTCTTCTCATGCTCAGATCTATGTTTTTAATATAAAATATGTTTAATCTGCTTAGAAATGAAAATTTGATTAAGAAATTACCAAGAATGGGTGAGAGGGAAGAGAAGTTTTATTTAGTAGAGGAAGAGGTGATGGATTTAAGGAAGGTATAACCCCCAAAAGTACAAAGACATGGAAATCCAGATCTTGGAATGCATCTTGCTTTTCTCAGAAGAGCCATTGTACTCCACTGATATCCATGGAGAGGACTTAGACAGCCCTCTGCTCTTCTCCCAAAGACTGTGGGTAGCAAACCAGGGTTCTACAACACTGTCACAAGCACTGAGGCTGTCTCTCAGAGTAAGCCCTATGAAAAGCTATGGCCAACATGCTTTGCTAGCAGGCTGTAGTTCAGCATCTGGAAAAAAGGCCCATGAAAGATTATCCAGGGCTGCAAGGTAGAGAATATTGCTAAAATAAGTTTATTTTGACTTGGCCTGAAGTGCAGAAAGATGGATTTCTAAAAATACATGTCACATATGTACTCACTATAACTCAGAATATCAGGGATAAATTCTCCCCTGTGCTTCACCAGATGAATAAAAAATATCCTTCTTGATTAATGTATGCAGATGGCACATTTGTCCCCCAGCATTTTTAATATTTATATGTCCACATGGTTGTGAAATCTGCAGTGGCCAGGAGTAGATGTGCCCTAAGGTCAGTGCAACAACATCCAGCTGGAAATTAAAACTGCAGTGGTCCAAACAGGGCCACACCTATGTGTGGGGTTTTTGGTTTGTTTTGGGTTCTCAAATGTAGAAATGTAAGCTTTTTAGAGGTTTTGTTTCCAGAAAACCCTCCACATCCCCAACTTCTTTTGAGAGGATGACATCATTTTCAGCTCACATCCCAGAATTTTTATTTCTCACATCCCATCCAAACCACCACATCCCATTAGCAGCAGGGAATGTTTGCTCTCCCTCCTCTGCTCCAATATACCAAATATTGCTATGAGGGCTGACTAGCAATGCTCTCAGTTGCTCCCAAATTGGTGCCATGAAGAATGCAGAAAGAGTTTTATAATTTTTTTTCTATTACAGAAAGATTAAAATGGAGCCTGATAAAGATGGCTCTTTTTTGGCACTGTGATCCTGGAACGTATTACTGTTAGATAATTAGACCATAAGTCTCCTCACAGCAAGTCTCCTGCCTTTACAGCCACCTGGATTGTTTGCTAAGCACCCAGAGCACTATTCATGCTTTAAGAACAAATTAATTATCATGAGTCAATTAGCAGTACCCTAGCCACACTAATGGGTAGACTGGACCATCAAGCAAACCTATTCAGAAACTTTATAAATAATATTCTTCCTGGAGTTAGCATAATATTATTTTACAAGCTTTTAATCTTTGTTTCCTTTCTAAGTTTACTTTAGCATGAAAAACAGGCATTCAGTCACTGGCTGTTTTGTGAGAAGTTCATTGTTTATTTCAAATTTTTCTGTACCTATGTTACAAGTTTGGCTGCTTGAGCTGCCTGCTGATGTTTGTGTCCCTGACTTGATTCTTCAAAGGTGAACGCTAATGATCAACAGAAAATAACAAAATAAATGCCATTCAACATGAATTTTTGGTAAAAAAAATAACATTTTCTATGATTTATGAAATCAAAGTTTGGAAATACTCTCCTGACCTTCCTATAACTCTCACAATTCTGGGTCAAGCACAGTCAAAATGACCTGAAAATAAATCACCTTTGTGTTCTTTAGGGATTTGTAAAACATCTTTGGTTTTGTTTTGTTTTGTTTTTTTCATACAGTTGGATGAAAAAAAATCATCAGTGGAAGAAATCACCCAGAGCTACCTGATTAGAGAACTGAGCAAGCCAACCTGAGAAGCACAGCATGAATAAATGTGGTGCCATATTTCATTGTCTCCCCAGAGAAAAACAAAACATTTTCTTTATATTTTAACAGTTATACCTGCTTCTCAATTGCTAGCTTGACTCAATGACTGGAACCAGGCAAAAAAAAAAAAAAGAGCAGGGATTCGGCAAATGAATTTGTAGCCATGATATTTTATAAAAAATCCTTTCCTTAGGATTTTTCCTCCTGAGAAGCTGAGAGACCTCAGGAACAAAATGTAAACAATGGTTATCTGCTGCTGTGGAATGCAACAGGTGCATCTGTGATTGGTCTCATGTGGTTGTTTCTAATTAATGGCCAGTCACAGCCCAGCTGTCCGGACTGTCTCGGTCAGTCACAAGTCTTTGTTATCATTCCTTTTCTATTCTTAGCTAGCCTTCTGATGAAATCCTTTCTTCTATTCTTTTAGAATAATTTTAATATAATATATATTATCAAATAATAAATCAAGCCTTCTGAAACATGGAGTCAACATTCTCATCTCTTCCCTCATCCTGGGACCCCTGTGCACACCACCACATTAATTTACTTCAAAGTTATGTCCCCTGTGAGGGATTTAGTTGGGGGAGGAGGGTTCTTCTTTGTTTTTCTCTGGAAGAGAAAAACAGCAGTTGTTGATTTAGAGGGCATGATTCTGCTGCATAGCCATTGAAGGTCCTTAATCATAAGGAGTTTTTTATCTTAAAAGAATTGCACTAACAATAGAAATGACAAAACTGGTCTCTACAAAAGGATGCTCAGAGCTGTAGGCTGCTGTTTTCTGAGAAGAGATAGGCAGCAAAGAGAAAATAGAATGGTGCCTGCACTGTATAGTTCAGAGCTGGTACATCTTTGCTTGAGGAGCCCCTTCTGATGCAGCATTTCTGCATTCCCTGTGGGGACACATCACAAACATTGCATCTCTAGGGGACAGAATGAATTCTAATCAGGAGAAAATCTGCCAGCAGGATATTAGTAGGAGAATTTCCTCTGGAAACAAAATAGTGTATGAACTCACTCCTAACCATGGGGACAAGGACATTTCATTATCACAGCCCTTTGCCTCCCTTCTATTCAACCCCAAAGCCAGCAGGGCAACCCTTCTAGAGGATGCTAGAGAGACAGGGGGGTGAAGTTCTGCTTCTTCCTAGCAGTAAAGCCCCCCTTTTAGACCATGATGACAAACACATGCCAGGTTCAGAAACTAATTTTGCTTCCCCTGAACATCACAAATATTCCATCCAGCAAAAAGTACTTTGTCACAGACTTCAGTGCATTTGTGACAGATTTGCTTTGGAAATCACCTTTTGAAAGAACCTCATTTTGCAGGTTTCCTTTAAGCCTCTGATCTAAAGGGCCTGCCATCAAGGCAGACACCATAAATTCCATCCTATAGCCTCATTTTTACCAGAGAGAGAATGTTCCGTGTCTCTCACACATTTGCCTTGTTTTCAATTAATGTCTACCTGACAGACAGTCCAGGATCCACCAAGATTTTACTGGGCTGCAGAGGGAATTTCAGAGTATTTTTTCAATTAGGCTGCAGAGCACAGTGAGGCTCTGAACATAGGGCTGTGTGTGTAATCTTAGTTTAAGCATTTGACAGTGCATCTGTTTACTCAGACAATGCAATTAGGAGCTTCTTTTGAAGATTGCCGTGGGACCAGATCCTACTGGGCTGGATCTCTCACTAGACAGGTGAAAAAAAGGCAGGTTGGGACCTCAACTACAGATTTTGAGAAGATGTTTCAGGAAAATGGCAAGGATTACAGAGGAGAGAACAGTTCTCTTCAATCCAGGCAAACGAATGACACAATGGCAAATATCAGGTGGTCATATAATCCCTTTTGGACAGCAGATAACTGCAAGGATTTGGATTCTGTTTCTGGCTGCATCATTGGGAAGATCCTTAGACAAGTAATTTCATTTATCTGACTCTCAATTTGATTCTATTTTTATTCTCTTCCCTGACACCTGTGATGACAAGAATTAGTGTAAAGCAAAGGCTAGAAGAGGCAAAAAACCCAAAAAACCCAAACCAAACAAAACCTCCAAAATATACCAAATACAAAAATAAAAACCACACACACGCACACATAAAAACCCCAACATTTAAAATTTTGCCAGCCACTCTGCAAGAAGCTCTTTCAGTAAGGCAGCCCAATGGTTTTGTACTGGTTTTACCTCAACTGAAAGACTGGAGTGAGCAGAAATTGTGCATGGCCATACAGATATTTTCTTAGAGATAAACATTTAATCAATGGCTTCTTCACATACATAACCATCAGGTGCCTTCCCAGGTATTTTACCTGATAGAAGAAATTATATGTGGGTTTTCACATAACCATGGAAACCCAGGATTCAGGAGAACTGAGATTTCTTAGGAGGGAAGAGGCTCTGGCTAGCTGCTCTGAACTGGAGACTGAGGTACAGCAAACTTGAAACAATTTGTTTTTGTCAAAATGCAGGTTTGCCAGAACTTAAATTGCATGCTTATCTATCTTGCCTGCAAGTGCTTTTTTTATCCATTGCCTTCTATACCTATGCAGAAAATAAATCTTAACATTGTCCCTGGTATCCATTATTTAATAGCATTTTACTGCTAAAGCTTATCCACTTGATTTCTCTATTTCCTCCCAGAAGCTTTTTTCTCCCACTTAAACCCTGCTGGGAGTCAAACTGACTATAAAGGAGGAATAATTTTATAGTCTAAAGCATTAAACTAAAATGTTAAGCCAAGTCAAAACCAAGTCAAAACTACAGTAGCTGTGCAAGAACCTGTAAAAAGCATTTTGAGTTACTTCAAAGTCCTAGAAAAAGTTTCTAAGCACTTGTGGAAATCCAGGCCATTTTTAAACAAATATAGAAGGATTTTGTCCAGAGCAAAGAACAAAAATAACGTTCCTTGCTATCTTTCTGCTATGACCTAAAACCAAATCAAAAACTGTTTTGGTTGCCAGAAAATCTGGGATCCTGTTAGGTCTTGTATGCAAGTCAAGAGCCATGTCTCTGTTTTCTTTGGCTTCTAGGCAATCCCAAATATTGTCACTCCTGGTGCCCATTTCTATCTGATATATTGATGCTCATTCTGCATTAGAAAAGCATCTCTGTGACTTGCAATGCAAAGATGCTGCAGTTGCTGGTGCTATTTTCTTTTATTTTTGTCCTTGTTTATGAATTCCTTGCACTGGTTGATTTGCATGATGATGGTGCATTTATTTCTCAAAGTATACTGGTCAAAATGTAAATCACAGGAATTTAGAAAATGCTTCTCCATAATTTAAAGTATCTGATGCTCATGAAAACAGAGTTATTTTGTTTTCTTTTCCCCAAAAGAATATTGCATAAACTCTACAAAGAAGTGGAAGTATTGCATTCCATGCTGCTTTTCTTTATCCATAAATGGGAGTTCTGTCTTGTCTCTTTACTGGTGAACTGAGAAGGAGAGGTGAAGAAAAAGCTCATAATGTGATCTTATGCAATATCTAGTATGTTATGTGACTAATATTTTTTGAGTTTTCTCAAAAACACTCAGCTTGAAGTAATGCTTAATTATTTGTTTGTAATTGCTCATTTTCTCTCAATGCTCTTTGGTATTTCTTCTGAAAAAAAGACAAAATTCCCAGATCACTTTGCTGGAGAAAACACTCTGACACGGTCACATATTTTCATTTTAGTCTCAGTAAATGTATAATTGGGTAAATTGAAAGGATAGAGAAAAAAAATTAAAGAACATTCTTAAATCAGGACTTTGGTTATAGAATCAATTCATAGTACAGATTTGGGCATACTAAGATCTCAATAACAAACTGAATTTCTATCTGATTTTATCTTGAGCTCTGGTATCAATTACTTATAATTAATAATATGTAAAGAGAAAACACTTTTGCAATTATCTGTTGTTGTCTCAGGCCTTTGTGTAGTTAATAACATGGTGCAGTATAACTTTATAAATCTCAGCAATGACATTTTCGTTACTTGATCTCAGCTCTCAGGCTCTTTATTTAAATAATAAACCCAAGAAAAAGAATGCTGCTTAGTTAAAACTTGAAAATAAAACAAAAGAGAAGGAATGAAAACAGAGAGCACTGTTAGAATATCAAATGTCTTTTTGGAGAAAAACATGTTGCATTTTTTTATTTTCTCATTTCCTTCAGGTTGGTGAGCAACAATGCAAATGATGAAATTCCACAGGCACATATTTAGCTCATTTTAGAGATAAGAACACTTAGAAACAGGGTGATTGTCAATTTAAATGATCATACTGGTTCCATGAGCCCGTGGAGTCTCCATGTTTCAATGCCTCTATGTTTTGATTACTGCTGTAAAAAGTACAATAAGACTTATTATCCCCTGGGCATCTTCCCAGTTTCTAATTCCAAGTGGATGGTTTACATCCAGAAGCTTAGTGTTTTACTTGTATCTAAAAACACTGAGGTTTAACAATATTTATTATAGCAATTTTGGATACTCTTAGCTTCGTGGACTTATTCATCCTTTCTGGTGTACTGTGAATCTCCTGGAATTAGTATTACTGCATGTCACTAAGTTCCTGAGATGAATCCTGACAGACTGAGAAGTACTATATTAATTTTGTATTTTATTTTGTTTGTTGATGCTGATGGCCCCAATCTGACTCATTGTTCTCCCTGATGAATAATTTAAAAGAGGTAGAAAAGCAGATTTATATGTATTTTCCTGAAGACTCAAAACACAATTTAGCACAATTTCAACCAGCTGGCAAAAGGAGGGAATGTAAAATGCTCAGTGTCTCTTCTGAAACACATTGTGGCCCTGCTATGAAGCACCTGCCCTGTGCCTGGCATCTCTGTGGTTTCCTAACAACCTTTTAACTAATAACCACATGTCTGAAGAAAAAACATGACCTGAAAGGGTGCACCACCTCTTCTTCAAATATCAAACATCTCCTCATCCAGACTGCTGACAGCAGGGCTCTGCAGCCAGCAGCCTGACAGAGAGACCTCCTCACTCCCTCCCCTGGAACAGGGAATTGCATATACCATGGAGTTTTAATTATCACATCTGAGCTTACATTAACAGCACTATTCATTCATTTTCATTTGTTGTGCCACACCGTTTCAGGAGACACCACAGTCACCAAGTTTTGGGTCAGATGTTAATTTTTCTTAAGTGCACATCACAAACCTCAATGAAATGCTGTAGCAAAAGTGCCAGAAATATTCTGTGACTGATAGATGAGCTTACAGATCCAGACATGAGGTTTGAAATTCCCTTTGAAAGGGGGTGGGCTCCTGCAGCATTCACATTCTCTGAAAAAATCCCTTCACCCAGGATTTTTCTCCTGGGAAGCCGAGGAGCCTCAGAGGAAAATAAAACCAATTCTTATCTCATTTGCTTCTCCTGTGTTGTGCTCATGTGGAATGTGTTTGGAGATTGTTTACCCACAGGTGATTGTTTCACTGGATTCTGCTGTGAGTCCCACAGGGCCAAGCTGTGCTGACACTCTGGAAAGAGTCACAAGTTTTCATCATTATCTTTTTAGCCTTCTGCAAGCATCCTTTCTGAATTCTTTAGTATAGTTTAATACACTATTTTTAAATATAAAATAGTATTATAAAGTAATAAATTAGCATTCTGAGAGCATGGGGTCAGATGCATCATTCCTGTCTTCCTCTAGGCATTCCTGCACATACAATAGGCTCCAAGCCTGTGAGTTGGTGTTTTTATTTTCACCTGCTGCAGCTGCTGTCGTGCAGGATTCTTACTGAAGAGAAGTAACTACATATAATAAACTCAAGCACCAAACCTTAGACAGTCACAGGACTGAAAATAAAGAAGCATCCAGCTTAGAAGACTGAGCTGCTGCAGCATTCCCATTCACTGACATTGATGTAGCATGCTCTTTTAGACTGAAATATTTGGTTTTCATTGCACATTTGTGCTGCTTTTGACTAGGTTATAATCAGTTTTCTCCACAGTAGGTGGTGCAGGGCTGTGGTTTGGATTTGTGCTGGCAATGGTGTCAATAATTCAGGGATATTTTCTGCCTCACCCCAATCACCAGCAAAGTGGGCTGGAGGTGCACAAGGAGTTAGGAGGGGACATAGTGGGACAGCTGACCCCAACTGGCCAAAGGGACATTGCAGACCATAAGACATCCTGCTCAGCATATACAGCTGGCCAAGAAAGAGAAAGTAGGGGGATATTTGGAGTGATGGAGTTTGTCTTCCTCAGAATTTGTTATAAATTATGGACTCCTGCTTTCCTGGGGAAGGCTGAACTCCTGCCTGGCCATGGGAAGTGGTGAAGGAATTCCTTGTTTGGCTTTCAGGAACCACAGCTGCTTGTGGCCAGACTTGCCTGGGCCATAGCTGAGCTCCTGGGCTTCCAATTGTCCCTCTGCAGTTTGTCACCTCCTGCCAGGAGCTGGGGCTGGCTGTGGCTGAGTGTTTGGTGTCCCTCACTAACTGAGGGACAGCCACTCGCACGTGTGGGTGACAGATGGCCTCTGCCAAGCCCAAAGGGATTTCTCAGCAGCTTTCCAGTATCAAAAAGATATTTTTTTCTTTGAATTCTTATATTTTTGAGATAAAAAGTATACAGAAGGGAAACTGGGCTTCAGACCAGTAGAATGTTGCAATTTGCTTTGCCTCACAGGGTTTATTTAAGCAGGGAAACTGATGATCATTCTTCACCATCAGCTTGTTAGTGCAGTTGGGTTTGTTGCTGAAAACATTAACGCTTTACTTAGTTAAATCCAAGCTGACTGTTCCTCCATGCAGATTAATTGCATTGTGAATTTAGTCTGGAGGGACTTCACAGGATATATCCACACTATGGATATGGCCCTGACAATATTAGCTTGCTTTCTTGTTTTTCCAAAAGGATGCAGAATCCATCTGGTGTTTTCTGAACTCTGATATCCTTGTTAGATCTTTATGTAGTAAGTGCTCTTTTTAAGGATGTTAATTACACTAAAGCAAGTCAATGTGTTGCACCAGCTGCTGGAAAAATGACAAAGTTCCACAAAAACGTAGTGACTTGAGTTGGATTCTGTTTGACATATCTCCTTGATGGGGGGAACCTTCTAAGTTGTGATTTGGTACCTCGGCATGCTTTGAAAAGTAACATTAGACACACCAATATTGCACAACCACTATTTCTCTCTCTTTTAAAATTATATTTTGAAAGGGAAGAAGCTCAATGCTCTTGCTCATCCATTATTCTTCTGCTGTGAAACAAACTTTTGTGTTAAAAGTGAATTCCAGTGACAAGTTTTCTGGATAGTTTGAGCTGCAGTAACCTCTCTTGTCTTCTCAATACTGAACCTGTTGCAGTGTTAAGAAAATACAAATCCATTTCTGAGGTGACTGTTGGAGATTCTGCCACACAGATATGAAATGTAATCATAAAGAAATGGAATATACAAGAGAGACTTTGACAGAGGCTTAACTCAGGAGTATGAGAGGCATTTATCATTGACCTCTTAAAGGAGGAGAGAATCTGAGATCACAATCTTTGCTAGCAGAAATGTCCCTAACACTGGAAATTTGATGCACACCCCTGCAAAGCAAAACTGTGCTGATTTTTTTGTCTCTTTATCAGTGCTGATGACAGGAGCATACTAGTTTTATACTGGTTTAATTTCATTACAGTGACTATAAACTGTAAGGTAACATTTACAATATTAGTAATACATATGTGTCTTTGGAGAAATTTTATGTAACAATTGACTTTCTTTTTCTTATACATTTTGCACAGTTATGAAAAGGATTATTGGGGTTTTACCCCAGCTGGCAGCAAAGCCCCACACAGCCACTGGCTCATTGCTGGTGGGAGGAGAGAGTTGGAAGAGTAAAAGGAAGATAACTTATGGGCTGGGATAAAGAGTTTAACAGGTAAAGTAAAAGCTCCACCACTCCAAACATCCCCCTACTTTCTCTTTCTTCCCCAGCTTTATTTGCTGAGCATGATATCTTATGGTCTGCAATGTCCCTTTGGCCAACTGGGGTCAGCTGTCCCACTGTCCCCTCCCAACCCTTTGTGCACCTCCAGCCCACTTTGCTGAGCAGCAATGAAAATATCCCTGAATTATTGACACCATTGCCAGCACAAATCCAAACCAAAGCCCTGTACCACCTACTATGGAGAAAACTGATTCTATCCCAGCCAAAAGCAGCACAAATGTACAATGAAAATCAAGTATTTCAGTCTAAAAGAACATGCTACATCAATGTCAGTGAATGGGAATAATTCTGTAGAGGAGGATAGACCATACCAAAAAAAAAAATCTCAGATTTAATGTTACATTGAAAATAGAAAAATTCAAGCTCAGCTGGGATTCAAGTTCCTGAGGATTAACAAAAACTACTTGTGGATGGACTCACCCAACAAAATGCATTTTCTTGAAGCACATTTTCTGAAAGGCCATCTAGGCTCAGGCTGAAGCTGTGATTGAGTCAAACAAGCTGTAAGTAAACCTGAGATCTTTGGTTTACAACCAAAGCAAACAAAATCCCCAATCCAGAAAATGACTCTGTTTCAGAAAATCTTGTTTTCCTTGAATAATCCTGTAAGGAAATCTGCTTTCCCTCAGAAGAAAAAATGTAATGGCCTTCCCACTACCATTTTTTTTTTAACTGTATCAAAACTTCATTAGCCAAACTCCATTCACTTTTCACATTTAATTTTGGTTTATTTATGACTAGGTACTGAGCATAAAATCAGACTAACTAATGAAGCAAAAAAATCAGATTTTATGCTCAAAGAATATGGTGAAATAGCCAGAGCCATCCAGGTTGATGTGTACATACTGCTCTAAAACTAAAATGAACAGTGTGTGTTGCATTCTCCCTCTCACCAACAAAACCTGCTGTCCTGAATGAAGGAGTGAAAGCCACAAATATTTACTAGAAAATAGGCATCAGGATTAAACTGACAGACCATGCTAATCACATCTTGAATACATCACATCTTGAATACAAGATTTAATTGGCAGAGATTCACATCGAAGCATTGTTTGAATACACTGATTTCGGTCATAAATAACTCTCATCAGTCCTACAATTTGATGAAAAAAGGGTAGCTCACTAAGTAAATTCTTATAGTGATTATGGAAGGAGAGAAGAATACCTTCAAATGAATGTACTGCTATTTTCGCGACATATTCATCAAAGAAGGACAAAATAATCCCACATAAGACATTTTGTGGTTTTTGATGCATGCTGTTATCAGCTGGGGCCACACAAAACTCAGAAGGGTTATAAGAGAGGTACAGAAATTTAACCAAAAAATCAAGGGGAAAAGGGAAAGAAAGAAAAAAAGAATTCAGCTGAATATTCTTTGCTGTATTCGATGTTGGAGTGCCTTTCAACAGCCAGGCTCTTGCAATCACCCAGACCTGTGAACATTTTGTGCTCCAGCTCAGCCCTGTTTTAAGAGACTTACTGCATTTTGGTGCACAACCACTTCAGACCATTAGTTCCTGCTTCTTATTAAAATATCACTCTCTGGGGAATAAACAGACCAGTGCTTTCATTTGTTAAAAGGAACTTTGATTTGCTAAAGTTCCTTTAGCAAAATACAGGGCTGGGCTGGGAGCTCCTAATCCCAGAGTCTGTCTGTGAGGGACAGGAGGGCAGCAAACACATCCCAGGTATTAGGAGGATGATGGCTGAGCTTCCTCAGAGCCAATTGATTTGCTGTAGAGTTCACTTCTGTTTACCTTGGCCCCTACCATAACCCTAAAGGATTTGTGAGTTCTCCTTCATAGTACTCAGTGATCAGAAAATAAAGAGTAAGTCCATGATGGATTAGAACTGAATAAAAATAAGTCCAAAATCAATACAAGTAGAATTTGATTTCTACCCTTTTGACCATGGAAACCTTCCAGGTACCTTGGCATTACTAGTACAAATTAACCCATTACATTTTCCTCCTCATACTGAAACAACAAAATGGCAAAATAGGCTTGTAGTATGAAAGTATCACTGAAAGAACTTCTAAAAGATAATATAACGGTAATAAAAGTGTTAAAATGAATTTTAAAATTTAATTTTATCCATTGGTGGCTTTTCTATACAATACAACCCTGTAGACAAGCAATTGCACAGCACAATTAGGAAGTACAGAATTCCTTCCATTGCTATTCAAATGTTACCCCTAACACATGCAACAAAAAAAAAAAAAAAAAGGCTCTTACTAAGAACAATGATGGGGTTTATTTTCTTCTTATTTGATCCAGGTAGTCCAAAAGTCCAAAAATAGAGGTTGATGGTGCAGAATGTTGTTGACAGCCTTATTCTGGAATGGAGATGGAGGAATGAAACCATCCAAATATTGCTGCTGCAGGATCTCCCATATTTCCCCTTGGGTTACGTTGTCATTCTTGTACTTGGTCTCTGCTTCTGCTTCAGACATCCCTTCCCAAGCACTGGATCCCAAACTAAATTTATCATGCAATTTACAGGACCTGCATTGCCATTTCCATCATGGTTCCCTGGCACTCCTGAGGAAGAGTGCTCACTTGAGAAATGGGAACATTACTTGGCACTGTCATCAGACCTGATTGAGCTGGGCCAGTCTGAGAGGCCAAATTCATATGAACAGATCAGTGAAGGTAAATCAGCCTTGAGAAAACATCTTGTAAGTAACCAAGCAGACAAATGTGATAACACAGCTGCTGTGAGAAAAGGTCTAGAGGACTCCTTCCCAATTCATCTCTCTTAAGAAAAAACAAGAGTGACAAAGCGTTTTAACAAGAGTATCAAGCATCTTGACAAAAGGTGGCGTCTGAGTTTTGCTATTGAGGGTTTAAAAGACAGCTGTAAATCATTGTTAAATTATCTTTTATCTTCCCTTATCTGTCATAAACAGATAAACCTGGAGCCCAAGGTTAACTGTGTGAACACTGCAACTGCTAAAAGGGAGTTAGGCTACTACTCCAGGGAATTATGCAGTTTGAAATCAAGTTCCTCACACCTGGCTTGAGCACTCCTCAGTAAGACAATTCCACAACGTCCATAGGTTGAAAGGAATAGGATGTCTTTTAACATGGAAGTATCCCTTGCCTGTAGCATAGAATACTGAAGAAAATTTATTTTATGAAATGAAAAACTTCTAGAAATCAAAGAAAAATCAACCTGATACTTGACATTCCAGAGGAAGCCAACAGAGCATTGATAATTACATCTGCTGTCCATTAGGCATCACTCAGCTGTTATCCTCAGTTCTGGATCCACTAGAACTGGCCAGACATGCCACAAAACCAGCAATGGAAACTGTCACTAGATTGTTGGAATGACCAACCTAAGGAAAAATATTATTTGTGTTCTGCAGACAATCACAGCTCTTGACTACATTGTTTAGGATTATTTACTAGTGGTAGGGATATCAGAGGACATGCCAGCCTTAAAGTGTGGGATGCTGTGTGAAGTGTTGGGGCTTTATTTTGGAATTACACCATTTTGGGAAGTGAGGAATTGGAAATGTTTGCTCTTTGGCTGAGGTGAGCATCCCACAGAGAGCAGCATGGAAGCTGCTACTGCAGTGTGTGTGTTTGCTCATGTGATTCCAGTGGGTATCCAGTGTCACTGAAGCACATGTCCTGTGGGGAAGGCTGAGGGAATTGAGATCATCAGAGTGGAGAAAGGAAATTTTTGGGAAGAAGTGATTGCAGTCTGCCAGTAAACTCAATAACATAAAGAAAGAGAGAACAAAGCTCTTTGCTGAAAAGCACAGGAGAAGACTGAGAGAAAATGGTAATTAATTGACACAGTGTTAATTATGTTCAGATAAAATTAAAAAAAAAATACCATGGGCGTAATTAAGCACTGGAGCAAGGCAATGTGATTGTGGGATCTCTCTCCTTTGAGGTTTACAAGACCTGCCTCCATGAACCCATAAGTAACACAGTCTAAATTCAGCATTGACTCTGTTTTGAGCAGGAGTTTGACTACAAACCTCATGAGGTCCTTTCCAGTCTAAATGGTTCTATAATTCCATAAATAATTTGCCCAAGTTCCATCATGTTGTCAGAGGACCTTTAAAAACCTTGAGAAAGGTCACAAGAGCAGTTCTGCTGGAGAATTGGATGTAGAGAGTTACTTCCCTGGGGCTGGAGCCCATCTATAGGTTGGTGTATTTTTCTTCTTGCTATGTTTTGATAGTTACTTCTAAGTCAGACACATATACTGTGAGGCTGGAGCTTATGGAACAGAAGCTGTGCTCAATTCTAGATAGAATTAAGATTTTGGTCTTGATTGTCAGCTTTGGGACTGCAAAATAGCATTGCTTATTAGAGCAGGTTGTGTTTAGTGAGTATAAATTTCTTTGAGATCAGTCTAGTTCAGATTGTGGAAGGATAAGGTCTTCAATTCACAGCACACATTTGTGTCTTACAAGACATTCTTTATTCTTTTGGTTTTGTCTGACTGAAAGACCACTCACATAAAGGCTAATGAGAGTCAGGATGGAGACACAAACTGTTTCCATTCCTTTTTTTTCTTTTCTCAGTCATTTGTCTGCATCATGTTGTTTCTTGGTTTGTTTGGGTTTTTTAAATTCCTCCTTTTATAACAAGGATTGAACAAGGTCATAGAGTTTCCAGTATTCTTCTTTGTAGCAGTTTTTATGGTGATCAAGATAGTTCACTTCTCAGAGAGAAAATCAGGCAGCTTTCCCATTTGAGTATGATACTCATGATGATGCTGTGTTTGAAGTTGTTTCAGAGGATTGGGAAAAGTGCACTTGATCATGAATGCTGCAGCATAGAACATCTGAAACTCCAGAATTTCCCATTTAAAGAAATGACCACTTAGCCCAGGTGATGTACAAATGGAAAAGTTAGGTTAAAGTATCTTCCTTTGGAAGAATTGATGATCCAGAATAGATAATTTTTCTGACTGCAATTAATGTGTTGTTCTTTTTGTTATGTAATTTTCTCAAGAAAGAGATTTATTAAGCTTTTCATTTTGAAATATAGGACTGACAGGTTTTAATGGTGATTTCAAGTGCAATTGGTTCTCTGGTTTTGCTGCTTTATTCTTTGGTCAAAATTTTAAGCTAATGTGCTGCCCAGTTTTTTCCATCCAGATTTTCTTTTCTCTCTCCTATTTCCAGTTAACTCTTATCAAGTGTGTCAGATGGAGTTATTATTTATGAAATTGGCAAATTTTGTTGCACTTTTTATCTTTTATGTGATTTTATTCAGCTGGAAATATTGATTTGGAGTGCTACAGTGTCACAGCAAGCTTCATTTAAAGTTATTATCACATCTGTCTGTGTTATATATATGAGCAATCCCTCTTCTCTAGTATTTTTTTTTAATTATCAGCATTGAGCCATTTTTGCCAAACCCACTCTAATATCACTTTTCCTGCCTGAGCTACAGCAGCATTCTAAGACATTTCTTTTTTCAGTTTGATAAATCTTTGTTGAAAGTTTATTCTGATGCATGATTTAACATTTTCTGCTTAGCACAAAACTCATGTGTTGATAAGCATTTTGGAATCAGTGATTTTCAGGGATCTCATGCTGAAATTGCAGCCCTGTCTCCAGCTACACATCTCAAATATTTGTTCCAGTGCCAGTAGTTTCAGGTACAACCAGTAAGTGCAGATTAGGCACAAAAGTCTGGAGCTTTTATGTTATTATCAATACTTAAATAAGACCTAGCTCCACTATGGGATGTAGAGGCTGTGCTCACTCTGCTAAAAGTGGACTAAACACTCATACAGTGGAGGACAAGATGGATGGAGGCTCTTCCCTGCTTTCTCCTGTAATGACAATGCAGACAGATTTTATAGACACAATGCAAGTTACTCTATTCTGGGGGCACTGCCAGCAGTTAGGGTTAGAATGAAGCACATTCTTCTATGAGTGCATGTATTCATATCTTCATATAGAAAACATTCATTCTTCCTAATGCCCAAAGACTGCTGATTCTGACTGAAAAACGAAATAGTATCTATCTTCCCAATCCCTTGCATGTAGTGAATTTATACTTTTCTTGCTCATTAGTACTTGCTTTTTATTTCAGAGGCTGCACATCTGTGCTGATTCTCACTGGATTTCATTTTTGATTGAAAGCTGCCTCTAAGAATTGCACAAAGGGCACACAAAATGTGGCCTGCTAACGTTTAAAGAGTCAGCTCTCCACAAGAGGTAAGACCCAGGAAAAAGGCAGAGGAGGGCCCTCATATTGGAAAACATCTACAGAGACCTTCAAAAAAAACCCATCAGATTTTATAGGAAAGTGGACACAGATGAACAGAAAATACATGTTCTTGGGAGAGACCAAATATTGGTGGACAGAAGCAAAACCCATGGGCAGACAGTGGCATTTCAAGAGGAAGCATTGGCAGAGAGATAACACAAAAAAAGATACAGAGCTTAAGACCCATACTAACCAATAGCTCACCCCTCCAGGGCACAGCAAGGGAAATTTATCACTATGGATAGCAATCAGGACAAAGATGGTTATCAAAAAACATCAATTTAGGGACAGCCTACATGCTCAGAACTGAGGCTGTTGAGGAGGAAAGTGCATAAAGGACATAGGCTTTCATTTCTACTGCTTCACCTTATTGGGGGGAAGGGGGGGGGAAGAAAATTAAATATGTAGGAGGAAAACAATTTAAAAAATACAAAAAGAAGCAGAGTCATTATTCCAGTGAGGAATAATAAAGCCTCTTCCTGGCATATGAACCCCTAGGATGAGATTTGTTGCTGCCATGTGCAGCACAACCAGTTGCAGCCCAGAGGCTCATTTGAGGTATAGATGAGCAAAGGAAACAGCACATTACACTGTCTGACAGCTGCTCATCCTCGAGGCAGATGTGGCTTGGGGTAGTGCTGCCTGAAACATCCTCCCAGTTACATCTTTTTATTTTTAGCAGTGCAAGACAGTTCACTTTATCATTTTAATCAAAGAGAACAGGCTGCGATGAGCAAGGGAATGCTTTCATCTAAGCCATTGATCACTTCATAAAATTGGCAGCATCTTTTCAGCCTCTCGGTCAATTCAGATTCCCCTTCTGACCCCCAAACATGTGACATGAAACCAAGCAAGTTTTTAACTGTAAAGATGATTAAATTTATTCATATACTGGGAGTATTTAATTGCCTTTTCCTCTTTCAAAGCTGTTGGATTTTTTTTTGTTTTTGTAAGGTGTTGATTCTTGGTGGGCTACTGAGGGTCTGCTCTAACAGTAGCATCAACTGTCAAGTGCCAGCAGGTGACCCTGAAATTAAGCTGTACTGTCTTCAGCTTAATAGAAAATATTCCCACACACACACGCCAGTGAAAAAATGCTTATGGAAAAATTCTTCCCTGAAATATGATAAAGATCAAAAACACTGCAGGAATCTTTTTCCTCCTGGGTTTTTATACCCAGCCCAACAGCCTCACGGAAGAAAGCTCTACTCAAATAACTTCAGATTTGTATGCATGCTTGCTTTTACTAGAGCTTTTAACATGCATGATGGAGCAATCAGACTTGAAACTCAATAGAAACATCTGATGCCTCGCTGCTGTACCTTGGGCAAAGAGAGAGAATTTCCATGTTTGGAATTCTCCTCTTGTAATAAATGAAAGCACTAAAATTGAAGGACTGCAGGTTCAAAAGAAAATGTGGAAATGAATTATCAATCAGGAATCTGAGGGCATTAGATAAAGGCAATAGCAATCTCACAGAAGCCATGGGTTGAGAGAAAGAGTTATTTGAAAGCACACAGTTGCAAACATTGCAATGCTGTGTGAGACACAAACATTTTTTCTTTCTTCTTTTTTTTTTTTCTCAAGGGATTTCTACAGGAAGGTAGGCAATGATATCCATTAGCTTTAGCACAAAGAGAGGAACCAAATTTCTTACAAAAGGCAGAATTCCCCTGCTATGGCTTTTCCCTAAAATACATTTGAAATGAAGTAATTTAGCAAGGCAAATGAATGCAAAGATAAAAATGCCTGCCAGGAGTAGTAGATCTAGAGACACAAGCTCTGACCCCACTTTTGTACAGAAGAGTTCCAAGAACAAAGCACCTTCCCATGGCACAGTTATTCTTCAGGCAGGGAGAATGTCTGTTCTTCTAATGAAATATCTGTCTGTCTTTTGTTTAAGACATTTTCCTGTCCTTTGCTCCCAGGGGAAAAGGAACCATAAAACTTTCCTCTTTTCCTAACCCTAGCTCAAGTTACTATTGATGCCTTTCAAACCAAGAACTTCTGAGGTGTCTAAAATTACCTCTGAAGCACAATTATAACTTTCCTCTAGGATGGCTGTACTGCTCCCAGAACTCAGTGCTAGCACTGTTTTAAGGCTTTGGACTAACTAGACAGAAATAAGGGAGACATCTCCCTCTCCAAAGGAGAGAACCTGACTGCTGAGTAAATTTGCCTCTCAAGTGCTCAGTACCTTGCCCAAACCTTTTTAGTCTTCAGCTACAGAGACTAGTGCTGCCTTTTAAATAAGAACTACAATTGCATCTCCTCCTCCCTTCTTTCTGAAAACTGCTATATAAGGCATCTTGGAACAAAGCTCCAGCAGGCAGGAATGCTTCCTCCTTCATCTGGTAGCCTGTGCAGGAACTATTTTGTAAATGACATCTGACCCAGGCTTCAATGGCTGAAGCATGAACATGTAGTAACAGAGCTACTCCAGATGGAGAACAGTGCATTAGACAAACCCTTCCCACCTGGTTTGTTCAGTTTTTGTACATCAGTAGTGCAGCTAAACTGACAGTAGTGGGAAGAGTAACTGTATGAAACCTGGACCACACACAAGACAGTAACCTTAAGACAAAGAATAACTGGGCCTTTGCCACAGCTTTAATTTATTACAAGGTGCAAAGGTCCTATTCTAACCTGTGCTTCCAGTTTTAATCTGAAATACTGATCTTACTTCAGAGGAGACTGTGGGTTAAGGGCTGTCACCAAAGAAATGAGAAGCATGAAGAGAGAAAAGACTTAAAAACATAGGCCACTGAAGAGCAGAGGAGGTAAAACACTTGTGCAGACAGTTGTTAACAAAAGGAATGCATGCATTGCTTAGGGGAAGACACAATTACCAGTGTTTTTTCCTGCTGTTAAGACAAACCAGTAGTAGTGGTACTAGTAGTAGTCTCTATATTGATGTTTTCCTTTCACCTGAACATAGACGTTCTCTGGTCACCTGTGCTACCTTTTATCCAAGCACACATGATTTTTTTTTCACATGCCATAGACTTCACTGGCTTAGGGAACCAAGCATCTTGGCCATTTCAACACACCATAATTGCAGCAGGGTTTTTCAGGCAGGTATAAGACTTGAAGGATGAAAGTTCTGAGGGATGCTGCCAGCTCTCTTGCTCAGTGTTTTGAGGAATAACCTGGTGAAATACACCTATACCTTCTTCAGTCCAGCAGGACATGACTTAGCAATGGCTTGGGCTCATGCATGGCATGAACCCAAAGATTCTGGTGATACTGACCCACATCCCTCTGTGACACAGCCTCCCTCTCTAACAGGAGGTGCCAACAGACCTGCAGGGCTCATTTTTGGACCACCCCAGCCTGTGGAAAGGTAGGGAAGGTCCTGAGCCCAGTGTACAAAGGGAAAAGCAATTTCCCCACAAGGTTGTAGCCAACAAACAACAGGAGAACTGAACTGATCCCACCTTCAAATCCTTATCTCCTGGAAGTGCCATTTTGCTGTCTAATCTCTAAAGAGATGCAAGGTGCCCAAACTTTATTGAAAAAAAGGCAGAAAGTAGGGCTAGAGAGTCTATGCATATGTATGGTCTGAAACTGGGGCCACTGTTTCCCTAATCTTGTCAAAACTGAGGCAGGCTCCAGAATTCCCAGGAGAATTTCAGAGTAATGACAAATATAGTGACTTAATTCCAGGAGTAAAGAATGCTGTGAATTGTGCATTAGCTTTCAATGCAAGCTGCTTAGAAGAGATTTACCAGCCAAATCTGGTTTAGTCAGCTTTAGGTAATGTCCATTTAAAGTAGCCAGGGAGGAAGTAGCAAAGCAAATCTATGTTCAAAAAACAGGAGAACTTTCCACAGCTGGGGAAAGCAGCCAGGAAAAAAAATTCCAGCAAGGCTTAACCAGCAACACAATCTGCAGTCTCAGATGATTTGCTTTGGAAAATGGAAGAGTCTGGATTTTCCAGTGATGCTGTATGAGCTCTTGTGTTCACTCTAGAACTTTCCATGGTTATGTTTAAGCTGTGCTTAAACACGGCACATTTTGTGCTTTTCAGTGAGTGCATTTCTGGCATGAGTGGCTCAGGTACTTTGGGGTTTGGTGATCTCAGATGAACACAGGGGAAGGCTGTGGAGGTTTTGAAGAGGATGAGTTAAGTGATTACCTACTCATCTTTCAGAATGAGAGTTCTGATTTTCTGGTAATGGCACAGTGCCGGGGAGTGATGATCTGGTGCCATCTAGACCCGTGACAAGGAGCAACCCAATCACTACACCCACCACACTCCTCACCTTCAGAGCTGGGTCATTTCACCAGCCCAGGCAAGGAGCATTTGCCCTGGGCAAAGCTGTGCTGAGTGCCCCTGATTGCTTTCTTGCCATCCACATATCTGGAAATAAAATCCAATAGAATGTGCTCTGTGTTTCCTGCAGGGACTGAGGTGAGGCTTCCTGACCTCAGAGATCCTAATTTCTTTTCCAATTTAAAGGAAAACTGCAACTGAGCAAAAAAAAAAAAAAAAACAAAAAAAAAAAAAAAAAAAAAACCAACAACAAAAAAAAAACCACATTCCAAGTTGGTGCTAGTTTGTTGAGATATAACAAGCCCAACTTCAACCTTCTGGTCCCAAGAGCTTTTCAAACACAATTAATCAAATCATAGCAACCTCCACAGGATTTCCAAATTGTCGAAGCAAATGAGGCTCACAAGCATGTTGCATATTTCATTCTCCTCACACCATTTTTAAGCTGGTGCCTTCTGTACCTTGCAGTTGCATAGCTTTAACCAGTTCAGCCACATAAACAATATATTCAGTGATGATGTCACAAACTCAGCTACTGCTGATGGTCTCAGGATGAAGAGCCATTTGAAAATCTTTTTCTTCATCATTTATGTAGGCTCTTCAGGAGCAGTGAAGAGAAATACTGCTAATAATATTATAGTAATATACTATTTTATACTCCATGCAATCAACTTCCTTGCTTTTTACTGCCTTTCCAGCCTACTGGAGCCAGAATGTGAGGAAAGATCAGTGCACTCTCTTACCAGAAATTTTCCCTTGCTATTTAGGAACAGGCAGAACACAGCATGGAAGTGAATGAGGTTCCTTGTCTGGGAAGCCACAAAGGGGTCTTCTGTTTCTGGTCTACAGCATTCCTGTTCTGTGCCCCTAAGGAGAACCCAGAAGGTGCCCCTCTGACAGACAGGTTGACAAGAGATTAAAGAAGAAATAATCCTTTTTTTAGAACTGAAGCTGCAATGTTCTGTATTCTGGAGATCAAGGAAGAGACAGCAACAGTAGCGACAAGTCAAATCATGCTGAAAGATCCAAAAGCAATTTTCATTGGGGGGATTATTAGCACGATTAATCACAAATAGATGTTAGGCTGTCTCTGATTTGGGTTCAGGACCATGTTTATATACAAGTATGTGATAAACAAATCATAAGCTGAAAAATGTAATATGATTTCTCAGAACATCTTTTGATGTTAGATACAGGCTGAAAAATAATCTTCACTTGTAAATCCATGTCACCAAGTTCATAAAATACAAAATAAGAAGACTCGGATAAAAAATAAGAATCATAAAAGCAGACCAAGCAAATAAAAAGAAACTATTGCCACATACCTGTTGGTGACATTTTCACCACTTATCAGTGGGCAGTTAGCAAACAAACTTTAACAGAGGGAAAATCAGTATTTTTACTGCTTTTACATACTCCATAAATAATCAACATGAGGAAAAATGAATCAAGAAAATCACTACTGAAAGAAAAAGAATAAGAAAGGGCCTTTGTAAGAACAAAACCTCATGTCTCAGTAATGTCAAATCACGACATTTCTGAAGAATGATCTTAACTGTGACATCACTGAAAGAAGCAACATTTTTTTTGCTGTAACATTTCTTTATCAGGGGGACTAATAGAGAAACTACAGAATGTAAGGACATTTTCACATCCTTCATACTGCAGCTGTTTTGTAACAGCTGCAGTATGAAGGATGTTTGTTTGGGCATGGGAGCCCAAACCAGAGAACTCATTAATGACATAAACTAGCATTTATGACATGTTTTAGGGAATGTTTACAATTTTTTTTAAATTCAGATGATTTGAGGTTTGCAAATCTTATGTTACGTCTGTAGAAAAACATGCATTTAGCTAATAATCAGAATTTGCATATTTATGGCCACTGTGCTGGAAAGTACTGCCTCTTGGCACCAAAACAAGCTAAAAATATACCTTCTATTTATTTATTTTGGGTTTTTGTTTGTTGTTTGATTGCTTGATTCTAAGATGCAGATTTCAGATTCTTTTGGAAAAAAATTAAGCATGAAGATAGACAAATTTCATTATTTGCTGTGTAGAACATATATAAACATTATTTTCCCAGTAAATATGCAGAGAGCTGGCAGGACACTGTCCTCCAGACACAGAAGGCAACTTGAAGCAACAGTCTTTGAGTGTGTTGGTGCTCATCACATCAATTTGGCAAAGCTGGCTCTTAGTGTGGGAATATTGAGTTTTGAGCAGCCCAAATGGAAATGCCTCAGAGGCACCCCACTTTAATTCTCTCCTTCAAAGCTCAGTCTTCCTTTTGTCCAACAGCTGGAAAAATAAGGGCCCCAAACCACTGGTGATCTTTTAAAGCTTGTCCTCAGAAGCATCATGAACAAACTTTTAATGCCAGCAGGGTTAAGTGTTACACTGCTCAAAAAAGGAAGGTATTTATTCACCGAAGAACTGTCCACCTTCCTTTTGATTTTGGGCTACCAATACCAGATTTATTTCTTTATAGACCCTTGACTTGCCTGCAGATGACCTAGTTTCCCTTGCCTCTGATAACTAAAAGGTTTCACAAATCAACTGAAACCTCTTACTTGACTGTCCATTTCCTTTTTTATTTAATAAACATCTTTTTGTTGACAGTGTTTGATGTGCAGCCAGCAGATTGAAACAGCTCCAGCTTTGCAGGTATAGTCCATTATTAACTTTTTGTATGCCAGTGGTTTTCATTTGCTTTTGCCCTTTCTAGAGTGCAAAGCAAGGCTGGCTACAGCAATCCACAGTGGATTAAATACTTCAAGTCCATAACTGTCACCACAAACCTTTCTCAATGCATTTTGCATTTTTATTGTCACCCACTTTGAAGCCATTCCTGTACCACAGGAAATTTTCAACATAACTTACTTCCTTGCTGCTGTTAGATGCAACAACATGTTCTGATTCTTCTAATTATGCCAGAGAAGGGAAGGCAGTAGATTGAAATACTTTCAGTTGAAATTAAGATTCTTTAACTGAAACATTTCAACTATTGAATAAATAAATAAATTCAAACACGGTTGCAATAAAAATGAGCCTCTTGAAATTAGTCATAACTAGAAGTTGGCAAGCAGTTTAAAATAACAACATACAATTAGCTGCAGGGATTTAACAACAGGCTTTTGCAAGAATTATTATTGAGTCTGTTGTCTTTCTGATTAATGCTATTAACTCTTGCTTACCTAGCTTCACTGATCCAATTCTCCAGATTCTATGAACTGTCCACCTGGAAAAAAATAAAATTGGTCTCAAAATTGCCACTTTAGGGTCTGAATGTGACATTCACACAGGATTTAAATAATAAACAGAACATGACTGTTCTGCTATTTGTCTGATGGAGGACTACAAGAAAATTTGATGCCACAATTCAGTTTCTGGTTTTCTGCAGGCTCTGAACATGATGAGGCACATATGTCTGTAGCCTGGGGCCCCCTGCACTCATTCAGGTGCTGAATGTTTGAGCTGCAGCATTCACAGGGCTGGAGACAAAGAGTAATGGGGCTCTGCAAGAAAGAGAATCTGCCCCATTACCTGTGATCAGCATGAATCTCACATAAAGGCAATAGAAGAAACTTTTCCTCTCACTTTCTCATACAGACATCAAGACTGTTCTTTGTGAGCATAAATATGCCACTCACCCACTAACACTTTGTGCTCAAATTTGGAAGGAAATTTAAGGATGACCAAGGAGTAGTCAGCAGTTATCTATGAAGAACCTAGCTTAGTCAACTTCTACAGTCAGGTCAGCAATCAATATTTAATTTTATCTCTGTATCTCTGCATTTATTTATTCTAGTCATCTTCTCACACACTCATGAGATTAGAAATTGTTCATACTGATAAAAACCATTAATTTGAAATTATATGGGGAAAAAAAAGCTGTTTGTTTGGTCTTCTGAAAAATCAGGTTTATTACTTGGCAAGTCTCCTTAGCTAAGTGCTTCAGCTAATCAATTTCAATATTTTCTTTTTGCTTTATATATAACAAAGCAATAGAGATCATTGATTAAACATGAAAGGGATGTGTGGTAGCTGCTAGTGATGTGAATAGATAAAAGGGCCTAGGTCCACCTTTTTTATTGGAAACCACCCAATTGTTTCAGGGCAGCCTTTGTAGCCCTCTGGAAGCAAAAGCCTAAACAATGTCAACTGGCCTTACAAAATACTAGATATCTGCTGCATTCTTTTTTCTGTGTCCTTTCAGTCTGTTTAGACAACAATGAAAGGGAAAAAATTATCCAGAAATCCACAGAAACCTGAGCTGCTGTAGAAGGGCTTCATTTTGTGTTTACAGAGAAAACAAACGATACCGACTTCTTTCTTGCCAAGGGGGAAGCTGAAGTTAGAAAATGAGAGCTCTCTTGGGGGGATCTTGCTTCTTACAACCTATTCCACAGCAAGTAAAACCCCTTTTGGGGATATTCCTGACACCAAGCTCAGGCAGTAATGGTTAAAAGGGACTGACAGTGAGAGGCAGCAGCCAGGGCATGCAGACATTCCCAGCCCAGCCAAGGTGCTGCAGCACCCAAGGGCTGCAAATTCCCTGTTTAGGGTTAGGGCTGGAACAAGCCCAGCTCAGGGATGTCAGCAAGCACACAGTGAGCTCCCTGTGCTGCCCAGAGCAGAGCAGAGCCCTGTGTGCAGCAGGGCAGCTGCTGGCAGCCTCCTGAGCTGTGAGCACTGCACAACATCAGCTCTGCTGACATCTGCCTATGAGCAGCCTGGCCACAGCCTCCCCCTGGTTACCAGGAGGTGTTTGAGAGAGCCTAACTTTGCTATCTTCAGCCCCTGTGCATGGAAGGTGTGGGAGTGACGGTGGTAGGATGGTTGGGATGGACAGAGGGAACTTGTGGTTTATTGCAGAGGGCCTGGGTGCAGGGCCCTGCTGGGAGCTGCCAGCCACAGCTCGGAGCAGGCCCGAGAGAAGTGAAGACAGTGGTAAAGAGAAAGAAGGGAAGAGCATGGTAAAGAGGATGAGAGTAAAAGAGAGGATAAGAGAGTGAGGTTCCTGTCGCAATACAATAAATCTTCTTCCGTGCTGAATATTCTAATTCTCACTAACCAATCTAGTACAAGATACAAATCCTATAGCATTTACATACAGCCTATAAGAATCACTACATTACCATACTGTGTTACATTTTAAACCCTAAAACCTACTCTTTGGACCCCTTCTGCCAGGCTAGTAGGGTCTGCTCTGACCCTTGGGCCTGTCTGCAAGCAGTGGGTACTGTTTAACCAAAAGGAGATTGCCTTCATCTGGCCACACCATTGTTTTCCAGTTGTTCAGTAACTAAGGCTTGGTATCTCAAAGCTTGCTTTCATTTCAATCTCGCTTATAGTTTCCATATTCTCAAGATCTTTTGCCAGGCAATCATATTCATAAAGCTTTCTTGTTTCATCTTCCCCAACAGAAAGTTCCTGACCAAACACTGCTCTGGTCTTGCTGACCTGTTCCCAGGACTGACACAGATCCCACTGCTACTAGAGCAGAAAAGTCCAGTTTGGAACTGACAACACAGCTGAGGATTTCTCCTCTACACTCCCTTAGGTCTCCACAAGTTCTTAAAGCCTATACACATTCTAAACTTTGTTCTGCACAGCTCCTTTTCCTTCCAGCAGGATGCTGTCTGCAAAGCTCAGTATGGACAAAGCAAGACATTCTGAATTTGCTCCACACTGTATACTTGTCATAGATACATGGCATCAACACAGAGACACTGATACAAAGCACAAACCCATTAATGCTTGAAGAGAATAAACGTTAAAAAGTTCTGTTTATCCCTGCTAGTGAAATTTGCTCTGAAATCCTTCCAGGTTTGCACTCAATAGGATATTTATTTAAAAGGGACAGGAAGGAAAACAATAGAAGTAAGTGAAAATCCATCAAAAGGCATCATTCGTCTGCCAGGTGCAACAGAAAGGAAGATAAAACAGATAATAACACTGCTGGAACAGAATGCTGTTAAGGTTGATGGATGGCAAGAGCTGACAGCTCACAAAGACTGTGAGGGCAAGCTGTTGGGTACAGTGTCAAACTGAATAAATCTATACATCCTTGTTTCACCCAAACACAGCTCTATCACAAATGATACAGTCCAGCACTGTGCCTTCAGCTGATTTTTTCAACTTTGAATGTGAACAAACAGCATATTAAAAAAGGTGCGCACTGTTTCCTGCAGGAATCACCACAGGAGATGAGGTATCATATCTAAGAAACTTTGATTCTTCTTTGTCCCACTATGATTTTTACACCGCTGAGAATCTATGTATCAACAGAAATTATATTCAGCAAGCTGATAGGATATAGCTCTTGGCGTCCTCCTCTTTGGGGATGATGCTAATATGTTAAGGGACATGGGAAATGGAAACTGTTGTAAGGAAAGTCCATGCTTAGGATCTACTGAGAAATCTGGTGAGAGGAAAAGGAAAATTATAGTGCTGCACAGTGAATATACAAAAATCTGGCATTGAAAGTGTTGCACTTCATTGTATTTTTACTTGGTGGTTTTGGGTTTTTTAAATTATCATGAAAAAGTCAATATTTTCATGTAGCTGCGGGATTAAATGCGAATAAAATAAGCAAGTTTTTAGTTTCACAAACTCATTAGCAAACCTTAGATTTTTCTCCTTAGATTACAATGACTGTGACAATGCTGACATAGTTGTCACAGAGCACTTTTTACTTGTGGGACAAAACACCCTGAATAAAGGTAGGAAAAAAAATATGAGCAGTATCTCATACAGAGAGAATCAGAGGAACAGAGAAGCACATTGATTTCTCAAAGGTAAATGAAAACCATGTGCTATATATCCAGAATTATATCCACTGACCTATCTGGGACTGTGGGACTTTCTTTGCCCTTTTAACCCTTCCTTAAAATTTCAGGCTTGCCAGTGAAGTTGTATTTGTGGCACCACCTCCAAGGATGCTGCATGACTTCTCCTTAGAGGACAATAACAGCTACAGGAGACAAACACCCACAGGAGATGTCAGGTTCTCAGAAGAGTAATTGCATTTCCTTTTCTAGGCTGTCCTCAGGCAGTCTGAGCTCAAAGAGAGCGGACAGAGCCATTTTGTGAATGTCTCTGTACCCAGTCTCCACTTCCAAAGAGGATTTAAAACAAGGGATTGAGCTTGGCTGGTCAATTTGTAACTAGAGGATGATGGAAAGGTGGGGAATTCTGCTGCTAAATTCTGTTATTCCTTTGGCTTATTCCGCTTGTTACCTTGTGAGTGCATCTACTGACCCACAGAGGACCACAAATAGCATACACCAGGCAGGTGAAAAAATACTCCATTTACTCCAAAAGTAATTTCATTTACTCTCCTCACATTCACAAGTGAAGTTTTCTTCTATTTAGAAGGTATTTCTGAATACCAAACTTTAGATTATATACCAATTTTACATACCTCTATACCTCCCTTACTGCATAACTTTAGATTGCTATGAATCTTGGGTTTGAGTACTCTGAATGTAGTAAAATTTTCTTTAGGAGGAGTGAGGGAATTTGAAACAAAATTTTGCTGGGCCTTTCTGTAGCTGTCAGACTTGAGAAATTAAATCTGAATCAATGTCAGTGGTTTTATACTGCTCTCATTTAAAAATAGATTTATTTCAACACTTGAATTTTACTCATCATGTAAAATTCCATAAACTTTTCTGTCCATCATCAGTGATGTGTTAAAAGATGATGCATAGATATTAAAATTCCTGGCAAATTCTCATGGCCATTCTCTGCTCCACAGTTGCAAGACAAACCTGCTGCTAATTTAAAGAGTGGCAGGTTTGGCTCTTAGAGGCAGTGCTGGATCAGGAGAAGGAAGAGCCAGAGGTGCCCTTATCCCTTCTAGTGCTCCATGACCCTAAGGCACTGTAAGCCATCTCCAGGCACTGTGAGCCATGTCCAGCTGGCCAGGGCCTGAGCAGCAGCCCCACAATCACACAAAGGGATGGTCACAGAGTTGCCAATGTCTAATTCCCAAATGGATTTCTGGTGCCTTTATTATGTGCCTCCAAGGACTGCATCTTCCAGGGATCAGCTCAGAAAAGTACAACCTTTAACATAACAGGCTATAATCAGGAATTCAACTTCCACAAGCTTTAGATCACTTTAGAACTCCAGTCCCAAGTTACCAGGAAACTCGGGAGCTCTGGGTTTTCAGGCAAGGCAGATTCTCTTCAGAAGGTTTATTTGCTCCCCTAGCCTTCAGTGGCACCTAGTGGAAAAGAAGCAACTTGAAATGAAGAACAGTTGGGAGAGAAAATGAAATATTTTTTTCCAGCTCCATCAAACAACCTTCCTCCAAAGCCTCTGAAGGAATAAGGATGTGGAGTGGCTATTTGAAAAAATAACAAGATGTTGGTATGGAGTAGAGCTCCTGGCAACAGCAGTCTGTTCTCTCAGGAAGGGGTTGCTTTTCAAAACAAGTTCAGAAATTAGCACATGAAGGTGGAAAAAGGGCTTAGTGCAGCATGATGACAAAGCCAGCAACCCTGAAAGAACAGAGAGGGTGCAAAAGGGATGAGGAAGGGTAGATCTGACCTGGGGGACAACTGGAATCATTTAACATTTCCTATTTGAATTACAAACAAGGTGTTTTTCCTTTTTAACCAGAGCAGACATTGAGCCATCACTATCTGTTTAAAGTAATACTGGGCAGTTTAAGAAAGTCTCTTTTTGTTTCTTTTCTGACCATGTCCCTGTAATTTACTAATACAGATTAGATTATATCTTGTTCTGGGAGAACACATGCCTTGTTTCCTGGTAGCTCTGTGCCACATTACTGTAATATTGGGGAGTCTATTTACAAACACTCCTTGTGGCTTCAACTACTTTTCAGGGATGGGATTTTAAATTTCCCTGCCCTTTCCCTCCCTCATCACTCCCAGCTGTTGGAGTTCCTGATTCCTTGTGAAATTGGCACTGCCCACTTATATGTTTATTTTTTCAGATTATCTCTACTTCAAGTGGTACCTGAGGTGAACTGACAAGAAAGATGGAGGGACTTTTTACAAGAGCATGTAGTGACAGGACAAGGAGAAATGGCTTCAAACTGAAATAGGGCAGGTTTAGATTAGATAGGAGGAAAAAAGTCTTTAATTTGAGGGTGGTGAAGCACTGGAACAGGTTGTCCAGAGGAGCTCTGGATGTCCCATCTCTGGAAGTTAAAGACTTGGTTGAATGCAGCTCTGAGCAATCTGATCTAGTGAAAGGTGTCCCTGCCCAGGGCAGGGGAGTTGGAAAAAGATATTCCTTAAGGTTCCTTCCAACCCAAACCATCCCATGATTCAATGATTCTAATTACATGACTTAAAGAAACGTCCACATTTTTCAGAGAAACATTTTTCAGAGTAGTACTTGGGCTTGTAGCTTCCATGTCTTATTCACCATGGGAGAAACAGATCCTGTAAAGCTCATGTAAAAGCTGTCCCCACTGCCAGTGCCATGCCACATGCCTTAACCCTATTAGCTATTGTGTCATAGAGTCACCTTTTCCATTTTTCCTCAAAACAGATGTAAAACTTCACCAGTGGCAAAGTGAGTTGGGCACTCAGCTTCCACCAAACTTCTAAATATTAGTGTCACTCTGTGGCTTCACTGGGGTTTGAGGAGTGCTCACACGGGTAATGCAAAGGTCTTTGATTAATGTTCATCTCCCCTGATGGCCAGAACAGCTCATTCTCTGTGTCACACTTTCATTGACTTTCGGGGAAACACTTGCTTTTGTATTTCCATGTTCCACCCATTCCCATTTTGGTATTTATGCATTCAGTTTTCCGGGATGCTGTCACCCCTGAGCAGTTGGAAAATGACAAGCTAACCAGTTCATAAGTGGGTTCCTTCTCCCTCTGTACTTTACGCACAATGCCAGACACTGGATTTGTTCTTGAAAGAGCAACACACTGCTCACTTCTGTGCTCACATCTCTTTGGCAGAGTTTTCAAGCAAACAACTCACAGAATGCTAACTACAGGACAGATTTTGAAAAGCTCCATTTCTCTCTGTCCTGTGGTTTTAGTATTTTCCTATTTTTTTTGATACTTCTCCAAATACCAAGTGTGATGACTTCTGTAAGTGGTGACTTTGCTGGGTAGGTGGTTCTTTGTTTGTTCCACACATCCTCTCCATTCATACAATTTGGTATGGATTCATTCCATGATACTGAGGCCAAACGACAAAAAAACTCCAGACAGGTAATTTATCAACAGCTGCAGCTCCATCCCGTGGAGCTGCTGCATTCCCAACAGCACAGGTTTGTCCTGTCTGGGTACAGCTTGTCCCCATAATGCCAAAAATGACACTGCCAGAGTTTGCTTTTAGCATTAATCCTATGGCATCACTCATGTGAACTGCTCCAGTGGTAACCCACAGTATAATCAAGAAGGGATTAAGACAACCTTGATTGTTAGAAAATTACAGTACCCTAAACCTGATGGAAATAGTGAGTATTGCCCACTGTTTATTAGACAAGTTCAAACATTAACTTTTTAGGGAGGGAAAAAGTTTGTAAATGTTAGTGCTTAATAGTAGATCCAACAAAGTATTTAATAGGTCAATCAAAGACAGGACTGTATTTCATACTGCAATGGGCTGTGACTGACACCTCCACCATATTCCATGTACTGACTTGGATTGGATTTTAAATGAAATGTCTTTGTTCCCTGAGACCCTACTTTTCCTAACAAATGGTCGTGCTTCTGCAGTGCCTTGAAATGCATCATATTTTCATGCGAAAATCAAATAGTGTTTTATATTTTTATATTGAGTAATTTCATTCCTCCAGCACACACACTGTTTTCCCTAACTAATATACTCTAATAATACTAATATACATTTATTTTATCTCTTTCTCCCTTTTTTCTTAAGTGCTAACAATATAATGAAAGCTGCAAACAGATAGGTTTCATATCAGTTGATCTGATTACCTTTAATTTCAAAATAAGGTACTATAATTTCTTTCTCCCTCTTGGGCTGTGCAGTACCCTCTAAAATCTATATTGCTTGTTTACATATCTTAAGAAAACAGTTTTATACCTTATAATATTGCTTGGGGAATCTGGAGTATATAAAGTACTTAGCAGGGTGAAAGGACGTGGCTGCAGTGCCATTTAGAATATTTCTGGGATAGCAAAGCATTCCATTGTTTGTTTTTCTGTGTACTTTTTGTAATAACCAAGATCTTTTTCATTCTCTTGCACTTTTGGAGGTCACTAAAGTCATGCTTGAACCAACAAGTCTAAATTTACTCCCAGAGTAAGTGCTTCCAGAATTTCTTTAATTTAAATCTGACAGAAGACATTTATTCTATTCATTGCCAGTAGTAAGAAGCAATGTGAAGTAAGCTGCAAGGAATCTGCAGAGCCCAGCTCTGTACACAAGAAGTCCAGGAGCTTTTGTAAAAGGTGAGATCTTCCCATTACAAACTCTCCCACGGAGGGGATGGCCCTGGTACTGCCTACAGAATAGGAAAAAAACACAATTTCCAGTCTTTGTACAAAGAAAGCTGAAGATAGAAGCACATTTAAATCCATGCAGGGACTATTCAGCCTTGCTAATTCCATCCACTTATTGATTTAAATGTGCCTGGTTTAATATGCATCTCTTGGGGACCTTTCATTATGTGAGTAGTTTCAGAAACCAGCACAGCAATAACACAGGTGAGAGTGAAAAAAGTTTGCAATGACATCAGGGTGACACGTACAAATCTTGTTTGGTGCCTGCCTATGCTCAGGTCAGACTTAGGTACTGCCATGAAGCCTTCCTTTCATAACTTTTTTTAAAAACCCAGAAAGGATAAAATTAATTAGGAAAACAGAGCTATTTGGCAGATGAAGGTCTCACCTATCAAAATAATGTGCATCTGTTCAGGACTTACAAGACTAATTTTCCCCAAATAGCTGCAGATTAGTCAACTGCTATTTTTAGATTTTGTGGATAGCCAAGGGGAAAAGTAGAATTATACATCTGGAACACTGCATATGTAGCATTAACTAGAAAAGCTTGTTTTCCAAGAACATATTTGATGTCTTTTCCAGATTTCCCTTCCACCATCTGTAATATCCTCCCTGGTCTTTTCCATCTGCTGAAGAACTTCACTCTCCAGGAGCATGATCCTAGCAGGGACCAGTAGTGCTCAAGCAATGTGAGCAGTTATCACAGGGGGTGGATTCTCTCTGGAGCAGGGGTACTATCTGTCTTCCAGGGACTCTGAGCATTTCACAGCATGAGCTCTGAGCTGGAGGATTATAAAAGTCAATGCTGACTGCTAATGTCTTTCCTCATTAACAACACAGGGAGTAAAATGAAAGGTAGAGCACCACACTGCAGTGAGTGTGGCTTGTGTTGGCAAATCTGAAGATGAGGGAAAACTTTGAAATTTAAGTAGTCAAAAAAAAAAAAAGAAAAAAAAATCCTTGAAATAGTCCCCAGTCATGCACACAGAGAACTAAACAAGCACTGGGCACCCACTGACCACTCACATATTTCATGTCATGGGAAATACCAGGATGGAGAGGAAGGGTGGTTGGAGGCTACATGCAAATGTTTGTATCTAGCCTGGACCTTGTCTGAACCCAAATTCACAGCTGGCTTTGGCCATAAACATAATTATGAACATAATTGATAAAAACATTATCATTTATATTTATAAACATAATTTATAAAAGCAGTTAAGCATCTAAGTATGCATGAACAAAATTTGCAGTGGGGCTTAATCAGCTCCTTAAAAGTTAGGGATATATTTGAGTGTCTTCATGTATTGAGATAAATTTAGAAGCCACACACATATCCAGAGCTGGGGTCACAGAGACTGTAGAGCAGAGATGATGATGTTTATCCTGTTCCTGACAGATTCCTCCCAGAGTCTCAGTGCCTGCTTTCCATCATCAGGGCACAGACCATCACTCACTGTATGTGTGTGTGTAATACACTGAAATATAGATCTATAAATACAGAAAGGGGCAGAGCTGGTGGTGCAATTTGGCTGCTCTGGCACTAGAATGTAATATCATTACTCTTGATTTTGGTACTTATGTATGTGAATAATAATAATAATAATAGTACACATTCTGACCCTTAATCTTACATTGCCTCACATCTTCATTATACATATCTTTGGGGAAGGAAGGCAAACACTTCCACAAAGTAATGACAGAAAGGATTTTGAGCAATACATGAAGGACAGATTCCTCCTGCTGCAATACAAATTAGGAAACCCTTGTTCTTTTGCTCTCTTGCAAACTAGAAAAATAGTCAGTTTAGAAGAGATTTCTTTCTTTTTGTTTGTTTTTTGCTTGAGCATAAGAAAATACTGAGTTTCTCTGCAAGCCTGCTAGGATCTGAGGCCAGGATTAACCTGTTTAACCTGACCAGCCATGCTCCAACCTGTCACACCCTAACAAGGATAAGGTAAAACTTGTAGCCTCAGCTCATCTCCAAGCTTTGTAGATGTGGGCAGTGCAGCATAACAGCACCTTGTTATAGATAACTCCCTCAGAGGGAGGTGTCATGTAAGGCAAAGATTTTTGCAGCTTATAGCAGCTGTGTGTAATGGCTGCCACTTATCTTGTATCAAAATTCCTCACCCGATATTTTTCACATGAAATTTTTATGAAATATTTATTACTTAAAAACACCTCTCTGCAGCTGAACATAGGAACTAAAGGGCTCCCACCAGTGTGTGTCACAGGTAATGAATGTGGTGATGCTTGGCAAATCTCTCCTCCTCTCCCTGGAAAAGTCAGAGTCTGCAGTCTGGGAATAGTCTTGTACTAAGGTACAGTGAGAGGCATTAGAGCTCAACACATAACCAAACCAATATTCTTCAAAAAGTAATGAAAATACAGTTATATTAGGGGTCAGTAAACTTATCTGGAGGATTGCTAAATCCAAACCACAGCACACTGCTGCATAACCACTGAAAGCACCCGAGGCAGAGGGCCTGCAAGGATGGTGCTTCACATTTGTATTTCAATTCACCCTTCACTGTACTCAAGGAAAAATAGAGGTCCTTTTGTGAGGAGCTGAGCACAGCTCTTGCCAGCTGATGGGAAATGCACATGGAGGGATTTATGTGGTGGAGCTCCTGCCTGTGGATCACAAAACCCCAAGAGGATTAATGCTTCAGGCTGAGAAATGTGCACAGCAGTCGGTCTTGGCCCTGGATGGGAGAGTCCAGCAATTACTCACTCTTGCTCTGTTTTCTGGACACTGCAAATAAGCAGGCAAAGTAGCAAACAAAACCAAACAAATAAAACAAAATATGAGACTCTTTATAAGAAAGTAGATGTGGCATAGAATTAATGTACTGCACTAAAATACTCCTTGATCATAAATCTAAATGCCAACTAAAGGGTATTGTTGTTCTGGATCAAAACAAAGTATATTTATCTAAAAGACACCAAGGCAGACAGATCCACGGTATTTGTGGTTGAGGGACACATTTCTAGCCTCCAATTTAAAAGGAATCAGAACCATTTAATCTGTTCTTTTATACTGCCATCAGCCTGTGTTTCCGGGGGTATTTTCAGCAAGCATTAGTTTTCAGACACAGATATATCTATGATTTATTTATATGGGACTGAATCAGAAAATATTTAGCTCAAAACAAGGAAACAAGCCCTGGTGTCCATGGAAATTTCGTTTTCAGACTAATTACAAGGTTTCAAGAACCAGTTCATTTAAATGGCTAATTTGTATTAGACAAATCTGGCTTTGCATAATATTAAGAGAACCATCTGAGTGGAAGGAAAATTACTCTTCATAGTAAAGAGCCATCAAGCCATCATTTCCATTTTCTAAAAAGTCATTTACGTATTTTTTACACTGTTATGACCAGAAAACATATCACATCTGGATTTCAGGAGATTTCACTGCATAGACTAAAACATCAAAGTGGAAATATATTTTTTAGATCATGAAAATTTATCTAATTCTAAGTAGATGTACACTCAGTCAAGTTTCAGACATGGGGCACAAGCTGCATGCAAGATGGTTTTGTATAGTAATTTTTGTTTTCCTACAATAACAGGCTTTGCACAGTGCTCACCATGGAAAGTGAGGGGCTGTGCCTTCTTTTGAGGAATGAGATCCTGTCCAGAATAATTTTCTTCTTCTTCAATTCACATCTGTGAGAATGTGCTGCTCTAATTTAGTGACTTAGCTGGAGATATTAGAAGAGTAGAAAACAATCATTGTAAACCTCATTAAAATGACTCAGGTCCAAGCAGGTCTGGTAGTTATGAAAGTATAAAATAAATTAAGAGGAAAATGCTGTTAAAATTGAAGAAATCAGAATCATGCAATTTTTCCACTGTTTTGCAAGGCTCATCCCTATCTGACTCAGATTCCACCTATTTCTAATAACTACCACAGCCATAAAAACAAAATTTCAGACTCTCTCTTGTGTCTCCTTCCTCACCCTAAGGTAATCCCTTTTAAAACCTTCTCAGTGTTTATCAAATCTGATCAGAGAGACAATGCTCAGAGATTGTGGAGGCCTGTTGCTCCATGCTGTTAAGCAAAGCATCTATGCTTTCATAATACCTAAATCTTCCAAAGTTTCAAAATACAGAAGAGCTCTGTAAATAGTGATAATAACCAGAATGGGTTTAACTGCTTGTGGCTGAAAATCAGGTAATTTCATCAAATTTACAGAGAAGTATTTGGGTGTTGATTAAATTTTTGTCCTGATTGATGTAAATACAATTGCTGAGGCCACACCAATTTTCCTAGATAGCTTTCTGCTGAGGGCACAAAGACTCTCTTCCACAGTTCTCCAGTTCCCCACATTACATGTATATATCCCTGAGCCTGCAGCATACATAAATTATAACAATAATCTATACTTATTTCACATTTTATTTAAAATACCTCATAATTAAACTATTTCTTGAAGCTAACGTAGTCTTAATGGGAGAGAATAAAATTTTCTTATTAATTTTATTAGGAGCTGATTAAATATTTACCAAAATGCACTCTGACAAATCTAATTAGAAATGCTATTAAAAAACCCTTGCTTATGAAATATTTAAATGTCTGGAATAAAGCATTTAAAAACTGCATTTAGAAATTACATTGATTTTAAAGAGTGAAATTTTAAAATAAAAGTAAAATCTCCTGAAAAATAAATGCATTTCCCACGACCCCAATACATTTGTGAGCATTTTTCTGTAATAGCTTTGCAACACTGGCTTTTCAGGATGCTGAAATTCTCATATTTTCTGTGGAAAATTTTTAGCAATTTTGTGTAGCCAATATTTTTGTAACTGATTCCAACTGCATTTGCTCAGGTGAAAGTTAAATTCAGATCACAGAAGTACTCTCATGAAGCCACATCACTTTATTTTACTATCACAGACAGATCTAACCATGGACTAAAAACATTTACTGAGCCAAAATCAATTTTTCTCATGTCTGCTGCCTCTCAGACGTCTCTATGAGCATGAATAGCTCAATTTCAAAGGCAGATTCCTTGGAGGAAAGTGAATTCAAACATGAGCATCACTCCCATGCTCAGTCTTCTCCTTCCTCTCCCAGCAGCACCTGAGAAAGGTGATTGGAACTGAGGCTTCTGCATTACCAAGCAGCAGGACATAATTTTGGGGTGGAAGCTGTTGATCTTGTGTTCTGTTTCAAGAACACTTAACTTTCTATATTCCTACAATGTTGAGAAATTACCCTTCTCAGGGAGCTCTCTGTGTGTTCCAGGGTAGGGGAGTAGGGGAGTGCTGTTCCCTATTCCCCTTCCAGAGTGATGACTCTTCATTTAAACTTTTCCTGGTACTTTGCATGAAAAGATGAAATTTTAGCTCTCCCTGCTCCTGTTCAGTGCATTGTGCAGTTGAATAGTCTTTTTTTTTTTTTTTTTACCCACAGGTGGTTGCATGAAGGCAACCTCATCATTCGGCAGTATGGAAATGTGTCACATCACATAAAAATTAGTCACTGAGATGAGAGTAGGGTGATTTTCCCAGATTCCTGGATTATGAGGCAAAACAATCTTGTTTTGCAGCAATCTCAGTGTCCCCTACTATTTATGGTTCTTTTTAATAAGTGAGGAGTAGTCAGGAAATTCCTTGATGTCACTTTGGACAAAATTGCCCAAATTTGCCTTCAGGCATTGTTGCTGTATCTTTAATCATGTGGTGTTTCATCTACACCACATGATTAAAGATATAGCAAATCTTTGAAGAACAATGCTAACTGACCAAAATTCATTTCATGAAGGGCATGGATGTGTCACACTAGCCAGCACTAACATGTGCACACTTCTTTTAAATCTCACCTAAGCCCAGGGAAGCCAGAAGAAAAGGCAAATAGTTTTGGAATACAGTGCCAAATATAGCCTGGCTACTTCAGAGAACAAGAAGGGGAAAATTTACTTGGTTTGCCCATTTGAAATAAGCCCTAACAACCATTTCATAGGGAGTTCCTTTGAAGATGACACTTGAAATTTGGCAGAGCTGCTTCCCTTTTTTCCCTTGCTCTCTTATGCATATGGCATACATGATGTGCATCTTAGAGCTCCTAGGAAATTTCTTCCACATTTGGTTACAGGCTTTGAAAAATTTCTCTGCAAAGATATGATTGAAATTTGTTTAACACTCAGAGACCCTGTCTGCAGTGAAATGTTCTTACCTGGGTCTTCAGGGACAGAGCAAGGCTTTCTCTTCAGCATCTTCTCTCTCTTTCAGAAGGGAGGGAGGTTAGTGGCAGAGCCTCAGAGATATTCTGCAGGGCTGTTTTGCACTCAGGTGCAGCTCTCACTCCCTTTACTTTACTTTTTTTCCCTGTGAAGAGTGCAGAAAGACATGGGAAGTTTAGCCTCTGTGCTCCAGCCCTCCTGAGGGCAGGATAAATTCTTTTCTGGTCTGTGTGTGCCTTGATGCTGGGCTGAGCCCAGACTGGAGAGCAGAAATCCCCCCTCAGTGGTGCCCAGGTCTTGTTCAACAGCAGGGGCACAGCAGTGGGGAAGGCTATAGGGGCAAAACAGGGCAAGGATGCAGAGAAGCTGGGAAGAGATTGGGATTGTAAACAGGAGGCAGAAGGCAGCAGAAGAGAAGGAAGAATTGAACAATGGAGATGGGGAACTGCAGGAGAAAATCATAAACAGGAGATGAAGGAGAGGGCGTGTGTCAGAATCCAGGGAATTCCTCTGGCTGCCCTGGAGGATTCCAGACCCTGCCCAGGGGGCTCAGAGACCTCGGCACAGAGCCCAAGACCCCTGTGCCTTTGATTTAGCCCTTGGAAAAAACAATTACCAACCTTGTATGAAGAATTACCAGCCGTGAAAGTTTGAGTAGAATGATAGTGAATTTATCACAAAGTGAAAAAATAGAATTTTTTGGGTTTTAGAATAGGGTTTCAGGGGGCAAAATGGAGGATCTGGGCATGTCCAGCCTTTCTCCTTCTTCTTCTTGGCCTCCATCTTCTGCTGTGGTGGTGGCACTTTTAGACTGGTTTAGAGTAGAACCTCACTGTCTAACATAGGTGATAAGTATTGGAAAGTGATTGTAAACATTGTACATGTAGTTTTTAGTACAAAAAGATAACACCACTCAGGGGCAGGCAGAGTGCCTGGACTGTCCTGCTGAGCAGACCTCGTCTAGACAGGAGAAAATATTTTATAGATAAGAAACAATAAACAAACTTGAGACCAAGAAATGAAGAGCTCTGACTCCTTTTTCGACCACTGGGCTGGGAAAAGGGACTTTCTAACTCTTCTCAGGGTCATTCTGAGCAGCGAGAGAGCCCGAGAGGCAAGGAAGGAGTAGAGGTAGATGAGAGTGGGGTGGGAATGGAGGCAGGCTGTAGACACAAGGACTGAAGAATTTGCAGCCATTGGTGAATCCCATCCTGCACAACCTGGAGCTGAACTCCAGTAGTTGTGAAAAAATGAAAAGTTCACATATAATTTTTCCTATCCCTTCTTTTATAACTAAACAAGCATGGTAGCTGGGTAATCCAAGAACAGTCATTTACAGAAAAGGAGTTACACAGATAAATAGGGTGAAGATACTGGTTATGTGACAATTCTCAACTCTGACTATTATAAAATCAGAGATGATAAGAGAAAGAGGGGCATAAGTAAAGGAAAAAAATAAATAAAAAGAGGATAGAAAACAATAGACTTAATGGAACAGAAATGCTGTGAAGATAAGAAGTCAGAATTAAATTGGGAGATGAAAGAAAAGAAGATAACAATGAAGGAAGGTGCTAGAATAGAATTTACTAAAATTTCTGAAAGCATGAGTGTGCTTTCTCTCATCTGTCTCTGTATGACTTCCAGCGGGTCCAGACACCTGGTAAAACATTTTTGGTGGTGCAATAGCAGAAAGGATCTTCATTAATGAGTTTATTAGTCATACAGGTACATAACTGTGCAAAACCAGTAGTAATAAGTGTAAAAATAATATAAATAATTAAACGAAATCTCAGGCATGGAAGACTCAAGCTGCTTGCCTGAAGAGTTGAAGAATGCACCTAGTTCAGCCCCAGAGTACTAAATCTGGCAGTGTAAAATAAATTAATTATAGCAAGGGCTCCCTTGCCATAATTTTGTCTCTAATGTACAAGGTCACTGCCTAATCCTATTCTGGGAGGGCAAACCCAATCCTCACTTCACCCATATTCATACAGTGAGATGATTTCTGATGCAGAGCATTTGGCTTTTAAAAAAGGCTTCAACATGTCTGGAAATCCCTTGGGAGCCTCCTACAATACACGACCTCTTTGTACCACAGGGGCCTTGCTTGGGCTTAAAGGCCCAACGTTTCTGAGCTCAGAAACATTATCCTTTACACACCTGTGTGATGCTGTCTTTAGCCTGTGAACTGGGATGGGCTTTTGCTCAGTAATAGTAAAACACAGGAGGCAGGGCCTCAGAGTGATGATTAATAAGTAGCTATCACCCTTTACTTCATGGTAGGCACCCTACAAGGAGCTGAAGGGTTTGGACTTGAATTTGTGCTCCTGGTCAAAACTATGTATGCAAATTCTTGGACTTCATTAAAATTGTAAAACGACCACTTGATTATTCTGATGATAAAAACTCAGAGCTGCAGTTTCACAACCAATTAAAATAACACAAGTAATGAAACAGAAATATGCTAATTGCATGTCATAAAAGTGCCTGTCTCCAGATGCATTTTACGTTGCCTATTTCCTCTCCATAAAAATGTACATATTTATCTCTTTTCACTAAGCATAAAATGAAAAACAAATTATGGTCTTTTATGCTTATCTGGAAATAAATATTAAAACCAGACATCAGCTTTACTGGATGCAAATTTATTTATCTTCTTCATCTCAAGGGACTTTTAAATGAAGGGACATTCAACCAAGAGTCAGGGAAGGCAAAAGGACCATTGATCAGCTGAGCTTTCCATGAGTCTCCAACATTGATCCTAATATCTGTGTGCCCCCTAGGCATTTGTATGTCTAGCAGCATAACATTATGACAGAGAATTTTAGTTTACTTTCACATTAGAAACAAAAGAGCAAATACTTTCCACTGAATTTTTTCAACAGTTTTCAGCTGAGGAGAGAGACATTACAAAAAATGTGTCTGTACGACATTAGGAGAGAAAACATTATGCAAAAAGGAAAAGGAAACTCCCACCCTGTGTTTTACAGTCAATTCCAATTACTAAAACTAAAACCTAGACTATTGGTTTTGGCACTTGGTTTTTCCCTCTCCTCATAACTCTTTAATTTTGGTGAGCAGAACAACAACACTGTACATTAAGAACAGGCTCAAGGCCAACGTTCCTGACTTTCCATCTGGCTGAAACGTGGCTGGAGCTGGCTGTGGGTGACCTGTGGGGAACATCTGTGGGGTGTCCTGAGGGACTTCCACATGCCTATGACTCAGAGCTGCCAGGTAGTCGTGAGTGAAACACAGACCTTTAATTTTCGAAGTATAAAAAGGAGCCAGAATCTTAATGCACTGACTGATAGCTGCTGCTGTCTGTGCACTGACTGCAGTGGAAGATGATGACTCAGGCTAAAAAAAATTGAAAAATAAATACATAAACTTCTATATTATACATATCATAACATCAATATTTTAGAAGTACTGAATAAATTGCTTAGATGTATTGCTCCTGGCCTGAGTCAGGCTTATAGCTAACTTTTTATAATTAAATCATTTATTCTAAACGTGCAGCAAACCAATTCGCTCATGCTGAGGAGGAAAGCCAGGTGTCTGTAACTCACTCTCATTATTGCAGCATTTAAGCCTAGGTGTATATCTTGTACTATTTTTACAGGTCTGTTTCTTTTGCCACTGTGATCTCCCAGTTCCAAAATAGATGCAGTTGGGAGACTCCACAGCATGACTTCCTCACATCACTTACCCCACAAGCCCAGCTACTCAGTGTAGAAATTCAAATTGATCAACTAAGGAGTCTCCAATATAGAGGGATCACAGGAAATTCAGGACAGAAATGGCTCACAGCTGTTCAGTGTAGAAATTCAAACTCATCAACTAAGGAGTCTTCAATACAGAGGATCACAGAAATTCAGGACAGAAATGGAGAGCTCAAGGATGGTGGAGGAATTCTTCAGGATAGAGTTTAGGAATAGAGAGAAGGCAGGTGGGTGCTTGCTCTTGCAGCTACATGCCAAGCAATTTCCATCCAACATCCTTTCTGCCTTCTCTTCCTGCAAACCCAAGTTTCTTTTTCCTCCATACCTGAGATTAGCTTGCTTGCTGCTGCACACACCTCTGAGGCCATGGCAGGAGATTTGTTAATCTCTGATGATTGTTAAGCCTCTGATGAGAGCACAGGAACTAATTGAACTGTTATCATTGAGCATCTCAGCCCATTCTTCCCTCAATTTAAATCAGTGTGTTGCAGCTAGGTTATTGAAATACAGATTATCAAAAGGCTGCTCCCTTTGTGTATATGCATCACTAAATCACACAGAAATACAAAGCAGCTGCACTGCCTCTTCTGTAGGAACTGCACTTGCTAAAGCTTTCTGGAAAAGGCAAAAAATCAGAAATTTTTTTGTCCCCTCCATCCATAAAATGGAGACAAAGTTATATTGCACAAGAGGTGGTGACAGGGAGGAAAACTCAAAAAAATAGTCTAATTCTGCTATTTTATCCATCAGAAGAATGTGCTCACAAAAGCTGTCAATTAGAAAGCTGTCACAGGAGCCACAGCAGGCAACTGACTGCCCAGAAGTGGCTTTTGACCATGCATGCATGGATGGATCTTTCTCTTCTGTAGCAGAGAAGGTCACACTTTGGGTTTGTTTCTCCAGACCAGCTTCTACACAGTGCTTGGCAAGCAGCTCAAGTAAATAACTGATGCATTTGTAGCATTTATTTCCTAGAAGTCCTGAAAAAATGTTGTCACTGTTGGACACGAAATAACACGACACAGACATGCTGCTCTTTCAAGGTAAAAAGAGACATTTTAATTTCTGACTCCAGCATTTATAGGTTTCCAAAAGTGACAGTGGATTGGAGGGTGAAAGTGCCACCTCTCCAATGACACTGGGCAAACCAACAGTCCATCAAATTTCTCCTCCTCCAATAAAGAATGCAAACCAATAAGTTATTTACATAAATTGTGTGAGAAAGTTCATTACAAGATTGTAAACATCAGAAGGCTTAGAAAATCTTAAAAAATCAGGGCAAGAAAATTTTCTTTCTATTTTCTCCAAACAGGTGGCAGCCTAAAGGGTAGAAAACTGAATCCCTTGCAGGGATCACTCTTGCTCTGCTAAGCCCTTGGGGCAGACTGTGCAACCAGAGATGTGGAAACTCCATCAACTCCTGGTCAGTCAGCCCTGGCAGAGACATCCAACCAATGCAGACAGTGACCGTCTGCTTTGGCTTCAAACAGGAGAGACAAAAATGAAGCTTTTAAACTATTTTCTATTATGAAACCTGAAAAAAACGGTACTAAGAGTGAAAAATTCAGTGCAGGAAATTACAGCTCTGTTTCTTTGAAAATCCAGCACAGCCTGCTCCAAAAACATCTGACCCTACAGTGCTTCAGAGGTGTTGGAAAGTGTCTGTGAAACAGCAGGAAACTGGAAGATCAAGACCAAAGTCAGACGTGTGGCACAGATGTGTTAACAAAAACTGTGTTTCTTGGCTATAATTCAAAATTTTATACTCAGTCATATTGGCCCTTAAATGACAACTTTAATTTCCTTAGCATGCCAATATTATTTTTATAGACTTTTCAGTCAATGCGGGTTTTTTTTAATTTTTATAGCAAGTTATTAAGTACAGGGCTTTAAAAATAGCAAGTATAAATCTTTAATAGCTCTAAGCTGTAGCTGAACATAAACTAATAAATCTGTTATTATTTATTGCCTTACTTCTACTTCCATGCAAAAGCCCAATCCTGCAATTGCCTCTAGAGGAGTATTAAGCAATCAGAGACCTTAGATACAGCAACAAGCTGGATGTGGTCCCACCTAATTCCAACCTTTCTGAGCTCAGCTGACCTCATAGCCTGTCATTTCTAGATAGGTATTAAGTCATTGCCTTGAATTTAGAATAGAAATAACATCATTAATAAAAAACAAGACAGCAAAAAACCAGTATTCACAATTATTAATATTAATTAAAAAATGAAACCTCAGATTGGACTGAAACTTTTGACATCTGTTTTAATAGGTCTCCTTCAAAGGGTATCTCTGTGAACTAAAAAACTGGTAAAAGAGCCACAAGGAGGAGCAGGTAATTTAGAAAAGCAGGCAAGACTTTGGTTGTTTTATCAAGAACATGCATGACTGAAAACTGTATCCAAACCCAAAATATTTAACTTCACAGGCAAGGGTGAAGTCAAATATTAACTTCTCACTGATGGGTCCTAATTTCGGAAATTAATTGTTTTCTTCAGCACAGGTATAAAATATGTAGATAAATGGTCCAGTGTCTCCCATGATTAGTCCCTACAGTATTTTATTGTGAGTATTTCAGTCAGCCAGTTGGCTTCTTTGCTCTTCACTGAATCCAGCAGGAATTTTGCTTGCAAATTTAGAAACTAAACAGAAAGGAAGAAATTCATTGCCATAGGACATGCTTGCTAAAACTTAAAACTATAGCAAACACTACACAGCTTAAATAAATTTTAAGGAAATTGTAACTATTCTCCCTAGACAAGTGATGTTTTTTACACTTATAACAGTGTTCAGAATTGAACAAATATCCTCAAAAGTCAGACATGCATGGCACCTTGCCATTAACACAATAAACCCTGCTGGTTTATACCTGGTCTTCTCAAACAGTGCCTGAGATCATCTCCTGCTTGTTTCACAATGCCAGGACAAGAAATGGCCATTCCCAGAGGTGGGCTAAGCCACTCTTACATCCATTCACTTCCCCTCCTCTTCCCATAACTCACAAATAACAAAAGAAACCTAGTGCAAGCAGCACTTAGTTCATTTCATGCTTTAGTTTGTGGGAGAAGGGATTATTTTACATTCTTGATCACTTAGCTGTTGATTCCACAATACATGATACATGAGCAGGACGAAGAGAGCCATATAAGCATTTATACAAAAATCTTGAATGATAAAAAAAGGCAGCTAAACACCCTAATGTGCATAAAAGGCAGTAATTTCAGGCCATCTAACAAACACTCCCCTCATAACCTATCACAAACAGTCCCAGTCAATTACCCATTCAATGCATTCAAGTGAACAAATGCTGCCTATTGAATAGGAAGCATAATTCAGGCTGAATTCAGACTTTTTTTTTTTTTGGTTTTTGTTGTTTATGATTAGTTCTCAAGCTTTATTTTACTTGGTTGAATGCAATTAGTAGCTCAATGCCAGACTTAAGAATTTCTGCAAAGGGGTATTTATCCCCACTTTTCTCTTTGCAGTTTGCTGTGAATCCTCAGCATTGAAATGTATTGACCTGTATAAAGATCAGAAGTACTTTTTTTTTTTTTTCCTTTCTGTGTCCCAAAGACTTGAATTTAATTTGTAGTGCCAGGTTTATAGAGTAATACTTATTCAATTCTGCTTGAGTTCTCATTCTGTACAGCCAAGACCTTTTGTGCTTCAAATTTGCTCTTTTTATGAAGAAATATTTCTATAAAGCAAAAATAAAAAAGAACAATAAATGCACAAGCAACCTTTATACAGCTCTTCACAATCTGAATCTCCTGTTCTGACTTTGCTCATAGACTGAGAAATTTGGGAATTTTATTCCTTTATTCTTCTCCTTAACCTACAATTAGTTAAAAAGAAAATAACACTTTTCCTAAGGTATTGGTTAACAGGGCACACACCAGCAAAGTGAGATTGCAATTTACTGCCTCTTTTAAGCCACCAGGAAATGTCAATGCATTTGTAGTCCCATAAAATTAAGGAAGTCTGTACACAGTGAGCCTATTTCTATATATAACTCCCTCACCCATCATCCGCAGATGGCACATTTGAGATGACGAACACAGTAAAAACACTGAGCCACTATGTTTATCTAAAACATGTATTTTTAATTACATACTGCAGGCCAGCTTTCTTCACAGCTTTCACAGTCAGGAAGGAATAATTTGTTTACACTTGACTAAAGCAAGTATTTCATTTGCCTGCTAATATGGGGCACACATTCCAAGATGGAGCTGAGGAATATAGCAGCAAAGATCAACAAATATTAAAATAATGTGCCAAAGCCTGCCAAGTATAATCATTGGGGCACATTTAACACAAACTACACTTGTGTGATAAAATCTGTAATGTTCCTGAATATCAGAAGGGCCTACATAAAAAAAAAAGGTCTTTTTCTTGTTAGATTTATAAGGCTGATCTGCAATGACGGTGAGCAAAAGAGCCACTTCTCTCTCCCTGCCTCACAACTATGCACTTTGCATTGTTTGCTTTTCTGTCACTGGAATGGTGTCATATACAGCAGAGGTCCCTAAAGTTTCAACAGCAGACTGGCCCCACAGATAAATCACAGCAGTAAAAACCAGTGTTCCTGTGTCCTCTTGATCTACTTATATCCCTGTTTTCTCTTTTTTAACTGGAGCTCCAAATGCCACATTTTCTACAGATCCAGACATAAAATGTTATAAACCTACTAAGCACCAACTGAAATACATTCAAACACTAAACGTGGACAGGCAGCATTTCATGAGCAGTGGGACAGATAAGGACACAAATACCTGCAGTCAACCCCCACATCTTTCATAGCACTCCCATGTTCCCAAGCACAGCTTTTTTTGCAGCCTCTATTAGTTCACTCCTGCCTGGAAATTCTGTTTTTAAGGCCTGGCAAGACAAAGGTGCCCCATGGTTGTCCTCTGTGAATGGGCAAGGGGCAGAATTCTTGCTTTTCTACCAGTATTGCTTGTATCCATCCCCTCACCCCATTCCCAGTATCACAAGGATACTGGGAATTCAAGATCTTTCAGCTCCCTGAATTATAACAAGAATGCAATAGCCTCAAAAACTACTGGGAGGAATGAAAGGTATGTGGGCAAGCAGGCTAGAAACCAACAAAATATACATCCTTTGTAGACAATTGGTATTCAGACTTAATCAACAATAAGACTAACCACATACAATAACTCTCATCTCAAACTGTTTTACAAATGAATAGCAGAGATCATTTCATACTCTTCCAAAGTGAAGCCTTTGGAACAAAGCTGCTATTCAATAAGGCACATCAACATCACTAAATAGTCTTGGGACAGGGAATGAAAAGGGATTCTGGAGGCAGTGTAATTCCCAGCAAGAAGCAGATTAAAATTCTGTACTTAACAGAAAAAAAATCTGTTTGTTTTTTTTTTTTTTTTTTTAATGTAATGCAATGCAAAGATATCACAAGGGTAGCCAACAGTGGAGCTGGAGGGATGCACAGCCTCAGAGCCTCTCTTAGGACGTCCTTCCTTACATAAGTGATTATATCTTTTACTGGCAGTCCAGATGAAGATGTTGGGAATATCCACATGACCAACCATCAGCACTTTCAGTACAGAAGTGTCTAAATTGGAAATGGGTAATCTGTTCTGCTGATGCCACTCCTTGGGCATAGATTACTCCTTTCTCCCCTGCCTGACCTTCCCCATGACACTGCAGGGCTTTTCCAAACTCATTCACACAAATTTTGTCTTTGTCCAAGTTGTCTGCCTAAGTTTGCCATTTTCCTGTGAGAAAGCCAATTTACCTTTGCTTTATTCAAATAGATAGACATGAGGTAGGGGAAGCCTACCAAGATGATGTGGGGGAGAGCACAGATCTGAAAGAATGTGAGAGACTGCAAGGACTACTTGATTATAGATTATGTGATGTGAAATAATGGGTGAAGGAAAGGAGAGAGGTTAAAAAAAACCCTAAAATTAAAAAGTGCCTGGCTTTGAAAGCTAGGAGAAGTAGTATACTTTGAGGATAAAAGTGCTAAATTTATTCATTAGTTTATGTCTTTGAGAATTTTTATAAAGTAGCTTTTCTGAAGGCAGCATAGATTCCTTTCCTGGCTGCAGAGGAACTGGACCACAAACTGATGTGCTACTCAAAACCAGTGCTCCCTGCACTCCCAGGTGCCACACACTGGATTAACTGATCCTGAAAAAGGTGGACACTTCTTGGAGGTGCCTACCTGAGCACTGATGCAGTCCCTGACTGCTTAACTGTTGCACTAAGGTAGAAAAATGATAAAAGAAAGGTCTCATAAAATCAGGCCTGCTCTGTTAGATCAGGGGCTTGTAATTTCTTCTAAGCAAAGAAAAAACTTTGCAAGTTCCCATGTGAAAACAATCCTGGTGTGAACAGCTCGTTAACATAACAATCTATTCCTGGGTAAAAATACAACTAGCACCTGCATAAACATTAAATCTGTCCCATGAGAATCAGTGAAGAAAATATGTAAACAATTTAAGAATAGAGACATTTCATGGACAAGAAAAATACCTTTTACTAACCAATAGGATAATTGGCAAGAAAACTACTAACCAATTGGAGTCACACAGGAGGTCAGTAGAACTGTATAAAAAAAGGAGAACATACCGCACAAAACCAAGCTTTTGCTACATTTCTCAGTGTGTCATTTCTGTCTGTCTCTACTACAACCACCTCTTAGATCTGATGGATTTTCAGCATAGGCTGAAACAACTTACAAGACATCTTCTATGGTTCTGTTTTTTCTATGTGCTGCTACAAAAGTCTCTGCTGCTGAAATGGAGTCAAATACAATTTGTTTAAGAAGTCCTGTGTTTAAACCACCAAACTTTTACAAGTTGCACATGCTCAGGGAGCCTGGAGATGTCATCGCTCTGGCTTTAAAGTGTTAACCAGTGACTGGTGCAAAAATGAGCATTTCAAAACCACAAAAAATTTCTTGGTTCCAGTTTGTGAGTTACATTCCCAGTATCCTCACATCCCAAAGTCACTATGTTACTAAATGTGAATGATATTTACTGCAAACAGAGTGTCCAGGAAAGCATTCTCAGCCTTCCAAAGCAATTTTCCAGCCTCTGATTTCTGGTATAAAATCGTTACATGTTTCTTCTTCTCAACTATGCAGTAATTTGAATGGAGTGTGGTTTACTGCAGGGAATTAATCAGAGGAGGTGGCCGAACTTCAGTTCCAAGTCATCAGTGAGGACAGACAGAATCAGTGGCAGGGGTCAGTGGAGTGAGCCACAGCTGTGAGGACAGGAATCCACCTTCAAAGTTTTATATTTACTTTTTAAAGGGCCAGAAAGAGATTCGGAAGGTCTCAAAATCTTGGCTTGTAGCCTAATGCCTACAGGCTCATCACCCTCTGTGCTTGATCACTGACTACACTGCAGATGATCTCAGGAGCAGAGACCTTTTCATCCCCTGTCTGGAATAGCCTGGTGACCTGAAATTGATTTTCTTTGACTTTTAATATTCAGAGAAAATATTAAGATATTTAAGCACTTTATCAGATTGCACTTTATCACAGTATACATGAACACATGCAGACCTACATTATGACAATGAAATGAAAACAAACTATACTACTGGAAAAGCTTCTCTTTAGAGGAATTATAAAAAAAAAAATCATATAATTATTCTTTAGCTGCAGCCAAAAGAGCTAAACTGAAATTTCAAGACTACACATGAAATGGTCATTGCCTAAAAGTTATCCAGCCCCCCTGTCAAATCAAAGTCACCAAATGCCACACTGCCTTTCCCAGGGGTTGCGTCATATAACAAATCAAAGAGGATTAAGTTTGTTAAAAATTTTCACCAGTGGGTTTAAAGTTTCTGTATTGAAATCGGTACAGGCTGGGCAACGACATCAGTGGGACTGTCAGATCAACATTAATGCTTTGGAAAAGCTTGCTGATGAGATGCAGCACTTTAGCTAATTGAACTTCCTCATTTATAAATGCAATAAAAGATTCTATATTTGTAGTTTCATCTGCAGAGAATTGTTTTTACCACACTAAAAAGAGTTTTACATCCTCCCTCTCTGTTGAACCACTAATTTATTTTCCTTACAAAACATTATACACAGATGTACACAGACTGCCTTTTCTTTCTGAAGTCCCCCATCCATATCCTGGTTGCTTAGTTTTAGATACATTTTCAAGATTACTAAACTGAATTTCCACTTCCATTGCCTTTAAACTAAAAGAAACACATGACAGCCTTGATCTCCTCTCTAATATAGGGGTGTCTTCAGATGTTAACACCAGTACATTTAATTCCTAGACTAAATGACCCATTTCAAATACTACCTATCTTTGAATTTCCCTTTTTTCTATTCTGCTTCAACATAATCTATAAAGAGATGAGAATACTGGCAAAATGTGTGAAATTGTTTCTTTGCAAATCACATATATTTAAACATCAAAAAGATTTGTATTTCTGCTTAGCTAAAATATATTAAATTGCCATACAGTATTGTCAAAACTATGCTCATGTCCTAGATTTGCTGTTTCCTGTACATATTGGAAAGAATAATTTTTTTCCTCTTTTTGTTTTACTTTTGGGGAGAACAGGGGAAGAATTTCTGTTATTTTCATAATATGGCCCAGAAAAGTCACTGCCACTGCAGTTTAGTATAACCTTTCTGCCATCTGAGGATTTTTTTAAATCATTATAGGACACTGAAGTTCACATATTGCTAGTAAAACCCATGTTAACATTCTTTTCAGGCCACTGCACAGTGACTGATTCAGTCTCACATCCAATCTGGCTCAACCAGCCCAACCTCTTGAAAACAGACATTATATATACTAGAGTTGTGTAACCATACTTTGATCCAGAACATTTAGCTGGGAAAAAGAATGAGGAGAAACAAAACCACATGAAAACCGGCATGGTGTTCAGCAGATAGTTTTGATTTTAAAAGGTGGAAAAATTGCTTTTTAGTAACATATCTCATTTCCTAAAGAAAATTCTCATTTTGATGAAGCATTTGTTATTTTTAAATTTTTAAAAATCAAAAACAAACAAAAAACTCAAAAAACTTCACCTAGGCAGATAACTAGTGGGAAAAAAAGGCTTAGAATTAAAATTGTTGCCCTGTTCTTCTAAGTGCTTCTAAGTCTTCTGATGTTTACATTCTTGTAATGAACTTTCTCACGTGCTTTTCTCTAAATAATTACTGCTTTACATTCTTTTCTGGAGGAGGAGAAATTTGATGGACTGTTGGTTTGTCCAGGGCCATTGGAAAGGTGTCACTGTCACCCTTCAACTCACGGTCATTTTTGAAAATCTTTAAGTGTTGGAGTCAGAAATTAAACTTCCCTTCTTTTTACCTTAGAGGTTCCAGTGTCTGCATCAGTTTACTTCATGTCCTATAGTGACATCAAAATATTCTGCTTAACCAAAGTGATGTATAGCTTAATCCAAGAGAAAGCATTTCAGAGATATTTTCAACATTCTCCAGGCACTAATGAGGGCAGCCATTAATTGCCATCTATCAGTGCTTGAGTCAAAGAAATTCTTACAAGCAGAGCCAGGTTTAGCACACACCCCAAGAAAAGCAGAGCAGCAGGAGGAGCTCAGGCAGGACTGCAGAAGCTGCTGGGATGGGGGGAGAGATGGATTCTGCAGCCCACACTGAGCAGAGCACCAGTGCAGAGCTCCCATGGCACAAAAACAAAACTTGGCCACTGAGGACCGACTCCTCTGCCCTCAAACAGAGCTTGGAGAGCAACAAAACATTCTACAGCAAGCCTAGGCACCAAAGCCTTGCCTGGATGGTTTTCCTCTGCTTGGGCTCTGAACAGTCTTTCTTCTAGCAGACAGCCATTTATACCAAATTTCTTTCCTTTTCTACACATTTTTTTTGTGACTTTTTTGTTATTTTGGTTTGTTTTTTTTTAATTATTCCACTCAGCCTCATCTCATAAATTAACAACAAAAGACTTGGCACGTTTAGAAGGAGTGTCACAGCTTTGAGCACCTAAATAAACCTGCTTAAATTAGGTCACTAGGGGCCATCTGAACACTGGTTGCTCTCTTAAGGGCACAAAGCGCAAGCATTTTCTAGGGGATAGTTCAGCACCTCTAGGTGAGGATCCCACCCCCAGTTACAGTGAGAGTCTAGAAAATGAAGCTGGGTGCCGCAAAAATGTATTATTTACTCCTTTGGATATCTTAACTCCTTTGGATATCTTAACTCCTTATCTTTACTCCTTTGGATAATTTTTTTGGTTTTTTGGGGTAGGTTTTTTTGAGATTTTTATACCTAATAAAAGAGGAAATTATATTTTTTTCATTTATACTTGGTGGTGGGGGGGAGGGGATTTAATCTTGATGCGCAATAGAGTGATTCTCTATAGAGAGAGGACTATGGCTGCAAGTTTTCCTGATGCAGTTTTCTGCCACCACTAGAACATGATCAGGTGCTGTTTCTGCAGAGCTGAAAGGCATAACTGAGGCAGCCAAACCATAGATTTCTATAACATGTTCCTAAATGAAGATATATATTTGAGTTAAAGGGGCATTGCTCTAGGAGTTTTAGCCTGCAATGTGTGGAGTAAAACTTTGGTTAGAATTTTGGTGAGGAATAAAGTAGCATATGATATCAAATATTGTGTGACACTAAGATAAAATAGGCAAATGCAAGTTACTGAGGTGCTTTGAATCTTTTTCCTCACAATCCTTTTGAAAAAAAAACCATGACATTTTCTCAGATTGATTGCTGAACTTTTATGCCTTTCACTTAGTCATAATTACACTACTTCAAAGCAATAGGGAGGGGGTTATCACTGCTGTGTTTTGTTTGGGTTTGTTCTAATCATTACTAGAACATATAATACCCAATTTTGTTATTTTTAGAGTTTATATGATTTTCAGGTACATGATGACATCTGTGTAATATAAACACACAATATGACTTTCATATGCTCCAGTGTAAACCTTGTCCTTTGCCTTATCTGTAAATCCTCCCAGAAAACTCTTACATTCTAAATTGCTAGGATTAGTAAGAACAGATGACCAAAGCAGTCTGAAATTAAAACTGGCACAGATTATAGTGATTTACAGTGTACCTGCCACTTGCACCTGTCAGGAACAAAAATGTGAGACTCCCATCACCAATCTCTCCTAGGACATGCAAAGGGAATTCAGTGTTACCTGCAAAGGATGCGGGTGCAGTGCAGGAGAAGAAAACACTTTGGTGTTCTTCTTGTGACCACCCACTCACAGGTACATTTGTTGTGATAAATAAGCATTGAGCTCAAGCAATCAGATCTTTACAAGGGATCTTTACCTTTTTTAGTTTGGTTTGGTTTTTTGGTTTTTATTTTTTTTAATTATATTCTAATGCCCAGTTAAAACTGTAAACGCTTCCAGGGATCTTAGAGCCCATTACAAATTCATTGTCCTAAAATTTTGAAGCAGAACAGGTGAATAAGCTTAAAAAGATTGTGAATTATTCACTTGTTTGCTCAAAGAACTCTAACATACACCCTTTATTAAGTAGGCATAACACAATTTCCTTCTTCTGGGCCATACTACCTTTTTTTCCTAGGTGCATGTTTGATGATGGAAGGTTCTCTGACTTTCCAGTTTTCAGGTATGCAAACACTTTTTTTTTTGTATTGTGGAGTGGAAGCACCAATATACAGCAAATAATCAAATTACTGAAACCCTGGTGTTGCCTGTGGAGTCATTCCAGGGTTTTATGGAAAGCAGATCAAGCCACCAGCTGCAGATGTTATCAGACCCCTTGGAAAATTAAGGCTATGGTGGGGTTTTTTGGTTTGGTTTTTTGTTTGGTTTGCTTTTCAATTGTTTTCTCCTAGCTAATGAAAGCCCTGGAAGAAGAGTAGAGTTGGTTTTGCTTCCCACTTAATTGTGTGCTCTCATTAAGGCCAGGAGAGACACCGGGAAGCACTTGGGGAATGGGATTTGCTCTCCAGATCCAAGTACATAACTGCTTTCCCATTGCAAGGGATAACATCTGATGCCTCAAAATAAGTCACCTTGATAACACAGGAAAATGCTAGGGGAAATATTTCCAGAGAGACAGAGCCTTTTCTTGTGCTATTTGCCTCAATACCCAGTGGTGCCAGTTTGTACCAGTGGAGGACAGCCCCAGTTTGTGGTGAATATCAGACAGTTACATTTTTGTACAACCAGTAGTTCATCATTTTGCTACAGTTTGTGCAGATATTCATGCTGGGAAAGCGCAAAATATTTTCTCAAACCTCATTTTTCTCTTTTTATCTAAATCATCAATTTGGATTCCTGATAACTAGTAAGTTATGACAAATAAGTTAGAGCATCACGATCTTCATGTACAATATGACTGAAAAAGGTACTCACAGTCTCTTGGGTTGTAGATTTTAGAATATCAATTTAAATGCAGATTTTTAAGTCTCCGGTTAAGCATCCATGAGGGATGTCTCTCATTTGATTAAAATACCAGTACTGAAAATATTTTGGATTTAACATATTCTTCCACACTGTGAACACGATTAATAGGAAGCCCCAGAGAGGATAAAGTTTCAGGGATGAATTTTTTTGAGGGAATTTTCAGGTAATGCAGTAATTCTCCTAGCAGACTTACTTCAACATAGCATAATCACAATATACTTTCAAAGGAGTTAACACATTACAGCAAATGCCTAAGTAATTTTTCCTTTTGTCATCAAAATTAATATTTACCTGTAGAAGAACTCTTGACCAAGGAGTTCCTGGTGGTGAAAAGCCAAAAATTGCAATTTACCACGTTGCATCTTGACTGTGTTTCAGGCAGCCCTGAAACTAAAGTCTTTGCACTGATTAAGTGGAGATGTATTATTTGGCTGTATAGGTACAAAGCTCTAAAGCTCTGCTCCAGAACTGATTGGAAATGGTATCCTCTTTCACAGCTCAAATCAACTTTATGAAGTTTAGGCAGACCAGCCAGGCCAACTCAACTGGATAAGATGGATCTCTCTGAAACTTAGGATAGCATCTTCCAGTCATGTCTTTGCTGCATTGAACACATGCCTGAAACCCAAATTATATCAAACAACTCCAATAAGGCAAATAAATGCTTAAGTATTTCCAGTTTTAAATTATAAAAGACCCCCATCCTCCCAAAAAAAAAAAAAGTTTAAATGAAATTGGAGCTAAATATGGCTTCATTTCAGGAAGCTGTATAGCAATTATGAGATACCAAGAAAAAGCCCTTCAGCAAAACTGAAAATTTATCACTGCTGATTCTTGCTTTAGGAGTTGCATTACTCTCTAAAACAACCTTGAAACCAAAAGTCTTTTATAGAGAGGGTCATCTGACCTGATCTACAAAGCACAGAAAGAAGTCAAGCTAATGTGAGTTGCATTTATTTTAATTTTAAGCCTAGTGAAGGAAAATAACAAAAGTCTGTCATAAGTGGGCTGATAAGAAGCAGAAGGGTGTTGCATGATAACTTGGGCATGTCAGAAACTATACACGTTTCAGAACAGAAAGGTTTCCTTCCCTTTCCATCTGGCTGTGACAGTCTCAGCCTTGTCACTGAAGGACTGCTGCCCTTGCAGTGATGGATTCAGATCCCCATGCAGAGCTAATTATTCAGTCTGCTCCTGGCCCCAGAGAAATGAATTTAAGGCAAGATAGGAGACAGATATCTCCTGACAGATAACAATGTATGAGGAACTATCACTCAGCATGATGATCAAAAGGGAAGGCATGGCAGCAGCCAAACATTCCTCTAGTCTTCCTGAGGCCAGAGGCAGTTCAGTGAGGATGGTGAGGGACATAATGAGACACTCTGAGATGCTTACAGAGCTCCTCTTGGTGTCTGGCTCCCCAAGTCCTTTCAAAAATATTGTGTTTGCTCAGTGCAGTTCTTTATTTCTCCTCCTTCTGCAGATGTTGTCATAAAGCTGCTGGTCTGGAAATAACACAAACCCTCCAGCATCACTAACATTACATCAAACAAAGTTCCAGGGACCTCTGGAGCACAGCAGGGACCATAACAGGGAGTCTCATCTTAGTCCTTCTGGGAATGAGTCATATATCCAGCTTGGACTCTGTCTTGAGTGACTCAGCAACAAGAGAAGCCCTCCCTGACTTTCATCATAGAACACCCAGCTTGTCCTTCCTCTATCTCTCACTCTCTCTAGCTCTTCCCATCTGAGGCAGCTCCCTAATGCATTTAACCTCCTGCAGCTGTGGTAGAGAATATTTTATTGCTCTATTTCTTTAAGTCCACTAAGTGACATCAGTCACTGAGGCTGATGATGACCAGAAATGTCATAAGTATCACAAGAGTCAGAGCCACACAGCCACCTTAGTTCACATTTTTCTACTTCTGAAATAATTCTATTTTCCAATCTCATCTGAATCATCTAATGATTTTAACTGAAATCACCAGGTACAGCAGATTTAGATGATTAGAAACCCTTCAAGATACAGTTACTCTTCTTTCAAAACAGCAATGGGCAAACTTCTATGCAAGTTGGAAATGTAAAAACCAAAAGAAGAAGTAGTTATTTAATTGCACCACAGAGAATTATTTCACAATGCAGCATGTTGTGTTTAAAGTTTAATAATACAAACCTGTAAAAGTAAAGATTCCCCCCCCCTCCCCCGCATCAATTCTATCAGATTTTCCTTGCCAGTGATTGTGAGTGAGTGTGGTGGTTATTATTCTGGAACAAACAAGAGCCTGCACCTTATTCCTAGCCCAGAAATTCCTCAGTAACCAGTTGACATCAATGCTGTGTCTCCATAGGCACAGAAAATCAAAGAATAAATCTGACCAGCTCATACTCCAAACTCTGTTTGAAAGTCTTTTTTGTATTGCCTGCAGGATGGAAGACTGGATAGCAGAATGAGTTGTCCAGCTGTTGAGGAAAAAAATAAAATCATCAACACTGCTTACAAGTCTTTCATCTCAATGCCACTCATCTTGCTAAAGTCTGCAGTGGTAACAAAGACCAGGTAAGCAACAAGCATTAGCTACAGAAAAGGAGCAAAAATAACTTGGAACACCTCAACTCCTTTTTCCAAATAGTTCCTGAATCACAGCAGATTTTTGAGCAATTTTTAAACAGTTTCTTCTCAGTTCTTACAAAATTCAGGAATTATTTTATTGAGACTGCTTTTACATGCAGCATCCTTCTTTCAACTACAAGCATCCAAGCTCTTCTATCTAAGGACTCTCCTATCCTGCTGACAGAAATGAGCTCTACAAGACTCAAAGGATGAGCTGAAAAGGAGCCTTTTTCTCCTTTTTCTTATTGAGACTTTAAGATTTTCTATTTTTGCAGTATTCAAGTTCTTCAGACAAACTAGGATGTGTGTATGTATCTTCTGTGTGGTTTCTGGAATTTCACAGTTACTTTGTCACAGGAGCTTGCTGCCAAGGGCAAAGATGAAATGTGTGGCAAACACCATGTTCCCAGCAGCTTTCTGTATTTTCCAGACAATGTGCCAAGCACAGCAGCTCATGTAAACTGATGAGTTCTTACTAGATTCAAACTGCAGAAGTCTTCAAGTTCCACAACTCCTCAGAAAGTGGGATTATAACACTTCTCTGAAATGCCTCTTTCCAATACTTTTTAAAAGAAAGGCCATCATAAAATCACAAAAGTTGTCTTCATTTTCAGTGCCATTAACCCACCATTTGTCATTTCCTCAGAAAGTGCAGCACCCAATGGTGCCAAAAAGGGGACCACAAATGAATCCAAGAAATATTTACATTTTTAGGAAATCTCGAAGGGTATAGCTACCTTGGCTACTTTAGTCTTTTGCAATTTCTGTTCATCCTGGCTGTAAACACAAGACTCCACTTCCTGTGACATCAGTCACAATGATGAGGTGACCCAGCTGGAATTCAGAAGATCTAGTAGTATTTTTTCCCCTGACAGATCCACAGGCTCTGAGCAACTCCTTTAGTTTCACATGCAGTAAGATATAAGCATCCGAATTTGGCATAACTGCTTCTGTTAATGCTTCTTTCCAACATCATTTTTAAAAGCACCTTCAGTAGCCACCTAACTCAGGAATTACCTGAACTTTTATGCTTTTTACCTGAGGTGTTCTCAACAGCTTTTTAAACCCTACATATTATTGCTCTTCCCTTGCACTTCAATTGTTTTTGAAGCATTCCAGTGTCCAGGACCCCTGTAGTGGTTTAGCCTTCAACACATGCAAACAGCCTCCCTTCCATCTTCCTTGGAATGTGAGGGATTCCTCTGCTGCTCCTTAGAGATGTGACTAGTCCATATGTTCCTTGCTCTCAAAGATGAGGTGACCTGAGATTGGTCCTTATCACATTTCCAAATGTTCCAGACAGAATACTTGAGATTTGATGGCATTTGAAAGTAAGGAAGTGACCCTGTAGCCTGTTAGGAGATTCTCAAGTGGAACAAGAAAGCAGTGCAAAGCAATCCTCTGAAAGCATTGAGGCATTACCCACCTTAATATTCTAATGGTCAAAAAGGCAAGCATCACAAATTCAAATTGACTTGGATTTAATTTAGAATAAAAACCAAAAATCTTTGGAACTGCTTGGATAGCTTGGGAATTTAGCAGAAACTCAGACTCTGGCTTCAGTCAATTTTCCACTGTGTTCCTGATTAAACAAAATATTGCTACATTACAAACTAAGACCACTTCAGGAATCCCAGACCATTTTGACTCTCTTCCACACACTTGTCTCATTTTGTTTTCTACAATCTGAAGAAGATAAAGGGTTTCTATGGACACCACAAGTTTTCCTGAACTGCAACACATGCTATAACTTTGAGTGCCCAAAGAGTGGCTACTGCACACAGAACAGTTGAGATAGAATGAGATCATCCAGTCAAATTCTGCTGCTCTAGCAGGAGTCACCTACAGCATGCAGCCTGGAGTCATGTCCAGCCATATTTTTAATAGACCCACTCATGAGATTGAATCTTCTCTGGGAAGCTGGCTCCAGTGTTTGACCATCCTCATGGTAAAAACGCATTTTCTTGCGCTTTGAGTTTTCTGAATTTTAATTTCTGCTCATTGCCTGTTGTCCTTTCAATGGGTGTTCCAGAGAAGAGTCTGGCTGCCTCCTCATCCCCTGCCATCAGATATTTATATCTAAAAAGAGCCTCCTGTGAACCTTCTTATCTCCAGGTTACTGGCAGGTTAATGCTTGTTCTGCTGACATAACAGGGAAAAATCTGTTTCTGGTTGTGCTTCATTTTCTGAAGAGTTGGAAAACTTTTCTGAATCCCAGGAAAGCTTTTTAAATGTTTGATAAGATAGCTTAAAGAAAGCAACTGGCCTCAGTGGTATTTGTTAGTCTAGGAAACTCTCCAAGACCTTTGCTGGCACTTTGAATCTTGTTCTTGGTCAGGTTTTCTTTGAAACAAACCTAAAACTGAGATGGCATATGGACTCTAATAAACCTCTCTGTGTGTGTGCTCTTATTTATATCCTCACAGTAAAAGGCTCATAAATTCCTTGGAAAAAAAAAATACATTTTCCAAGTATTCCGTTAAATAAATGAAAAATAAAAGATGTTGCCTATAAATATTTTATGCGTCTTTCAACATGGTTGACATACCAGAATTAGTAAGAAATGCTGGAAGAAGGGTATTCTGCTTAATTTTATCAATACCACCATCAATATATGGTGGAGTGCTACACAACAGAATGCAGATAACCAGAAACACAGAGAAGAAAATACATTGTAGAGTTTTCTGAATTTGTGGCAAAATCAGTCACAGTAAGCACTGAATTTAATCCCACACTTAAAATGTTGCCCCAACATACAGTGTCATGGATCACTAGATCCAGAAAAAATAACAGCCTCTCACTGACTTCATTTAGGATGGGGAGTGATTAATTTTGTTGAGAAGTCCAGAACTGAATAACAAAAAAATAATCTACAACTATTGAAAGAGAGAACAGGAAAACTTCTTCCAAAAGTCAAAAGTGATCTCATTATCTTTGCCCATGCTGGGTAAGTTTGCTACTCTGAAGCTGGAAAATACTTTTCTCAACTACAGTAAATTGCCTTCCACTCAGTCATAGGACATAATTTCAAAGTAATTGGACTGGAGCCCTGCTTTTGTTACCCACATGCCTGACTCTCACCAATTCTGTTTGCAGAAGGACTGCTATTGTCCTGCCTGTAGAGATGTGGTGTTCTCTCTGCTGTTGCCCAATGAGTCTGTAAAACATAGCTCAACAATACTGAACACTTAGTTAAAGCCAAGGCTGCTCCTAATATCCCTATAAATGAACACTCAGTGAAAGGCAGGGCTAAATCTATTCCTCAGCAAAACTGCAAATGAGTTCCATGACAATTATAACCTCAGCATCAGTGTAGGTGGAACTCATGGGAGACCTTCATTGTGTTGGAGGGCGCAGCCCCCGGGAGCTGACATGGGGAAGGTTAAGTGACTAAAAACTGAGTGAATGGCAGGGCAGGTAGCAGACAGAAAAGGTTTAATTGAGTGGCACTGTATTTTATTTTTTAACTAGCAGGGAGAACTACAAATGAAGCAGCTGTGCTGTGAAGTAAACACAAGCTGGTGAGCAGCAGAGTACTAAAGTAATGGGAATGGATCAAAATATTTTGTTTTCATAAAGGAGAAGTTTTTTTTGTTTTTATCTTAGTGTCAAGGCTTTTATATAGAATATCTACACATTAATTTCCAAACTTTTTTTTTGATTGAAAAGCCCCAAGTATTCCAGCACCATCAAAACAAAAAATTGAAATGCTACAATAATATATAATTTGATGGAAAAATTTCCAACTGAAATGTCAGCAAAGCTGACAGCTTTTAAGAATGTTTGAGCAACAAAGAGAAAAGAAAATCAGTTCCAGTATATCCACTAGCTACAGAAGATAAACACAAAAAAATAATCATGCCAATCAACAGTTTAGTCATTTTCATCTAATCATTTAAATTCATTGTCATTATCATTTAAAGGATAATTATGAACACCAAGGAGCTTAGAATAAGAGCAAAGAAACTCAAAACACCTGAAGTTTTTCTACACTTTGATAAAAAGTGAAAAAAGAGTATATAGAAGTACCCTTGAGTTTTTTTATTTAAATTCTTACAACACCTCACTCCCCTACTCTTCTTTTTTCTTTCTACTCCATTTCTCTGCATCCTGTGCCCATCCCCAGGTACTACTCAGGAACTGCTCTGTTGCTGTCTCTGACCACACTTGTCTTTTCTGCAGGATGTCCAAGAAACTGCTTCCACTCACTACTGCAGGAGTGACACAGTCACTGCTCTGTCACAGACATCTTTTATGAAAAATCCTTTCCTTAGGATTTTTCCTCCTGAGAAGCTGTGAGGCCTCAGGAACAAAATGTAAACATTTATTATCTGCTGCTGTGGAATGCAACAGGTGCATCTGTGATTGGTCTCATGTGGTTGTTTCTAATTAATGGCAAATCACAGTCCAGCTGGCTCAGACTCTGTCCAAGCCACAAACCTTTGTTATCATTCTTTTTCTATTATTAGCTAGCCTTCTGATGAAATCCTCTCTTCTACTCTTTTAGTATAGTTTTAATATAATATATGCCATAAAATAATAAATCAAGCCTTCTGAAACATGGAGTCAGATCTTCGTCTCTTCCCTCATCCTCAGACCCCTGTGAACGCAGTCACACTGCTCCTCTTCACAAGAGCTGTCAGTGTGAAAATATGTTTATACAGGGCAAATAGGGAGAGCAATGATGCTTCTCCTAGTCATCAAGAAAATAACTCATCTATTGTCTATAATTATGGAAAAACATGGATTATTTCAGCCCCTGTTCTCAGCAAGATCCAGATTTGTGGAAAGGGATGGTGTTCTGAGAAAACCCAGCCCATTTTTGGTCCATTAGGAAAGGACCAGAAACATCCAGAGTTGTGACTTTAATTAAAGCAAAGCTCAATCTGAGCATGTGTTTAAGAGTTTTTGTAGAATTTCGGACTGAAAGATGACAGTAGGTCCATTAAATATGTGCTTTGGTAGAAACTCTGCATAGAGATAAGATCATCTTTTAATTAAGTGTAGCTAATTAAAGCAAACAGCAGAGTTTCTCATTTGCTGCACTGAGACAAAAACAACCAGAGCACTGTCACACAAGGGCTGTACAACAATATACAGATCTCAGACATTTTTCCAACATTTTTCCAGACATATTCAGGATTTGGTCTCTGTGTGTAACTCATGGGGGGCAGATTTGCAGGGAAGGGGGAGTATAACAGGCAAAATCTCTCAGTTTGCAAGGGGAAGGCAGTCAGCATAAAACAAAGAGGAGGAAATCAGTTGTGTTACAAAATGACTTGTGACACATCCTTTTCCTGTGGGAAAAGAAAAAGTAATAGATGCCATAGTACTGGTCAACACTTTCACCTACTAAACCACACAAATTATTTCCTCAGAGAATCAGACATTTAATCTATTAGACTATTAATCTGATGTTACCACAAAAAATTTTGGAAACATGTACAAAGAAACAAGAAATGTACTGGCAGAAAGCAAGCACAAGGCTCCAGAACTAAATACAGAGGGGCTCAATCCCTCTGCCTCCACTGCAGTTGTGTCAGATGTGCACGATAAACTCTTCAAGTCACTGAGATGCTGCACACCTACATCCATGAAGGAATGTGAAGTCCCAAGTTAATAGAATGGCTGTGTAATGAAAACACCCCAAGGAAATGAATAATTCTGTTTACATCAGAGAAAGGGAGGGAAGGACTCAAAGTATCCCACCAGATAACCAACTAAAAAAAAAAGAAAACTAAATCAGTATTGGGTCCAGTCATTGAATAAATAATTTTTTTCTTCTTTAGGATTTCCCATGGAAACAAATCTTACTGCAAGGACAAAAATTGATAAAGTCTTGTTTCTACTGGATTTATGCCTCTTTGTTGATTGACTTTTTAACTGAATTATAGCAACATTTCCTTTTATCTCCATATATAACTGGATTATGAGGCTGAGGTAACTTGTTTTCCCTGTTCCAACTGTCCTCCAGCAAAGAAGGAAAAAAAAAACCCTCAATTTCTCTGTCTACTTAAACATCTCAAGTATTAAGCTAAAGTAATCTATTTCCCCTACAGTATCTCCCACTACCTGCATACACATGAGCAGTCACAGCCAGAAGAACAGAAATTTATCCAGGACAATCTTACAAGTATTTATGAGTAAATGTTTCTTATCCTCTACAGCCCATTCTTCAGCAAATCTAGCAGAACAAAATTGCTTTTGAAACCACTGTTTCTGGAAAACTTTTATGAGGTGATATAACATTCTGGTCAAGTGATTCCCTAAGCATTGTTTCCACCAAAATTAGCATAAAAATATGTGATGCAATAACACAAGTGCACAAAGAAAAAAAACCTGAAACAAGTTTTCTTTGGCTTTTGAATCTTAGAAGCTTTTGTAGCCTTAACATTTCATTAATTATGAATATTTAGAATACATATAAACAATATTTTTTTACAAAATATAATCATGTTTTTAAGTGTATATACTTATATATGTATACAAGGCAGTGCAGTTTATATATTTACATACCTTAAGTTATACACCACTGGATGATAATATTTGGTTTTATTATTATTTATGCATCTGGAATAATTGCTATTCAAGCCTAGTAATTTCCAGCTACGATCTATAACATTTCTCCAGGAAAAGCTGCAGTGCAAAAAAAAAAAAATCAATTTAATCTTTGCTATTGTCACCTGCTCTAACAGAGATATTCTTAATTGCAAACTGGGGATTCCACTATTAAGATTTCAATAATTGTCATTTCACTCTGGAAGTAAGTAATAGATCTTCTTTGTAGAAGTATCTTAAGTGACAACTGTTCATCTTTACATAGAGCAAAGATCTCTGCTTGACATGAAGTAGAGTTTTACTGCAGTCAAAAAGATCTCTGCAGACAGCTTTTTTCTTTAGCCTTGAGACAAAAACACAAGTAGGTGACTCTAAGGATGAGTATTCATTATTGAAGTGGTTTAGGTGCAAGCAGCACTGCTCAGACATTTACAAAGATAAACCCATCTTTGCTCTGGAGAATATGCAATTATCAGTCTTAAATGAAATTGATGAAAATACTCTGATGGATAATGGACCAGGATGTATGAGCAGGAAAGGGCAGATCTAGGTTTGAAGTTTCATGCATCTATCAGAACACACAGCAGCTATGTATTATTATAGAAGAAAAACTGCAAAAACCAGGATTTTTCACTGCCTAGTAACCTGGACTATCTCCTCCTCTGCTTAGCTGGCTGGTGATTTTTTCTTCCCACGTTGAAATGGTCAGATGAAATAAGGTTTCCAAACATCTGAAACAAAAGCCAAGCAAGCCAAAGGATAAAATCACTAAACTGCCTGGGGAGCTTACATGAAGACATCTAAATTTAGACAGTTTTTACTGCTTTGCCTAACAGAACAGGTAGAATCCCATGCACCACTGGAGTCCTGTTCAAGATCATTTTTCAGGGCTTCATTGTTAATAACATACACTGGTTTCACTTTGCTCCAGGAAAATTCTCAACAGTGCAGTGAGTGAATGTCTTTAGCTCAGAAATTCAGTTCTACCTCTGTGGTGTGTTTTTATTCCTTTCAGGAGTCAGAGGTAGGAAAGCAGAGAAAGACCAATAAAATCAATAAATTCCTGCAGGCTACCTATGGAATCCAATTCAGAATTCATCCTGATTACTTCTAATGACTTCTAGTATTACCATAAAAAGGTAAATTCCAAGTCTTTCACTTTATTTTTATCTTAGTACAGCATAAAGAAAATACCTCAAATCAGAAGTGGTTATTGTCATAAATGACAACTTTTATTATCTTATAGTGGATCAGTGAGTATTAATTTTCTTTCTTAATTTGAAGCCAATATCTTGTTCTATTTTTGCTGAGGTGCATTAAATGAACATAAAATAAGGTTATGCAGTTGAAGTGGTAAGACTAATAAATTTTAAGAGCCTTTTCCTTCAGCACAATTTAGTTTTGACTGCACTGTGGGTTCTGGGGAAAAAACCCAAATCCATAAAGCAGACCAGCTCTGAATAGGATGAATATGGCAGTGTCTCAAAATGTCTTCCATCCATTTTATACTTCTAAGTGAGAAATACTGACAAATGTTATCAGTAGAATTTCTTACAGCCTTAATCCAGGAGAAACATCTTTAGTTTCAGGCTCCAGTTAAAAACCACCATTTCAATTAATCACATATGCAATGAGATTTAAAGGAAACCATATGCTTGTTTTGTCCAAATGTATTGTTTAAGAAAGACTATAATTCCCTAGAAAAACAGAAAGACTATTTTTTCAATAGATCTTAGATTAAGAGTCTGGAGACCAGAGAGGGATTTAGGCACCAAAACACCAAAAGGAAATAGAATAGGTTGAGCACCTGGAAAATTTCACTGGTCTAGGCCTCTAAAGTTTAAGTAATACTTGTCCCAAAATTAAGTTCCTCAAATCATTGTTAAATCAATCTTGGGGATATTTGTTATGCATTTTAAGATAACATGCAGGTAAACCAAAGCTGATAAGACAGTGTTTAACTCATTAATTTTCACTTTTTTTACTCTTTGCTTCTAAGTGTACCTAACAAGGCAGATGCCTTGCTAGATATATAGATATATCCATCATTAATTACTATGTCTAAAGCTTTTCCCTGAATGATAAAGAGTTAAAATGAGTTTCTGGTTGCCCTTTTTTGTTACAGATTGCTGCTGTGTTCACAGTTATTTATACACATCTGTCTTTCCTGCAAAAGAAATACTACTCAAGAACATCTTTTCCCTGAGAAAGAAGAAAAATGAAACAAAAACTCTGCAGATTAATATACAGCAGCAGTTCTGACGCTGAAGCCAAAGGGATGCTGTTCAGTTGATTAGGCCACAAAATTGATTTACCTTTAAAGATGCTTCATATTATAGCTCTTTACTGCCAGACTCCCAAACGTGGTTCTATTGAAAATCAGTCTTCATTGACAAATGTTTTTGACAAAGCAATAACAAATGAGGCAGGGAATGGCTCCAAGGGGTGTGCTTATTGCTGCCTTCTCCGAACACCCAAAGGCACTCTTAAGACCTGCTTCATTGTCTTTGCTGACAGTAAATGTCAGCAGCCCAACTCCCTGCTGCAGCCTGGAAAGCATCTTCCAGAGCACTCAGGACCCATATTTAAAGCCATGACTGCTGGTTTAGTGCACCTTGTGGAAACAAAATCCTGCCAAGCATTTCTGCTCAGGTCAATAACAAGGTACCCATTTGCATGGGAAGTTCCACAAGGTTCCTGGGACCTCTTTTTAAATAGACAGCAAACAATTTATGAGGACCAATAAGAGCAGAAAAAAAAATTCAAGGGCATGAATGACAACTATATATCTCATTCCCATTTACTTTCTGCACAAATTAGGCATTTAAATGACATCTGAGGCTGTGAAAAGCTCCACCTGCTAATTTTAAAGTGCAGGATGGTAGAATGTTGTAAAAAATTAGAAAGCGTGTCATTCTGAACAAAAGACATCTTTGGACTATCAATCTGCTGCAGGCTCATCAAAGACAAATGTCACTGGAAATGCATTCATTAAGTTGGTGCATATATTTAATTCCTTTGTGGTGGAAAAGCTGTGGTTTCTGCTGATTGTTAAAAAATTAAGAAATTTATCCCCTAAAGCCATAGAGAAGGAACATTAAACACTAACTTCATGTACATTAAGGCATAAAGGGGCATAATTTCAGCTGCTAGCTAAGACATCTGGATCTTCTAAAAGAGTTTCTACAATAGACTTGCATTTTAGGACACAAAGATTTTCTCCATGATCACAGGCTTGTTTACCTCATCTTTTTCCCCCCATAAAGCAGGGCTGACTTAGGCTAACCATTGCAGAGCCATCTGTGAGGGTTAGCATGTTACACCCAAATGTGCTCTCTTTGCATCATCTGATGTGCTCTGCTAAAATCACAGGACAGCATGATGAATTTTATCCTGATTTGATGAATGATGAATTTTAACCACCTGTTGTAAGAACTGGAATATTTGTACTCATGGAAACCTTGGTGGAAGCTAAAATGGTAGTTGGGATCCTTTTCACCTGGACAATTAAAAACCTGCACTTTGCTTGCTTTAAAAATTAAAGCAACTATAAAAGTTGAAATTTTATATATAGTAATATTGAAGGCAAAGATTAAGCTCCAGAGAATAACAGAGCTGAGAGCAAGGACCGGAACATGACTTTTAACTCAAAGGTGCTGTGCTCATTTCTCAAGATACAATATGTTAGAAGAATTAATGTGACATTACACAGACACGAGCTGATTTTCTTTGGCTCCATGGAAGGAAGTGAGGGTAAGTGTAGTTGCTCTGGTGCTGAATTTTCTAGCAGCTGTGCTAAGTCAAACTGCTAAGGCCATGAGTTTTAAGCCCCGCACAAAAGCACGGTCCTGAACAGGTATGGCAGGAGTGGCTGCCCATCTGGTCTGGCACAAAGGTTTTGTACACAAGCTGGGGACGTGATTCTTTCTGGTGGAAAGTGGTCTCCTGATCTGAGAGATTTGCAAGTGATCAAATGGACAATAGTGCAGAACTCAAACTTCAAAAATTAAAGTGGTAGAAAAATGTTTTGCAGGAGCACAAGCATGTTTCACTACAAATGAAGGCAATGAATATAGGCAAAGAATAACCTGAACCATGGCTGCAGGATATCAAAATCTGAACTGACACAGAGTGCACCAAAAAGATCCCAGAAACAGTTGAGACCATCAATTCATTATGTCAGCAAATCAATAAAAGAAAAAAAAGTTTGATATCACTTGGAAAAGCACTGAGAGCAAGATAAAGGACATTATTTTGTTATTGTTAGAACCATTGTTTGCCCATATGCTGAGTCCTGTGATAGGTTCTGATCTCTCAACTCAAGAAGGATGTAGCAGAGTTAGAGAAGGTATGGAGGAGAATAACTAAGAGGATCATGGTGGTGGTGAAGCTGCTTGATGAGAGGATGCTAAAAACGACCAAACTCTTCAACAGGAAGATGGAAAGTGAGATAAAGATTTACAAAATAATTAAAGCAGTAGATAAAGTGAACTGTTATTCACTGTACACAATACAGGAGCTAGAGATTACCCATCAAAACTATCCAGAAATCAATTTAAAAGGTTGGTGACTCTAACACTTGCCTGCACAGCCTTGATAATCTGCAGTGAAGGAATTGGAAACTGCTATGACTCCTTTATGCAGTCATAGCAGCAATATTGCAGGTTCTCATGTATTTCTGGACAAAATATTTTGTCCACATGTTAGTTACTGCAGACTTAGAGTGAAGTATCACTGTGCCTTGCAGGAACTGACTGATTAAAAACTGATTCAGGGTTTTTGGAATGCGTGCAGAAAAGCTGCACAACCTATCAAGAGGAGACAGGAGACACTCACTGTGCTGAGAATGTGGCAGACAAGCTGCTTGTTTCAAGCATCCCAGCTCCAGCAGATAGCAATCAACTTCCTAACTAAATCAGCAGGCTGTAGATCAAAAGAACTTTAAGTGTTTTAAAGCACTTCAAAGAAGGAATGGAAGGTCAATTACCAGAAGAGATGCCAAGCTGACAGGCAGCCTGTGGAGGGAACTAAGGATAATCAGCCTTCTTAGAACCTGGAAACACTAAGGCTGGGAAAAAGGGCACACACATTTTGGGTTCACTGATTTTGTGATATACTTTTCTTGAAGAGATTTTATTCTAAGAAAATATTAGATGGCTTTTAGAAGAGAGCTTGATCACTGTATGAGTTACTGTTATTTTCCCACAATGAGTGGCAGGATCTTTCCTTGCTGAGAAACTCTCAGGATGTCCTGGAGAGTAAAGGATAGATCACATTTGAGGGTAGGAGATGAAATAGGTCCCATGCAGAAACAGATGATGGTGAGAAGCCAAAAGCAGTAGAATGAGGAAGGCTGCACTCTTGCTGAATTGAAGGTGGCTAAGGGCACTTCCCAGCAGGCAGACAGGCTTTGAATATAAGGTGTGTTGCTAAATTAACTTTACCCACAACTCTGACAGTTAAAGTGACCAGTTTGTGTCAGAAATAGTTCCTACCCATGAGGACTGCAGAGAATGCAGGTATGACAGCAGGTAAGAAAATGGGATAGACACCATCTTGCACATGAAGAATGCAAAGATGGGATGATAAAAGACTTGTCTGAAATAGCAAAGGTGCCCCAGACATAACTGAAGAGTGATCCCTAGATTTCTGAATCCTTATCTGAACCCTCAAGCCCCAGATCTCTTTCCCACTTGCACCAATACTGTCATAATTAGGCAGGCACAACCCCAGCTGGAAAAGTTAATACCCTGCATTAGAATAACTCCATATAATCAATGAACTGCAAGGGAGCATCTGGCAAAATAATCCTCTTGCCTTCCCTTCCTTCTGCTCCTCTCCTTGTTTCACTAGCTTGTGATTTCTTCCTTTGGATGAAATATCCTTTTGCAGAAGAAGATTTCAATATCTTTCCATACCTCCCTCCGCCATAACATGAACACAGCTCTTTTCTAGTACCACAAGAACTAAAAACCAAAGAGAGGAAGAAAAATATCCACCAATGTTCATTGATAGTTTTAATGAAATTCACTTCAGTAATGTTTGTGCCTGTTCTTGGTTTTTTGTTACAGGAGGATTTTAGACTGACATGGAGGGAAGGATGTGTGTATATGTGGAAAGCAGGGGGAAAAGAGACTGAAAGAAAAGATACCTCCAAAGCAGGAAAATTAAATATAATCTATCAGGTAAATGGATAGGATGCCCAGAAACTCAAATCAGCTCTTTCAACAATTCTGCCAGTTATCTCTCTCTATGGGAAGATTTCCCATAGTTTCCCTACAGGTTTTATCACGTTTTCATTCATATTTAGTCTATTTAGAGTAAAAAGGCAAGCAATGGAGGAGAATTTTCTTTGGGAAAATCCCAAAGTTCTAGCCCCACTGAGTGTCCCCATCACATTTAGAATGAGACAATGGAGGCAAAAGAGCATCTGAAGAGTTATAGAACACAAATTGCCAACTTTAAATTATCAATTACAACACAGTCTGTATTTAAAGCACTTCTGTTTATCACAAACCTGAAAAATAAAATTTTAAAAATGCACTCACTGAAAAATGAATACTGGGGAGCTACAATTCACTCATAGATATTTAAGAAAATTCGCTCACGATTTAAGAAAAACTCATGAGATAAATTGTTTGTTGTGAATTATTCACTTGGGTCTCAAATTGCTACATATTCAAGCAAATACAATGAAAAGCTATGACTCCTTGTCATTGGATTTGCTCTTTGGGACCTGCATCACACTCATTGTTTTGAGCAAAACAGGCTTTGTGTGACAGTAACATAAGAGTACCAAAAGGATTTTCTTGCCTTTTCCTCTGGATTTTAAATTCACTTCCTCCATATTCATATTATAACTCTACCTTTCACATACAGACCCCAATCCAGCAGAAGATTTCAACTTCCTGGCCTGCACTTACGCAAGGCTGAAGAAATATCTTAAAACCAGGAGAAAGAATGTATGGTAAAGGGCACGCTTCTCTTCCCTGCTGAATTGGCACATTAACATGTTCCACAGCTGATCTGAACTTTACATTCCAAAGGCAAATATTTTTGTCAGTTAACCCAAGCACAGCTGAGGTCTGACAAAGGCCCTGTTGTTGCTGCCCTTTAAGCTGCAGCAGCTTAAGAGCCCACCAGAGCACAGTCCTTTCTCCTCACAGAAAAACCACTGGGCACTGCAGAAAGAAATGGTTGAGTAAGGAGCTTGCAAAAAATATCATAAGCAAGCAAAACAAAAGACTATAGAAAATAACCTTGCTACTGCAAGTAATTGCAGAGAATCAGTTACCAAAAAGAAAAAGAAATTACTACAATACATTCACTCAAAAAACTTATGTCTACAATTTGAATCTTCTTTCCCACTCTTTCAACTTGAGCCATCCAGAAACAAATAGCTTATTGTTTTCAATTTAAGAAGCCTGGCTTCCCCTTCTGCCTGTTATATATGAATACACCCATACAAGGCAGTATTTTTCCCCTCCCAGCTCTCTCTATCATGATCAATAATGAACTTATATTTCGTTGCCATATCCTTGCCAATCTCCTTCAGCATTTTTTGAAAAGGGATTATTTCAGTTGCAGAGTACTTATAATAGTACTTATATTTTTGTTTTGTCCTGCTTCAGTCAGTTGTCTTGAGATGGATGACTCAAAAATAAAGGAGGTACCATAAAAGTACAGCTGATGCACTATAAATCTGCACACCTAGCTGTGATTAATAGAGACAGGTGTTTTAGCCAGTGACATTGGTGAAGAAAAGAGGTCCAAGAAATCATATGAAGAATAAATTGCCTTGACAAAAGTGGCAATATATATACATAAATGTTAACTATCTGCATAAGATAAATGGTGGGTCAACAGCAGAGAATGTTATTTGCCATAGTGAAAAACTGTCCTTTCCTACCAAGGAGCAAGACAGCAGTGCCTTTGGCTGAAACAAAGTACAGAAAGTACCTGAAAGCATTACTTTTTGGACTGTTTCCCCAGATAAGTACCTTATTTACTTTTCCCAGTCCTCTGCCTCCTTACAGGGAGGCTGAAGGAATAAAAGCACTTAGGGAATTGCTCTCCTAAACTGTCAGGTGCAAGTCTCTGGATGTACCACAAAGTGCAAAGGGTCATATTCTGCATATGGCATCTTCTCAGGCTCTTTCATGCCAAGGTACAGGAAAGACTCCCATTGGTACATGAACTTTTGGGTTGGGTCATAGAGACATTTTCAGAAGCCCTCAGGTATATACCTGAAGTATATACCATGTAATAAGCAAAGCAGCAAGCATGTAAGTTTATCTTCTGTCTGAGAAATTCAGCTGCAGATAAAACTAAATGTCATGAGTCATGTTAAGGTTAAGGAAGAAGTGACTTAGGGTGGTTTCTAAAAGTCTGAATAAGAGGTCGAATGAGTGACCTTCACATGCCAATGAAAAGGGTGCTGGACTATTTTAATGATTGTCTGCAGAGAGGAAAGTGAAACGGTGCCTGCCTCTCACATGTATATCCATACAATGAAAAAACTAAAGTTTTAACTACCCCAGAGCACACAGACATCCCTTCAGAAAGCTGCAAATAGCACTTCAGCAAAGCATGCAATGGTAACTTAGAGAAGCTACCATGAAACTAGATAACCTTTCAAATCCATATATCAAAGTAGTTATATTTCTCATTTCAAGGCAAGTGACAGATAATAAATACAGACCAAAGGAAGCCTGTCCATACATAAAAAGTTGTATTAAATGAAAAATTGATTCACAAAATAGCATTGTATATTTTATAGGTTCTTCAAAGCACCTATTTAAAAACTGAGCTTTGTTTTCTACATTGAAACTTAGCACCTATCATATCACATAGCTATAAACCTTGGTGGCGGGGGAAAAGTCACAGATTAAAGATCTGTAGGGACTAGAGATGGGTCCAGTCACAGTCCAGAAGCAGGATGGGAATCCTTTCAGATTCGAGGGACATCTAAAATGAGATTTCAGTTGGGAAACACAAACAAATGCTTCAGTTAACAAAATTCATGCTAGAAACCAGATTCAGTAAACACCTTCAGCCATCCTGCTAAGCACACACTGACATTTTAGAATTCTTTTTCTGAGGTGCAAGACAGCAATGCATCTTCCCATCAGACAAGTGGCATTCCTGGTGCTTCAGATCATGTAGGTGGGAAAACCCCCAGCCCTGGGCTTTGGATGCAGATTGTGCCACTTGGCAGGACAGTGTTTTACTCAATGTTTACTGATGGGTAACCAGCCCCTTGGCAGCAACACAGGGTCCCTGATTCTGCTCCATTTTATGATCTGAGCCCATGACTCCACAGGTGATGGCCCCTCAGCAGGTTTATCAGGAGAAAATGTCAGAGACAAGCCCTGTCAAAGACAGACAAAAGCCCTTTATGCACAGAGCAGTGAAGGAGAAGTCAGAAGGATGAAGCTCACACAGAGTGGCCAAGACTTGACAGATGCATGGATGCAGTCACCACTGCTGCTTTTGGGACAAAATAAACAGTGGTGCTGATGACCTTCACACACAGCCTGCTTCTCATCCCTTTGCAATCCACCACAAGTGGCAGTGACAGCACAGGGTGTCATTTTCACCTTCTCCAGCTGGTTGTAGCCAACCTGGCTCCCTCAAGCACAATAGCTTTCTTTTTGAACCTGACAGCAAATATGGATTTTCTAGAGAGCTGAAGTCTAAAATTTGGCCATCATCACAGATTTTATAATGTACCTTGTCATTTCTGGCTACTTGATCCCTTCCATTCCTATAGTAAGAACTGAAAAGTTACCTTGAAATTGCAGAAACTGAAAGAGGGATTTTGCATCCCCTAATATCTTAGGGATGTTTGACCATAAAATTTGTACACAGTTTGAAAGCTACCATTATTTTAATAGACTTTTTAAAATTATAAGTGCCAATTTTTCACTTAATTTTCATTATAATTCACTCCTTGGACATATTAGGGAGAAAATTTTAAATGTTCCATGCATTCCAAAGTTTATGCCTGAAGTTTTGTTAGAGTTTGCAATGCATGGAGTGAAATCCTAGCTTCTGATCTGGAAAAAAAATATTGAAACTCTATAGAACACTGCATGAAAATTCTATAGCCTGTCAGAAGTGCTTTATACAAAAACAGCATTTCTACAGATTTTCCTGCATCTGAAAGGTTTAGTCAGAAAAACATGGTTTAAACACAGAAAATACTAATAAAGCAAAGCCAGGAAACAGGAGAAAACATGCATGTATTGGTGAGAAAAATCACAATTTACTTCCTGTAATGCCATGAGAAAACCAGGGAAAGAAATGACAGTCCTTTGGGGTTAGTTATTCAGTCCCTGTGCTGGCAACACACTGCACAAAACAATGTTAATTTGTCTGTGGTCTCTGCTGAGGTTTGCAGGTTTGAAGAGAAGCTATAGCAATGAGAGTTTAAACATATCTTTTCCTCTCCTTTAATATCTAATCTACACCTGCCTTCTTTCAGTTTAAAGCCAGTACATCCCTTGTAAAAAGGGCCTCTCCAGCTCTCTTTGGCTCCCTTCAGGCACTGGAAGGTGCACCAGGGTCTCCCCAGAGCCTTCTCTTCTACAGAAGAAACAACCCCAGCTCTCTCAGTCTGTCTTCAGAGCAGAGCTGCTCCAGCTCTGAGCATCTCCATGCCCTCCTTTCACTGGAACCTGTAGGCAGATCCCATGTGGTGTCTGCCCTGGTATCCTCTGCCTTCCACACCTTGCCTTTAACTAAAAGTGCAGCAAGAAGTTCTCATGAGAGCATCCTGTAGGAACAGAGGGTTTTTTTTTTTTGTTATATACTAGCTTGAATGACAAAAAGGGAGAATTTTTCTCTGCTCTGTGCAATGCTGTGGGAAAAACTACCCAGGCTCCATCAGATGCTACACAAACAGTGTGACAAATGTGAAGGGAAGTGAGATTTACTGGCCTTCTATATTCTTATTATTATTTTTTCCTATTAAAGCAGTTATCTTAAGACATTTGTTTTTCCTGTTGAGGTTCAGGGAGGATCCTGCACCATCCCTCTCTCCTCTCACCTCTCCACCCCCATGCAGAACAGCTTCCAGATGAACACGGTCTGGTATCATCTCATTTGAAAGGGCACAAAATCATCATGGCACTCCCCAAAAATATCTCCAAGCATTTCTCACAGTGCTAACTCCTCCAAAATTAACACTAACATTGCATTAAGGATGGGAGCTCGAGCTAACTGCCACCTCCATCCACTCTGACAGGAAGGTAATGCAGAATCTGTCTTTTTGCAGAAGGCACAGGCAGTTTACTGACAGGATAACAGAACAAAGCTTCCATCTGCATCCCATTACAGGTGCTGCACTGACATCTATAAATTAACCCTTTCTGCTTCCTCCAATTGGAATTGCTCCTTTAAGGACAGCAGTAAAATATATATGACTCCCAAATAAAGGGCATTGTATCATTTTAGACACATAATGAATCATGGACAGGGAATACTATGGTTTATATGATGTTCGCTAGTGAAACAAAATCGTTTCAAAACATCAGTGCAGATTAAATCCAGTTCTTAGCTTCTTAGAAAATGAACCAAACAGCTGGAATCACTGCTAGCTAGCAAGGCTAAAGCTGAGTTTACTCTTTTCCTGTATATATATTTTTTTCTTACAGCAGCTGCAAATGGTGATTTTAATTAAGGCTGACTCCTCATTATCCCACTTCTTAATTTTGCTAAATTTTAGGCACTGGTTAATAATAATAAAGAGGACAATAATAAGTGCCATACACCGTAATTTAGAAGTGCTTGACCTTGCATTTTTAATCTACTCTCAATAATGATCTCAAGCGGGTAAAGCCAATTTATGATGGCCAAAACTCTGCACAGCTTCTTCAATTACATAACTGCCAGATTCAGAAAGTTGTGACAGAAAATGTTTAATATTACTAGCCCAAGGCTATAAAAGTCACTAATATGAGAACTGCCAATAGATTAGAGAAGTTTTATGCCTCCAACATCATGATTCATCCACTAATTTTTTTTTATTAAATAGAGTTTTAATTCAGATTCTATTCTTATGATGCTGACTTCAACCATTAGTTACCCTTTTGATGTCAGATGGTTATGGAGTAAAACTCCCCTAACTGCAGGCAAATGGAACAGCTACCCATTGATGGTAGTGTGGAATATTACAGAGAACATTCAGCTCAGCTCCAAATCTGCAGTTTACTAAGGTAATGCTTCAAACACTGTGCTGGTTCATCAACCATGCAAGGTTCAATAACAGAAAATTAAATTTAAAATTTAATATATTAAAGAACTAGTTAGGTACAACAGGGACAGGCTCCAGAGAAAAAGAAAAAAAATCTGTTTACTGTTTCTCAGAGTACATTCCCACATTTTCTCCTATTTTCTCTCCCTACTTGCATAGGAAAACTTATTCCCTTTCAGATGTTCAGACCATGATGCACTGGGATTTTACACCATTACCCAGTCTGGTGGATCTATCAACCAGAAACCTCTTCCAAATGCAGGAAGGCTTATCCTACCAATTTTAGTATTGCAATACAGACAGCAAACATTAATACCAGGCTGAAAGAAATCAGTAATGCTAACATTTCTAAGCTGAACTGCTTATATTAAAATCATTACCAGAAGAAATTGGTGCAGGCACCAACATTAACCATTTTAAAGCCACATTCATTCTTCTGGGAGAAAAACCTATACATAGAGATCATTTTCAGGATTAGGTACATACTGAAAAGCAAAACTTTTATATTAGCAAGGCAAATGTAGCCAGCAGGATTCTGGATAGAAAAGTGCAGCAGCCTCTGAGAATTCGCAGAGCTGAGCTGCTGAGACACAAGTGACTGGAAGAGCAGTGTGAATACCTGACCATTGCTCTCTCAGGTGACTTGGTTATGAACATGTCTGTTCTGGTGAATATGAATTATTCATGCTTCATCCATAGTTCGTTACAGCACTTTTTAAGCAAGCAGACAGTTATGAAAGGTTCAAATTCCCAGAAAAGGAACATGACTAATCCTCATAGGAAAACCAGGTTTGAGGACATCAGGCTGATTGTGCACCCACTGAAATAGGATTAAAGCAAGGAGAAATCTGCATGAAGATTCAACCTGCAGAAATATGTTCCAACACTTCTCTGCATAACTTACACATACATGCACATAAACAGACCTGCAAAGAGATAAGACCTATAATTACAATGATTGCTTCATTTGATTTTACAAGCAATAGAGACAACCTTTGAGTACCCAGGCAGTGGTGTGTGTGATAAATATGGACATAACACAGAGTACACACACCCTAACATAGCTCAGAAGGTCATTCCTGCTTTATAACCTTAGGTCAGGATAACTTCTATTTGTGTCCAACTACTTTATCTCTGCTACATCAAGTCAATCTAAACCCATGAAAAATTTATCCATAGATCTTAAAGTACTTTATAAAGATGGAGAGGTATTATTTCAGCTCAACAGATGTAGAAGGTAAGACTAAACTCATGCTAGGGGTTTCAAGACTTTAATCACACATAATTACGCAACAACTCTGAGAAATAACCATAAAATCATTTTGGTTGGAAAATACCTCTAAAATCATCTAGTCCAACCACTAACTTAATGATGTAAAGTCCTACAACTTAACCATGTTCTTAAGTGCCATATTTACATGTCTTTTACATACCTCCAGGAATGGTGATTCCACCATTTCCCTGGACAATCTGTTCCAATGCTCATCAACCCTTTCAGTAAGGAAATTTTTCCTAATATCCAACCTAAACCCTGCTGGACAACTTAAGCCCATTTCCTCGTCTCCTATTGCTTGTTTCCTTGGGAGAAGAGGCCAAACATCACCTGGCCACAACCTCCTTTCAGAAAGTTGTAAGAGCAGTAAGGTCTCCTTTTCTCCACCCCCAGCTCCCTTTCATAGGATTTGTGCTCTACCTCCTTCCCCAGCTCCACTGCCCCTCCTCTGGACACACTCCAGCAGGTGTGTCCATGTCTTTCTTGTAGTGAAAGGTCCAAAACTGGACACAGCACTCGAGATGTGGCCTCACCACCTCCCAGCACATGGGGACAATCAGTTCCCTGGTCCTGCTGGCCACATCCCGGCTGATACATGCTGGGATGCCACTGGCACGCTCCTGAAATCCCATTTAGCTTCTCTTCGTATTGCACTCTCTGCACGCAGGAGATTCACTTCGGGAAAAATCCACTAGAGGTCAGGCGGGGTATAATCATGGACACAATGAGAAGGGAGATTGCTCAGTGTCATCAGCAAGAGAAATGAGGGACCAGAGTGACACATTAAAAAAAAAAAAAACTGGCTACTTTACATGTCAGGAAGCAAAACTGATTATATATACTTCAACTGATACATTCAAGACAGATCACATGCACTGGTATGAAATTATCAGAGAGAAAAGAGTTTATTAGATAGAAAACACGTGTGCAGGTAAATACAGGTGTTCTATATAAGCTGAAGTTATTCCCAGTAAACACAGTTGCTGAACAAACACTCAGAAAACGCTAAAATCTACCCCAAATTTACTTATCTTCAGCTGCCATGTGAAACAGGTTTTCCACCTTGCTTTCGTTATACTAAGGTGTCTGGACAGGACAATATGTACAGAAAAACACTAACACTTTTTTTCCTCCTCTGAAGGAGACTGCATGAGAACTGCAGTCCCAGTCTCAGAATACACGTAGAATATCATACTGAAATGAGCACAACTGCTCAGTAGCTGCTTCCCTGAATCTCCCAGTCAGTTGTCAGTGTTCTGGTGATGTCCTCAGGGACATCAAGCTCACAGGTGACCCCTCCCTGTCACAAAACCAGAGGCACCACTCAGTGGGAGAGCTGACCTGCAGCTGCCACAGCCTCCTTTAGCCTAATAGGCTTTCCTGGCCACAGGAAAAGTGCTACTTCTGTCAAAAATATCCCTCTCCTCTGATATGGATACTCATTTTCCCCTGCATCCTCTACAGGGCTGTAAGCTCAAAGACTAGATGGCATCTTGTACTTCAGAGAATGATTCAGAGAATTTCCACAAATAATCATGTGTCTTTCTCCCCTGTGCCACTTCACTACCTGGTGCACTCATCATCCTGCCTGATTTGGAACTATGTGCTCTAACAGCACTTCTATATTTCCTGGAAGCTTATTTCCCAGGAAGCATCCAAAGTAATTTCACCAACACCGACATTAGGGTAGGCTTAGTTATCAACAAGAAGGCCACAATAGCTTTGGTTTGTTTACTCCCTTGCAAATAGCCATATTTTCTATCAGCTACCATGTCCACAGTAAACAGAAGAGATGATTGAAAACTCAGTAACATTTACTAAGCTTCACATCAAACTGTATCTCCCACATTCAAAATTCAGTATAGATCTGTAAATCTATATTTAGTGATATCTGTTCTCTGATAGTTCTGTGAAAAACAGCACATCCAGGAGAAATATCACTTAACTCAAATTAACCAAAATCTGTATAGGCATTTGCCATCTAGTAGACTGAGACAGCTGTCTGAACTAAGTCCTTAATGGTATTAGACAAAAACAGAAAGAAAAAATTTACATGTACTTGCCAAAATATGATGGGAAATAAAGAGAAAACATGCAAGCACATGTTACTCATTAAGAGAGAATCTGCTAATCTTTTAATACTTGCTGATTTCTGACAGCTGATGTAATCGCTAACAGATATTAAAAAGTAAGTTCTAATCTATTTAGCTGTTTCAATATCAGAACCAAATTTACACAAAGCAGAAAAAGCTGAGAACTCCTCTGTTCTGATTTATGTCCAAATAGACACACAAAAATTAAGGTCTAATTGCTGTCTGTAACAATCTAAAAGTGTTTCTGAAACTGGCTAATACTGACTAGATTATTTGCTTCTTACCACTATGAACAGGGTCTACAGAGGCAAAGTGAAAAGTGCTTCTGAAGTATGCTCTGGAGCCTGTGTCCCCATACATTATATATGTGTGGCATTGCTGTTTTAGTACTTCTAAACCATATGCATAACCAAAATCCATGTATACTTCCATTTCCTTAGATTCAAAAAATAAACAAGAATCCCTCAAAACAACCCCTAAACAAACAAATCAGAGGATCAACTGTTCATCAGCTTCCATGAAGAGGAACAAGAACACACAGACATAGGAAAATTCATTCTTTTTCTCTTACTTATATTTTAGCTCCACTGCTACATCCTGAATTTCACATTGAATAGCAGCTCAAAATTAGAGAGTAACACCTGGTGGATGGATAGAGAAAAATGTCACATGTCTGTGCACAGGCTTTATTATTAGCATGTACATAATGTGATCTGCAATTGCCCTTCAAATGGGAACTGTGAGAAAACACTCTAAATACTCAATCAGGTGCCATTAGTGGTTCTGCAAGATAAGGAAGACCATTCCAGAAAGAGGGAACAGATATGGGATAAGACATACACAGCATGTGTTGCTTTATCCAGAGAGGCTATATTATTCTGCTCCTATCTTCTATCCTCTCTGGCAGAGACAGAGTAGGCACCACCACAAGAAAACTGACAGAGCCCCTGAGCATATTGGCTGGATGGAGAAAAGCATGGATAAAAAGTAGCTCTGCCAAATCTTGAGGGACGAGCACAAAGCTTTAAGATTATCTATAGCTGCCTCTTCCAGGCAGAGGACTCTACCTCTCCTTTTCCAGAGAGGGAGACTTTATAGCTTCATTAATTTGCTAAGGAAGTAAACAGAAGTGCCCTATTAGCACAAGGCTGGTTAACTGAAAGTACAAATAAACCATGAGAATCAGGAGGGGCTACCACAGCCCATCTTTTCCATTACTGGGAGCACTGCAGGCACTGTGGGAGGCATGGGACAGGACAGAGCAGAGGCACCTGAGCTGGCTCCACTGCTCCAGCAGGCATCTCCTAAGACAAGAAAGAGCAGTTCAGATGCTTTTGTGCAAAGAGCACAGAGTGATGGAGAGCTGCAGTCTGCTAACAGTGGTGATGGCTGTACCCTGTCACTACAAACATCAGCAGCTGTGCTTCTGGAGTGTGACACACAACAGGAGCAGCCTGACAGAGCACACTGGGCAACGCTCAGATCATCTTTTGAGATACTCCTGCAGTATTCCCACTACAATGCTGGAATAATGAATGTTACAGGTTTGCTGGGGCCTTCAGTAACTGCACTATAAAGGTGAAAGATAAAATTTTAAGCCATTTCAATTCAGGATTGCATTTAGTCCTTCCACTGCCTGCTAGGACCATGGAAAATGCAGCAAAAACATTCCTTGGAAAGATAGAAGGGGCAGCATTGCAACACAACATTGTTCCAGACTGTACTGCACCAGAGATGCACTCCAAACAGAGCAAACTGTTTCATAATCCATACAACCAATGCAGCAAGATGAATATACAGCCACTCAAAGCTATTCCCTTCTGCAAAAGGAGGCACAAACTCTTACATAGATTATGGTAAGAGCATTACCACAATTCTGCCTCTGTTAGCATAAAGGGATAGCCCATGTATTAAACAGGAAATGGACAAGAGAAAAACATGGAAAGAGAGGAAGGAAGGAAAAAAAGATTAAAAACCCCAGCTGCTGCTTCAAAGTAAGGAAAAGGCTGATTAAAAATGGACATTAAGTAATTATGGTTAGCTGAAAAACACTGGAGAGTTCTCAAGCACAAAATTTTCAGTTTATATAACCTGTCAGATTTTTACAGGAAAAACCCAACTGGAGACACAACTGAAATACAAGTGACATAAGAATATGATTAGCTCCTGTGAAACAAGAACATTTTCATTAATGGAGATAATTAAATGTTTTCAGAGCTGTACCACAAAAAAGAATTTGTAGTGTGGCTATGGTCTTTCTTGGATCTGTTTGCAAGCATATTTAATTTTTGAAACAAAAAAGTCTCAAAAAACAGGATACGTTCCAATTTGTGAAATCTACGTGTCAACAAAATATCCTATTTTTTTCCAATTCTTCTCTAAAGATAAGTAATAATAAGTGTAACTGATTCCTTAGACTTGTCTATTCTGCATCTCAGCATATGATTGTCAGGAAAAACCACATCAATAGTTGCAATATTTTTCACTGATATTCCATTCTTCATCTGAGATTCTCAAGGCTCTCCATTGTAGAAAAGTATTGGATTATGGATGGGAAAACAAAGGCATAAAAAATGACAGCTGGGACAATGGAGTCTCCCCGTGGCAAAGCAAGAGTGACTGCTATTGCTTCTTGTTTGTTAAGCACCACTAGTGAAGAAGGCAAAACCCAAGAAAATAAGGAGTTTACTGTCTTTGCCCTTATAGTTATAAGGAGATACTTGGCTTATCAAACACATTGGAATAATCAAAATATTCAAAGTATTAGCACAAGCACACAACTGAATTAGGGTTTTTTTAAAAAAATGTTCTGATTGATTGGAGTATTTTCAGACTTTGGTTTGGCTTATCTTCTGATGCTTATAGAACAACCAGTATAGCTGTGATGAGCCTACACAAATGCAGCACCACACAGCTCTGAAAATGTAGATCTCAGGGTGGAACCCTGAGCAGTACCTCAGTAGTCCCAATTTAAATATGATACTGAGTGGACTATGAGCAAAAATTTTTCATCACTGTTGTCAAATGCTCAAATATTAAATCCCCTGTGTATAATCTGTATGATTAATTTGGACATTCTGAACTTGAAAACTGTTGGTTTGATTAAAGCAGATTTATTCTGTATCTTGTAATCACAACTTCTGTGTTTACTAGAACAATGACAGCTTACAGTACCATGCAGAGCATACACACTGTAGAGTTTCAGATAGTGCTTAATACACTTAAAATATGAAACTCTTTCAAAAATAGCAAGATTTTGGAAGCCAGCAGTCAATGTCTTTCCCACTTGTAAGATCTCTCCACCATGGAAAAAAGGGTCACAGAAAATTCCTATTAAGGGTAAGGAAACCATAAGACACAATGAAGTACATAGTTCATGAGTGGAAAACTGCAGATCTAGCAAGCAAGAGATCATGAAGCAGCTTCCTTGAAACTTTTAGACATTTACTTGGTTTTTGTCCTACTTCTGGTATTACTCAATCTCTCTGGTCCATCTTTCACCCAACATTTAAATTAGACATTTATGTTCACTTTCCAAATACAACTTCCACACAAAGATTTCTTCTGAGTTAGGCTAAAAATACATTCATAGGTGTGGTTTTTCTTTCCCTCAATGGCCACCATTTCCACAAAAGACAGAAATTTGCTATTCAGTTCTTCCATCAAGAGCTGGGAATTTTCCTGTTTTCTAAGTGCTCATAAAAGTCTACAATGTCACCTACAGTGTTACTTTAGGCAGCTGAGAAAATGCAATAATAATAATTTATTTTCATTTGGCTAAGAAAAAAACCACATCGGTATCACTTTTAGTAGTCAGTTGTTTATTGCTTTAACAATAAGTACTGCGAGGGGAATGATGCTGCTACACTTCCTCTTTGTTAGCATCAGCCCCTAATGCATGCAACTCTCATTTGCTTACTAGCAGAAGATTTCACCTGTGTCAGCACTGCAAAGCCCAAGCTGTTGTGGAAAAAACCCCAAACTGCAACCTATTCAGGCTCTGGCCCCATCAGCAAAGCTTCAGGCTAAGTTCTCCTGGTTGCGATGCTCAGCTGTGCTGAACAGCCCCTGCTTTGGAACAGAGATGTGTTGACACTCACAGCATGGCAGGGTTGGATACCTTGATGCTTAACCCTTCATTTCAAAGGTTTGCTTGAAGGCAAATCCAGCCTCCAAAGGAAAATCAAGGACTGACCCTTTTTAGTCATCTCTTGTGGTGCTGCAGATGGAGTACTGCTTCCAGGTTTGCACTTCCAGGGTAAAAGCAACAGCAGCATGTTGGATGAGTCCATTGGAAGATGACCAAGATAATAAGCTGATTAAACAATTGACCTGTGACAAAAAGCTCATAGGAATTGCCTTGTTTAGCCCTAAGATGACAAGGTTAGGGTAGAGGGATCTCACTGCTATCTTCACCTATCCCACAAGAACACGGAAGATAGAGAAAAACACTCTTGAATAGGTAGAGATAGTACAAAGAGTACCAAATAAAGTTACAGCAGTGAAATTGGAACTAGAAAGAAGGACTTTTTATTTGTTTTTTTGAAAACAGTCAAACACCAGAATAAACTCCCAGAAAAAAGCTGTGGTTTCATCACACTTTGAGATATTCAGAACTTGACTGGTTGCCCTGTGCAGCCACATCTAAACTAGCCCTGCTTTGAGCAGGGATTAGATCAGGTATAACCTCCAGGGGTCCCTTCCAACCTAAATTATTCTGTGTGTCTAGAATCTTACGATTTTAATTTAAAGAAATAACAGATTATCATAAGATTAGTTTCTTGAACTTCTATCTCTATGTCCTATGGCCTGCTCTTGAAAACATAGATGAGGTAATAGAAATAAAAGGTAACTTGCCTTGTGCAAAGGCACAAAGACTTTAGCTTGCTTTAGTTATGGACAGTAGAATAACATAATAGCAACTTACAGGCACACTCCTTTAAGTAAAAGGTGCAGTATGTCACAGTTGAGATAGACACAATACAAAGAGTATCACTATACAATTTCAGAAATCTTTAGGGACTTACCAAACAGAGTATCACCATAACACATCAGAAGTCTTCAGGCACTCACCCATACAGAGCACCACCACACTACTTCAGAGGGCTGCAAGTATCCACCCTTGTTGCTCCTTAACCCAACTTTTTATACCCCTCACGCTCATGCATTGCACCTGTGTGCCCTCTGTTCCCTCTGATGATTGGTCAGTGCCCCTGGGCACCCATTGCCCTCAGTGCTGCTCACCTGTCCTGCACAGCTGTAGCCCATTGGGGATGAGGCTCAGCCACAGCCCCACTCCTAATTACCACACCTGTGTGCCTACAGCAGCACTCAGATGGGAAAGAAATAATGGAAATTATAATAATGAAATAAAGGAAACCTATAGCCAAAAGGAGATTAGTACTCTGTGTTAATAAATAAGTCCAGCCTGGTTATGTATTATGGGTCAAACTTCCAAACCATTATTCACCTTCTGATTTGGATGAGAGTATTTGTCAACATTGAATCATCCCTTGGTTTAGTTTTCAGAGCCAGCCCCTTGCTTAGCAATTGCTAAATGTGTTTACTATACGGTGTCCAAGGAAAAGGCATTTCCATAGACTGACACCCTTCCCCACCACCAAAGGCTGGCCCCAAGTGACTTTCTGAGGCCCAGCCTCACTGGGATTCATGAACAAGCACCAAAGAATGGGTGGTGTGTGTCTGACTTTGGCTGCTTCCCCTCCTGCTTCAAGTCCCACAATGAATGCAGTCAATAATTGTTGAGTTTCCCTGTCTGCAAGCTTCACTTGACCTCGGGAAAGAAAAAAATAATTCTTCTTTCCTTTTCCTTTCCACTCCCTCTTCCTTCAGTACAAATACAGGCTAATAAAGAGAAAGAAAATCAATTGTTCAATTTTCACTTGTCACTCTTGTGTCAGTTCCACAACTTTATCTAGGCTGCTATCTGTCACCTTTATTATTTTCTCCTCAACAGACTGAGTTCTATATGAGGGTATTTTATATTACTGCTTGGCTGTTGTAGCTGAACTAACAGCTGTTGGGTATGAATTGTTCAGGATTACACAAAGGGAGTATAACAAGTATGAGATCAAACTCGTGTTTTTAAATCAAACCTGCAATGGGACCAATATGTATTCAAATCTCCTTCTTGGATTTTTATGTTGTTTGTTCTTTGAGTTTTGTTGCCTTGGTTTGATTCTTTTTAGGTGGATAGCTGAATTAATTAGATTATCTTTTATTCTAGACTGTTTGTGTGCTGTATTTATGATTTATACAAGTGGGTACATTATAGAATACCAGCAGTATATAACAGACTGCAACAATAAATTCCATTTATTTATGAAAACAAATTGGGACACTTTAGCAGTAAGGTAGGACTTCAAAACAAAGCTTAAATAGTAAGCAGAGAGTTGTATTTTATCTCAAAGGGAGTAACTGGGCCAGAAAAGGCAGTCTCCCTACACTTTAACTCATTCTTACAGAACGATGGATTCATAGAATCATAGAATAGTTTGGGTTGGAAGGACCTGAAAGATATATCTAGCTCCAAGCCCTGTGCCATGAACAGGGACAACTTAAATTAGACCACATTGCTTCAAGCCCTATCCAGTTTGGTCCTGACACTTCCAGGGATGGGACATCTATTAACTTCCTTGGCATTATAGATGGATAATAAGATGATTGGCTCTCACAATTAAAGGATAACTATCATGTGAATATTAAGAAAAGCTTTAGTGATGTACAGTTATGTTATTGTAGTTTAGACGCCCTCTGCTCTCCCCACAGTTCCCTTTCCCCCCTGTATTGCTGCCATCAGACAGCCTGGGCTGTCCAGGACAGGTACAAAGAAGCTGCACAGGTGTCCCTGGCATGGGGCAGGGGGGAATGGAAAAGCTTGGGGGTGCTCAGGGGGCAGCATGGCAACACCTGACCTCCAATCCAGTGACAAGAAAGCATCTCCACTGATAAATGGCAAAGAAGAGCTGACTGGCAGACCCAGCTGGGGCTGGCTGATGCAACCCCAGGGGTATTGGGTTGCAGGGATGGATGCTGAAAGACTGAGCATCCATCTTGAAGATGAACCAGCCATGTGGTGTGCACGAGAGGCAGTTCTCAGCACTGCAGCTTTTTCCTTATGTAGTCCTTTTGTTGTGTTTTTGTTAAGGTTTAATAAACCTTTTGAAATTTTCAAAGTGAGCAGTTGTGTCTCACTTGGGCAACCGTCCCAGTGACTCACAACCCTCACAGTAAGGAAATTCTTCCTAACCTATGTGTTTTTTGTGAAAAATGCATGTATTTTATGATTGGCTTTTTGCAAATATTAAAATGAATATTATATGTGTTGTGTTAGAAAGTTATGCTGTATTAAGTTTTTTAAGTACTGTGTTAAATATAGTTTTAGGTTATAAAAATTATTAAAATAGAAACTATGCTATGTAAGATGCTTTGTTTAAAAGAAAGGACTTGCAGCGAGATAGCAGCCACAGGACACCTAGATCTTTCAGAGAAAAAGAATTTATTGCCCTCTTACCGGAAGAAACGAACTTCTTCCCGCCTCGAAGGTGCTATTAGGATTAGAGGGAAGAAGTTGACACTGACCAGACAGAATCCTGTGTTTGAATAGAATTTATGCATCATGTATGAGATGTATGAATATGCAATGGGCTATTGTTTTTAAAGGTTAATCCTTTGTTAACGTGTGTCCCTTTTCAGGCTCTGTTGCCTAGAAAAAGGTACCCAGGCATCCATAACTCTTTGTTTTTATTGTCTCATATTGTCTTAATTCAATTTGTCCAAATTGTTATTACTCTAATTGTGTTACTATTTTTATAACCATTTTAAGACTATTAAACTTTTAAAATTTTAATAACAAGTGATTGGCGTTTTTCACGTTTTCATACTATCTCCAGTCACCTGGAGGAGTCCAAGGAAAGCCTGGATGTGGCACTCAGTGCCATGGTCTGGCAGGCACGGTGGTGCTGGGTTACAGGTCAGGCTGGATGATCCCAGAGGTCTCTTCCAACCAAACTGCTCTGTGATTCACACTGGCTACAGGCACTGCAGAGCAGCTCCAGCTCCGAGGGTGTTTGGGATGCTGTTTGCCAGGGGGGATTAGGGAGAGCGGCTGCCTGCTGGCAGACAAGCCTGAGTCACACAGCAGGCTGCATGTTTCGTAGGCAAAACATGTGGCTTCGTTAAACAGATGCAACCGCCGAGTGCCAACATATTAATTAACCACCACGTCCTTCCTTTCATGTCTCCCCGCTGCTGCTTTGGAAGCATTATGATAATTACCCGCAGCTTAGAGCCTCGGGGTTTGCAGAACAGCTATTCAGGCACGTGGTTCCCGCAGCAGGCACAGACTGTGAGGGCGGGTCCCGAGTCCCGGCCCAGCTCGGCACGGTTCGGTCCGGGCGGTCCCGGCCTAGGCCGCGTCTCCATGGCAACAGCGGGGCCCGGGCGGGTCTCAGGGCGCATGCGCAGCTCTCCCTGCTCGCTCTCCCTTTTCCCCCCATGGTATCCGGAGCAACGCGGGGACGCCGGCGGCGCGCGCATGCGCTCTGCGCCCCGTGTGCCGCCGTCCCGCGTGGGCGTCGCGGCGGAGCGGGGGGCCGGGCACGGGAACCGGAAGCGGAAGCGCGGCCGCGCGCGAGTGAAGCCGCTCCTCGCCCCGGCGGGACCGCCCGCGCTGCCTCGTGCCCGGCCCGGCCCCGCCCCGCGCTGCCCGCGCGCCTTCCCGCGCCGCGCCGAGCCCGGCCCCGCCCCGCCCCGCCCGGCAGCCGGGGAGGGGCTCCCGCCGCCCGCCCGCGCCGCCGCCCGCGCTCCCGGTGCTGCCGCCGGCCCCTCGCCGCTCAGCGCCCGCGTCCCCCCGCCCGGCGGCCGCGATGTCCGACAAGGAGTTCATGTGGGCTCTCAAAAACGGAGACTTGGACGAGGTGAAGGACTACGTGGCCAAGGTAGGAGGCGGCGGCGGCGCGGGCGGAGGAGGGAGGGAGGGAGGAGGGAGGGATGTGCGCGCAGCCCCCGGGATGGGCCCGGGGTGCGGGAGCCGCGGCCTGGGCGGTGCGGGCTGCGCTCCGTGCGGAGCCCAGCGCCCCCTCCCCCTCCGCGGGGCCTCTCGGCTCCTCGGCTTCCTCCTTGTCTCCTGCCCCCGCCGCCCCGTGTATGCCGCTGGAGTCATTCCGTGTCACTAGGGAAACTTAATGCATTGACAGGCAGGATCCCGGGCCCTGATCCTGTGTGGATTTGTGGCCTGCGTTTGGTTATCCTTCCCCTCGGTGCCTCAGGGCTCGTCCTTAATAGGGTGATGCTAAGCTGCCGGGTGTGCTGAGGCTTAATTCATTAACCTTCTGGGAAGTGTGCTGGTGGCTGGGCAGGGCGAGTGCTCGGGAACAGCAGACACCTGTGTGATGGCTGAACACTCCTCAGGTACACGGCAGGGTTGGAAAGCTGCATTCTGTCCTCATTCGCCTTCTCTTGTCACTGAGAAAAGCACACAAGGGCAACGTCCTGCTTCAGTGAATCCTTGCTGTTCAGGAAGATTGTCTGGGAGCTGTTACATCAGAGCAGAGGTGTACATCTAATTTACCTGTAATTATTTTGATCTCCAAACAAGTTAATGATTGTCTTTGGGAGCTTGACACATGCTGACACAACTTGCCGTGATGATTTAGGTTCCTTCTACTCCAGTTGTCAACTTGCAAACTCGTAGTGCTCCTGGCAGAAAGAAAAGTGTGCAAGTACTTCCAGCTGCTTTTGTACAAAGTCCAACAGCTTAGCCTGAATAGTCTTCTCTGACAGTTCCAGCTAAGCTTCTGGACTTTGCATCAAAGTGGCTGCGCACTCACATGCTCTGCCCATAAAGTTCTAGAGGAAATAACTGGGAACAATTATCCCACTTCAGCTGTTTGCCAAGGGTTGTGTACCTGTCTGTGTAATAAAAGTTGGGTAATACATTGGTATGTCTAGTATCTTCTCAGATTTGGGGATTTGCAGAGTGTGTCAGCAGCATATTTGGATTTTCCTCCTGCTTTTAAATGGTTTCCATGTCTAGAAAATTCACTGCACGCTAGTAATTATTGGTTCCTTGTGTGTCTTTTGCTGAGGCAAAAGCTTCAAGGCTGTGGCATTGTCTTGGTTCAGTTTCTATCTACAAGTTCACTGCAGTGCTAATTAGAAAGGTTTTTCTGTATTCCCACTCTTCCTGAGTGTCACTGCAACTCGTGTAGCAAATGGATTTATGTGATCACTCCTCATCTGCCTCAGTGCCCAGTCAAATACTTGGTTCCATCTGCTACTCAAAGAGGCTTGAACCAGCCTGGGTGCTGCTGTAGTGGAGAGGCTGAACTCTCTCATCTAACTGCACTAATGAGGCAGACATCCTTAAAAGAGAGATACTCACTGGAGTTACATGATTAGTGTACAAGGAGCCTGCAATCCTTGAGTACTCTTACACTGTAGAACTGCTCCTAATGTAGAAGTTGAATAAACTCTGGGTGTTTTCTGTTGGTTTGTGATCTAATCTTATTCATACTTTTCTCACACTTCCAAGTATGTGTTGTGTCTTCAGTTGTTAAACAACCTACAAGAAGTCAAATGTTTTCAGTCCTTTTTGTTTCCTTGACAAATTGGTGGACTAGTAAACTCTTAGCCTGGTTTCCTGTGGAAGCAAAGCTTATATAACCAAGTTTTGGCTGATCCTTATCCTTCCTAGTGGTTTGTAAATTTTTTTTCTGTCTGATTTTTTTGTAAGTTTCACAGAGGTGCAGGTAGGTCATTTTTGTTAAGGTAAATGAAATGGAGGGGGTGCCCTCAGGGAAGGCAAGAGTACAAGAATGAGTGTGGGTTTTACTGTATAACAGGAAATGCACGTTGAGGAGGGGCAAGAGAACTCTGTAAATCATCTGAATGTAGGAGAAGCCTCAGCTGGAACTTCACATTCTCACTTCTGAGATTAATGAAATATGTGAAGGCAAATCATGCTTTGGTAGTTGGAGTTCGCAGGAAAGTGTCTGTTCTGTGCTCTATGTTCTTTCTGACTTTCTTCATTATCGGTTACATGGCTTCTGCTCCCTGCTGCTTTCCTGCTCTAAGTATGATTTAATGTTCAGGAATTTTACTTATATAAACTTTGCAGTGGCATAAATTTCCTCTCCCTGTAATGGGGGAGGCAGTCATATATATCTTACAGTCTGCATCTTCATAAAATTCTTCCTTGTCTGTCTTCCTGAAACTTTTGGTTCCCAACTTCTCATTTGTTTTGTTTCTTGTTCTAGTCTTGTTTCCTCATTATTTGTTTAGAAACAATACAGCCTTTAACTATGATCTTGCAGTTTTGCCACCAATTACCACATTAAGGGTTTGACCTCTGATTTTGTTTCATGTTTGAATGGCAGGGCTTGAAATGCAAACTAGGTGACCCTTGGTGCTCTAAAAATAATAATATAAATGGATGTTATCAGTGGGAATGTAGGAATTGAACTCCCTTAATCAGACTGGACTTTTCTTCACTTGTGTGTAATGTAATAAGCTATGGAGTTTCTGTCTGTGGAGTCATAAGTATCTTTTTTTTTTTTCTTTTAATCTGAGGTTTGGCTAGTAAGTACCAAGAAGAATGTGAATGTTTCTGCTCCTTCAACAGTTCCTGGACAAAGAAAGGATACAGAAACAGAAGCAAGGGGTCTCCATTTGCATTACATATTTTTCTACATAGGGATTTTGCATTCTCCTGAAGGTATTTTCCTCAGGAATAAAGGTTTTTACAGAAAGAGTAGTTCTGAGGGGTGCCAATGAAACAGACAATGCCAAGTGATACTGCACTGTTGCTTAGCAAAAGAGATCTGTGTTGCCAGTCTGCATTTGAAAGATACTGGTGACTTCTATTTTATTAAAATATGAAAGATTATTTTTATAGTTTGAATAGCCATGTAAGACTTATTTCTGTTTTTGTAAGAGACATGATATTAGTGTCTACGTTTCTCAACTTAAAACAGTGTCAACTTTATGGTAAATGTAAATTTCTCCTGGAATAATGTATCTAGTTTGTTATGCTAGCAAGTACAGTGTCAGCTATTTTTATGATGACTAGATTAAAAAGTAGTTTTTTACTGTTTGCTTTCTTTGATGTCTCCCTTTTTAATATAGCCAGCATATGTTAGCTTCAGAGATGCCTACAGGAATCTAAAGGATTGAAGGAATTCTGCACTCTTCCCACGTACATCCACTCAAATTTTTAGAATTCCTCAAGAAGGCAGAAACTTCCATGGGAACAAGTGAATCAAATGTGCAGTTTAATGGGTGAGGAGGACCCACGCAGCTGAAAGAAATTTACCTCCCTCAAGGTAGGGAGTGGGTTAAAAAGTACTAGTTAGACAAAGAGCAAGTTGTATTAAGCCTACAGAATTTCTTAATATGAATAGTGTTTGCTCATTCTCATTTTCTTTAACCTTCCTACCCAGTGGAATTAGACAAACTGTGCATTTGCTTAGAAAGGACTTCTCTATCAGCCTGTGCACATAGCATTTCTAATCACCAGTAGATTTCTGAGGTGAAGTACAATTTCTTTTATTCACTAGGCATAAAGTTTTTAGCAAGATAAACTTAGATTTGTAGGAGAGGCTTCAAAATATTTGTTCTGAAGTAATTTCATCTCCCATAGTTTAACTGAGAATTCCCCACTTCCATGAGCTGATTTAATCCTTTGCATCGTTTCCTAAACCTACCACTGCTTACATTTAAGTTTGGCAAATCAACTAGCCTAATACCATAAGAAGACAGGACAGGCAACAAAGCTGGAAGCACCAGATTTTTACTGCTCAGAGGACTGGGAGGTTGAAGTTATGGTAGGATGTGAAATGGGTATTTCTAGAAAGTGGCCTCAGGCATTTCTGGTGTGGAGTCTTGTTTTTTTTAAATAACAAAACAAACAAAAGCAGATTCCTGGAGGACCTCCAATAACTCATCCAGACAACAGCGACCACCTGTGTGTTCCTGACAAAGCTGTGATGCTGCAATCTGCAGTTCTTTGGGATATAGTGAAGTTTGAGTATGTGTCTTGAGAAATGCATAAAACTTGACGACTGCTAAACTAACTATGGAGGCTAAAATAAAAAAGTGTGTAGAAGTAACTTTTTGAACAAGAAGCAGCAGTGAGGGATATGGTTAAGTGTTGTGAAAAAGAGAAGAAACTTAAATATATCTGCAAGAAGAGAGATTAACATGAAGTAATAAATAGCTTTTAATTCTTTGGGATAACCTCTGTTCTCTTCAATGTCCATTCCAATGACTATTACACCTTCAGTTACAGACTAAATGAAAGTGTGTGCTTAAATGGTTGCTGTGTATGAGAGGATTACTTGATTTACAGATATAATGGATACATTGAAATTCCCCTTATCTCATCATGCTGAAGTGCACATTGTTATTACGGCTGCATTGATACCTGAATTGCCTCTGGTCAGGTAACAGGTTTCCTGCTCTTGAGTGACAGCCTGGAAGCCTGTCTGGATTACAGTGCAGGGCAGCTCGACCTCACTGCCTTGTCCAGGAGCATATCCCTGATCTGGGAGCTGCTGCACTGAGCTTATTCCCTCTGGGGCCTCTTGGATATCTCTGTAACACTCCCCAGTGTTAGCACTTTTACTATGAGGATTTGTTTTTATTTGCAGATTCTAGGAGTTGTGTTATTTTCCACTTGATTACTGTTGAGTCTGCTGAAGTGTGATTGCTAAAGATAATTTTGTTTTACTGGGTAGTTCTAATTAAACTTGGCGTTCAATTTACATTTTGCACATTTTAACATGATGACCTAAATCCTTCTTTTATGGAACAAGATAATTGTTTGCTACTGTAACCTGCCATTAGCAGGTTCCATTTTCATGGTGGAGTTGCTCTTAACCAAAATCCCAGGAATGTACTAGAAAAACTTTCAGAAAAACACAGCACAGCTGCCACTTCTTAGTAGTGTGCACAATAAAATGAATGAGGTTGTTGAAAACCACCTCTTCAGGATGGCTAATTAATTTCCCCAGTCTGATCCAAGAGTGTCTGAGGACATGTGGCAAAGAATTATTCAAAGATATTAATAGTTTGTGCCTCAGTTCTTAAGTAGTTTATAGGATCAGCATGAAGTAACAAACTTGCCTGCAAACCTGGCATTGTGATGGAATGTGTGACTCACTGACTGAATGAACATCCCAGGATTCTCAAATCTCTCCCTTTTTTTTTGTGAAAGTATAGAATTGATTCTTCAGCCATTTCAATTTGAAATTTAAATAGAGCTCATTCCAGCTGTGATCATTTCAATGATCATGAATCTGGAACTGCAAAATGTAATGTTTTCTTTGGGATGTTGATATCAGGCTATGGTGATTTTATTCATTGAGTTTGTGTCTGTGCTCTGAAAATGTTGGTGGCTTTAACATATTGCTAAGTGATTCATAATTGACCTTTCCATGCTTAAAACCCAAGTTAAGTACTTACTTACTCGATTCTGTCTGGACTGTTCTTACTGTGCTGATTTGTCCTGTGCCTCATGGCGGTTTGCTGCAAAAAGTAGACTTATATTAAGACCAGATAATAAAACATTGAATTTAATCTTCTTTTCTTTTTGCTGATGTACTAATGTGTTCCACTCCCTAAATTGAAAGCAAATTTTGTCTCTGAAATATATCCTGTTTTGTCCAAGTTTGTGGTATACAGCATATGCATTCCTAAGTATGACAGTCGAAGTTGGGAATAGGTTATGAATAACAAGCAGAGAATTTAGTGGTGTGAGGAAAACACTTAATTCTAGTACTGCTCTTTTTTCTGCCCTCCTTTATTCTAACCACAGTTTTCCCTGTTGTACCAGTTTTATCTTTAATAAATCCTTGTTTTTCAAGCCTAGCTCAATTAGCTATTTTGACTTCAACAGAAGGCTTACAGGAGATGAGCTAAGCTTTCTAAAACTTCAGGAGAACAGTTCTGCAGTGGTGTGGATCTGTATCCATTTGGAATAATATGTGGAAAGTTGAGTTAGATGTGAAGATCATGCAGTGAATGTTGACTTGGGTACCGAGGCATTGGTGACTCATGCAGGCCACAGAAATAAAAAATCCTGAATGAGTGGATCTTGCAGCACTGTCAAAATGCATAAATAAGGATTCCTTTGGGTACTTCTCAACAGACCAAACAACTTCTGTGTGGTTTTTCTGAAGGACCATGGGCTCAGCTGGTAATATATCAGGATTTGAAGATCAAATATTCTACTGAAGTTCAAGGAGAACATTGTGGACCGAGGGTTCTCATGTCCAAGAATTGTTATGTCTGATTAAAGGTCAGAAGAGAAAATTGAGGAAAGATGCAGAAAACCAGGGGATGTGTATGATTGTATTGCTGAAGTGATGGGGATCCAGTTTTATGTGAAGCATCAGTTGAATTTAGCATGTTTTTTATGGTTTCTTGTTAATGTTTGTTTAAACTTCTGAATGTGTGTCCACACAAAAGTGTGAGCAAAGTTACTTCTTTCTACCTAATTTCCCCACTTCTCAAGTTGAAGTCTTGTGTTAAATTACCCCTAATTTTTAATTCCATAGTAAAATGAATGTTGAATTTCCCAGTACAGTTCTGTGGAAGGAAGCAGTTGTCATTTCCATAGACAGATCTATTGCTAGGGACAAAAGCACGAGCTGGAATTAATAAGTGCCAATAACTGACCAGTTGGTTATACAACAGTTGTTTTTCTTACAAGTTGCAGTTTCAGCAGTTTTCAACAATTAGATGTTCTTCTGCTTTAGCTCATTATGAGGAGGGGTAGGTACAAATCAGTACAGCTCATATTAAAGTGAATTTTAAACTTTTATTGGATGCTGGGTAGGAGACTGACTTTTTTGTAGTATACTGGTGTTAAAACCTATGTTGATCATGACCAGTGATGGCAAATTCTACAGTCACAGGCCACAGATGGGGAAGGAAATAATACTTTCATTTAAATGGTTAAGGAACTGCTATCTGTAGTGTTGCTATTTTGACTTTGAATGCAATCAGTATTAATAAATCCTATTGAACAAGCTTCAGTATTTGTCTTAATTCTCTGATTGAAATTTAATTGGGTGTGTTTTGTGGGTTTTTTTTTTTGTTTGGGTTGTGGTTTTTTTTCATCTTTTTAATAAAGACTAGGGTAGCAAATATTTTGTTTTCCCAAAAGCAACTGAAATTCTGATGAGGGAGAGTAGGAAGGGAAAGAAAAATATGGTCTTGAAAACTCATAATGCACATGAATATGGCTTTGAAGTCGCTTGAGGGAGTTGGGATTTGGTGCTTTTAGCACTTTGCCCATTTTTACATTCTTTATTAGTACTTCTTATGCAGTGTAATTCTGTAGCTCAGTTCAGATACATTGTTTGCCAAGGGCACTGCATTTCTTCAAAGAAAGACACAAAAATTCTTTCTTGCTGCACCAAGAATTAGAATATGGTCTGCAGTTTTGTCTTTGCTTACACACATTGCTGCCTTCCTCAGTGGTTACAGGCCTGAAGGGAAATGGTGAAATCCTTTTTACTTAGCCTTCAGCTATGCTTTGGAAATCAAAGAGAGTAATTGCATGCTGTGGCTAATGAGCTGAGCAGACCAAAACATCACTGGATAGGTGTTCTGGAGATTGCCCTGCCACACTTGCAGCCAAAGTTCAGAGAATGTTCTGACTCACTTTATACAACCAAATTGTGTGCTTAGAGTTTCTGATGAGCTCAGATCAAGTCTTGATAATTACTGTTGGATGACTGGTTCTTTCATTTCCCAAACTCTGGTCATTTATGAACTTGCTTTTGAACACACTGGTGACCTATAAATTAGTGATTAGCTTCAAGAAGGAAAGATGAGCTGTTAGGCCATTTGAGACAATAGATAGAGAGCTGTCCATAGAACAGTTACCATCAGCATCTCTCATTTAAACTGATTTGCTAATGACACTATGAAAGCAAATACCATAGGCAATAAATGTTTAAAAAGTATTTTTCTCTTTGTTCAAAAATGCTTCCAGTGCTTGATTCAGGTAATGCAATTGAAAGTGGAAGATTTCAAGTCCAATAAAAAAGAGGCCAGGAGAGTTCCTGTGAGGTGAGATCTGCATTTCTGTTTGTGCCCTGTATTAAGAAAAATCAAACTCACAAAAAACCCCACAGAATCCTTTGTACTCAAGTGAGGCATTTATGAGAATCTTCATTTCTTGGACTGCTGACTTCTCAATAACTTCAGTAATGCTGTTAACTGTTTCTTGGCTAAAGTCTTGGATATTTAGCATAGTTTAAAAAACTTGAGTTTTTCTCATGATAAAAACAGTAATTGTCTGTTATTTAAATTTATCTTGGGTATAATGACAGTAAATATAATTACTTTCAAAATAGGGTCCTCTAATCAGAGTATAACATGAGATACAGTTTCGTTCCATGTCTGTGACAAGTCAATAGACTGTAGTTACTAAAGCATTTTCAACAGTAATTCATGAAGAAAATAGCTTAACTTTTGTAAGTGGATTATTTCAAACTTAAAAGTACAATACCAATCTTTTAAATTTTAAGGAAAGTATTACAGTGAAGCTGAATATTCCAAGTGTGTATAACTGTTTTAGGAGCCATTCAGTAGTTGTTAATGCAAATGTTTAAGTATATACTGCGTAGAAAGCAGCATTTATTTTATGGATGTAAAAATAGCTTTTCTGATCTAGTTTTTTGCTTCTGTGCTTTGTTTTTGCATGACTCCAATCACCAACTGCTTCATTATGTCAACAAAACTCTGCATTAAGGCACAAAACTTCTAGAACTCATTAATGCTGCTTTTGATATTTTGTATCTTTTTATGCATTGCTGAATGAAGAAAATGGAAATTCACTGTGCACAGGAAAATAACGCTTGTTAATCTTATAGGAAAACCCTTTTAGAAGCTAAGCTTCATTGCTTTGGATTTGATAGAACACTTGATTTTGCCTTGGACATATCTTTTGTTCAGTTTCTGGAGAGCTAATTCCTGCTTATGGTGCTAAGCCCCAATTAAAGCACTTAAATTCAGGGCATTTTTAACCATAGCAATAATCTTTGGGAGATACACTCATCTTCCTGTTTATTCTCTCATCTCTTCCTGCTACAGTACAACCTGAGCTTTGAGAATTTATATTTATTATTGTTGCAGGGGTTTTTACTTATTGTGTCTTTAGATCATGCAGAGAATTCAAGATACCAAGCTGGCATCTATTGAAACTGAAACCCAGTAGCTGGCGCCGTGTGTTTGCCTCAAAGGAAAACATCCACTTCCTGTTCATTCCTTGGACAACATGTCCTGAGCAGCTTAATGCAGAACTTGATGTGGGGCTCTTCCAGAAACTGAAAGTGTTTTAATTGGCAGTTAACACTCAATGCAGAATGCATGGCAATGGCTGGGATCCTTTGCTCAGCTGCTTAATTTTTGGAGCAGTTTCTGACATGTTAAGCTTGAAAAAAAAATTCCTTTTTGCAGGAACGGGTGTTGTTTTGTAGATTTTTCTGTTTTCATCGTGTTATCTGCTGTCAGTTTGCTGATGGTTGAGTACTGAAACAGAATTAATGCTCTGATTCTGGTTTGTGTATGGTTGATGGTTCCTGTTTAGCAATTGTCTGGCACCCATGTGAGCTGGAATATCTTCTGCTTAGTGTACTCTTAGAATAGGTATCATGCAAATCACATAATCCAAAATACACTGGTAAAATATGAAGTCTAGCCAATCATTTTTGCAATAAAAAATCCAATCCCTTTAGGCCAGCTCAGTGTTGCCTATGAAAATGGACACTGCACCGTGTGCACTAGATGCAGTGCCTAACACTGAACATTATGTCAACTTAAGGTGTAAAGGCATTAGATTGATCTGCAGTTCTTTAGAATTAATGGTTAAAGGCTTTTATTTTTGTTTGTCCTCTCCATATCAGGGCTGACAGGTGAGTCCTGATGCTGTAACTAAAGCATTTGAACTTTAATTCTGAATTCTAACAATCTTTCTAAGCAGAGACAGTTTGGGAAGTGTCTAATCATTGGCTGCTTCAGTTCATCATCCAGAGGTTTTCATGCACTAACATTTATCAGTTAAAGGGTAATCTGAACAGAGAGCAATGATACCTTTCTCTGCAGCAGCTTATTCTGTCAGAACTATTTGCTGCCATTACTCTGAGCTGTTGCCTAGCTAAGAAACAAACTTATAAATGGAAGTTTTGGACCAAACTTATAAATGGAAATTCCTAGGAGCTAAGAGAAGCTGCACAACTGGGCCCTTCATTCCTGTTTCATCCCTTGTTAGTGCAAGTAGTGAGTGGATTGCATGATTTCTCACTCAAATCTTACACAGGTTAAGCATTTTTTTGGGGGGGGGCGGGGAACAACTGTTTTCAATAACAGTGTTTGGCACATCTTTGAAGCTGGGATTGTAGCATGAGCTTCTAGAAGCTGTAGCTAGGAAACAGTTGGTTCATTGCTGTTCTACAGAACAACTCATGTATCAGGTTTGTTTGTCTCCCAAAATGCTGATACAACTGAAGCACAGATGGCTCAGTAGTTCAGTTTATTTAGCAGTTGTTTCTGGAATTGTATTCGTTTGACTGAGACAAAGGACTTCAGATTGCATTTGATTATGGTGGATAAGCTAGATACTTGTTTACCACCAACAAAACCTGAAAAGTATGCTTGTTAAGCACCTTTTTGTTGGCTTAAGCCAGAATAATTGTAGCAGTGCTTTAAAAGCTTTTCAGAGTACTTTAGATATGATATCAAGACAGGCAAAATTCATCATCAGGTTCATAATTCATTTTCTTAACTTTCATAGACCAAGTATTGGTGTTATTATTAGCAATTAAGACTTCTCCTAAAGTAGAGAACTGCAAAGTAGATATCCATTTTTTACATGGACAGACATCTGTCTGCTCTGGTTGTACAACTTGCTACAACATGCCATCTGGAGACACACACTATCCTCAGAACAGAAACCCCTTTTTGATAAACTGATAAGGGTCTTTTAGGGGGAATGTTGTCCTGAAATTCTTTGAGTGACCTTTCTTTCATATTTTTTTAAACAGAAGCTCAGTTGGATATTGCAGGATAAACTAATAGTAAATACTAGAAATGAGTCCAGAAAAATAATGAAAATTTGATACTCATGTCTTCAGCCTCTTCCACAGGGATTTAACTTTCTGTATTCAAGTTCCCTTCTCAACATCTGTTAACTTGGATTTGGTTTTTGATCACTATCTCTACAGGATTTCTTGTGGATGTTTTTGCTATTTCTGTTTGTTTCAGTAAAATGTGATAAGGGGGAGGTGTTAAATCAGCTTGTCCCATATATTTCCCAAAGCATACAGGGTAGAAAGAAGACATCTGGGAGAAAATTCGTTTTTGCTTCAAGTTATAAAATTTAGAGGACGGGGAATAAAACACCCAGAGGAGTTGAAAAGATGTGATTAAATAATCAATAGGAAGGCTTTGCTAATGCAGTCACACTCAGCTGTTAAACAAAAACCAACAAACTTCTAGGTTTTCTGAAGTTCTCCAAGTGCAAAGTGGTTATCCCACACAACAAATCTAGGTCATTTGCTTCGTTTCAGTTGTCTGCAGATAAGTGTTGTCCACTCAGGCTGCAGTTGGAGAACTCTGGAATGGTTGGAATATGCTGAACCACTGAGCAGCAATAGCTGTTGTCTCTGTGCAGGCTGAGTGATTTTTTTTTGGGTGGACTGAAAGTAAGTAATTTTTGAAAATATAGGGGATCCACATGAAAATTTGGATGTGGCACAAAATTTTTGCAGTTGCAGTTGGGAACTGCCTACTTTCAGTTGCAGTGAGTTGATTTCCTTGGCTCTGGCAGGATCTTATTGCAAGTTTTTAACTGAAGAAATCAGCTTCAAAATCATAAAGAATTCACAGCTTACAACATTAATCTTATTACTTACCTTTCTGCTCTTTGGCTTAACCCAGACTTTGAGTTACTGGTTATTTCACCAGGTTCCACTCTTGCTCTTGGTTGGAATATTTAGTGATTATAAGTGAAACATGGTCATTTTTCTTGTGAGTCAGAAGATAAAGACAAGAAAACTTGAGACCAAATGAACTTGCTGGCATAAATGATAAAATACTCTTGCTTCTTCTTAGGCCTCATGCATTGTTTTAGAAGTTTTTTCAATAAAACAGGTTGAGTGGAAATGTGAAATTTATCTTTTGCATCTGCTCTGTCCAGTTCTTAGATCTGAAACCCTTGAGGCATCATATGGCAAGAGTTTTTTTCCATTTATAGGAAAAAAATGTACAGAAGTGTAAATGATACATTGCACTGACTTGTTTTGAGCTGGTCATTTGAGTTGTTCTTGCTCTTAGTTAAAACAGATGGGAATGTGGAATCAGCACACTGGACTAGTGTTATGATGAAATACACAAAAGCTTACATAAATTATTTCCTTGTCTAAAGTATTGGACTGGTGGTTCACTTACCTTCAGATTTGTATTAAGGCAGATGATGTGAGGGTCTGTCTGCTGTATCAGTGTAAAGCTGTTTCAGTTCCTGTCACAGATGCAGAAATTTAACCTCTCTACCCAGCAAAAACTGCTTCAGGCTGGTGCTCATTTCAGTTACCATAACAAAGTATTTAAAAGAAATTTTATAACCAGCTTGGAAGAAGAAATTAATTTATTTTGTCTGCTAGTCAAAGGTGTTTAGAGTAATGTTAATTTTACACTTGAAAACAATAATTTTTTAGATACACCATGAAATGGATTCAGTAATTCATACCTAAAGTAATTTCCTATTGGTAATCTCCAGGGACTGGAGTGTGAAAGTGCTAGCATGGATTTTGGTTGGCTAAATCAGTTTGGCTTGGCAAGAATGAAAGCTACTTCATCAAAGTCAGTGCTGCTTTTTAGACTCTGAGGCTGTTCTGGATTGATGGAATGTTCTGGGGTCACTGAAGTGAAGGCCTAAAGGGCAGACCAGGTGACTCTTTTTGTGTAGCAAGCTGCTATTCTATAATGCTGTCAGATTACTTCAGCATATTTTACAAAAATGCATCTCTTGGGTGTGTAGGTGTATTTCATTCCAGTTTGCAGTTAGGGTTGGCAGTGTGTGAATTGGTGCTTTAGGTGAGAACAAGGTTTGCAGAACGGAATCTGTACAGAATCATTCCAGAGGCAAACTGAGGAGCAGGAAAACACTCTTGTTCAGGTCATATGGGAAATCTAGTACTTCTGCACATAAGCCCAAGGATTGTTTCAATAAAATACCAATAAGTGAGAAAATTGGGGTAGTAGCAGTTGAGTCTTCATTGGTAAAACTCAGTCTGCTGAGTTGACTTTTTGTGTTTGAGCTCATAATCAGTTTTAGTTTATCTCAGATCTTTAAAGTTAATTGAAAACAGACTATTTGAGGTTCCAGTTCTGTGCTTGATCAACTGATTTGTGGAAGAAGAATTCAGAGGAGGAAAGATACATTAAGTTCTGTTTCCATGATGAAAGGTCAGATTACTCTTTTCTGTGTTATTTCATAGAATCATAGAATGGTTGGTTTGGAAAGAACTTAAAACACCATCTAGCTCCAGCCTCCCTGACATAGACACAGACACCTTCCACTAGACCAGGCTGCTCAGAGCTCCATCCTCCCTGGCCCTGGAAACTTCCAGGGATGGGGCATCCACAGCCACCTGTTCCAGTGCCTCACCACCCCCTCAGTAAAGAATTTCCTCCTAATATCTCATCTAAATGTTTCCCAGAGCTGAACACAGACTCCAGGTGAGTGAAGAGGGGCAGAATTGCCCTGCTGGCCCCATGGCTTTGGGGTCCAGGGTGCATTTGGCTCTCGGGGATGTGTCAAAGCTTCTCATCCACCAACCACCCCCCAGTCCTTTTCCCCAGAGCAGCTCTCCATCCATTCTCTGCCCAGACTGTACCTGTGCTTAGCTCTACTTGTGCTGTTGGAATACAAATAAGATGGCATGCAGCCTCTCTAAAGAGAAGAATATCCTGTAGGGGCCTTGCTTTAGAACTTGGAGCTCTCTTACATGAGAGCAGGAGAAATGCTGAGTGTTTTTCAATACTGCAGCTTGCATCTCGTGTCACATACTTTGAGGAATTTATAACAAATACTCTTGAGTTACTGAGAAGGGGAAAGCAAAATGATCCACTGGAAGGAATCTAGAAACATTGTACAAATATGCAGAGATGGAGGAGGTATGACAGCTGAAGTGCAATTGAAATTAGTTTGGAATCTGGAAGGCACAGGAAGATCTGTACCAACTGTTTTATGAAGTATAGGACCTACTGAAAAAATTATAAAAGCTTTCTTACCTCTAGTTTTATTGATAGGTGAAGGATGCACAAGTTGATGTTATTAGAATTGTGGTACTTGGGTTTTTTGGGTTTTGTTGTTTGTTTTTGGTTTTTTTTTCCTTTGGGGAAGATTTTATAATTATCTTTAAGTGAAAAGGGCAGGATATAGAGAAGTTTGCTTAGCTGTGCACAGTGAAAGAGACAAAAGTTCCAGTTCAAATACAAGAAATTCTGATTAGGTGTAAGAGAAAAAATACTCCCTGTGAGGATGATCAAAATGAAAGGGCTTGTGCCTGGAGAACTTTTGGAATCCTCAGTCCTTGGAGGTCTGTGGAACTCAGCTGAGCAGCCTGATCTGATTGGACCTACATAAGAGCAAATGTTAGACTGCATAACTTCCAAAGTTCCCTTTCAGCCTTAAATAGTCTGTAATGGCATGAGTCACTAGACTGACAAGCTTGTAGAATTAAACTCTCCTTATATTTTTAGATTATTAGTCAGATTTCAGAAGTGTGGTATTTAAGTTTTCCCTCATTTCCACCAGTGTTTATGACCCATGGATTAGATATATAAAAAACATCATGTTGTTTTTGCTGTTTGAGTATGGACTGAAGTTTGTGCTTGGCTTCCAATATTTCTGAGCTCAGTGTTATTTTAGAAATTGTAGAATGATTGACCCGTGTGTAGAAAATGGGTGGTTTTTTCAGTTGTTTCTATGATATTGATTTTAGGGATTCTCAGTCAAGGTGTTTACATTTTCCTTACTAGAGATGTAACTTTTGGTTAGATGAACCCCAGAGCTGCCATGTGGCAGCAGTAAACACTTGAAGACTCCATGAACATACAACTGAAACAAACACAGGTTAAACAGTAAAGTACTTTGGCTTATGTACTTAAAACACAATCATTTTGAGAATTTAAATAGAATGGCAAAAATAACTTAATGTATTTTCATTTTCAGAGTGTTTACCTGGTGTTTCTGGATTTTTGTGGAATGGGGGAGTGGGCTTGTGGCTTTCTTTAAAAGTCTTTCCAGTGATGAATGAATCTGGAGAAAGTTATAGTAGAGAATGATGGAAGGGGTGTGAGCATGCTCAAGCTCTGAGAACATGAAATAGAGTGTTTGGGGAAGATTAAGTCATAATCAGTTCATCCACATACCCACTGTGGAAGTGCAAGATGGTTTTCTAAACTGTTTGAGTATATGGCTAATAATTTTTTTCTACAGGTGTGATTTATCCAAGCTTGCTCTTCCTTCAGAAGACTAAGGAATAGATTGTTCTTAAGTGATTTCAGAGCTCAGTTATGTATGTTCCACTGCAAAATACAGCCAGCATAAACAAAGCCTGTGGAGAAAATAGTAAATATGAAGTTTTTGGTATTAGTATTTTCAATGTGCAGCAAAATAGTCAAAATATCTCATGCATAGGACTTAAACTTTTCTTTATAGAAAGAGGATTTTTTTACTCTTCCTCTTTCCCACTGAGACAGCAAAGTTGTTGCTATGCTTAAAACGTCAGAGTTATCTAATACACTGTAAGGGTGGCCATCCCTTGTGTGCAAAGAGATGGAAGTAATGCAGCAGACTGTACAGTGAGTTATTTTCTTTCCTACTATAATGAAGACAGGAATTACACAGTAGCTCCTGCAAGAGGCTCCCCTGCCCTCTAAGGACACCAGACTGCATTTAGTCTGATTTCCTTCATTAAAACTGAAATGGAAGGAATGCATGAAAAGGGGAGATGCAGTTATTTTTGCATGATAAGCACAGATGGGGATGTGGAGTTGTTTCTAAATCTGAAAGAGCATTTTAATGCCATAAGTATTACAGGCACTGCTCTACTAATACAGTTAACCTATGCAATAGGATTTAATGAGGCCACAATTGTCAGTTTCTATTCCTGTGGTAGGACTGCAGTGCAAATCCCAGCTACTAATTGCTGTTGTGTTCAGATGCCAAGTCATGGAACAGATGAAGGAAATGATCAAATAAATTCTCACACTGATTAGTCCCCTCACTGAATTCATCATTCAGCCACTAATTCTGGTGCAGGGGTGGGAAGGGTCAAACTTTGGCTGGAAGTAGCAAGGCTGTTGCTGCCACACAGGAGAAAAGCTGGTGCTAAAGGGAAGGGTGAGCTGTGGCATTTGTAGCCTGGCAGTAATGTTCTAGAACAACACTTCTGACAAACCACAGTGCTCCCGTGAACACCTGGCTCAGGTTTGGTTTCAGTTCCTGTGCCACTGCAAAATAAGCCTGTGCTTGAAGCACCTGGAGTGTGCTATAGGGTTAGGTTTAACCTAGATTAGGTTAATGGTGAAATTTAACCTAGATTAGGTTAAACTTTAGTTTAGCTCATTTGATGCTTCTGAAACTGGCAGGAGCTGGGAAAAGAGGGAGTTTGCAGATAAAGGGAGACCAAAGCAGGCATTGAATACAGCCTTGTGTAATAAAGGCTGCAGAAAGGCAGGGGCAGTTGAAGGATGGAGTCAGTTAGGTGTGGTTATTTAATCTCCCTGGAAAATAATGAGCTTCAGAACATGTACTTTATGACTAAACTTGTTCATTTGCATGGAGCTGATGTCATAATGTGCATTAGGGACAGAGTCAGCAAACTCTGGTTCATTCTTTTAACAAGGGCTGCAAAAGAAAAATTAAATTTGGCACAACTTATTCAGGGCAGCTTGACTGTCAGGATCTCCTCTCTGAGCTCAGAAAGAAAGAGGGGAGCATAAAAATGGGATTTGGGGGTGGGTACCCAAGAAAAACACAGACACGTCCCCAGGGTGTGCAGGGATGGAACTTAAAAAGCCAAAGCCTTGACTAGAGGTAAAGAAAAGGACATGAGATGTAACAAGAGATTTAGTGTAGGTATATTGGCAAGAGAAGGTAAAGCAAGGAAAATGTGTGAGAGAGAGGGTAATGAAAGAATTAAGTTCAAGAATAACTATTTTTTGACAGTAGTCACTTAAGAAATTAGTTAGAACAGATGTTTTTATGGATTAAATTGCTCCATTACAGAAAGTGGGTGATAGTTGCATTCATAGGGTGTGCTGTAATGATTCCTACTCTTAGTTACTTAAAAAGCAAAGTTCTTAAAAGTATTTGGAAGTGAGTTTCCAGTTTTTATTTTCTTGTCCTGCAGTGAAAAATTGAAAGGCATGTTTCAACTGACATTGATACCTTAAGATCTCCTAATTTAAAGTTCTTCTGTTAGCCATTTTAAGTGACTTTTTGAAATAGGGTATAAAAGTCTTCTGTGCCATCTTGCTTAGTAATTCGAGGCTTTTCTTTTCTCATAATCAGATTTTAATAGAGGGGATTAAATCAGATACCTGGGAACTGATGTTTCATGGGTGTAACGTGTTTTTAGTGCTAATACATAGCTGGTGCCCTGGGTCTTTGACCTGAAAAGAAAAATGTGACTAATGTGGTTTATGGCAGACTTAGCCTTAAATGGCTGACTGAGTAAGTTCAGTGCATTCTGGAAGGTCATTATAGAGGTGATCATGTCTTCTCTTTTGCCTGGGCAAATTACTTTCTGAAGCTGTACAGAAATATTCGCACCATTGTTAGTGAATGTGTGGGTCTACACTAGAAAGTGAAAATAATCTTCTTTCAGGAGAAGCCTGACCTTTGACTGGAGCTACGTTTTATTTTGAGGGTGATATGATTCCTTGATCCTGGCTGAATTTTATCTCCTCCAAATACACAGGTTAGCCTCCTTGCTGCTCTGTTAGACTCTAGAAAATGGCAGAAGTCCCATAAAACTTCCTTGAAGAATCATTCTGTCACTTTTGGTCTTGTGCACAGCAGATTTTACTCCTGTGGGCGTAAAGGAAAAATTAAGGTCCATTTTGTCAGTTGCTGTGGATTCTGACCATGCGCCTCTGTAGGAGATGGTGATTTTTGGTATAAACCCTTCAGCAGCTTCATTTCAGCCCACCAATATGTTGGTTACTTTGCTGTCTCACAGTTCTGTATTGAGAATCATCACCTCATAAGATTGCTGTTCATAACATTCTTTATGGCATGTTTGGCCAGTATTATTCAAAACCACACTAAATTTGGAAAACTTGATGCAGAGATAATATTTTATATTTTTCTTTGAACCTTTATTTGTGTGCTGTTTCCTGCACCAACCTCTGACAGGGCCTGAGAGACCACTTCATCTTATTGTGTTGGTATAATCAGCCACACCTTCACCAGAGCTGTCTCTTTTATGAGGCAGGGGCTCAAGTCTTTATCTTATGCCTAAAGATTTAATTCCAACCCCCCTGCATGGCAGGGCACCTTCCACAAGACCAGGTTGCTCAAAGCCCCATCCAGCCTGGCCCTGAGCAGGTGGATTGGGACTTGATGCTTAAGTCAGCTTCAGTGTGTACTCCTGTACTGTGTAATGTGCCATTATAAAATATACCCAAAAATGGAAATTAAAGATGAACTAAAGGTGAAATAAATGCTATTTTTACATTTTATTTAAAAGTACAATATGTAGTTTATTTTCACACCCCGATGGATTGTCTTGCACACTTCTCTGGGTTTTCACACCTCACTTTGGAAAACACTGCTTGTCCTACAGAGAGATGCCTTAGGCAATATAAATAGGAGACCTAAAGACCTGAGAAAAATTACCTGTGAAGAGTCCTGCAAGTTTTTTTTTAATGTATATGTGTTGGTGACTGCATTTGAAACAAGTGGTTTTGCCAGAGTTTGATCCCTGCATGTTAAATGCATTGGTTTATCTTCCCTTCCTAATTCTGTATTTCTTGGACTGGGAGTAGGAAGGGCCAGTTAATGCTTCATGACATTCTGTGGTTTGTTTTACAGTGGCTTTTCAAACCCATGAAACAACTGGATGTTTGACTTGGTTTATTGCAGAATATAGGAGTTCCTGGTTTCTTTTAATTTTTGTAACTTAGTTGATGTCTGTGTTCTGTTAATTCAGACTAAAATGTTCTGATGTTTAACTTGGAATATTAATGATACATGTTCTCAGTGCCAATATTCAACACCATGTAATCTGTGTTTGAGACATTTTTATTTGCAAACGTTTTGCTAGGTACTCCCCTATAAACAAGTTTTCATCATCTTTATGGGTATCTTAAGAAACTAGGAGTTTGGATAATTTTTTTTTCCTCTGAAAGTTCATCATCCAGCAGGAATTTATTCCACAGCCAGCTTAGGGAGAGAACAGAAGAACTTGGTTTTATTTTTTAAAAACAAAAGAAAAATTACTATCATATAAGCCAGTGAGCCAAATAACATTTATAAGCTTAAGAAAGTGAGAGCTTTGCTGGACTGTCCTAATCTTGAGAAGTGATGACTCTAACTGTCCTTTGGACTGTGAACTTTATGGCTTGACTATGTGCTGTCCCAGGAGTTAGCTTGCCTGCCCTTCTCCCAGGCTCCTTCACTTGGCATTTGTCAGGCTTTACAAAGGTTTTTGGAGATTTCTTTTGGTTTGGGTTGGTTGTTGTGTAGCTTTCATGTGGTTGGCTTCTGAAACCTGTGCACCCAATCCCTAATGTATCAGCAAACATGATGGGTTATGTAAATGCCAGTTGTTTTAAAATTATGGGAAGAGTCCATGTGCAAATAAAAGTATGGGTAGAGTTTAATGTTCAACATAAGTATATTGCTTCTTTATGTGCTTTCCCAGACTATTTATGTGCTCTTAGCCTACTTTGATCTGGGTTTTTTTTTTTTTTTTAATTGGAACTTAATTGTCAATGAAATTCAGCAAATGAGAAACTACATCACAATACTATCTGCTACAAGGGTATATGATGAATAATTGAATATTCTATTGAGAAGAGAGGAGAATAACGAGGTCATCTTGTTATTTGACTAGTAGTGTAAAACTCTGATTATACAGAACATCAAAAGCAGAATAAGATTTCCTTCTGGCAATCTTCCCTTCCATTCTTAGAAGGGAAATAATGTCTAGAAGATGTATGTCAATCCCTCTATTCTGTGCACTTTCCAAAACTTTGGGACAGGAGTGGAGGAACTGCAGGGACTCTATAGAGAAGTATGAATTAGTGCTTCTTCTGATAATCTTTCTGTGGAGATACAGGGCTTGAGGTATGATGCAAAATTCAGCCACTTCCTAAAACACTAAGATTCCCTGCACATAAGAACAAGAAGTCACTTACCACACAGCTTGTCTCTAGCTGGTTTCCAGTAACTTCTTGTCACTAAGGAAGGGCAGTAAATCAGTTTATCCTTAGTTGCACAACCCAAGGTGAGGAAACAAAGCTGATTAGGTACTCAGTAAATTAAATTTTGTTTACGCCTTAAGAGATGTCTCAATCCACTCGTATGAGAGGCATTAGAGTACAACTTCCTGTGGCCTGATCTGCTTGACTCTTCAGACTTGTTTGTATCATGTAGAATTGGCAAGTGCTATTTATAAAACAGGGTGGACAGTTTCATAATTGGGTTTTAAATTATGAATGGCCTGGACTCACTTGCTGGTAGTTATGATGCTGACTTACTTCTATGCAGCTGGTTTGTCATTATGCAAAGCTCCAGTATTCATAGAAGCAGATAAAGGAACTTAGGCAGATAATTATGATCCTAGTTGTGGGGCAAGAGAAGCAAAATGAGCCAAGAGGAGCATTATGTACAAGCTCTAATGATTTTTTTTTAATTGGTTTGGTTTTTTAAATAGAGTTACCTAGTGCACTTGTACCTTGTGTACAGGGACACCTGAGATGCAGTACAGAACAAGGGATCAGTCTTGTCTTATAGTCGTAAGTGCAGATGTGAGGGAATAGAAATTGAACTACTTAATTTTCATTTTTCTTGGGCAGTGAGTGGAATATTTGGGTGGAACATTCTTCAGCATGTTTAAAGGTGTTGGATTTCTGTCAAGCTCTTCCTCTTGTGTTAACTCTAAAATTTTGCTGATGAGGTTATGTTTTTTTTAAAGGGTGAAGATGTCAACCGGACACTCGAAGGTGGGAGGAAGCCTCTTCACTATGCAGCAGACTGTGGCCAGCTTGAGATTCTGGAATTTTTGCTCTTGAAAGGAGCTGACATTAATGTATGTATTATTGTATTTGCAAATGGGTCCTAAAGTCTTCCCCACCACACCAAAGAGATTGGTGTAAGTGCCTAAATGGTCACTGAATGATCTAAATCAAACTAAACAATTAGATGCATTTCAAAATATTTGAGAGGTGGGATTCTAGAGGTTAGAAGTTCACAATTATGCTTATTAAATGTTTTAATTCTCTTTGGATACACTGAAAAAAAGTGTGTCTCTTTTTTGGAGGCATTCTTTCTTGTTTAAGACATTTTGCTGTAGCTTGACATGCATGGCTTCTTGTTTTGAAAAGATTTGACTAAGCTATATCAGCCCTCCAGAAGTTAAGTTCCTAAATACTTTAACCATACACCCCAAATGTTGACAAGCCTTAGAATGCTTGTCCAAAAGTTAACATGTACGACATCTTAGCTTTAGTTCATAACAAAAATGCCAGGATTTTGCTCCTGGATGTCTGGGAAGATTATCTCTTCCTTAGGAATTTTCCTAGCTGGGGAAGAGTTAAAAATAGCATTTCAGTTGCTCCATTTCTTACTCTTTTCAGGACTGTAGTTTAAAGAGAAGACAGCCAAAAGAATATTCCAGCCAAAACTGTTTTGTGAAGTGATGCTGCCTCTGAAATGGGAAAACTAGGAGTAGTGTTTTTAAATTGGGGAAAATTTGTCAGCTAAACTGCACAATTGGCCTAAAATTATGGATAAGCTTTGGGATACCTTGAAGTCTTGTGGAAGACATATCTTGCTATTACCTCTTTTTTAAATTATAACTTTCCTGTATTAAAAAAGAGGTAAAAAATCCCATGGAATGCATTTCTGGCTAATATTCTTAAATTTTTACTTCCTTACTGTTTTTTACTTCCTTGCTGATTAAAGAAAATTAAAAAGTTCTGTGAAACATTATAATGCTGTATGAAATTGTCCTTCAAGTAACTGTATCTCAATTTGCAGGCTCCAGACAAACACAATATCACACCACTCCTATCAGCAGTCTATGAGGGCCATGTTTCCTGTGTGAAATTGCTTCTGTCAAAGGTGAGATAGGAATGTTTTGAACAAGTTATCCATTAGCAAAGCATATTGCTGGGATTTTTTTTTTGCATTAAGATTATGATGCTCCAGATGATATATTCAGAGCATCAAACAGATGCTAAAACAGGGAGGGTACTCTGATCATGGTGAAAGATAATTGAAAGTTGAAGGATTTCTGTTGTGTAGCAAAAGTAACAGTTACCATAAGAGTATTGTGGGCTCCAGCTAAAGAGCAGAGCTGCAAATCAGTAAGGGGAAAAAAAATGCATTCCTTCAGTGGATTTGGCTTTGGCAGCTGTTTAAGTGCTTCATGTGATGCAGTCTCTGCTGTGAAGTTGCTCAGAGGTGTGGTTTCCCTCGACTCTTGCCAGATGACTGAGAACCCATCTGGGTTGGCAGAGGGAGGGGAAATAAAAGTAGTGAGCCAAGCTTTCTCTGTCCTACAGCTTGTAAATTTTGTCCTGAGGAGAATAAGCTTAATCTGTCCCTGTTTGCACTTCGATTTGTATTACAAAAGTGATCAATTTTACAAAGCCAGTAGTTAATTCAAGCAATCTTTTTTCTCCATTCACATACACTCCTTCTTGATTACACTTAAATCATTTGGCCAAAGGAATTCTTTCCTTGTAATACTTTCATGTGCCACTTCCAGGGTAAAGTTTTCCTTAACTGCCTTAATGCTGCATGAATTTCACTTAACTTTGATCTTGTCTGATATTACTTATGCTTTTTTGTAAACAAATGCAGTGACTCTTAATTTACAATTCAAATGGTGTGTCCAACTTGCTTAAATTTATTCTGAGGATTGATCCTTCATTTAGGACCATCAAAAAATAAGGTATTCTTTATCCCATGTTGATTTATTTCCATTTCTGGTTTGGAGGGTTTTCCAGCCTAGATTACTTCAAATAATAAATTACATTCAGATTTCTTCATGCAGAGTTAAATGTTGATTGCTCCCATTTACATGGGCTAGCTGATAAAATATTTATAAACAGGAAGTTGGCTTATCAGCTCTGTCTGTTTGAGGCAGGGCTTATGTGTAGAAATTGTTCTGTCTCTTAGCACAGTTATTTAATGAACCTTGTTTAAACATTAGTTTAATCATGCCTTGTTTGTACCATAGTCATATGTTCTTTGGTAGCAGATACCTGGGAATCAGGAGTCAGCCCTTACTGAAAGATCTGAAAATTCCTGACTGTTTAATGTTCTTCCCAGTTACTCAGCCAAATTCTCCATTGCTTTGTGTGGTGAATGGACTGTGGAGGTGTTGGAAACCTTTTACCTGAGACTCTCAAGCTATTGAGAGGGAGGAGGAGTATTTCAAGAAATATTTCAGATATTGATCCATGTTTTTCTTTTATAATTTGGTGTTTGATTTGTAATGTAAAAAGTTTTGATTTTTTTAGTGTCAGAGAAGCCAATATGTTAAAATAGACAATTAACAGTTTTGAAAGCTTAGAGAATGAGGGCTATTGCATAGGATGCGACAAACTTCATCCATTTGTTCAACTTCCAAAATAGTTCTGCTTTTGTTTTACAAGAAATATCCTGTTAAGCTGGGCAGTTTAGCCCCTTTTTTCTTCTCTGACAGTGGCAAAAGGAAGAACTGTGAGTATGACCACATCTGCTCACTCATTTCCCTCATTCATGGTTGCTGTACTGGGGATTTCAGAGGTGCATCCATCTGTCCCCTGTTCAGAAGTGTTGGCAGATCTGTTGGCCATGACTTCATCCATGTACTTGTTGAACAAGAAGACATCTGCCTCTGTTGTATCATCTGGCAACTCTTTTTAGCAGGTTGCTGCTTGCTGTGTAAACCAATCTTCTCCCAGCTTCGTTTAGTGCCCCCAGTTCTGGTTTCACAGTTTGGTGGGAGCTCAGCTCTCATCATGGCTTCTGTCCTTGTTGCTTTGGGTTTTTTCCAGAGCTGCAGCTGGAGCCAAGTAGCTCATGTGTGGCTCTCAGAGCCTGTTTAACATTTGTGCGTTGCCTGCTGACTTAAGTGGGCAAACATCCTTGTTTGTTATTACCCTGCCCAGGAGAGAGGGTTTATATTTATTTGTGTATGTGTATTTTTGGAGTAGAACATAACACAAATATTAGGAACTTTTTACTTTGGGGAAGTGGAGAATACTATGAAATCATTGTACTTCCATGAGTTTTTTAATAAAGTTGCTTCCAGGCAGTGTTGTACTTCTACAAATTAAAGCCCTCTTGACCTGACCTTTATTGTTTCCTTCTCTTTTTATTGAATGTAGGCAGGAGTCTTTCTGTCTAGCTAATGGCCAATTTTCTAAATTTATTAGTACTGAGTTTAATAAACGGTGTCCTCCTTAGGTAGTCATGACCCTCTTATCCTACATTCAATAAAGCTGTTTTAGAAACACAGGTCTTGAATGTCAATAATTCTTCTGAAGTATTTTTCTGAGGGGGGACAGCAGTCCTATGTTAAGATTAAAACCTCTCTTTATTCTTCAAAGTTACCCCAGTTAACTGTTATCTTTGGTACCCTAAGTGCTGGTACATTGGTGGAGAGTTTTATGAATTAAAGTTCTTTAAATTCTGTCAGGTCAAATATTGGATAGTTCCATTTTGCTTCAAATCAGGATTTTCCATCAATGAACAGCTTTGAAGCCTTCTTGATTTCCACATAGATTTTAATCTGAGTGCTGTCTAAACAGTAGAAATAATCAACACCTGCAGAAGAAGCTATTTGTACTCTTATTTGCCTTTCTTTTCCCTGGACAACTAAGATTACAAATGTTGAATACCTGCTAAATCTCTTGGGGTTCTCTTAGGGGAAAAATAAATGTTTTACAAGCCGTGTTCCCATGGTTTCAGCCCAAGTGTGTCTTTGCAGTAACCAAACTGTCATTTGTTGGGAACAGGCTAATTCAGCTCATGTTCATATGCCAAAGAACTGCAACATCCTTGTACTGTTTGGGCCAAGGATGTTACACAGTGATAGGAGAGACAAAATACTAAAAATTGCTCCTGTCACTGGAGTGAGCTCAATGCATCTCTTGCACTGAGAGTCTCTAAGGGCCACAAGGAAGATGAGCAACTCCAAGAGGATCAGTTTGGCCAGTGGACCACAAGACTGGCAGTGCTGCCATAAAAACCACTGCAAAACCATCTTTTTCAAATGGCAGGTTGAGTACATTCAAGTAAAGAGTGTACAAATTTCAGAGAGGGAAGTATGCTGCATTGTGAAAAGTAGCATTGGTAGCACATCACAGTGGGATCAGATCCAGTTTATTAGACTGTTAGAGAAGTTTAGGGAATTGAGAGTTGTCTTGGGAACAGACGTGGTATTATGTATGGAAGTTCAGTGGGGATTTGTGTGTTTAATTAGTGAAGAAACTATGGAAATTCTAGATACATTATGTCCTTAAAGTATTCAGTGTCCTTAATAGTAACTAACAATCTTCCTTGTAATTGAGAAGGGATTTGTACCTACTCTGTGGAGAGCTTATGCATAAACTGTAGACAAGCCTCTGCTGTACACACTTTTGACAAAATGTGTTTGTACCCAAAGTGTTTTTCCTGTCATTTTCAAGTGAGATTTGCATATCATCTTGCAGAGTTGTTCTGAAATCAGTCCTGTGATCTCTAATAACTTTTGTCCCCTTATTTAGCTACCCTATTTACAGTTTAGCCTGTGTTTTCCCATTCATGAATGTGATTACACAGTGCTCAAAGCAAACATGACTAGTTAATCACTCTGTTTCCCTTCTTTTGTTCTCCTCCCATAAATCTGGCACAGTGCTTGTGCTTACTTGCAGCAGTTTATTCTAATTCTTTGATTTATCCAGTTGGTGCATTATCCTCCAATTTATCCACTTGGTGCATTATCCTTCATTTTCCTGTTGCCTCCCTGTTCTGTTTGGTTGCCTTTTAAGTGTGGATGTAACTCTTTCAAAACAAACCTGAGCAGTTTTGGACTTGGAATGATTTTGTGGTGGTGTTTTTGTGATATATCAATAGGGACTTTTTTTTCAGAATGGAAGAGAAGCACGATCCTTGATGAGTGTGGTCATTTTATGACATAGAACTAATATAGTATGATTTGTTAGTAAATCAGTTCTTTCAGGTATTACCTGTGTAATTTAGCATGTGAGAGCCTCTTGCACTGTAGATTTTGTAGAAGTGTGTAACACTGAATTTTTGCTTTTGTAAGAGTAGTAGTTGCTGGAAATAAGAAATACGTCTAACATTAACTGATAATTTGTTGGACTTGCAACTTTCTGTGTAACAAAAATTGTGGCTTTTTTCCTTATTTTTAAATGACCAAGTTGGAAACTCAGATTAGCTGCATGCTGAAAAGTTCTGTACATAAATCTTGTCTGGTTGGTTTCTGAATGAAAACAAGGCACTGCAGTGAAAAGCTGTATGTAATCAATATAACGATTCAAATTTTGTATCTTTTGACACAATTTGTACTGATTTAGCCTGGCTTTATGAACTGACAGTCCTTCCCATTGTGTTTCCAGGGTGCTGATAAGAGTGTGAAAGGCCCAGATGGACTAACTGCCTTTGAAGCCACTGACAACCAGGCAATCAAGACTCTTCTTCAGTGACGGATGGACTGATACCTTAAATGTCTCTCCTGTGGCCTCACACTGCTGCCTGTCTGTCACTCTTTGCATCTTCCAGCTTCTTCAGCTAAATACTTTGGGGGGAGGGAAATTCTTTATGAGTCAGACTAGTTAGGGGCTTCTATCAAAGATAATTGGGTTGGAGAGGGTTGAAAAGTATTATGAGCAGTGTCCCTTTAGGACTTCTTTCCAGTGCACAATCTCTTCCCATTTCTAGTGAAAATGGAAGAAGGAAGACAGATCATGCTGAATATTTGGCTTGTAAGCCTCCTAGATTAGTACTAAGATTTTTTTAGATGGATGGAAGTACTTCCTTTAGATGGAAGTACTGTGCTATGTACCTGAAACTAATTGTGAAGGGGACAAAGTCCCATGCTCTTAGTGTCTGCCATAATCTGAAGTGTAGTAATTTAGGTGGCTGGGTTGCTCTTCTCTCTTCTCTCTCACTGGGTAGCTTTATTCTTCTTCTGCCTAAAGCTTCTGTTGCAGTTTTGAGGACTTTTGATACTAGTTATTGGAGCTGTTCTTTATATTGACTAATTGGATGTCACACTAATGTTTTCTGACTCTTGAGCAAACCAAGAAAGACCAGCTGAGGCATGGTGGTGTTACACTCCATAATATCTGCCAAGGTACTTTTGGATGCTTGAATTTGAAGTCTTTCTATCCCATATTTGTTTCAGTCCAGGACAGATATTTTAAGTAACTACTTTTGAGAGAGACATCAAAATTTCACTGTAGTTTTTTTTTCCAAAAGGAATGTAAGATGAAATTTCTTTACTCACCACATCAGCATAAAATTCCTAGACACGTGTGAAAGCTCCAGGCTGTTTGGTACACAAGGATAATCAAGGCAAATGTGGAAAATGAACAGTAGTTATTTAGCCATTCAGATCAGCTGAATATTGTTGCTAAACTTTTCTGGTAAACATAGAACCTTTCTAAGTTCAGATGTAGAAGCAGGAAGATGTACAAGCAGAAGTCTTAACTTGCTCTAACTACTACAGAATTTTTTTAAACTGGGCATATCTTCAAATGAGTGTTTCATTGTCAAATGGACGAACCTCTTAAATTCCATTAAGGCATGAGGCTTGTTCTGGAAGTTCCCAGTGTGACCATACCACATTAACCATTGACTTTTAGATAAGATTTACTATACTAGTATGACAGTCTTGAACATTGATGGGAAGGTATTCAATGATGTTGTAGGCACTCCTGTCACACCTTGTGGTCCTCAGGAATATCTGAGCTGCTGGCTTTCATCCTGAAAACTTTCATTAGACTCCTGGTTCACTTAAAACTGAGTAACAGGCTCTATTCCACAAACTCTACATCTTCCTCTCTCTTGAAATACAGATTTCAAACTTTCTGGTAACAAACACAGTACAGAAAAACAAATGTATATAATATAACTTCTCATGATGAATTCTTTTAAAAAGTAGCTGATATTATTTTGGTATCACTGTTGAGAGGATATATAGAAGTAGACTGGTGACTACCACTCATATTTAATGGAGATTTAGTTTTACTTGAATAAACTTGCATATTAGGATTGAATGTCTCGGATATGAAATGCATTGCATTGAGAGTGTAAAATGAGAGCAGGAACTGATTTACATCTACACATAGCAAAAGAAAAGCAATGGAGAAAACAATCAACTCTGGCCATAAACTGCACAGTGCAATTACTCTGTCTCTTGGAGATAGGTGGCAAGGAAGAACAGAAGGTTGGAAATCAGTAATAAATCAATTGATGAACTGCTGATAAAAGAACAAGAATATTTGGTGAACAATGCTTTTAATAACTATTTATAAGAGGACTCTTTAATCTTATCTCTGATCAGTGCTGGATTGTCATGTCATTGTAATAGTGTGAACACAGACTATAGGTTTAACTCTTCATTCAGCTATGAAAGTAACAATCTTTGGCATCAATTTGCCTCCATATTATGCTATTAAATACTTAGCTATTCAAATACTAGTCTAGAAAACTGCAATCTGTTTTTACGTGGAGAACTTGATTATTCAAGTTTTTTGTGTTGATTAGTATCAAGTTGTCTGGCCATAGTGGTTTTGTATTTTTGTTGGGTTTTTTTTTTTCTTCTTCTGTATTCTTTCCTGCCCTTCCCTTTAACTCTCATTTAAGTGAGCAAAGAAACACCATGTTTGTACTAACTCTTCTGAAGATTCACTGAGGCAATTTTGCCTCCCTTTTTCTACGATTATGGGGACACCTTATTTTTTCTTACTTCACCCTGGGGGGGTAAAAGAAGCAAACAGACTTCAGTGAGTCAAGTGTTAATTTGGCTGTAATATATACCCAAGCTGCCTTTTGAGAGAGTTAAAAAGATGGCATTTAATGTTTTAATGTTTGGCTTATAAAGAAGAAATACTTTTATGCTTTTTGCACTACATAACAGGTGTTTAATCATTTTGCCCAGGATTAAAAAAAAAAAAAGGTAAAAACAAAAGCTTATACATTTGTAATTGTCTCAAGACTGGGCTTGTTCATTTGTTTCTTTCTTGTTAGCTATTTTGTGGAAAAAATAATGGGTGGCTTCCTCTATCTTTGAGTAGGTCCTAACTAGATAAAAATACCAAACTGTAAATTATTTTTCATTCTATAAACAGAATTTAAATACTTTGTCAGACTGGAATTGCATATACTTGGAAATCCACTCTGTTCTTAAACCTTTTCCTTTGAAATCTGTGCTGAATAAGTTATAAACTTAAGTATATTTTCAATTTTGTACCCTCTGCTCCCTTTTTCTTACAGGGAGCAAATGAGAAAAGGAGTACAATAGTTAAATGGAAATGAAACATAACATTGATTATTTGTAGAAGAGGCTGGCAAGAATAGAGTGTCCTAGGTCAAGCAATTGCAGTGTTGCATGCAAAATTTCAAAACAAACTTGTCTTAATTATATTTTGTAAATGGATAAACAATCATCTTTCTACGCAGTGACAGAAGAAAAATCAGTGCTCTGTGCATTTTGATATTTGACTTTCTCTTTTCACCATTGTTAACTGTTTTGACACAGTTGGGTTCATCATTATCATGGTTCATAGACATCAGAATGCTAAATGATACTGTATTTTTAAGTTTGTGTTGCAAGAATGAATGGAATAAACTTGAATTGTGCGATATGAGAACTTGGAGTTTCATTTCTTTTTCTGTTCCTGTGTTTTATTAACCTCAGGCTACAACTTTTTATTTGCCTCAAAGGGATCTAAGTTCCAGCTCACATGTACAGTGATTAAACTGTTTAGCTGCTGCTTATAAGAAACATGGAATGGAAGCTGCTTTGAAAACTAAATATATAATGTTCTTTGTGGTTGTTTTAGGGGGTTTTAAAGTACACTCATTTAAAGGGAGTTTTGATAATTTTTGTGGCCTTGTAGTCTTGCTTTTCCTGTTTAAATGGTTAAGGTTGAAGATCTTCTATTCATGTTAAATTCTAAGAGACAGTCTGTACAGAGAGGAATGTTCCTTCTATTACCTGTGAAGACTGAAGCAAATTGCTTTCTCCTTCATCAAAGAAATTGAAAACAGTTATTAACAGAAATCGCAGCTGTGAAGTATGAATAAAATTGTATAGAAATGTTTATTCATTATTCTTGTGACATCTTTGCAGTGACTTTGTCAGGACTTCCTTTTTTAACCTTGCTTGTCAGTAGAGATTTGACTCTAATTGCCTGAAGTGTTTGATATGATTTATTTTTAAATAGACACTTATAAAGAAAAGTACAGGAAGATGTGTCAAAGTAGAAGAACTATAAATATCAAAAAAATATTTCAAAATAAATTAAATTTTCCTGGTTTTCTCTGATAAACTTTGAAAAGTTTACAGAACTTCTCTTGCTGTAGGCACAACCTTACAGTCAAATATTGGAGAGAACAAGTGTGTGTTCACTATGAATGCCAAAGCAGTTCAAATGGTGTAATGGCCAATGGCAACTGATGTGTGTGGGCTTCAGTTCTTGTGTTCATATTACTGATTCTTTGTTCTGTGAGTGTTTGTGGTGTGACTTTGGGGCTTTTTTTAATGGGCAGTTTTTCTACAGGAGGAATATTCTCAGTTCAAAATGCAGATTTCTTTCACTTCCATTCCTCAGTGACTGGCAAACCAAATTCATCTATGCAGGTAAAGAGTCTCTAATATTAATCTGTCTATGGCTGGTCTTTTGAAAGAGAATGGTTTCCCATCCAAAAGGATGTTGGGCCACGAAAAGAATTTTTTCAGTTGCACCACTTGATTGTTTCTCTCAGTTTGGAGAACGCTATACTCTCAGAGCTCTCCTCAAAATATTTATGTTTTTCTCATGATGTGACATCTGGAAACAGCTTTCAACTCTAAGCTATGCCATAAACTTCCTAGATGAGTGTTTGAAAAGCACTTGGTTTCATGCAGTGCCTTCAGAGTCTTCAAGCCCATGCAATTTCTGTTTGCTGGGAAGTAAATGAACATTTTTTCTTAGGATGAGGGCTCTTCTCTTCCCACCTTAGCAGTCAAAACAATGTTTCCTAATTTTAAACTTGGAAGTGTTGCATTTAAATACCATTGCTTGCTGTTGTGACCTAATGTTGCTTTGGAGAGCCTTCTTTTAAATAGAAATCCCGGAGTCTCTTGTGTCTTCACTCTTCAGGTGGTGTTGGGAGAACACCTGAGTGCACCTCTCCACTCTCCCATGTCCTGAATGTCTCTGGGGTGGGTGCACTGCAGGCTGCCACAGAACACAGGATTCTTTTGTGCCTTTCAGTCACTCCTTGTTTACTACACAATTTTGCAACATTTCAAAATTAAGAATAGAGGCTTTCATGCACTGAGGTTCATCTCGTGGCCATTCAAGTTAAGAGGCAGGACAGTGTGCCAAAACCACAACAGACTGCATGTCTCAATCCATTTATCAAAATTAATTAAAGGAAAATTTATTTCAGTTCTCTCAAGCTGAACATTAATTTGAAGGGTCCAAAACTCAGTCTCAAAAATAGTTTCTTGGCTGGCGAGATCAATTTTGGTGCATATATTAAATAATTCACTTCTGAAACATTTCTTTCTGTGTGTTTCGTATTATTTTTCCTCTAAATGAAAGTAATTCCTCATTGCATTTGGAAGAACATTCAGTTTGTTCAACTTAAGCTTTTGTCACAAAATAAACAAGATCTAGTTTGGATTAATGTTTTAACTCTTGTCTGAAAAGTATTTGGAGGTGGGAAGTCTTGAAAAGTATGTAACTCTTCATGGAAGTTATGCTTCCTCTTTCCTTTTGAAATGCACTTTTAATTAAGATATGTAGCCTTTTGTTTTGAGTAGCAGCCTCTTGTGACCATGTCCAGCCACCTTTTTCTTTTTTCTTTCATTATTCTTTTTATTTATTCTTGTATTATTTTCAGTGGAAAACTAAGAAATCTGTTTGATTGACACAAAATATCTTGTTGGTTGGTTGTTGCCAACTTCTCAGTGCAGCCACCAAACCAGATCTATGGCAAATAAATTTTGGTTTTACATTCCAGAAGTCTTTCTCAAAGTTCATTCTCCTTACTTATAAATATTTTGATGAGCTTTTTGTTGCAATACTATTTTAAAGAGTTTTTAATTGCTCTTTTTGAAGCAATAATTTCACCTTTTACAACAAAAAATTATCTTCTACAATATTTTGGCAAAAAAAACCAAAAAAAATTAGCCTGTGAGTATCTGTTATACAAGAACATTAGTGCTGAAGGATACCTCATATCTATACTTTTGATAGATTGCTATGAAAAATTAGTGCTGCACCCCCTACCATAGATAAATCTGGGACAGTTTTTGAGATATTGGTGAGCTGCCACTAGAACTGGGATCAATACAACAGCAGCTGGTTTTTGGTTTTGTGACTGTGCACATGATGCATTAGTGTGTAACTCTGAACTTCATATAAAGTGCTAGCAAGTTCTCTTCACAGTTTAGTCAGACCAAACAATCCCTTTCCATCCTATATGTAAATGGACTAAAACTTATAAAAGTGTCAAAACTTGGGACCATCTTGGATGGAGCCATGGCTGGGCTCTTGTACTGCCCAAGGTGTATCCTTGGAAGGCTTTTTAATAAATAACTACTTTATTCCTTTAACACTGTCCAGCTTCTGTTCTAGGTAGCCTCTCTAGGCATCACACAGACTTCTCTGTATTCCAGTTATCGACTTCTTTCCTTCTCTTTTGTTCACCTGAGGTGTAAGCTGATGGGAGGATTATCTCTCAGGTCTTGATACACCTAAAAGGGTTTCTTAGTGCAATTTGCACTCGCTATCAGTAATGTTCTCAGAAGCACAGAAGAGCACATTTAGAGATGAGACAGATGGAGGAAACACACACAAATTTCTAGTGTCAGAGGCTAAAAACATAAGAACAAGACCTGAAATTATAAATTAATGAAATTGCTGGAGGTAGCTCTACATTTAAATATTTACAGAGCCATATTAAACAGTAACTTGAAAAAAATAAATCCAGCCTACAGCAATGAGGCTGCATAACCTGTACACTTAATAAGGAGGTGTAACCCTTCTGAGGCTGTGTTCTCACTGTAAAAAGCTGAATATATATTGGCCATCCTTTCTTTAAAAAAATAGGAGCCCAAGAGGAGCTAGAGTTTGGCTTTGCAGGATTTTAAAATATTGCACCAATGAACAAGGCAGGCAAGTGAAGGATAAAAAATAAGATCCCTTAGCGACTGAGTAGTTTTTCACAGACCAGTTTCTATTTCAGGCTGATTTCTTCACAGTTTCTATTGGAGACTAAATGCTTTTCAGTAACAATTGCAAGCCAAGTTTATAAAAATCTGAGCTGTAGACTAGGGAGTTGGAGGGCAGTACATTCTGAAGTAAGGCAAAGAAAGGTGTATTGCATTCAGGTTTTGTGTTTGACAAATCTGAGCACCTACTAATTTAATGAATAAGAATTTTTTTGTGCATCTGTGAGATATAATCTAATTAATTAAAATTGTTGGCTTTTGTTATATTTTGAGTTTAAGTGTTTGGTAATACTTGTGTATGTTCATGCTGAACATAGATTCCACTGCCTTCCTGCTTCAAAATGAGAGATGAAACATGTTCTCTGTGAATTGGGTTTTATTAGTTTTATTTTTTTTTTTCAGAAGATCTTAGGTGTCTCTTGCTCCTCAGCCATTTGGGGTGGAAAATGCTGATTTTATTGCCCTGCAGTTTTGCTGTGAAGCAGAGGCCCATGCCAGTGCAGAGCTGCCTGCTGCACATACAAGACTTTCACTCTGGAGAGGAGCTGTGACACTCTGTGACTGGGAAAACCCATCAATAATCTCATGGCCATCTAGGCAGAAAGCTGTTACCTTTTAAAAAAAGATTTCAACCAGATTGTTTATCTATGTTTATTTTTATCTAGTGATAAAATACCAAAGTGAGGAAATGCTGATTTGAAACAGCTTATGTGAGTTTGACCTGCCTGGTGAAAACTTCCTGCAGAAAAAAAAGCAAATCCTACTGGAATCCCTCCCAAGGAAATGCTCAAATCTTTGCCAGGCAGTAGGCACATGTGCTAGGGCGCACCCATGGATGGGTCAGCCCTCAGTGATTTTCTGAGGGTTTGGAACGTTTCTCCAAAGGTTCTGTGGCCAAAACCCCCAGTGTGAAGCTTTGTCACTCTTGCCAGCAGTCCCATGAAGGAATCACTGTGGATGCACACTGAGAGAGTAGCAAGTTTCTTTTTAAGTTTTATTTCCTGTAAGTGCAGCAGTGATGAAGGCAGGTATCTAGTCAGGGATTCAACTTTGGAAAGTATTTGACTAAGAACAAATACAAAGCTTGTCTTGCAGAGGCTTTGAAATTATGCTAGATCTATTTTTTGACAGGTTAATAGTAAGAAATGTCACTTTTTATTATATTGTCAGCAGTTGGGATTATTTTTCAGGGTTTCTTTTGTCATAATGAGGAATTCAGTCAGGTTTTTCCTTTGTGTTCAAAAATTCATCTATCTGTAATGGTAGATGAATTCATTATTCTGTATCTTTTGGGTCTTCTAAAGCTGGGAGTCGTGTTGTGTATGTACTTTGATTAAAATAGAATTAATTCCTTGTTGCCTGAGGGAAACTTCTGTATATGTAAACAGTCAGAGTAATACCTAACACAGAAGTAGATTTTTTTTTTCCCTTTAACTACTGTTCTTTCATTTATGAAGAAAGAGAGAAGGTAATTCATCTTACTCATGGACCATTGATTAGCAGGTAATAAGAGGTAGGAATTTCCCTGATTTTCCTGGACTTTGATAAAATTTTGTGTGGTTAAAAATTGATACTTTATATCTTTTGCAGGGTTAGATAAGAATAAGAACTGATGAAGTTTTTGTAAAAACTGAATGTTACGTAAATGGATGACATCAGACATCACTGTTATCACAATTGGTACCCAACATGTAAGAATTTCCTCTTGAGAACTGAAAAACTTAGGGCTGTTTAATCCCAAGAATTTCTTTGTAATGAGGAATTAAATGGTTGTACTTTGGTTTGAGAGGCAGCTGGTAAGAAACATTAAAAGCTGGTATGAAAATAACTTTGGTGTTCTGCCACTTCCTTTCCAAAAAAAAAAAAAAATCTAACTACAAAAAAAAAAAAAACCAAAAAAAAAACCAAAAACAACCCCCCAAAAAAAAACACAAAGAGAAAGACAAAGAAAGAAAAAAAAGAAAACCAACCAATGAACAAAAACAACCAGAAAAATGACTTTGTGTTTCTGCCACCTAATTAAGTTCTTATTGGTGTTTTGATACCTATGCCAGTACTGGTAGCATCTTATAACTGGTTTCCCCAAGGTTGTGTGACTACATCAAAGAAATATGAGATACTCAGCCTCAAATGTTTGTGTATAAGCAAAATGTATCTGCTCTGTTTGCCACCATGTCAGGAGGCAAATGTTTCTGTGTGGTGTTCTTTTCATAGATATCGAAGCCAAGTGTCTACAAGAGGCCAGCACTTCCCAAAACATTTCATCTTTTCTACTCCTGTGAGATGTAGTGCTTCCCTCACTTGAGAAATACCGGGGGGAAATATTAGGGAGGGTGTTAAATAGTTTTACTGTTTTAATCTGTGGCGTTTAGGTCTTGCAAAGATAAAGTTGAACTCTGAGTGTTGTTCCTGCAACAAGTTATTTTTTCAGCAGAGGAATTCAGACTCATACAAGAAGTATGTAGGGAGAGGAAAAAAGAGAATTTTGTTGATTTCTGGTTCTCCAACATATAAATAAACTCAGGGCCCAGAAAATCTGTGCCTCCCTCAGTTTCACAGTTATTTAGCAAGTCCCTCCTTGACAAGATTTGGTTTGACCTTGCCAGTTGTGATTTCCCTCTGGGAAGGTAGGATCAGAAGGAGGAAATGCTCATGAGTTTAAGCACTGTTAACCTGTGCAATGCAATTGCCCAGGATATTACTGCCAAGTTGAACAACTCTGAATTTCTCCTGCTTGCATGTCAAGAAATAATGCTTGGCTGGAAAATAAGATGTGGTTAAAAAGTGGAGCCTCGGTGGGGAGGACTTTTTAATAAACACAAAAGAAGAAGCTGAAGTGTGCAGGGTTATGTGCAGTTCCTGTGGCTGTGCTGTCACAGCAGCTGGGTACAAACCATTGCTCTCTTTTTGATTATGAATTGCTGAGTTCTGGAGGAAATTGCATTGGAAAGTGATGCTACAGAAAACATCTCTAGAGGTAATATATAAATAAGAAGGGCAAAGCAGAATATTTTTAGTGTTATTAGGGAAACCAGAAAATTATCAGGTAACACAATAAAAGGAAAATAATGCACAGTGTGCATTGCAAAAAATTTGGTTAACAAAATTATTCTTGCAGCACAGCTTTCTTTGTGGCTGGGGCAAGAGAAAGAGTTTTAACCCTACAGGAAAGGAAAGCAATGAGTGTCTGTTGCAATGCATTCACTAATAAATTTCACGTTTACACAGTCCAGTAGTTTCTGCTGCAGACAGCTTTAACTCAGTATAGTAAGGCAAAAGTTGATAAAGTTCAGGGGACTTTTTGTGCTGCAGTTTGGGAGAGAACAAGAGAAACTAGCCCAAACTTCAGATAATATTTTCAAATTAATTAATTGTGCTTTTTCATTTAGCTTTTTTTATTTTATTGTAGTTTTAAATAGTTTTAAATACATGGAAGTTTAGACTGTTTTAAATACATGGAAGCTGAATTAGTGAATGTTGCAGCTTTGAAGTTCTTTGGCTCAATATTTGCTTTCCAAATGGTGCTATTATTTAACCTTGAACTGTAAAACCACTATATTCTGCTGAGTTGAAAGAGCATTGTGAAATATAGTATTGCAAAATGCACAGGAAAGCAGTTGTAATGTTTCTTCCCGAAACAGGCAAGCACAGCAGCACTTCTAAAATGCAAAAGCCTATTTAAAATTAGCAGTGTATAAGCAAACAATAATTACCAAGAGCTACTTTCCACAGGCTTTCTACACTTTCACACTCTTGTCTTTTTTTGAGAATGACCACATTCTCTTAATTTTCATACAGCTGGCTTGAGGTTGTGAAACTTCCTTCTGGTTCGATTACGGAGAAAAGTCTGAGAGCCACTCACCCAAGGAAGTAATCCTGAATACAGAAATAACACAGAAAAGTCTGAGAGCCACTCACCCAAGGCAGTAATCCTCAATACAGAAACAACAAAGATAAATGCCCATTTCAATGCAATAAACAAGCACTACGCTCTCTCCACTCTGGAGCCAGCAATCCCAGTGGAGGCTGGGAAGTACAAATCTATCTGGCTGAAGGTGAGACAATCCACTGTGACGAAGCTGTGGGTTCTCCTGTCCTTGAGGCAGCTCCCTGCCTCTCAGTGGCAGGACTGCCTGCATAGGGTGGCTGCAAATGACTTCATTTTTCACAGCTGTCACCTGCAGGACTGCTTTAAGCTCTGCTGAGTGCCTTTTATGCTCTATGGTCTTGCACGCCTTGCTTGATGAGCTTCCACGAGTTAAAGGAGAAGGACTATAAATATCAAAAAAAAATTTCAAAATAAATTGAATTTTCCTGGTTTTCTCCGCTAAACTTTGAAAATTTTACAGAACTTCTCTTGCTGCATGCACAAACATTCAGTCAAATATTGGAGAGAACAAGTGTGTGTTCATTATGAATACGAAAGCAGTTCAAATGTAATGGCCAATGGCAATTGATGTGTGTGGGCTTCAGTTCTTGTGTTCATATTACTGATTCTTTGTTCTGTGAGTGTTTTTGGTGTGACTTTGGGGCTTTTTTAATGGGCAGTTTTTCTACAAGAGGGAATATTCTTAGTTCAAAATGCGGATTTCTTTCACTTCCATTCCTTAGTGACTGGCAAACCAAATTCATCTATGCAGGTAAAGAGTCTCTAATATTTATGTATCTATGGCTGATCTTTTGAAAGAGAATGGTTTCCCATGCAAAAGGATGTTGGCCCAAGAAAAGAGCCTCCCACACTGAAGGGAGAGGAAAATTTATTTAAAGAGTGGCATATTGGGGTCTGGTCTGAAGGGTCCTTATGCCAGTGGTGTGACATAAGCTGTCCTGGCTTCTACAAATTGCAGCAGTGGTGGGAGAGTTACAGATACCCACAAAAAGGCACTGTGGAGACACAGCCAGGAGAATATTGCTGTTCAGTGTTTTCCTCTGCTGAGAAGAATGGCGTTCCAAATGGTTAAATGGCCATCTCTGGATTCAGGAGAGCTGATTTCCTTGTTATTTTGTTTGATCTTCAGACAAATCATCTGTGCTGTGGTTTGGTGAAACAGTTAAAATAACAAATGCTGCTGAAAAAGCAGAATTACCCCCCCTCTCCTCATTGTGGTTTGAGCCCCAACCTCTTTTCCTGCGTTAGCACTACTTCTCACCTGGTCCTAAAGAGAGCTGAAATAGCAGAAAATGCAGCCTAACAACAACAGCAAAACTATGATAACCCTGACACACTAATTTAACTGCTGTTAGGGAGAAGAAGCAAAATTTTCTTTCTTAATTGACAGTACTGACAAAAATTGTAGCTGTCTGTGGATTCATCACATCTGGCACATTCCCCAGGTCTTTGCTGGGTCTTTCCAAAGTTTATTGAAAATGCCAGTGGCCACAAGAATCTAGAATAATCTAGGGGACTGTCCTGGTTTAGGACAAATTAGGGGAAATCTCCAAAAGGGAGCCCCCCAAAACAAAACAAACCTCCAACCACCCCTCCCCCAACACCGGGTTCGGGAAGGAATTTCTCGGAGGAGCAAAGTGGAAAACAAAACCTATTTATTTACAAGTAACAAAAGAACACTCCCCAACACAAGAAAAGGAAAGAAACAGACTTTGTGTATGGTGAGGGCGTCAAGCTTCTCTTGCAAGCTCCAGGTGTCCTGGACGTCTCAGGTCAGGTCCGGAACCGGTCCAGTATCTTCAGGGGAGGGTAAGAAAGAGGGAACAAAAGAAAAGGAAAAAAAACAGCGCAAAAAGCAGAAAGCAAGCAAGCAAAGCGGCTAGCCAAGCCAAGCAGCAAAAAGCCAAAAGCCAAAAAGGCCTGGTCAAACACTCCCCCCCTCTCTTCCCCGCCCCGCCGCAGCAAGACGGCCGGGGGGGGGGGAAGAGAGAAAAGGCACAGCTGCCAGACACAACACACGATATTGGGATAAAGGCTGTCAACCCACGACACTCCACCCCTTATCCCATATCGTGAATATACAATAAAAACTTTCATTTCACTTACTCACACCTTTGACACTTACGCATTCCTCTCATCTTACTTGCTCAGACCTTTGACACTTACAGTTTCCTTCTGTCTCACATTCAACAAACAATGACATTCATATATGAGTCTCATCCCACAATCAGGTCTCCCTGAGGTACACACCGTGTTGTTCCATCTTTCTGCATTATCCACCATGTATAACCTGGTCCTTGAGCAAAGACAATCCCACGGATGGGTTTGTCTGTACTCGAGGCAGGGTTGATCCATACTGTCTTTCCCAACAAACCTCTGACATGGGCCACTGGGGCTTTATCCCCATCTACTATATTAAGGAGCTCAGACTGAGCAGGACCTGCTCGGTTGGTGGAACCTCGAGTGTTAACTAACCAGGTAGCCTTTGCTAAATGCTGCTCCCAGTTTTTTAAAGACCCCCCACCTAATGCTTTTAAGGTGGTTTTTAACAATCCATTATACCTTTCCACCTTCCCTGCAGCTGGTGCATGATAGGGGATATGGTATATCCACTCGATGCCATGTTCCCTAGCCCAAGTATTAATAAGATTGTTTTTAAAATGAGTCCCATTATCCGACTCAATTCTCTCGGGAGTACCGTGCCTCCAAAGGACCTGCTTTTCAAGGCCCAAGATAGTGTTACGGGCTGTGGCATGAGACACAGGGTAGGTTTCCAACCATCCCGTGGTGGCTTCTACCATGGTTAGTACATAGCGCTTGCCCTGGCGGGTCTGAGGCAGTGTGATGTAATCAATCTGCCAGGCCTCCCCGTATTTGTACTTAGACCACCGCCCCCCATACCAGAGGGGCTTCACCCGCTTGGCCTGCTTAATGGCAGCACACGTCTCACAGTCACGAATAACCTGAGAGATACTGTCCATGGTTAGATCCACCCCTCGGTCTCGTGCCCACTTATAGGTGGCATCTCTACCCTGGTGGCCTGAGGCATCATGGGCCCATCGTGCTAAGAATAACTCTCCCTTATGCTCCCAGTCGAGATCTATCTTCAACTCCCCTATCTTTGCAGCCTGATGTACTTGCTGGTTGTTTTGCTGCTCTTCATTAGCTCTACTTCTGGGGACATGGGCATCTACATGGCGAACCTTCACAGGTAACTTCTCTAACCGAGTAGCGATATCTCTCCACTCTTCCGCAGCCCAAATTGGTTTTCCTCTTCGCTGCCAGTTCGCCTCTTTCCATCTCTTCAGCCATCCCCATAGAGCGTTGGCTGCCATCCAAGAATCGGTATACAAATAGAGCCTTGGCCACTTCTCTCTCTCTGCAATACCTAGGGCCAGTTGAATAGCTTTGATTTCAGCAAATTGACTGGATTCGCCTTCTCCTTCAGTAGCCTCTGCAACCCGTCGAGTGGGACTCCATACAGCTGCTTTCCACCTCCGTTTCATCCCTATGACGCGACAAGAACCATCGGTGAATAGAGCGTAACGCGTTTCTTCTGCTGGTAACTGATTGTATGGCGGAGCTTCCTCAACCCGGGTCACTGGCTCTTGTTCCTCATCCGCGACACTAAAGCTTTCACCTTCGGGCCAATTTGTAATTATTTCCAGGATCCCAGGGCGATTTAACTTCCCAATTCGAGCGCGCTGCGTAATGAGGGCAATCCACTTACTCCAAGTAGCATTGGTGGCATGGTGGGTAGAGGGAACCTTTCCTCTGAACATCCATCCCAGCACCGGTAGTCGGGGTGCCAGAAGGAGTTGTGCCTCTGTACCAATCACCTCCGAGGCGGCTTGGACTCCTTCATAGGCGGCCAAGATTTCCTTTTCTGTTGGAGTATAGTTATCTTCAGACCCCCTGTAGCTCCGACTCCAAAATCCCAATGGTCGGCCTCGGGTCTCGCCAGGCACCTTCTGCCAAAGGCTCCAGGACAGACCATGGCTCCCGGCTGCAGAGTAGAGCACGTTCTTCACATCTGGTCCCGTCCTGACTGGACCAAGGGCTACAGCATGAGCGATCTCCTGCTTGATTTGGATGAAAGCTTGCTGCTGCTCAGGGCCCCAATGGAAGTTGTTCTTCTTGCGGGTAACCAGATAAAGGGGTCTCACAATCTGACTATACTCAGGGATGTGCATCCTCCAGAAACCTATAGCACCTAAGAAAGCTTGTGTTTCCTTCTTATCAGTTGGTGGGGACATAGCAGTGATTTTGTTAATAACATCTGCAGGAATCTGACGCCGTCCATCTTGCCACTTCACTCCCAAAAACTGAATTTCTCGGGCAGGTCCCTTGACTTTGCTCTTCTTAATGGCAAATCCGGCTTCCAAGAGAATATGAATTATCTTCTCTCCTTTCTCGAACACTTCTATTGCCGTGTTCCCCCAAACAATGATATCATCAATATATTGTAAATGTTCTGGAGCCTCACCCTCTTCTAGTGCAGCCTGGATCAGTCCATGACAGATGGTAGGACTGTGTTTCCACCCCTGGGGCAGTCGGTTCCAGGTATACTGCACTCCCCTCCATGTAAAAGCAAACTGGGGCCTGCATTCTGCTGCCAGAGGTATGGAGAAAAATGCGTTAGCTATATCAATGGTCGCGTACCACTTGGCTGCCTTGGACTCCAGCTCGTACTGCAGTTCCAGTATGTCCGGTACAGCCGCACTCAGTGGTGGAGTCACTTCATTCAAGGCACGATAGTCCACAGTCAATCTCCATTCTCCGTCAGATTTTCGCACGGGCCAGATAGGGCTGTTGAAGGGTGAGTGGGTTTTACTGACCACCCCTTGGCTCTCCAGCTCTCGGATCATTTTGTGGATGGGGATCACGGCATCTCGATTCGTCCGGTACTGCCTGCGGTGCACTGTTGAGGTGGCAATTGGCACTCGTTGCTCCTCTACCTTCAAGAGTCCTACTGCAGATGGGTTCTCTGATAGTCCAGACAAGGTATTCAATTGTTTAATACCCTCTATCTCCACTGCAGCTATTCCAAAAGCCCACCTGAATCCCTTAGGATCTTTGTAATAGCCATTCCGGAGGAAGTCTATGCCCAAAATACACGGAGCCTCTGGACCAGTCACAATCGGATGTTCCTGCCACTCCTTCCCAGTCAAGCTCACCTCAGCTTCCAACAAAGTCAACTGTTGTGATCCCCCTGTCACTCCAGCAATGGAAACAGGTTCTGTCCCCACGTGTTCCGATGGCATTAAGGTACACTGTGATCCGGTGTCAACCAATGCTTCATAGTCTTGTGGCTCTGATGTGCCAGGCCATCTGATCCACACCTTCCAGAAAACCCGGTTCTCCCGTGCCTCTTCCTGGCTGGAGGCAGGGCCCCTCTAAGCCAGATTGTCCTTCTTTCCTTGGGCATATGCCTTAGAAGTTCCTTCAAGGGGATCGGACATGTCATCGTCATCAGCATACTTAACATCTCGGCTACGAGCGACCGGAGCTGCTATCCTTTTGGTGATACTTTCTCTTTTCTTCAAATCATGCACCCGTTGTGCCAAAGCAGCGGTGGGTTTTCTGTCCCATCTCCTCATGTCTTCTCCAGACTCACGCAGAAAAGCCCATAACTCAGCCCGTGGGATGTACCTTCTCTCCCCATCAAAGGAGCGCCAGCGTTGGACACCAGGGCCTCTAATTTGTACAGCTGAGATTTGAATAAGGTCCTCCTTAATCTCTTCCCGGAGTTTCTTATGATTCTCCTCTATTTTGTCCTCTAGTTTCTGCAGTCGGGTTTCCACTGCTGCAATTCTGGCATGAGTTGGGCCATGCACAGCATCTGCATACGCTCGAAGCTTCTTTGCCATATCGAGCACAGTCTCATATGTATCATCCCGCTTCATTATTGCTAGGGCAGAAGCGTATTCAGGTGGCCCAAGTCGCACAAGTTTCCTCCACATTATAGGTGTGCATGGTACCAGGTCCGGATTCCTAGTTGTTGTATCATCTGAGAAAATGAGCTCTGCCACCGCCATCTCTCTCAGGCGTTGGATCCCCTGTTCTATGGTCTTCCACCGTGTCTGCTGCATATAGAGATCATCCGTACACAGGTATCGTTCTGCTACGCTTCTTAGGACCCGTTCCCAGAGGCTGTGAGGGTTAGCCCCCCTCATCATACCTTGATCAATGACAGGATCATGTGACAGGGATCCCAAATGCCTCGCTTCAGTACCATCCAAAATCGTAACCTCCCCTGCAGCATCCCAAAGGCGGACTAACCAACTAATTATAGATTCGTCAGGTTGTCGTCTGTAATCCTTTCTTAGGCCTCTGAGGTCCTTCAGGGAAAAGGAGTCAATATTAGCTCCAGATTCTGTGCCCCTTGATGTGGCCTCTGATTTTGGTGAGGGTCCTTCTCCTGCATCATCATCATCATCCTCCACCTTTCGATCAGTCTTGCCTTTACACTTTCCACCTCTTGTATTAGCTGCAACAGCCATGGGTTGGGGCCTATTGTCTGATTCAGCTGCTAGCCTGGAGCCTGGGATGTTAGCTGCAGCCTGGGTCACTGGGATAGTAACTAACTTATCTCCCTGTTCCCTTTCTGCTATCTGCTGCTCCACAGTATCTAGCAGAGTACGGTAAACAAACGCCAAGGCCCAGCTCACTGCAGTAACCCTTTCCTCCTTAGTATTACCATGGCACTTCTCCCTCAAATACTTTGCCACCTCGACTGGATCCTGAATTTGATCAGATGGAAAGTCCCAATCTATAGGATCGGAAAATTCCTTTAAAGTCTGGCCCATGTCCTCCCATTTCCCACTCCAGTCAAGATTTTTCCTGCTTTGTTTTACTCCTAAGTCAGGAGTGTCTCTAACCCCTCTAGAAATCTCAGTCTTCATTTTATACACACTCCAGACAGTATAGAAAAGGCTTAATAAATTAAATGCCAGAAAGATGGTTTCTTTCAAACTCAGGGGAAATTCAGTATTTTCTAATAGAGATGTCAACAATTTGGAGGACAAGAAGGAGGACAAAGGCTGAAAAGCCCCTCCCCCTTCTTCTCCCCAAACAAACTGAGTAAACAACCATAACAGCAACCCATACATTCCTGCAATAAAGTCCAGCATTTTTATCCGACACATCATCACACATAAGACCAGCACAATGACTATTCTGGTTAGTGCCCCCCGCTTACAAAAGCTACTTATTAGGGACAACATCAAAGCTATTTTTGGGTAAGGAAATAACCCCAGGGACCACAAAAGTATTAAAACTTCAAAAACCCCTAGGGACCAGAAATACCGGCAAGCTTCCACTCCAAATGACATTATGAATCACCAATATGCCCACCAAAATAACCAAAACCAAAATATTATTGTTATAGGTTTTTTTCCACTGTTTTTTTTTGGCCTCCGTTTCCCGGCCAACGCACCAAAAAGTATATTGTCCTGGTTTAGGACAAATTAGGGGAAATCTCCAAAAGGGAGCCCCCCAAAACAAAACAAACCTCCAACCACCCCTCCCCCAACACCGGGTTCGGGAAGGAATTTCTCGGAGGAGCAAAGTGGAAAACAAAACCTATTTATTTACAAGTAACAAAAGAACACTCCCCAACACAAGAAAAGGAAAGAAACAGACTTTGTGTATGGTGAGGGCGTCAAGCTTCTCTTGCAAGCTCCAGGTGTCCTGGACGTCTCAGGTCAGGTCCGGAACCGGTCCAGTATCTTCAGGGGAGGGTAAGAAAGAGGGAACAAAAGAAAAGGAAAAAAAACAGCGCAAAAAGCAGAAAGCAAGCAAGCAAAGCGGCTAGCCAAGCCAAGCAGCAAAAAGCCAAAAGCCAAAAAGGCCTGGTCAAACACTCCCCCCCCTCTCTTCCCCGCCCCGCCGCAGCAAGACGGCCGGGGGGGGGGGAAGAGAGAAAAGGCACAGCTGCCAGACACAACACACGATATTGGGATAAAGGCTGTCAACCCACGACAGGGACATGGTCACCTTGGTGCTCACCTTCTCTTTCAATTCATTAATTCATGGGTTGAATGTGCTCAGCTCTGTCCTGAGGCTGGTCCCTAGGTCACTCCAGTATTAACCTCTGTCAGTATTGAGAAATGACTCCTGATGTCCAATTCTTTCTGTCTCCAGTTTTAAACTGTGCCACGACTTTCATCCGTGCTGATTGCCACATTTCTTTAATAGCTTCTTGTGAAGTCATTGGAAAACTTAGACATTTTCTCTCCAGAAGTTTCTTTTCTTTAAAATCAATTGGCTACCAGGGGTGAGGGGCAATAGAGAAGAAACTATAGGGACAATTATTTTACAAAGCATAATTCCTTAACAATCAGTAATTATCCTGTAACTTTACAGTCCTTGGGGGCTCTGGACTCTGACTTCAAAGGAAGCAAGAGAATGCAAGCATCCCAAATGTGTAAATGGCCAGGCAATTAAAAGTTCTCCTTTTCCCCAAAGTCCCTGTGAAGCATCCTACTCTATAAACTGCTCTTTACAAGGGTAAACATATGCTTAGGGGAGCAATCGATTCCTTTCCTGAATGAATGAATTGATTCCCTGCCCCTGCCTCTGGTAGCAAACAACAAATTACCAGTGGCTGTTCAGGCAGCCTCCATGCACGACTTCATCTCCATCTAAACTAAGCTGGGACACATCATTAATTTTGCAGGCCCCGGAATGGAGTGAGCTTGTATCTCTGCAATATGTTCCAGAAATGCATTGCAAACTGAAAATCCAAGGTTTCCAGCAGGCTGACATCTCAAACAGCCTGTGACAAGCCATCAGAGTGTCTTGTGTTTCAATTACTTATCATCAGTCTGTGAATACAAACCATTCCTTTGGAATTTGAAGGAATACTTTGAATGGAAATGTATCAACTTTGCTAGAGTTCCCCAACACAATGATAGCATGGGCAAAGAGCTGAAAAACAAAATTAGTAATGCCTGGTTCTTAAGCACCATTTGCATGTGGGAGGTTTGAGAGAGGAAGCAGATACTTGGAGATAAAAGCACCATGGTCAAGGACAGAAATAGAAGGAAAATTCACAGTCTCCAAATTCTTAGTCAAGTTCCTCTGGGGCTTGCTGGTACTAAATCTATTTAGGGCCTTATAGGGGTGTCCAGAAGTGCTGGCCAAACACTGGTGTCTCTGCTCTGTGATACAAAGCACACAGGTAAACAGCTTATAGCAGGCTAATGTTTGACATCAGCTGCCACTTCAAATAGTTCTGAGAGATCAAAAGTCCTCAGTTCCAGCAGGATAAACTCTGAGTGCTCTGAACGCAGAGGAAAGCAGCAACAATGATCAAAGGTCCTGAAAACATGCAATAACAGCCCTTCTGATATGTAAAACACTCCTGCAAAGAGGAAGGGAAGCTGTCTTTCTCCATGGCTGTGGTGGATGAGATAAAAATGGGTATAAACTAAAATGGGTATCAAATTGGTATCTAGAAATAGTGAATTTCTGAAGCATTTCTGAGAAAGTCTATGGAGTCTCCATCACAAAATGCTCTTAAAAGCATTTTTTTCTTTTCTTTTTTTTTTTTTTTTAAGGAGTTACTCATGTAAACCTTTTCAACAATGTGCTTTTTGCAAACTCCTCCTAGGCCAGCAATTTTGTGAAGTTTCATCTTCTTGAGGGGTGTATATATATTAAGTGGAGCTAAATATACTTTTTAAAAAAGCATTAAAATACATGCCTGACAAAAAAATGTATACAAGGCATGCATATTTATGCAATTTATATGGATTATCATATTTTAAAGTCATATTGAGAATTAGAAGTTCAGGTGCCTTTCTGGGCTTGTTAATGGTTGGCTTTGGATTTACCTCTGTACTCTCTGAAAGTGAGTAATTCAGTGCACTTTACAGATATTTTCAGATGTTTTCAGAAGTTGTGCTTGTTGAAGGCAATCTCTGTGTACACCTTATGGAAAAAGAAAAGTGACAAAGGTTTGGAATTTTAAAAAGAAAATTATAAATCTTGAAGATGGAGTTGTTTTTTTCTTCTTTCTTCCAAGGATGTATCCCCTGCAGCTGTTTGTATTGATTCTAACACTGACTACTCTGCAGAATCCTACTGAGTCACTGTGACAGCTCTGTCTATGAAAAACAGATTGCAAACCACCTGAAAAATATCTCAAAAATGGCTCTGAGAGCCATATTGGATGTTGAACAGTGTTAAAAACACAAAGCTGTTCAATTGATCAAAGTTAGTTCTGAGCCTTACCCAGGCACAGGCTATGTGCTGGTGTAATTAATTAATTTCAAAGTGTAATATTTTATTTTACACACTGGCTGTATTTGTACTCCAGTGTGAAAACAGCTTCTAGAAGTAAAGTTTATTTCAATTTCCACTTAGATATGATTTCTGCCATCACTTCACTCATGCCATGCTTAGCTACATCTACAGTGCTAAGGTTGTGCTTCTCTAGCTGTACAGGTCTACAAGTCTAGACAGGATTTTTTTGTTTGCTTTTAATAGGTTTTAGTTTCCTCCATGAAACTAATCATCATTGCTGATTAATGGATCTTTATTTCCAGGAAAATGGGATTTATAAAAAACAAACTGTTTGCCAACTTGCTTTGGAGTTTTCCCCCATTCATTTTAGTTAATTGAAATTATAAAAATTCTGCCTCTTCTCCAGCAGAGATTTCTCTGCAGAGCACCACTTCTGGCCATCCTTCACAGCTCTATTTTACTTCATAGATACAAATAAGATACATCAAGAAATATGTGTTAAAAGGCCCCGTTAATTTGAAATGGCCTGGGGTATTGTTTTACCCTTTAATAGAAACATTTTTGATTGTAAAAGCCTTTGTCTTTTTTGCTATGATGCTACTATTCCCAGAATTTTGAAAAAATATTTCAGGACAATTTATCTTCTATTATTCATTTGTGCTTAAGGTACAAGTCTGGTGTTATTATTGTCTTTTTATTAGTAGCAAATGATGTGCAAATGAAAGTTGGGCAACAAGCAAGTTAAGTGATAGAAATTCAAACCACCAGGAAGACACTGCCACCAGAGATGTACAATTCCAAGGATTTCTCATCTGACAAGACTCCAGCAGGAGGCATTTTTGATAGGCTTTAGCAATAGCAACAGACTAAGTGATAAAGATTCAAACACCAAGAAGACACATCCAGATGTACATGTACATCCAGAAATGTACATTCCAAGGGATTTCTCTCATCTGACTAAACCCCAGCAGGAGACATTCCCGGAAATTGTTTACCTGATATAGGATTCCAGCAATTTTTCACCAGTTCTGGGAAATGTGATGATATGCTAAAGAAGACCCCCTTCCAAAGCCAGAGAGACTGTATAAAAATGGACCCCTTAGAACTGACCCTTGGAGACCCACAGGGAATCTGGTGAGATAGAGACCAAGTCCTGAGTCTCCCCGGCACTGATTGCCTGTCTCAGGATCAAATTGCTTGTGGCCTTTTCCAAATTTATACTTTTGATAATTTAATAAATTTCTTTAATTATTAAATTGGAGCATTCATTTACAACACGGTGGAACCACTCCAGGGACGTCTGGTGAGGCGGCTCTGGTGTTTTGGGGTTTCCCCAAAAACAGCTGCTGTGGGTGATCCAAATAGAGATGTCCAGTTTATCATGACCTGCCCAGGCCCCTCAGGCAGGCTCCAGGGCCACAGGCAACCTCAGCAAGCTCAGCTCTTGGGTGATATCAGCTCTTTAGGGATTATCAGCTCATTTGTGATTTCAGCTCTTTGCTTGCTAAGTGCCTTTGGCAGAGCTGGGAGAGAGAGGAGAAAGCTGTGTGAGGTTCCACAGAGATGTTTTTCTTGGCAGCTTCTGCAAAGGTCCCCAATGACAGCTTCTTCTCCTGAACTGGACAGATTTTTATAGGGTATAGGGGTTTTGGAAATTATCCAGTGGTGAAGATGGAGGCAAATATGACCTATAATGTCACCACGATGTTTTATGGAAAATCCCTTTGCCAGGATTTTTCTCCTGAGAAGCTGAGAAGCCTCAGAAAATAAATGTAAACAATGATTATGTGATTGCTTGGAATGTGGTTTGGACATTGCTTACCAACAGGTGTATCTTGGATTGGTTCCATGTGAATTGTTCTAACTTAATGACCAATCACCATCAGCTGTGTCAGGACTCTGGTCAGTCACAGGTTTTTGTTATTCATTCTTGTCTAGCCTTCTGATGTCTCCTTTCTCTTTCTTTAGTATAGTTTTAGTATATCATTTCTTTTAGTATAATATAGTGTCATAATATAATAAATCATCCTTCTGAGAAGTTGGAGTCAATTCTCATCTCTCACCTTGTCCTGTTACGGTCTTGACACAGCTGGCTGTGATTAAGTAAAAACAATTCACATGAAAGCAATCAAACATGCACCTATTGGATAAACAATCTCCAACCTCATCCAAAGCAGCAAAACAGGGAGAAGCAACCAGATAATTATTGTTTTCATTTCTCCCTGAGGCTTCTCAGCTTTCCAGGAGAAGAATCCTCGGCAAAGAGGATTTTTCAGAAAATAGGACAGTGACAGGGAAGAACTGAGCAAACCATGTGATACAAGCAAACCACTTAGTGCAATATGAAAACTACTCAGTGCAAAATTCCAATCACTCAGTGTAAAATAATAATTGAATAAACCATTGTCCTTCAACAACACCAGTGTCTACAGCAAACATATTTGAGGCAGTATAAAACCTGAAAAGCAACCCTGCTTACAAAGAAATATCATAACCTCAAAGGACTCCAAGACACAAAAGCATATCAATCATAAAAGTGGCCTCTTTGAGCCAGTCCTACATTATTAGGGAGAAAACGAGGAGCTGTAAATAATCAGGAGGGTGATTTCAACTGTACTTTAACAAAATATTGGTTAATTCTAAATTTTATTGTGCTGCAAACACATCCATGCTTTTTCTTCTCTAGTTACTTGGTTTTTATTAAGTTACAGGAAACAAATACAAATAATTACAGCTCTAAGAATACCTGGAAGTGGGATGAAGCTTTGACTCTGCAGGGCTTTTAACTGTACCTAATTTTAAGGATGTTCTCACCTTGCTTGTCAGCTGATAACGCATTAAACACTTACTTCAGCACCTAACAGCATGGCTGCTATAACATATTCCTTCCTGGAAAAATGATCTGCTGTGCTGTACTCACCTGGGACAGCTATAATCTCCTGATGTGACAAAATGCAGGTTTTTCGTGCACAAGTTCCAGGCCACACATGGTTTGATCTGAATCATCAGTGAACAACCTCAATCATCCATCTCCCAGTGCCACTTTTAGTACAGATTTTGTCATGCTGAGGATGAGAAAAGAGAGGAAGATCAATCATCAGAGCAAGGGCCAAAAAAAGGAATGAAAAAGAGAAAAATGGGAAACCTGTTTCCCACAAGCTGGGAAAAATGGTTATGAGACTCTAGATAGACACACAGAGCCTTCAATGAGCTAAGAGCATTTTGGTCTTCAACAACAAATGTGTAAGTCTGTGGCTGAGCAGGGTAAGAGAATGTTTCTTTCCAGTGTTCTTGGCTTGGCTTCTCAATAACTTCTTTCATCATTTATTGAACCGATCCATATGGCCTCATAATGAATAGTTAATGCTGAGATATTAAATGTCTTCAAGCCCTGTTTCAGCTATTATGAGATCTGCCCTTTTCATTTGTAGAGAGCTCTCTTAAAAATACCCAGAGAAAAGTTCAAAGGCAGGCACCTTTTTTATCCCAGGTTTTTTGCTTCCTGTTGACTTGGGCACATTTATTTTGCATTTTCAGAAGGCCTCTGTGGAGGCACTAGAAGACATCAGATACACGGAAACTGAAGAAGGGACCTCCTATACCTCAAGGATAAAAAGTTCACTTGGTTTTAATAGGCTTTAGGGAAAGGTAAACTTTCCTGCCTGATAAAATGTATATTTTTGATATAACTAAGATAAAAAGAAGCAAGTGGGAAGGAGAGGAAAACTAGAGGAAACCTTAGAAAACCTCAGAGCTTTAGGATTACTTGCTTTTAGAAAGGTGCAATATTGAGAAAAGATGATGATTTTGTTATTTATTTCCATAACTCTTAGGGAATTCATTTATTAATTAATTTTATTTTAATTTCTGTATATGAAAGAATTCTTGGTTACTTCCCAAAATGCCTGAGTGTTCTTATACCCATGAGCAAAAAAAGGAAAACAAAAGCTGGCTTCAAGATCTTACTTTATTTCTACAAGTCTGTTACATAACAGGCTTGTGGGAAAAACCATGTGGGCTCTGATAATAACTTTCAGAATTACAGAACCACAGAACATTCTGAGTTGGAAGAAACACACAAGGACCATCAAAGTCCAGCTCTGGCCCTGCATGGGACAGCCACAAGAATCTCACAACGTGATCTCACATTTAAAGCAACTCATGTTTAGATCTGGATTTTGTATTATTTTTGTATTATTTGCAGAGCCATGTATTCCATGCCAGATGAATCCTGGGTTACCTTTTCATGAAGTTTCACCACTGCCATGGCTGGAGTAGAATATCTGACAATGAGCAAACTTTATTAAGTTTAGAAATTTCATTTGGGAACTAGCAAGAGTTCCCAAAAGCTGAATCTGACTTGAATCTTCATCTGAATTTAGTGAGAACGGTGTTGCATGCTTAGCTTTGGTTTCCAAGTATTTTTGCTGTGGCAAAAAATAGTGTAGCTTATTTTGTATATATTTCAGCACTCCTTATTTCAGCCAATTCTAGCAATAAGCAGCAGTGATGCAAACAGCTATGGCAAAAAAAAAAAAAAATTAAAAAGGGACCAGTTTCATTTTGCTGTCTCCTTGCTTTGCATTTTGGATTAGTGGATCAAATTCCCTTGGAGGGCAGCCATTGTCATCAGCTGCAATATTAAATATTTGAGAATGACTTAAAGCCAGCTCCAAACCATTCTGGGTAACCTGACTGTCCTTATGTGTGTAAGTCACACGTAGGAGCTTTGGGATGCATCACAAAAGACTGGAATGGAAAAAAACCAGAGATTTTGATGATGAAACTTCAAAATAGTCTTATTTAGGGTTTCAATAATTCTGCTTCTTCTCCTGCCCCATGCTGTCTGGTCCTGCTCCCTTCTCTGGTGCTTGTATGACAGATTGAGGAGGAGACTGTAAAGCCGCTGAGCATCTCAGCCTGTGAAAACTTCTGACTTTCTGAGGGTGGTGCCAAGCAGCTCTGCTGGCTCCTGATGGGCAGCACCATCAGGATTGCTGCAAAGGAGAGGGCTGAGCTGTGCGACTCTGGGTGACACCTCCAAAGCAGATCATGTGAAGCCTCTGTGCAGGTGCACAATGAATTATTCAAGGGCTGTTATTAAAGTGGTGGCAAGCTCAGTGTGGGTTAGAAACAGGGCTTGGGTTCATCAAAGAGGCATCACATCCAGACAATCAGAGGCCCTAAACACAGCATTCAGGAGCATTGTCAAATCGCTCAAAAAATAGGAAAGTGCAACTTGGATTAAGCTTCCTATTGCATTAATTTGAAGTACATATAACATTCTGCATCTGGAGCACTAGGATAACTAACATCTCTCTAACACACAGTCCTAGATTGGGTCACAAATGACAGACACATGATCTAGTTTGTGACCGTGCTCACAGGGGTCCCAGGATGAGGGAAGAGATGAGGATCTGACTCCATGTTTCAGAAGGCTTGGTTTATTATTTTATGATATGTATTACATTAAAACTATAATAAAAGAATACAAGAAAGGATTTCATCAGAAGGCTAGCTAAGAATAGATTAGCAAAGAACGATAACAAAAGTTTCTGTCTGGGACTCTGTCTGAGCCAGCTGACTGTGATTGGCCATTAATTAGAAACAACCAACATGGGCTAATCCCAGATCCACCTGTTGCATTCCACAACAGCAGATAACCATTGTTTACATTTTGTTCCTGAGGACTCTCAGCTTCTCAGGAGGAAAAATCCTAAAGAAAAGATTTTTCATAAAAGATGTCTGCGACACTAGTTCAGGGTTGTGGTTTTTTGCCTCTTTTTTTTATTTTTTTTTTTAACACGTTTTATTTTGTAACGAACTTTCATTTGCAAAGAAGAAAGGCCTCGTCTTATAAAAGTCCTTCTCTTTGGCAGTACTTTTAGCATCACCATTAATTTCTCTAGGGGAGGTTTCAGGTGAACTAGGCACTTTTCAAAGACACAAAGCCCTTTTCAAAGGCAGAAGCTCCTTCTGGTCACGCTCCAGTGTCTCACTTTTCATGGGCTCTCTGGGTGACAGGAGGTGCCATAGCCCAGGTGAATATGTGATGATAAGGGACACCAAGAGGGTGCTTTGCTGTGCATTTTGTGTTTGATGTTTGGCTGGGGCTAACACACTGCCTGCTGGAGAGCTGCAGTCACTTCAGTGTGACTCAGAGGCCAGGGAAGTGAATCTCTCCTTATAGACCCAGCCTGCAGATGAATACAAACCTTATCTTTCATTATAAATGACACCTGTGAAATGCAGCTTGGCTTCCTAAGAGAAGGAGCACTCCAGCTCAATACTAATTCAGCAGCTCCATCCTGTCCTGTGACACAGTGATCAATGGCTTGTTCTCCTTCTCCTGTGGATGTAGCACATCTTACTCGAGCAGGGAAGCACTTTAGTCTAATGTGTGGATTTAATTTTCCCATCATTCTTCCTGCTCTGTAGAATATGTGCCTGAGCTATGGGAGAGAAATGTAAATTTTTCCGGGAGGCTGTGGCTGGGAGGAGTGATTGAGAAGCAGGGAGCTGTGAAGAGCTCGTAGCAGTAATTGCTTCATGCCCTGTTCAAGCTATTCTTTATGATCTTCTGTGACATGGAAGAATTATTTCCATGCTTTGAAGTCAAGGGCTGGGTGCAACATGTAAACCCCTCTTTCTCCTGATTCTGAATCCACCTCTGGTGGTGCTGGAAGATTTTATGCACTGTCTGGAATTGGTGGGGATTAGATCAACCTATGACTACCCCTTTTCCTGCAGGATAGGTGGTTTATCCCTAATATAGAATTGGAAGATTATGAGTCACATTAGATTGTTACTTTTTCTCCAGAATTTTATTTTAAAGATAATGCCAAGCAGGAATTTCTTTCCCATGTAACTAAAAAAAAAAAACAAAACCAAAAACCAAACAACTATGATCTTGCTAGATATTACCTAATATTACCTAATTTCTCATAGGAAAGAGGAAAAATACAGAGCCATTAGAAAGCATAGAAAAGCACAGTTCTACAGGTTCCTTTATAAGGACCAGAGAGAGCTGCTTCTAAATTTGTTTCAGCATTACTCACTAGAGTTTGCAGAGGTTTGCAGAGGGCAGTCTGACTTTCTGCAAGCCTGTCAAAACTGCCTTACATAGGGGAGTGGTGCCCTTTAAGAGGAAAAAAAAACGTCCTCAGCCTTACAATCTAAGCATGCAGGTGGGGTTTCCTTTGTGGCCACATATCTCGTTTTCTTGATCTAAAAATAACAAGTGGCAGCAGGTTTTGTTGTAGCTGCCAGCTTATTCTCAAGTTCAGGTAATTTGCTTCTGCTTCAGAAGTGATGGGACACCTTGAACTGGATCACCTGGCATCTGTCTTGCAAACACATTCTCCCTCAGGGCTGGAAAGCTAGGCAGAAACTGAAAACAAGGGTCAATTAGGAAAGAAAGGATAATTATCTGGTCTTCCTTTTTTTTTTTTTTTTTTTTTTTTTTTTTTTTTTCTTAATGTTATTTTTTTTTACCTTGCAACCTTCACTGACCTATAGCTACTGTGAGTTCATTTCCCATTCTCGCCTGGTGCTGGTGTGCATTTGAAATAGCTTTGCCCACTGCTTCTCTGCTTAAATAAAACCCTGGGGATTCTCCAGCCTTTAATGAAAATTACAAAAGCCTTTGCATATTGTGCAACTACCTCTCCCTTTGTTTTCCTACGAAATGGATTGAGCGGCTCCCCGGTGGGACACCAGAATTAGCATGCCAATATCCCAACATCTCTCTGCGGAGTCCCGTTGGGTCTGTAGCATTCTAATGTGTTTTTAGGTGCAAACCACTTCGGAATGAGCTGTTTGCCCCGGCACCTTCAGGGCATGAGAACAGTGAGTAAATTGCTGGTTCCTGTCCTGGCTCATTAAAACAATTGTGGTTTAGGGTGAGAGGTTTCAGAGGAGTTTGCCTTTCCACCACCCTGCCCACCACTGCTGCTTCCCAGAGCCCTTTCACATCAGACTCCCTCTACTGCTCCACTAAATTCACATGGAAACAAATTTTATTTCTCTTCCAGCTTGGCTTTAAGCATTGGAGCCCTAGCAGTGGCACCCTTATTTTCAACACATTTAAGCTTATTGCATCTTCACTATGCTTTTCCTGACATACATGCAGTGTATAGATAGTGAACGTCTTCTGAGAAAAAATAAAGTACATTTATATAGATATCTATCTATTTATCTACATCTATCTATCCATCTATCTATCTATCTATCTATCTATCTATCTATCTATCTATCTATCTATCTATTTATCTATCTATCATCACTTCAAAACCACAGGCCATTCTGAAAAATTCCCAAGGTCAACGATATCACTTTGATATAATGGTGTTTTAAGGTTAAATGTCCCAATTAAAGTCTGTCTCCAGTTCTGAGTCATCTGACTTGCACTAGAGGTCATAAATGTGTATTTTTCAGCTTGCATAGCAGAAATAAAATACCAAAAATTCTGGTTTGAAGGTTAAAAATTCTGAATTGAAGGTTCTGGTCCTGTTTATGCAGTCTGCCAGAGTAGATTGTGCTTTTCTGATAAGAGAGGGGCAGGTGAAACCAAACAAGCAGTACAACAGAGAACAGCAACACCCAGAATCTGGTGAAAAAACAGTCTGCACAAAGCAGAGCTTCACCCCTCAGATCTCCATCACTAAGCCACAACTCTGCAGGGAGATCAGAACAAGCCTGGGAATTGCCACAACCTTAGCACTGATTCAGAATAAAACCACAGACTGAGGGAAAACACCTCCCCTCCCATTTCTCTTTGAAACTGTTAAACTAAACATCATAACAAGACTTTCAGCAGGGTTGTACTCCACCCTCTGCTTAGCAGGACTGTGCTCTGCCCCTTCCCAGCTCATAGGAAACATTAGCTCTCTCTATAATGTGAAATTTGTATGTAGAGCAGATCTTATTTTCTTTTTTTCCTTTCTTAGTGCACTCTGTTAATTTTGGAAAACACTTTACCCATCCCTTCAAACCATAACTTTCAGAAAAAGTGGCAGTAGCTGATGTCATTGCAGTGTTTGTTGCTGATGAAGCAAGTAAATAAGTTTGGGTTGTGTGCACTCCTGGATGGCATGATGCTCTCTTTTCTTTGGAAGAGATAATAAAAGGAGCTTGAGCAAGCCTGTAGCTGGATCAGGCTGCATGTTTGGCTCACTCACCTCTCCTCCTTCTGCCTCAGTTTCCTCATCTGTAAACTGGAAGTAATGATGCTGACCTCATTACAGGGCCTTGAAGAAAAGATTTGCAGAGAGCTCCTGAGCTCACCAAAGCCTGAGCAAGAAGTGTGGATGCCTGCTTCAGAGCTCTGCTCTGGGAGCATCAAAATGTTGATTATTTCCAGATTTCTGGGCCTAGATCTGCATGTCCTCAGTAGATCATAGTGCCTTGTTCACTTCAGTGCTGTCTATCTGCTTGTCCATTCTTCTTCCTTCCTTCCCTGCTAAGAACTCATGAAGATGAAAATTCACTTCTTCCTTCACTTGTTTTCTCCTCTGCTTTAGTATTAACAGCTTCACAGCATCCTCAGGCTCAGCAACATCCCACTGGATGCTGCTGGACTTGCTGCTGCTGCAGCTGAAGGGCACCAGAACATTCAAGTGAACTCATGGACTGATGTGTGACCGTGTTCGCAGGTGTCTCAGGATGAGGGAAGAGAGGAGGATCTGACTCCATGTTTCAGAAGGCTTGATTTATTATTTTATGATATATATTACATTAAAAATTTACTAAAAGAATAGAGGAAAGGATTTCACCAGAAGGCTAGCTAAGAATAGAATAGCAAAGAATGATAACAAAGGTTTGTGTCTTGGACTCTCTGTCTGAGCCAGCTGACTGTGATTGGCCATTAATTAGAAACATCCAACATGGGCCAATCCCAGATGCACCTGTTGCATTCCACAGCAGCAGATAATCATTGTTTACATTTTGTTCCTGAGGCCTCAGTTTCCAAGAAGGAAAAATCCTAAGGAAAGGATTTTTCATAAAATGTCTGTGCCACTGCTGTGTTACAGCAGCTCCTTGGGCTCCTCTGAGGCACAGGGACCATGCCTGCTGCCAGACATGGTGCACGAGCACCTCAAAGTTTACAGCCTGGTCAGGCAAACAAGGCCCATGGTAAAGGAACAGCCAGCAGGCATCTCCAGCTAGCAGACAACACACAGCAAAATAAAGGGATTTGCCAAGGACATGGCCTTATCTTGCTGTACATCTCAGGTGAGAGCTGGGTATGTACAGACAGAAGGCAATGTACTCTTGTTCTGGATGAACAGACACTTTGGATTTTGAAGTGGTTTTACTCCTTCTCCCACCCACTTTTGCTCTCTTTGTCTCCTTCATTCTTTTATCTTTTCTTTTTTTCTTTCTTTTTTTTTTTTTGCTTTCAGGCCTGCTCCACACTGTCCCTGGCATTCTCTGTCCCTCTCTCCAGCCAGGCCACAGGTGAATTCTGTCCTCAGCCAGCCCTCACTTCCCTCACACAAATGCTTGTAGGCAGCTGGTGCCAATTCCTCTTTTCTCCAGTAATAATGGATTCCCTGGGACACTCTGCCTCAGCTGTAATTTTGGCCTTGACCAGAATAACCTGACCGTGCCAGTAGCTGGAAACAGCAGCTCTGTGCTCAGGTCTTTCTGCCTCCTCCCTCTGCCTGTTTACAATTCCACCTGCTCTCCCCTACCTTGCCCTGCCGTAATCTGATCATTCCCTCAGCTTCCCAGCCCTGGCTCCCAGGGGCTGCACAATTATGGAGAGAGAAGCAGACCCAGACTAGGGGGATACTGGAAGAGCCTGAATGAGAGATGCAGGACTCCAGGTGGCTCTCCAAAATGCAGTTTATTCCATCCAAGATGTTACAGCAGCCCAGGGTTGTGGGTGACAGAGCTGTGCCCACAGCTGTCAGCTCCAGCTGCAGGCAGCCCTGGAGACCCTGAGTTTTGGTCACAATGCATTATATACTTTTCTTTGCTGAGCATCTTAATACAGTAGAACCAATCTATACCTTAACTTTTATCTATAGCCTATCATAACTACTATAATTACCATATTCATGTTACTATTCTCCAATCACTGAGAGTTAGTACATTACAGTTTAAGCTAGAAGTTGTTTTTCAGTTTTCTTGCAGTGGAAAATCCTGAGACCTTTTTTCTACTTGCAACATCTGCACACTTGTTTGCCTGTGCTCTCTTTCTGCTTGGTAAAAACATCTTGTTTGAGGTGGGTTTATCCTTTGCTGTAAGTCACAAAACCCCTTCTAACTAACAGACCCTTTGCCTCCTTGGTTATCCAGTAACACTGGCTCAGCAATTCTTTTCCTCTATATCAAAGCTTGCTTCCATCTCTATTCCTTCATCAGACTCTACATTTAAAAATCTTTCTGCTAAGCATACATATCTGTGAGACTTTCTTGTCAAACTTTCATCCTTCCTAACAAGATACAGCACAGGGTTTGGCTATTGAGTAGTTCATCAGCAGTGGCATCCCTGTGGAAAACAAGTCATCAGCAAAATGAGAGGTGTGTGACCTTCCCCTCTGAACCCCAGGGCAGCTCTGACTGCTGATGGCTTCCTGTAGGGCTCCTTGTGCTCCCTCTGTGCTCTGCAGAACAAGAAGAAATCTGCTTCCACGGGGAAACCCTTCCAGCAAGGCGCCCAGGGGTGTTTGTACATCCCCACCAAGTGCCTGTGCAGCTCCTGCAGCAGCTCAGAGCTAATGTAGGTTTCCACCAAAGGGCTCTGTCGCAGAAATCTTTTCATAAAAATCCTTTCTTTAGGATTTTCCCTTCTGGGAAGCTGAGAGCCCAGAAAAAAAAGTAAACATTGATTATCTGCTGCAGGTGGAATGCAACAGTTGCACCTGTGATTGGCCCATGTTGGATGTTTACAATTAATGGCCAACCAAGGACCGAGCTCTCTCTGGGACAGAGTCAGAGAGGGGTCCTTTGTTATCATTCTTTTCTATTCTTAGCTTAGCTAGACTTCTGAGAACTTTTCCTTCTATTCTTTTTAGTATAGTCATAATGTAATATATATATCACAAAATAATAAATCAAGCCTTCTGATCATAAAATCAACATTTTAGTCTCTCTCTTCACCTCAAAACCCTTGTGACCACCGTCACAGGGCTCCACCCTGCAGAGCTGCTGTGTGCACAGAGCAGCAGCTGCTGCTGCGGGCCCCGAGGTGCTGTGCAGTGTCCTTGCCTGCCCTTGCTGTGGTGGCCACAGGCTCTGTGCTGCTGCAGCCCTGGGGACCGCAGCGCTGCTGGCTGTGAGCCACAGCTCCGAGCCGGCCTCTGACCCGCGGCTCTGCAGGTTTCCATTTCAGCCACAAAAGAAAAAGAGAATTTTGTTAAAACTTTGTAAAGAGTGTGGGGGATAGAGCTCAGTTCTGTGCTTTTTCTAGAAGTGCATTTCTGCAGGATGATGCTGCTGATGAACTCCCAGCACTGCTCTCCTACCCATGCATCTCCTCTCCTATACCTCCCTTACTTTTGTGTCAGTCCTCCAGTCCAATGCAGCATAAGCTATGTGTGACACAGATATCCAGTGACCTTTCCTGGAACATCTGTGTGAAAAATGCGTATTTTAGGATTGGCTTTTGGCAAATATTAAGATGAATATTATATGTGTTATGTTAGAAAGTAGTGCTGTCTTAATTCTCTTAAGTGGTGTCTTAAATATAGTTTTGGGTTATAAAAAATGTTAAAATAGAAACTATGCTATGTAAGATACTTTTTTTAAAGAAAGGACTCGCAGCAAGATAGCAGCCACAGGACACCTAAATCTTTTAGAGAAAAAGAATTTATCGCCCTCTTATCAGAAGAAACAAACTTCTTCCCATCTCAAAGGCGCTGTTAGGATTCAGAGGAAGAAGCTGAAGATGACCAGACAGAATCCTGTATTTGAATGGAATTTATGCATCATGTATGAAGTGTATGAATATGCAACAGGCTGTTGTTTTTAAGGGTTAATCCTCTGTTAACGTGGGTCCTTTTTCGGGCTCATGCTGCCCAGAAAAAGGTACCTGGACGTCCGTAACTCTTTGTTTTTATTGTCTCATATTGTCCTAATTCAAATTGTCAAAATTACTATTAGTCTAATTGTATTACTATTTTTATAACCATTTTATTACTATTAAACTTTTAAATTTTTTAAAAAACCAAGTGATTGGTGTTTTTCACAATCTGAGTCCTGTGCTTTAAAGAATACATTGGCTTTCCATTCCATACCACTCCATATTAAAAGCTGATTCCCCAAACCTTACCTCAACTAGATTTTTGCTCTTACAGATTTGCCCTGCTTCAATGGTTCAAAACAGCCTTGTTAGAAAGAAGAAAGAAGTTTTTTCCCCTTCAGTTTTCAAAGAGAGAGTTGTGTGGGCCTGCAAGTCTTACAAAGCCTATGGTCTGTGGTCCAAGAGCTAAAAACAGTCGCAAACTTCACCACCAGATGGATGGAAACTTAAGGCTCATCTTGCTCCTCTTTCTCCTTCAGCAGTAATAAAAAAAAGAGCTGCTTTTAAAAGAGTTTATCAGTTGGAATTTTTCTCTGCCTGTAACTGGGAAGAAGCAAAGAAACCATGGCAAGATCCCAGATTTAGCCTAGCTGCAAGATTCACAGTCCTGAGAAGTGCTCGCAGTGAGGTATCACTCAAATATGTAAATACATTTCCCATGGGGAGCTCTCAGACTCAGCCTCAGAGGAAGAGCTTTGCTTAAATAAGCTCAGAGCAGCTTTGCTGCTGCAGCTTTGTGGAGCCTGTCCCTTCAGGCTGCTGGTCCCAAAAGCTGTGCAAGTCCTGGCCAGGCTCACTGGAGAGCAAGGAAATGTGTTCAGCTGCAGGCACTGCCTTCTGCAGCCCCACCAGTGCTCCCCTCCCTGCTCTGCTGCTGCCCTTTGCTAATAATAGAGCACTTGTAGTTTTTTTAAGGGGAGGAACATAGTGCATGTGGGTTGTGCACAGGGAGGGTGACTCTGAAATGCATTTTTTTGTGAGACTAAATTATAATGATTCAGCTTTTGTCTTGCTTTGAGATTAGTGAAGTCATGCTATGACAATTGTGGATCCTTTTCTTACCAAAAATACAGTGTGAGTTGTCCCCTAAAGTAATGGCAATTCCTGCTTCTCTGCAGCAGCCTCCTTCCTGACACAGAACACTGGAATTGTTTTGCCATTATTTTTGACAACTCTTCCATTTATCCCCATGTCTTTGAACCAGAGATTTGGAAATCTTCTGTGCCAGCACGGCCAGCATAATTTAAAGCACAGAACACAAAATTTTAGATAAATTATTCTCAGAATAAATTATTTTCAGAATATTTTAGAAGAAGAGATAGTTCAAGATCTCCAGAGAAAATAGTCACGAAATGGAATGAAAAGGAGGAGGAGGTGTAGGCATAAGAACAGCAGCAAAGGCACAACCAGGAGAGTAGGAACAGAAACTGGATGAAATCAGGATATAAAAGCTTATAAATCTCTTTATTTTAAGGTACAAAAAATACCAAGTCCTAAAATATCATCTTTTCCTGGCAATGACCACACTGTTAAGAAATTTGGAGCAAAAAGGGTGGGTGTGCTAAGGGGCATTTTTCCAGCCTTGTGCTTGAGACCTCTTTTCTTCTGTGCCTGATTCAAGCAAGTGCTACTGCAAGCCATACATGGGCACACAAGCAAAAATCCCTTAAGAAAACAGAAGTAGCTTGTACTTGAGACAGCAAAAACAGAGCAAGCTTTGCATGCAGATGGCCTTCTCTGGAATCTCACTGGCTTTCAGCACGTCAGCATGGCTGTGTATCTCTGAGTTACTGTGACAAGAGCTGAGAATGGATGGCTGCCTGATTTACTGCAGTTTTTGAAGCCAGTTTTCAGAGATTGGGACTATTTTGGAAGGCCAGGTTTTAGAATCTACTTTCAGAAGTTGCTTGACATCAGCAAGTGACTTTTGCCACTCTGGTATTTCCTTCAAAGATGACAGGGGTTAAAGGAAAATCAGTCATGACTGAGAACTGAGTTTGGTTTCTTGTCACATTCTGCTTGTCTAGGGAAGTGTTTTTCAGAGGTCTGTCAGACCCAGTAGTGGGAAAGGGCTGTGATCAAGGGAATAAACACAGTCCTGAGCACAATACAGTTACACTGGCTTAGCTTGTGGCCTCCTGCACTGATTGGGAAGAAGTGGGATCAGCAGGTAATAAAACAGGCAAATTTATTTTGATTGGGTTTTTACTGATTACTTACTTTTTTACTTTTCATTTTCCTTCAGATTTTTTGTTCCCCCTGTTGGCTTTCTGGTGTCCTGGGTTTACTTTCTGCTCTCAGTCACTTGGCTCCCTGCCCTAGTGGGAAATCATTCATCCAGCATGGCAAATGAAAAGAATTTAAATGACTGCTGCTAGTGTTAATCATTGTACTCCTGAATCAGTTTTGTAAGGCAGTGTCTGGAGAAGTGAGAAGAATCATATTTGTCTGACAAACTGCCATAACTCCACTGACACCCAAAATGAGCAGTTACTTGGCTTAGGACTGACTGGGGCCTCTCATTTCATTTAAGAATGCATTGCCCTCTGAAATTCATGGCTGCTTTATACTAAGAATAACTATTCTTTCTGTCTCATTTGGGTCACATCCAATGAACCCAGTAATAGATGGGGGAACAAAACTCTAAAAATGTGTCCCTTCAACATGGCTAAGAAGCAAAAAGTTGATGTGTCCATCAGCAGTTATTCTCTTTCCTTTGTTCTATTCAGTCTTGGTACAAGAATTTCCCCAGATCTCATTTTTTGCACAATTTAATTGTGCTGTAACTTGTTATAGTAGAGAAGTATAGAACAATATTTTCAGAAAAGCAAGATCTCTAGGGAGAGACAACATTTTTTACTAGCCTTGCTGATACATTTGGAAAAATCAGGTATGCTGCCAGGTTCTGAGGCTCTGCAGGTAACTGTGCTTTGAAAATGTTTTATATCTGTTCTGATGAATGATGTTAGCTCTGCTCCAAGCTTCACTTTCTCTGGCCACCAAGCCTACAACAATGCTACTGTCAAAAACCATGCAGGGGATCATTCCTTCACCCCAGCCTTCCATAGGCCATTAAAATAAAGTTATTATTGTATGTCCTTTAAGAGGTTGGGAGTGAAGAATAAATGTGTTTTATATCAATGGGCAACATTTTCTTTCCAGCCCTTGTCTGGTGTTGGCCTTTGATCACTCCTGCCTCACATCAGTTGTGATTATCTCAGAGCTGAAGCCAGGCTGAACCCTCCCACTCACTTCTGGATATTCCCCCTGCTCCCCACACAGCCTACCATCAGACCAACAGCTTCTGCTCTGTTTGAAACACATTTCATAACTGTCAGCTTCTGGTACCAGCTTTTATAGACATGCAAAATAGCTTTCCTTCCCCCAGCACCCATATGCTGAACTGCCAGATTACAAAGATGCCCTTTTTTAAAGTTCAAATTTGTAAAGTCTCATTAAACTGAGAATTAACTGAAAAGTGGGACTTCAAACAGTTGCCTCTCTTAAGCAGTGCTACATGACTAGGAAAACTGTTTTCTTTGACAAGATTTTTTAAAGCTGGGTTTGCCCTAGGTAGTGTCTGGTTGTGAATCTCAGACCTAAAATTTCCTTTTTAGTTACATTTAGTTCAATTCCCAAATGGTCTTTCAGGGGAGTCTTTCAGCCAAACTTCTGCACCTTGGATCATATGCCTGACATACTGAAGGAAAACAGAAATCAGGAGAGAAAACAGAAGCTGGAGAGAGGCAGGATTTTATCCAAAGTCAAAGGGAAGGTGGGAGCCAGAGCAGAGCTGCACCATCTCAGCCCTAGGATGTGCACCAGGTGCCTCTCCTGGGCTCCTGAGCTCATTTCTTCATGTTTTGTGGCAGAAATTTGTCATGGCTTCACAGCTGCCTGGCTGGGCTCCTGCAGGCTGAGGATATTTGAAAAGCAGAATACAGGATAGGATCATGTGTTTTCCTCACTATAAACTAAATGAACAAAATTTCTTCTTGGGTTTGTATTTCATCAGTTTGTATTTATTCATGACCATTTTCCCAGGATGAGGTAATACATTAAATGCAAATGTTTATATTAATGCACTCCCACAGCTCACTTTGGCCAGGAAGGTGAGCAATGTTTAACCAATCTGTTAGCTGCCCATGGCTATTTTCCTAAGGGTTACCACAGTGGATTGCAATGCTCATTTAAATTCCAGCATCTTCCCATCTAGGACAGGCTGGTATCCTGGTTTCACAGGCCTCTTGTTCACACAAAAATCAAGCAGTGCGTATAGGCCTGGCTATATTTGCACCTAACCTGGATACAGATCTGCTGATGAAACAGAGGTGTGGCACAACTTGAAATGGTTTGGACCAGTTCTTTGCCAGGCTATACCAGAAAGAATGCACACAAAGCTTCTAGGTGTTTTGATCAGTATGGTCATAGCAATTCCAGAGCAAAAAAAGGGTAAAAAAAATCCCACACTAGCACAACCATACCAAAGCCCACATATGTATTGTGGGCCAAACTTGATTTTCTTTATAATGTGTTGATAGCAGCTGATGAGCTAGCACACCTGCTAAATGTTTCATTTTTATTTAGAGCACAGATACACTCAGATTGGATATGTTCCCATTTTTTGTGCTTCTTTAGCCTTGTGCACGGACCCCCTGAGTCTCACTGTCTATCTCAGTAACAGTAGTGCAAGGTGCCTTATTCTCAGGAAAATTAACTTATTTTAATTAATTTATTTCTTGGACTTTCTTCAGTTTAAACATTCAAGTTTATGCAGTTTTTTCCTGCATTTGTCTGTCCTGAGGAAAGAGCAGGTAATTATATGAATGACATTTTCTTTTGCTGACCTTGTCTTCATCCCAAATTGAGGATGTTTTTGACTGATTGGCCCCCAGATTTCCAAATTTGGATTTGATACGTCAGGGCAGAGGCATAAAGGCTGTCTCCAGGTAGAGTTATCGCAGGCTGTAAGATTTCAAAACTTAAAATGGTTTCATCTCTGAGTGCTCCTTGGATGCCATTTTGTGGTAGCTTTATAAAAGTATGACTCAGAGCCTGTAATTAATCCCCAAAGCATTTCATTCTTTGACGAGTTTTGCAACACATGGGACTTCACAATGATGGTGAAATCATTTCCAAAATGTCTGTATGAGTTCAGCTATAACATTTCTGCTGGGAATATAGCAACATGTTTATTTCTGTGCTCAGAATGAGGAAAATGCAATAAAGATGGATGTATTCCACCTTCAAACAAGGAACAAATTGGGAAAGTCAAAAATACCTGTGCATATATATAAAATTTATAATAACCTTCTGTAGTTAAATTTCCTCATGATTTGTTAAACAGGGAGAAGTGCTGGGAGAACTTAATGATGACTTAATGTGAGAAGGCTATTGAATTTCTGGGACATTGTTCACAGAATTATCTACACTGTTTGAAGGTAACTATCCATATTGCTTTCCAAGACTGATTCATTGAGTGTAATTATTTCAGTGCAGGATTAGAATAAAGATTAATTTAGGTAATTTGCTGTCCAGGGCCAGGAGCAGATGCTTAGAAATGAGCACCAGCTTATGATTTCATAATACAGCTTAAGCCAAGATAAAAGCTCGCTGCTGCCAAGAGGGAAAGGTCCTGCCCTTCTTTTCAGCTTCTGCACCCCCAGCTCCTGGCTTCTCAAACCCCAGATGGCCTGTGCAGTGCTGGTGCTCCTCCAGACACACAGTAAGCCAATTTACTGCAGTGGCAGAAAGGTCACTTAAATAATAACAAAAAGAAATGCTTTTGTCTGCGGTGATCCGTCAGGTCGCAGTGCCAGACGGAGGGGTCAGGCACTTGGGATCAGGGGATGTGGGAGGAAGGAGCAGGGAAGGCTGGACAGCAATGAAGGAAAGAACTCAGAAGGAGGGACTAGGAGAGAAAAGCTTCCAAGTTGTGTCAGCAATGAGACATTTATTTGGCTAAACCTTCTATTTTTGCCTGTTTGACACCTACTGGAAAATCCAGCTGGCCTTCGCAGAGCAGCATGTACAGTGTGTGGAATAGCCCTGTCCTGAATGAAAATATCTCATTTACAATCTATGAAAAAGTCTCTGTGGGGATTGTGGGGGGTTGTTTTAGTATTTGCACATGTGCATTACTTTATAGTCATTGTTCTTGAGTTTTATTGTCCATTTTATTGCTTGGTCAGTCGGCATCATGCAATCCTTCTGCAGCAGTTCACAGTAGCCAGAGCTGGAGGCCACACATGATCTCAGTATCCAGAAATTGTTGTTTTATCTGAAAATTCCTTTAACTCCGCTTTAGCCCATTTAATGTAATTCATTGATATGTTAAAGAATAAAGATCCCAGCACTGAACCTGGGTGCATCATGACAGGTGCCTTTCCACTGTGTTCAGTTCAGTGTTCTCTTTCCCAATCCTTAAACCACTATCAGTCCCTGAGGGAATCCTTCCTCCCCCACTGAGAGGGCTGAAGAGCTTTCACAAAGGAGCACAGTTGCCACCATTTTTGGAAGATGGCAAACTCAGCACTTGAGCACAGGTAGTGTCCATGGACGGGTGACATGGATGTCTTCCCTGGATAAAATGAATGAGGATGCATAGATCATACAGATAATATTTGCTATTTGTTCTCTTCTTTGGGGGATTTTTTTCTGTGATTTCCAGCAGTGGCAGGGAGCCCTTGTGTAAGGTTGGTGCCACACTGCCACCTTTCATTCCTCCAGCACTTTGTCAGTGCTGAACTATAGATCACATCTCATGGCAGCTCCACAGCTGAAGTGCTTTGAGCTCCTGAATAAATATCATCTGATCTGGGCAGTTTTTTGCTGGTTCGGTTTCTCAATTTGCTCCAAGTCATCCAATATTGATTTATCAAGCTGAGGCAGTTCTTCCTGGTGAAGAATGTCTCCATTATAGGAAATTCATGGATACTTTTAGGGCCATTAGATGCTTCTGAAAATCTCTGAGGTTCTTTTGTAGCTTAGCAATATGTGCTGTCACAAACATTGAATACATAGTCACTCTGGGGTGTTGTTCCCTCTGTCCCACCCCTGATAGGCATGAATTAGGTACTGTGTCTTTTTTCTTTTTTTTTCTCCAATATTCTATAACAAGTTGAGGTTTTATTTTATCCTCTTATGTTTTGAGTCTTGATTGACACTTTGGTTGTGTTTTCAATTGTTGTTTTTCATAGAATCACCATAGAATCACAGAATGGGGTAGGTTGGAAGGCATGTTAAAAGATCATCTACTTCCAACCTCTGACCATGAGGGTGGTTTTTTTCCCCTGAACTGCAAAATCTAACACAATACAGACAGAAGTTTAATATAATTGCCTGTTTGTTTTTTTTTTTTTTTTTTAATTAAGATTTGCCTTTATGGAAAGGTTATGAGACAGTTCATGATGTGAGCATTAGATTACCTACTTAGTATTTATTTTTTTAAGTTCCTCTGAAATTTGGACCCTAAATCCTTATGTGGATTTACAACAAGGCTACATGACATGAAAAGTGATGAACATACACCAACTTCTGCTGCCTTTCAGCCTTTTCACTGTAACTCAAAGCCCTTTTCTTGTACTTAAACAGACAGGTGCTCCTTTGTTTCAGCCACTTCTGAAAGCAGAACAGGAACTATTTCATTACTCCCTCTAGCGTAGGTCAGGTGCTGTGAGTGGTCAGCTATCCAGATACTCAGCATGCCAAAGAAGGGAGGGCATATTCCCTGGACACCCAGCTTCAGGGCAAGGAGGCTTGTGCCCTTTGATTTTTGTAGCCACATTTCAGTTCACAGAGAAAAGCAAGGTACAACTTCCCAAGGATATTTCTGGGATTCACATTCTTTGAAACTCAGATAAAGAAAAAACAATTCTTATCTCATTTGCTGCTCCTGTGTTTTGGAACAAGTGGAATGCGTTGAGGAGGATTATTTACCTGAAGGAATTTGCTTGATTGGATTCTGGTGTGAGTGTTTTGATTCATTGGCCAACTGAATCCACTTGTGTGTGTCAGGTCTGTCAGCTGACAGTCACAAGATTCCGAGTACAGTGAGTGTTTGTGCAGATTCAGTTGTAATATAGTGTAATATAGTAAAGAATAATATAGTATGATAAAGTACTTAATTAGCTTTCTGGTAATATGGAGTCCTCATCTTTCTCCCCTTGTTGGGGGTTGCTTGCTTTCATTATAGGTTTGGAGCTGCTGTTCCTGAGGCTGGCAGGCACCTTTCTTCTTATATTGATGATGGGTATCCAGAGCCACAGGCAGCCTCTCAGCATCACTTATTTTGTTCTGCTAAAGCCAAAAGCCTTCACTTTTTATCCCTGAAACTTCTTTGAGCTTTGGCTCATACTGCCTTACAGAAACTGCTAACTCACTCATTTCTTTCTGAGATTTCTTCCAGTCAGGAGCATAATGAACAGCAGCCAACATCATTGTGACAGTGTTGCAAATATCTCCAAATATTGCCAAACTGCCACACCATTGATTAAGATTTCATTGTGGGAACCAGAATTTAATGAGATAGCACTCCAACCATAGGAATGATTGGTCATTGGAATGATTTGTTTTGGAATGATTGATCTATTGATTGGAGTAGATAGCCTGTAAACTAGAAATATTAAAATCAAGGGCACATAAATTTTTGTAAGGATGTGCTTGTCTCAGCCTCAACAAAAACTGTTACAGAAGAGAGAGATGATAGGAATCAGATTATGGCAGTTTTCTCTTTTTTTTCCTCCTAAAATGATATAAATTGTATCTCTTAGATCAGAAGTGTTTTTCTGAATTATTTACCAGTTTACGTTTTTTATCATCTTTCTTCACATCTTCACTAGAATAGTAATAGAATAAACAAGCAAAAGTTTTTGGCTTTTATTTCTGAAGGGCAGAAAAAATCCACACTTCAAGTCACAGTCAGCATCCCCCTTGTTTTCATCTCCTTTTGATCACCACTGAGGACAGACATATTCCTCTTCCCCTCACTAGGCACGTGCTGAGCTCAGGAATTCCACATCTCATGGCTGTCTCTACAGGGAATTGTCACATGCCAAAGCCCACAGTGGAAAGGACTGCATTTTTACTGTGTTGGGTATTTTTAATATCTAGCAGGATTGGTAGAAAGGGTAGCAAAGCAAACAAAATTAGTATGGACCTCAAGCTGGAATTAACTCATCTTTTTGCTGTTAGAGTTTTCTTCCTCTTCAAGTCCGTTTCAGCTGAAGCCAAAGATGCTCAAGTTCAAATGCTCAGACAATTTTGCAAATGAATTTATGGCTCATTCTGTGAAGCACTGAAGGAAATGCTAGTTCCAGTTCAGTTCCTAGGAAAATGTCCACAGTGCCTCACATTGCCTGCTGCCACAACTGCTTGTCACCCTTACCTCTGATCTCTCCCAGCCCACTCAACTCTTGCTGGTCTGTGGAAAGCTTTGCTTTCATACTGAAATGTGATCTTCAGAAGTGTTTACTTAAATGAACAAGATGCTGCTTTTGTACTTGTTCTGTGTTTCTCATATCATTAAATAAGTCATTTTCTGTTAATCCTCTGATTCCAGAGATCAGTTCTTTGCCTTCCAGAGTAAGGCAGCACACAGCATGGCAAGCACAACCTTGGTGTATTGACTTGATTATAGCTCAAGCAAAGTTCTTGCCAGGCTTCTATAAAGAATTGTGCTTTTCACTGGTTGCCATCACTTGATTACTCTAATCAAGATTATATCCCTAAAACTACTGGTTCAGCCAAGTTGTCCTGCTCAGAATACAAGATTCAATCACCATGTTCAGTGTAATAGAACAAGTTGACTCCCTTACCCTTGTAGCCCAGGAGACTGATCACAGATGTGTCAGCTTAAAGTTCCAGTGGCAATAAATGTTTTTTTCCACATGAATAAAAAATGAGGAAGTGTGTGCATGCACATTTTCAGCAGGTGGTTTCCAACAGCCTCACTCTCTAACCAGCTGTTTTCTCTGTTCCCTTCTTGTGGCTTCTGCAGCAAACATGCTGCATTATTATTCAGAAGATGAAGATTTTGAGGAGGGAAAATGGAAAGTCCCCAAACCATTCCTTTCCTGCAACCTGCATGGCTGGCTGGGAAGCACAAGATGTGCCTACTCAACAGCTCAGTGGAAAGGGGTAGAGCAGCCAATTTATTTTCCTCTGACAGCTGAAAACCTCCAGTTTCTCTGCTCTCCTGACTTCCTTGTCTCTACCTCTCATTGCAGGGGTCACTGCAAACTGGTTCCACCTGGCTGCAAAGAGCTGTGCTGTTAATTACTTCATTGGCCATAGAAGATCCCAACAGGTCACATTTTTGCTTGATTTCCCATCTCTTCTTTATGTTCCTCCTTGTCTCTGCAGTGGGAATTGACAGCTTTCCCAATGCAAGAGGTGGAGGCTTAAAATAATAATGTATTTAATTGCAAAGGAATGTTTGAAGGGAAACAAAGTGCTCTGTTCTCAGACATGCTTTGGTACTTCTTTTGGAATTACAGCCTCTAGGAAGGCATTGCTTCGTCTATTGCCTCTGCAAAGCTCCACAGTCACAGGTGGGATCACTCTGCCCCCTGTAATTGTCTGTTTTGTGTTAATTATTGTCTTCTGTCTCCTTTTATAAAGCCACATTTTATAGGGTTTTACAGTTACAAAGTCAAATATTACAGGTTTGTTATAGGGAGAAAATCATGAATTATAGAAGATATATAAGGGCAGATATAAACTACGATTATTACTCTAAGGCATTCATTCATCTGAATGGTTCTCATAAAGTACAGTAATGTCAGAGATTGCACTCAACACACCTTCATTGCATGGTTAACCCAATCATCGCCTTAATTTTCTCCCCATTTCTACTATTTAGGTGAAAAATCTTGTACTATTGAACAAATACATCCTCCCCAGTAAGGGTGGCTACCCTTTGGAATCAGGTGGAAGATATCCAGAAAACAGCAAACAACAAGGACTTAATTCTCCAGTATTGTTCCTGTGAATCCCCCACATTTATCAGTAAATAACTGAGACTATTAACTTACAGTGGCAGCCTAATTCTTTTGGTACTTTTTAAAGAAAATATCTTTCCAAACAAGAAATAAAAAGGACCACTGAGGAACCTTCAGGTATCTCCATGCTCTGCTGAAATAGTGTTAAAATCTTCCAGAAGTGATAAAAGGGAAACTAAAATATGTTTCCTGCCAATGAGTAGGATTTCTTAAGACTTTAAATTTAACTTTGCTTTGAGAAAGATGGTGGTAAAGCTTCTGGCAAAATGCATTGGTAATAATTGCAACTGAAAGTAGAGCAAAACACAGGAATAAATTGTCTGGCTGTTGTGGTGTGCCTGTTGCTGATAGCTTTTAATAATACATTAGAGCTAAATTACCATCTCTCATTTTTGGGGCAGTCCAGTAGATCTTGCCTTAGGGCAGATGAATAAACTGGTTATTAGACTGAGGTCCCTCACAGCCCTGATCTTCTGTGATTGCTCACCATCCCAAGGAAAAGGCTTCTGCTTTTCTCACCCAGGCTATGAATGATCAAGGTCTGGGTGCTGTCCTGACTGTCTGGAGTCTTTTTGTGTGCCCAGATGAGGAGTGGGACAGAGGGGAGGTAAATATTCCTGCTGCCTGGCTGGTTGTACTGGCTGGCACTGTTTTACCCTGACAAAACCTTGTCAGCCCTGCCCACAGCAGTGTCTGAGCCTGGGCTGGGGTGTGGGGTATTTTCCACGGGCAGGGGAGCTGGGACAGCAGGAACTCTGTGGGACACCTGCAGAAGCCATTTCAGGATGTTTGTTCTGTGGAAGGCAGCCACAAACTTGGGAGAACACATCTGCAGGTGTTGCATCCTGCTGCAGCCCTCATTCATCTGGCTGGCAACACTGAAGGGTTCAGAGATTTAAATTGCTTTGAGTTCACTTTCAGGGAGTTGCCAGAAAGTCCAAGAAAATCTGTTCCTTTCCTGTTTAAAGAACTCCATAGGCTGTGGAATGCAAAACCACTGGAGAGGAAAAAAAATCCTTTAAGCATTTACATTTTCATAGGATGTTATTTTTTCTTCTATTTTAAATTTACTGATTTTTTTATTCCTTATGCATGCTGGATAGGCCTACTAAAAGCTTCTTAAGCACGTGAACTGTTTCACCTAAATAATTTCTGAGAAAAATGAATAAATGCTGTTAGCAGCTGGCAAAGAACATCTCACTTAAGGTTCATTTATATTATCCCAATAAATTGCTTGGCACGTGCTTTAAAACTTGTACTGGAAGTCAAACTAGATATTAGTGTAGCAGTAATGGAGAATTATGTTTTATTGTTACCTAAAACTTTGCATGACAAGGAATCTACAGCTGGATGAGTTCAAACTAGAAACTTCCTCATGAGATTCTTTTAAATAGAACTTATTTGGGAAAGAAAATTCATCTTAAAAGCGGTGGCTTTCTTTAGTCTTTAAAATAAAATTGTAGGGTCCAAGATGATTCACCACATAAATGAACTTGATTAGCAAATATTGATTCCTCACATTTACGTAGGGCTATTCATCTGGGGAAAACAGCATCCTGTGCTGATTTATATTCCATTCTCTTTCTTACACTCTGTTCTCTTACCAAACTTCTAAAATAAGTAGCAGATCAAATGCTTTTTACCACTGCAGAAAAGGATTAGAAAAGCAAAGAACTGCCAGGAAAAAAAATCATAGGTATGTGGAATTATCAATGGAAATGTTTTCTGAGGGCTAACTGAGACCAGACCATATAGGTTTTGGAGAGCTGAAAGTTTCTAAAAATGACCTCTATCCTGACCAGCTCCCAGGTAAATAAATAATGTCTATTTCTACACTTTTATTCAGAACTGGGCAGGCTTTGTCACAGTGGGGTAAATCATGGGTGTGAGGAATTTGTGGAAGTCTGTCTGTGATGATGTTCACAGGTGTTTTCAGGTGAGGGAAGAGACGAGAATGTTGACTCCATGTTCAGAAGGTTGATTTATTATTTTATGATGTACATTACATTAAATCTATACTAAAAGGAATAGAAGGAAAAGTTTCATCTCAGAAGGCTACCTAAGCTAAGAAGAGAAAGGAATGAATAATAATAGTTTGTGTCTTGAACAGAGAGTCCAAGCTAACTGGGCTGTGGTTGGCCATTAATTATAAACATCCAAGATGGGCCAATTACAGATGCACCTGTTGCATTCCACAGCAGCAGATAATCATTATTTGCATTTTGTTCCTGAGGCCTCTCAGCTTCTCAGGAAGAAAAAATCCTAAGGAAAGGATTTTCATGAAAAGATGTCTGCGACATATGTCCTAGCAGCAAATTCCAGGAGTGATCACCTAAGGGCTGTGAAACCCACAGGTACAGCTTCCAGTCCCACTGGGTCTATTTTCAAGAACAGGAAGATTTCAGAGACAAAACATTTCTCAGCATTGGTTCTGGGTTTGCTGTAAAAGAATGCTATCACACTGTCAGAGAAAGGACATTCAGGTATGGAGGCTGATGTTTATTTCCTGCTGCTGTGGGTGAACCAACCACAACCACAGCCTTCTGTGCCTGCCAGCTTCTTTTTCTGCCTGACAGAAGCAGTCTGTGAAAACAGACACTTCTAGACTAGACAAACAAGGAAATGGTTGATGTTTGAAGTCTCTCTCTGCTCTGCTTCTCTTTCACTTTGCCATGCTGATCCTTTATGGTGATATTCATGGAGCTCTCCTGTTCACAGCTGTTGTTTCATGACAGATGGAATCAGGTATTTGGACATGGCCAGTGGTGAATAGTGACTCATTCTACCTGGTTACCTGAGTTATGTGTCTGTGAACAACTGAATTATAACACACACAGGGGAAACAAACTGATGTAAAGTGCAACAGTGCAGTCCCAGGCAGGGGAAAAGAGTAAAGAAATTGCTAAAACAAAAAGAATTATTTCTCCAGAGTTTTGGCTCCCAGAACCTTTTGTCTGAATCTGGTTTCCAAACTTCTCTGAGGTTGTTTTGTTATTCCTGCTTAGGTCACATCACCTGTGCCCAGAGCTGGTCAAACAGGCTTTGGCTGTCAGTATCCAGGTGCTCCCACCTCTGCTCTGTCTGCAGGTTCCCAGGAGCACAGGGAAATGCTCCAGGCTAAAATCATGACAACACTAACAGCACTAACATACCTTCCAGATGATTTATGGGAACCAGCACTTCATGAATGGGAGCAGCACTCAAAATCTTTCCTTCCTTCACCACTGCTGCTTCTGCCCTAGGACACAGGACTGCTTTTGCCTGTCCAATGGAAGGGAATCACATCAGCAGCTCCTCTAAGATGAGAGACGTGGTGGCTGTACCAGAGCTGTAGACTAGCTTGGAAGAAGTAATTTAATATTTTATACATAGAATTCACTCTCACATGTATGGCTTGTGAGACATTGCAGCCCTTCTAAGTCAGGTTAAGAATTCCTTAAGGAATACTTTGGAGTTCATCCTCTGGGATTTGTTCTCAGCACTTTACAATTGCTGTAAGTAGAACTGTACAAATAACTAATACCAAGTTACACATGGAACTTTAGCTAAGATGTTGTCTTACCCTTTTCAATTTTCTCTATTTCTTTTGTTGTTCACATTTCTAGAACCTGCAGACAGAAAATGAGATCTCTTTCGAGAAAAGCAGAATGCTGCCTCTCTTTTCCAATTTCTCTGTTCTTCAGGGGCAATGAGCTGACACTGCCTAATCAGTCAATACCTAACAAAAGGAAGACACAATAATGCAACAGGAACACTCTCATGCTGTGCAATTTGCTAATAAATCCCTTGAGTATCAGGCTGGCTTCCATGCCCACTCCTCCTGTGTATCATATTTGCCCTAAAAATATTGTGCCAAAATTTACTCTTATGCAACTGGCCATGAGAAATGAGCTTGACTTTTGCAGGCTTAATATTGCTGATATTTCCCCTTCTTCTTCTTGTATCAGCTTTATTTCTTTAAGGGGTCTAGTTCATTTTTCACACTCCTCAAAAAATGTGTGGCTATTTCCTGAATGAAATAACCAGGGCTTACCTCCCTGATAATGGCAAAAATCAAATTATGTAAAAAGAAGCCTGGACTTCTAGCTATTGTTAAAGAAAGTTTCTCTGTACTACTTTCATATGCTATTCATGGAAGGGAGTAGAGAAGTGGCAGTCAAAATCCACAGCATCCTTAAGAATCCTTGGCTGCAGTTAAACTCCAGGAAAAGTTTCTCATTGACTTCCTCTGAACCAATAATCTTCCAGTCTCATCAATGTTCATTTGTCTTTGCTGAACTCTCTGTAAAGAAAGGTGAATTTTCCAGACTTACCTCAGCCTGAGCCATGTAGAAGTTAGTGTCTCTTTGAAATATGTTCTGACAGACATGAATTCTAATCAGGCACAGATGATTTTTCATTCACTGAGGACTTGAACCAAAAAGCAAGAGGTAACAAAGCTCAATCCTGCTAATCTTCTTTCCTCACTTTGCTAAACTTAATCAGCAATTGCTGGCACTGACCTTTCTTTCCTTGACATCAGAAAAAGGATGCTCCTACTGAATTAATCACTTCCAGCCTGATGAGGAGCCCTGCACTTCCAGTCAAGTGTGGGATGCAGATAAGGACAAGCATTCCCTCTAATGATCAAACACAGGTGACCCCATTGACACCATTTGCGGGGTGGACAAAACCCAGCAATCCAAATTCTGATGAGGCAGAAATAAAGTGATTGTTACACCTGTGAAGGTCTTTCCCTTCAGGGAAAGGGGAAGAAAACTTTCCCCTTTTTCCCTGCAGATGGAAACAGAATGAAATCATGTTCTGAAAATTTTGGGACTTCATTTTCTCAGGCACTTATAATATAATATAATATAATATAATATAATATAATATAATATAATATAATATAATATAATATAATATAATATAATATAATATAATATAATATAATATAATATAATATAATATAATATAATATAATATAATATAATATAATATAATAGGAATTAGTCTTACTTTCTGAAAAAGATATTTAGAACAGCATGTAAAACCTGGAATTCTGACATCCTCCTTTATTCATAAAGAGATTCATTCTGAAGTAAGCATGATGATATCTCATTGCTTCTGCCCTGTATGTCTGGCAGCTGCCTAAAAGACCACAAGGCTTTGTGATTAGAGAAGTGACAAGGGCAGAAAAGAGAGTTGAAACATCTCTGAAATACATTTGCAATCAAAAGGGAACAAAATGTCCTTTTAAAGATGGAAATGAAGACACTGGAATAATATCTCTTTTAAGTGGTAACCTGGAGAAATAATATTTTTTGCGTGAAGTTGTACATGAGTCCTGCACAGATGCTCTCTCCATATTCACCCTCCACAAAAGATATAAACCCAAGCTGAATCAGGAGATTTAACTATATTCTGAGTGTTAGTGGGTCTGTTTTTCTCCTTTAAATGTGTCTCCAGTTCTGTTAACAAAATGTTGACATTCTCAGTTCATAGTGACAGAAGATCTAAATAAAGACTTCTTGCAGGGAGAAAAAACCCAAACTGAGAAGACAGCAAGCCAAGGCACATTATTATTAGTATTAGTATCAGTATTATTAGCATTATTCTAGTAATTAGAAAGCATTGCCCATTAAATTCCCACCTTTTTATTTTTTTTTCTTTTTGGTAGGTATTATTGCCATGATCCAGGAAAACTCTTCTTGAAAAGTTTTTCTTGTAAGCATTTCACCTGGGGAGACAAGGCTGCCACAATCTGCAGGAGTGATGCTTATGGATGCACCATGGTTCTGCCAGGCCCAGACATCTTCTGTGGGATCTCATTTAAGTTGTTTACAGCACAGACATTTATGTCTGGGCTCTTTATCTAACCACCCTGAGAGGTCAAGGGGAGAGAAATAGACACTGAATAATTCACTTAAACTCAAGGGGACACTTAAGGAGATCAAGACTATCTGCTTGCTAAAAATGTCAAATTCTGTCCAGCAAGCATGAAAAGAGTCCAGGGGAAATACCTGGCAGGCATTTAGACTTAAGCAAAATTAATCTCACCCTTCACTTCAGCAGGTGTTGCATAAATTAAGAGATCACAGACACAGGAGGAACCAGACCACATCCCCCATATGTCTCCAAATATCCTTGTGTGACAAAACAATGAAAATACCATTCCATCATTCCAGAAGCTCTCCACATTTACGCCAAAAAGCCCCCATCTGCTGAAGCAGCCATAAAACAGCTGCAGAGGGGAGGTCAGCAATGCTGGGTGTTTGCTGGCTGCTTTATTCTCTGTTTGTGGCAACAAACCAAATGGAGCACAGAAACCCAACAGGCTCTTTTGGCTGGCAGTCAAACTGTGAAATGGTCCCATCAGCTGGGCTGCAGCCAGCACTGCTTCTCATGTCAGGTATCCAGGGAAGAAATCAGTCAAGGCTGCCATTTCTGTCTTACCTATTCCCACCCTCTCAGGCTAAACCTGGCATTTTAAATGCATCAATCTCCTTAGCCACTTTTTCTGTCCTGCTTGTGTTTTTCCCCTTTATATATATATATATATATGTATACACACACACATATATGTGTTCTTTGTCAAACATAGCAATCTGAGTGTTATTACCATAGACATTGTATCAAGAATTCTATAAAAAAGCTATTGCCTTTCCTTTACCCTCTCCTTGAAATTATTGTCCAGCTGCTTCAATAGACAAAAAAATATCCTTCCCTGCACACATGATTATTGTTATTGAAATAATTAAAACAGTCTGGCTATCATAAAGAAATAAAAATAGCAACCCACACACAGAGGAGCAACTTCTGCATGGAACAATCCAACCCAAATTCCAGGACATGGCCCCTCCTTGGTAAGAAATGTCTTAGGACACTGCTTCTTTTCCTCTGTCCAAGCAGCCCTGCAGATGGTGAATAAAAAGGGAGGAAAAGTATAAAGATGTTATTAAAAACCAGCCAAACAAACAGTGAGGAAAGCTGTCTGCCTGCAACCTGCCTGTAGCCCAGGAAAATCAATCTGATTTTCTAAACTGATTTCCAAAACAAGAGAAGAGACTGGGAAGGGCCAATACTTCAGTATCTGAGCCATTCTTCAGTTCAGCTGTGCCTGTGTTATTGCATACAAGAATATATTATGATTTGCACTGAGGAGTGCTAATTTATTGTCCCAAAAATGTCTTGGACAGCTTCATCACGCAGACAACAGATTCATTTCACTGGTGCTTACTTTTTGTGAGGCAGGCTTTAAGAGAACCCTATTGCTTCCTGTACTTTTGATGAAAATACATTTAGGCTGTTTTCTCCTAACTTGGGTTTTATTTGATAGGTTCTATGTCCTGATTGTAGCATTTTGCTGCCCATAAAATTGTACTTGGGGAAGAGCTATTACAAACATTGCATCGTAACAATCCCTCAATTGTTCCGTGCTTGGTGCTTTCCTGATTGAGGCCTCAGTGCTCTATTACCATACAAATTATGTTAGAATGAGAATAGGAAATGGGGAAAAGTGTTTCTGATTGATTATGAAGTTGAAGCTGTTTTAGGAGCAATGTGGGATAGTTTACCTTGTGACTCATGCAGCTATACAACCCAACACCACCTATCTTACCCATAACGCTGTGATCGAGTCACGCTGTTTTCCTCCAGGCTGCTGCATCTTTGTGAGCATCCACATTGCAGTGGAAACACTCATTTGCTAAAATAACCCTAGGTGTGTCATCCAGAGCTATGTCCTTGGCAATCTCATGTTACTGCTGAAAGCTCTGAGTCCCTTCTGGCCGGCTTTGATTTCATTCTGAGTGTCCCTCACCTTCCAGGGAGGCTTTTGGCAAAGCAGCTCCAGCTGCACTGTCCGGGCAGCCCAGGCTGCACAGAGGGCTCCTGGACCTCTGTGGCTGTCCCTTTTTCTCTTCTTCACTTCTTAAAAGCAGCAAGAGATGGAAATTTTCTTCTGACCTCATTTGGATATCAAGGCCAGCCCTTGTATCCTCACAGGGAATAGACAAGTATGTGGGCTGAACATGCTGCTTGACACAATTTGTCTTAACAAAAAACACTTGGCTTGTAAAAGTAAACACTTGCTAGGAACCATGCCAGCTATAATTCCATCACTCCACTGGCCCTATTAAGCACTTTTAATTTTTTTTTAAAAAAGTTGTCTCCCATTACTGCACACAGCTTTGTTTTTATAGCTCATGCTACTGTCCCAGTGCAGTCCCAAAACCTGCAGTATTGGGAAACTCAAATCTCACTGTCTTGGGATGGGCCAGGCCAAGCTGGGCTAGTCTGGAAGTCACAAGGCCACTTGGTTGAGTTTGGAGTTTCTTTTGACTCGGAGCTTTGGGAGCTTCTATTTTCAGCATGTTGGTAACCTGACACCTTTTTCTGTATTTAGAATGGTTTTGGGAAATGAAGATGAGACACAAAGCTGGAGTTGGAGACTTGGTTCCTCTGACTAACCATCAGATTTGTTTATTCACTTGTGATTGCAGAGTGTCCTACTGTGGGTGAGGAGGTCTATGTCAGAAAGGATGTGATTTAAATTTTATATCCCAGGGTAAATAGCAATTACTTCAGAGACAATAAGCTCACAAAGCTGTGTTTTCATCCTTCTGCAAGTGTAATTATGCCAGACTGATATGAGAAACGGGCACAAGAATTGGATCATTCAGAATTTAAGGTGATTGTTCCTCAACAAAATGGTGGAAAAATTGCTGATTATGATAAAAGATGTTCAATATTCATGCTTCCCAAGTAGGGGAAAATATTTTCCAAGGAGCTATTTCTGGGGCAATGATAATTTTTTTCCATCAATAATGCTTTGAATAATACTTCTATACAGTTCTTTGTGTTAAAAGTTGTTTAAACATCTTACCTTATATTTCCATATGAAAATTTGTTAACTTTTAAAATAGAGCTTACACACTATATCTCCTGAGTCTAAGGAAAATTACAACAATAATACAATGATTTATTTCTCAGCTCGGGTACCAGCCCACACATTCAGTTTTAAAGGAAATGTTCTTCCTTCATTTTTTTTAAAATATAAAATGTTCATATTTGAGCACCCAGAAAACTCCATTAGGTAAGACTACACTGTGTAAAGGAGGTTAAAAGAGCCAATATACCAGGGCAGTCTGTGCTTTAAAAACTTCACTGCTCCTACTGTATTCCTACCTTATGCAACCCAATACCAGTTACATGAAAAATTGTGATAACGTTGCAAAAGCTGCCAGAGCTCCGAGATGAGCTTTTGTACCACTAACAATGAACAACACTGACAATGAGCAACACTTTTTTCCTGTTAGAGAAAAAAGAGCAACTCAGCACAGCTAACTTTGGAAAGAACAAGCTGCCACTGTGCTCATCTTGGAGCAATTTAAAGGTGCTTAAGAGTTCACTCTGCCCTGGTCTGGGACAAGAACACAGGAAAGAAGTTTGTGAACCTTGTTTCTTAGGGTCTCTCTGATTTTGTTCCGCCCAGAAGACAGAGGGAGATGTGGTCTGAAAGGCCACCAACAGCAGAGGAATGACCTGTGGAGGGATGGTGAACTTCAGTTATGGAGAAATGTCAGCAGATCAGACACTGGGTCACCACTAAATTGATGTATTCTTACCTTCTGCCTCTGCAAGAGCTGAGGGCAGGGCAGGATGCATCTGGAGATGGTAAGTCATCAGCATTCCTAACACCTGGAGTGGTTGCCTGTCACCTGGAAATTTTTCTGTTTAAATCTATGGACTTGGAGTGAAATCTTTCAAGCTATTCCCAAGACTCTCCCTCCAGATTTGCCTCCATCAGTGTCCATATGAAAGGTTTTTGCTGCCTTTCTGCTGTGCCACTGCTCTGACATGTTGGATTTTGTTGGACCCTGAGTCCTACTGCAAACTTGAGGTGATAATTAAAAAAAAAAAAATCAATAAAAGAAGCATTACAATAACAGAGCTTTGAACTCCTTTTTAAACCCTTTTGAGACGCAGAGGCCTCCCGTTTGTATCTAACTCACAGGACAAATTCTGCAGAAATCCAGAGGCTTCATCCCTGGAGAACCACCCAGAGCATTCCAGCACAGAGCAGCACAGAGCCTCACTGCATGCACACAGCTGGCTGGATTCTTCTGCAGACTCTGGGTTTGTTTGCTGCAGAGCAGGATGGACAGATTGCTGGAGTGAAATGTGTGACTGAGATATGAATTAGCATCTCCTGACTATTGGTCTGCAAGGAGCAGTTGTTGTGGCTAACAATGAAATATCACTTTAGTCTTCATGGTCTTCACCCTTTGTGCTACAGGGAGTTTACTTAACCAGGCTTGGAAAGGACAATTGCAATAAGGCAGTGCTCTTTCACCTCCCAAAAGTAAGAAGAAGAGAAAGAAAACTTGTGGGTTTGTATCCTTCCCTTCTCATTTAAGCCCATTTTGTGAAAATACCATAATGCCTTGGATATGCTGGGCTTCATTTCCTAATTGTTCTCAATTCTAGTGCCTTTAAGTAACAGTGCCTTGGTCTGTGGCTCAGCTCTTGTACCTTTGTTAGGAGCCTTACAGGAATCTGTGGCACAATTCATACCTACATCAGCCTATTCACAATTGTCTCTGTGTTTCTCAGTGCTGCTAGCTTCATCTTTTGTTATATTGATACAGTAATGATTGCTGCAGTTCAAAGTCCTGCAGTTTGACTCTTTCTTTTCTGTCAGTCAGTCTATTTTTTAGGTAGGACAGTATAGAGATTAAAATCAAATTATTTTTAAAGCTCAGTGACAGAGCCAGGCTGTATCCTATCTCCTTTTGGAAGTAGAAGCACAAAGGTTATACAATTAAATACTCCAGAAACACATAGATAAAGTTTTCTTTTCAGTCCTTTTGTGTGATTTCTTCTCTCTTTCCAACAGATTAATAGCCTAAATTGATACCCACAAAATCTCAGCTCCATGACATGGGAAGCTCTTCATCTACACCAAGACCTCAGTGAAGCTATTCATTCTCACCTGTGGCTTTGCAGAGACAGAGTCAGAAATCACTCTCAGAGTCAGAAACCCTTGTCTCTGTGAGTAGCACCAGGTCACGTAATTCACATTTGATCTTGGCACTGTTATTTGCTGCAGGCCCTTGGCCCAGCTTGCTCCTCTGCTGGTACCACCTTGGCAGCTCCCAGGTTTGTCTCCACCAGCACAGAGCTGCACCTTACAGTCAGGCCAAGATGGGCAATCATCTCACAGCACTCTTCAACAATTTCATGATGAAAAATCATTTCAAACCTTGATAAACTTTTTTTGGTTTTCCAAAAGTAGACTACCTAGCAAGTTTTGCTGTAGGAGTGGCTCTAGTCTCAGCAGAGCACCCTCCTGTTCTCAGTGCCTGGATCTGCAAAAAGCTTTCTGGGAAGCAGGTCACAAAGTGCCAAAATAACCCATGCTTTTCAAAATCATACAGCAAGTTGTGTATGCTAGAGAGGAATCAGGTCATTGCCTGGTGGCAGATGGGCCCCCAAATTCCTGAACCCACAGTGACTGCTGCTTTATATGGTGCTCCCAGGCACTGTTCTTGCTCCCTGCTCTCTTCCCCTTGCTTTTCCTGCCCTGGAGCCTGCTGGTGATGCCTCCAAAAGAGCAAATGTGTGCAGGGAACAACAGGCTTGTTTCATGGAAACTGTGTCCATGCTGAAAATAAGACTCCTCTTAATGCTTTTGGCAGATCAAGACCAAAATACTGATCATCTTCATCATCATTGTTATTGCCCTTGTGTAATCCATATGATTGCTGATTAGATCAAGGATATATTGCAATTAGACTCTGATTTGGCACAGGGAAAAATGGGAGCTGAACAAGCATGTAATAAGCAATGAGGAGTCAGGAATTTCCCTTGGGACTAAGTGCTCAGTTCTAAGAATATCCTTGAAAATCCTGACATTCAGTTCCAGGTTATACACCTCCAAGAAGTGCAAGTGCTGCCTGTCAACACTACAGAGCCAGGAGAAATCCTGTTTTCCCTCCTATCCTATTACTCAGCACAGGGTTAGTCATAACTGCCCAAAATAAATGCAACTTTATAACATAAGGCCTTCACTATGCCTTGCTATCCATCTCTCTGGATTATTTAATTATTTCCTTTTCTGCCTTACTTGTCCTTCTTTCAGCTTATTGATTTTAAAGCAGTGTCTAGGGCTACACATTCATGTACATTAAAAGAAAATAAAAGAATAAAAGAAAATAAAAGAAAATAAAAGGCTCTTCTGGCTCTTCTATTATGTTTTCAAGTGAATCAGGAAATGCACAATTATCAAATTTAAAACAATTATCGGAAGCAAAAATCCTTACCAAGGCAAGAAAACCCCACCCAAACTCGAACACTGCATGTTATCTCTTGCTAACATCACCATTAATAATCTTTGACCATATTGGCAGCGGAAAGTAAATGATAAAAACCCCCATCAAGGGACCAGAAGACAAAAAATAAAATCCTGGAGGTTAAACCTCGACTTTTTGAGAAGGATGTCAAAGGCAAACTGCAGTAGCTGCTGTCTTTCCTCTACTGAAGGCACAATGCCTGACTTGAACTCCATTTCAAAACACACACAAAAAAAATACTGTTATTTCTCTGGAATTTAAATGACATTTCCTTCACTATAGGAAATACAAGAATGTATTTCTTTTTATATGCAGTTTTGTATGCTCACAATTACCATGAAAGAGAAATATGTATTTTTTTATCATTGTTAGGAATGAAACTTAAAGATGTTCATTGGATACAGAACTGACATGAGTTTCACAAATGAGAAATTTGCAGGCAGGACATTGATAGATTTTCATATTCCACCTTACAGCAGCAGAAAGAAATAAATTGCTGCATTGTCCTGGATATTTCTAATATTAAAAAGCAGAAAGAGCAATCATTTCTAAGCCTGGAGCAACTCTGCCTTTTTCAGCACATGAGATATTCTACCTTTCATAAGATTTTCACCATGGTTTCTGTAATATTGCTAAAGTTTCCCCACTGGGGCAGTACAAGCCTGGATTAGCATTTTGGCTGAGGTCTAGATTATTACATTAGGGATGTTTAAATGCAAAGGATTTGCTGCTACACTGACCCCTTTTTTATTTTCTTTCTTTTTGACTGACTTGGTTCTAGAAAGTTAACTTGAATTAAAACTCCACCAAACAAAAACCAACAGCTGGAATATATTCTGAAATATGTAAATTTAATTTAGTTTCACTACAATCCTGGTCAGAGCAGCTTTGAGAGTGAGCATCTGATGGGAACAATAAGAAGCTATATGTTAATGCATATTCCTCAGTCTATAGAGGGACAGAGAAATTGGAAATGTGTACTCTTTAAAGGTAAAATCCACAGAGAGAAGCGTTACCATTTACATTACTGAGGTGCCCTTTAGTTGAGATCCAAATTTATCTTCCTGAATTACCATCTTTAGGCAATCTATTCTCTCTGCAGGTTGGAAAGTGCTGTTCTGTATGCCCAATACAGCTTTGTTTAGTTATTAATATTCACAACAATATCAAAAAGGGATGGCACTGTTATTATTACACACAGTTTTAGTCTTCTTCCTGTCAAAGTTGGGAGTCACACTGGAAAAATTGAGATGGCACCTGGATGTGGTTTGTTTTACTCAGTATCCAAAGGCCAAATAGTAAACTTTGTGTGATATCAAGTTTAGGCAGCTCAACTGAGCACAACAGGATTTTGCAAAAGGTTATTTATTGTATTTGCAGGGACTCCCATGGCAGGGAGGAAATGATGCATCTGACTCCATGTTCTCAGAAGGCTAATTTATTACTTTATGATACTATATTATATTAGAGAATACTATGCTATACTAAAGTAAAGAATACAGAAAGGATACTTACAGAAGGCTAAAAAAATAATAATTAAAACTTGCGACTCTTTCCAGAGTCCCGACACAGCTTGGCCCCAGTTGGCCAAAGAGTGAAAACAACTCACACCAGAAACTAATGAAACAATCACCTGTTGGATAAACAATCTCCAAACACATTCCAGACAAGCACAACACAGGAGAAGCAAATGAGATAAGGATTGTTTCCCTTTTCTCTGAGGCTTCTCAGCTTCCCAGGAGAAAAATCCTGGGTGAAGGGATTTTTTCAGAGAATATGAATGCCACTGAAAGTTACCGAAGCTTCATATCAACACATCTTCCTTGCAATTAAACATAATGTTAATAATGACTAGTAACTATCAGTGATACAACAGAGTGCTCTAAATGTGGGTCAAAATTTCAGTGCTGCAGAGATTTTGGGTTTGCCTCTGAGGTGGAACCAGAGCTCTTCCCAGGGTTTCTGAGCTGTCACATGGCCACCCATCCACTACATCCATTCATCTTCTGCTACAGCCCTGCCCAAGTGTGCCTACACATAATTTGTCAGAGTGAATGGTGCCTGCTCTTGAAAAATCAGATAAAATGAGGTTATCCAGTGACGTCTTCCCAGTTGTAAAATGAAGTCATTAATTTAGTCACCACGAGATGATGTTTTGTACTCCCTGAATTCAAGTTTCTTACCATCTTCTGTTTCAAAGGTATTTAATTTAGTATGCTGGATGCTCTACCAAGTTGACAATGCCAATGCATCATTCATGCTCCACGAGCTTCACTTGGGACTGCTTTATTTCCCCAGCTTGGCAAAGTCTGGTTGTTTCACTAAGTGCCTTTCTATTTGCTTCATTAAGTGACTTTCAGATCTCAGCATGGACCTAATTCTCCACCCTGCAAACTGGCCTGAGGTCAAGAAGCTGATCACTGTTCCTTGTGTTTAAGCATTTTGTCTCTAAAGTTCTAGCTACAAAGAGATTTCCTCATTCTGTTGTTAAAAGCAGCAAGGAGATCTGGAGGTTGGCTCCCACCAGCTGCAGGGAAATTACCAGGTCCGATGTCACACATCTAAGTGATGGCTGCAAGGGTTTTCATCCCTTTCATCCAACTACACCATTGGCTGAAACCCTATAATTCTGTGCTTGGGATCCCTGAGTTGATATCGTATGAAGTTCCTTATTTGGCATTTGGATCCTGAGTAAAACAAAACAAAACAAAACAAAACAAAACAAAACAAAACAAAACAAAACAAAACAGAATCTCCTTGTCCTTCCCCACCCTGAAAAGAATAACCTTGCTCAGGAGGAAGCTCGCTTGTGCTTGAGACGCAGGAGACAAAATCTTGCAATCACATTCATTCCTTTATCTCTCCATGACTTGAATACATTTAAATCCCAAGTGCTGAGAATGAAGAAGAGCAGGAAGGAAAGATTGTTTAAGGTGACTGAAAAATTATCAATCCCCAACAGCATCTCTTAAAGTCTGTCTTAGAAATGGCATCTTATCCTCTCTACAGCCACTCTTCTTCTGCAGAGCTTGCTGGCAAAGATCATGTTGCAGCAGAAATGTAACTAAAGCCTTGAAACAGGAGACTGGAATGAAGAGAGATGTGGAATTACTCAGTTTTAGTTATCCAAATACTTAAGACTAAAATAATAACAATAAAATTCTATAAACCCCTGAGAAAATACAAGTAGTTAGATAGAAGTTGACAATTTAGCAAGAGCAAGGGTTAGAGTGTTCTGTGGAGCAATCAAGGACAAAATTTCCCTGTTCCATTGGCTCCTGCCTCACTGGAAGACTTGGGAATGGAGGGGGATTGATGGAAGGAATGTTGCATCACTCTTAGGCTACTCAGTCATTATCATTCACCTCAAACAAGTATTTAGGGGACTGTACAGTGGTGGCATTATAAGTGCCAGAGACTATGAAAATCTGAACTGCCCCCATCATCTCATCATGTGGCATCGTGCAAAATCACTTGGTTCCTTGGATGCTGTCTTCCAGATGAGTCCTTCAGCAGCAAAGGCCTTGAACAGCAAAGCCCTTTAACATTCCTTCCCTTGCTTTGGCTCAAAAAGTCCTTTTCTGGATCCCTCACACACTGGTTCTCTCTGCCTATGGACAGGCTAAGTGTGAATCACAATTTCCATCCCAGAGGAACTGTGCTGGTGTCCCAGACATCTTTTATGGAAAATCCTTTCCTTAGGATTTTTCCTCCTGAGAAGCTGAGAGTCCTCAGGAACAAAATGTAAACATTGGTTATCTGCTGCTGTGGAATGCAACAGGTGCATCTGTGATTGGTCTCATGTGGTTGTTTCTAATTAATGGCCAATCACAGTCAGCTGGCTCAGACTCTGTCCGAGACACAAGCCTTTGTTATCATTCTTTTCTATTCTACTATTAGCTAGCCTTCTGATGAAATCCTCTCTTCTATTCTTTTAGTATAGTTTTAATGTAATACATATCATAAAATAATAAATCAAGCCTTCTGAAACATGGAGTGAGATCCTCATCTCTTCCCTCATCCTCGGACCCCTGTGAACACTGTCACATGCTGGTACTTCACCATTTTTTAAAATAACATGTTGTAAAGCTGACATATTTTCTTTTAACATTCTTGACTGAAAAGAACAATGTTGATGTTCCCAAATTAGAATGTTTGTCTTGCTGAACTCAGTTGGAGTTTTAGTTGAAGTAAATTCAAAATGAGCATATATCTCTGCCAGGGGTGCTGCAGGGTCCTGGCTTGCCACTTGCTTTGGCATGAAGCTGCAGTGACCTAGGGGAAGTTCAGGGTGGGATAAAGGAGTCTGGCCTGTAATGGAGCATGAGAAAGAAGTCATGTGAATTCTGACATAATAGGATTTGAAGGGTTCAAGTAGAACATATTTCTGAAGAGATGATTGTGTCCTGCAGTCATTCTGTCTGGGAGAAGGGATGTACTGGCATGGAAGAAGCACAGGAACAGGACATTCCTACCCAGAGAGGAGCAATTCTGAGTCTTAGACACTGAAACCTGTTGCGGCAGGTCAGCATGTGTTTTATTCCAAAAACAATCCACAGCAAACTTTAAGGAAGAGCATACAAGTTAATAGTGCGCAAGAAAAAAGAAAACCACCAATCCTGAGCCTACTTTTCAGTGCCTGTTAGTAGGTCTGAGGGGAAAAAAACAACTTGCAGAGAAGAGGAGAGCAGCTGATCAGCTGCCAGCTTCTCCCAGGTCCTTCTCCTCCAGCCCCTGCACAAATTGACTCAACACACTCAGGCACTGGGTAGGGTACTGAAAAATGAACTCCCTCTTTCTCCTTCTCCCTAAAATAATTCCTTCACACTTGATGTGATTGACTCTTTTTCCAGGCAAAATTCTTCTTTATTGAGACTAAAGGAGGGGAAAAGGGGAATAAACTATTAATGTGAGTAGGGGAGTAGGGGGATGTAACAGCTCACTCTCTTGAATACTGATGCTACTGTGGGGTTCTCTGCTTTCTGTGACAGGGCTACTCAGTGTTGTGACTTTGGCTAATAACTTGTCCAAAACAGTGTTCAAGACCTAGTATTCTATGAAATATTATATTTTTCTCCCATTAAAAAAAAAAAAAAACAAACAAACCACAAAAACCAAAAAACCAGCATCTGAGATTTCTTGTAGATGTTTTCATGCCACTTACACAATGCTGTGGGAAGCCCACCTTGTCATGCCATGGACACAGGTCCTCTTAGGACTTGGAGAAGAACCAATGAGAGGAGAACAAGAAGCTGAGGGAGAAAGCAAAATTCTCCAAGACACCTAGTCAGGGCAAATCAACTAATTCTGAGCAAAATAAAGCACCTGACCTGTGCAGAGTATGTCAGTTCCTTGTATTACTGTCAGAGCAGAAAGCATTCCATGCTTTAACATGCACTGTTCATAAGAAAATTGTGCCATCTTGTGGGAAAATGTAGAAAATATCAAACCATACCTTCCCATACATTATGCAAACTGAAAGGCAGGTGCTTCCATGATCAGATATTTGAGGGAATATTCAGTAAAGGGAAGTCCCCAGCCTGAGTAGTGAAGGACCAAAACCTTCAAAAGACAAGTTCAGCTTCCTGACCTAAACACTTATGTGGGCTTTGTAGTTCCGAGACTAAGAAGACAAACTCAGCCAGGTGATTTATTACTGAAAAGTGCCAGCCTGGCAGATTTTTCACTACCAACTTCCACAGTGGGCTAATTCTTACCCAAAATAAAGCAGCATAGGCCAGCTAACTTGTACCATCCTGATTTGGAACCTTTATAAGAAAAGAATATGCAGATTGATCAGAATCAGAAGAGACATAAATGAAAATTAAGGGAAAAGAAGACTCTCAGAACTGGCAGAAGAAAACTTGTATCATCAAAGCATCAGTCTCTGTGATTCTTGGCTCATAGCAAGCCCACAAGACTTTGTATCCACAAGAATCCTGTTGTATTAGCAGTAAAAAATAAAACCTAGATAATAGCAACAAACGTCTTGGTCAGAGTTCAAACGCTCTGCAGCAAATCCTTGGATTATTTATATAGCTTGGAACAGTGGTGCTTTTCAAACAGACGTTTGGACATGAGTATTGCTGGGCTGCTGTTGCTCAGGAATCCTGCTGCAAGAGGCTCCATGAGGCAGGAAAGATGAGAGAAAAGGGACTTGAATTTGTGGGGCAGAGAAAAAACAGTGGGAAAGCAGCCCAGTGTCCTAGAAAAGAATAGGTGGTACCAGTCTGTGCTGGGTCCTTCCTTCTTCAGTGCCTGCAGTGCTTTCCCACTACTCCAGCCTGGCCCTGGTGTTGGGGAGGGAGCCCAAAGTCCCCTCTTAGCCCCTCTATCAACAGTACTTCAATAATTGCAGTACACTGCTTCTAAAGGGTGAGATTAAGGAGCTCTGGACAGCCCAAGCTGCTCAAGCTTCACAGCTGGGCTCACCCTTTGACAGGAAAAAGCATCAGATGTGTCTGATTAGCTGCACTGCTTTCCCACAGCCACTTAAATAAGGCAAAGTATGGAAGAAAATTCTTGAATGCAAAAGAAGAAAACAAACAAGAACTTGGGTCAGGACAAGATGCAGTGCCCTAAAATCATATGTGGGACACATGTGCTTTAAATATAAAAGCAACTGAGAGATGCTAAACAGTGGAAGGAAAAAGGATATTAAAAAAAATAAAAATAAGAGACTGTCGGAAGTCTTAATAAGCAACAAAAAAGGAAGTCTGAAAACTTATGTTTTTTGCTGCTTGGAAAGCTTCCCTTTTTTATTAACAGTCCCTTGAGATATAAGGGAGGGTCCAATGGCAGGGAGAAAATTTTTAGTCTGGTTTGTTATTTTTACATCAAGAATAAGGACAGCACAAAATAAGAAGGTCAAGCATCAAAACAAAAAGAAAGTTCATGTGATATGCCCAAAATGTTGACAGAACCTACTTTAAGTGAGAGTAGGTCCAGGGAGTAGGGCAAGAATCAAGGCACTGAACTTTCAGCTAAGATGGAGATTCAGGGCATTCTGTTCCCTGAAGTCAATACAGAGAAATGGGCTCCAGAGAGCAAAGTAAAGGATTTCTCTGCAATGTTTGAAGATTGAATCAGCATTTGGCTATGGCCACACTGACATTGGGGATGTTTGGTTTAGGACCCCAGACTGGCATGTGCTGGTTTGGGCTGAGATAAGAGTTAAATGTTCTTCACTGATATGGGGCCATGCTTTGGATTTGTGCTGGAAACAGTGTTGATAACACAGGGATGTTTTGGTAATTGCTGAACAGAATTTACACAGAGAAAAGACCTTCTTGCTACTCTCATCACCCCACCACCAACTAGGGTAGGAGTGCACAAAGAGCTGGGAGGAGACACAGCTGGAATTGGTCAGAGGGATACCTCAGACCAAATGTTGCCATGCTGGGCACATAAACTAGGGGAAGCAGAAGGAAGAGGAGGGGCATTCATTTCTACTCTTCCAATTCTCTCCCAGCCCACCCAGGGGGAACGAGCAGTTGTGTGGTTAAACCTTGACATTATGTCTAGTCCAAAGTAAAACTGCACATTATTGTATTTGCAGGCACCCCGAGGAAGGCAGGAAATGATGCATCTGACTCCATGTTCTCAGAAAGTTAATTTATTACTTTATGATACTATATTATATTAAGGACTACTATACTATACTAAAGAGTACAGAAAGGATACTTACTGAATGCTAAAAGACAATAATGAAAATTCATTACCCTGTAAAGAGTCCTGACACAGCTTGGCCCTAATTGACCAATGAATGAAAACTACTCACACCAGAATCCAATGAAACAATTACCTGTGGGTAAACAATCTCCAAACACATTTCACATGAGCACAACACAGGAGAAGCAAATGAGATAAGAATTGTTTTCCTTTTCTCTGAGGCCTCTCAGCTTCCCAGGAGAAAAATCCTGGGCGAAGGGATTTTTTCAGAGAATGTGAATGCCACAGCACGTGGTGTATTTGTGCCCTCAGCAATGTATTCTTCACTCCATTGATTTGTCCTGATTTTGCCAAACTGTTGCTCATGTGTTTGCTGAGGTGAGCCTGGGCAGAATGCTGAGCAGCCACACTAATGTTGTTCCCAGGCTGACTCAGGCAGGGAGAGCTCTGAAGGTTTGGGGTTTTTGGCAGAGCATCTCCTTTGCCTGGGGTTGCCAGGAAGGGCAGAGGATGACAAACATCAATCACACACCATCCTCTCAACCAAAGCTGCCTTGTGGCACACAGTGGCATGCAGGAAAAGCAGAGCCAGCCTTGGCAACAAGGCTCTTGGCACCTGCAGCCTTCATACTCAGGGCAGCCATGAAGGCGCTGGTGCTGCTGGTGCAGGAGGGTGTCAGCCTGTACCAGCACCAAGCCCTTTGCAGCAAAGTGCAGCAGGGGTTTGTTAAAACAGACAGAACAGAAGATGAGCCACTAAGTTGGGATCTGGATACTGAGACAAGGAATTAGTAAGGAGTCAGCTCCAGCACCATACTGCAATAGGCTTTTTAGCATGGGAAGATGGATTATGTAAACCTATCCTGAGCACATCATGCATTGGTGAGCTTCACTTAGGGAGGCTCAGGCTTTTAGCAATATTAATTGGGGCTTCCTCTGATGACAGCATCAACTCTGCTGAAGGAAATGGGAATGTATTTGAATAAAGACCTAATCAGGCCAGTAGCAACTACATATTCCCACTGCTGAATGGCCTCTTTGTCAATTCAGCACAGATGTTTGATTGTATCCTGCTTGCTTGGCTTCCTTTTCATGCACAGCCTAACTACTGTGATTAAAAAAAATTGCAATAACATTCCTCCATATTTGATTTAAATTCCTCCCTGTTGGTTTTGACCTTTCTGAAAATATAACTACATGTGAGTTTTGACCAAGAAACATTTTTAATTCCTATAGTCTCTGACTAAAACAGGACCTTGAGATCATTCACTGAGCTTGGGGAGCCCATGACAAGTGCTGGGGAACAGACAGAAAGGTCTTTGGAGGAAAGAGAATATTTACAGTTTCAGAGCTCCCAGTTCATCATAAGCTGTCATGGGCCACCAGTTGATGTTCACTGGCTACATCCTGTACCTCTCATTCTTTGTTTCTCCTGGCAATAGACATTCTACTGGCCCCTTTCCCAGTCCAAGCTATTCAACTTAAGACAGTGCCAAACCACCAAATTTGATCCAATTTTAATCTCCCAAATCTTGGGATAGGGTTTTACTCTCATCTCTTGTTATAATATTGCTTCTCATAACAAAATTGCTCCTTTCAAATATTCAGAATATACAAATTGTTGCTGTCAAATCCACACATTGCATTATTTCTATTGTCTTCCTTTAGTTTTTCAGTCTAGCCCATGAAGAAATGACATATAAGTCCACTGATACTTGTCTCTTCTGACTTTCAGCTGGATTTATTCATTTCTTCCAGAGTCCTGGCAACCTCCCAGCCACAGGAGTTTTAACAGGCTCACTTCTAAGGCACACCATCTCTTCTCCTGCCCCAACTCTCTAGGAAAACTGCCCTCTACTCTTCCTAGTGACAAGTTCTGCTTGAATACCAGGTTGTTTAAAAAACCCAACCAAACAAAAGAAAACAAACAAACAAACAAAAAACCGGCTGCAGCAATTTGACACGGGATGGGCTGTTTTCCCCCTTGCACAGCCTCACAGCCCATGGTCACAACATGGGGGAGCCAACGAAGGTCCCAAAAGTGGGTAAAGGTATGGGACTGATCACCTTATCCAATAGCCACCAGCAGATGAAGGAAAGATATTATCATATGGTTTAAAACCAGTTCATTGAGGCTTTAAATCCAAACTCCAACTACCCTGACTGGCAATTTTTTCTAATTTTCACTATCTTCCAGAAAGGAAAAGTAGGTGACCTTATTTCAGCTCATAGTAGTTTCCACCAGCCCCAGCACGTTGTTTAAGAGAGCTTCTCCCTTTTCTGCACTGGTGCTGGCATCTGCTTTGTGAGGCTGGATCCAGTTGGTGCTAGGTTGTGCTATGGATGAATTGCACAGGCACTTTTCAGTCTGTGTCCTTTAAACCACATCGTTCTTGAGAAGCAGACCACAGAATTTTTCTTGGCTGGAGTTTCCCAGACTGTCTTGAGAATTCAGTCTTGCCAGATATTGTTATCCTGATCAGTGAAACTTTGCACTGCTCTCATTTCCCTCTGCAAAGCAAGCAAGCTCAGGCCGGTGTATTTCCAATATTTCCAAAGGCTGAATGTTATGCAGGATTTTTTGCTGACAAATATGTGCTTGATTTATGTGTCATATTAACACCTTCATGATTCCACAGATGCACATTTAGACCTTTGTGCTGCTCCCCAGACACCTGCAAACACCAAAGATTATATTATTTCCTTGATGTTCTCCCATCAAGAGATACACTCCATATCAATTTTCTAGTAGTTTGATTACACTTTTTTAAAATTTGTATCCACCTTTCTTCCACATGTTTGTTCTTTAGACAAATTCATCTAGAGATGAGTAGAGGAAAGAAAAAAGGCTGCACAGCAGTGCTGCAATTGTTCCCCTACAAGGCCCTAGGGTGATTGCACTGATGATAGAGCACTGTACCTCTTTGTCTCAGCACTCAGTGAAAACAGATGCCCCCAAGTTTCACTTTTCTCTTTCCATGGCCTTTGTTCCCCTCACAAGCCATGAAAAAAAAAATTTTGTTTGCACAGAGATGACATTATATCTCCTGACCCTAAAGCAAGTCTCCTGAACTCACAAATGTTCCTTAATGTTTTCACATGTGCAATTCCCCAGTTTCAGTTGCAGTGCCAGTGCCCTGGGTGTTCAGTCCACGGGATCAAAGACTGGGACAGTCACGAGTTGTGTGACAAATGACAAAGTGTCAAAACTGTTTACACTACAACAGAATGAACTTTTAAGTTATTTAGATATGTAAACATGCAGGGAAAGACTAAAAATAATTTTTGAAAGGCCTTCTCTTGTTTAGGAGCAAAACCACAAGATTTTAAAGGTCCCAGACTGCAAAAGGACATAGAATTTATGTAAGTACCAATCATATGGCCTGATAATCTGCTGCTGGTCTGAAGAAATTACAGCAGAATTTCCCAACACAGAGTTGTTAAGGTCCATCCACAGTAGGATTAGTCAGTTTTCTGATGTAAGTGTGATTTTGCTTGGACTCACTGAACTATGCCAGGACTAGAGAAAAGTAGAAAACAGTATTCCTCCATTGAGTTAAAGGGGGCAAAGTGAATCAACTGAGGAAAAAAAAGGATTTCTTGGCTGAATACTTTGGGTTGCTGTGATGGTGTTCACAAGGATTCTTGGATTGAGGGAAGAAATAGTGATCTGACTCCATGTTTCAGAAGGCTTGATTTATTATTTTATGATATATATTACATCAAAACTATACTAAAAGTATAGAAGAAAGGATTTCATCAGAAGGCAAGCTAAGAATAGAATAGGAAGGAATGATAACAAAGGTTTGTGGCTCGGGCTCTCTGTATGAGCCAGCTGACTGTGATTGGCCATTAATTGCAAACATCCAAGATGAGCCAATCACAGATACACCTGTTGCATTCCACAGCAGCAGATAATCATTGTTTGCATTTTGTTCCTGAGGCCTCTCAGCTTCTCAGGAGAAAAAATCCTAAGGAAAGGATTTTTCATAAAAGTTGTCTGCGACAGGTTACTTTATAAAAGAATAACTATCTCATCAAATTTGCTTTACCACCTTTTGTGAAAATATAAGCTTTCACTTAGAAGAGACAAGTCTCCAGTTCCTAACTCCAGGATTGGGTCTTTTTAGCAGATTCAAATCATGATTCCCATCCTTTGGTATTTGGCTGAGCCAGAACAAGGTTTTTCTTCCTGCCTGAGAGGAAGGGCACATGCCACCACCTGCCTGTGTCACTGCACTGCCTGGGACATGATGGGATTTTGCACCCAGACCCACAGTAAATGCAATAAACCTGACTCCAAGTGTTGCTCCTTGACATGCATTCAGTAAATCATCAAGAAGTCCTTACCTTGAGGGTTTATTTATGACACATTAGCAAGTGTATTTTTATTGGGTTTACAATTAATTATTTATTGGTTTTCCATTTAGTTCCTGAGGGGCTGAAATTTTTTATTTGATCATGGCTTAGTGTCACTGAGCAGCTGCTGTTGTTGAAAATCTTATTAAAGGTATTTTCATATATTCATTTCATTCTTTCTGCCTTTATTTATAACAATAGTATCGGAGCAGTTAATACCTACTGCTAAGGGCTGCTTTTTATTGTTGCTTTTTGAACTGTGGCCAGGTTAGTAATTCATATTTAGTGTCCATTCTCTGGTGTCCTGATCTCAGCAGGTAAGAAGAGTGAGAAACACTCACCTCAGAGAACTCAGATCTTTCTTCCACATTATTTGCAGACTAACACAGACTTGCCAATGAGCAGCTGTAGCAGCAAGGGGAAGCTGGGCTGATTTTGGGTAAGAAAGGAGCAAGGGCTTGTGTTCAGTGAGCATTCACAGGGCAAGCTGCTGAGAAGTGCATGCAGGCTGGGGATTTTTTCGTTCTTTGTTTTCAAGAGGAAGCAGATGTAAAGTTCAAATATTAATTTCCAGCCTAATCTGTGCCTGGCAGAGAGGAGGTTCCAGGCTCCTTGCCTGCTGTATTGCCCTGCCCAGTGAGACCTTTCTGTTCCTGGGAGAAGGAGGGAGAGTCACCCTATGTGCATCCCTGGCAGGGTGGCACCGAGTGTGACACCTCCAGAACAAGGAATTCTTGGGACAGCAATCCTTGGAGGTGGCACATTAAATCCTGTTAACACTGCTTCCTGAGGAGCAGAGTGAGCTCAGATCTCACCTGAGTTAAGAGCAGCACTTTTGCGCTGCAACTGGGAAGGATGCTTTGCGATCATGTGAAGTCCCAGGGGTAGGAAGGGAAAATGTGACAAAGAATAATCCTCTGCTAAGGAGCTTGCAATTTAAATACAAGGCCATTGTTTCGGGATTTAAAGGGATTAGTGCCATTAGTGCCATGCAACCTGCACACTGGGCAGGCTAACTGTGGCCTGCCTGGTCACCCTTCCCAGCCATCACCTCGCTTAAAGGACCCTGTGTGGAGGGGAGACGCCACAGATGATTTTGGTCTCTGACAGATCTGTGCATTGCAGTCCTTGCACTATCAGGACAAATAACTTGTACCTCAGGCTATCTCAGCAGGTCCAGAGCAGGCTGAACAGTGTATTTCTGAGATTTTCAGTAGGCAAATGAGTCCCCAGTCTCTATCCTTGGCTGATTCTCCAGGCTTTCCAATTTGCTGCTTTTTGGAGAGCACAGCTCCTTCAGTTGTGATTCCTCCTGAGTCACAACAATCACTGCATACATAAACTGTGCCCTCCATGCCCTCTCAACAAGATTCTCCTGCTTCAGGGCTTCTTTGAGGGCTGATCTCAGGACTGGCAGAGCAGACGTGTAGCTGGAGTTTGGTATCTGAAAACAGACCCATCCTGCAATTATCCACACACATTGACACAGCCAGGTTGCTTCCTTTAAAAGGGAACTTTTCCATAGCACCACATTTTTCTAGTTTATTCCTTTCTCATCCCACATTAAGGCACATTCTCACTTCTCACTTTCAGTCTTTTATAACTTTATCAACCAAAATTGATTCAGAGTTGTGACAGTGTTCACAGGGGTTTTTGGTTGAGGGAAGAGATGAGGATGTGACTCCATGTTTCAGAAGGCTGATTTATTATTTTATGACATATATTATATTAAAACTATACTAAAGAATAGAAGAAAGGATTTCATCTGAAGTCTAGCTAAGAATAGAATAGGAAAGAATGATAACAAAGGCTTGTGACTTGGACTCTCTGTCTGAGCCAGCTGACTGTGATTGGCCATTCATTAGAAACAACCAACATGGACTAATCACAGATCCACCTGTTGCATTCCACAGCAGCAGATAACCATTGTTTACATTTTGTTCCTGAGGACTCTCAGCTTCTCAGGAGGAAAAATCCTAAGGAAAGGATTTTTCATAAAAGATGTCTGTGACACAGAGTATTAAAAATTGTCACACTCAGGTTATTCCATGTTTATTATGGTAAAAGTTGATATATTTCCTTTAATAATTAAAACACATCACTCTGTTGCCTACCACTATTATCCTGTTTAGAGAGTAGCTATGCTTAAGGAAGAGTTTCTATCACTCATGGTGTCCCAGAAACTATTATATAAAACATCAAGTACCATTTCCATATGAAGCTTATTAGTATTCTTTTCTGGATATGAAAGAAGAATATTTTTCTCTTCCAGCATTTTTTATCCAGACACTGGGCTTTTAGGGTTTGTTTACTCTGTAACAGGTGGAGTCAGTGTTCTCTAGTTACCTTCCCATGGAATTACTTAGTTTGAGTTGGGATGATCACCAACGAACATGCAGCAAGTGAAATAACAGTGCTTCAATTAAGAGAGGGCCTAGGTTCACTGCTTTATGAGGTTTGTAACTTAATTACCAGCATGTAGATCAGCAATGCTGCAATGTGCTAGGTGAACCTGCTTTAACAAGAGGGCTGGACTAGATGATCTCTAGATGTCCCTTCAGCCCCAACCAGTAATGATTCTGATACAGCAGTATAGCAATTTATGTAACAATTAATTCAGTGAATTTTTTCTATGCATATAGATACATTTATATTTACATATAAAATCAATTACTTAATACTTCAGCTCTTTCATGCAAAGAATAGAGCTGTTATATTTGGTTTCACATGAAAGATTCACATTCAACTTCCCAGTATAAAAGTCCAAAGGTAACTGGAGAGTAGCACTGTGGGTATGTTTGGATAATTACTTGAAATCAAGGACATGTAAAGAACACATTTATTTCCAGATTTATACCACTTTTATTTTCAGTGCTGTTTGAGGAGGACAAGTACAACAATAAACATTCTGATAGCCACTCCAAGCTCACAAGAGGTGCCCAATATTATTATTGCAATGGGTCTTAAAAGCACATAGCAGATATTAATATCTTCTTTCATTTCATTGCTGCATTTACTGAAGCAAGAGTTTTATGAGAATTTGGTATTGTTGTCACTGACCTTTCCTGCTGAAAATATTTACCACCATATTCACCATCAGTCTTTCTTTCAACAGCATCTGTTTAAGTAAAAATGAATCTTTTATTTATTCTCTTTATAGCTTAATCTTTTTCCCCCCCATAATTATTTTGGCTTAATAAAAGGCTTTTTAAAATTATCAGGAACCATGCCTGTGAAATGCACCATCTGGGAGCAGAAACAGACCAGAATGCAGATGAGTCTTAAAAGACAAGTATTTTACAAAACAAAGCAGCCAAAAAGAAAAAAGAATTTATTTTTTTTCATTCTACCCCATCAAATATGGTTTCTACTAAATGACAGAGAACAGGGAGAACTAGAGAAGGCACTGCACTAGTGAAAGACAAATAGCTTTTTATACTGTGTAATTTATGCTTGGGGTTACAATGCAGGAAATACTTAAGCCTGCTGTGATTCAAGGTTCATATGAAAGCAAGCAAGCCCTCTGATTTAAAAGGAAATAAACCACTTCAATCTCAGGTTATCAACTATGGCAGTGATGGGAATGTTCTCTCCTTGTTTCTGCATTCATGATGTTTCTTTTACAATCTTTCTATAAAGAGATGTTCAGCTATCAACATGAGAGTTACAATAATGTTGGAACGCAGAAGAATTATAGGGAAAAAACGGCCTCACATGAAACTGGCTATTACATCCCAGATTTCCATCCAAATCTTCAGCATCTGAGACACCTCTTAAGAAGGTCCATACTTAAAGCATTATCACAACCTAGCTCTATTACAGTCTGAGAGCTCTGAAAATGCTCTTCAGCCCCGAGTTCAGCAATTATTGATATTGCCATAAAAGCAATGTAACACCCAAGGCCATTTAGTGCCATAAAACAGCACATCTGCTGAGTGGCTGGGAAGGACAGTGCAGACTTGCTGTCATGGAATAGTTCCACTCAGTGCAGTCAGCCTAGAAATGACTGTCATCAAAAGCAACTGATTTACCCTGCTGAAAATTATTAAAGTATTTCATTCTTGCTGTTGGTCCTATGAATGCTGTCATGCACTGTCATGAGAAAAATGCCTTTAAATAGCTCATGGCATTTCCTGTGTCAGGGCTATTTCCAGAATCCATGCTTCCCATATTTCAGAAGGATCCTTCCCAGAAACATAGATGGGATTCATCAGCTATTTGAGGTGTGTAATGATAAAAGGCCATTTCCCATGCAGGGAATATTTATCTAGGAAATGTCTTTGTTCTTCTTCATGCTCGTGCAATTCCTCTGTCATACTGCAGTGTATTTGTACAATCAACAACTTTACCCACTACATCAACAACTAAAAAGTAAAAAAACCAAAAAAATGGGCGTGCAACCTGACAGTTTAAACACTCTAAGCTGGGTCTGTTCACACCATTCTATGAGGCCACAGAATCATAGAAAAATTCAGTCCAGAAGGGACTCTGGGGAATCACCTAGTCAATTCTCTTCCTCAGCCCAGGGATACTTTCAAAGTTAAGTCCAAGGAATGCAGGAAGCATTAAACATCTCAGGTGTAACTACTGGAGCTGGAACCCAGAAACATCTGCTCCTGCAGGTCTCATAAAAAGGAAAACCAAAAAAAGCATCTTGAGAGGAAAGTGAAGTTACCTGGTGGTTTGACCAGCCATTGGGTGTGCCATTTATTCAAACCAGGATTTTCCACTGGGATGCCAGTCAAGTGTTCCATGTGGGCCTCTGGATCCCGGCACAAACTCCCTTGCTGTTAAACCAGGGTCCCTAGATGTCAAAATTTCTCTTCACCCATTCTCTGTCCCAAAAATTATGTTCCCTACACTGGGAGCTGTGTCAGACTACCAGTACTCACCCAGAAGAATGAACTAACAGTGGAAAGAGGTACATGAGACTGGGTCTTCAGCCCAGCATGGCAAAAGATTTTCTCATCAATATAATGTCCCTTTTTCCTAGCTCAGAAGTGAGCCATACACAGATGGGTTTACTGCTCCTTGCAAAAGTTTTTGGAGCTTTGAAGGCAGTAATAACACAGCTTCATCACGATTCTTATATAGACATGAAGCATCTTGAGGCATAAAGAACTAAATTACCAGTCTTACTTTGCCAGGAATACATGATCAATTATCTGTGTGCTTCAATGGTGTTTGTAATTTCAAAGCTGTAAGTAAAAAGAAAATGCAGGCTCTTTGTGTGTATACTGCTCAATTACAAAATGAGTTAATGAACCTGAGAGTCTTAAAACATAAGACATTTACAAATGAACATAGAAAGCAGAAAGGCATCAAGTGCAATTCTTGCTGCCATTTCTCTGCTGAACCATTTCTAAGCTTAACTTGCCTGTGTTTGAGTCAGCAATCAAAGCAAACATTAAAACACCTGAGAGCTAAATTATCTAATAAATCAACACAAACTCAGCCTTTTGCTTGCCTACAGAAGCTTGTCTTTCAGACAAACCCATAACAGCTTCTTCCTGGAACAGTCCTAGAAGTTTTCATTTAGACTTTTTTTTTACTAGAAACCCTTGGCAGCCCTGTGTTAAAGATAAGGGGGAAAAGTGAGACTACTGTTTTTTTGGGGGGTTTTTTGGTTTTTTTTAAAGAGTGCAATATTTTATCATTTTCTTCTTTCCTGTGCGGCTTCAGATTGAACTACTGATGTCTTGATAATGAGACACTGTTTTATGAGATACATTAATATCAGCTGCACCTTCTGAAAGTGCAGCCACTGTGGTTAAAGTGGCTTTATGTTTTCATGCCTGCTTTGCACAGCCATAAAAACAAAGCTGGTGTGAGGTATTATACAAATGTAGTGGCAGAGCCAAAGGCACAGAGTATGAATTCCTGTGAACTCAGCAGGTTTTGTGGTACTGAGTACATTTTTCCACCACACTGCTGTGAAGGGTGCCCATCTGTGCCCATCTTACCTGTGCCCATCTGCTCACATAACTGTGCCCCGAGTCTTGGAGATCTCTTTATATTTTCATTTCTAAAACCCACAGGGCTATAAAGGTTCCATTTCTGCTGAGATTTTCCTCATTTCCAGAAAGGCTTATGATGGTGGCACATATTTGCCATGTATGAGTTTAGGTATGTGTGGTGGTGTTCACAGGGGTCCCAGGCAGAGGGAAGAGACGAGGATCTGACTCCATGTTTCAGAAGGCTGATTTATTATTTTATTATATATGTTATATTAAAACTATACTAAAAGAATATTAGAAAGGATTTCATCAGAAGGCTAGCAAGGAATAGAAAAAAAATGGAAAGAATAACAAAATCTTGTGTCTGACCGAGCGTCCGAGACAGCTGGACTGTGATTGGCCATTAATTGGAAAAAACCACATGAGACCAATCCCAGATCCACCTGTTGCATTCCACAGCAGCAGATAACCATTGTTTGCATTTTGTTCCTGAGGCCTCTCAGCTTCTCAGGAGAAAAATCCTAGCAAAGAGATTTTTCAGAAAATATCATGGCTACAGGTATGATCAGAGATTTTGAGGTAGCTGATATGTTCCTGTTATCTTCAGAATCATAGAACAAGGACTGGTTTGATTTGGAAGGGACCTTAAATATCATCCAGTTCCCTCCATGGGAATGTACACTTCCCACTAGATCATGTTTCTCATTCAGCACTTCCAGGGATGGGGCATCCACAGCTTCTCTGAGCAATCTGTGCCAGTGTCTCTCACCACCCTCACAATGAAGAAATGCTTTAATGCTGTTTCATTCTGTCAGGAGCTTCAGGTTACCTGGAAGATGTGTAGAGCAGCTGTAACAATGAGGAAAATGAATTTTGGAACAAATTTAGAAAAGTCTTGTCAAATTCACCATAAATTTGCATCATTTACCAAGATGGGACAGCTTCCCAAATGTGTAAGTGTCGACCACATCATTAGAGGCTCACTGGAGCAAATATAGAATTGATTGGACCCAAATTTCTGACTGATGCTTTACCATAGATCGCCTTGTAGGACTTTCAAAGTTCCTTTTGATGTTTGACAGGATGGGGTAAATTCCAAGGATGGTTAAATTCCAAGCATGAAGATGGCCTGCCCTAAAAGTGCCTTCTCCTGCCACCCAGTAGATTGTTGGGATGTGTGGAGAGGTTCCAGGAGCAATGGGGAGCAGGGATGTTGTGTGCCTGCTCCAGCAGTGCTCACACACTGGTATTTTGTACATCTAATACCTGCTTGCATGGCAGTGTGGAGGGCATCCTAAAATATGGAATTTTCCAAGAAAAAGTATGTGTGATCCAGCTGCAGAGCACCATGAGCCAGTTGGAAATGCAATATTAGCCAATTCAGAATGGAAGCACTTTAGTATTATTTAAAGTTCAGTCTTTCTAATTATTTTTTTAGCTATTTATTATTATTATTATTATTATTTCCTTTTATTTCAGACAGATTTAGGCTTCAAAAGCCTTAACAAATTGCATCTATATCCAAATCTACATTTTTCTTTCTGTATTCACCCAGCCACAAGGAATGCAATTTCTTGTTTCCTTTAAATATTTATAAAATAAATTGTACAAATCTGCAAATTCAGCAGAACAGACTTCTTGTGGTTAAAGTATACAGCATATGGATCATGTTTCATGATAGAGAAAATACTTGCTACTAAGTAATTTCACATTTTAATTGTGGTATATTTTAGAAATGCTTTTTAAAAAGCTTTATTGTATTTTGGGAAAGTACATTTATGGTGGTCCTCAAAATAATGATTTAAATAGCATTTCTAATTTTTTTTCCTTATGGATTCAAACTCAAGCCTTTAATCTTACCTAAACTTTGAAAGAGGAGAAACTAACTTGTGCCGCCTATTTCAAGAAGAAGTAACAAAAATCTTCGTCCAAAACCTGAAAAAAAGTTTAAGGAGATCTGAAAGTCTGGAGCTATCAGAAAGTGGAAAATGCATCTTTCAAATTAAATGAGACCCTCTGAATTTGAAGTCCAATTTATTTATTGAATTTCATCAGGATTGGGGCCCAGTCCCCTGCCCTGTGTCCCTCCTTCACCCTCTTTCGGCAGCAGCCACCCATCGTAGTGAGCTCACAACAGATCCAGTCCCAGCACAGAGCTTGCTCATTTGAGCTACAATATTTTCTTCCCACCTCACAATTTGAGATTTGTTTTCACACTGCACATTGTCTTATTTCTCAACATTTTCCAATGGATGTGCAAATACTGATCTGTACTTCAGAGATATTTTCTTTCTTTTGACAATATGTAGCCCTCACATAGTTACAGATACTGTTAGAAGGGTTTTTATCCTGTAGGCAGAATTTTATTCTTGCAATCAGTCATATATTGAAATCTCCCTTTCAGGAAAAAGGGAATTTCATGGAATTGTGGGAAAAAAGATCTTAAATACAAAAACAGCTCCAGGCCCAGGCAAGTGGTCATAAAAGCTGTAAAGAATATGACATGAATTTTCTCCAATTAAAACCAAATGCAACAAGCATGCAACAAACAACATACCTTCCTAGCTAGCACAGACACCAAATATGGTGTCATTTTCTCACCACAAACAGCTTTTAAAAAAAATTAAAAGTCTATGTTATGCTTCCTTGTAAAGAACAAACAGTTCATTTAAATGGGATTCATAACTTTCGTGCCAAGCTGGAAAACCTGGAAAATGAGTCTCTGTGTGGGTGGAAGAAGTGTGCTTTTTTCCTTGACTAAACACAACTTTCCTCATTTTAAAAAAGGGCCCTCCAAACCACAGTGGAACTCCTTCCTGCATTGACCTGCCACGGTGACAGCAGGAGCACGTTCCATGTCCCTTTCCAGGTGTCACTGAGGCTGCAGAGCACCTGTGCACAGAGATGTGAGAGACAACTGCTTACTTGGAACATTTTAAAAGGTTTATTAAACCTTAACAAAAATACTGCAAAGGACTAAATAAGGAAAAAACTGCAGTGTTGAGAACTGCCCTTTGTGGATACCATGTGGCCAGTTTGTCTTAGATGGATGCTCAGGCTTTGATACCCCTGGGGTGTATAAAAGATATCAACCAACGCTGGCCCATCCCAAAGCCTGTCAGTCAGCTCTTCTTTGCCATTTATCAGTGGAGATGCTTTCTTGTCACTGGATTGGAGCTCAGGTGTTGCCATGCTGCCCCCCTGAGCACCCCCAAGCTTTTCCATTCCCCCCTGCCCCATGCCAGGGACACCTGTGCAGCTTCTTTGTACCTGTCCTGGACAGCCCAGGCTGTCTGATGGCAACAACACAGGGGGGAAAGGGAACTGTGGGGAGAGCAGAGGGCATCTAAACTGCAATAGCATAACTGTACAGCACTAAAGCTTTTCTTAATATTCACATGATAGTTATCCCTTAACTGTGAGAGCCAATCATCTCATTATCCATCTATAACAGAAAGCTTCTGTTCCTCTGCCCAGCCTGCTCCTGCCACTGCAGGAGGCTTCCACCTCTCCTCCCACCTTGTATATCCCAGTGGCACCAGCTGGGACATGGAGTGCCGGGACCCAGCAGGCACTGAGCAGCTTTGGCTCCAGGGTGTGCAATTCCGGGTTAGCCTGCTCCAGGTGTCAGCACGCCCCAGCACCGTCCGTGGTCCCAGCCCCAGGTCTCTTACAGAGCTTTCCCACCTGAATTCAGGGAAATTATTCCGCCCTTTGTGGGGCTGGGAGTGGCACAGGAGCTGTTGGGAAAGGGCCTGAGGGCTGGAGATGTCCTTCTGCACTTGTACAGGTTGGTCTGTCTCCTCAAAGCAAGGAGAGAGGATGCCAGCTGAATCCCAAGCAGATCCCAGGGAGTATAGTATATGGTAGAGATAATTCATGCTAGATATGTATAAAATATTGTAAAAGTCCAAAGTTATGTCTTATGGGAAGATTACATCTACCTTGCTCAAGAACTGGTGTCACTCTGCTACATATGAATACAGACTCTGCCTAGATGCTCAGACATTCATCTGGATTCCTGGACCTACCTTTGTCTGTTCCTGCACATGTATGGATCCAGTTCTACATGTGAAGAGACACAAAGGAATGTGGTCATCCCTGCCTCAGGCAGAATAAACTGTATATAACCTAGCTGCTTGAAGCATTTGGGGTGAGCCACTGGGGAAATGCTGTCACTTTGTCTGTTGGATCCAGGTTCACCCAGCGCCAAAACCCAGGTTCAACGCTGCCCGAGGCTGTGGTGTTTTTTTTCTTGAAATTCTATTTTATTAACAATCTAATAAATCTTTGTTAATTTTTCTTTTTATAAATTTGGCTACCGATTTGATCATTTATAACAGGGAGCAACAGCCAGGTGAGGAAATTGCTAATCCAGGTCAGAGGCTGCTCTACATAGGATCTTGCTTTAACTGTGCAGACAAGATTCAGGCTGACACAGCCACCAGCTATATAATACTCATTTTTCCTTCCCCTGCCAAGGTGGTGACAACTAATTTTAAAACTATGTGCTCTTTATGAGACTGACTAATAGCCCTTGGGGCGTCCTTCTAATTACTTCAATAGCCTTGGGTGGGGTCCTGGACGTTTTTGTTGCCTTTTGTGCCAACGGGGTCAGCTGCTTCTCCTCTGGTGGTGTCCACATGGGACAGAGAGACAACATGGGGAAGGTTTTGGCACAAAGGTCTTCTCTGCTCTCCTGGAATTCAGTAATTCCTCACAGGCTAATTAACAAGCCACAGGGAACCACAGAGAGATGGCATTGGTTATAATTAGGAGTAAACTAAGAAGAGCATTTGGGCAAAGGGGGAGGCAGAGTAAACCACCACAGGTAAACTGCAAAGCCACAAACCTGGCGTGCAGTGCTTGGCTCCCAGCCCACCTCTGCTGCTGCCATTCCTTCAGCCCCAGGGCTGGATGCCAGGAGGAAGCAAGGCACTGCTGGAGGAGACTGTGGGACAGGGGGCAGGCAGAGGCAAGGACAGCTGCTGGAGAGAATGTGAATCCTCCCTAATTTGCAGCTGTGGGTTACGGTGGGAGACGCTCTGCACCACCTTTGAATGTTGTGAAAAACGCCAGTCACTTGGTTTTAAAATTTTAAAAGCTTAATAGTAATAAAATGGTTATAAAAATAGCAATGCAATCAGAGTAATAATAATTTGGACAGTTTGAATGAGGACAATATGAGACAATGATAACAAAGAGTTACAGATGGTCTGGGTACCTTTTTCTGGGCAAAATAAGCCCGAAAAAGGACCCACGTTAACAAAGGATTAACCCTTAAAAACAACAGCCTGTTGAATATTCATACACCTCATACATGATGCATAAATTACATTCAAACACAGGATTCTGTCTGGTCATCCTCAACTTCTTCCTCATAATTCTAACAGCGTCTTCAAGCCCGAGCGAGGCGGGAAGAAGTTCATTTCTTCTGATAAGAGGGCGATAAATCCTCTTTCTCTGAAAGATTTAGGTGTCCTGTGGCTGCTATCTCAGTGCGAGTCCTTTCTTTAAAAAAAGTATCCTACATAGCATAGTTTCTATTTTAACATTTTTTATAACCTAAAACTATATTTAGCATACTACCTAAGAGAATTAACACAGCATAACTTTCTAACACAACACATATAATATTCATTTTAATATTTGCAAAAAAGCCAATCATAAAATACACATTTTTCACAATGTCCTTTCTCCTTTCTGCCTGGCAACCACCAAACACAAAGTTCTGCCCCATTCAGCTATTCACGAAGACCTAACAGCTCTGTTGCAAATAATATTTTGGGATTAAAATAGGGCTCCTGAAATAAGTTTGGGCCTCTTGCCCAAGAGGGTGTTTCAGGACCAAGCCCTGGTTTATTAGGAAAAATTAGAATGACGTCAGCACTATTATCACCCTGGGACACATGCTTGAAACCAGTTATCTGCTCAGTGTCTTTCTCCTCTCCAGCTAAAGACAGCAGGCCATGCACATCCCCAGAGGGAGGGGGTGGAGGGAATAAAAGAGGTTATTGTCACAGAGGCAGTAACCTGTAAAATCTGCAAAGCTGCCTTCATTTTTTCCCTTTGCTGTCCAATGTTTCAGCAACTTAGCTCAGCTGTTGGTTTTCTATTAGGCTTACTGTCAAAATAAAAATAAAAAAGACAGTGGCTGAAAGAGAGAAGGAAAAGAGAAGGGATCAGCCATCTTTTTATAATTTCATAAAGGATTATGTTAATTTTTTTTCCTGCTTCCCCAGTTTATTAACATTTACATTTAATCTGTTTTTGTTACTCCCCAGAATCTGTTTCTGCCCAATCTGTCTCCTTGCCTTATTCTCCTATTTTAACTCAAACGTGGCATAACCATTCGATCCAGCCCTTAAGAGTACAGGGTTAATTTTGCTTCCCCTCATTTCTGCTGCCAACAGCCAGCATCATGTGAGGACACCGAGGGACCTGTTGGAAGTGAAATGTACATAATTTTTGGAACTCTCCATTCATCTGGACACTTTGTTGGAATTTAATAATTGAGAAATTTCACAGGTCACAGAAGGAGGTGATCTGATACTGACTTTAATAGTGACATAGATCTACAATTAGAGGTCACTGGGATGTAGGAGTGGTCCCAAGAGGATTGTTATCTGAACAACTTTTCCTACTCTATTTTAAAGCCTTCTCTGGTTCCTTTACAACCTGCTAGCACACCCTGTGCACAGAGCTGGTTTTGTCACTGCACTCGAGCCCACCTGTGCTCAGATAAAATTTGCCACGTGTGTTTCCTGTACCCAGCCAGCCTGGCACCCCTTTGCTAGCACAGGGCACAAGATCTGACCTGGAGGAGCAGCTCCAGGCCAAGCAGTTCCCAGTTGCCCCATCCTGAGCAGCAAATTGGCCAAGAGGGGCCCCAGGGCTGTAATGAGGCTCAGGAGTGAATGAAGCCCTGCTGGCCAATGAGCCTGTCCTCATCCCCCAACATGAAGCACAGGCTTGTCCTGGTGTCCAGGAGGGAGGAGTAGGGGTATTCATGGTGCAGTAAGAACCTTGGTGAATGAGCTTTTGTGGAAACAGCAAGCTGGAAATGACCAGCATCCTGAGGCTGTAAAGCTCCAGAGTCATGTTGTGGCTAAATCCTCAGAGCATTGTGCTAAAATGGATTTTCTGTACTTTTTTCCTCATCTCCAGCCATGCTCTGCAGTTCAACTCAGATCTCTGTGTGGTGGTGTTCACAGGGGTCCTGAGGGAAGAGATGAGAATCTTGACTCCATGTGTCAGAAGGCTGATCTATTATTTTATGATCAAAATTATACTAAAAGATAATGATATATTAAAACTATACTAAAAGAATAGAAGAAAGTGTTTCATCAGAAGGCTTGAAAGGAATGGAAAGGAATGATAATAAAATCTTGTGACTGACCAGACAGTCCGAAACAGCCCAGGGTGCAAAGGAGTAGCTGATACAGCCTCTGGTGAGTGACCCCCATCAGAGAGGGAAGGTTGCAGTAGATTCTGCACTGCTGGGATTCATAGGCATGGAAGACAGCTTGTCTTGTCCCCTGGCTGAGGAAGCTGCTGTCAGCAGTGTCCTGCAGTATGATCACAGACAGACATGTGTACATGCCTCCACCTATAGCTCCTCAAGAAAAACTGAGGAGGTGAGAATTTCCTGCTTTTTCCATTCATTTGCCCTCAAGCTTTTGTGCCAAGCTGAAGAAGAAAGTGAGAGCACCTCAGAGAGGAACCAGCCCACACCCTCCTCAGCAGCAAGAGAGGCATTTGGTTGTGTTGTCACCCCTACACTGACCGAGGAATCCTTGCAGATAATAAGAATGCTGTGCTATAAATTTGAGTGGTTTGTGGGTGCTAGCACAGCAGGGGCAGCCTGTTCTGGGAGGGATCAGAGAAACGAGGCAGGCAGCAGCAGCACAAGCTCGGTTTCCCCCCCTCCTGAGGCAGCAGTCTGACACAATTGGCAGCTCATTTCTCTTGCCCTGGGATGTGAGCTGCCTCTGAATGCCTCCCTTGTGCTAGGGCTGGTACTGAGCTAAACGTGGGCCTGGTGCCAATGATTACAACTCCCATTAGCTGGAATATACATTAACTTCAGAGGTTTCAGACCTCTCCAGCAAGGGAATTGCCTGCTGTATGCATCCATTATTTTTCTGGAAGAGAAAGAACTCTGTTTCGTGCCTGTTATTCACTCCCACAATCTGTTTGTTTTGGTTTATTCTGGGATTTTTTTTGGGAAGCTGGCACTGTTAGAAACAGTTTTATAAAGGCCCGGAGGCAGTTGTGTCACCACAGTGCAGTGTTTTATGCTGTCATGCAATGTGGCACTGGGTGGCTGCAGCTGCTGGGGATGGGGACGGGCAGAGGCAGCTCCAGGAGCCTGGGAGGATGGCTGGAATGTTGAATCCACCCCTGCCCCACCACCTGTGTGCACACAGGCTGAGGGGATGCCCTGTGAGCCCCAGCAGAGAGCCAGGGAAGAGCTGGGAAGAGTCTCTTGAAAGTTGTAGTGATTTAAAGTACAAAGTTATGGGGGCCCTTTTAAAGCCAGGGCATTACCTGTGCTTTCTCACCTCACTTTACCAGTGCTTACTCACCTTTGCTTCTTCATCCTTGATCAAATCTTTCATCCTGGACAGATTTTAGCTATAAGCCTGAGTTGTTAGATCAATGAGTTCAGTCCTCTCTTGAAGCCCGACATACAGTCTAGGGCTTTAAGATGCTATTCACTTTACAGTTGTTTATCAAGAAAAATTGTGGTTCACAGGTCTGAAAAAAATGTGTTTTGAACAAAAATCCAGCACTTAATGGCTTCAAGTTATTGATTTTTACTTGAGTCTGTGCAACCTAGGAAACTTAATGGGTTCTGACCTCCTTTTCCTCTCCAACCTGCATGTTATTTTCTGTGCTGTCAGTAAAGCTGTGTCTCAGCTCTTATCACTATGATGTAGTTGCTGTTTCACTAAAGGCAGCCAAAGAAGTCCTGGAGAGGTGAGTAGATCTGCAGTCTCTCTAATGTGTCCTCTCTACATGTGAAGCAGGTGTCTTGATTTTTAACCTGAAGAATCTGGTCACTTTTTTCATCTCCTAAGGCTTCTCAACAAATCTGTGTGCTCAATATTGCTGTTGGTCATGTCAGCTTGGAATGCTTCATGGTGGGACCTGTTTGAATAAAATAAAGTGAAAATTCCTCTCTCCCTTCCTTCCTCATGGTGGCTCATTGCAGTCATAGGCACAGAATGGGGGGTTGGTCAGACATCTAAAGCACCCCAGGGCATCAGCAGAGGTGATTTCTGTGCTTAGGATGGCACAGACAGGCTGTGGCTGAGGGATTTTAGAGTCTAAAGAGATAAACAGACAAGGAACAAGGGCACTGTTGTCCTTCCTTTACTGCTCACAGGTAAACAAGGCAGAAAAAATGTCAGTGTTTTACTCAAAGTTTGCCTTTTACCTGAAGCAAATGTTTGCCTCCATCACACAAAGAAAGAAATGGAAGTATCCCTGAATTACTCTTGAAGACCTTTGCCACAAAGTTGTTCTCGTATTTGAAAACTTTGCTGCTTCAGGAAATGATGGATTGTTTCCCTGGAGGTGTGACAGCCAGGTCTACTGGTAGCAAAGAAAAGTAACTCTTGCCTCTCTAAAGATCTGCACATTCTCAGTGGATCTGAGGTGCCACATACACCTCAGGCCTCCCATTTTTTGAGGATGTTTTGACTTCCTGCATCCCACCTAACTGCAAACTGGTTTAAGGGTCTTATTTGGGAGACTAGAAGCTGTCAGTTTTCGTTCTGTAGGGAAAATGCAATTGGTTTGTGATTTCTCAGTGTAAAAAGGCCTGGTGTGGTAGGGAATGCCATTTTCCAGAGAGAAGTGTTTGGTGTCTGGAGGGTCAGGCATTGCTTTGCAGATCACCTGGTGCATCTCTCCTTGCTTTGTTCACAGGAAGAAGGGAAGAGCTGAACCCCACTTCTGCTTCAGCCTGAAGGAAATAGTTTGAGTTGTGCTCTCATCTCTCCTGTATTTAGTCCCCCATCCTTCCCTGAAGAGCCCCAGTGTTGCATTCACATTCTCTGAAAAATCCCTTCACCCAGGATTTTTCTTCTGGGAAGCTGAGAAGCCTCAGAAAAAAATGAAAACAATAATTAACTCATTTGCTTCTCCTGTGTTTCGCTCTTCTGGAATGTGTTTGGCGATTGTAAATCCAACAGGTGATTGTTTCATTGGATTCTGCTGCAGGTTGTTTAAATCATTGGCCAATTGGGGCCAAGCTGTGTTGGGACTCTGGAGAGAGTCACAAGTTTTCATTATTATCTTTTTAGCCTTCTGTAAGTATCCTTTCTGTATTCTTTAGTATAGCTCACTTTAGTATTCCTTAATATATTATAGTATCGTAAAATAATAAATTAGCCTTCTGAGGACATGGAGTCAGATGCATCATTCCTTCCTTGGTCTGGGGGAAACACAAATACAATACCCCACCGGTGCTCCCCTGGAGTAAACAAGTGGCAATATCAGTGTGTTGAAAGGCAGAAGAAGCAGATGAAAGTTTTCAGATCATGAACCAAACTTTCACACTGCACTTCCCTTTTGACTCTGTCCAGCTCCTGTGTCTGTTTGCTGGTGCCAAAACCTCACCTGCATCTGGCACCCACTCCTCACCCTTCCCCTCTTCTGTCATCCCCTTTGCATGATCCAATCTCATCCCACTCCAGTCTGAGCCTTCATGCAATGCTACTTCATTGCTCCCCACCTCTAATACTATCACCACCTAATCCATTCTTTTTGTGTCTCTAATCTCTCAATTTTATAATTATTAGCCAGAGTCTTTGTTTCTGTCCTTACCCCAGAACAATTTTATCCGCAATTTCGATAAGCTGCTGAATCGTAGACTCTGAACTAAAATGTAAAATCTCTAGAATGCTCTGGTCTGGCTATTCTTGATAATGAGTGGAAACGAGATTGTATTCAGCATTTGGTGTTTCACTCTGCTCCTGAGATAGCACCAGCTATTCCTGAGTTTGCATTGTAAAGCTCTGTTTTTATTTTGCTTTGGATTTAACATTTCATAACATTTACTGAGGAGACTTTTTTCCCCTGCAGTTCTGAGGATTTAATCGTGAACGTTCACTGCTGTCATTACTGGCTTTGCAGGCTGAAAAGCAGGAAATGCTCTGCATAGCTGACCTTCCTTTATGATATTAGCAGTGATTTGTGGCAGATATTTCTTGTCTGCTGCATTTCAGACCCTGTTTTACAGTAGCACTGCTAACAGCACTTTCTGTAAGTCATGGCCCTGGAGTTTCCATTGGCTTCGTGCCACTGGAGCTTACACTGGCAGCCAACAGGTTGCAACAAAGCAGAGCTGATGGGATCTGTGGAAAGTTAAACAACCCAAAAGGCTCATTCTGCTTTAGCCAGCAAGGCTTGCATGCTTATAAGCTGGTATTAATCCTCAGAGAGGCGTAGCTGCACCTCTGAGGTGTAGCTGTAGTGATTTACAGCAGCAATGCCCAAGCAGCCACAAGGAAAGATAGCAGTCTGCACTTTATAAGGTGCAGCAAGAGAAGGAAATCAGCATCCCATTTGATTTCTGTGCTGGATCCTGCTGATTGCCGACTCATTCTCCTGTCTCCATGCTCCTGCCACTGCAGATTGCTGCCAGCAGCAGCACCCTGACTGATGCTTGAGGCACTGAACACAAAAAGCATCTGCACATGAGGTGGCATCATTAATTTCCACGTAGTCTAACACACATTTGACCAGAGCTGCTTTGCTGAAACACCATTTTTTATGAAGTTTTGGTTCAGGGAAGACTCTGGCTCACTGTTGCTGGGGTGAAACTCTGAGCTGAAACTCTGAACATCACTCTGAGCTGTATTCACAGCTCCAGTTTCAGTATCTGGGCTATCTGCGCAGTGCCTGGGGAGAAAGCCTGATTTCTGAGAATGTTTCACATAATCCAGGCTGAAACACAGAGACTCTTTAAGCTAGTCAAGAGGAAATACCAAGAAGAGAGGGGAGTATTAAATTTTGTGTCTCTTTGGAGCTTAAAGCTAGTAGAGTTATTTCTCTGCTCAAATGTTCATTGCAAACATGAGTCCTCTCCCTAATTTTTGTCTAAAGCAGGAGAGCTTTTCTTAGATACTTAACATATTCAAGTAAGAACCAAGAACCTGGATTCAAATATCTCTTCTACTTGAAGCAACTTAAACTTTCATCTTTTATATGAGCTTGGTGAGTAATGCAGTACTGATGGAATGTATCCTGCTTCCAAATACAAAAGATGGCTGGGCAGTAAAACCTGCATCTTCCTTGTGAGTGCTGTGATCATGGCAAAAAGCACCCCCCTCCTTTTCCTTCTCCCTGCCACAATAAATATTTCATTACCTCCCACAGATAGTAAGAGATTCAGCAGCAGAGCTGAAAAGCTCCAGCCCAGAAGATCCTGTAATTTGGGTCTTAGGGGAGTTTTTTGTGGTGTGCATCCACATCTCCTCAGGCAGAGAATGGGCTGAGCCAGGACACCTTATAAAGCAGACAGCTTCTCAAACACAAGTCACAGAGCAAAATATGTTCCCCATCTGCTTCCTGAATATGTGGAAAAAACTGAAATGTGCAACATGGGGCTTGAGAGGGGCCTTTGCACTCATATGGTTTTGTGAGTAGTAAGACAAGCCTCAACATTTTGTTTGAAATATGAACTAGGAAGTAAGAAGCTCTGTTTTTTAAGGTAGATACAGTGATACAAGCATTTAAGAAGCCTCACAGGGGAAGCTCAGGCACACAAGGAATTCAGATATCTGCAAAGCTGCATGTGCAGAATTTAAATTTCAGCCATTTAAATGTAAATCTGTGAAGGATTTGCTCAGCATCCAAGTGCTCCTGTGAATGGGAGCTCAGGCAGATGGATGAAGGCAACAAGGGAGCTCTGGGCCACAAGGACAACTGAAAGGTGCCCTAAAGTTCCTTCCAGTTCCAACTCATGGCACTGTGTTGTCATACAAGGTCCATCCTGGCTTCTCTGAGGCTTGATGGGATTCTGACATCCAAATTGTTGCTGCAGGAAGCTGCAAACTCAGCTGAAGGGCCAGCAGTAGTCATTATGGACTATGGGGCTCAAATGCCAGTAGCCTAATTTAAAAAGATATTTTCTTTTGCTAGGAGCTTGTGCACTGCTGTTTTTTCCCCTCTCTTTGTTCTCCTTGTTAAGAGGGTATTTCTTTTCCTCTTTCTCTCTTTGGCAGATGGCAGTGATGCTGTGTGAGCTCCTGGAGTGTCAGAGCAGCCCTTTATAATTTGGGCAGAGGAATGGATCTGTTCTCAGTGTCTGCCCCCAGCTCCACCATCAGTTCCTTCAGGGTGTGAGTCACTCTGGGTGCCTGTCTCCATTTTCCATCCCTGTGGTGGGCAGGACAGCAGTGTCTGTGTCAGGCACGTTGTTCCACCCTGTTGGCAGGCAGATCTGCAGTGCCCGTGGCACAGGGCAGGGCTCTGGCTGCAGAGCAGAGACTCTTGCTCAGAGGAACTTTCCATACGCACTCTGTTTTCCTATTGAAACATCTTTAAAAAAATAATCTGTCTGTTTGACAGAAGATTTGCAAGGGACACTCACAGTGACTGGGGAGTCAGGGCAGACTGCAATCCTGCCTTCCCACCAGAGCTAGAGCTGGTAGCATGAGCTGGTATTCTCCAGTGAAACAGAGATTATTTTCCTTGGGAGACCCACAGGCTCCTGATCACCCATTGCCTTGCTTCTCCTTCCAGTCACTTTTTAGATTATGTTATTTCCCACCACGAGCTACTAAAAAGATCACCAGGGACACCCCACTTGATACACTGGTCACTCCAGAGCATCTCCTGGGAAATTCAGGATTTCTGTGTATCCAGCTGGCTGAAATTGTTTTTCCACCATGATGGCATCTGTGATGGGAAGAAAGCTTTGGAGTACCACTACAAGCCCTGCTCTCACCCTTCCTGTGCTGCAAAGTGCAGCTGACAGCTCCCTGTTGGCTCCTCATGCACTCCTTTCCACCCTGCCCTATTTCAAGGTTTTTCCAAAGGACTGTGTGGGAACAGCAGCGACAGACAGTCACTGACAGCATCAGGATGCAGGACTCAAATGGAATATTTGCTAGTTAGTATCTGGTCATTGCAGTTACAGAAATGTCCATTTTCACCTCAAAAAGCCTGCCAGGGGCAGCAGTCACACCTTCCCTGGGCCTGAGAGGTCTCACAGGTACTGGGAGCACCAGAGGACCTGCAGCCCCAACACCTGAATTTGTGAGACTTGGTAAAACACAAATATTCACCTTACATAACTGTGACACTGAAGTCTAGCACTACACTGATTTAAAACCCAAATATTGTCCAGGCACCAGCCCTGAGCCTCCTGGCTGCAGCAGCATGGCACCCTCTCCTTCTGGGTGCATCTTCAGGATGAATTCTGCACTCTAAACCTCCCCTGTTCATACTTCCAAAGCAATGTAGCCATGGTTAATATTTATAAATAGCAAGGATTTCTACCCTACTTCAGCATTCATTATAGTTGCAGTGATTCAAACCTCCAGCATAGACAGGAACTGCCTTGAGCTGAAATTGAGCAAGTATCTAATAAAATATAGTCATGAGATGAATAGGAGTTATACAGTTGAAGTGCCTTGAGGATGCTTGAAAGATTTATTTCCTGGCTTCCTCTGGAGGGTTTTTTAGTAGGGAGGCTTGGACTCTGTGTGTGTGTGTGTATATATCCATATAAGAGAGAAAAATATTTTAAAGTTTTAAGGAGGGGAGGAAGGGACATTTTCAGTTCTTGAGGAGGTGCTACAGAGAAAGCATTCTTTATTTTCTGTGGGCCTCCTGTATTTACAGCTGCTGAATTTCCTGTAATAAAACAGATGTGAGTGCATCATTCACAGTCTTACAGGGAAATTTGGGGTACATGGAGGGAGGCACTCAAAGCTGTAGTGCCTGAAGACTGCACTGCTGTGTGGGATGTGGGTAGAGATTGTTTGAGCTCAGATGAGGAAGAGGCTGCTGGAGAGGAGGATTCTGTAGTCAGACTCAGATTAGGGAGAAATAAATAACAATTTAAAAAATATATTATGTAACTTCAGAGCAACTTCTCCAGGGCCTGGAAAAGGAGAGCTCAGTAATAATTTCATACTCTCATGTCCCTTTGATCTATATGTCTGTTTTACCACACACCTCTTCTGTCTCAGCTGCAACTCCTCCATTGCTCCCAGGGTCCTTGCTCCAGGGCTGGAAGTAGGGGGAAATCAGGCAAGGAAATTCCTGGGACTCTTCTCCACAGCCTTTCTAAGCTGCATACATAAATCAATGACAATTAAAAAACAGAGGAAGTGTCCCATTGCTGCCAGCCAGAAGAGAGAGCCATTCCAAAGGGGTCTCTCTAGAACATGGCTCTGATTCTGGTTTAGGGGAGATACAGCCTGTCTGACCTCCTTAATCCTCTCTTATCAGCTGTTGTTACCTTAAATGTAAGAAATTACATTATACAGCACCTCAGAAGTTTCCATCCACACTCCAAATAACACTGTAAAGATGTTCCTTTGTCACCCCACAGGATTTTAGGTTCTGTCACAATTTTCTTCCTTTTCTCAAGCCTGTAGTGTGCCTCCCTTGGTTACCTGACTTTGAAACACCTTGTTCCCATGCTGACATTAAGATCATCCTGTGACCAAATATTCCAGGGGTCCGAGGATGAGGGAAGAGACGAGGATCTGACTCCATGTTTCAGAAAGCTGATTTATTATTTTATTATATATATTAAAACTCTACTAAAAGAATAGAAGAGAGGATTTCATCAGAAGGCTAGCTAAGAATAGCAAAAGAAAGAATGATAACAAAGGCTTGTGGCTCGGACTCTCTGTCTGAGCCAGCTCACTGTGATTGGCCATTAATTAGAAACAACCACATGAGACCAATCACAGATCCACCTGTTGCATTCCACAGCAGCAGATAACCATTGCTTACATTTTGTTCCTGAGGCCTCACAGCTTCTCAGGAGAAAAAATCCTAAGGAAAGGATTTTTCATAAAAGATGTCTGTGACATCTTCTATGAAAAGATGATACACATCACCTCAGAGCTGGGGAAGCTGATGGCTGAATCTACCTCCTTAAAGAACAACTCATCCTATCCTAAATGACCTGAATAAAGTACAAATAAGCCTTTCTCTTTCTCTCTCCCCCTCTCTAGGGAAGACAGAGCTCAGTTTCCTCCAGCTCTGTAATTTCTGGACAGTCACAGGAGTGAGCCCACACCTAAATTTAAGCCTGCATTCAGACCCACCCCTCATATGCCATGGTAACAGTAGTGTTCATAGAGAGAGCTGCTGAGCCACCCTCCACTTGAATTGCCCCTTTTGTCATCTCCCTGCCATGTAAAATACTGTCCTGCATTCATGTGCTGTTCATGTGGGAGTAACCTGGGGCAGTCTGAGCATAGGAAAATCTGTGCATGTAGGAAAAGAAGTGGAACTGCCTTGAGCAAGACAACCTCATTTGACCCTCCTCCTTCCTTTACAGTTGGTGTTTCAGCTGGGACAGGCAGGAATGAGGGACTGAGGCTAAGGCCAGATGTTGGCATCAGGCACACAGGAGTTTAACAGGTTTTCTCCATGCCTTCCTGCCAGTGCACATTAACCCTGAGCCACAGTGCCCTCTGTCATTCCAGCTCTTGATCCTTTGCCTTAATCCTTCTATTTATACCTTCTGAGCTGCAGTCTCCTTTCTTATGTGCCAGCGTAATTCATGGATGCCTGTGGATTTGTTACTGGCTTACTCTCACCCATAAAAAACAGAGAATTAGACCCATCACTTCTAGGTACTAAATGGAGTATCCCCTACCCCTTGGTTTTGTAAATACTCCTTGTATTCCTATTTTTTATCAGTATGTTCCAACATATCAGCCTGCTGTTATTTTGGTGCTGTATTCCCAAAATGCACCCCATGATTCCGAAGCTGTGTCAGGGACAGCAAATACCTGCAGCTTCCTCAATGCTGACTCAGCCTGGGATAGACCCTCCCAGAGTTGTGTTCCTTGGCACCAACGTCAGCCAGGAGATGTCTATCAGTAGCCTTTTATTTTTCTCAGCTTCAGCCTTTATTTTTCTCAGCTGAATGTGGAGGCATTCAGCCTGGCTGATGTAGCCTGTCCTTAGGGTTGTTCAGTGTTCCTCAAAGTTCCATTGAGGAGAGCCAGTTAAAGATTTGGACCTTCCTGTCATCCATAGTGGCCAAATGGAGGAAAATGCCAGGAGCTGTCTTGCCTAGAACTGAAATCTAAAGGCAGCGTGGTATGTTCTTAATAAAGGAGTGATTATATGAATCACAGTAGCAAAATGTTCTTGCAGAGCTCATGCCCCACTCCCTGACTGCAGTGTCTGAGGGCAGCTGTCCATCATTCCAGGGGAGGGATTGGCCTGGGACAGGGGTGAGTGAGTGTGCAGCCCCCTGTGTCACAGAGGAGTAGCTACAATTCCAGAGTCCCTTTTAATGAAGCTTTTTGTGGCTGTTTATTGGACGAAAATAAATTCCAACTGGCCCATATAACAAATGAAACTCAACTGCAAAAATGTAATGATATTTATTCACCCAGCTGCCAGCAAACTCACATGCACTATGAGTCATTCCAGATGTGGATAAAAACAAAGTCTGTCTGTGAAAGTAAGTTTCCTGATCCCGAGGAGACTTGGTTTGGGAGAGGAGCTGTGCGCTGACTTCAGCTCCACTCAGAAGAAGAGGCAGGTTCTTCTGCAAAGGGGGAGGGGGAGAGGAAAAGCCATCACTTATTCCTGAAAAGAAAGGAGCTGGGAAAATAAAAAAAAAGCTACTGTACAGCTAGACATACGTATTTTAAAGAGAAGGATGCTTTGGAAGACTCTGGTGCTGCTGCTGTTCTATTGCAGTGCTTATGCCACTGTCACCCACAGATGGAGCAGAGGTAAGATTTCAACCTGAAAAACTATTTAAGGGAAAAATTTCAGTTGTAGATTTGGTCTCAAATTATGTTGCATTATACATCTATGTAGATAGATATATATTATATATATATATATATATATCTGTATATATACAATCATAATTTTTCCCTCCAACTCTGGATTTTTTTTTCTCTGCTAAACAGGTCAGCTAAAAATATATAGATAAATAAAAAATACACATGAAAAGTGCAAAAAGGTAAAATTATATATGTATTCTGTTATTAAAAAAATTATATAAAATAGCCCAAGAACCAGAATTACATTCTTGCACTTTTCCCCTTCTTCTTTCTCATTTTTCTCCTGCATTAACAAAAAAAAAATATAGCTTATGAAACCTTAAAGTGAAATCCTGTGCAGTCCCAGGTGGCATAATCTGCTCTGGCAGGAAGATACCTGGCAATAGTAAAGCAAAGAATGCCTGGATTGTGCAAGGTGCCTGGGAATGCTGCTGCCCTACCCTGGCAGGGGAGCACAGGTGACACAGAGGAGGTGACCTGGTGTCTTATCAGGCTTCAGCTGCCAGTGTGACAATACACAGCTGTGACATATTTGTAATTTTTTTAAAGTGTGGCAGCAGCCTATGGAATGTTTGGGGACTGCTGGATGGCACAGGAGATGCTTGCTTCAAAGCTGGTGATGATGTCCTTTCCCTTTTTTGGTTTTATTCTCTCCTCTGGTATTTGGCACTGGTTCAGGAGCTGCTGGAAGTGGAGAAAGGAAACACCTCCCAAAAGATTTCTTTGGTTCTGATATTGAGATTCACAGACATTTAAAGGAACCAGAGCCTGCTAAAAAAAAAAAAAAAGAGCATTTAAATGCCTTCCTCCCTATTCCAGTCTCCTCATTATAGCTGGTACCAGTCCAGTCTGACATTTGGGTTTGGTTTTGATTTTGTAGTAGAGGGAATGGTTGAGGGAATGAATGAAGAGCTAAACAATCCAGCTCAGGCTGCTTAATTTTTCCTTACAGTGCTTAATTATTCCTTTCAAAAATCCCTGTTAGTGGGAGCTGACTGGCAGGGCTTTGGCCTGGGGCTCACCATGGTAAAAGTTCTTTCCACAACTTTTTCATCAGACTCTTGGCTGATATTGCATGAGTCATTGTACCTGCATGTACCTCACTTTTCTCTTCTGGTATAAGACTGGAAATAGCACCAATATTTGTCATAAGATCCTGTAATTCTGTAGGTAAGAATTTGTTGTTCCAGGGGTGACACAAAAATGTGAGAAAATCAGAACTAGATCTGTATATATTAATAAAAAAACCCCACAGCCCCACCCTTTGGAAGAATGATGTCACATTGCCTAAGAAATGGAAAAAAAATTAAGAAAAAGGAGTTCAATTTCATGTAATAATCACTATTCAGTTTAAGGATATCCTTCACTTTTGCTAACACACTCATTTTAATTAAACAACATCACAACCCTAAAAGGAATTCATGCAACTATTAAAGTTCAGTTTTAATCACCATGAATATTTAAAGAAAAACATCAGAACTCTATATTGTGCCTTTTGGGAAAGCAGATTTTTTTTTTTTTTTTTTCAAGCTGGAAGCTCTAGCACTTATTTTTGGAGGCTTCAGAGGGAAGAGAAGATTCATTCCCTGTTGTGATAAGGAGTTCAGTTGTCACAAATAGTGTGTGCAGGCATTTTCTGAGGAGGAAACCAGGTTTCTTTTCCACATCTGCTGGGACTATTCTGCTCTAAAGGTGTATTAGAGGCACAACTCCTTCAGCAGTAACTGAACCTTCACTCCCTTGAACTGTGTGTCAACCCAACCAAATCTGCAGTACCTTGAGAGGGTCCAAGCACTGTCTTAATTTTTGAATTGCTTAGAAACCTAGGATAAAATTTGAGTACTGAGCAATGACACATTCTTCTGCCTACTCAGAGCTCTTCCCTCCCTCCGCAAATGACAACTGAGCCTTGTTTAGGTTAAACTTCAGTCATTTAAGCCTTATCCGAGTCCTGATTTGAGTTTTGCAGTGAAAACCCAAAGACAGATCAGCATCTGGTGTGAGGGAAATGAAAGACAGATCTGTGTGTCATCTCCATGTTGACTTGTCATCCATATTGTTTACAAACAGCGGGGCAAAGGCCTTGCTTTAATTGCCAGCAGCTGTGGTCTGCAGCAGAAATGAGCAGTCAATATTGTATACAGCAATGTCTGGCTCTGGCCATTTTTCCATGGGAAGCACTGGGGCAGCCTGGGATCCCCAGCCCTTGTAACCAATCATTCAAGCTTTGGCTCAAGAAGAACTCAGGCATGAGAAAAGATGAACACACTTGTGCTGACTGCGAACTCCTTTTTCCCTTTGATTGGAAGCATCAATGAGTGGGGAAAAAAAATAAAAAGAAAAAAAGAAAAACATTTCTGGCAGGAAAACAGAGGGCTTTATTCATTCCTTTTTCTTTTTAAACTGCCTCAGCCTTTTGCATTGAAAATCTCACACACACTTCTCAATTGAGCCTGCCTCAACTGAGCTGTGGATACAGGTCCAGAAGTCATAGGCAAAACTTACTCCCTAGGATGGGTGTGTTTAAAATAACAAAGAAAAGATACTGAATGATGATGAAATAATTTTCTTGTCATCACCTCAAGTTTCCTTGAGCCTTCTGTGGGCTCAGCTGCATGGAAGTATCCTCTCAGATTTTGTGGACCTTCTGTCTAGGGAAAAAAGGTAAAGAAAAAAGTTAATTACAAGTCTCTACTGACTAAGTATTATTCCCTATGCAATGGCAGAGGTTGAGATTATATAAATTCTAAATTATAAAAAATAGGTGAGATTATATAAATTCTTCAGGTTCCAAATAAGAATTCCAGATTTAAAGATATGTTTCTTCTGAAGAAACCAAGGAACAAATCCTGGGTTTTAACAACAAAAATAAGCAAAAAAAAAACCCTTCCATGAAGCCATGGCAACCTGTGTCACTGCTTGCTGGTTGCTTCCATCAAACTTTGAGAAGTACCAATCCACTGGAGAGCAGAAGCCAGCCTTATGAGCCTTACAAGAGTTGTCTGTTCCCTGAGGAGAAACCCTAAGGCAATCCTTACTGGCACATCTCAGCTGGCAGGAGTTTATTTGCTGTAAAGGCTGCCTGATTCTAATAAATGGGACACACAACAGTAGCATCCTTGCTGTGTGTTTGCTCAGGGTGGGAAGATGCAGATTTACTATGGTTGTGGCTTTTGGACAGTGCAGGAGCAGCAGCAAGGGTGAGTTCACCCCTCAGTGGAGGCTGGAAAAGGAAATGTTAAAATAAAACATAAAATAAGAAGGTAGAATGCTTTTCACCAATCACTGTCAAAAGGATATATCAGCACCACAGAGGTCTCATGCTTTTGGGGAGTTTTTGTGCTGCTCCTTCCAGACCTCAAAAGCATCACTACAGTCCCATCAGATCTCTCTGGTCCATGTGCATTATTTTCTACCCAGTCTCTAGTGGCTGGTGTGAGTGAAATGGCTGTTGGAGAGCACCAGGGGAACAGTCTGCTCTCCTTAAAGCTTTTTTTGCAGAAGGAATTGCTTGAAAGAGCAGAAAGTCCGTCCTCTTCAATTTCCCTGCAACATTGCAGACTCTCAGTATTTGGTGTGGTGGGAGCTGTTTTTGGGTTTGGTGATGGAGCAGCTGCTGCCTGAGCAACTTTGGCCTGGTACTTCTGCTCGTGGGCTTAGCCTGAGCAGGCTGGCAGCTCTGCAGGGAAACGAGAGGGGAGACTGTGTAGAAGTGTAGAAGAGACTGGCTGATGCTTATTGTATTTGTGTTCCCCCCAGATGAAGGAAGGAATGATGAATCTGACTCCATGTTCTCAGAAGGATAATTTATTATTTTATGGTACTATATTATATAAAAGTATACTATACTAAACTATACTAGAGAATACAGAAAGGATACTTAGAGAAGGCTAACAAGATAATAATGAAAACTTGTCACCTCTTCCAGAGTCCTGACACAGCTTGGCCCCAATTGGCCATTAAGTGAAAACAACTCACACCAGAATCCAATGAAACAATCACCTGTGGGTAAACAATCTCCAAACACATTCCAGTCAAGCAAAACAGAGGAGAAAAAAATGAGATAATTATTTTTTTCCTTTTTCTCTAAGGCTTTTTAGCTTCCCAGGAGAAAAATCCTGGATGCAGGGATTTTCCAGACAATGTGAATGCCACAGTTGCTAGAAATCCAGCCAATACTTTTGTAAGGAAGCACTGCTTGATATTTTCTAATCTCTGTGGTGATTTCGTTGCTGGTGATCTCTTGTGTGTGTGCAAAGATTGAGTGCCTCAGAAATTAGAGCATGCCCTTTATCCCCACTCCTTTTCTTCCTATTTCCCTCTCTTCCCTGCTGCATCTCATATTGCATCCCTACAGCCAGGCACTCCCTGCTTGAGCAGCTTCTGGGATCCCACCACTGACAGCAACTCTTGGGTGACTTTTTTGGCTTGGAGAGCATGAGCAAGGGGAATGTGGCCCAAACACAGCCTGTAATTGCAACAAAAATGGTCAAACACATACACATTTAGGTACCCAGTGGTCCTTCAGTAAACCAAGTTATGGTCAGTGTTATTGGATATGTGACAAGGTTACATCAGCCAGTCCAGCTACCAGAAATTTTTAGATTGTAATGTCTATCCAACTTCTTTTAATTTCTATAAATTTCTATAAAGACTTTGTTATCCAATTCTTAAAATGTGCGGTGCAAATGAAAGAGATGAAATGCTAAGGAACAGCACCAACTCTGTCTAATCCTAGCTGTGAAAAGTATGTTATTTCTTATGAAGAAAATGCAATATTTCCCTTTCCTTTGGCTCTCGTGATCATTTGGAAAACTGCCTCAATTGCCCCAGTTTCCCTGCTTGTTGGGTCCATGCCAACAACCTCATTGGAGCTGCAAAAGGTGATTGATCTCCTGCAGGGGTTTTCCCCACCTACCCTGAGTCCATTCCATGAGTCTGATCAGTTCCTGGGAATGCATGTTTGTGGGCTGGAGTCCCCTGATGAAAATTATTTCTGCACCAAATATTGCAACTCTGTCTGTGAGGAAACGAAGTCATCTCCTAAAGAAGGTCTGGGGAGGATTTTTACTAGTTTTTACTTTCAGGTTTTACTTTTTGCTTTAGTTTTTACTTTTTTTTAACTAGTTTTAAGTTTTTCAGTTTTTTGCACTAGTTCTTAGTAAAGCTGCTAGGTGTGGCAAAGGTAGCTGGACTATCACAGTCTCTGAATGGATTTTAACCATGGTAGGATAAATATCCAGTTAGGCAGGGCTGTGACTGTAATCAAAATCCATTCTAGCAGGCCCTGATTTCCCAAATGCTCCTTTAGGGCCAGACTTAATTAATTTAAGCTGCATGGAGGATCATCCCTGAATCAGAATTCACAGTGGATACCTGAACCTGAAAGACATGCAAAGGATGCCTAAAAAAAATAAATTAAAGTTTCCAAGCTCTTCTGGGGGAAAGATGCTCTGATGAGATCAGAGGGAAGATAGATTATGGAAGTTTTCACATTTTAGTTTAGATCACAGAAGGATTTTGTACTCTTTAAAAGCAGTCATGCTGTTAGGAAGGAAGGATCTAAGTGATTCTGAGACTTTATTCACCACAGGAAGCAGCCAAAAATGGCTAAAGCTTACTGCTCACACAGTAAAAGTTAAAAAGAGACAGGAACTAGACAATTTTGAGGAAACCTGAGTAAACAACAAGAGGAAGACACAAGAAGTAAAGCTGTTTTCTCTTTGATATGTCCTAGACCTAATGAGATCAGTTTGCTGAAAGTGGCACCTGTAGAATCTTCTTGGTGATCCCAGTTCCATCCCAGGACTGAGGGCTGGTAAATCATACATTTGCTGCCACTTTGGTCATCTTTCTCAGAATTCCTGCATGCTGTAGTGTCACATCTGTGTGCCCCATTTCCAGGGGTGGAGCTGTCCTGGGATCTGAGTTTGCACAAATTCCTCCTGCCCCAGCAAAGCCCATCTGGGAAACACCTCCTGCCCTTTAAGCTCATCCTCCCACTTTCACCTGGAAATATCTCCCTCCACCTCACCCCTAACAACCATCTCACTGCCCTTAGTGCCTCTGGGCCAGCCAGCGTTCTCTTCCAGAGGAGAGGCAGCTCTGTGGTGAATGAAACAGCTCATAAAAAGAGTGTAAAATACTGTGAGAGCTCTCCTGGTTACCTTAAATGCTGGGCTCACACCCCTCAATGGTACCTGGCTGTTTTAGTAAATTCTTTGAGCTTAATAAGCTTTTGGAGGTCTATAACACACCTAAGATAGCTTAGCTACTTTTGGGGGCGTAAAAATCAGCAGGATGACTTCTGTTGCAGTGCTGGAAACAAAAAGGTTAAATAAAAGGCAAAATAACATGCAGAAAAACTGAGTTAGGTGTAAGAGGTTTTTCGTAAAACACTTTACAAAAGCAATTTATTTCTTTGTTCTCTTCTTTTTCTATTGAATTGCCTAGGTGAGGCTTTTGGGCTTTTGTCTAATTAGCTATCCTTAAGTTTGGGGTAAAATCTTCTGAGTCTTATAAAGGGTTTTCGCTTAATCAAGGAAAGAAACTTTTAGGCTTCTTTCCTTTTAGGGGGACAAAGAATAGATTTGTCACTCCATCAGCAAAAAACACACTCCTACACCTGGCATTATGCAAACACACAGAATAAAAAAGAATCTGAGTAAACAATCTGAGTCCTTCTCCAGAGAACTTTCAGTGTAATTAAGGAGAGGAAATATTAGCATCCTTTTTTGTTGCGAGGCACAGAGTCATTAAATGCCTTGCCCCAGATCTCTTCAGGATGGCTGCGTGTGTGTTTAGTCGTGTGTATTGTTAATAGCTGTGGTTATTTTATTTTTTAATTCTGTTTCTGAAGCACAAAGTGCTTTTTCTTGTTTTCCTGGGGTGGATCATGCCAAATCCAGCAGGAGTGTAATGACTTCTCAGGCAGAAAGGAATCCTGTCAGACGCACTGAATGGTACAATCTAATTGAAAGGGAAGCCAGCAGGCCTTAATGAACATCACCAGGCTGCAGAGGCTCTGATTATTCAGCTGGTGACAGGCAAGATGTAAATTGCTGAGCTAAAGAAGTGAGTGGGGCAGCAATTAACTCTGCAGCAGTGCCTGTGCCCGGGTTCAAGGCAGGGCAGGACCCAGGGGGCAAGCCCAGGAGGAGGAACTGGTGATTGCCCACAGGCACAGGGCTCTGTGAATGTCCTGCAGCCCAGGGCTCTGCTGAGGGGAGCTGAGTCCATCCAGGATGCAGAGAAGCTAGCTGGGTACATGGACCTGGCAGCAGCAAAACAGGGAGCTCTGAGAGTGTCGTGGCTTGAAGGGCACAAACCTGGCCCTTGTATTAACTTCAAAAGCACTTCAGCGTGCAAACCAGCATGACAAAGTCAACAATAGTTTTTCTGCTCTCAGGAGTGAGGTCACAATTCATTATTTGAAATTTTGTCTCCTTGCTTTTTAAAAATTTTCCAACCCAAAGCAGGCATTTGTTATTTAAAGGGTTTATCAGCAAAATGGCACTGGCATGGGTGAAGGTGATGCAGGGTCAGCTGTACAGAGAGCAGGTGCTGGGAAGCAGAGGGGGAAATGTATCAAAGCATTATTGCATTTATGGGGTGCCCTGATGAAGGAAGGAACGATGAATCTGACTCCATGTTCTCAGAAGGCTAATTTATTATTTTGTGATACTATATTATATTAAAGGTCACAATATTAAAGTATACTAAAGGATACAGAAAGGATACTTAGAGAATGCTAAAAAATAATAATGAAACCTCGTGACTCTCTCCAGAATCCTGACACAGCTTGGCACTGATTAGCCAATCAGTGAAAACAACCCACATCAGCAACCAATGAAACAACCACCTGTTGGATAAACAATTTCCAAACAAGTTCCACATGAGCACAACACAGGAGAAGCAAATGAGATAATTATTGTTTTCGTTTTTCTCTGAGGCTTCGCAGCTTCCCAGGAGAAAAATCCTCGGCGAAGGGATTTTTCAGAGAATGTGAATGCCACAGAGCATCATTAAAATAAAAAAAAAAAAAAAAAAAAAAAAAAGGCAGCTTGAGAATAAGCAGCAAATGACACTTGTTATTCTTGTTATTTAACACAAACCAAAAACCCCTAAGGGCACTGTTATCTCTGGGGTTTTCCCTCTAACTGGAAGGGAAGAAAGTCAGTGCAGGGATCCTATATGTCTCTGTTGTGCCTCTCTCTCATTAGACCCAAATTCTGTTTAATTTGAGAGTTGCGATGGCAGCTTTACGATATATCCCCTACAGCATGCTTGCTCATCCAGATACATTAAACCAGCCCCAATCTGCAGCACAGACTGTGCTGTTGCCAGGCCCAGTCCTCAGCCAGTAACCCCCTTCACCCTCCCTGAGGTGCTCAGGCTGCAGCAATAACCTGCGTGCCCTTCTCTCCTGTCCCAGGGCTTGTTACAGCACAGGCTCAGAGCCGGGCTGGAGGCTGAGAGTGGGAGGAGGAGAGAAGCAAAGTTAAAAAAGCTCCACTACTCCCAGTTTCCACAAGCATTCCTTTCCTCTGGTGAAAGCATATGTGAGGCCTTTCCTGGCCCAGTTTGCTGGTTGGGTTTGGCAGCCCCCCAGTTCCCCTGAGAGCAGCCTGCATACCACTGGGCCTCTGGAAATTCCTCCCTGGCCACAGGGAATCCAGGTCAGCAGCCAGGAGCCAGGCTCCAAACCACTGAGTGTCCCTCTGCTCAGGAGGAGCCAGGTGGGTAGCTGAAAAAAAGATGCTGAGAAAGGGAAAAATAAGTTGTTGAGTGCTCAGAGGTTATTTGGGAGGAAATGGAACAGTGGAAGAACAATGCTGTGATTCAGTCTCACCTTGGTGACCCAAACTCATGGGAGCTTCTGTGGCACCTGCCTGACACAGGAGAAGCAAAACACTTCAGACTGGTTCTGCCTAATTGTAAAGAGAGCAAGAAGTGGATGTGGATATCTGCTGCAAGCCAGAACATTGGGATTTAATCATCTCCATCCATTTGGCAGGTGGTGGTGTGCCACAAAAATGACCTTGATGCTTCTGATCTCTGTCTTGGGAAGAGCAGAGGCTTTCCAATCTGGCAGAGATTGTTTGAGCCACAGAGAGGGAAACAGAGGCAAAGGCAAAGGACAGATATGCTGAGAAAGAAAAGGGTGGAGGTAAAAATGAAAATGGTGGAAAGGAGAGGAAAAATGAAGATAAAGGAAAGGTGCAAAGAGAGAGAAAATGTATGAATATGGATGGGAAATACTAAAGTGCACCACATCAAGATTAGAGTAGCATTGTCTCCTTTGTCAGCATGGCATGCATCCTCACTTGAACCCACACTTCAGCAGATGCCCATGTGCCACAGCTGGTCTCCATCTTACCCATCTGCCTCTCAGCCTCTTGGAATGGCTACTTTCCTTTGGGGCTCTGCCTTTTTCTCATGTAAGCAGGACTCAAGTTTACTTCTAGTCCCCAACAGGCTCTCATCCTACCAGGATACTGAGAGCTTCCAGTCTGGGCAATTGACCTCTAGTCACAGTATGAAAATTAAAGTTACTGCTACTGAATCATCAGCGTGCAGGATTTCTTCACTTTTTTTAACCCCTCCCTTTGATCTTCCACACTATGTAGGCAAAAAGACTCTTGCCACAGCCCAAGAAACAGCCTAGTTTTATTCCACAGAAGCTGCAGGAATCTTGCAGTTTTACAGCATTTCCCATTAACATCAGTCATAAAAACAGCACCACAACTGCACAAGTCCTTGTAGCTCCCTATCAGTCCCTGGAGGGATGGATCAAGTTTTGAAAGCCCTCAGTTTTCTCCCTGGTTTTCATAATGCTCGCAGCATTGACATTACTGTTTTGTTTATGCTTGACTCTGAAGAAACACAAAGTGTTTATTGAATTTATTTATTAAGCACAGATTTTATGTCTCAGAGAAGTGTTCATGTTTAAAGCCCTCTTTTAAAATAAAAGACATTTAAAACATGCTTCATTTTTTATTTATGTAATTATTCATGCCTTGGCACCGAACGAACTCCATTTCCAGTTAAACACTATTTGTGGACCTCCTAATATAGTACAGCATGTGTTGAGTGAAACCATGTATTTTTCATAGTTGCAGCAACTTCTGTTTTCCTAGATTACCATGCCAATTTGGCAGAAAGTTTTGGAAGGTAATAGTCTAATGATAAAAAATGTATACACTACTTGTTCTGCTGCTTTCTACTGCCAGGTTTTTAATAAACAGAACTCAGAGGGGCTGCCCTACCTTGACCAGTACTTAGCAAACATAAAGCTCAGCTGGGTCCTCACAAAGGAACAAGGACAGAAAAGTATCCAAAGATTTTTCCACACTGGGCTATCCCATATCAGGAATCAGATGCAATCAGCAAAAGTCAGATCTACCAGCCCCAGTTAGGCCCAAGTGGCAGGGGACACTGTGTGCCTGCCCTTTGGGCTCTCCAGCAGGAGAAGGTGATGGTGATGATGATGGTGATGATGATGTGGCTCTGTTGACACACAGAACGTCTGGGAAAAGCCAGGGTTAAATGAATTGGCATCACAGCATCTGATCTCTCCCTAAAACCATCCTGCTGTTCTGAGGGAAGCCAGCAGCCACTTGGCTGAGGCCTGGGCGCTGCTGCATTGTAGGGATGGAGGGAATCCTGCAGGAAGGCAGAGAGCAGGATGGAGATGTTTAGCAGAGGGACTGAGAGAGATGGGGCAGTGACACAGGCTGGGCAGTAGAGCTGCCATGGTGCTGTATTTTCCATGTTCACAGCAGGGAAGTGCTGTGGGCTTCAGCTGATGAAGTCTTGTTTTGAAGAATGTGCCTGGTAAATACCTAAGTGTTAGGGATACCATAACAAATTGTGTTTCCCTAGAAAGATGCTCCTTTCCCAGCCAGAAGCTGTATTTTGGGAGCAGGCTGCTGGACACTTGCTGGGAATTTCTGGATGCCCTTCAAGCCCTGAATGACTAACTGCATGTGCCATAGCCCATCAATCCATCACCACCCAGTTCTGTCAGCCCCACTCCCTGTGTGTGCTGCTCACAGCCAGTGTGCTCCAGCCAAAGGGAATGCCAGAGCCAAAAAACATCTGCACAGATCCTCCAAAGGAACACAGAGGGACTCTGAAGTAAAATATCACCATCAAGGCAAAGAGCTCAGTTTCTACATGCACAAATTCAGCAGTGTAACCAACTTGTCACGTGTCTTAAATAGTCCCTTTCTGTTTTAATGATCAAAGATGGAAATGTGTGTCATGCTGTCTTGGTTTGGAAAGACAGGAGTCTGCTAAGGAAGGCAGGAGCCTCCCGTGAAATGGAGAATGTAAACCCTCCCCACCCCTCCAAATTGCTATAGATTTTAAATTAGGGGGCTCTCAGGCAAAAAATATGGGAGCAGTAAATAACAGTTCTTTAATAGGGAAGAAAAAAAAAAATAAAAGGATAAACAATGCAGTACACTAGAACAACACTGACAGAGTCAGAACGCAACCTGACACCCTGTGGGTCAGGGTGTTGGTAGCAGTACAATTGGAATTGTGGCTGCAGCCCTCCTGGAGTGTCAGGGGTGGTTCTGCTGGAGCAAGGGGATTCTGTAGAGAAGGATGTATCTCTGAAGATCCAGTGGAAGGAGAGGCAGCTGTTCCTCTGGGGAATCCAGTGGAGAAAGCCGTGCTGGTGTCTCAAAAACCTCTGGATTATATCTGGGTAGCAATGCTTGGCTCCTCCCTCTGGGCGGAGCATCTCCCAATGGGGTGTTATAGTTCTTATCAGCCATGCAGTGACATTCAATAGTCTGTTATCAGCAGATGTCCCCTCCCAAGGGAGGAGCAATTGTGGTCACTCAGAGAGAGAGAGATAAGGCAAACTGCCCACTTGACAAAAGATAATCTGCCATACAGATGGTAGTGGAATACATCTTGCATTGCAATCTGGAACACATGCCCAGCTGGCTTTTCACACCCTCTTGTGATGTTCCCCCAGGAGCTTTTCCCTCCTGGCTGAATTCGTGCTACCAGAGGATATATATGATATATCCTCTGCTGGACCTGAGGCTGGAGCTCATCAGCCCCTGGATGTCTGCCTGTTGAGGTGGAAAAGGGTGCCAGTCCTTCCCACTGCAGTTCCAGCTGGGAGCAAACTGTGCCTTACTGAGCCCAGTGCATTTCCCTCTGGGTGCTTTTGCTGACAAATTAACACATGTATTATTCAGGCAAAGTTATAAATCACCTTCTGAGCGTTCCTTTCACAACAAACCAGTGGCTCATGGCAGCCTGTCTCTGTGACCCACCAAAGTGGTTAACAGCTACTAATCCAGGGAGCTCAGCCATGACAAGTTAGTTTTCGTTCTCCTTCATCCATCCTTAATCCTTGGCACTCAGAGGTCAAAGCCGAACTTGAAGATTAATGGGGCTAGCATTTGGAATTATAAATAAGGAGACAAGTAGTCCCTGCCTTATTTTGTGGCCATACTAAATGTCAGTCTACCCCTACAAATGACCTCCAGCATCTCTGACAATGATTACCCAAACTTGACAAAAGGAAACCATGTAAAGATGATGTAAGATGGGTATCAATCACATATTCATAACCAGGTGCTGTCTGTAAGCTTAGCTGGGAGGTCACCATCACTAAAAAGCTGAGGAAGATCTGTCATGCAGGTAGATCACATGCTGAAGTCCAGCTTTGGCAAGGAGTGATTCTGTAGGCCAAAGCAAGATGGACCAGAAGATTTTACCCCAGCAGGATGTAACCCACAGACCAACAAAACCTTGCTAAGCAAGCTCATTTCATTATGCAAGCCTCAGAGTCTCTGAGCTAGCAAGGGGAAAGCCCAAATGCAGAAAACAACAGGATGAGATTTACAATGAGTATCACAGCATCTTTAAGTGCTTCTCCACATTAACAATGCCTTCACACACAGTCCTCACACACAGAAGAGTTAAACCAAGGAACTGACTCCCAGCTGGTTCCAGTCAGCAGCATGCTAAAGAGTTTTGTGGAAATCAGGCCTTCCTCCCTTTCTCTAAATTTATTCATCCTAAATTTAGAAGATGAGGTCATTTTTTCCTTAAACGTTTACTTACATTATTTTCCCATAAGCCAAAATCTATTTTACAAGTTCAGATCAAATGGCTCCAGAGGAGGGTGTACATTAAGGAAGAAGAGCACTGAATCAAATACATCAAATACAAATAAAAATTGGCAGGGAGCCACTGGGAGATGGCACCTGTAGGGGCAGGGACTGAGAAAGGTTTTGAATTTCCATCAACTTCAGGCACAGCTGTCAGCATTTTGTGCCTTTGCGGTCTCTCTCCTCAGGAAACAGGATATTTGGGTTATTCTGTTGGCTGTAAGATTTCTGTAACCCTGACTCTACTGTTCTTGTCTCCTCTGTGATCCCACATCCCTCTGTGTCTCTCACAGCACAGGGCTCTCTGTGGCCTGGCTGCCAGCAGAGCAGCATCACAGGCTGCTGGTGCAAGCTCAGGTAATCTGAGGATCTCACCCAGTGTCCAGCAGCCTCAAACAATTTGCAACATTCCAGGTTTTAGCAAGGCTTTCTGTATTTAATGGCGAATCCAGTTTTCTGTCAGTCTCAGCTTTATTTCAGCAGATATTGAAACCTGAAAGATCTCAAAATAGACAGGTTTTAGGAGAGTCTGGAGTAACAAGATTGGAAAAATGTCAGCTTTGTAAAATGGAAATCCCATGTGTGTATTTGTGCAATGGGGGATGCAGCTCTAAACCCAACCTGTTTTACATTCATCCTTTACATTTCCATGCTATGTTTATGGCAATATCACAAAGACTGTCTTGGCACAACATCATATCTGCACACATTGAAATCCCCTGATCAGGTTTAGTGGAGGATTATATTTGAGCTTCACTAATATTTCAGTATTATTCCCACAGAGATGCAGACATTAGCATAAGGGGCCCAGACATGCACACAGGTGTGCACTTGACAGAATAGATGTCTTCCCATGCTGATCCTCACTCACCTCTCCAGCAGAAACATGTGTTTGCCCTGACTCTCAGCAGGGATACAGCCCAGCTTTCCATCCTTCATGCTCTGCTTATGTAACAAAGCAGCTGTAGCAGTCCAGTTCAGAGACAAACCTAAATCCATCTTCAGGTCTTGAATCCCTTTCTCAGACTTCTTACCTTTATTGACACTACTAGAAATCATACAATGATTTGAAAGGGCATTGCCTCCAAAAAATAATACATTTTTGTACAAAAAGGAACCAGTACCCCTTTTTTTGTTGTTTTCTTGGCAAGGCTGATCTATTCTCTCTCTCATCCAGCACATATTCATGTCATTAAGAAAACCCAGCAGGTGCACTGACATTTGGAGCTCAATGAACAGCTGGAAAGGCAGCTGGGGTTTCCCTGCTTTTGAAGAGCAAGTGAAATCCCAGAGCTGAGGAAGCAGAAAACTGGTATTTATGTACTCACTTCCTAACCATTTGTTTCAATTTGGATGGGAATCTGAAGAAAAAGGGAAGACATTTCTGGTTGTTTCCAATTGGGGTGAGAAGATATGGTCAATCTAATGTTTATTTCTCCTCAGTTCTGAGCTGTCATACTCATACTTAGTGAGGATGAGGAGTACCTTGTTGTTTCATATGTGTAAGCAGTTCATACATTAATTAAATAAAAATAGAGAGACTGCTCCTAGAGCCACTGTCAGACACTTGAATTTATTTGCTAGTGAAACCATTCACAGATGGCTTAAGTGAATAATTCCAGGGTCCCTGGCATTTCTGAGCTGTCATGTGATCATGAAAAAAATTCATATTACTCCCTGCTATGTCTGTGGTTCAAACTGGACCTTTGATTCTTTTCTCTTCATCCAGTCTGGGAAAAAAAATTTACGTATTCGTTCTGCCAGTTGAATTTCCTCTGTTAAAATCTCAGTGGGGTGTAAGCATAGAAGGGGATGAAGTGTTTGGCAGCTGATGGTCCTGCAGCCAGCCCTCTCCTCTAGCAGGTTGAGGTGGCCATCAACAACAAAAAAAAGGATCTTATCCATCTGGTGGTTAGATCAAGGGTGTGCAGGCATGAGGAAGGGCTTCTGCTTTTCCTCCCAGGGCTGATTTCCGTTCTTAGGTCATCTGAGGACTCGAATCATCACCAGCTACAGCAAGCACACAGCACAACTGCACTCACCGGGAGTTTCTCACACGTGGAAACGCTGCTGGCGTAGCAGATGTGTTGTGAAGTGAGACAGCTGAAAACTAGCACTGTTTTTTTTGTTGTTGTTTGCTTTTTCCCTTCATTCACAACCGGGCAGATTCCTGGCTTAGGTGCCTGTGTGGCCACACAAAGCATTGTCAGCACCGAGGGAAGGAGCTGCCCTTTGCAGCCACAGCTCCCTTAGGTCAGGCTCAGAAAAACCCTTGCCAAGCTGTCACCTCTGCCTGCCAAGACACAAAGGAAACCCAGCCATTCTTAACTCCTGAGTGAATACCTTTTCTGCCTGCCTAGTGACTCAGCTCTGAGGAAATACACACCTGGGAGGTGGTGCAAGGATTAAGCCCACCCCTTTGGGCTCTGAGGTGTTGATATAAAAAGGGCAGAGAACTGGTGAGAGTGATTTGGTGCTGTGAGAAACAACTGCTCACTTTGAAAATTTAAATAGGTTTATTAAACCTTGACAAAAATACAACAAAAGGACTACATAAGGAATAAGTTGCAGTGTTGAGAACTGCTCTCGTAGATACCACATGGCTGGTTCATCTTCAAGATGGATGCTCAGTCTTTTATACCCCTGGGGTTGCATTAGCCAGCCCTGGCCCCTCCCAAAGCCTGTCAGTCAGCTCTTCTTTGCCATTTATCAGTGGAGATGCTTTCTTGTAACTGGATTGGAGGTCAGGTGTTGCCATGCTGCCCCCCTGAGCACCCCCAAGCTTTTCCATTCCCCCCTGCCCCATGCCAGGGACACCTGTGCAGCTTCTTTGTACCTGTCCTGGACAGCCCAGGCTGTGTGATGGCAGCAACACAGGGGGGAAAGGGAACTGTGGGGAGAACAGAGGGCATCTGAACTACAATAACATAACTGTACAGCACTGAAGCTTTTCTTAATATTCACACAATAGTTATCCCTTAATTGTGAGAGCCAATCATCTCATTATCCGTCTCTTGGAGCTGCTGCAGTTCTGTCTTTTCCCATGAAGCAGAGCTCTGGTTTCCTTTGTTCTCTCTCCATTGCTTCATTCTGCTCCTGCGGTGTTTCCCCACAGCTCAGCGCCAAGCACAAACACCCTGCTGCATTTCTTGTATTTGTTCCTTCCTTCCCTCACTCCCTTCTCTGCTGCCTCCTGGGAGAAATAGGAGCAGATTGGAACAGCTTTGTATCCCTTTGCCTCTTGATTTGTAGGAAACTAGGAAATGTGAAATAGGAAACTTTTTCAAATGGGTTTAATTAAGACTGCTTGGTGTCTTTCCTTTGGATGTGAACCATTGTGAGCAACACGTACAGGAAGGAGAAGTGGCTCTGCAATGAAGACAGGAAGAAAAAGTATTTGCCCATTTCCTGACTCTGCCTGAAATTAACTGTGTTACCACAATTATTTATTGCCTGTGAGTTAAACATGTGGAGCAGGGTTGATATTTCTTTCCTTTATTGCTGCCCTTCACTCACACAGTTTTTGCCATTGTCTAGTCCCAGTTTGTGCTAATATAGCAGCAAACTGGAGGATAAGAAAATTATCTATTTCACTTCTTCTTTCCTTCAGTTTCTCTGGGTGCATTTTTTCTCTTCACACCTTCTGCAGTGACTTTGCTCCAACATATTAAAGGCCTCTCCTGGCTGACTGGAGTGTTTTCTTATGAGCATAAATAATTCCAGGTGGGCACCCCTCCTTATCACACCAAGGGAAGAATAAATAACACAGCATACATTGTTTCAGCCTGGGAACAGGTGAAAATGCTGCATAATGGAAATTCCATATGAGGGAATAAATTCTCAGACCATTTTAGTTGGTTGGTGCTCGTGATATCTTTGAAACCATTTCACTTAAGCCATGAATGTAAATATCCTCCACCTCTCACAAACACAGGCTCAGGCAAACCATTTTCTTCTCTAGCAATATCCATTTCTACAAGCATAATGGGTTTTTTTGTCTTTCTAATGCACTTTTGCATTTCTTACTTGTGCCAAATAGCTAGACAGGCTATTACCACTCTATTTTTTTTAATGGGAATTCTGTTGCACATTAATCTAATCTCACATATCTCAGGTCATTTATGAAGGGCAGAAATTTTAGGTAGGAATGGGTTCTGTTTTATGCAACTGAGACACCCTTTCAGAATGTGTTTGTTTCTTTAAAAGGAGATAAACTAGTAAAATCTAGCTTACTTTGAAAAAAACTGATAATATGTTGCACTATGGAATTAAATACAATCTGCTATTAATTTTAAGTGTTTTAAAGTTTGGTTTGGTTTTTTTTTTCCTAAGAACAGTATTGCCTGTTGCCAACTTTTGTAGGGAGATCTACTTCCTACATCCTTATTAACAAAACTCTTCAAGTCAAAGCCTTTCATTTAACCGTATCTTTTTTCTTAATAACTAAATATGATGCTAATGTCTATTCCCACTTTTAGTCAACAGCAATGAATTAAGTTTAGCCTTAGGAGCTAAGATAGCAAGGATATGAACTGAGGGCAAAAAGAGGATATTCTCTTGGTAGCTGCTTTTAAACATGTGCTAATTCATGTTGTTTTGTAATTAAAATGTTTTCTCCATCCCACTGCTGTGTTCTCCGAAGGGGCATTGGGAATTAATCCCCCAATGATGGAGATTTAAATGTATCAAAATTGGATAAAAGTCCTTGCATTGCACTTGTTGTCATAGAAGCTACTTATGTCAATAACTGCAAATCCAGACACAAATTTCAGATGCTTAACTGTAGCACTGCAGAATTTTTGTTCCTTGTCTCTCTAGGATTTTGTATGTGATTCCTCCTATTTTATTCCCCTTATTCTTCCTCCAAATCCCCAGTCTGCCAATTTCTCCTGGACTGGGACAAAGTGTTCAATGATTTCTGATATAGCAGTTTTGATACAGAAAGGCAAAACAAGAGAGGGAGTGCAGCCAAAGCTTATGTTCTGGGGATGAGCCAAGCACAGGACAAGGAATAAAATGCATAAAACACATTAATCCTTTAATAATCCTGCCCTTTTTGTGATTTACATTACCACTTTCACTGCCTGGCACACCTGTCACAGGTTAACATCCCCTCACCCTGGTGTAAGTGCAGCTTTTGACACCACTGCAGAATGGTAAAGGTACCATTTTCAAGGTATCTTCAAGGGTATTTTCCTGTTAGCCTGAGGCAGCAAATAGGGAATAGTGAGTTGTTACTCCCTCTGGAGTAACAATTCAAATGAAGTAACTCAGCATGGACTCACCAAAGTGTCATTAGACAGAAATAAAATTCTTCATGTATAAAAGATACTTCTGGTCTGTGTGCAAGCCCTCAGAAGCAAGGTTATCAAAGAGAAACATGAAACAAAATCTTTTTTCAAGTGTATGCAAACTTTGACACTCATGTCCTCTTCTCTTCTGCACAGCCTGGTCAAGGAGCGTTCAAACCTTTGCTTCCACACAGTTATGGAATCATCCAGAAAGATGATTCCAGAAAGATCCAGGGCCAGGTTGGGAGGGCCAGTGGGTCACCTGGTGCCACCTCTCTGGCACATGGCACGGGATTGTGTTCAGACAATTTTAAATATCTCCAGTGCAGGAGATTCCACAACCCCTCTGGACAATCCGCTCCAGTGTGCAGTCACCCACACAGTAAAGAATCCTCTTGTGAGCATTTCAGGCATTTGCCCTAAAATCTAAAACAACAGCTTCTAGGAACTGCCCAGCAGTCTCTGCAATAAAATGGATTCAGGCAGCCTGGACCACTCATCATTTTTTGCATGGCATTAATTATAATGGCTGATGTATCTGCCTATACAATCTCTTTATGGACAACGCTGAGTTTTGTTTTTTTTCTTTGGCAAAAACTTGAATCCATCTTGAAGAATGAAGTCCTTCTTGCTCCTGTGCTCCTCCTGTCCTTCATGAAAGGTGTCCTTCTAAAGCAATGAGATAAAGCAATTAGAATCATTCCTTCTGAGTCTTAGCCCCAATTAAACTGTTCAGGCCATAGAGCCCTGGGGAGTTGTACTTGCTTTGGAGCAATGGTCTGTACTGGTCCCAAATTGTGTTTCACACCTTTTCATAGGGGAAGGAAAGGGCATTGATGATGCACAAATAACTGAGAACTCCTGCAGCTATGCTCTGTGCTTATTGAGCAAACACAGCACAGGAAGCAACTGGGAAATAATGAACAGATGCACGGACTGGGAAGCAAAACTAAACATCTGTACCCTCACCAATCAAACTGCAGGGAAAACCTGGGAGAGGATCACAAATATTTACCACACAGCTAATGAAGTGCAGGAGATTCTGGCAGAATCTCTTAAGAGAGATGAAAACATCTTTAAAATGAGGCTATTGTCAGCCTCAAATGCGATGTTTTGTTTAAGCCATGAAGATGCTTTACCTAAGTGGTTAGAAGCAGGTCAATGAGTTGGCAAACATGGCTTTTTTTTTATTTTTTTAAGAGCTTGGGTAGTCTGGAAGGAGAGTGGAATTGAGTCAGAGAGTGGAATTGTGGAATTGAGTCAACAGAGCAGTAGGAGGCTGGATGGGCTCCTGCAGCCAGGAGAAAATGGAGATTTCTGTGCCAGTTTTGAAGGGCACTTTTAACCATCCTTATCAGGAGAGGTGTGGGCTGCCTGCAGTCCCCAGGAGAGGCAGTGGTGATGCACTCCAGGCCAAGCAGGGCCAGCCAGGGGGGCCTGGAGGGGGTGCCTGTGCTCAGATATGCTGCTCTCTCTGATCCAGCCCTAAGCCCTGAGCAGACAGCAAGGAAGAACTCCCAGGGCCCCTCTGCAGAAGGGATTTGGAAGAGGATGAGCAGTTATATATAGATATACAATAGAAATGTTTTCAGTAAGCACAATGAAAGGCTTATTTTTCCTAACTTGTCTCTGTAAATCGTAAGTTTTTTGTTACATGACAGATCATCCCTTGAGACAGAAGTGCCCATATCTACATTGGAGATGTCTTAACACATTTGTAAGAGAAATAAAAACAATAAATCAGTTGGAGACTCTCCACTGACTTCACTGGCTTTCTCTGTCAATACTAATTGGGAATCTCTGCTCCTTAGATGTTCATTCCATTGAAATGAATTGGCTGCAATAGGAACATAAAATCATGCAACAACATAAATTCTGCATCTCCAGTTGCTTAAGAGCTTTATAGAGAAGTGCCTTGAAAAAGAAATTAGTAAAGGGTTATAAACTCTGCTACTGTTTTTTGATGTCCCCAGACAACTCATGTCAGAGATGGAAGTAAATGCAGGAAGAAGTAAAAGTCAGTAAAAAAGCTTCAAGTGGAATTTGCAATCATTAAATGCAGAAACTGACTGAAAAATCTTTCTGTATCTCAGCTTTTGTACTTAGCTGACACATGTCAAGTCAGTACAATGAAAATCAGACTGCTTGCTCCAAGTGTTCATACAGACTTGGAGGAACTCCTGAATTCATGGAGAGGACTGTGGAGGGAGTGAGGGTGGAAGGATTTGACTACTGAGCAGGTAGGAAGAGAGAGGGAAGGACTGAATAAAATGCAGATCAGGAAAATCAGATAACCATGACAAATACAAACGAGCTCTGAAAGACTTTCTGAGTAGAGTCTCTAAGAACTGTAACATACTTTAATGTGTTTTGGGAATGAGATAATGAGACGAGGGAGTCAATGCTACAGAGGCTGGCGTGCTTCTGATACACATTAAAATCCCCTCTCATCACAGAGTACCCCAAGCCCTTGTCCCTTTGAATCTCCTAACAAACCCTTCTTCTTCCTGAGGTGTTACTTGTGACTCAGCAAGTCAATAGCCTGGCATTCATTTTTGTGAGAGTTCCTTTGCTGAGGTTTTCAGGGTGAGTGGTGATGGGCTGAAGCTGGTGTCCCCCAGCTCAGCCCCATGGTGGGAATCTCTGCTTGGATTGAAGCTTAAAAGCAATCAGTGTGATGACAAGAAGCATGGCAGCACTGAAGCAAGATGCCACAGACACTTCTCCCATGGCTCAGGGGATATTTGAGATGTAAATCATCTGCAGATGTAGAGGTACTCCATGCTCTGAGGCTGTTTTTCACCAAAAGGGCATCTAAAAGCTAAAAGGGATAAAAATGAATTGTCATCATTATGGACTGGATTTCTGCCAGCTGCTAAGTAATTAGAGTTTTAATTGCCCAGTAATAAAAGTTTTTAATTACTCAGCAATTAGTGCTTGAAGTTTCAAGTGCTTCACACGCACTCAGTTGCATCCTTGAATTGTCAAGAGTAAAAAATGGAGCAGCTCCAGTGTGCCTGAGCAAAGCTCTGAGCAAGAGAGGGAAACACCAGGGATGGAGCAGCTATGGCTGAAACCCATCCTAACTACTCTATCTAACTACAGAATGTTCATTGAAATTCAACAAAATACTTTTTCCCAGCTAATTTAAGGCCAAAATACCCTTTGTATCATCAAGTAGGAATTGTTTCATACCTAGCATTATCATGATTCATTTTCCATATGCAGGATAATAAAGGTCCTGAGGCTCTGGTTTCTCTCTTCTTGCTCTACTAGAATTTAAATATCATTAACAAGCCAAACTATAACAAAGTCAGCAATTGCCAATGGTGCAGGAAGCAGGGCTGCATTAAGAGGAATTCAAATTCATATATATGATCTTCTTGGGTAACCCCAAAGAGGCAAATTGTCTGATGAACCATGTAGTCAGAGAGTTGGGACAGCTTTTCCATAAAATAATTTCATTTGCTCCAGCCTTTTTTTCTTTTTCCTTTTCCTTTTCCTTTTCCTTTTCCTTTTCCTTTTCCTTTTCCTTTTCCTTTTCCTTTTCCTTTTCCTTTTCCTTTTCCTTTTCCTTTTCCTTTCTTTTCATGCATAGAAGAGAGAGCTTTAAATGATATTCAGGTTTTTTTACAGTCAGCGTGCAAAATCCATCACAAGAACTTTGGCAAAACCAGGCAAAATTGATTCAGTAAAAATGTTTCATGGAAAAAAATCTGGTAGAGGAAGGGCGGGTTAAAACCTTCCAAAAATTCAAAGTAAGCTGCATGTTACATTACGTGTTACTCATAACTCTAAAAAATCTGAATTTTGACAGGGGAATAATGCCTATCAGAATTTGGGGAATTTGTTTCCTTTTTTTCTTAGACTGGTTTCCAAATTTATCTATTGGCAAACAGAGTTAAAGTTGAGAAATGAAGTTTATGGGAAACATACCAACAGTCACATAAGCGCAAGTTAAAAAACCAAACCCTTCCTATTCCTGAATATTAGAAAAAAAATCCAACAAATTCAAATTATGATTACCCAAACATCAAAATCTAAATAATATACAAATAATAATATACAAATAAAATATTAAACAGAGTTTTTTCCCTTCTGCTCTGAAAGTAATTTAGACTTTTTAACAGTACATGGATGGTTTGTAACCTAGTTAATAACTCAAAGCATTTAGGTCTTCTCTAAAGCAGCATCAGATGTTTTCTGTACCCTGGACTGTCCAGGTCACTGCTTCCACACATGCTGTATTTCACTGGGATGCTGAGTTCAGGGACTGTCCATCTGTTTCCTGTCTCATTTCCCTGTGACAGTGCAGTGCACTTCACAGTGCTGAACAGATACCTGACGGTAGCAGGCTCTGTTTTTTTCCAGTTATTACACTGCAGAGTATTAGAGCCACACTAAGCTGGGATTACCTCACTGGATGTAGCTGCTGTGTCTAAGCTGGTAACAGGCTCAGTGAAGTGACACAGACATCTGGGTGAGTCACTCCTTCCAAGTGCAAATGCCCAGGACAGATGAGCTGGTTACTCTCTGGTAGATCTAATAAGTAAGGAGAGATCAACTTTTAGGCAATTGAAACCAGGAGAAATGTAGACTCTCCGAAGAATGGCAGTAGAAGAATGTGTCACAGACTTCTTTTCATGAAAAATCCTTTCCTTAGGATTTTTCCTCCTGAGAAGCTGAGAGGCCTCAGGAACAAAATGTAAACATTGATTATCTGCTGCTGTGGAATGCAACAGGTGCATCTGTGATTGGTCTCATGTGGTTGTTTCTAATTAATGGCCAATCACAGCCCAGACAAAGAGTCCAAGACAGCTGCCTTTGTTATCATTCCTTTCTATTCTTAGCTTAGCTAACCTTCTGATGAAACCTTTTCTTCTATACTTTTAGTATAGTTTTAATGTAATATATATCATAAAATAATAAATCAAGCCTTCTGAAACATGGAGTCAGATCTATGTCTCTTCCCTCATCCTAAGACCCCTGTGAACACCGTCACAAGAATGGACCAAATAAAGTAATTTTTGTTGAGTATCAGTACTGATTTCCCCTTTCAGAATCCAGGAAAAGGGCCTGTATTTCAGACAATGTTAATGCTGCCATTTTCATTACTCCTTTCCCCTCTGATGGTGCAGCTCAGAGTCCCAGGCTTGGATAACAAAGCACCCTGTGTCAGGCACCCTGTGGATCCAGCTAACCTCCATCCTTTGTCAGTCAAGGCCAAAGCAATCCTTGCCAGACATTTCATTTACAGCCAAAGGCTGTTCTGTACAGCAAGATTTTGCAAGAGGCATTTTTTTTATTTGATTCTGCTGTTGAAAAGTGCTGCTTTTTGTCAGTGTCTGGCACACCTTATGGAACCTCTCTTTTCCCATTGCTGTTTTCCAGCTGTGCTTTTCCCAGCTTCTCAGAGATTCAAGAGGTCGTCAGCTGCCTTCCTGAACCCAGTGTTACAGAACTCCCTGGAGGATGTGGTCCTGCTTTATGAGGTTCAGTATATGGTTCCTTAAACCTTAACCAGGACTGGAGGTACTGCCCATAATTGGGTTATCCATTATCTGGCTTTGTGTCACTTTTATTCATCCCAGCAGTAAACCCAAGGCTGTGTGATAGTTCACCAGAAAGATGGGAGCACACAGCAACTTTCTGATCTCTCCCACCTCCAGACAGTGCAGCTGTCCTCATTTGACAAAAATTAAAGACCCAAGGACATGTTGTTAATTGACATGTACTCTGTCTAGAGTCTCTTGGAGAAAATAAATAGCTTTCTGTGTTCTGATTTTGTACCAGTTTCTTTTAGCTGAGCTCGACATCGACAAAGGTCAGAGGATCTCCATCAAGGATGAGGAGCTGGCTTCCCTGAGGAAGGCTGCTGAGTTTGACACCATCTGCAACGAGATCATCCCCAAGAGCATCCCGGAGATCCGCAGGCTGAGCAGCAGGCTGTCCTCCTACCCCAGGGTCCTCAAGAAGGAGGACTTTGAGAGGACAGTGCTGACCATGGTCTACACGGCCTACAGAGCTGCCCAGTCCCAGGGGCACCAGAAGGACACCTGGGCTGAGTCCTTTGTCAACCTCTACAAAGCCCTGAAGAACGACTTGATGCTGTCCTACAGCAAGCAGCCCTCGTAGTGGAAGGGGAGCAGCAGCTCAGCCACCTGCCCTGGCTGGCGAAGGACACCTCGTAGCACGCCCACCACTTTATTCTCTAAAGAGTTTCATAGCCTGCTTCGTGAAAGATTGTTCGTTTTCTGGCTCCCTCTTGTGGAGTCCTCTTTCTAGTTCCATGCTGAATGGTGAAAAACGTCTTCAGCCCTGAGAATTCGATTTTTGTGCTGGCTTGGAGGCGCCTTCTGTGACAGGAAAAGGAGGCAGTTTGGTGCACACCCAGACAGATCAGGCAAACCCTTGATTCATCCTTTGGGTTTCCTATAAGCAATACATAAATATACTGTGCTTGAGCTCACATGCTGGAGAGTGATGCTTTTCTGGCTGGGTAAAGAAGTTAATGTTTTGGCTGGTCAGTAAAAGAATATGACACAGAGATGAGGGCCTGCTGTAAAAGGAAGAGGTTTCATAACCTTCAGCCTTCAGAAATTATGCCACATATTATCCATTCCAAATGTTCTCATAAATAAGCACACTGATTCACTTTATTTGGCTGAGCTAGTGTTTAATTGCAATAACATTTTCAGAAGACAAAGGGCATTGTGAAGACCAGCAGCAAACAATGCCTGTGAACGTATTCCCTGCTTCCTGGAGCTGTCGTCCCAAACAGTCTGCAATGATTCTTTCATTATTTGCACATGACTTTGCTTCTGCTGCTTGTTTTTTGTTTGGTTTTTTTTTTTTTTTTGGTTTTGTTTTGTTTTGGTTTGGTTTGGTTTTTTTTTGTTTTTTTGAAAGGAACATGTATTTGTCCTCACTGGAATCCAAGGCAAGACAAAAGCCCTATTTAATTTAATAATGACACATTTTTTCTGGTTCTATCACTTGAACATAGGTCATCTAAACCTATGCTCCAGAATCCCACTGAGGCAAGGGAGGAAGGTGCATTAAAACATACCTGGTGCTAAATTTGGCACTGTGGCTCTCTTTTTATAACAGTAAAATGTATATTCATTTCAGTATCCTTGTGTTTGTGTGTGTGTGTGTCTGTGTTCATGCATGTGTGTGCACATGAGTGCTCAGGACGTAGAAAAATCCCAAATTGTTCAGTCAGTGAACAATTGCATCTGACCACTTGGCAGAAAAGGCTATTTACCAATTCAGTGGTGCAAATTATGAGTTTGGGACCAGCAAAGGAAAAACTGTAGCAATACTGCAACCAATTATAATGAACTCCCAAAAAGTCATGAAAGGAAAATGCACAGAAAAAGGAGATCTATTTTGTCAGAAGAGTGACTAGCTATCAAGAATCCAAACTCTTCTAAATCAAACCTCTGAATGTTTGTGCACAGGAGATACAAACTCTGTTTTTCTATTGATATTAGAGGTGCTTCTGCTTCCAGACCATGGGAAAATAGCTGAACATTTATTTCATCCTTTCATATCATCATTCTCTGTTTTTCTAGTGCATAATATATTAAGGATGCAGGTCCAAATCACAAATCCCCGAGACTAAAACATACCTAAGGATTCCAGCCCAAGTTCTGAATCATGTTTAGCTGCTTTTGCATCACTTGAGCAAAAGGAATTAATTTTTCTGTGTCCCTTAAGAGGGGTTTCACAAGGATTGGAGCTGAAAAAATCCACCCAGAGCACAGTGCAAGCAGTCAGAGCCCTGGGTTTGGCAAACAAACCCAGTTTGTGGGTTTGGGGAGGCACAGCAGCCTTGGGGCAGTCTGGCCATGGCATTAGCAGCTGGACAAAGGGCTTACAAAAGACAGACTCAGTCTTGTTTCCCCCAGGAGTTTCTGGGTTTGTGTATATGAGAGTGCACGTTCATTTAGACACAAAAATGTGTAAGTGCACTTTTATACCTGAAGAATTTTGTTGGCCATCTCCAAAGCCTGTCTGGCAGATGGCAAAGGAAACTGCAAACCTCAGGCACAAAGTTGTGTGCCACAAACCTTTGTGTCTCCTCTGCTTGCACACACACAGCTCAGCAGCCCCAGAGCAGCCTTGCTTTGCCGCCCACGTGCCCTCTGAGCCCTCAGCTTTACCCCTGATGATCTGCTTGTGATTTATTCCCCCCTTCCATGCTTTGTAAACACATGAAGGGAAAATGCCACCGAGTGCAACATCGCCTTTCCAGCTTTCTGCTTCTGGGCTCCCTGAAACACCACTTGCTGGAAGAGCAGTGGTGGAACCAGGGCAATTCAGAAATGCCTCATAGCCAGCTACTCCCCATCTGCAAAAATCACAAGAAAGAGAACTAGAGCAAATAGTAATTGCTATCAGACAACTAGAGCAAATATTAATTGCTATCTCCCCAATCAGAGAAATGCCTCCCAGCCATGCTCCTCACCCCACAACAGGACTGCTCAGCACAGTTTACTAATCAAAAAATATCCCATAAAAAAGAATTACAGATATTTTTAAATATTTTATAATTCCCTATGGCATACATCCCTTACCATACTTACAAATTGGTAACTGAAACATTTATGTCCTCAACAGAAAATAAAGGTTTTATGAGTTTTTTTCCCTCCTTCTTTTACTGTGTGTAATGTAAGAAAAAGATTTATTCCTTGGGAAAGTGCTTGGACTGCCCAGGTTAATTTAACAGAGAACTCTCAATGTAATAATAAAAACATTCTACATAAAACTCCTTGCCTTTGCATCGTATTGATTCCAGCAGTAGATTTACTATTTTGCAACTTCAGCTTGAGTAATTGCTTCTCTCAGACTGTGAAACTCTACATGAGGACAGTGGTACTGGAGAGAAGAGGGAACAGCCCTTCCCTCTGAAGGAGATAACAAACAGAAATGAGGGTGCCTCCTTTGTCCAGGCTTCAGGTGAGATGGAGCACTTGGCCTTCAGGAAAGTTCCCTGGGCTTAAGGCACTTCTCAGTATTGCTTAAGATGTAGGTTGTATTCTCCTATCTCAGTTTTTGTCTTATCACATTGGGCTGAATCTTCTTTATGGGCAGTTCTTATCTCACAGGTTAGAAAATCATTGCCCCTAAATAGCACATTTTATCCACCCTTTGACCTTATGGATCATAAAAATATGAAATAAGATTATATTTTTTCCATTTAAAATAAAACAAATTTTCATTTTATTAACATTTTAGAGCCCTTTTTTGGTTGTTTACTTAGTTTCTCTGAAACTGTTGAAAAAAGAGATCCTGAGCTGTATCAGCCAACCCAAAATCTTCACATTAACTATACCTTTTTTTCCAGATCTAGTTGTTAAATTTACCTAAGAGGTCTCTCAATTCACCTCTCATGTGCATGGTGAATTCTTCCTGAAATTAATAGTTGTATCTTAGACTTCTGGCAGAAGACAGGCAAGCAAGTTTGGGGGGCATGGAAAATCCTAGATGTGTTCTTCCTATGAGATACAGGGCAAATATACATTTGTCTGTCTACAGATGGTGCATGTAACCTAAATCTCCAGTGCTTTCTGCCCCACAAAAAAAGCATTAATCACATATGAGTTGGAGAAATGGTTTTTTCCCCCTAGAAGACAAGAGTAGAAAGTCTAAAAATTGTCATTTTGATTTGGAACCCTGTGGTTACTCAAGGCACTGGAGTCAGTACAGAGATCAGCCCCTGCCTTCTGAATTAGTGACATTCAAGGGTTGTGATGGAAGAAACACAAAGACAAAAGATACTGTTCAGAAAACAACAACTATTTATTTATCATCAGTAAAGGGACCTTGCAACAATAACAAACTGTTCTGCAGGCTAAAAAAGGGTCTTTTTATACATTTGTAGGAATGTCAGAAGGCTGTTGATTTTCTCAAATGTTCTGACTGGGTTTGGGACAATGGGTGGAGCAACTTCTACCTTCTGCAGTCCTCATTGGTGAATTAGAGTTGCCTGTAGCTTTTTAACAAATGTTTGTCTTGAGATCAAGTATAATCCATGTTGGAATTACTGCCCTGTGAATTCCAAGCTCAGGGCAAAAGTAGGGTAAAGGTAGATACAAAATAGAAGCAAGGAAATAAAATCTGAAGGACCTGCAAATGGAGGGGGGGTTTGGTCTTTTCTTTAAAGAAGAAGTACCTGAAAATTTACTTCTATGCATTGGAAAATAAATTGTTTGGTTCAGTAATCGTCCAGAAGGAAAGAAACTGTGTTTGAGATTTTCAGACTATCAAACAAGAGGAAAAGCAGCAGCTCAAAACATATCTTGCCTGGTTTATGAAAAAGGAAGTAACACCACTAGATGATGGAAGAAAAAATCTTTATAAGACATGGGAATAAGGATACAACATATCTACAACTGTGAGTCTGAATTGAAAAGAAAATTTGTCAAAAGATCACTATGCTCCAACTTGCAAACCTCTGCATGTTATGGTGTGATAATAGTTCAGATGGGCTGGTGAGCCCTACCTAAACTGAATGTATTTTTAATTGAAAAACCTTTTCAAAACAACAGATTGAAGAATAAATAAAGCAAGAAAGATATTTTAGGTGGCTGTGGGGATAGGAGATGAGGTTGTGAGAGTTTTTTGAGGGAAATCCAGGCACAGGTGAAGAAAAACGTGGCATGAAAATTGGAATATCTGAGGAACCAGAGAAGAACATGAAGGAGAAGAAAGGCACCAGAAGGAGCATGGCAGTGATGAAGGAGGTTCTCCGATCCAGAAATCTCCTGCTCGTTGTTCTCATTCCACTTCTGCTGCTTCCTCTGCCACTCATATACCCCAGCAGTGTAAGTACATTTTCATTTTCTTTTTAACAAAGCCTCTGAGTGCAGCAGGCAGTCCTGCTGATTAAGTTTGCGGAGTGCAGAAGGAAAGACAAAGATGTCAAGAAGCACAGATCTTAGAAAAATCAAAGACTCATCTTTGAAGGACTGTGAGGGTCACTGAGAAACCATCACTAAGAGCTAGAGCTGCCTTGAGTTGTGTCACAAGCAGAGCCAGGTGAAACTAGAAAAGCACTGTTTTGAAGCAGAAATGTTGGATCTCTTTCTAACTCATAAAAATAGCAATGTTTTTCGGTTGCCCTGTTCTTCTCAGTCCTTCTAAGCCTTCTGATGTTTACATTCTTGTAACGAACTTTCTCACGCAGTTTTATGTAAATAGTTATTGGTTTACATTCTTTTCTGGAGGAGGAGAAATTTGATGGACTCTTGGTTTGTCCAGTGTCATTGGAGAGGTGACACTGCCATCCTCCAATCCACTGTCACTTTTGAAAATCTATAAATGTTGGAGTCAGATATTAAACTTCCCTTCTTTTTACCTTGGAAGCTCCAGTGTCCATATTGTTTTATTTTGTGTCCCATAGCAACATTTTCTGTCTTAGAGAGGTGGTGATGTTTAATTTATCAAAATCTGCAATGTATTAAAAATCTGCAGCTTGTCCTTCCCCATAGACCTAGATATAAATCTGTCCAAAAAGTGCAGCAATATCCAATTCCACCCTCTACCCTGCTAAAGATTCATTCTTCCTTAAAGTATCAGGGGATTTATGAATGCTGGTACTTTACCGAATAGAAATGCAAAGGATTGGAAATTGCATAGCTGATTTCAAAAACAAAACAGTAACATTTCATTTGGAAAATAAACCAGAATTCATAACAAGGAAACATTCCTGCACCACTGAACTGTGTGTGTTGCACTTTGAGTTTTCCTGCTTTGAACTTCCACGTGTCTTGGCTGTTCTCTTAGAGTGCTTTTTCATCTCTTTTATCTCGAGAGAGGGGATGAATAACAGACAATTGTGCTCTTCAGGGAACAGAAAGGCTCACCCTGTCACACAGGCTTGTTCTGCAGAGGGGTTTAATCTCCCCTGATGCCACTGGAAGGGTGACATGGGAAGAGATGCTCCCTGGCATGCTCAGCCAGGGGATTGTAAAGCACCTTGTGGCTGCTGCAGCAGGAGTTCACTGACAGCATTGCTGCAGGAATTGCTGTTGGACAGTACAAGCCAGTCTGCACTGTTACTCTGCACCTCGTGGTGCTGCTTTGCTGCAAAGTGATGTGATAATCCGTCCAGGGGAGATTTACATCCACTTTGTAGATACGTGAGTGACCACAGAGGGTAAAGCACAGCTGGCAACCTTACCAAGAGCTGGACAAATATTTATAGTGCTATTAAGAAAACATCTACACTGTTTAAACTCAGCCAGCAGTACACTATCCAAGTGCTTTTGTGTAGATTTTATTTTGTTACAACCCACTGACTATGATTATTTTTTAAATATGAGGATTTAATTTGATGCCTGCCCAGATGCTTGTGTTTTTGCAATTATATTAGGGTTTTTGTCTTTTTTATAGAGATTGAAATTACCAGGTCATTTATAGTTGCATTTCAGCAGGGAATCAGCTTGCAGTTTCTTTGATGATACCAGCACCTCTCTGGAAATGTTAAAGGAGCATTACATGTGTAGTGGCATGTACAGAGAGATCAGAGAGAGCACAAGGAGTAGGAATTGTTGGTAGATGCTGCTAATGGGAATAAAGTCCACAGCTTCTTTCATATTAATTTGTGAAAAGAAATGGTTGAGTGAAGAATACATTTGAGAAAATTTGCTCAAATTCTTTTTCCCCTTCTGGAGTTATGACTGAACTTGTCCCACATGTTTGGACATATATGAATGCCTTTAAGGTAAAAAAAAGTGTGTGCTTTACAACCTGAGGGTCTTTTTCATTCTGTCCTTTTTTCCTTCATTGTTTACAATGATATGTGAGCATTTTTTCTTCTTTTTTGTAAACTTTATCCACTTTTTTTTTTTCTTTTTTTTTGGCCATGAAGCCACCAGAGATACCACAAGGCATGCCACATGATTTCAGTCAGTTGGGGACAGGCTTTCTGTAACCAATGTTGTTGTGGCCACCCTGCATCCAGTCAAGGACATTTGGACGACTCCTGAAAGTCACCTGCTGGCAGAGCTGTGAGAATGTATTATCAGGGGATGGTGGCACCTTGATGTGCCAAATCAGCAGAATGGACCCTAAAGCACAGAACATGCTCTGGAGAGCCACAGTTGACTCATTTTCTTTCACCTTTGGTTTTATTTATGCAAGCTGAAGGATGGAATTTCAGCATGATCCCATAAAATCAAAGATGTTATCCCAGAGGCTGGACTACCTCTTTGAAAAGCTTAACCACATGTCTGCATGAAAGATATAAAATGGGCAAATAAGTGGGCAAATTTCCAACATATAGAATTTATTCTTCCTCTTAATCATTCTGAGATCCTTGGATATTTTAGTTACAGAAGTTTTATGCATGACCCTTAGTGTGGAGTTTTTACCCATGGATTCCTTTCAACTCTTTTAACCCAAGGGGCTGACTGAAGAGATAATTAGATGATAGTCCCTCCAACCATCACGTTTCCCTTTTCCTGCTTCAAGCTCTGAGGTGGGTTTAACAGAATTTTTCAGCTGTGAAACAACAAGTGAAGAGGGTGAAACAGTTAAAATTACACTGCCACTGCTTCAGTGCAATACTTAGTAGCTCTGGTAACCATTAATTAAATATATAAACTCAGTTTAATTAAATAGAAAAGATTAATATGGTTTCTCTTGGAAACCAGCAGAGAAAATAAATAAAGTTGCCAGACAAGCCGATTAAGTTTTTAGTGGAGATTAGCAAGCTTGGCTTTCCCAGTACTTGGTTACAGTTTTGTACCATTTAAAAATGTAATTTATTTGGGTTTTTTCTTTTGGAAAATGGGTACAGCCTTGTGTATAGGAAACACAAAGACTTAGTGCCCATCCCAGTAGGGTTTTGGTAGAGATGCAAATTCCCTCTGTCCTGTCCCATTTTCACTACCAGCCCACTTTTTTTGCCACACACAGAGGAGTAATAGAAAATGACATAGTTCCTCAAAGAAATTAGAGAGAAGTATATTTTTGGAGTGAGAAAATGGTTTGGATACCCCTTGGATCTTACATCTGGACTGCTCTAAAATTAAAAAATCATTGATTCTTCTTTAATTAGAAGTTATTTTTCTCCTCAGGCAACTGCTGAATCTGATGCAGAACCCATGAAAACATTAACAGAAGCTAATGAGTTAAAAATTAAAAATGTGTTGGAGTCACGAGGTCACAAAAAAGGCCCCATGCTCTGCTCTCTGTGGAATATTAACCTTGAGGTATAATTTAGTTAAACGTGACTGAGCAGCAAGTTGGCTAATTCAGAGCTAAGTTTCACCCTACAACTGAAGACATTTTCCCCAATATCCAATATAAACCCACCCTAGCTTTGTTGAATTATAATTGTTTAATGTTACACTTTTCTGAAGCAGGAATCAGAGCAAGAACTGGCAGCTAATTTAAATCCAAGCTTCTGAGTAACTTTGGCTACAATTCTTGCACAAGTAAAGGAAATTGTACATATCAATCTATCTTAACTTCCTCTCTGGGCTGTGTTGTGCCTGTTGTTACTGTAAGCTGTACTTCAAAAAAAAAGATGAACATCTGATTGTGACTCTTTTTTGGAGGTAATGAAAAAATGACATCTATAAAGATGAACTTAAATACAAGCTATTGATTAATTCCATTGAACCCACATCCCTGTATAATTTCACTAGGCTTTACCACCTTGTTCACCAAACTGATGGAAAACAGTGAAATGTAAAACATCCTCTTTGATTTGCACAAGATCTGTGAGAATTGCTTGTGAGGCCTCTTGAAAAGTGCTTTATTTAGAAGTCATCCAGCCAGGATGGATGTATAATATGTAAAATTATATTTTAAGAGACTCAAATAGCATATGTGAACAGTGAATTTTCTAAACAATAGCCATTTGTGATCTGTGACTCCATACGGCTTGATAGGTTCACATGGAGCATCTGGTGCAAAATGAGGAACAGATAAATTTATAGGTGGAATAAATCAGTGCAGACCTATTAACTGCCATAGAACAGCACGTTAAGGCAAGTACAGGACTTGGCTTCAAATTTGAGAAAGGGAAAGAAAAGGAAAAACCTTTTCTTGAGGATAGTTTCTGTAGTTATTACCAGCAGACATCCCCAGGTCTCCAAGTACAGAAACTACTGCTAAGTATAAGAAACTGAGCTTAAGGAGAGCTCCAATGAGAGCCATAAATAAAGATGTTTCTAAAGAAATGGACCAGAAGACTTCCATTCACTAGCTGTGTTTTCCTGTAAGAATATTCAGCAGATAGCACTTTTTTCTGTCATACCCCAGCTCCCCATGACTGCTCACCATGATGCTCTCATGCCTTTTTCAACCAGAACCTTGGACAGCAGCAAATTTGTTTGATTAACTCCATTGCCTCCAACCCCTCAGTCCTGTGGTCTTCTTCCAAAGGTCTGTAGGAATTATCTGAGCAAATAAAATCAGCTGAAAAAAGTGTTTTCACATTGCTTAAAAAAAAACCCAACAAACTAAAAAAACAACGAAAAACCCCCAAGCCTAAGTTTCCAGAGTATTTCCCAAAATAACTAGAAGGCAGTTTTATGGCAAATATGAATGCTCTCATCTGGTCCTGTGTCGCAGACATCCTTTATGGGAAATCATTTCTTTAGGATTTTTCCTCCTGAGAAGCTGGAGGCCTCAGGAACAAAATGTAAACAATGATTATCTGCTGCTGTGGAATGCAGCAGGTGCATCTGTGATTGGTCTCATGTGGTTGTTTCTAATTAATGGCCAATCACAGTCAGCTGGCTCAGACAGAGCCCAAGCCATGAGCCTTTGTTATCATTCTTCTTTCCTATTCTATTCTTAGCTAGCCTTCTGATGAAATCCTTTCTTCTATTCTTTTAGTATAGTTTTAATGTAATATATATCATAAAATAATAAACCAAGCCGTCTGAAACATGGAGTCAGATCCTCATCTCTTCCCTCATCCAAGAACCCCTGTGAACACCATCATAGTCCTGAAAACTACCAGTTCCTGTCTTTCTCCAGGACTGGAGAGACAAATATGCTGAGATAACAGGTCAACAGGTCTAATTTGAGGAGTCGTGATTAAGTGCCTGGTAAATATTGGATTATGGAAAACAAACAAATTTGCAAATGCACTTTATGCCATTGTTTTGCTGATAAATGGGCTTATCCCAATGCTTTGCTTTGGATTATATGTGAAAACTTTCATTCACCTCATCTTCTGACTCTCTCCTTTCAGAAAGTAGCCAAGATTTCACACCCAAACAGCTGCACCTTTGGAGGTCCCAATGCACTCCTTTTTGGTTTTTTTTTTTAAACCAGGGCACCCACAATCTGAAGAATCCTAAGGGTGAGTTCCCAGTGCTCTCCACAGCATGGGGTGGGGCAGTAACACTCATCCTCTGTGCTTGTCCCTGCAGGAAGCCTCGTGTGCCTACGTGCTCGTGGTGACAGCTGTGTACTGGGTCTCTGAAGCAGTGCCCCTTGGGGCAGCAGCCTTGGTTCCTGCCTTCCTGTATCCTCTCTTTGGGGTCATGAAGTCCAGCGAGGTCAGACCATTGTGTGTTTTTATCATGTTATGTTCTTGCTCTCAGCTGATTATGTGAACGAGGCTGATCTTAGTGCAGCAGCAAGACTTGGAGGCATGGGAGGCAGAAGTGTTCATCCTGTAAGATGCAACAGGGTCCCACCAGCCCTTTCTTCATCTGATGATAGATGTAGGATATGAGACAGGCTACAAGAGCCAGGAGAGGTGTCCATCCTTTCAGCTCCTGCATCACCAACAATGACCAATACCTATTGCACCACAGGATCCCACCCCTGCCTGTCACAGACACATTTTTATGAAAAATCCTTTCCTTAGGATTTTTTCTCCTGACAAGCTGAGAGGCCTCAGGAACAAAATTTAAGCAATGGTTATCTGCTGCTGTGGAATGCAACAGGTGGATCTGTGATTGGTCTCATGTGGTTGTTTCTAATTAATGGCCAGTCACAGTCCAGCTGGCTCGGACTCTCTGTCCGAGACACAAGCCTTTGTTATTCATTCCTTTTCTAGTCTTAGCTAGCCTTCTGATGAAATCCTTTCTTCTATTCTTTTAGTATAGTTTTAATATAATATCTATAATAAAATAATAAATCAAGCCTTCTGAAACATGGAGTCACATTCTCATCTTGTCCCTCATCCTCAGACCCCTGTGAACACCGTCACATCTGCCCTCCTCAAATCCATGTGAGCAGCAGCCAAAGGATTCACTGTCAAGTTTCCTTGCAATTTTATTTATTGTGGATGCCGTATAAGGCAAGAGGCTATATATGCTAAAACAAGTTACCATTTATTGGAAAAGGCTGGATAATTTTGTTATCCAGATGAATGCCTAGCCTTTTTTCAAAGCTGTAACCTACTGCTGCACTGTAGCCAAAAGTTTTTAGGCAAAGAAGTAGCTGTACAGAAAAGTTTCTGTGATCAGTCCTGAATTTGCTTACTTGAGGTTTTTTTGAATGTTAATTTCTTTCATTATATGCCAAGAATTTATTTTATTTTCTCTGCAACTTTTTTTCCCCTGCCTTTTTCTATCCCTTTTGGGGGAGTGAGGGGACAGCACATTTGATTTAAGGATGAGTAATACAGATAAGAATGCAGAGGAATATGTAGCAAACATAAAATTGTTGGATTTCTCTCACAATCTAGCACTGGGAATACCCATAAATGGATAGAAACAAGCATGAGCTGGGAGTTTAATGACTGCTTATTCCCCCAAGTTTTGTAATAAAATGAGATGCATTTTCATACCAACACAATTCAGTATTTTCACAATCCTTTTTTCCTAACATAAAGGTAAAGTAGTCGGGCATTTTCATTAAAAATTTGGCAGCACATTGGAGAAGGAAATTTAATGTCAGCCTGAGAGACATTCAACGCAATAGCAAATAAAGTGACAGTAAGACTACAGCAAAGAATGTATTATTTGTTTTAGGAGCTGAAATAAATCCCTGCATGCAAAAGTAAACAACTCTGGAGCATTATTTCCAATCTGCTGTTCTGGATTGACTCTTGCCTAGAAAATTACTACTATTTAAGCTACAAATTACTCACAGGGGCTTAAGAGCATGAACCATATATGTATGCTGGTATTAATGAGACTGTTAGCATTCACTTATTTCTCCAAAATGGCTGTGAAAGGAATAAAGGAGAAAAAAACCCAGATTCTTCATGCTGCTGGATTGATGGATTTCCTTCCTTCACCTCATTATTTTTCGAAAAGGTAGCAGGAAAATAAAGAAAGTTAATGAGAAAGAAACCAGTAGAAGAAAGTCAAAAAGGTGATATTTAAAAGTTCTATTTAGTCACCATAGGGATTTATTGAATAAGTGTCATTGAATACATAACTTGCAGCAAATTTCATAAAATAACATTTTTGTCATTCTTGCATTTTATGGAGGACTATCAGTATAACTGAGGACAATGGAAAAAAATTATTGCTTCCTTTGATTTTAATTGTTTTAAAATGCTGGCATCTACATTTCATTAGAGAACTAGTTTTACACTGAAGAAATTACATTTTTTGAAAAATATTCCAGCAACAGCTTAGGAAGGTTTTTATAAAAATGAAATGAAAAATTTTGATAGACCCCAAGCATCTCTTTGTAACTCTTATTTTCTCCCATTTTGTTTGTTTTTACAGAATTATGTGTGTATGTTTCAGTAAGAATTTTATGGTTTGCTTAATTTGTCATTTTTGCAGTTGCTTCACAGAATATCTTCTCATATTATAGTAAGACCTACATCCACAATTCCTGCTTTGGATATTTTAAATATTTTTTAATATTTTCCTGAGGCAGTGATGGGTTTTGCTCATTGTCTTTAAATAAAAGTTCTTAGTCTTGAAACTTTTCCCTCTTTTCCTGATAAAATGGAAATGGATTTCCAATGTGACAAGTTTTGACACAGGATTTGTGGATCACTGCAGAAATATACCAATCCTTTTTTATTGCATTCAAAGAGCAAGTCCCAAAGGACTTTTACTCTGATGCAGTAGGTTCTAGGGATGCCATATTTTTCCCAAAAGCTGAACAAGACAGAATAAAGATAGGCAAGATAAACAACACCTCCAGAAGGAAAAAAAGCAGAGGAAGCACATGAGTAAGCTGCCTTCAGTGCACTTTTGTCTGTGCTTGTTCCCATCTGAGCCTAGCTGAGTATGACTGACTCACTGCAGGCACTGAACATCCTGCTTACAAATATAACATTTCTCTTGATCTTTCCAAAACTCAGAGGCCTATAAACAACAGGGGACAGAGCCTTATTTGTAAACACAACAAGAAAAATATTAAAGAGAATATTTTGATTTATGAATTCTTCATTTTCTTCAGCTTCCCTGTCATTCTTATTTGAGGGACCAAAAATGCACTATGCTATATTTCTTCTCATTCAGGATGATTTCTATGTATTTACTGCTTTTTTAACTGTCTGCTTCCCCCCTGGCCCTTAATGCAGGTGGCTGCTGAATATTTCAAGAACACAACCCTTCTCCTCATGGGTGTGATTTGTGTGGCAGCTTCTGTAGAAAAGTGGAATCTCCACAAGCGAATCGCCCTGCGCATGGTGATGATGGCTGGAGCCAAGCCAGGCATGTGAGTGAACCCTTGGCTTTGGGCAGGCTGAGGCTGGGAGCAGCAGCTTGAATCCACTCTGATCTTCCCATCCATGGCCAAAATCTACCTTGGTTTAAATCTACCTTGGTTTGGGGCATTTTTCATACTCATCTTTCCTTTCAGAGTTTGACAGCTTACACATTTTCACTCCTTTTTCTGCTGCCTCCGACTCCCCGTGTTTCCCTGCCCCGCACTCCAGGTTGCTGCTCTGCTTTATGTGCTGCACCACGGTGCTCTCCATGTGGCTCTCCAACACCTCCAGCACAGCCATGGTGATGCCCATCGTGGAGGCAGTGCTCCAGGAGCTGGTGAATGCTGAGGAGGAGTGCGAGGCCATCACGGCTGCAGGCAGCACCGCTGCTGAGGAAAACAAGCCCATAGGTATTTGTCAGTATTGGCATTCACTCTCTGCTCATTTGTTTGTCAGTGACCTCACTTGTTGATACATTTTACTGAAATTCTATGCAGGTCAGATCTCTCTTGCTTATACTGCCAAAACCACTGATATGTACTCCTTGTACTCTGATATTCCTTTTTGTATTCTGATATTCCTTTTTGTACTATGATATTCCTTTCAAAGGAAATTTTATAAGTGATGGTAAATTTGGAGTTGGGAAATTATTTATACTGAATCAGGGCAGCTGCTGTAGCTGTGTGTCATAAACTCTTGGTCATAGCATTTCACAGGGTTGGAAGAAAACCTTTGGGAATAAAGTCAAGGAAATTTAGAAGAGGCTCAGAAGTTTTCTCTTGACAATCCCATAATAAAAAATTGATAAGAGCTGTAAGGTTCACTTTATTCATTCCTTCCCAGAAGAAGAAGGCTTAGGAAGAAAAGAATCTCTCTTTTCTCTCACTTTACAGTTTCCAGGCTGAAAATTATTTCGTCCAACCTTGTCTATTACACGTAGGTATCACAGTCTTTTAATTGCCAGATGCACATGATCAGTACAATACAAAATAATAAAATGCCACAACAAGGGAGCACCTGAGAGTGTTTGGGCAAAGCTTTTGTTTTTACAGCAGCCCCTCCAGGTGCAGCGGTGTGAGCCAGGGGCTGAGCTCAGTTGTTCCCCCAAGGGCTCTCTCTGTTCCTCTGTTGCAGGTCTCGGTGAAAAGCACGGCCAGCCTTCCCTGGAGCTTATCTTCATCAATGAGGAGTAAGAATGACCCCTGTACACCAGGACTGGACATTTGAGCCCTGCACAGGTTGCAATGAGATGAACCCAGGAGTAGAGCCAGGAAGGGCAAGCAGAACCTTTCAAGTGAATGTGTCTCATGTGACTGACAAGGAAGGCTTACATGATAAATGGGATTAATGCACTGCTCTGGATCTCACTAAAATCTGCAGCATTCATTTATTTTTTAACACTATGGATATTTTAGGGAGAAGGAAAATATTTCTAGGGGTTTAAAAGTTCTTTTGAAATCTGAGTTTGTGCTGTGTAAGAAAGGGCTGTCCACAGGTTTTTATTCTGTTCCCCTGAAGGAACAGTGATGAAGAGGATCCAAGTACAGCGCAGACTGCCCACAGGACATATCCAGAGGGACATCACTTACAGAGCATTCCTGGAGAAAATCTGAACTGCCTGCCTAAAGAGAGATGAGAGTGGAGGGCAGGGGGATATGGAGGAGGGAGAACCCACAAAAAACCACCCCTCCTCCCCTACAAAATTTATAGAAGATCTCTTTAAATATAGACTAATTTCTTCACAGTTTTGAAACACCAGCAGTTTCTGTTTGGGGAAGAATCTAGTAAGGGGAAAGGGTAAATCAAGCACAGGAATAATTTCTTTGTCAAACGATCTAAATAAGCATCAGTTCAAGATATACAAGACAGTATACAAAGCTAATGTTCTAAAAATTTATTATAGGCCAATTCTGAGGAGCATCTTATGAAGTGTGAGAACAAAATTGCACAGTCCCTTTTTGAGCTCCTTCTGTATTTGCAACTGCTCAAAACAAAAGAGAAACAAGTTTCTTTTACTTTAAATTTTAATATGCTTTAAAACAAATATTATAATTCAAATAGTAAAGGTTGATGGCTTTAAGTTAACTGACAAGATCTAAATAGTTTTCTCATTAGTCTAGAGACTATTTGGGTTCTCCAATATTCCCTCTCTTATCTCTTTTTATCCAGCCATACTTTCTATATAGAATCAAATCTTCAGATTGGCATTGTGCCATTATTCCCTTTAACCCCTATTGAAGAGTGTATGTGCGATATTTCAAACAGAACTATTATTAAAATGGGATTACTTGAAAAAGAGCTTTGAAATTGCCAGGAAAAGTAGCACATAATCTGGAAGTAAGTTCAGTGGATTGTTTGCATGATCCACATGCCACACAGGGCAGGTTTTAGGAAAGGCTTTAATGTGGTACAGGTGGGGAGTCAGAAACAGCCTTGGAAAAGTTGGCAGAGGAAGAACTTGAACAGGCAGTAGTGATGCTGGATTGCCTGGTGATCCCCTCCACTCCACAGAGAATGGGGTCCTCTCCTAGAATGGGGTAAATACTACCAAGGAACAATTTTTTTGTTGCATGGAGGTGGAATTCCACTCAGCTAGAGATTGAGCTGTGAAATATAATAATGACTTACTTTTTGGCCAAGAGCCCACATAAGAGGTTCTAATAAGTGTTATTCAGCATTTCAGTAGGCACTAGTTCTCCCCTCCTCCCCATGATATGTCTCTCTTGCAGAAGCTGGATGAACAGGCATTTTTAAAGCACATTTTCCTTTCTTTGTTTTTAGTGCTTCTACTACTGACTTGAGCTCCTTGGTGCACTCAAAGGTATTGTCATAGGTGGTATCTTCTGTGCTACCCTGTCTTCTAGTGCAGGAACCAGCAGAGCAAAATGCACACTGCTCTGAAAAAAAACTGCTGGTGCCCTTATTTCAAATGTGTGGTGGTTGTGGGCAGAAATTAGGTATTGCAGAATGTCCTGCTTTGTATTTAACCTGTCAGCCTGGTAGCACAAATCAATTGGGGAACATTAGCTCCAAAGCAGCAAAAAGAGAATTACAAAACAATAGAAGCCTGCTGTACTCCTTGCTGGAGATCCTGAGATCCAGTCAGAGAACCAACAATTCCATATGGTTTCCAGCAAATCCAGATATGATTTTTTGTTGTTCCAGTATTGCTGGATTCTGAAGCTGAGAACTATCAAGCTGCTGCAGCAGCCTGTACACATCACAAAGTCACAGGCTCAAGGGACCTGTTAGAGTCTCAGACAGGTCAGAGGAAGACCTAATCTCATTATAATTTGACTTTAAAATCACTTAAAAATAAAATAAAATAAAAAAAAAACAGGGAGTTTAATTTTTTTCCTCCAATTTAAAATTAACAGTTGATTTTAGTGCATTGGATTTTCTTGTAGTTTTGGAACCTTTTTTTTTTTTTCTTTTTTTGCCCCAAAAGCCTGCCACTCAGTCACCTTTACAAAGCATCACAAATTCACAAGTGCCCCATGGAGCACAAGAAAGGCTAATCCAAAGGCATTTTCCACCTTGCAGGGTATGAATGGTGTGCACATGATAGCCAACCCTATTGGAACAATGAATTCTACCAGCAATGGGCAGCACCTGCCTCAGGTAAGGAAATGTTAGACCTGGGGGTGAGGCAAAAATCAGGTGTGAACATCACCTGCTCCCTACTGTTTCCTTGAAAGGAATCATTCTCCATCACCTCAGCACAGCCCCAGCTTGGCCCTTTGCCAGTTCTTGCTCCCGTTTAGATGCACCCATCACAGATTTCTTCACAAGACCTTTCCCCAGTGGCTGGGACAATTCATTTAGCTTTACGTCCAGGGATGTGATCACAAGTTTCCTTTATTATTTGACTGTAATAGCCACTTTGTTTCTGCAAATCCTCCTTGGAAAATAGCCCAACTCAAAAATAACAACCCCTGGCACAAAAAAACCCCTTACTCAGAATGAAAAAAGCAGACCATTAATATGTTCAGCCACTTTGTTGGGTACTCTTACTATCCATGTCCATTTTGTCTTCCAAAATATCCAGCCTCAAAATCCTCCATTAAATCAATTCATTGCAGTATTTCTACTTCTCTTGAGTGGATCCAAGAAGAGATTGCTGTTTGGATGACAATTTTGTAATGCCTTAATGGCATAAGTTTGTGGGCATGAAAAAATAGGCTGAAATCAACACCTGAATTTGCGTTCACAGTTCAAAAATAAATCAAAACAAAAATTAGTAAATGTAACAAGCTTTTCTGAACCACTTGCTATCTTTTTCGTCATTCTACCTTTTTTCCCAGTATAAGGACTTGATCTACCAACATAGACATTTTCCTGTCACTAATATGAAAGCTTCTTTTGGAGTAAAATTTTCTGGCATCTTTTCCTTCCATATTCCCATAGCTCAGCCTTTTCCATTCTGTTTTAAGATCCCCAGCACTCCATCCCTAATTAGAGGCCCTGAGCTCGTCTAAGTGTGAAAAGTTCACCGAGCCTTTGTGTGGTGGCTGCTCCTAAACCTCAAGGATTATGGATTCCCATAATCTGCTGGAATCCCATCCCTGCAGCCCTCAAAGGATTTTGGTATCCCACTGATATTCCAGTCAGACCTGGAGCTGGCCCAAACCTTAGCCAGAAGCCTGATTACTGCTTGTCCTACATTTTTGTCACACACCAGGCCATTTTAGGCCCTGGGACAAGTTTCCAGGACTGATCCCAGTTAATCCCTGTGAAGAAAAACCTGGCCTCTCTTACACAAACCTGTTGCTTTGCTGGGACCCGTATCATAGCAAATCAAAGGCGCCTCCAACAAAGGGGAGAGAGAATGTATCTGACTCCATGGATATCAGAAGGCTAATTAATTACTTTATTATACTATACTATATATATTACATCTAAACTGAATCTGCCAAGCACTCAACTCTGCACACAACTGCTCACACTGCCCAGAATCTCGTGACTGTCACCCAACAGTCCCGACACACAAGGAAACAAAACATCCTCACTTTGGCTAAACAATCTCCATGTTGCGTTCTACTTTGGCACAACACAGGCGCAGCAAGTGCTAAGAATTGTGTTTTAATTCTCTGAGGTTCAGATAATGTGAATCTCAGAGATCCTTGGGAAAAATTGTGCCTCGCTTTTCTCTGTGAAATGTGGCGACACCGTATCACTCTGGCATTAGAGCAAGCTGGGCTGCTGTTCTGATCACCTGCTCTGCTCGTGACTGTGTCCCCCCACAGGCTCAGATCCTGGTGCTGCCCCCCGAGCCCTCGGAGCTGAGCAGCAGGTACCAGAGCAGGCACGACCACATGGTGTGCAAATGCCTCTCGCTGAGCATCTCCTACGCAGCCACCATCGGCGGGCTGACCACCATCATTGGCACCTCCACCAGCCTCATCTTCCTCGAGCACTTCAACAAGTAAGTGGCACTGGAGTTTGGTGAGAGTCATTGTCATCCTTGTGGGTCATTTCCTACCTCAAGGAACCCTAGGAAGAACACTCTCCCTGAAGGAAAATTTGCTTCTTCCTCTACTCTAATCTTATTACCAGTGGTTAATGTTTGAAGGTTGCTACATACCCATGTCTTTCTCTCATGCAAAAAACTACTCAGGGTGAGATCATCATCATCCTTGTGGGTCATTTCCTACCTCAAGAAACCCTAGAAAGAACACTGTCCCTGAAGGAAAATTTGCTTCTTCCTCTAATGTTATTACCAATGGTTAATGTTTGAAGGTTACTGCATACCCGTGTCTTTCCTTCACGCAAAGTAAAAACTTCTCAGTGTGGTAACATTGAAGTTTCTCCAGGAACTTCTTTTGATTTGACAGAGTGGTCATCATGAAAGGCAGCAGGCACTCTAGAAAAGTAAACACTAAAGCTGTGAAGATAGAACAAATACAAAGAAATACAAAAGAAGAGATGTCATAAAAACAGCCGCTCAACATGTAGTGCAAAAAACCTCAAACAACCAACTTAGATATGTGGCCTTATGCATTTGCTTCAGAGAAGATGAGAAGCAGCTCTGTGATCACCTAAATATCTCCTTTATCATAGGCCCAGGGCTCCCAAAGACACGAATGTTTCAATGTCAGAAACAGGAATGTTTTTCTGTCAGGACATGGTGGCACTTATCATGCAGAGAAACACATCCAAGCTCAAATCTGATTCTGACTATCTACTGCTACCACTAGTGCCTTGATATCTCTCATTTCTCTCTCTTAAATGGTGGTAGCAGAGAAGACTGAGTTCAAAAGTCATTCTTAATCCAAAGATTTGGACTTTACAGAATTTTCCAAGATTTTGGTTTTATGAGAGTTGCATCAAATGCACACATCCAACATCTTTATCAGAGCACAGCAGAATGCAGTCAACATTTGTGTGGCCCATGAGAAAACATAGAAAGAGGTTCTGGGTGAAATCATTCTGAAGACTGCCAACCTAAAAGAAGCTTTAATATAAACCACAAGCCGGGATGGAGTTTCACTTCAGGTATCTCCAAGTGTTTTTGAAGCTGACCAAACAATCCAGACCATCTGGTATTAAAAGTTTGGAGAGCTGCACTATTTTTCTGTTGGTTTCACTCTGCACAGGTAATGCAGCTGTTTGCAAAAGCAAACTGATGGAACTTTTCTCTCATCCCATGACAGAAAAACATGCCCGTAGATGTGTTTGCAGCTATGTCTGTTGGAGGTTCCTCTCCCTGTACTGTTCTAACTTCTCATGCATTCTCTTTTTTAATTTACAGCCAGTACCCAAAAGCTGAAGTGGTGAATTTTGGAACCTGGTTTCTGTTCAGTTTCCCCATCTCCCTCATCATGTTGGTGCTGACTTGGTTCTGGCTGCACTGGCTGTTCTTGGGCTGCAAGTGAGTGAAAGTTGTTCAAGATATACAGATTACAAAAGCAGGGCATCTGCAGCTCCTCTCAAATGTGTCTCATAAAGAAGTTTTGACTGGTAAATGACAGAATTTAAGGCACAATTTCCTTCTTGTTGCCAGATAAATTACCAGAGGAAATCTCACTTAACTGCCCTGCACAGACAGCAGTGCAGAGTGTTGCTACTTGAGATTGAAGTGCCCAGGTATTGCTGACAGAAATCCATACTAAGCATTCAACTGATTTGGGATTTTTTTCACTCTTATGACAATTTTGAGCCACGATTCCCTCATGGCTGAAATATATTGTTATAAGTCTTTTTGGAAAAGCACAATTTAAAAGATTAATAGAAAAAACCTGCAAGTGAAAAAGTTACTTTTCAGATCTGCCTCCAGCTCAATGAAATTAACATAAACCCAATTAAAATTAAAGGTAAATAGACTCCATATATATTTCTCTTTAAAGTGGAAGGGACTCACAGCCTAAGAGACAAATACATTTAATACTAGTCCTTAAGCCCCAAAATAAGAAAAAGTTTCAGTCTTCTAGGTCATTTGTACCACATATTGTCTTTACAAAGTTAATGAAAACTGCCAAATGTGCGCATTTAGAATGGATTTGTTAATCTGCATTGAAATGTGATGCAGACACATTTGCTCTGAATTAAATTTCCCTTAATTTGATTTAGTTCACTCTTAAAAGTAAACTGAATTGACATCACTATTTCACCCAGGACAATGAATAAATTGATAATGAGTTCTGCTTGCTGCTGACCTTGACTAGATTTGAAGAAGTAATTTAGAGGTGAATGGCTCCATGCCTCTCTTAGTCAGTCTCTGAGTCTTATAGCTCCAAATTAAAAGGCTAATATAAATTCCCTCTGCCACTTTTTTCTTTTAATCTTGAGGAGAAACAGGTCCTAACATGACCCTCAATTAATTTGGTTTTAAAACAAAAATTGAAATTCCACATTGCATCCAAGACTTCATGCTGATTAATGTTTTTCTAAATAATACCAGAGACTGAAGCATTATTGACTTCTTGAGAAGTAGTTCCAAGGCTCCTTAATCTCTGACTTTATTCACTGCACTTCATTAAAGAATATATTATGTTGGGAGCTGGGCTTCAATTCTCTGCCTTCACATCCTCCTGAGCCTGGAAACACTTGGAACCTGTTGAAACAGCTGCCTAATGCTTTTGCATAAATGTTTAATGAATCCCCATAATGTTATTTTCCTAGGAAGCCCTGTGCTATCAATCTGTTATTGCCTGGCTTAGCTGGAACAGCATTCCAGACTTTAAGGCCCTAGACCAGGTCAAAGGTGAAAGAGAATGGACTCATCAAAGGATCATTGCCAGCAGAGAAGTGCTAAGGGTGGAAGTTACCACAGAACTGTCCTTTATAAACCATAGAGCTCTTCTCTTCTAGCCTGGAGGGCTCTTCCAGCCTTGTCTCTCCCTGCTGGTAGATTTTACTAAAGTCTAACAGCAAGATTTGCAAGGAAATTTGAAATGCTTATAGATGAAGAGCAATGCTAAGTGAACTAAAAAATTGTGTTCCATATTTCACATTACATGCGCAATGCAACCCCTGGGTAAGCCCTTCTCTTGACCAGACAGGGCCTGTCTGGATCTTGAGCAATGCAAAGGAATTTGAGAATCTGGCCTTAAGCAGATACATTGAGGGAGATTGCAGTCTATGGTTTGGCCAGGGCTGCAGCTTGGTGCCTAATGAGGTACCCAATGAGATATTAAAATAGCAAGGACCATAAAAGCATCTATTATCACCTTAAAGAGCCATAAAAGTTGTGCTTCCATGGTACCTGAGTCACTGCTGCTGCCTCTTTTAGACTGGCTTAGATCCTGTTACACCTCTGTGTGACAGAGGGTACAGCTGGAGGGAAAAAGGAGGGATCTGTGGCTCAAAGCACAGCTAGGTAACACTTCTGGAAAGAAGAAAAGGAGAGGGTTAAAGTGAGCTTGAAAGCATCTTAATTTCAATTAAGAATGTCCATGCTTTCTTACAGAATGAAGGAAAACTGAATAAACTAAGGGATTCACTTAACATCCATACAAGGGTATAGGAGGCTCAATATATCCAGCTAGGAAATGTGTTTTCTTGTCCCTGGCAGAAGTACAGGCATTTTTCACCTGGGCAAAACACCAGGGTGACTCCCCTGGCCTCTGTGGTGCTTTTCTGGCTGTGCCTGATTTATAAACAAATGTTACTATGACAGTATAAGCAGAAGCAGACAGGTCGTGGCAGCTAATGGGATCCCAAGCACAGCTTTCCCTCATTATGAATCCTGAACACTCAAGGCAAATATGGTCTCAAAAGCCAGAGCAGACCCCAAATATGTTGGATAACCCAGGAAAGCATAGTTAGCCCATGAAAAATTTCTATTGATAGCTGACCTCTGTCACAACCTCTCCACGTGATGAGAGACTCTAGCTGTAGCTTTGGGAGGTTTCTGGCAGCTCCTTGAGGAAGCCTACGCAGAGGGAGCCCAGCCATGGCTCAAGATGGCTCAGTGATACCAATCAGCACTAGTCAGAGCACCCTGGGAACCTTCCAACTATGTCTAGAGTTGAATCTTAAAAGAACTTGAAATCAGATTAATCAAATAGCATGCACAGTAATTTCCTTTTGCATTGCCATGAGGCCTTGCTTCTGTCACATCTTCTCCCAACAGTCCCTGATACCAGAATTTTCAGTCTACCCCATTGCTGAAGCTCTTTTTAATTACTTTTTCCCTTCGTCTTTATGCTCTTGCCTAATTTTATCATGCTATCTCAGTTTTAAAGAGACTTGTTCTGTGAGCAAGAAGAAGAAGACCAAACGGGAAGAAATGTCAGAGAGAAGAATTCAACAGGAATACAAGAAACTGGGAAATGTTAGGTAAACCAGACCTGCCTTCCTTGGGAATTTGTCTCTCATTGTCTCCTACTGCCCTCCATGTTGCCTTGGGCTCATGTAGCTTATTCTAAAATTCTCACCTCTTTTTTCTCCCCTCCAGTATAGAAATAGAACTAAATGCAAAAATGAGCTAAAATCAAAGGCTTTGTTACAAGCATGCGTGCTAACATGCAACTCATTTATTTGTGAGGAAAAAGGGAAAAGAAAGGAAATATTTGAGTTTATTCCAGGGTTCAAAGGTCATCTGAGTCCAGGTTTGTCTTTGAACCCTAAAGGACCCCTTCTCCTAATTCATGCACATACTTATTTTAGTGGATATAAGTTCAAAAAAGGCTTTTTCCCATGCCATGGGTCGTCCAGCTTTCCCAGTTGCCTATAATATTTATGCACAATGGCAAGAAATGTCTCTTGAAAAGATTATTTGGCAACATTTTCTTTTCCAAAAGGGCTGATATGGCACAGAATTCCTTCTTCACAAAGTATTTTTGTGTTGTTTAACTGAAATATTGACAGATCAACTGCCTGAATATGATAAACTCTGAAACTAAACTGTTGTTCAGGCTGTGCCTAAATATGAAATCACTCTTAATTTAAATCTATGCTAAATTAAAAATCCTCAAGCCACCTCAGGTATCCTCAAGTCACCTTGTGTGCACCATCTGCGCTAATTTACATTGTCATTTGCTCTTAGGCTTTCTATCCTTCTAAAAAATGCAGGAGAATGTGTTTACAGTGGAATGCTAATATGAGCTTCACCTTGTTAACACATTTAATCAGATAATAATGCAAATACACAACGAGCATTTAGAAATATTTTCCTTCAGGTCTTGCCCATGAATGATAGCATTGCAAATACAGATGGATATTTTTAGCCTATTTCTTACAGGGTTTAGATGGTTCCCAGCTGGGACCCAAATCTAGAATTCTTTAATTCAAAATAATCTCCCTTGCTATTTTTAATACAATTTTTATCCTTTTTTAAAGCCAGTTTCTACTTTCTTACTTCTCCTGGAAGTTGCTCTTGAGTTTTCAGACAGACCTTGGAATTACTTCCTTGCTTTCTTCCTCTGGTTTTTATTTCTAGCTACCCCGAGATGGTGACCGGATTCTTCTTCATCCTGATGACCTTGCTCTGGTTCACTCGTGAGCCTGGCTTTGTGCCAGGATGGTCATCTTTTTTTGAGAAGTGAGTAAAATCCCCATAACTACTGCACAGGAATACAACTTTGCTTCTTATGACTTTCTACAATTTTTTCCCCCTAAGACATCATCAGACACATTTAATGAAGCAATGAAAAATTGAGTCTTTTTTCAAAAATTAGGATTTTTTTTCTTAAATTATATATTTTTCTATAGTGAAAAATTCCATTCTTTCTCAGTATTCAAAGTGAGTTAAGTAGAGAAAGTAAATTAAACCATTTCAAATGTAAAAGAATAGGAGGGTCAGATTTTGAGGTTAAAACATTTTAGTGCATTCATAAAGAAGTTTTCACTATAATATATTGCAACTATAATTGAAATTAAATTTTTGACAAAAAGTGTTTTATCAAGAAAATGTCCATTCAATTAAATATTGCTGAGAATGGTGACTAAATAAAATAATTTTTCTTTTATTTTAAATAATTTGAAACAAATTATATTAAAGCTTACTAAAACACACTTTGCACATCAAAGAATAAGTGATTTGAATGTAAGTTTTCTTTATATTGCTACTGTATAAAATTACTTTAATTTTTCATTCCAATTTTGACAGAAAAACCATTTCTAATACTGTGATTTTCTGATGATCACTGGAGTTTGGCGCTCCTCAGAATACTTTTACAGAAAGCCTTTTAAACATTTAATTTAAAATCAATCTACAGTTCATTTCTAAAGGATCACCTGGGTTTGGCTTTTCCCCAGAATTTGTTTACTGTTTCTTACACTACAGTAAACACAGTATTTTTTTGTACCTCCAAGTTAATAGATTTGTAAACCAAAAGGGATTATTTGTTTTTCAACCAGAATATTGAAAATTGTTGAGGTGTGATTGAAGTTGCGTACCAGATTCAGTTTAATAAATGGGAAAAAATCCAATTTGTACCCTTGATATGCAGGCATATTTTTCTAGCAGGCTGTTAGTGTGACTTCAGATGTGGGAAGACAACTGCACCTGCAGAAATGTGCTTGGAGCTATGTACCTGGTTTGGAAATGTTTCTGTTAATGTTTGGAAATGGGTTTTTTTATGAATAAGTTGCTATTTTTTCCTTAGGAAAGGTTACCGGACTGATGCTACTGTCTCTGTATTTCTTGGGTTTCTCCTTTTCCTGATTCCAGCAAAAAAGCCATGTTTTGGAAAAAGGAAAAAAGGTGAGGAGAATGCACTAAGAAAGAGAATGGGTGCATTTTTCAATGTCTAATGATTTTTTGTTATTTTTTGTCTGTAAAAAGTTCCAAGAAGATACTTTTATGCTGGTAAGTCAAGGATACCAGCCCTACCTACATTAGACCCCCTTTTCCTTTGCTGTAATTCAAATTGTCTCCTCCAGAAGGTGACAAACTTCAATCTGAGACTGACATCTCTTCTGTGCTAGCAGTTATTAGACTTCAGGACTGAGCTTTGGGAAAGGTTTAGATGGAGTTCTCTATTTTCGAATGCAAAATCAGCTCAAGATAAACCCCAGCAAAAAAATTACTCATCACTTATACAGTGGAAATCACTGTAATGTCTTAAGATAAACATAAAACAGGTCATAGAGTGCCAGACAACATTTCAATTTTGTGCAATTCTTCTCTCACAGTCTTCTTGATAATGAGATTATTTCACGTTTCTGTTTGGGTAGCACTCAGTGGTTTGATCAGTTTGCTGCACCAGTCTTTCAGCAGGGCTGTATGAAAGCAGAATTGCCTGCACAGTCTTATGTAAAGATTATAAATGTATAGAAACACATATTTTTATGCTGTCATATATTGTACAGGTTTTAGGAAAATATGACACTCTATAACTCCTCCTTTAAGAAAATACTCAAGCACTGAAAAAACCCCAATGTCCTCAGATAAAATCTAGGGGCCTAAATGCACTTTATCAAGCATCATGGCCTTCTTTGATATTATAATCCCACTGTAACACCATCTCTGTGGTCTACAGATATATGCACATGCATATCACAACACAGCACACAGTCCCTCAAAAACCTGTAACATGAGGACACAGGGATTTACAACTGTTTACATTAACAGAGCAGCCAAGAGAAAGTCAAAATGTTTGGAATTGATATGCTGCATTTTGTGAGGCCAGATTATTCAGAGAAACAGGCTTGCACTGCCTGTTTGCCTCTCTTTTAGGTAGTCCCATGCATCTTCAGTCATTCTATTCTTGTGAAAAACGTGAAGGTCTTTGCTAAAAGGGCAGTATAATACTGGTCACACACTTTATTTGATATAGGAGATGGTGAAAAGTCAGCAGAAATTAACCCACTGGAGCCAATCATTACCTGGAAGGACTTTCAGAAGACCATGCCCTGGGAGATTGTAGTGTTGGTTGGAGGAGGTTATGCATTAGCAGCTGGATGCAAGGTAATGGTGTAGATTTTTTTAAATGCTCCTTCCTAAACATATTATCAGCTTGCTCTTTTATTCCTTTGCATGCTTCCCAATTTGGATTTATGATGTGGATACTTTAAAGTTTGTACATAATGCAGTAGGCAGCACTCCCTGCGCTCAATATATGTCTTTCACTGCAGTGAAATCTAGTTTACTGAGCAAAAGGAAATGCAGAAAGCATTGACCTGAACTTTGTTTATTTGCTGGTGGGATTCTCTGACGTAAACTGCCACAGAAAGAAGAATCTGTTTGACAAACACACCAAATATTTAGTAATTCTTGCGCTTCTGTCCTTTCCCCAGACCTCTGGCCTCTCTACATGGATTGGACGTCAGATGCTCTCCCTGAGCAGCCTTCCCTCCTGGGCTGTAACTCTGCTGGCTTGCATTTTGGTGTCCATGGTAACAGAATTTGTTAGTAATCCAGCAACCATAACCATCTTTCTGCCTATTTTATGCAGCATGGTGAGTCAAAACAGTGACATTTTTAGTCTGTTGTTTCTTTACAGGCTTGTGGGAATTTTCAGGATGTCAGGGTCTTGGCACTCTGTCCACATGCAACCCAGCCTCAGTTCCCAAGCTACTGCTCTGTAGTCTTGAAACTAGGAAAAAAACATAATTGAGCAGCCAAAAGAATGTTTTAGAATCATGGAATTTATAATACTTCTCAGAAAAAGTGCACTAAGGAATTCATATGCCAGGTACAAGAAAAGGTGATTATGGAATTAACAAGTTAGGTGAATTTCACATGAAACTCGAGATGCTTTTGTTAATGTTATTTTAAATGTGTTGTTCATTACTTAGAAGTCACCTGCTCCCTACTTGTGAGAAAAGAATGGAGTGCTGAATTTTATTTCAGATTTAGAAGTGTTCAAGGGGTTGATCTGGTAAAGCATACTGTCTTCTACCGCGGAAAGCAGAGATGTTTGTAAGGGCAGAAAAAAATCAGGATGCTATTGACAAAGGTAGAAGAAAGAGAGAGTAAATTAATTTTATATTGGAATAGCAGTTACAGAAAATTTCCTTTTCTTTTTAATATAATGTGAAACTTTTCTGTCTAAGAATGGAGGTCATTAATCATCTTTCCCTATTATAACTATTTTATGGGATTGTCCCAAAGCATATTATGTGAACAGTTCTGAGTTAATATTAAGTAGGGTCAAATCACAATATGTAATTGTGTTTCTGTGGCTTAGGAGTTCAAATTTGCTTCTGCTCCTTGCAGAAAGAGATTCTCCTGAAAAAATATTTAGACCAGTAATCTACTTGCAGTGTGAACTGCCATCTTAAGGCAGACTCTCTTTTCAGATTGCAAAAGTAACCTGGAGACACTTCCCTCCCCCAAATGATTGTAGCCTTGTTTATCCTTCCCTTTCCCTCTCATATAAAACTGGGCCAAAGCAATGCAAATTAAAATGGAAAATTTTACCACCACTGAAAACTTCATTCTTTGGCCCACTGTAAAATATATTCCATCATCTCTGCCTTCTCACCATGCAAATTTGGATCATGAACAGCTTGTTCTCCTAACCAGTATTCAGGAGGACATCACATAATGGTCTCAGCATATTCAGCAACTACAAGAAACAAGTTCTTTGTGTTAACCTGTTGTGACTTCTTGTAGATGAAGACTGAAGCTGTAGTCAGTGTTAAACAAAATGACACAGAGAACAAGTGGGAGAAAGAGCAAAAGTGTCCTAATAGTAGCAAACTCCACCCTCCCTCAGCATGAAATGTCTCAAGAGAGATTCCTGGAGCATGACCAGCTCAAAATTATGGCATTGCTCTAAAAAACCCAACCAACCAAAAAATACTTTCCCGCTTAAGTTTAGAAATTAGGCAGATGTGATTCACAGCAGAGAGGGTCCTTTCATAGCCATTATCAGCTGTGACTTTTATTGATCAGGTGAAACACTTCTCTCCCTCTGTTCTTCCAGTCAGAAACCCTGCTTATCAACCCTTTATACACCCTGATTCCTGTCACCATGTGCATCTCATTTGCGGTGATGCTGCCCGTGGGTAACCCTCCAAATGCCATTGTCTTCAGCTACGGGCACTGCCAGATCAAAGATATGGTGAGTCTTGGCACTGGCTGTATCCTCCCACATCAAGCAGATAGTAATAATAATAATAACAATAATAATAATAATAATAATAATAGTAGTAGTAGTAGTAGAAAAAACCAAGACCAACAATAATAATAAAAATAATATTGCTGCTAATATTAAGTAGTGATATCTGAACTGCTCTTACACAATAGAGCTGTCAGGTTAAGAACACAGATCTTGTGTAGGATGCACACATTTCTTATTTGTATTTTTTTTTATGAATGTAATGGTCTAAAGAGCTTTAGGAGTATGGAATCTTTTTTGCACTGGCCTACTAAGACAAGCACAAGAGAGCATAAGAAATTAGATTTATCACATAGCTCCACAGCAAGTCGTGTATCACTCTATTATGTGTGGTTTAACTCCCCATTCTGATTATCTGATTGAGAAGTCCAAGTGACAAACTCAGCAGTTCACAATGAACTGCATCAGTATCTAACCTGAATATTCATTCCTGAATACTCCAACATATACCCTGACACATATGCTCTCATTTATGCTTTTTCTTTTTGCTCTAGAAATCACTACACATAAATTATCACACTATATATGAGTCAGTATAAATTGTACAAACACTTTTTTTTTTTTCCCTATGTTAAAATAAACCATTTTTTTCATTCAGTTGCTCTGTTTTTCTCTTTGCTTTTGCAGGTGAAAGCTGGCCTGGGTGTAAATCTGATTGGCTTGGCTGTTGTCATGGTGGCCATCAACACGTGGGGAATTAGGCTCTTCCAGCTGAACACCTTTCCAGAATGGGCAGCAGTCGGCAACATCACAAGCCAAACGTAATCTCCAATGAAAAAAAGAGCAAAAGTGCAAGACCAAAGCAAGTTGGGACAAAATATTGAACCTACATTTCACATATGAAAGAAAGAAGGAAGCTTGAAGCAGGATCCATTGTAAAACTATGAAGAAAATCCACTGGGAGGTCTTTTGCAACAGCTTTTCAGTTCTGAAAATCAGTGTGAGTTAAAAGGAGAGATTAGCTTTGCTCTATTGTTGCTTTCTCTGGGATACCATAAGTCAGAAAAAATCCACTCCTCCAAGTTATTTCCCTATAGCTTTTTCATGCCTTAGAGCAGTTACATAGGACTTGTATGCAGGACTCCAGTGGCAGAAGACAAGTACACACACACTGCTGTACTCAGCAGCAGCACATTCAGTCCTACTCTTGACTCCTACACTGAATGTAGGCTGAGCCTTATTCCCAAATCCAGAGGAGTTTTATGAGCCTACTTCTTTTGAAGGCAAATTATTCTTGTTTTTTTGCGATGACTTATCACTGTTTTGCAAAAACCATTTTTCCGCCTAATTCATATGACCTGGACAGAAATCCAGCTACCAACTACCAGCTACAGCGCTTCAAAGGGATAACAGAAACCTCCAGAGAGGAAGGAGAAATCTCCTTGGAAGGAGAATATGGGGTTTTTTTCCCACACAGCACTAGTATAAATTTCTAATATTGCAGTACTTGCAGTCTCAGCTTTGGAAGGAAGAGTTTCAGGAACAGAAAGTTTTGTTCAAGACCTTCTTCATTATTACTGCAGTGGGAGCTCTTTCAGCAGGGGAAGCTGTGATCAGCAAAACCATATCAGGCCAACAGCCCCTGTCACTCTCCTGTCTCTTTAGCTGCTGTTTAATTATGCACTTATGATTCCCCTGACTGAGCAAGTCCCACTCCTGATGGCACTCAGTGCTGCTCCATGAGTAAGAAGGGAGAGGGCTGAAGTGGAGTGGTGCTGGTGTATCTCCCCTTCCTGTGTATTCACTTGAATCTCACACACCCTGCTCTCTAGCAGCCCAGAGAGCAGGAACTTCAAATGTAGGAAACTGTGGCATGAAGGAAATAACCACCAAGCCAAAAGGCCAACCTCTTTATGTCTTATCAATAAAGTGAATGCCCTGCTTTCCTCACTGGATCTCTCATTAAGTCTTAAGTGTCTCTTAAGTGACACTCATTAAGTCTTCTCATGTATTATGTTCAGTTTTTAATAATTTCTTTAATGTCAATACATTTAAGCTGTATATTAGAATGATTGAATCTCATGTAATCACACATACACTTTAATGAATTTTTATGCTTTCCATTTTTAATCTAGGCTCTCTAAAAGTGAATGTATTCTGTAAAAATAAAATGTCAATAAAATAAATTATTCACTACTGCACATCCTGGTGCTCCATGAGCATACAAATTGGATATATTTCACCCATAACCCACCAAAACTTTAGAGAAGCAGGGTTGAGACAGCAGGAGGTTTTGGTTTACTGCTTCTGTCAAAACAGAGGGATCCCACAGACTCATATTGAAAGTAAACAGGTACAATAAAAGGTCATAGGCTGGCAGAAGTGAGAAAGAAATACGGGGAAAAAAACAAAAAGCATGTCTTAACCCTGGTTCCAAAAGCAGGAAGCTGCATCTTTTAGCAAAACAATTGCTATTCCTGGTAGTTTCTGTAAATTTCGTTTTGAATAGCAAAGTGTTTCTGTGCATCAGTCACTTTAACCATCCCCGATGCATAAAACAAGACCTTGGCCTCACTTTTCCAACTCTCCTCCCAGCTCACCTATTCCTGTGTTCCCCTCACCCTGATCCTGCTGCTCTGCTGCACTCCAGCACACAAAGCTCAGGGCAGCCTCTGCCATGCAGAGCCCCCTCATCCTTTCTGCTCCCCTCCCTGCTCTGGGTGTCTCCCTGCTCCCCAGCAGGAGGCTGCTCTGAACACAGACCCCAAAATGGTTCTCAAAGCAGAGGCACTCTGGGCTCCCCTGACAGGAGCTCCATCCTGAAGCCCCAGGAGCAGGAGAGCAAATGCAATGTCTGTTCACCAACATTTGGTACCTGGAGGCAACTTCCTCCAGGACAAGCACTACAGTGGGTGGGCATGTCTGCAATGCCAACAGTGTTGTCCCTACACACAGCAAGCAGAACTTCTCTTTGTTCACAGTGCCTAAAGTTACTTTTGATCATTCTCCCCCTGCCAATAAATTTTCTGGTTTGATTTCTTCCCAGGGCTTTAGCTGCTCTGCACCTTTCACTTGCACTCATTTTCTAATCCTTTTCACTTCATGCTTCATCCACCAGCATCTTCCAATTGCTTTGCTGTTCAGCAACAAATCACTCTCTGCCCTCCTAATGTTGATTTCTCAGCTCTGCTCAGCTCCCACCACACCTTGCTATCCCAGAGATTTCCCAGGGGATACAAACATGGGATATTCTCATTTGTGAGAGACCAGCAGCTGGCATTCCAGCCAGCCTTAGGGAGACCTGGGATTACTCACAAATCAAACAGGGTGCCCAGCAATGCTCTTCAGTAAGAACAGCAATAGCAGGAGGCAAATGAAATAGCTCTTGCACATCTCAAACAATATTTCTTCAGAAATGTTTCTGGCTCTGGCATAGCTTGTGTCTCACAAGATTGGTACAGAGGCATTTGGAGTGGACTCAGGCAAGGACTTTCCCCAACAGACTGTTTCTCCTGTTTTGGTGCTCTTGGCACACTTCCACATTCACCGCTGCTGGCACTTGTCACTGCCATGTCCCACCAGGTAGGTGCACGAGGCAATGGGCTGTGGTTTTGGGATGTAAAACCAATGAATATTCATGTTAGTGAAGTTCTCTGAGGTGCATCCACCAACTTTATTTGGTTCTGGCACCCAACAAGCTAATAAGTAGCTTTGCTGTCTGGCTTTTTGTTTATTTTGGTTTTTAACCCTTGACTGTTTAATGGCAGAAGGGCCTTAGGGCAGCATTTTCCAACACAGGATAACACTCTCAACCCATAGTAAATGTTTTACAAGTCTGTCAGTAGCTCATATGTTCCTTTCCTCCCATTTTGCCTTGAACCTTCAGCTCCAGAATATGTCTCAAAAGAATCAATACATGAACAAAACTGTTTCCAGGAAAGGAAGGAAGCCTGCATATATTAGCTGGCAACTTTAGCTATCCACATAGGCATTTGAAATGGACATTCAGAGTCCATGTTAAATGGGAAACTTGCTCATAAATAACTTCATGGAGCATCCATCTTCTGTGCCCTGCTATGACACCAGTGCATCCAAAGCATTCTGAGCCACCAGATGCAAGTCCTGCATCAAGCACTCATTATCTGTGCTCACCCTCTGAAAGGTAAGGTGAAATTTTAGTATCACCTAGGACAACCTCAGGCTAGGTAAAACGTGTTATACAGAATTTGCAAAGTCCACATCAGCTGTGTTAAGTTATCCAGATTTACAGTGTACTATGTGGGAGGAAAAAACCCAGCTTGAGCTAAAATGGAAAGTGTTGCCAATAGTGTGAAACACCTCAAAAATCTCATCTTTAATATTAATGAGCACATATTTTTTCCACAGCATTACAGCTGCAGCTTTTCACTTCCTAATATGATAGGAAAAAAAAAGAATTCTAACATCTGCTTGGAATGCTTAGCTGAAGAGTCAGCTCCAAAAACACTTTTAGAATAACTAGCCTGTTTGGCAATAAACACAGAGATTTTGAACACCATCCACTTCTCATCCTCATGTAAAGAAAGGGAAGAACATAAAATATGTTTGAGCAAAGAAATAATCCAATTTTAAACACTAATATAATTTTACATGACAAGCAAAGAAAAATGAATGGGTTAGAGACAGTATTTTTCAATGCTCAAGAATAGGAAAGGGAGGGGAGGGAGAGGAAGTTGGGGCAAACTTAAGTTCATCATGTTCATGAAAACATCAAAACAGCTGTGCAGCACTAGCACTCTAGGGAAACACTTTTGGGCATGGAAGAAAATTCCTTCAGTCAGGTCTGAAGGTAATGGAAATCTCTCTGGGTATCTTCCACACATGCTGCTACCACAGGGCTTCTGATAGCTGGGTTCAGGTGGTACAACCATTTCTCCCTGTCAGAGTTTCTTAGAGTGTTTCCTGTGGAGAAAATTGGTTGCATCACTACTAAGATTGTCTGACTTGAGTTGGCTTTTAAACTTCCCAAGTAATTCTCTGCAAAGACTGAAAGCTTTTATGTCAGCTACACATTTCAGGGCAGAGGTGAAAGGAAGGATTTAAAATTACAGGTGAAATATTCCTTATACATATTTATATTGCTTAAGGAGGAGAATCTTTGCATGAGGAATACTTTACTCTGTTTCAGGAATGCATTGTGGAAGAACTCTGTCACCACCAAACTTTGGCAAAGGATGCAACTGTTTGGTGTATGGTACTCTGTAAATGTGTCTTTACTGATCCAGTGAGAACTCCTGAACTTGGGAGCCACTCAGATATAACAAAAATTAAAGGCTTTGGGGTAGAGAGTGAAAATTACAATGGGTACACAGAGTTCTGTACTTTAAAGCTTTGATGCTATGTTTATATCAAACAGCACATTTCACTGACAAAGCAAGACAATTAGTGCCCAGAGCTTGGGTTCTTCTCCTTCTGAGTGCCCCTAGACCTGTCTAATGGACTAAACACCCATTAGAGATCAAAGCACATCTTCTGATTTAGTCTCTTCTGAGAGGAATGCAGACCATGTGCTCCATGTGGGTTTCCCATGATGAGAATGAAAACATAGTGAAAGGACAAACAACTTTGAAGCCACAATCCTCATCCTAATTAAAACATTAATGGAGAAGCACTCTAGGTATGCTTTAATCTAGAGCCTGAACAAATGGAGGTCATTCTCTGTGCTTGTCTGCACTTCATCATCAGGCATTCTCCATAAGAGCAAGAATATCTTCCTGGCACTTTTCTGTGTTCTTCATGTCCTGCAAAAAATTGTCAAGGGCACTCAGTCATTTAAACCATGTTATAAAGTTGATAGACCTCTTCCATTTTAAGGGAAAAAAATTATTTGATAGATTCTTGAATTAATAAAATTGACATCTATTCAAATCATTGCAATTTTTCTTTCAGGATTTACAACAGGATTTTTTGCAGAATTATGGTTTCAAGCAGAAGACAAGAGCTCTACAATGGATGAGTTCTTACACACCAGGGGTTTTAATGGCTGCTTTTGTTGCTTTGCTTGTGTGTGTGACTTAAGGACAGTGAAGTACCACTGCTCACAACAAAAGACAAGAAACTCTGAAAGTTACTCCTTGATGCATTTAATTTCCTTTGTGCTGTTCTAAGAGCTAGGGTATTATCAAGTGTGAGGTTACAATTGTAACAGGACCAAAAGCACTCCAGTTGGATCAGGTAAAAACAGGTTACAAAATATTAGGAAAAGAAATACTGAAAAATACAAATGATACCATCCAGTCACGCATCAGTTGCAAATCCAAATTCTGAAACCCTTGAAAATCAGTCCCAGGAAAAGTTCACAGCCACCCTTTCAAAAGGATATTCCAGTTCTAGGAGACTAAGAGTGGAGCAACCTCCCATGCCAACCCTCTACTTGACCTTTGCTGCCTGAAAGGTAAAAATTGCATCCTTGCTGCACACACAGAGTTGACCTGGGGAACATTTCTCTTTCAGGACTTGTCATTAGGAGGTTTCTTCTTGGCTTCCACATCCTTCTTAAAATCTTCCAGCTTCTTTGCAATGTTAGGAATCTTTAAAGAGAAAACAAAACAATCAAACCCCACACTATAAAAAAATCTGTGGCTACATGAGTTTCATCAGGAAAGACAATACCATATACATAGCAAGAAACTCCATAAAGTTTAAACTGTTTTTTAAGAGATATTTCCAGTATCTTTTGCCTTGCACAGAGATTAAATCTAAGCAGTACCAGGCAAACAGCAGACGAGAGCACCTCAATGAGGTTTCAGGAAATACTTAGATTATTAAGGCTATAAGTCAGTGATGGGAGCAGGAGGAAGGAAAAAGGATTACCTTACAGGAAATTTAGCATGACCAGTTTGGCTTCCTGACTGAAAGAAGACAAACTGCCAAGAATAAGCAGATTTAAACACTGATGCACAGGATTTCAAAGGGGAAATTAGATTGTACTATACTGGTCATATCCCAAGAGAAAAGAGATGTTCAAGAGCATCAAATATGTTCTCAAGAAATTTATTAAGAAATATTTCTTCTGGTTCATCTTGTGGGAAACCAAATTCCTCACTGGGGAATTCTACTGCATTGCAAATTGGCACCTTTTTGCAGTTTCACACTTGAAGGAAAATTCAGTTTACTGTTTGTGAGCTCCAAATCTTCAGCTTTCTCTTACAAATAAAATAATTTTGATAAAATAATCCAACAGTAAATTTTCATCACTTGAAAGGGAAAAAAAGCTGAAGCTCTTAATAGCAAAGAAAAGATTATGACTAGCTAAAACTGGGAAGTGATAAAGTATGATTAAAACAAAATTAAAGCAAATTTTCCACTCTTAGCTGTGAAAAAAAAAAATCCTGGGTTTTTACTTCATATGTAACCTGACCACAGAGCAGAAGTTAATCCAAACAGAATGCAGTTCTCTTATTAAATGGTCTGAGGCTCACAGAATTGGTAACAAGTTCCTCCTATCTGCCTTTTCAGAATGAATCTGTTTGAGCAAATGAAATTAAGAGCCCAGCCTGTAACATGCCTGACATTTAAACTAAACCAAGAGAACACCACTGCCAGCAGAACCCTCCATGTACTTATTGCCAAGCACATTGTGTGTACAGCTGCAGAATTAGGACCTCATTATGACAAGCTTATATTAAATGTCACCTCAAACCAATCACCTTCAACACCAGCAGTAAAATTTCCAAGTTCATGTTTCAAATCAGTGTTGCATTTCCAGGTAACTACTTCTAGCAAATCAAAAGCCTGAGTCCCCCTCTTGTGGCAATACTTCATCAGTGCTGCCAGAAAAGCAACGCTTGTGATACATATTGATACATCCAAATATATTCTTAGGACTACATTTTTGAAACACTGTAAAACATGTATTGAACAGAAACAGCCTTTCATTAGTCCTTTTGCTGGACTGACTGACAGAAAAAATCACCAAAGTTTGTGCATAAACAAAGCAAAATATGAGATTCTTTTTCTTAAGCAAGATTACCTCAATACTGAAGATGAGAAGAAAGCAAAACATAAACACCAATGATGCCTCAAAAACTTTGTTTCTTTTATTAAGGCTAATACAGATTGCCTAAGAATTTAAAAATATTTATATGTTAAATGTTATGAACTCCTCTAGCCAGTAAGTAAAGTGGCACTGCTCTTACAAGGGATTCTGCTGACTTGGCAGAAAGTAAAAGCATGTTTTGAAGGCTCAGCTTGAAATATTTTTCCTCTGCCCTCTCACCTTGAAGACTGTTAACTGAGAACTGAGAAAACAAAGTTCTCTTTCTTTTCTCACTGTGAGAAAAGAAGGAAATAAAAATTGCAGGTCAATACACTTTTGAAGTAGGAGAAAGTATCACATTTACAAAAAAAAGCTGGCAAAACTTATTTTCATTATGAGTCCAAAAGAAAGACATTTCACACACCTTGAGGATTTTTATTAACAGTTATACTAAGTGGAGAACACTTTAAGAAGACAGGGTATCTGAGACAGGAAACCAGTATTTAGTGCTGATAAAATCCATGAGCAATTGATCAACCTTTTCTGTTTCTCCTGTCTTTGCCTGTAGAAGGCTGGGCTCTAGGACTGAACAGAAGTTTAGGTTTTAAGCACTACACTACCACAGATGATTTTTTTGTTACACTTTTTTGGTTTTTTGCAATTCAGGTTGGAAAAGTCCTACAAGATCACAGAGTCCAACCTTTGAACAATCAGCATTTTGTTAACTAGATCAGAGCATTAAGTGCCATGTCCAGTCATTCCTTGAACACCTCCAGGGATGGTGACTCCATCACTTCCCTGTGCAGCCTGTTCCAATGGCTGACCACTCTTTCAGTGAGATAATTCTTCCTGAAGAAGTCTCAGTTCTCCTGTAACTCAAGTCAGCATGATCTGCGTTCTGTTCTGTTTGATAAACCATCAAAATAAAGACTGATTCAATTCTAATTGAGGGTAAACAGTCATTTATTTTCAGTTCAGGACAGGTCTACCTCTGAGAATAGCAAGATACTCACATCATAGTTCTGAGCCAGATACATCCCAACCACGTTGCCAAGAGTAAAACCAAGCTAAAAAGGAAGAAAGGGAGAAGAGTTAACATCCTTGCATCAAAAGCTTATTGGCTAAAATAAAAAAAAGGGATATTGCAAGTTATTTAGTGAGTTGCAACTCTACTTCTACGAAATTTCTCATCTTTCATCCAGAGAGGTGCAATTTTCCCCATCTTCCTCACCAGAAACACATTGATATCATTTCCAAAACACCACACAGTTTTGTTTTTCAATCCACATCCCCAAGGACTATATGGATCAAGCTGTGTTCATCCTTGTAAGGTTCTCTGTACACCCACAAAGGCAGTAACTCCTAAAAAAATAGGGGAGACAGCAGCAGGGACCTACACATCCCAGAGCTCTTGGTCCACGATGGGAAAGCCTAAAGCAACACCCAACTAGAACAGTGCTCAGTGTTGGAAAGGGACACACTTGTCTTAGTTTGAAGTAAAAGGAAAACCAAAACTTCACAACATGAACTTAAACTGATGTAAACCTGCTTCTTCTCTTCTGCAGCAACAGCTGGGCATCTTCAGACAAACCCTTCTGACCCCAAGAGATTAATTCTCAGCCAAATCCACTCTGACCTAGGGGCTCCTCCCAGGCAGTACAGTTGGCTGGAAGCTGGGCACAACCTCTTCTGACAATTGTGCAAACTTATAATTGATGAAAAGTGTCCATAAAAATGCACTCTGGAAGCAGAGCAAGAGTAAAACACAAGCACAGCTTCTGGCCCAGACCCTGTCTGCTAGCTGAGGAAAATCCTCAAGCATAAGAACACTTCTAGAGTGAATAAAGTTCCTCTCTTCAAAGGCAGGTGATGAGATTTCCATTCAGCACCTGCTGAGTATCCTACATTTTATTTTTGTTTTTACACTTCAAAATAAATCTGCCCTATACCATGAAAGCTCATTTGACTATTTCAAAAAGGAGACACTGCTAATATTGTGCTTTTCTTCATTGTCAGCAGACAAACCACTCTTTGTAACAGCTGAGGATAGTTCTATCTTAAAAAACTGTTATTGTTCATGGTCACTGCTATCAAAATAAGACTATTTAAGGAAAATAAAACCATAGTCTATAAAACAACTTTGCCAGCACTTAATGACCAGACATCTTTTCCAGGCCAAAAGCAGCACAGCTCATCCTTTCTGTGATCCACATTCCATAAGCAGCACTGGTGAAAATCTATCTATAGAAAACTAAAAGTGGCTGAGAGCTGTCAAATGAACTCTGACTGCAAATTACTTCAGTATTTTCTTAAACCCATTTTTGGTCTTATTCCTTATATTTATTATATCCTTATATTCCTATAATTACCTTTTTAAACTTAGCTTTAACAATTTAAGAAGAATTAGTCCTGTGTGTACTGTCCTGTTATCATATGCTCTTATACTTTCACTTATCAGCTAAGTAGGTACTGTGGGAGATACTAACAAATAATGCACTGATGAAAACCAGACCTGTGACTCCTTTTAATTCAGAGTATCACTCTAAAAGAGGAGAATTTCCTGTATCTTTAGCAGGGTCAGGGAAGCCACTTGGAAGCACAAACCAGATCCTTGTTTATTAGCAGTGTTCTAGGCTTTTACCCTAAAACCTCTCCAGTATATGTCATATTCTGTTGAGAGACAACCCTTACTCAGTTGAGATAATACTAAGATCAGTGCTCCCTTAAACTGCACTCCTTTATTGGAAAGTCCAGCACTGCATCCAACCAGCTACATTTATTTTTAGAGCTAACAATTCCAGCAGTGAGGAAAAAAAAATCACTACTTAAGACTTCAATTATATGGAAAGCAAAACACATAGCCAATGAAAATGTGCACATTAGCTAAAAACAACAGGACTGATGAGAGTTCAGGCTCTTCCAGTTTCCACCCAGCATTTCAAGGTGCTTTGTAAACAAATGGCTTATTTAAAGCTTAACTGTGGCCTGCAAAAACACAAGGTTTGTGAGATTATTCCTTTATCTCTCTGCTACAGCCCTAACCAGGGAGAGCAAGAGTCAAACATCCAATCTACACCCAAGCAGGGAACAAACCCAGAATTAGTACAACTTTTGTGTAATGGTTATGCAGTAATAAGAAGCTGTAATTGTAAAGTATTTTCATCTAGAAAAAAAAAAAAAAAAAAAAAAAAAACAAAACAAAACAAAATCCCCATTAGCAGAAAGCAGTAGAGCTGATAAACATAAACTTTGAGAGGCTAACCACATTTAGCCTTACTGAAGGTTTAAATTGGGTGCACAGGGGATTATAAACAGCTACAGAAATGACTGAGCCTTTCATACTTGTTATTATGAAGCTGGGATGAGAAATAGGCCTCTTTTATTTATTTATTATATAAAACCAGGCAAGACTATCCCAATTTACAACAGGCCATCATTTCTTGCTCTGTATCTCCACCTGCTATGAAACTCACTGGCCTGCTGCATTACCTCACCCCAAAGCAAGATGAAGTCTAATATTCAATCTAATAATTCTGCTGTTCTTCGGGGCAGTAATGAAACGCGATTCCTTGCTTTAATTTCCATATATAAAACCCCACATCTCCGGCGGTACGCTTTCAAGGGTGTACAAAACGGCATGGGCTGCTCTCACTCTAAAGGAGAGAGGCATTTCTGCTTACACAAAGAAATTTGAGCAGCAAGGGGGAGCATCACCGTGAGCAAGCACAATCTCCAAGGCAAACTGAGAGCACGGCTTGGAGGAAAAACAACCCGTGGAACTCCATTTTCAGAGCAGCTTTACGCCACCGTTCTGCGAGAACAAGGGGGACGGGTGGGAAGGAGGAAGAGAAGGGAAGCCTCCCAAGGATGGGGCGCCGCCGGGGAGCCAACATCGAGCGCAGCCGCCCCGGTGACAGGGGCCCGGGGTGCTGTGACCGAACAAGGGGCCCCGGGGTGGCCGGACACCGCGCCCTTTCCCCTCAGCCGGGCAGCGACCCCGCCGTGCCGTGCCATGGCGGCGGCGCGGAGCCGCGCCTCGGAGCCCAGAGCCTTACCAAGAACTGCAGCATGGTGCCCGCCCGCTGCCCGCGCTGCCGCCCCGCCCGACAGCCGGGGAAGTGAGGCGGGCGGCGGCTGCTCCCCTTCCGGGCCCGCCCTCGCCGCCATGGCCGGGGGAAGGCTCCGGCCCAGCCTCCGGCCCGGCCCCGCCGCGCCCCGGCGTGAGGGGGAGCCGAGGCCGCGCCATTCCGGCCCCTCCTGAGGGGCTGCGCGGGGGTGCCGAGCGGTGGTTGTTGGTTGGTTTTAATTTGTTGTGTTTCTTTTTTTTAGGTTGCATGAGTAGTTGTTCTTTGTGAATCACTTAGGGTTCAGCTTCTTTTAATGGCTACACTTAATTCATTGAGTTTTGGGCAGTAAATATCAGTTAGGAAGAGTTCTCTAGCTGCGAGTCATTAAGGGATTGCAGGCTTTATCGCAATTTATTTCAAAACCCCCACCCCAAAAATAAAAACACCCAAACAAAAAAAAAAAACTAATAAAAAACTCTAAAAAAACCACACACACAAAAAAAAAAAAAAAAAAAAAAAAAAACAAAAAAAAAACCAACGAAACAAGAAAAAAACAAAACAAACAGACACCCCCCCCCAAAAACAAACAAACAAAACCCCGAAGCTTCTTTGACCAATTTTCAAGCCCATCCCTCTTAGGAATCCCACTAATCCTCATCTCAAACAAAACAAAAAAAAACACCACAAACAAAAAAACAAAACTAAACAAAACTCCCTCATGAAATATATTTTTTAGCTCTTGGGAAACTACTCTGAAAGCAAGTTAACTCACATCTCAGTTCCCAGAAAGCTCCAATGCTCCATCTAACAGAAAATATGTAGCATCTTCCTTTCTGACGGAAGTACCGTGGTGAAGTAAAGTATCTCCTGCCCACTTCAGGAAAAAAAGCACAGAAAGATACTAAGTAACACCCTTTTTTTGTTGTTGTTGTTCTGGTATGACTTGAGACCACTTTCTCCTGAATTTCAGGGTGTCCCAAAGCTGTTGTGTTCTTCCCTCCCTGAGAGAGAGCTGTCAGCTGGAAGTGACACAAAGATTTGAATGGATGAGGCACAAGAGCCAGGGCTGGGCTTCCTTGTCCTCTGGAATGACTGACTCTTCCAGGGGTCTCATAAATGAGCTTCGTTCTGGAAAGAAGAACAAATGAGCTGCTAAAAACTATTTTCCTAATACTGAAGCCTTCTCCATGCCTGCAGGATCAGAGCACTGAGATTATATTAGACACCAGCCTGAGCACATGTCAGAAACCAGATGGGGCAAACAAGGCTTTTAGTAATTAGAATGCCTCCACAGAATCATCACAGGGAGATAAGGTTCATTAAAAATGTTGTTATTATGCTTGGGCTATAATGAATACAACATGTGTTGAGTCTTGGCTCAACATTACTCTACATGGTTATTTTCCTACATGCCATAAATTTCCTCTGTGACATTTAGAGGACTGCCAATTTTATTTTTTTTCCTTTAAAGTAAAACTATTCCATTTGCATCAGCCAATGCTGAATCATTTTGGGTCAGAGAGTGTAGAGGGTGGTGCTGCGGATGGCATAACTTAGTGGAAGGAAGAGCTCAGCCTGGTAGCTATAAATGCAACAATTATGCTTTTATAAATGGGGCCTTGTGGGGAGAAGCTAAACCAAAAATCCCAAAAAACCAACCTAAACCTACTTTTTTTGCTGCTAGGGTAGACTTTCTCAATGTTATCTACTATACTCTGGTATTCTGCAAGTACAATCAAGTCCCTGAGGCATGCAGAAAGCTTGTTTGTCAGGAAGTACTGGCTACTCAGCATTATTCTCGATTGCTAAATCATATTTGAAGATGCATTCATGTTGATTTAATATTGTTTTTATAGAACATGTGCAGTATATATGTACTCCACTCTATAGAAAGTGAGAATATCTTTTTTGAAGGGTAACATTTCATTTACCCTACTTTTACAATGAGTTTGCTGGGTTATGAACATATTAGGACAAGGATGTTTATATGTTAGACTCAGTGGAAAAGAAGGATGTTCTGTCATAATATTGTGAAAATTACTAACAAAGAAGAGTTTATATTCTGATATCCCCATGAGTCTATGTGCCTGGACAAAATTTGCCCCCATGTGAGAGGAAGTGGCTGACATTGCTGCAGAGCCAGTATCTATAATATTAAAATTTATAATTAAAAGTTATGGAGATCAGAGGATATCTTTAATGACTGGAAGAGAGCAAATGTCAGACACATCTCCAAGAAGAGCCCAAAAGAATGCCCAGGAAACTAAAGACTCATTAGTGTGGCTTCAACCCCTGGGACAAGGGTGGATCAACTCCTCCTAGAAACTATTACAGACCAAGTGAAGCAGCTGATTTTTCTGTACAGGCAGTAAATATGTGATTGTCAGATCTGAAAGCAGCACCAATAAAATGTTTGATGTGAAAACTTATGATAATTGTGTTGCAAATATCTGAGAGTTTATTTGAGTAAAGGAGTAGTATTGATTTAGCCATCATGAGGATGCAAGCAAAGCAAGGTTGGTAGGGAGGAATAGTATTTTGGCATTCTAACTGGTATCCTAAGGAGAAATCATAAGTTTGCTATAGAAGACCTTTCTCAGACATGAAAATTATTTAAGTCACAGGATATAAAAACTATTGGAAAAAAAGCTCCCAATATTACCAGTTAGATTGTGCCTGGGCCAGTCTGACCCTCGCTGCCGGGCCAAAGGCGGCAACTGCGGTGTGTCACCCCAGAGATACCTTGGCTTGCTGGTGGTTGCAGCTGGGCACTGAACAAGTCCAGGCTTGTAAGGAACCCCGTTACCTCAGGAGGATAGCTTCAGGCGATGGTGAAGAGAAAAAGGAGATGGATTCTGCTGGAGGGTTTAATGTCCAGAGGTTTATTCCATGGTTACAAAGGTCTGAACGTGAGCAACTGCTCCAACAGAATCAAGACGGCATGGTCTGATCACCTTTTTAAGCTCAGGGACAGGGGGAGGGGAGGTACAGGTGAGCACCAACCAGGTGAGAGGGGCAGGGTCTCAGGGGAAGATGACACCCAGACAGGCCAATGACCCCTGGGCCTGAGGGGCATCCTTTGAACTTGACCAACCACACGACGCCTTGCTGGAACGTTTAGCCTGATTGACAGGACTCACTCAGCATGGGGGCAAGGGGGAAGGGATAGACGTACAGGCACACCTGGAAAAGTGACCTGGAAGGCCAAAATGGGACATCACAGCACACCACAACAAAAAACTAATTTTAAAAATTATTCTCTTTTTACTTCCACAATAATAATATACAACTTTGAATGTAAGTCCTCAGAATATGTATGTTTAACTGTCTTTTTAATACCACTCTTCATTTCCCGTGTCCAGCTGGAAAGGGAAATCCTACTGCCTTGAGGTAGAAATTTTGTAAAATAAACACCAGATGGAGCCAGAAAACCATCTACTAAAACTTCTGTTAAAATGTTATTGTGTTTGATCTGTACATTTTGATTTTAGTTCTGCCCATTTTCTTTGCTTTATTTTAGTAAAATATCTTTTATAATCTGTGATGTGGTTTCAAGGTTTCTGAGAAGCTGTAATTATCCAGGACTCTTTTGTCTTGCCATGGAGAGCTGCACTATTATAGCACAAAATAGATACACAATGTATTCTGCACTTGACATGTATTGAACAATATGTAATAAGAAATCAGAACTGCAGGGCAGTAAGCTTGCCAAAAATTTAGTAAACTTATGATCTTTCAAGTGTAATTGCATACCTCAAAAAAAAAAAAATAGGTAGCCTTTCATCTCAAATCTTTCCTGGTGGAGGTGCAGTTTATTGTTAAATAAAGTTGTTGAAAACATCTTTTCCATAATAACTTCCAGTGTCTTCTGTCTCCTCTTAATGGCTGTATCCCAAAGCCCTCTGGACTTCTCAGATCTATAGCCTACTACATTTTTGACAGAAAAACAGAAAGCATCCCTGACTCACCGTGTAAGTCAGATTGTTTAAGGCCAAATTTTCAAATGTAGCTATGACTAGAAGAAGTGGTTGGCTTATAGTGGTTCATATTGACCCCATATTGCAACAGCAGCTGGATCGGGGAGATGTCAGGCACTACTGGGCTCAGAGTGAACTCCAGAGTGCACTCCAGGGCACCCCCTTCTCCTAACAGTGCTCCTCAGCAGAATGAGGGAAACTTTAAAGCATGAGGAAGGCGAGCCCCAGGAGAACCAGAAGAGATAAACCTACAAAAGGCCTCTGAGCAGCAGGGCTGAAGGGCAGAATGAATCACAGGTTGGAGTTGAGGGATCTGTCACCCTCCCAGGGTGACACAACAATGCAGGACCCTGTCCCCACCTCAGTGAAGATTGTTTCTGCATTTCCAATAAAATGAGAAAGTGGTCCTTACTTTCATGGCATGGTCTGATGATGGATGTTCTAATTTAATATATGAATCTAAACATCTATGGCTTGTTCCTCTCTAGAGTAACTCCACAAGACCCTTGGCACAAGGGGAGGGAATCAGAGACATTGAGGGCTAGCTAGAAAACAGAAAATAAAAGCAAAATTTTCTTTATGTGCAAAATAACAATGAGATGCTCCTCCAACAAACCAACCATGGAAATTTGAAATACTTTGAATTAAAAAATAAAAAGATAATTCAACCACACTTTCTTTTACTTGTAGATGCATGAAACTGCATTTCCTGACCCATTTAGCCATTCATTCCATCCTAGCATTGCAACCTTATCCTGCATTTCAACAAAAGGTGATCTGCAAGCCCTGTCTATGCATTTATCATATACATTGGAATTATCTCACACAGTGATATATATAAGCCTACATATGGCTGTAATTTATCTGCTTAATATCTGACCACACACCTTAGAGCCTCTGGTTTTACCCATGTAAATGGCTCTGCTTTATTCTTTTTTCTCCACTCCTTCAGTATATTTATATATACAGGCAACTTATATTTGACTTGGACTCAGCTTTCAACTGTTTCATCATGAGGTCAGTCAGATGATGGTGCAGGTCAGAGAGGCTGTGCCATAATCCATATTTCAGGTTTTCGTTTTTCTTTTAATGGAGGAAAGAGATTTTTCAGTCTTTGCATACAGGAATAAAGAAACAATCATCTACCCTGCCGGAAGAAATGGAAACCTGTTCAATAAAAGTTCCAGTGTATAATTAAAAAAACCCTCAAACTCAAAAGACTGATGATTTTATTTATAGGCAGGGTAGTGGAGTATCTTGAATGCAAATGAGTCATGACTTTAAGTTTTTACCCCGGAGCTACAACATCTAGAAATGTTCTTTAAACAACTCCTCCCCCGGCCAATTGAGATGTTCCCATGAACACATGTCCCTGGGTCTAGAAATTCAAAAATTGGAGGCTGAGTCAAGCAAGAAATTATTGAGTAATGATACCTTTCAGCTCTAGCTGCTGTGCTGTGGCCTGACAAGGACAATACATGAGAAATAGATGATGTATGAGGAATATATAATTCTCCAGTGACTCACAGAGAGGCATAATTGCGTGAGCACATAATAGATATGAAATGAATTCCACTCTGTGCCAGACCCACAGAGGGCAAGGGTGCCAGTCATGCAGATCTAGCTGGCATTTCAAGCTCTAGCTGTGCAGGCAGCTGTGGGAGCTCTTGGTTCAGCTCCTCACATTCTGGTTTAGAGACAATCATCACAATCACATCAGGTGTGAGACACTGGGAAAATAGTCCCATCACTCATAGGATGACAGCAATCACCAGCACACCAGTTTTCTGAAATTGTTTCTCAGAACACCACTAGAGCTTTTTAAGAACTCAAACCCTATCAAAAGTACAGAAAAACGAGCAAAGAAAACCTATTTATAGCTAAGCTTTCTTGCTGCAGTTAAGGCCCTGAGTGCACACGCAGGCTCTCCAGCCTTGGCTACCACCCCTGAGTTGTGAGACAAGGCTGGGAGAATCCTCCCTGGGGCCCTCTGTGCCTTGGATCTGAAGCTGAGCTTGCTGCCTGCTGCTAAGGTGCTGCTGGCTGCTAAAATAATCAAACATTACAGTGGCATTAGCTGATGGCTGAAGGTACACATGTGTGCTTTCTTTCACATGTGTTCAAGAGTCATCCAGAACTTCTGGAGTTAAGTTCATGATGTTGCACACAAATAAAACACATGCAAAGGAAACATCATACAGGAATTTCAGAGTCATGACCAGTAGATGGTGCTCTTTTGCCAAGCAAGAATGCAAGAAATATTTTCAAATTATCAAAAACATTATCAACATCTTTCAATTTTTTTATTCCAGAATTAGGTAATATCTATTAAAAGTTGTTTCAGACACTTTTTTCCTTCCAAAAGTCACTCCAGATTTTCACTAGATAAGAGACAGAGAGGCACTGGTTTAACTGACCCACTTCATTAAACTTGGTGGAATAATCTAATTGTGGTGCTACACTTTAAAAAGCAACCCTTCAAAAAGAATAAGATTATCTGTCCAGATTTTAGTTAGCTCTCCTCTTTCTACCATGAGATTGTTTGCTCTGCTTTTTATGAAAACAAAACAAAACAAAACCAACCTGTCATCCGTAAAATCCCAAGCCCCTTGAACTCTACTTGTTGGTATTTTCTTAGACATAATTTCTTCAGTTAATTAAAATAATCTGAATTAATGTAGAGAACAACTAAAGAGTGACCTGTTCTCCTTACAGTAGTAATGTCAAAAAGAAATTATAAAAAAAAAAAAAAATGCCCAGAGCTCTTGCTTTGAAGCAAATTCCAGTTATGCAGTGAGAAGTTCAGGTGACAAGTCACAGATGTCATGCCTTTGCAGGACTGTGGCTCTAAATATTCAATTAATCTCTGACACAGGAAAATCTACACTTATTGCTTTCTGCTGAGCCCTGTCCACATTTCTTTTTAGTCTTCAGTGCAAATAACAACCTGCACACATCACAGAATTGAGGAACCCCACTTACTTGATTACAGTTATTTGGTATTCACTCACTTTCTGTTTGTCTTTGACGACTGTCGTACTCACTGGCAAGCAACCAGAGTTCAAATGCTCCCAGTTACCAAGCTCCCAAGAAATTTTGTGCTGCCACTTCCCAAGTTTCCAGTGCCATACAAGACAAGCCAATAAAGTAAATCTGGGTAGCACAACTTCTATGAATGCTCTTTTTAGCCCTGCCCCTGACTCCTGTGAGATTTCTATTGAGAAATTACAGCTCCAGAGCATCTCAAGCCTTCTCCTTGAGGGTCAAGGAGGCCCACTCAGTTTGCCCCCTTTGCAGGCTTTGGGGTTTGGGCTAAATAATTTGAAGACCTCAACAAGGACTTAGAGTTTCAAATGCTACTAAAACCCATGCTTCATGTGACAGCTGCTTTTAAAGAATGGAATATTTACAAGAATTTAATAAAAGCAAAAGAAAAAGTCTGGAACCCATGCTAAGTCCTTAATTTTTCCTGCAATGACTTTTTGAACTGATTGAATGATTCTTCTGTTTAGGCCAATGTGGTGTTACAGGGAGCATTCAAATCACTGTGATTTCATACATCTAAAGTCAAGGATATTATAAGATGTGCGATTTTAGCTTAAGCAAAATATGTATTGATTTTTTTAAAGCAGATTGATGAATGTAAGATCAAATCTGTGCTTTGTACTTGTCTGTAATATGTAATTCAGAACACGAAATTTCCTTCTGTTTCAATAACTGAGTGCTCCTTCTTTCATAGGCTCATTTAGATGCAGACAATGAGATCCTTTACTTCAATAGCACAATTCTTTTAGATGGATGATAGATATGTCTCTGTTATACTTGGGAACACTGAAACTGCAAAGGTGTAAATTCCATGGATGAGGAAATGTGACAGACTTAGAGGCCTGACTCCAAATTATGGAAAGCATTGGGCATTTAAGGCCTAATTTACAAAAGGACTAACTTGATGTCTTGCCTTCTGAAAGGTTACTGAAGTAGAAAACTGAGATTATCCAGCTGATCCTTACTTTTTTCTGGTAGTGTGTTAAAAAACAGTGAGGCAAGCTCACACTTTCCATGAACAGACCTTGTTAATTGCACTGTCAAATTTATATGCTATTAAAATAAAACACTGTGTTCATGTGTGTCATGTACATTTTGGATAATATTCCATACTTATATTAGAATAGTTTAAAAGTCTAAATTAAATTAAATAACACAATCTGATGATTATAAAGGGAAAAGAAATTCACTCTCAAGGAAGCATTTTCAAAGTATATATATTTTTTTGTTCAAGTTAAAGCATCCATTTATGTTGACATTTAATTTCTGAATGAGAGAGTTTTGAATAAGCTTAGAGATGAATTGCTATGTGTATTTGATTCTGTGATCTTATGGGAGGCTACACAAGGGTGTCTTAAGAGCTTTGTGAAGTGCTATTGTGTTGTACAATGTGTACTGCTTCTTGCAAGTTCTTGTCATAACATTCCTGACCTCTATTAACTGCTACAAAACAAAACTAGCATATACATTCTCATTCTGATAATATATTCTCATAATAAATGTATTATTATTATCATCTAACATGGGAGAAAAACATAGAGAGACATAAGTGCTCCACTTTAATCTCAAACATTTAATATTGCTCATGGTCTTCAACAATGTGTACAGCCAGATGCTCTTAACCTTCTCCTGCAGGCAGTTCTGACCTGTCGGTGCTCAGTACCTGCTAAGGGGTAGTGGGTATTTCAGTTTTGCTAATTTCACAGTTTTTTTTCAGGAAATCACAATATGATCTGCTGTTTTCTAGCTCAGAACTCCTTCAGAACTGTGTTTACAAATGCTTTTTGGATATTTTTTTATTCCGTGGAAGTAAAAGTTGTTCTTCAGATAAAAAGATCTCTACTTCTCAAGAAGTATTTTAATATACTGATAGTAGGTGCAAGTTCTTTTCACATTAGTTCATGTCTTGCTACTTAGGTCAAAGTAAGGTGGTTCTGGCAACATCCATTTTAGAGTGACTATGAAAAAAACAATGTGATAGGTAATGAGCATGAGGTTGCAGACTTGAATAACAGGTATCAAATGCATGCTCCTGTTGCCTTAGTAACCATTCCTTCCCCACTGAGAATTTAAGTTAACCCTCTATGCAATGTAAATTTAACCCAGGATATTTCCCAGTTATAGTAAAGGGAAACATTTCCTAGATGCTGAATGAAATTGCAGGAAGAAACAGAGGCTAATTTGTAACTTTATAGTAAATCTTTGGCTCAGTTCCCTGTTCACCTGTTACATAACCTAAGTACAGGACAGTTTCCTGCACCCTTTTTGTTTAATATGCACATAAGAGTCAAAAGCCTCATAAAAAATCACTGTACATCTGAGGATGACTTTATGTGGAAGTGCACAGGTAAACAAATATAGTGTTGAAGTTACTGATTCTGTTTAGCAAAGCCAAGAAGATAATATTCTTTTCCCCTTTTTGTCCCTTATTTTGCAAGTACCCAGGCAATTATCCTTGAAGCTCATTCCAGGAGCTGCCTCTAATTATTGTAGTTACATCTGCTAAGGCATGAAAAGAATTATGTCAAAGCTTAAGGTAAAAAAAAAGCCAAAGAACTGAAGTGTTAAGCTATAGTTGGAGCTGGTTCTGTACTCAGGGAGTTTTGCACAGTGTACTGTCATATCTTAAAGAGATAAAAGGAGAAAGGGAATCAAACTGTTCTTCCTTTGTGTCTTCTTGAACTGGCCCCTAAAAGGCCTGATATCTGATGAGCTCCTACAGTAAAAATTTGTGCTGGCGTTGCTCAGGGACACGAGGAAGTGTGATCCCTGAGCAGCAGCAATGTGCTGGCTGAGAAAGCTTGGTAAGAAGCAGTTATAGAAAGAAAAACACACTTCAATGTGGAGCAGGGTGCACTACATGAAATGCATCTTCTGAGCTGTAACAATCAGAGCCCTTTGCATCAGTATACCCTGGAGTCAATGAGGCCTCACTAGACACTCTCCTTTTGTTTAGATTTTACCAGATGTGTGTCTTTTGTTTTTTCTTCATTTCAATATTTTATTTTGCTGTTTCAAAAGTTTCATTTTCCTTCTGTCTAAAACAGTCGGAAAAGCACAGCTGTGTCGTGCCACATGGCCCTGGCAAGGCTCTTGATGTGCAGCAACACATAAAACGAGATCATTTGGAATGGTCTATTGAGCTGATGGCCTGGACCTCAGGCAGGAGTGCTTAAACACACTCTCCAGAGAGGCTTGAGACTTCTTTGTTTGAGGAAAGGTTCCTGCTGAGAAAAACAGTTGTAAGCATGAAATGAAAGCTTAAGGGACTATGTAGGAGCAGAACTGCACAAAGGGAAGATGCACAACTGAAAAGGTCTTCTCAGTCCTAGTACTCCCTAATTTTTTTTTTTTTTTTTTGTGTACTGTATAAATATTTTGCATGCAGTATATTATTTATGAGGTAATTGCCTCAGGACAAGATACATTATTTTCAAAATCCCATCCCACCTCAAATAAAATGGCCTATAGAAAAAGAAGAAAAATAATTGAATTATGCAAGCTCACTGTCCGTCTGCAAGTTTTATTTGGAAAAAAATAATTTTGGTGCTGTTCATAAATTATCCTTGACTTTAATACCAGTTAAGCATCTTTTCCCCAGCATTATCTCCATGTCCTCTGCCCAATGGTCCCAGAAAGTTTGTCCTGACATTTCTACCTCTGTTTTCACCTCCTTTACTCTGTGGTACAGGTTAAAGCCTAAAGCTCAGAAACTCTTGAGAAGAGCCTTTGCTGCAAAACCCAGACTGCAGACTAGGTAAAATAAGCATGTTCTTCCCTAGTATTTGAATATGGTTCTTCAAAGAAAAACAATAAACTAGATACAACATTGCAAGGTGCCACTGCAATACTTTCCTTACACAGGTGACAGTAATGCTGCCATGTAATTTGCTCTTTTTGTGACCCTTTTTTCTTCCATTAAACCCATGCAACATGGCACTTAGAGAGGATAAGGAAAAACTTGAGGAACTCACACATCTCATCCTGAATTGAGTATTGGAAAGAGTAAAAATTTGAGTATTGGAAAGAAGGTCCACTTTATGCATATATTCTCATCTCACTCTTTTTCTATTTCATATTTTGCTAATAAGAAAAGTTATTGATCAATGTTGTGTTGTTAGTAGCAGAATTTGAAAATGTTTTTGTGTCTACAGACTGTGCATATGGTGGCTGTCAGGTGTTATTCAGATTCTTTTTTGCATATGGAAAAATTTAAAAAGGTACCAAATAACCATTCAACAATAAAGCTTTTGATGAGCATGAAGAACCTGAGGCCAGTCAGGCAGGTAGCTGTTCAGGGCCTGCTAGACTGGGAGTGTGAAAAGGAATCAGTGAACAGCCAAGAGAGAGAGTTTCTCTTCTTTCTTCCTTCCCCTTGTGTTTCTGAGACTCACAGGGAAAAACATGAAAGCTTGGAATATTGGAAATGTTGTGGAGAAAGCAATGCTAAAGGTACAAATATATCTGACAAAAATGCACTGAAAACTGACATTATGGATCTCTGAGTTCTTTGGGGTAATGAAACCTTTCTGTGTTCTCTGTGCAAGTGCTGTGATCTGATAAGGCTCCTAAATTGTAACACAATGCCATAGGAAAGAAAAGTTCAGTGAAAAGCAGTGTGCTAAGAAGGACGTAAAAACCCTGGCACTGACACAAATCAAACCCATGGCTCTTACTTTAACCAACTCACACTAGTGAGAAATAGCTGTAAGTGATTTTCAGTCCATTAACATGAAATATTTTTCATCATCAGATCTCAATACAGTCCATGACAAAGTCAGTGTGATTGTCATAATATTGGAAATGAAGAAATTGAGGTGTAGAGAAGTAACAGCGTTTGATGCAAGGTCACCCATCTCTCTGACAATACCACAGTGAATACAATCCAGGAATCTGTAGACTGAATCCAACATTTTCTGCAACATTATCTTGTTGAAAGTGTGTCTGGGGTGATATTTGGCATGTAGATACTCACACATCTTTGCACAAACTCTTATACCAGCAGATATTCTAGAAATAACTGGAAGTATAATTCTCTTCTATGCCATACTAGTAATCACCTGTCAGGAAGGAATTGAGCACATCTTATCAGAGTGCAGAATAATCTTACCTCTAATCACTTTCACCTTTTCAATCCATTAAGAGGCCCATCTGTGTTGTGCCTTCCATCCATTTTTTTTTTTTTTGAGAGACCCAACTGATCTAACATGTATTGATCTGAGCTTGTCTTCCAAATTACTAATTTGTTTATATGCTCCTAAATGGCTCTAGCAGTGTTTCTGCCAGGATTCTGGCAGAATGTGAAACAGACTCTTTTTGATAAACAAACATGCAACTTACATCATTTTTATAATAATGTTTGATTACTGTTCATCATGTTTTTACAAAATACTTCAGTGTAGTAAAGGACAGCGCCTGCCTTTGGGTACAATGGCTACTTTTATAAATGCTGCAATTTATCATTTCAGTGAACCCATTTAAGCATGCTGAAGTTATCCTGCCTAAAATTGTCCCAAGGGAACAATGGGATCAACTTTTTTATTTTTTAAAAAGTACATTTGCATTATCACAGACCCTGAAAATTAAAGTAATATTGGCTATTATAAAAAATAATAACTTAGCAAGTATGGAATGCAAGCCATTAAGAAAAATAAGCCAGATTTGTCTTATTTCCCCTTTTATATTTGTCATGTACTTAATTTGTTGTGATGCTGTTCTGATCCTCTGTTATTTTAGGAATTAGAACTGATTAGAAATTTGCTTGCAGTACTTCTACTAGAAATCCCCTTTTTATACACTTTTTTGGGATATTTGTTTATGTTTTTACAAGGAATGGTAGGATAGTGGTTCCATATTACTGTGGGTATTAGTGTAACTTCTCAGAAACTTCTTTTTCCTTGAGACCACTGTTAATCTTTAAGAAATTTTCTAGATGAAATATTATAAAAAGATCATAAAATCAGGGAATGATTTGGGTTGGAAAAGACCCTAAAGGTCATCTAGTTCCAACCCTCCCTTGCCATGGGCAAGGACACCTTTCACTATTCCGCTATTCCTTCCTACCTGTCCTTAAACACTTCCAGAGATGGGGCATCCACAGCTTCTCTGGGCAACCTTCCAGTGCACTGAAATGAAATGCTCAGAGGGTAAATTTGATCCTAATAACTACTGGGGATACTATTAAGTTAGATCACCAATCTGTTTCAATCAGAAACTCTGATTTCTAAAGCCACCATTGTGCTGTCAGATGAAAAATGGGGTCTTTCAACCATTTAAGTCTGGATGTTCCTGGTGGTGGAGGTGATCTTCATTCTGCAGCAGATGGCTGACTCTGGTTTGGATATGGATGCGAGCTTGGCAGTAAGGGGCTGAGCCTGCTGGAAGCCACTCAGTTTGCCCTCTTTTGCAGGCTGTTTTCCTTAGAGATCTGCTCAATTCCAAATCAATTCATTGCACTTTGCCCATCTGTACTCTCAAGACAAAAAAAAAAAAAAACCCCTCTTCATTTCCATTCTGAACCAATAACTTTCATGCTCACTTTCAGTCTGCAATCTATCTCAACAATCTTATTATCATCCACTGTCCAACACAAAAGAATTTGCATCTAAGTGTGTTTTCAACTGAGAAAACCCAGGAGAAAAGTTCTGGCTGCAGAGAGAGAGCAGCTTTTTCTCACTCTTCCATGCCATCTTTGGATCTGTTTGATTACATATCCATTTTATCTTTCTGTAACTCCCTGTAATATTCCTCCCTGGCACATGTTTTGGATGCTTCAAAAGCAGAGGGAAGAGATGGACAACTTTTTAACCAAATAATTTATTTTTTTCTCTTACTATAAGAGCATCAAGCCAAGTCAAGGAAGCACTATAGAAGCTGAAAACACCAAGGAATATTCTTCTCTTTCTTGCATAGAGTAAGAGCTGCACTTTTGAAAACTGAAAAAGAACAAAGTCTCTGTACAGAGCCTGGGCACAGTGGGAAAGATTCACAGATGCCTCTGTCCTACTGCACTGACTTTGTGAAATTAAAGCACACGGTGTAAGTTGATATCTAAGACAAATTGCATTTATGAAATTACATTTCTATAATCATTTAAATGCTCCTTCTCCCACTGTAGTATTGGAGTTATTGATTATAAGCTGGAAAATTAATTCTGTTGCTTTCCCAGCATAAAGAGAAATGTAGATACATCCGTGAGCTTCTTTTCTTTTGCTGGTAACTCAGAATGCCCCTAGGAATTTTAACAATGCAAAGGACATCTCAGGCTCAGAAAAACAGAGAACATAAAGGTATCAGCTCCCATGTACACAGCATTTGTCAAGCCTTTGGATGTCAGAGACTGTTGTTTTACCAGATTTCCCTATGGCCAAAATTTACCTAGACAATGCTTCCTTTGGTCTTATGGATATCTCACAATTTGCTGAGGCTCCTGGGTGTCCAGCTGAGTGCACATACTGGTTCATCTACAGAACACACCCTGCCAGTAAATGGAGAAAAACAAGTAGAGTCAAGAGACTTGACCACAGAAGACTTCTCCTCATTACAACAAACTATCTGAAGGCCCTGACAATTTGTTTCATTACAAGCCTTGCTGATGCAGACAGACCTTAACAATATTCTGCCAATGATCCACTGTGGAGTAGCAGTTACCTTGCACTTTTCATTTAGAGTTGTTTTTCTTTCACGTTTTTCCTCTAGGTTTTCTCTTAAGACAAAGTTAAAAGGCACATTTCTATCTACCAGGCTGATGTTGTTAAACTCATGCACTGAATTCCTGTGGGGGAAAAAAAAACAACAAAACTTTCTGCTGGAAAGGGGAAAACAAAACTCTCTGCTCCAATTATGTAAATCAGGAACATGTCTGCAGGAAGGGAAGAAAGGACTAAGTGGAATTAATAGAGGAGAAAAAACCCTATTTTATTATTTATATTTGAGTGAGAGTACCTGACATCTTACACTCCAGAGATCTTGCTGTCAATAAAAATATACCATGAAATATTGTTAAAGAACTGTACAGCAGCATTTCCTCTGTCTTAGGGAGCAGAAAATATATTAAAATATATGTGAGAATTATACAGTCATAGAAAATAGGGCTGGAAGGGATCTTACTTAATCATCAGGCTCATATTGGCACCTCATGCCTAAAATATACCTGACTGACATTTGGAAAACCTCGAGCAGTGGACATTCCTCAGCTGTTTTGGACTAACAATACCTTGTCTTTAGTAATTATCTCTTGTAAGAAAGCACACACATTCCCCTGAAGCCCTGTTCTAGCAAACCCAGCCTTCTACAGTACCCCTGGAAGCTGCTGTAGACCACTGAAGTTGGCCATGACAGTCTCTTTATTTCCTTTTTATGCAATATTACTCTATCCAAATACACCTGATGGCAGCTGTTGCTAAGCAGAGCCTAAAGAATAAAGAATATTTATCTGGATTCTGCCCATTCACAGGTGTAGGTGCAAGAAGGAGGAACAGAAAATGAAGCTGAGAGAGGAGCAAATACAGCACCTGTAAGATATTGGTGTGCCCTGGCATTGCATGCAGAAGTTCTGCCAATTTTCCTCTGAGTTGCATGGGAGGAGCAACAACAACTGATGGCATATGTCATGAGGGTAAATAGGATTGATAAAGTGTGATAGACCACGAAGCTTTCATACACTGCTAATCAGAAATTTTGTGAAATGCCTGTTTCCCTCTCCTTTTTAGTACAGCTGTTGCCACTGTGTGCCCTTGCCACCAGAAGGATGGGGACAGTAGCTGGACTCTCCTAAGTGCACACAGCTTCAGTTATGCCCTGAGCAATTTGTTTCCAAACACAGTCAGGAGTACCTGGAATTGTAGGGTTTGGGTAATTTTGGTTTGTCTTTTTTTATTTTAATTCTGTTTCTCATTACCTATGGAGTACCATGTCAAGTAGCAGCAAATAATATCACATTGTTTCCTTCATTTCATCTGGAACCTGGAGCTTTGGGGTTGTACCCTGCAGAAATCCAGACACTCTCCTCATGATGCTTACATTCATATCATTTAGAAAAAAAATCTTTATTGGAGTTTAATGCCTGGCAGCCACTGCTATTTGGGTGCAATTTTCACAAACAACAAAATTACTTGCATAATGAAAATGGCTCTTGAAAATGTATCTGCTGTGTATTTTTAGTACAAATTTACTTTCACCCAAAACCAGTTTAAAATATTTTACTGCTGAATTAGGATAATGATATGTTAGATATTTTAGCAGAAAATGAACCTGTTTCTAATTTAAATGTTGTGGGTTTTAAAAGAACAGATCACTTTACATAGTGTTGGGAGAACCTACCATTTTATAGAACTGAAAATTTACCTACAGCTGGTAAAATAATCAAGAATTCAATTTCTGCATAGTGGGCAGGAAGAAAAAATCATGACTCCAAGCAGTTTGTTTTCTTGACTGAGGAGAGAGTTATAAAAATGGCATTGGGGCCAATGAGCACAGAGACCCATCCTGACGTGGTGCTCTTCCAAACACAATCTCTCCTCAGCAAGCATGCCTGTGATGAAGACTCATCTCATATCAAAATTGCCAGGCAAGTCACAGTGAATCCCTGGCATCATGATAAGGACTCTGCTTTGTTCTCTTTATCTATGAAAATTGCCGTGGGAGCAGAAGCAGTTTGGTTGGGAGTGTTTTCTGCTTGGCACTGTAGGTGGGTTTGCTGAGGAAAGGGGAGGAATTTGGCTTGCTGGGAGCTCTGTGCTGCTCTGTACTGGATGAAAGCAAGGCATTGGCTCTGCCCTTGTACATCACCCTCCTTCCTTCTGCCCTCACTCCCACAGGCCAGCTGCAGCCAGTTGTATTATCCAGCAACACTCATTGCAGAGGATGGTGACGCTAACTCTGTATAAATAAGGCAATAACAGGTAAAATCTGCAGGCTGAGGGATAGAGAGTGTCCCCCTCCCTTTTAAAAGAGCATCCACAGCTCTCACCTCATCTCCAGTCAGCAGGAAAACATCTCTTTTACTTTTTTCAATCTGCTTTTGAACACAGTGCTGGGGCAGGGTGATGTTAGTCTCTTTAAGGGACAGAGAAGGGGCAGAGAAATGCCCATTCCCTAAGCAATGCTCCTCTGTGAAGAGTGAAGGATGCAATCTCAGCCAAACTGGAGAGGCAAGAGGATGATTTTAGACAGCAGGCTTGCTGGGGTAACATATTTATCTATTTATCATTTGAGGCTTTGTTTATAAAGAAACATGCTGCCTATATCTGTAAATATTTAAATATAGTTCAGTTGGTGGTAGGCGTGGGAAGGGGATCCAAACAGGGATTCTGGGCATTTTCCTTGCTGTTCCTTCTGACATGTCAGTTCAGAGCAGTTGGTAACATAGCGACAGGCTGCAGCACTTCATTATCACCACAATCTGCTACCTTTTAATATAGTATCTGACATTTCAGTCAGACAGAGATCTGCATCCTTAAGCTGGCAGGAACCTGATGCCTTGCACTTGGGAACATCTCCTTGCTGGGTGTGGGCATGAGGCAGGGCACAGGCTGCCAGTGTTTATTTAGATGTGCCAAAGCATGGCATTCAGGTGAAAGGCAAACATATATAAATACTGATGGAAAATGGCCCGCAAGATCCAAACCATCCTCTGCCATCTGGCAAAACCATTTCCCTGTTATGCAGTTTCCAGCAAGCATTCACACAATTTGAGAGGAGAAAAGCCAGTGTCACTTGAACTTTTTTGGCAGAGCTGAGGCACCCAGTGGGGCAGGTGCTGGTGCTGCCTGTGCCACAAGGTTGTGGGAAGATGCCAACACTGAAAGTAATGTGGCCACAGGGTTGCTACTGTGTTAGCCAGGCAAGAGGCAGGACTGTACTTTTGGGATTGCAGTGCAGGGAAAAATTTGAGCTTGGAAAATTCCGACTTACAAGAAGCAACTCCATGCCAAAGACTTTTCCTTAGGTATGTTAGAGATTTTTTATTTCAGACCAGCCTCTTTTCCATGGCTTTGTGTGGCTCATCTTGAATGTTCTGTTTTGCTCTGCCTACTTGTCCTTGTTGGGAATCTGCTATTAGAAAACATAAATAAATGACAGAAGTGAAAATGTGTAATAATATCTATTGCTCATTTGAACCTCTGTATGTCAAGACCTCGCTTATAAAATCTTATATAAAATCAGAGCTGGAAAGCAGATGTTACTAGTATTAATTTTCCAGGTGGGTAAACTGAGTCACAAGCAGCTACTAACCATGTACAGACTTTCCTACCTTTACTGGGTAGCTGAGTTTCTCCCAGGAAGACTGTGAATTTTATATATTACATGGAAAAGATTCACTAAATTTCTGGGATTTAGCTGCAAATAAGTAACCTAACTATGAAATCAGAAAGTTCTGGTTTGCTGAAGTTTTGCTTTGCTACTTTAACAACACTGGCAAGCCTGATGTTTCCTGTTTCAGCCCACTGAGATTTCAGCCAGGGGTTCCAGCATGACTGAGAAGTTTAAGTGCTGTGCTAAATGCTGATCATCAGAAGAGCTGCCCTGTTTGCCCCACAGCTGCACAGGGGTAATGTGTGAAATCCTCTTTGTTTGTAATGTTTTCTGTGTTATCCAGCTTGAAACACTAGATAAGATTTTCTTAATATTTCAGCAAAATTTTTTGTCTTAAACAAATCTTTGATCAAAGCTTAAAATTACCTCATTTGATCTAAGCTGACTTTATAGATAGAAGTAGAATAAGGGGATGATTTCCACTACTCTCCATTTTATCTTGGCTGGAATAGTTTTCTCAATAATTCATGCACTACAACATCCATAATCTTTCTTTTATTATGGCTAGACTATTTGCTTTAATACTAGATTTAAAATGTCACGTAGGATAACTATGGGAGTTCTGTGAACTGAATTATTAATGGCACTTTTCTGCTTTGTAATTCACGTAAACCATAGGCTGATTATGAAAATAAAAGCCTGTGACCCTTTAAGTTATACTAACACATTATGATTACTGTTGTGAAAAGAAAGGTGAAATCTTTTTCTTGTCAGTGAGAAGCAAGTATGTAAAACACAATCCTGCTCTGATTTGTGAGCAGTGGGTTGCACAGTGATTTAGTGGAAACATCATAAAAGCACTCCAGTAATTTGGGACATTTATCTTAATTTTTACAATCATCCACAACCTGTGAAAGCTTAATATTCATTGCAAAACAGGGAGACTTGAACTCCTAAGTGTCTAAAGCCTTTTGAAAAACAATGATTCAATTCTCAAAAGCTTGTTTTTCCTTCTAAAACTCTCAGTTCAAATTCAGGGGTTTTGTTTATTTTAATGTATTAAACTTCCTTAGTACCAACACAAGTTTGCCTTAAAGGGTCTTTCACACTTAGTATATGTGTATATGTGGGAAATATGGGTGTATGTGGGAAATATGTAGGATTCTATTAATTGATCCAACACACTTCTTGCCCAGTGGAGGGCTGGCAAACACCAGTAGACAACACTTGTGGTCAAGGGTATTGCATAGTGAGCAATGTACTTGGGAATCATCCTAATGCTGTTTCTAGATGTGTTGAACATGCTTTTAGTAGTGCTTGGAAGTCACCAGTGTGCTGGAGGTCTGAAAAGCTGTCAGTCTGCTAGGAAATATCAGGAGATATCAGATGGCAGGCACATGAAGAGCTTTTGAATTCCAGGTCACAGTCACCGGAGCTGCAAGGCAGATTGAGTTTGCTATGCAAAACCAGGTTCCCACTCTTTGTTACATTGTGTAACAGAAATTGGTTGACAAATATCATCAAAGGATATGAAATAAACACTTAAGAGGCTGAAGAGCTTCAGTGCTAAGGTCATTTTCCATTATTTTGCTTCATCAGAGTGAGGGGAAAGGTATTCATCACCATTATGGCACTAGAGTGTGCTGTTCTTTGCTGAGACCACTCCAGACTTTGCCCCTCGTTTTGTAGCAGCTCTTTCCCTCACAAGTGCTTGCTGAGTGTTTTGCTTTACCCCACCTGGCTATTACCCCCCACACCGCTTCTCACTCACTTGCCCTGGTGCGATGGGAGAGAGAATCAGAAGACTAGAAGTGAAATATCTCGTGGACAGGTAAAGCAAAAGCCACACACACAAGCAAAGCCAAACAAGGCATTCATTTCCCATTTCCCATGGGCAGGCAGGAGCTCAGCCATCCCCAGGAAGGCAGGGTGCCATCCCAGGGGAAGGTGACTTGGGAAGAAAAACTCCATCCCTCCCAACATTCCCCCTCTTCTCCCTTCCCTAGCTTTGCCCGGTGGGCATGACAGTGCTCAGTATGGGATATGCCTTGGTCAATGGGGATCAGCTCTCCTGGCTGTGCCTCCTCATAGCTTCTCTTGCACCCCCAGCCCACTCCCTGTGGGGGGAGAGGCAGAAAAGGCCCTTACCCAGCAGAGCAGCAGCTTTCCAACTTCTGCAGCAAAAACAGTATTTCCAGCCCAAAGCAAAAACATAGCCTATACTAACTACTGTGAAGAAAATTAACTCTGTCCCAGACACAAACACCACACCATGGCAGTCTGGGTCTAAATATAGTTAGTGCTGATGTTAATGGAAAAGAAGAATGAGATGTGAATGAAAAATTGAATACATTATATTGATGTCTCAACTGAAGAGAGATTTCTGACAGTACTTCTGCAGTTTTGTAAAGCAGTACTTCCATTTTATTAACAATGACTGAAAGAAATAAACAATTGCTTCATATTTTTCTGGGGAGAAGTTTCTCCTTCTGAAATCCTCATAATGAAAGGCCATTCTCTCTGCCTTTCTCAAACCAATTTGTTCATAATTGCTACCTTTGAAAAACAACATGTCTGAAGATTTCAGTTTTTTATCTTCCAGTCCACATCTTTAAAGTAGAGGCAAAACAAATGAGCTCAAGCTAAAAATTTCTCTTTTTTGTGTGTGTCCTTTCTTTTTTGTTGTTTTTTTTTTGGTTTTTTTTTCATAAAAATAAGAGCAAAAACAGTAGAATAGGTCCATGCTCCATAGTGCTCTAAATCTTTGCAAAACCATAAGACCCAGAAGTTTCCTATCAAGAAATTTCTTAATTATGAAACATTATACAGCTTCATAAAACAAAAATAAAAAAGTCTGCCTACCTCCAATTACTGATCCTTTGTATTCCACAGTGGAAAAGAGAAGACTTGTGAATCTCTTAATTCAATATCTGAGAAAATACAGCCTGGCAGTTAATGGAAGAGAACCTTCTGTGGGTCATTTTGGGTACATTTCAGAGTTTATCATTGACTCACAGCACTGAGCAAGGAACTTGATCTCTTTGCAGCCCACTTCATATCACTATTTAAAAGTTGTAAGGAAATCTACCTTCCAGGGGTTTTTTTCAAGCCTTATTGTTCATAAGACACCAGGACAGGACCAGTCACTAGAGGGATTTCAAAGTATAATTAGTGTCAGAGGATTACTAGGCTATTTCCTACTTTGCTGATGTGCAATTAACCCTGTAGGCATCCAAAAGTGCCTAAATCCCCAGATTCACTCTATGAAACACTGATAGTCTTAATTTACAGTAGCACCAAAAAATAGATAGAGGAAAATAAATATGTAAAGATAGATAGATAGATAGATAGATAGATAGATAGATAGATAGATAGATAGATAGATAGATAGATAGATTAAACATGGATAAAGATAAGATAAAGAGAAAAACTTGAAAATGGCTTTGGGTGGCTCTTTAAGCTGTCAAGTAAAGTGAGCTGCAAGTTAATGCCAAATTAGCAGTGGTGAATCTGTTTTTCCTCCTGACTATATTGCTGACATATTCCTTAGTTTGTTCCAAGATGTTGCTATTAGGAGTCTTGGATGTAAAGCAAGCATTTTGACGGTGTATCTGAATTAACTTCCTGTGAAAAAAAGAGATGGTATTTTAAAAGTTGTCTATGATACCTAACTGCAATTGTATTATACTGGAATAAATTAATCATTGCTGCTAGTTACTGACTTAAGAAAAGCCAAAGGACAAGCTAAATGGTCTCCTTTTGGGGAAAATGAAAGGAGCAATTAAGCATTTGGATATCCAGGGCTAGATGCAGCTCAGTGATGGGAGGCACCAAGCACTTGCACCATTGGCTCAGGAGAGCAGATGCTGCGAGTGGGTCTGGGAGCCCCAGCTCATCCTGTGCCACGTAAATCTGAGTTTGGGGGCTCAGCTGGTGTGGTGCTGGCCACTGCCAGCAGTGCTGGGAAGCGTGAGGCTGAGCAGAATGCTGAGAGGGCTCTGGGGGAGCTGCCTGCCAGGACAGCCACCGGGCTACAGGCGCATTACGGGAGGTCGAGTGCGGATTTGTGCGTGGCAAGAGTGAGAGCAGCAAGTGTTAGTAACTGTCACAGACATCTTTTCATAAAAATCCTTTATTCAGGGTTTTCCCTTCTGGGAAGCTCAGGCCCCAGAAAAAGAATGTAAACAATGGTTATCTGCTGCTGTGGAATGCAACAGGTACATCTGTGATTGGCCCATCTTGGATATTTACAATTAATGGCCAACCAAGGACTGAGCTCTCTCTGGGACAGAGTCAGAGAGGGGTCCTTTGTTATCATTCTTCTCTATTCTTAGCTTAGCTAGCCTTCTGAGAACTTTTCCTTCTATTTCTTTTTAGTATAGTCATAATGTAATATATGTATGATAAAATAATAAATCAAGCCTTCTGATCATGGAATCAACATTCTCATCTCTCTCTCATCCTGAAAACCCTTGTGACCACAGTCACAAATAACACTTTGAGGGAAAGCCAAGAGCCCATATTTCATTTTGTAAACACAGTTTTCTTTCTCCAGGCATTCTTTTCTGCTTGTTTTTTGCAAAATTTGCCTTATGCTGTGTTATAGTAGACAAGTAATGAACTCAGTTTTAACCAGTTTCTTTTTCTGTCAGCACTTGCATCTCACAGTTTTAAAGCTCTGCACCTGTGTCTTGGAATAAGAGATCCTTGGCCTTTCTGGGAAGATTTATTTAAAAAAAAATTAACTATGCAGAGTTTCAGCTAATGTTTATATGAATAATGGAGAAGATGAATATTTATAATTTGCTTTTCCTTTGCAGTTTAAGAATTACGTCCTCTAGAGAAGATAAACAAGTCCCAATATATTCAAAGCACTCTGAAGAAGAAATTCAGGACCCTTGTCCTGAAAATTTTTGCTTTGCAGAACTAAAAATTTGTACTTACTTCAAATTTAAATCTTCAATTTGAAGATGTCTCTTCAGATCTCCCCATTAGAAAGAGTCTGAAACTAGTATTCAAATTTAATTAATACACTGGATATGAGGAAATAAGAAAAGGAATTATACCATGCATCCTCTTGTGTGTATATGGGGTGTTTTTTAGGAATGCCATTGTAATTTATGCGGGAGTTATTTTCTGAAAAATAAACCTGTTTGAATGTATGTTTGCTTCTGTTCTATTGGGAAAATAATTTAAATTCCCATGTTATTTAGCAGTCACCTCAGCTTACAGCATCACTTGCGTTTATGCTCTTCATATTCTCCTCCAGAAAGAGGTAAATCTAATTTCTCTTCCATTTTCTTAAAAATTTTACAGTTGCTGTATCACATGGGTCAAGCTTGGTCCTTCTTCTTATGCATAAGGTTACTGAAAGTACCTTTCTTTATTAGAGTTTTATTTTTCCCCTTTTCTTTATACTTTCCCTCCCTAGGGGCCAAGAGTGTATGATGTCATTGTCATGCCAGTACCAAAGCAGCAGTTTTGTGTTCAGAACCCTACTACTCATTCTGGATTTACCACTGTGAGCTTGGATGAAGATTCAAGAACTAAGTTTATGTGAATATATTAATGAAAGAGCCAATATTATACAAAAGTAAGTAAGTAAAGAAAAGAGATGAAACCAGACTGCCTTAAAATTCAGGCCTTGCAACTTCACCAGGTAGGGGTACTGCTGCAGACAACCTTCATGCTGAAATTAAATTATTTGGCCCATGTAGAACAGAAAAACAGTTTTACTGCATCCCATGCAGGCTCAACTGTAGGAAGAACCTTCTGTGACTACAAAATGAAAATGTGCCAGAGGGAGATCTGAGTCTGACTGTTCTTCAAAGGCTTTGAAGCTGTCAGCAGGTGTAGTCCCCTGCAGATTGCTTTGCAAAACTTTTTCAGATATTTCCTTAAATGTGGGGCTTACTGTTTGAAAATTGATTTGTCAGATATTGTAGAAGAGTCAGAGCCCAGCTGTGTTGTCAGAAGAACATCTGGTGGCTTTTGTGAACTCCCTGAAACTCTAACTGCACCTTCTTGATCACTTGACATCAGCTCCCACGCTGTCCAATGCCGTAAAATAAGATGGGGTGGGGGGTATTTTACAGGGTATTTTTGGCTGGGGTAGGGTTAATTTTCCTTATAGCAGCTGGTGAACTCCTGAGAACACCCATTTGAAGAGTTTTGTATAATTGGGAGAAAAAAGTGCACGTAATTATTTTCTGGTTTTGAAATGGGAAAAAACCCAGTGCAACGAAAGAATTGGCACCAAGTGATTTAAAATGTCAACTGCTTCAATTTCTATCAATTCCACATACAGCTAAGTTTGAATATATTTTATAAATTGAGTAAAGTGCTTACAAATGTTTTAGCAATACCAAGTGCTATGCTGCTGTTTTATTAGATACAGATTACATGATGTTGGAAGCTGAACGAAGTGGAATTTCACCAAGCCCTGGAGGTGGATGACAGGATTTCTCACTTGGCTTGGGTCTGAGTTCTTGGTCCAGCACTGTGCATGAGTACAAGTAAAAGGTAAAAATTAAACTAAAAAGGGGAGATTTAACAATGAAAAATAAACTGAAAAGACCATGAGCATGTTGGACAGGAGCCATGCAGTGACTGCTGTGATAAGCCTGAAGAGTCAAAACAAACCTTTCCCCCTACTTGTAGGACTGTTCCTTCTCTTGCTGCTGTGCCCAGGTGAAGTTGTTTCAGTGACTACCACTGCTTGACTAATTCATACTTTCCCCCAAAAAATCTGCAAAAATCCATCCACAAAAAATGCCTAGGAAACTTAGTAACCAGTGTGACTGTTTAATGGAGAGTTTTAAGTGCTTTCTTTAGGGATTCAGTTCTAATTCAGGAGTTTAGAAGGTGACATTTTAGGCAAATGCCACTCAGCAGCTCATATTTCGCGCAGTATATAAAATCTGTACTCAAAGGTTATATCTCTACAGTTTAAAAACAATTCTATTTCTCAGTGTGTGGAAGCACTGTGAGTGGAGTTGTACCATTTCAGGGCAGCAGTTGCCCCCAAAAGCTTCTTTTTCTTCAAAGAACTGTCTCCCAAACCTCCCTATTTTGCTATGAAGGGATTTCTTCCAAGAGTCCAGTGAAGTGTATTCCCTTCATCCTACTGCCAGGCAATGGTGAATTGAGATGAAAAATAAGCATTTGCATTCCTTCTTTTGTCTGAATAAGAAATGTAAAAAAAAAAAAAGAACAGAAAGCAGCACAGAATGGCAAGGAGGCACATCAGTAATGTCCTTGATAAGAAGCCTGCTGAAGGCAGGAAAACTTAATAGGAATTTTTCAAAATACATCAAAGCAGAAAGCAAAACAGAGAATCAGCCAAAACAGAAAATCATCCAGGTGGAAAAGGGAAAAGGAAAAAGTGAAAAAAAAATTTTGAGGTTGTACCCCAGTTTTCACTATGGAGAGGTTTAAAAGAGAGTCCTGCATCGAGGTAAAATCTTGAGAGCCTTTTAGAAAAGGAAATATTGGCAGAAGAGATATTCAGAACAAACTTATATAATTGATAATAATCTTTGAATTGTTTATTAAAGGATTCAGTAAGGCTTTGATCAAAAAACAGAGAAAGTTATGCCAGTTTTTAAGAGTGATTTCACAAAAATACATCTCAGTAAATCTGATTTCCACAGCAGGAAAACTGGCAGACTTTATAATAATAAAACAGGAATCGTTTCTGATATACAAGTGTAAAACTTTGGGGAAAAATCAACATTTTTGTCACAAACCACAGATCTGTCAGATTCTTTGTAGCAGCTAACAAGCAAGCAATAAAAGGGCCTTAGTTAATATAGCATTATTGAATTTCAATTCAATTATTGAAGTTTTGAAAAGCTATTGCAAATGTAAATAAATGGCTTGCCATTGATATTTTCACTCAAGAGTCTTTGTAGAGCTTGTGCTTTTCCTCATAATCATAAATGATCAGAAAGAAGGGGAAATTAGTGAGGTAATAAAATTGGTTGCCAACACAAAATTAGTCATAATAATATAAATGAAATCTCAAAACTTATTCACAGGGAAGTATTTTTTCAATGGTGATTTGGCAATTCTGGAATTTTTTCTCCAGAATGTCATGAGTATAGAAATTATTAGCCCATTCAAACATTAGACAAATTCATCTAAATCCTGCAACTACTCATATCTCCAAACAAGGCCAGCATTCAGGAAGAACTACCCACTCCTTGCTTTTATGCCAGGTGCATCTTCCAGGCACAGTCAGAGACGGAAATGTGGGAGAGGAAAATTGCATGTGTCTCCCATTTCTATCTCCAGCTGAATCCTGCCTCCTGAGGAGGCTGTAGAAATTCTGCAGTGTTTTCAGGGTAGGGTCTGCAATTCTCCCTGTGTCCCATGTGGGAAGTGTGGGCTGATTGCCTGTCCTGTCCTGTGGGAGCAGGATAACTCATGACAGTGCGCGTCTTCATCAAATTCAGGTAAGAGCTTGCAGAAGCTGCAGAATTCTTATTCAGTGTAGTAGGACACTGTGGAAAACACACCCTGAAAAAAACCAAAAACATTCCAAACCAACCCCTACCAAAGTTCCTTCCCTGATCATAACACACAGAAGAATTTTGGTTTTCAGTGTTGCATTAGAGACATGTTGATACTTGGTACTGATGAGAAGCTTATCAACGCCAAAGGCAGGGAATTGTTACAGAATAAAATTTGGGGTCTCAGTTAAGCTACTCATTACTATTTATTAAAACTGTTCCTTTGTTAAGAAACCATGACCCTTCTGAACATTTTCTACCAAAAATACCCTTTTTTTCACAGCCTAGCACCGTTGGAAGCTTATGAGGGTGCTAAAGGCACCAATAATCCACCCCAGCTCTCATTTCTCTTTGTCACCTTTGTTCATTTGATTGCATCATGCTCCAGCTACTCCTAATTAAACCTGTCAGTCAGACAAGTGTCCTGACTTGTTCTGAGAGAGAGAAAAACCCAGCAGACATTGTGCTGAGGTGTTGCTAATGTGGGAACCTTGGAAAACAAGTCCAAGCAATAAATCTGGGACAAGAAGGGGTAAAAAGGATGCTGAACTCTTCAGGGAACAGGCTGGTCAAGAGGACTGGCTAGAACAACAAGCTGCCTTTTCCATTATTAGTCAGAATTTGTTCAATACAGCACCACCATTGCTGGTGTGAGCTAAAATTGCCACTGAGAACCTCAAACACTGCATCAGGAATTAAATTAATTTTAAACACATGGGGGTAGGGGTGATGAGGATGGGGTGGGCAAGAAAGGCCCATAAAACTTTCTTTTCTTCTTCTTATGTAATTTTTTTTTTGCTCCACAGAGAGAGATGACAGCTCTCATATGTTTAATTCTGGCACCTTTTCATTAGTGCTGAATTTGCTTTCTAAAACTAGGCAGTAGCACCAAAAACTTTGTCTTTGATTAGAGCAATTTTAAGACTGAGTTCATTCTTAGGTATCTTGATTAATCAGTGCCCAAATTTTCAGCTCCAGTTCTTACCCTTTGCAAATATGTAGAATTGTACTGCTAGTCTGAGAAACCAAACAGATCTCTGAGGGAAAGGTGTATTTCTAGATTTGAGCTGTCACTCTTTCCCTTCAGAAAAACAAAAAATTGTGCTACAAATCCATCTACATTACCAGGTTTTTTTTTTTTCTTTCTAAAATACCTAATATATTTTAAGACATAAGCATTATCTGTTCTGACTTACCACTTCATCTGACTCAGTGAATTTCATCCAGTCATTTCTGGTTTGAATCTAATAGCCTGTAAATGAACTAGAACTTTTCTTCTGGGTAGACATGCAATCAAGGAAAACATTGATTTTGTACTTGGAGCATATTGTTTTCAAAAAGTGTTTTCTCTGCACATATATATTTAAAAATATGACCACAAAGAATCTTGAAACAGTCTCAGGATATCACACTGTCTGGACAGGAAATTTGTTTAAAATATTCATCTGACAATAAGCAGTGATGCAGAATATTATACTAGTGAAAAAACTGCTATAATTTCATATTCAGTTCTTGCTACAGAATCCCTAAAATCATTTCTAAGGGAAGCAAGCTTATTATCTTATTCCAGGTTTACTTTAAATCTCAAAATTACATAATTGTGTCTTATTTGCAAGTGATATGTGAAAGCTGTTGTGTTGATACCTTTATCTTTGTGAGACAGCCTGAACTGGATTTCTTGGGATGCAAGGGACAGTTTGCTCATGTAATTCACCAGTTATTTTTGTGGAGGAATAGAAAGACTCAAACCTAGGAACAGAAGTAAAATGCACTTCTAGAAGGCTCCTAATTCAGAAATGTTTGGTTTAAAAACAAAGCACTGGAGTCCTGTCAAAGGGCAGTCTTTGTAAGACCAGAGTGGGATTTTTGGCACTGAAAAGCACGTTGTAGCAGTCAGAGGATATTCACAAACATCATTGAAGGGTTTTCTTGGCTTCTGTCTGTAAGGTTGAGTTACATTAACTGGAAACAGAGGGAATGCACTGAAATTACTGCTGGGCATCAGCCAAAGATAAAGACACTCCTGTAAATCTTGTCAGACCCTACACAGACAGGTGAGGCAGTCAAAGCCATGCTGTCATGGCCTTCTGAGCAAGGTGAGTCTCCCATGAAGTCTCTGCCTGTTTCTGTGCCTGTATTTTATCCATTGCATGGTCAAAGTGGATTTGTCAGACCCCACATCCACCCCTTGTGTGCCTTTTGCTGGGAGCTGAATGAAATCGCAGGAGAGTTGAATTGCTAGGTACCTTTTCAGCACAGAGGGCACAAAGATGCATTTGCCCTCCTGCCCAGCTCTCACACCTGCAGAGGCTTCACCACAGTTCTAAGGCAGAATTGTAAAGGCTCCTGTATTGCAGTGACTGGATGAGGGTTCCCAGGGTGAGAGAGATGGACGAGAATCTTGGTTCATGATCAGAAGGCTGGATTTATTGATATATGATATATAATAGATTATGACCATACTCAAAGGAATAGAGCGAGATGTTGCAGAAGCTTGCTAAGCTAAGAATAGAATAGGAAAGAATGAATAACAAAGTTCTGTGTCCAACAGGAAGCAAGGACAAACTCTCCCGTGAGTGGTCAACAAATCCAAACACTCACAAAGACCAATCACAGATGCACCTGTTACATTCCACATCAGCAGATAATTATTGTTTACATTCTTCTTCTGGGGCCTCAGCTTCCCAGAAAGGACAAATCCTAAAAGAAAAGATTTTATGAAAAAATGTCTGTGACACTCCTAGACATGGGGAGAGCATGAAAGAGGAAAGAAGAGGTGTTGAGGTGAGGTGTGGAACAGAGCTAGGTGTGTTCCAACAGTGCCTGGGGTATCAGAGGTGTAAAAATCAAAGATGTAGGTGCATTGTTTACAGTGTGAGGGCCAGCAGAGGAGGGCACAGAGTATTTCAAACCTGTTTGAAAGGAGCCTGCAAGGTGTCAGCTTCTTTTTTCTCCATCCAGGCTGCAAAAGGATCCTAGCAAAGGTCTCAGTTTCATGCCAGAAATGTTCAGAAGTCTGTCCTGATGGCTCAGCTCTACAGGAGAGCAATCTTTGTTAGTGTAGCTCCCAACGTGGTGCAGCTGCTGCCTGCTAGTCTGGCTAGAAATGTCAGGCCACATAAAGACCTGAGAACAGAACAGCTGTGGACAGTTTTCCTCTCATCTGATTTTCAATAGAGGGCATTATTACATTTCAATATTTCCATTCCCTTTGCTTGCTCTCAGAGCAGGCAGCACATAATTTTACCCTAAAACACATCCACTCCATCTTATATTCTACTACAGTAAGCTGAAGACACTTGATATTCTACATTTTACACACTCCACATTCATTTTATGGGGTAGCATTTTCACTTGCCTTCCACAATACAGCCTAAGAACTTTCTAAATATTCATTGAAATAAGATGTCTTGTCTCCCACCTCTGTCTACCTCTGTCATATTTCTTCTATCTAAGCAAAAAGATAAATAAAATAAATACTTTTGTAATAAAAATAGTCTGAATGTTAAATAAGTTCTACAGAACTTAGCTGCCATCTTTCTAAAGGGCTTCTAATGATTAAATAAGATTTGGCTTTGTTCAACTCACAATTCCTTTAGTTAAAGAAAGATAGAAATTGATCAGAAAATAATTTTATTTTTTGCACAATTTCATCAGATTTTCAAAGATCAATTAGTTTCAAAGACAGATCAATTCACATGTTTTTCTCCACTGGTTGGATGAACACCTTTGTAGGTATCATCTCATTTATATTTCTCCTATTTCTCTATCAAATATAAATGTCCATGCTAGACGTTTTATTTCTATCCATGAACTCTATATCAAGTTTAAGAGTTTTAGGTTCAGATAAAAACAACAAAGAATATGTCAGAAATATAAAAGGCTGCAAATGTGGTGGAAGAGGAGTTGCCAATTTAAGGGGTTTCTTTTACATAGTGTGGGAAGTAAAACTAAACAAATTACTTTAGTGAAGTATTTTAGTTGATAGAGTTGATTTATATTTTTTCCTCTGTTGGTTTATACTCCCATCTGATCAGTCAGAGCTTAGTATAGAAAACAGAAGCTGATAGCGATTTTCCAAATGGAAAAACAAAGTAAAATTGACAAAGCTCTTTTCAATATTGCTGTTTTAACTCTCCATGGATCATTTTACTCAGGCAGCCTTTAGCATTTGTTCAAGTGCTTCACAGATTACTTGGAAAACCAAAGTAATTTGCCAGCTAATACATGCAAGGAACAGCTACACTTACCAAAGTTTTATTCTAAACAATTCATGTGCCCTCAGTTCCCAGTAAGAAGCCCCTGAGAGTGTGCAGGTCAGGCAGTGGGCAGGTCAAGCCTTGATATTGTTATTTTAGTGTCCTATGGCTCCCTGGTGTTTCTTTCATGGGTTTACACACCAGGTCTCCATGGTGGTGTTTATCCTCTCGGACCCTCAAGCTGCTGTGAGTTCATAGTTTCAGCTTCTTTACTTTGTGTGACCCTGTGGGCTTCCCTAGATCCCTTTCTCACAATGAAACCTTGCTCTGAAATTTATCCCCAGAGTTTGTACCTGGGCTGCACTGGAGCTAAGCCTTGTGCTACAGGCACCTGCATCCCTTGTCAGAGGAATTCAGGGGAGAGGGTTGCAGCTAAATCCACGTCTGTACTCTGTTTATGTACTTTTAGCAGAGATAAGTGCCGTGGTTAATCCCACCCTGAGCTATTGTTTCAGGGCCTCTGCAGGTGCAAGATCTCACACTGGTTACATGTGGTTAAAATTGCTGACCTGAGTGAGTTGTGCTTCCCCCTCTGATTCAATTTTGCCTTTACCTTTGAAGCACATGAGTTTTCCTTTTAAACAGTGGGAGTACAAATGATACCTCTCCTCATTTTCCTTTTGTTGGCGCAGGGGTTTAGCTTCCTGCCCTGTGGAGAATTTTGGATAACTCATTGTCAAGACAACCCTCAGCAGGATCAAGGCCTTGAGTGAAAAATTACATTTTCCACAATGAATGCTTTAAAACAAAGCACAAACACACCAGGCAGTAGGTGGCAGTTCAGGGTGGTGTCTGATGACAGAACATTTCCGCAGAGAAAGAACCTGAACAACAATTGCTCTGTTCCATGAAAATCATTAGGTGTTTTATTCACACCAGTTGGTTTTCATCATCTCTTTTTCATGATATTGAAATAATTGATGCAAAGTGAAAGTAAAAATTAGAAAAACTAGGAGGGAAGAGCACAGAAGGAAACATGCCAAAGTCTTCTGAAGAGACGAAGGGGTTTGAAGGAGCTGAATAGAGCAAAAAGGAGCCCCATGTCATAAATTATGTTGGCCAGTGATTTGGAACAGAGAGCATGTTTAATCCTGTGAGACTGCAATACCTTGCATGATGTACAAGTGCCTCACAGACAGAAATTATTGTCACCATTTATAATATAAATGACCACATCTGTGTAACAGGGTTCATTACTAGATAATTCCTTATCTGGGCAGAAAAATTAAATTGTATAACAATAGCAGCACAATAGCTCTCTTGGCAATAGAGCTGCACAGTTGTTGAACTGAAACAACTCTCTGCAAGGTCCTTGGCTAGAAACCTCCAAAATGCAACATATCCTGTGCTGCTCTGCTCAACCATGACACCCACAAACCCAGTGGGCTGTAGAAACCACTGTTTGTTCTTTGTGCATGTAAGAAAAATAACTTTTCTCATTTTAAATGTTACAGCTCTTCTTATATGTGGTTCCACTAGAAGTTCACTTTAGAACAAAAACCCTGGGCTTTTTGAGCAATACAGCTGCCAGGAAATCCATAAACACTCTGAGCACGGTGATGAATAATATTGGATTTACCTATTAAAGATAAGATTGTCTGAGAAGCCACTTGGTTTTGAGGTTTTGGTCACTTCAGACGCTGCTGGGAGAGCTGTGAGGAGCTGTGAAGCTGTGCTGGCTCTTCCTCACACAAAGCACATAAGCCATATTCTGCAGGCTGAAGCTTTTCCAATTTGTGGATGTCTTTGGCCATATCAAGAGGAATTTGAGAAGAGCTTAAGGAGAATTAGAAATTCTTACTCAGAACCCAGTAGCTTAGCTGCTGGTTATTATTCTGAGCTGCTGTTTTTTCTAATACCCATTTCAATGATTTTCATTTCAGAAGAATCATCTTAATAACACATTGGGGGCAGGAATAATCTGTGGAACTGTTTGGAGGCTACTGGCTTAATAAAAATAATTTCTGTTCAGCCCATCTATTATGCTAGAATTGTTTTTACAGCTTTCTTTCTTTCTGATAATCTATCCCATATTTCTTCTGGTAAAATTGGAATTCATCAGACATGAGTTTTAATTCCTCCTCTAGAGTCAATGCAAAGAGAGAGGTACCTGAAAACATTGACTTAGTGCACCAAGACCATAAAGCTCTGCACAGCTTTGAAGGGAACTATTAATGAGCAGAATCTTTGCTTGAAACTCTAAAATAACATGAGGCTAGGCCAACATTTGTTTGTCCTATTGAGTACCTTGTCTAATACCAAAACATTTCTGGCAAATGCAGCACAGTCAGAGTAGAGAGAGTTGAGAGTAAATTTTTTTTTTTTGCTTCAGAACTGAAGGTCCACATTATGGTAGAAAAACAAAAATCATTTCAACATGCACCCAATGTAGACTTCCAGTCCAGTCAGGGAGTGAAAAATCAGACAGATAAAAGAAAGCTGCAGAATTTCCTTGGGAGCAAGCATATCTGAAATCAGCCATTGATACACTATTCTGGGAAAATAGTATTGGAAAAAATTCTATTGTTACCCACTGTAAGAGGAAATCTCACCATGGCAGAAGTACTGATGAACATTGCCACTCATTTTCCTAAACAGTAAATGCAATCCAGAGATCCAGCAGCTGATCATGGTGCAGATCAACTGCTTTTCTTAGAGAGATTCAAACTTTGAAATGATCCATTTCCTCATAGCATTGGAAGATATGAAGAATATAAAACTGGACTTTTTCTTGGTAGCTTTTATGTCTCCTTTCATGTCCATGCTGAGAACGTTTTCTATCAGAGGAGGCTTTTGTTTCCTTGCTCAGACATCCATCAAAACAGCAGATGCACCAAAGCTTTTGCAAAATTTCCTGAATTTCATGAATTCCTGAACACACAAGCCTTATGATCTATTTTCTGAGGTTCTGTGACAATATCCCATTTTTCCTTGTTTGTTAGACTCTCTCATAACTAGTCTCCTCCCTTTATAACATCAAGATCCCCCAAAATAAAGAGATCTCATGAATGAGAAAAGTACTTCAAATTAAAAGTACTTTTTTCTATGGGTCATCAGAATGTAAAAACACTCTTTTTTCTTTTTCTTTTTTTTTTTTTTTTTCATCTCAGTCACATTTTTTTAATACTCTTGCAGTTTTTAACCAGCATAAGATGTTGCACAAAATTGTGCTATAGGAACGGGATAATCTCTTCCTCCACCTGCTGTCTCTGATCCCAGTGCTAAAACCCAGTTTGTAGTTTCTGGCACCACAGGAGCATGCTGGTGATTAATATTCAGTTTGTTGTTCACCAGAACTCCCAAGTCCTTTCCTTCATGATTTCTGTTTAGCTGTCCAGTTTACTCTAGTCTGTGTGGTTATTGCAGGACTTTCATTTGTCCTTGCTGAAATTATCCAGAGTCCTGTTGACCCACATCTCCAGGCTATGAAGGGCCCTCAGAATGGAGCCCTACAATCCAGCAAATCAACCACCCCCCCAATATACTCCTGTTTGGCAGCCCATTGGGTGAGTATTTTATACTGCCAGCATTAATGAAGTGCCACCCAGCTGCCACTTTAAACCTCTGACTATCAGCCTTTTAGGCCAGAAAAGAAAAAAATTCCAGCAGTTTTCCACTTTATACTCCATCTATCCAAAATATAGTTCTTCAGTTTATCATAATGGAATACCATGCTGACACTCTTCCTGGAGTCAGGGTAAACAACATCTGTTGCTGTGTCTGCTTGTGCATGGATCAAGCCATCTCCTCATGGAAAACAAATCAAGTTGATCAGCTGTGCTTTCTATTGCTAAATCCATCCTTGCTGCTCCCAAACACTTCTTGTCTATAGTTTACACAAGAATTTACTCCAAAATCTTACCAAAACCTGAGGTTAGATTCACCAGCCTTTAGTTCCCCAGGCTCTCCTTATTGCTTTTCCTCTGGCATGTTTTGTCTCCCAGAGTGAGGATAGATGCCTCAGGCTCAATTAAACACCTTTCCTTTTCTTTTCCACCCTCTTAGGTTTGGATAGACTCACTCTCCATTCAATAGACCTGAACTGATGGTGAGAAAAATGCTCATTCCCATGGACCTGGGTTCATAGCAGTGAGTCTTGGACATCCTGATGACAGGGAAGCATAAAGTGATAAATAGCAGAGGGCTGGTTTGGGATTTGGCCTCTGCTTTTGTGTATTAATTCTAGTGAACCCTTTTGCAGGTACTATTTTAGGGTCTTGGTTGTCTTCCTTAGATAGAGGTTTTTTTCTCTTGTAGCATCCATTATTTTGCTGGATATGAGAAATCTTTTGTTCAGATCTAGTAGTACCCACCTGTCCTCACATGCTTGTAAAAGGACTCCCTCAAAGTTCCATTGGCGTCTGAATTCCATCTGAATTTCAAACCTTTAAAAATTTCAAACCATCTGAATTTCAAGCCATTAAGAGTTTCAGTGAGCACAGTTGCTCCTATTAAATATGTTTGCACACACGGGAGATAATTTCATTCAGAAAAATACCTTGTTTCACAGGAGATCAAATAAAGAGACTGTATCTGCTGGAAACTCAATTAGGACTAATCAGTTTTATCCTACTAAGCTAAGAAAGACGTTTATTCAGACTGGCAATGGTAGGACTTGGACATATAATTTAAATCTCTTGCATTACTATTTCCTTAGGTATTTTATTTTGTCTCATCTCATATGGCAGTTCAAAGGTAAACAGCTGAGGAATTATTTTCATTAAAATGATGAATGAAAAATGAAAAATTATTTTCATTTCATGTAAACTCTCATACTTTCCAACATCTTGCTCTGCAGCAAAGGAAACAGCAGGAGTGTAAGATATGGAGTCACAGAACCATAGAATTGTTTTGGCTGGAAGGAACCTAAAAGATCAACCCTCTGCCATGGGCAGGGACACCTTTCACCAGACCAGGTTGCTCAGAGCCCCATCCAACCTGGCCTTGGACACTTCCAGGGATGGGGCAGCCACAGCTGCTCTGGACAACCTGTTACAGTGCCTCAGCACCCTCACAGTAAAGAAATTCTCACAAATAACTACTCTCTGTAGGTTTGAAGGCATTCCCCCTTGTCCTGTCACCATATGCATGTATGGTATGGGACATACTGTGGGAAAGCTGACAAATTCCATGTCTACTGTGTCACTATATCACTCACTTGAATAAATATGATATGTTTGGCCTGGATTTCTTTTGAGTTACAACATGAAAAAAAGAATATCTTATTATATATATTTATTTATATAATTATAGATTATAAAATTATATATTTATATACGTTACTAGATATTTATATATTTATATATTATTGTATAAATATTATATAAGTATATATTATGTAATTATCTTATTATAATATTATAATTATAATTATATAATATTTATTATATATATTTTAATATTTTATTTTATAATAATAGTAAATGGTTTGTAGAAACCTGACTGTCTTCTATTTCAAACTCAGAGTAGCAGAAAAATGCACTGAATTGCCATTGATGCGATTTTAATGGATTTATTCCTGGAGTTACTTCTAATTAAACTTTGATACTAGTATTTGCTGTCTCTTCCCATTTTAGAAAAGGTGCAAACCAGTCAAAACCTATTGTCTTTTATGGAAAACTATAGGTCTTGCTAAGTCATGTTTTAAATATACACCTTCTGTAATGCTTAAGAGATTCTATGTGCAGTTCAAATTGTAACAGCATCCAAAGTAATCAGGGTTATATCTATCTAAATTCCTCCATGCAAAGAGCAGCCTAAACAAACATTCTGAAAGATACATCAGCCTTGAACACTTGATATCATTGAGAAAGTAAATTATACCTTCAGCTGAAAGTAGGAATGTATTAAAAGAGGATCCAAATTGGACGAGTCTCTACTTACTGGTTGCTGTAAGAGCAGAGTTTAGCCTTTTATTAATGGATTTATCATTCATATATTATTCTTCTTTTTAGTAGCACCCAATTATATCAGTGAGGGGTCAGTGCTCTCTTCTACAAAGACAAGGGAGAAGAAGGCCTTATTTTTATGATGTAAGATGTGAATGCCATAGCAGCCAGGTGAAAAGGTGTTTTTAAGAAATCTTTATATGATACACTGAGTCTGTGTTGGCCAGCTCCAACACAGCAGTAAGCTTTCTGGTAGAAGGTCTGGATTTAAACAGAAATTACATTTAATTTCTCATTCATTAATGTGAGGAAAGAGGGGAAATGTTCTGTGTTTCCAGACTTGTAGAGACTGCTATAGGGGCATGACAACAGAACAATGTTTTTGGGATAGTGATGAGTCTCTCAACCTTGATTGTCAGCAAGCCAGGGCTTCACTAGTTACTGCAGTCCTTCATTTAGGGATAGTCCCTTGCAAAAGGCATAAAATAGAAAACAAGCAGAAAACTTTGCAGGGAGAAATATATCCCTAAACCTGAGGGTTTCCCCCCACATACCAACAGAAATAATTCAACACAAACAACTTTATTAGTAAATATCTTCAGCCAGTTCCTCACACATCTTCTGTCCACCCTTGGACTACTCACAATGGGAAAATTGAGCATGCATTAGGAACAAACAGCTCAGAGATCTGGATGAAGAACAGAGCCAGGAACCTCTCCCAGTGCAGCACCTGTGACCAACTATCTCCTGTTTTAATTAATCGAACCCAGCTGTGTTTTCTCGAATTTATGAAGAGAATAAAATCCATTTGTTTCAGTTGCTGCTTTAATTGCACCACAGGATCACTGCCTTGGAAACTGTAGGGCATTACCATAAGTACAGTCACAGTAGCAAAAGCAGCTTTAGGCACTCAAAAGTAGGATTCAGGCCGAAGTCACACCCTGGTTTAGCTGAGGAAAGATGAATGTCCCCAATGGAGTGACTGATTTTTGAAACCAGGCAAAGGAACCCCCAAAGCACAGCGCAAGTTTGTGAGCTCTGTGGTTATGGAAACAGCCACAGAGCAAGCATTGCATCCTTCCTGTTTCTCCTGTCCCTTTCAGTTCTGCTGCCTTTCAAGGTCAGGGATACATGTTTTTGCTGCGCTTTGGGATTCACCATCACCTGCTCTTTGCATTTAGCATCTCCTTTACTTTAGTCCAGTTGGTCTCCATAGTACCAGAGAAAGGATTATGGGCAGTACTGGTTTTATGATTTATAAAAAAAATTCTTTCTTGCAATTGTTATTTATTCTTTGAAATGTTAACATTCACTTTTACCATTAGAGGGCTGTATTGTTTGTTACTTTTCTATCTGTTATACATTACATTCTTGTTTATATCAGTTAAAAACTACCTGTAATAACAGCCACAGCACAAAAAAGTTCTTGCCTTCCACCCAACAAGTGGCATGGATCTTGTTTGCCCTCATACCAGGAGTCCAACAGAAAGAGGTAAATTAGTAACTGTTCCATAAAATTCCATAAAATTCCATAAAATTACTGAGTTAACCTTAGAGGTCTTCTCTGCTGCTGCTGATCCCCGAGGAGATGATTGGCCTCCTTTCTGAAAGGGAAGCAGATAGAGCAGATTTGTGTGGTGATATCTGAGAGGGAGGTCCCAGATAGAAAATCTGTCCTCACTGTGGTCAGTGAGAAATTTGCCACTGAACTGGGCTCAGGATTGCTCTTGCTTCTGCCTGACACATTAAAAGTCATCAAGAATCCTGCCAGTGACTGAGGAGGCTAAGATGAAATTTTGTACACAATCACAGCTGTCTGTCACTTCCCAGGTTAGGATTTGTTCCAACTTCCTCTGCCACACTTGTGCAGCCACAGGCTGAATGGGGAAGGGCTGCAGCACTTTATTCTTTACATCAAGAACAAATCATAGATTCTCCCTAGTACTCTTAAGTCCAAGGAGACCTGAAAAGAATTCATGCAGAAAGATAGATATGTGTTTTTTATCAATTAGAATATATTTTTTATGCAAGCCAGAAGTGGTCAGGCTAATTTCATCAGGGTTTTTTCAAGGCAATGGCTGTACCCTGCTTTTCTGACCATTAGGAAATTCAGATGCTCAAACACTGGGATTGAGTTAGCACAGTGCAGTCAGCAGAGACATTCCCCAGTTAGAACCTCATATATACATATACAAATTCAGGAAAACAGACAGCACTTCCCAAAGCTACCCAAGCAATGCAGTGCCAAATCCAACTCTGTACAACACCTGGTTAGATAAAAGACAAAATTATTTGATTTTTTCCAGTATAGTGAGCTCGCTGGGTTTTCTTTTATGATTTATCTCATGCATCCAGATTAGAAAATGTCAAACCATTAACTGACTGTTCTTCTAAGCACTCAGTGTTAGAACAGCACTCCACTGTGTCACTGGGCTTCAGGGGGCGTTTTCAAAGGCACAAATGACATGCAGGCACCAAATTTCATTATCTGCTCTAGAAATTGTTTCAGAGGTTAGGGACATTAGGGGCTCTGATGTTATGCATGAGGAGAATATTTTTTCAAAATACCTTGTTAGCCAGGACATACAGAGGAAACATTATCTCGACTTGTCATGAATAAAGCTGTGCTCTCAATTCAGAAAATCTTTTAAAGACATGATGGTGCCCCTTGAAATGCAGTACTGCAATTTAGGAGGACACAGTAGCCATGTAGAGAGAGAGAGAAATTTCAGAAACACTAGAATTTCAAATCCTGACATTGCAAAAATAATTAAAATTTAAAAAATACAGTACATTTTACATAACCAGTAGGACAGTTTCGTTTTAAAAATTCTGCTCCACTGGTTTTGCATTGTAGCCAGGGCCCCTATCACACCTCTGCCCCTGACATTTGAGCTGAGAAAATGTCTATGTATAAAAATGACATAGCAGGTGTATGGATCTCCACAAAACGCTTTGAGAAAAGTTACCTGTTGTTCCTTCTGCTTCCTAATATTAGATCATACAACAAGAAAAAGAGCTTTCAGAAAAAGAGAAGCAAATTTAATTTATCTTCCTAACATGCAGAGCACAACATGTCTACAATGAGCTATGGTATTTATTTTAATGCAAATTAAGTACAGAAAGCCATGAGTCAGGATAACAGCCAAACAAAAAAATAAATAAAAATAAATTAAGGAATGTTCCCTTTATTTTTTGCTTAAATACAGATTTATTTTTCAGTTTGCTTTTGATTGACAGAATATCAACATATGGATTAACTCCCTCTTGTCATTATTGGCAGGAATGTTAATGTGCCCTTTTAATACGTGTTGTGTCACAATATTACACACTGTTTTAGAGAAAATCTTCATGAACAGTTGATGGCAAAATTGTGCCAGGATTCACGTACAGAAATTAGTCTTGATTAGTTTGTTGTGACAAAACCTCCAACACCAATATTTCTAAATTACCATGAAAATTACATGAATAATTTAGAAATAAAGATCATGAAATGATCATGAAATGATTATATCAATAACATGTTGGTAGAATTATTCTAATAATTACATCTACTTTTATTTGTTTACATTATCCTATGGCCTTCATCTTTGAATTTTAGTCACAGTTTAGGATCCTGGTGTGTCAAATGCTGTAGGTTTGGTGCTGTGAACATATAAATCTGTTTTCTGTTCATAGAAATTAGAATTAAACTTTATGACAAAACAGATGGACAGAAACAGATGAGAGGAGTAAAGGAAAATAATGAGGCAACATTTGTGGGCGTGCTTGGCTTCTGATCTCAGAATATACCCAAACCCCAGCAGTCCCTGCTTTTGTGAGCACCTCACCAAAGAAGAATGGTTGTTAAGCAGTGGTTTTTAAAAGGAATGACCAGACTTCTAGGGAAGGCTGTGAGAAATAAAAGATAGGTGAAGGTGTCACTGGATGCCTGAATGCATGAAGTTCAGAATCTAACATGGGCGTGATGAAAGTTGGCCTCACAGACACCTGCAGGAGGGAAATGTCAACTTGATACTGCAATAAGACCTGAAGAGCTTGGAAAATTAAAAAAAAAAAAAAAAAAAAAAAAAAGGACTCTCTTTGATACAACCCAGAAGGTGAGAGCAATTGCAGAGTGTGAAAGTCAAAGTGATGGAGTGGGAAAATGACCTGAGCAGCAGCCTGCCACACGCACACTGGCAGCACAAAAGTGCCTCTGACAGGAACAGACAACAAGATGCCACAGCAACTGAATTGTGAGATGGCAAACCTTTAAGGACTTAAAGGGACAATGAAACTCTGTCTTTGCACTGCTCTGCAAGCTCCCGCCACCACCACCATCACTGAAAAAGAACTTGTCACGTTTAAAAATAAGTCTTACACATCAGTGTTAAAAGGCACTCTAAATTAAAGATTAAACCTAGACTGCAAACCCAAGAAATAGATCACTTGCATCTGTAATGGTGTAGAAAAGGGATGTCTCAGAGGTAAAAGGCAAAGATGCATTTGTGAGGTAAAACATGCCAGGAAGCTTTCTCAGGATTGAAAGCAGGAAAAAGGGAAGATAAAAAGAGTGCAAGGAAGACAATCTACACAGGAAGGTCATTGGAAAAATTAAGAGTTGGGCAAAAGGCAGTCAAGAAGCATTTGCTACTGGTTATATAAAATGTACTGTACTATTTTAAGTTTTAATTTTATTTGTAATGTCAAGATTTGAAATTCTAGTTTTTCTGAAATTTCTCTCTCTCTCTACATGGTACCTAAATTGCAGTACTGAATTTCAGGGGACACCATCATGTCTTTAAAAATGTAATGGTTTTAGAATAGGAAGACAAAAGCAATGCAAAAGCCCTCTCTTTGATCAGGTCCCTCTTGGGAGGCTGAGAGGATTCTTTATGGAATCAGTAAAATCCTGGCTGTAGTGGGGGGATCCTCACAGACAGTGACAAGGTGATTGATGGTTGGGGTGAGAAAATCCACTAAATGTGAGGAGCATTGTTAACTGGAGAAGAAAGATAGAAAAGGTTTAGTGATTTTTTTGTGTCATTTATTCCAGGAGTGTCCTAAGTCCAGAAAGAAGACGGAGGGGAAAAGGCAATGGGGATGAACCAGGGTTGGATTCCAGCACAAGATGAAATGAGGCAGGAGAGGAAATATTTATATGAGAGGAAGAAAAATCTTGACAAGTAATTATGTCAAGAGAAAGAGAGAATAAAAGGGATATCAGGAGGAGGAGCGAATCTATAGAAAGCTGAACTGTAAAGAGTGCAAGGAAAGACAGGTGATGGCAGGTCAGTAGGTGCCTCCAGGACTTTGGGTGAGCTAATTGCTGAAGGTTTTTAGTAAAAACTACTTAAAGAGAAATATACCCTATTGTTTGCCAAAAACAAAATGTCAAGGGGTCACTGCAGACCAACACCTTTGAGAGTCTTATGACCAAGGCTCTTTGTGGCAGGACAATAGGCAAATATTACAGAGTGCATTTTTGCCTAGAGGATAGAGAGGGACTCAGTATGATGTGAAAGCCATGAGTCCAGAACTGCTGCAAAGGTCAAAAGTTATGTTTAGAAAAATATTGAAATATCCAGCAGGAAGCCAGTATTCAGAAAAAGCACTGGGAAATGGAATTAAAAAAATACATTATAAAACCACAACTCTGTCCTGTTCTACTGCAGTTCACATATTGCGCAGAGAAAAACAATATTTTAAGATGAAATATCTAATCTAGGCTGCATTAGTGAGTGTTTGTCATCTCAGTATTTTGGGATCTCACATCCATTGCTCAGGAGTCTATATCTGGAATGAAATGTGACTCACAATATATTAATGGCAACAGAGGTGGGTACAAAAGTGACTCAAAAGGGAGAAGGCAGGGGAGGAAAACAGCGGTGCTCAAATTCCTTGGGTGGGAATGTGTTTTCCTGTGTGTAACAGGCTCTCACCTGCTTTATGTGGAATGTGGTGACAAGCTGTGTTTTCAGAAGTGAGCTGCATGTCTTCTCAACCCCCCCAAGTCTGGCCACTTTCCTTCATTGCCTGGGTATTTTAAGAATCAATAAATGTCTAAGGTTATTAAAAATTATTGTCATGTATTTCCCATAGGTACCTGACTTCTTTCAGGGTCACTTTCCATTACTGTCCCTTCCTCCTTTCTAGTCCTGTGTGACATATTTCACATCATTTTCTTGAAGCATCGTATAGAATTTGTGCAGTGGTCATAAATAGTGGAAGCAAGAGGAAAAAAGATGCAAAAATAGGGAAAAAAAGAGCTCAGTCTAACTGAAAATACCTCACAAATAGGTATTTTTATTGCAAGATTACTTATACAGCACTCATAATGCTTAAATAACTAATTTCTGGGCATATCCAAACACAAAGAGCAGGAGAGATTTGTGGTTATGATTGAGATTTTTTCCCCAGATATTTGTCTAAGATTCCAGTGGCATCTCTATCTCTGAGGTTGTCTTTCACCACTGGCAAAATCTCATTTTCAATACCAGCACCTATTCTGCAGCCACACTTCACTGTCACCTTGGAAGGTTCTGTCTTCCCAGATTTTAGCCATGAAGAGTTAAATGTTCACTCTCTAAACGGCTTTTCTAGAGTCCTTCTACAGTTTCTAGAAATAGAAAGATACCCCTACCACAGCACAGAAATTGTACCCAGGATCTTCCACACTATTAAACTACTTTTGCATGTTTAGCTTGATAAAGGGATACCAGAAGTTTTGCTCCAGGATTTCTGTAATTTGCAGACAACATAAGAGTAGCACAATGAGAGCAAAATGCCACAAAAAGAGCAGATATAGGTTTGGGGCTTATTTTTTTATTTTAATAATTGGAAGCATTTTATGAAAGCATGGAATTACTGTTAACTACATTCTAGATTTATCCTAATGAAACAAATAATAATTTTCAAAACAAAAAAAAATTTAATGCTGAAGTCTTCTTAAAATTAAAAAAAAAAAAAAGAAATAGACCTTGATCTGCAAGTGGTTGTGTAAACACTCACAAAAGTTGTTACAAAATAGCTTCTGTTTCACCCTTCTGCCATTTCTGTAGGAAGTAATTTGGTCTCTAATTTCTTATCATGAAAGTACATAAAGTAATAGCTCACAGCCTTCAGAATTATCGTGCAAAGAAATTAATGAGTGTTTCACAGTCACTTATATTCTAAAATTGTGAGGACTACACCAAAGTAAACTTGTTTTCGTAGGTAATGGAATATTTTCAGTGCAACCAGCCATGCAAAAAAATATGAACGTTATTCAAAAGAGAAATTTGGATATATTTCCAAAGAAATCCAGAAAACTAAAGTCAATATTGATTAATAAATAATTAACTTAGGATAAAAACTAGTTTATGATAAAAGATGTGTCCCCCAAGCTTGTGAACGTTGATTCAAGTTTTACTTTACAAACAAATAGTGTGAAAACACCTCACAATTTACTATCTAGTAGAGGCTGATAAGAAAGGAATCAAGGCTCAGTTTTGTGTCTGAAGGGACCTTTAAAGCAGCATTTGTAGCATTGTAAGACTGTTGAGCACTGCTTTTTTCAATAATTTTCACCTCTTCATCAAACAAATAAGAAGCACTGCAATCAATAGAAGGAGAAAGAAAGATCAGTGTGTGCTGATCCAGCAATCACTGGGCAAAAAGGAGAGAATACAGACTGCAATGAGGATCCCCAGCCATGTGGCATTGTGCAGGTCTAGAGTTAAGGATTGGAAATGCAAAATTAGGATTGGGAATTCTGTAGTCACATGGCTCCTTGGAGGATTGGAAATGCAGCAGGTGCTGGTGGGATGCATGGCTCCAAAAGCAACATTTTCGTATTTGTTATCCGGACATCCCCATCCCCTGTCCCAGTGCCAGCTTTGCAGCTGTACCAGGAGTGACTTTGGTAGAAAAGTGGGCATTCAGAAATTTTGTAAACCAGGTCTGTGCTTAAATATAGTCTGCAAAGTCAAAACTAAAGCAGGTTCCAGTGCCTGTTGTGTAGTGAAAATGTTCAGCACTGAGGAAATATTCATATTTCAGCTGTGCTGACTCCCCCTGTGGAGCTGCTGTGCCAGACTGTGCAGCCCTGATCGCTGGAGCACAAATCTTCGGGAGGAAGGAAAGTGAGGTGTGACCAGGGACCAACTCCAGAAAGAGCTTAGGAGTGTTATAGATGGATAATGAGATTATTTGCTCTCACAATTAAGGGATAACTATTGTGTGATATTAAGAAAAGCTTTAGTGCTGTACAGTTATGTTATTGTAGTTTAGATGCCCTCTGCTCTCCCCACAGTTCCTTTTCCCCCCTGTATTGCTGCCATCACACAGCCTGGGCTGTCCAGGACAGGTACAAAGAAGCTGCACAGGTGTCCCTGGCATGGGGCAGGGGGGAATGGAAAAGCTTGGGGGTGCTCAGGGGGCAGCATGGCAACACCTGACCTCCAATCCAGTGACAAGAAAGCATCTCCACTGATAAATGGCAAAGAAGAGATGACTGACAGGCTCTGGGAGGGGCCAGGGCTGGCTGATGCAACCCCCAGGTGTCAGAACCCAGGGAATTCCTCTGGCTGCCCTGGAGGACTCGAGCCCCTGCCCAGGGGGATCAGAGACCTTGGCACAGAGCCCAAGACCCCTGTGCCTTTGATTCAGCCCTCGGAAAAAACAATTACTAAACTTATATGAACAATTACAAGCCACGAAAGTTTAAGTAGAATGATAGTGAATTTATCACAAGGTGTAAAAAATAGATATTTGAGTTTTTGGAATGGGGGTTCAGGGGGCAAGATGGAGGGATCTGGGCATGTCCAGCCTTTCTCCTTCTTCTTCCTGGCCTCCATCTTCTGCTGTGACATTGCCACTTTTAGATTGGTTTAGAGTAGAACCTCACTGTCTAACATAGGTGATGGGTATTGGAAAGTGGTTGTAAATATTGTACAAGTAGTTTTTAGTATCAGAAGATAACACTGCCTCTGAGGCAGGCAGAGTACCTGGACTGTCCTGCTGAGCAGACACCTCAGCTGGCCAGAGAAAGAATTTTATAGATAAGATACAATAAACAGCCTTGAGACAAAGAAATGAAGTGCTCTGACTCCTTTTTCGGGTGCTGGGCTGGGAAAAGAGACTTTCTAGCACATCTCAGGGTCATTCTGACCAGCTAGAGATCCTGAGACCCAGGGGTATAAAGGACTGAGCATCCATCTTGAAGATGAACTGGCCATTCTTGGGGTTTGTGTGGTCAAGATGACCCCGGGATGTTGGAAAGTCTCTTTTTCCCAGCCCCGAGATTGAAGGAGGAGTCAGGATTCTTTGGCTTTGGTTTTTAAGGTTATTTATTCTCTGTTATCTATAATATTCTTTTCCTGACCTGCTGAGATCTGTCTGGCAAGTCAGTCCAAGGCACTCTGACCGCCCCAGAGGTGGTGTTGTCTTTTTATACTAAAAACTACATGTACATTATTTACAATAATTTTCCAACACCTATCACCTATATTAGACAGTCTGCTCCTACTCTAAACCAATCCTAAAGTGCCACCATCACACAGAAGATGGAGGCTGAGAAGAAGAAAGAGGAAGGACAAGGCACACCCAAATTCCTCCATCTTGGCTTCTGAACCCCCATTCTAAAAACCCCAAAATTCTACTTTTCATCTCGGGATAAATTAACTATCGTTCTATTTAAACTCTCATGGCTTGTAAATCTTCACATAAAGTTGGTAATTTTCTCCATGGGTCAAAATCAAAGTCACAGGTGTCTTTGGCTTTGTGCCAAGGTCTCTGAGCCCCCTGGCAGGGGCTTGAGCCATCCAGGGCAGCCAGAGGGATGTCCTCGTGTGGCATCCATGAGGGCAGTTCCCAGCACTGTGAATTTTTCCTTATGTAGTCCTTTTGTTGTTTTTTTGTCAAGGTTTAATAAATCTTTTTAAATTTTCAAAGTGAGCAGTTGTCTTTCACATGAGGAAGGACAAAAAGAAGATATTAATACATCTAAAATACCTAATTAGATATTTTTGAAGCACATCAGTAGCAATAGGTCAAGGAGAAAGAGTGTAAAGCCTCTGCCAGGTGTCAGAGGGAATTTATTGATGGAAGGATACATTGCCAAAATGTTAAATGTCTAGACTTGCATTTCTAAGGAAAGAGTGAGAGGCAGATTTTTATTCTTTTCAGAAAAATGTTAATCAAGTGAATTCAAGCATCTTGGAAAATCAAACTAACAGAAGGTAGCAAAAAAGTCCAATGAAATTTGGGACTAGAGAATGCAAATCCATGACACTAACTGGGGAAAAACCAGCTGGGTGTGAATGGAGAAAACACAGTAGGGAACAAAAACTATGGATTCTATAAATATAATAGAACTGATGTTTAGTGCTGGAGAATCTGTTTCAACAATAATAAAATGTTTTATGAGAAGGACTGTAAACAGGAGGGGGTTTTGAGGCCCCTTTAATTAAATATTAAAGATATTTCCAAGAATGTAATATATGATTGACCTGCATAGATAAAGAGCTTGAGGCTCAAACCATACCCTGAAAAAGCAAGTTTACAGCCAATAAGGATATTCTTATTTACAACAGGGAATAAAAAGCTTCTCATTTAAATTCTAAACTTTCATTTACAGTCTCTGCAAGAAGTTCTGTAAATGACCTTTTAAATACTTTTAATTAAAACCCAAGAACATTTTTTTCATTTTAACATATAAATTGCTTTAAAACAACCAGCTCTTCTAATCTGAGGTACAGTGTAGTTTCCTGTGTATTGCATGTAACTTAATCTAAATGTTGAATTCTGCACTTCTGGATTGAGCAAGCTGGTAGACTGGACTCTTAATTAAGTAAGATGTGCTATCTTTGCTTTTCTACCCTTTACCAAGTGATAGGAGATGAAATGTTAATGGGAAAGCTCTCTTTTTACCTTCAGAAGAGAGAGAGGGCAGCCATTTACCATCTTTTGAGGGTATCTGTTTATTTACCTGCATCCCTCAGAGCACCAGAACCATCCAAGGCCCGGGAAAGGTCAGGTCTGTATTGATGATGTTGTATGCTGAGGACAATCCCAATGTAATGCTTTCTGATGGGCTCTGCTGACAGCACTGGTTTTGTCAAGATAAATGCCCACTGTAGTCATTTCATGTTGCTTTCCCCCTTTCCACTTCAAGCAGTTTCTGGCTGCAGAAGTGACATAGATCTCTATCCATTACTAACTTGAAAATCTGATCTAAAGCTCTGTGAACCTGCAGGCAGTGCTCAGTAAATTGGTATTAAAACCCATATGAAGAATTGCATAATCTTTTAAAGAACATTTCATTTGCCAGTGACCTTTTCAGCACTGGAACTAGTTTCCTGTTTGGCAATGATTATTTGCTAGAATAATCCTCAATACCTGCATGCACCCTTTATCTAGCATGAACCCTGGATTTTTCTCCACAGACCTGTCATATTAGGCTATGGTTCTCCGGGTAGATGGCTTTAATACACCCAATATAATCAAGATATATTGAGTATATTGTTAGTAAACTATGAACAGCTGACTGTAGGTGCAGCTGATGATAGACTACCAGCAGTGTGCAGTGACCATAAAATTATTTCTTAGGAAGCTGTTCCAGAAGCAATCTATCAGGCAGCAGCTTTAAACCCTCAAAACTGCAGAGTCCTGTGGATATTAAACTTGGCTTAAAAAGATCAGGTGCAACAAGTCTGGGTTAGTGTGGGAAACACTGGCTTTTGCCAGGATATTTTCAATGCTTTACATGTAATTTTGCAGTTGTGTGGTTTTTGGGTTTTTTCTCAAGTAAGCAGTCAGAGAAAATTAAAGCAGTGTGGCATTCACATTCTCTGAAAAAATCCTTTGCCCAGGATTTTTCTCCTGGGAAGCTGAAAAGCCTAGGAGAAAAAAGAAAACAATTCTTATCTCATTTGCTTCTCCTCTGTTTTGCTCATCTAGAATGTGTTTGGAGATTGTTTATCCACAGGTGATTGTTTCATTGGATTCTGCTGTGAGTTGTTTTCACTCTTTGGCCAATCAGTGCCAAGCTGTGTTGGGACTCTGGAAAGAGTCACAAGTTTTCATTATTATCTTTTTAGCATTCAGTAAGTATCCTTTCTGTATTCTTTAGTACAGTATAGTATTCTTTAATATAATATAGTATTATAAAGTAATAACTTAGCCTTCTGAGAACATGGAGTCAGATGCATCATTCCTGCCTTCATCAGAGCATTCCCTGCAAATACAATAAGGCAGCACTGGGGCAAGCAGTGATGCTGAACCATGTGGCAGCTTGACCACATCCTCTGCTGATGGTTCCTCACCTTTGTTACCAGGAGTATAAGGCTTATTAAAATAATTGCTGACTTTTATTTTTTTCCTCCCACCTGAGATGCTACAAGGACAGCAAGGAATACTTTATTCCTTCTGAAATTGTCTGAAGGTCCCCAGCTGTGGTGCTGTCATTGCCAGAGATGTCACAATGAATCCAAACCCCAGACACAGTTCAAGTTCAGATTAAGACCTTTCTTTTTACAGGAACCTTTTAGTGATACCAGAAGATAAAGCTAAAGGGGGGAAAAATGGAGTCCAGCCACACTTCAGCTTTGCTTTTCAACTTTGAGATCTTTATGACTGAAATTACTGACACCCCGCAATGCCTTTACATAGGGAGAAAGACCCAGGAACAGAGAGTGCTTCAGAGGACGTTATGGACAGCAGGTCATATTAACAAAGCAGTTCATATTATTATCATATTGCAGTTATATTAACAAAGTCAGTAATTTCAAATATACAGGAATAATGGTTCTGTATGTTTCCAGTATCCAAAAAAGAGAGCTAATCTACTCATTCTCTCAGACATGCTATGTCATAGACATCTGTTGTCAACAACTACAAATAGATCCTAAAACTGAATTCCAAGTGTGGAAGTAAAATTTCTTGATAAAATATTCTTCTGAGAAATTTTATGAAGAGGTTGTCCTCATCAGAGAGCTGAGGAAGGAAATTATTTTTGTGGCTGTTTTTATTCTTAAAATGAAACTTTTGAGCTGGAGTGAAATGGAAGTTCCTTATCCTCAGACTCAAAAGAATACTTAAAACAAATCTTTTAAACTTAAAAAAGGCTTTGCTGACATCTTATTAATTCTTTCACCACTATTTTTCTTGGAAAGTCAAGAACATTCTTCATGGGAAGATGAGTTATGATGAACACAAGGCAAACCAGGAGAAGGCACTTTTGAAATGCAATTTGAGGGTAGCCACCAGGCCACTGTGCTTCATCAGCCTCTCATTTAGATTAAAATAAATTAAATTAATAGCAACTAGTCCACAGGTAGTGTGTGCAGCTCTAAATCCACTGATTTCTCTAAGCCCATGTTACATACACGTTGAAAAAAATCTGGCAAATTTAAGTGTTTATGAAGACCCTCAACCCTCATCTCAGCTCTAAGAAATGGACTTGCACTGTTCATACAAGAACCAATAAACTATGAAGATGAACTTTAATATTACTATTGCTGTTAGGCTGTGAAACCACATTATACTGTTATCAGTATTTCATTTATTTTTTCTGCAGTCATTTAGGAATGTTCAATCTGTTTGTTAGATTGTTGGGGTTTTCCCCTCTATATTTTACAACCCATATGTTTTTCTCACTTGAGAATTAGGTTAGGATTCACTTCAGAAAAATCTTCTCCCTACCCAGGGATCAATCTGTATTAGAACTTTTTTGCTATGTCAAAACTATACTCCACAGGAATTATGGATTCAGTGCCAATGCTTTAAAACAGTCTTCAAAGTGCAACTGGATTTTCTTTAAATTGCCCTTATATACTTAAAGAGCATCCCAGAGTGAGATGAATTAATGTCTTGACACGTGGCATTCAATATTGGTGAGTGCTCTGATGTTATTTTTACAAGTCCCATACTTGAAAGCTCTTTCTGTTGGAAGTCCATGGTGATGTCCATTACTTATGGCAGCAAGTTAAAATATTATATTTTTTAAAGGGATGTTTTGTTTGTTGGGATTTTTTGGTTGGTTTTTTGTTTGTTTGGTTGGTTTTTTTGTTTTTGTTTTTTTTTTCTTTAATTTGTTTTTTAATGTTAGAGGAGTGAAGGGAGTGAACATCTAATGGAACAGGAGGCCACAGCAATATTGCAGCCCTTAACCCTTTGAGAGCAAGCTGTACAAATTGCTAAACACTCTTGCTATTAGACAGTTCAACCTGATAAAGATGTCTTGTTTTCATTCAGCAATTACAACAATTTGTATCATGGAAATGGTAAGTGCAGACAGGAAATTGAATGTGCAAAATAATGGGAATGACAGGATTTGGCCATTGATTTTTACGTGAAGTAACAGAGGAGGGGAAGATTGGAGGATGTAAAAAGAAAAGAACCAAACAAGCTAGCAACAATATTTTAGCAGTGCAGTAAGTGAACTGGAAAATTCATGAAGTGGGAAAACTAATTTTCATAACAGAAGACCAAAAAGAAGACAAAAATAAAAGGAAGTGAATCCTTTACTCCCATACAAAACACTGCTGTTTGACTACAGCTGATCTGTACTTTAATGTGGCAACAGAACCTCTGCTGTACCAAGAAACTAAATAAAAAAGAACATTGAGGACAAGTAAGTCACTTAGAAAATTAGTTCTCACCCATTCTCAAGTGTTTTGCATTCTGATTGGAATTCATTATGTGCAGTGTTACTTCTTCACAAGATAAAAACCATTTATTTCTGTGTTTATGAAATGTTCTTGTAATTTATTCTATTGCTCTGTTACCAGCTTTTTATTTTCTTATGCCTGGAAATTTTCCTTTCCTCATCGATCTCTTTTTGTTACCTCTTTCACTGTGTGCACTTTTTTTTTTTTCCTGTTAAATAGAGCAAGATTTACCAGGAAAGAGAGGCAAAGTAGGCTTGGGGTTATAATTCTATATATCTCTTCCTGGAACTACAGGGGACAAGACAAAATGTGTTCTGACAGTATCCACTGTTTTCCCCAGTTGGTCTCATTCAGTTCTGACTTCAGGACTTGATCTTGAAATAAGGCAGCTCAACAAATCTGGAAAGAAGGGTGCTTTAATTTCTCTGTCTCTGGTGTGCCAGCACAGTACACAGAGATGGAAAAAGAAACTGTTCACAGAACTTATTCATCTTGGACTTGGAACACCTGCAAACCTAATATTTGTTTTCTTCCTTTTTACAGTTCAGTGACTTCACAGTTCTTTTCCTCATCCATTCTTACTGCAGTTGGTCAATCAGCCATTTTCATCTATATTATCTTGTGATCGTTTCCAATGTTTTTGGTGTTATTTACTTCACAAGCTGCTGACAATCAGTTTCTGCCAGATGTTCTTGGCATCAAAGCAGAAAGATGAGCTGAGACTGCAGCAGACAGAATGGACAAACACTGTCTGGGATTTTTTGCATGTATTTTTTATTTTATGTATGTGAATAAACCTATTCAAAACCATAGTTTGACAGCACGTGATGAAAAACAATGGGCTAATCAGCCAAGGAATACATGGAAGACAAGGTATTTAATTCATGATTTTGTAACACATCACCAAGACATGCTCAGAACAAGCTGCTGTGACTTTTCTGAGCTTTATTGTTCATGTTTGTGCTGTATGAGATTCCCACAATCTGCACTAATAAACCTCCATGGTCAGATTCCTTTTACTGAGAAAAGTGAGACCAGACTTAAGATTCTTCATCATAAAGAGATCATCCAGCCAGACAATGAACAAGACCAAAGCTGAATCAAGCATGCCTTAAGAAGATGTTTATAGAGTTATAGAATATGGAGTTTCATATTTTTCAAGTTACAATGATTTCTGTTCTTATACTTACAGTGCCTTATTAATATTATAGCTCAGGAGGGGGAAAACATCAAACCATTTGGAGTTATTATCCTCAAAACAGAAACAAAATGTCAAGATCTAGCTGTGATCAAAGCAAATGAATTTCTGCTGTATTCCTGCTCTTCACGCCTTGCTAAGGGAATTTACTGCTTATAAAAGGTAACAGATTGACTGCCCTGTGAACAGAGGCCTTCCATTGATCTTTTGAACAAATCTGGCAGTGTGAGGTGCTGTCTCACTGATGTTCCACCTTTCTGGCCAGAGGGATCACACAGAAATTCCGCTGCAGCTCCTGGTTTGCCTGCACAGGCACTCTCTCATCCCAGAGCCGCTGTGGGTGCTGATCAGTGTCTGCCAGGAGAACAGATGAGACTCTGCTTTAATCTCACCACATGCTGCTGCTCTGTGCCAAGGCCTGAGCCACTCAGGAGAAATGGGAAAATTATGTATGTGTACATTTATCTGCTCATTACCTTGTGTCTGGGCGTTCATTTTCTCTTAGGCTCACTTTTAAAAGCGAAGAACCATGAAACTATAAGATATCCACCTTCACAATAAAAACCCCACCACATTTTCTGGTTAAAATGAGTCTGTGAAGCTTCTAAATTACTGCAAAACCAACATGCAGATGCAAATTCTAACATGAACATTTGGAGCTCAACACGGTTGAATTCACAACAGATTTCCCTGATTTGTTTTGATTTTATTGGATAAATTTTTTTCAACCAAGTGTTGTGGAATTTGTGTTTTATCTGTGTAATAAAGCTGCAAGGATATAAACTTTTATTCATTTTTAAATGGAAGATGAGTTCTCGCAATAAACTGATATTCTCCTTGAAGCTTGTTAAGGCCCTGCACCTTTCAAACTGCTAAGAATTTGAGACAATCTTTATAATTTTGATTTTCTAGATTTATCCTACTTAGAAATGCTAGAGCAAAACCCAGGGTCATTTCTCAAAACAAAGACGTATTTTTGCTTCTTTCCACATCACCTACTAGGGAAAAAGTCATTTAGGCTGAGACACACGCTGAAAAAGAGAGATGTTTTGCAAGGGAACTGAGAGTTCCTCAATTAAACAAAACAAAAAAAAAAACAAAAAAAAAACAACAACAAAAAAAACCCCACAAAAAACAAAAACAAAAACAAACCCCAAAAACCCAAACAAACAAAAACCCAAAAAAAAAAAAAATCACAAAAAACCCCCCAGTTTACCGGTGTTGTGACACAAAAATATCTTTGTGAGTTGTACAAAGCCAAAATTGGGTTTATTATTCAAGGTTTATAATGAATGCTTGCTTCCTCTAAATTTATTTTTTGTATCAGCAACCTTTATGCATCAAGTTTGGGAAAAGTGCTGCATTCACATAGGCTGCAGCAAGGACTCCCAAATTAGTCTTCTGCAAACTGCTGCTCCCTAGAAGCCCTGTCCTGCTCTTAACCAGGCACCTCTGTTCCTATCATTGCATCCTTCTCAAGAAGGAGTCCAATTACAGAAAAAAATCACAGAATAGAGCAATACTGAAATTAGTTTCATCCTGCCAAAATGTTGTGAATTGCTCCTCCCCTCCTTTGGTGGAAAAAGTTACTTCAAAGGAGAAAGAGTGACTTTCACCACACCACAATACACACAGGACAGCATGATGTTCAATGTCCCTATAGAATAAGAGTGATATACAAAAATCTGACACTCCTGTACTGCTGCAAAATCAGAGATCTCTTCTTTTTTCTCCTTGATTTAGTATTTAATAGCAAGCTACTGTTGCACCAAAGTAAAGCCCCATAGGAGCTGGTAAATTGTGATGAATTAACATTAGACACTAATGGGTTTTAACTGCCTGCTTGGCATCAGAGGCATCAATCCCAGAGTTTATTAGAAACACTTTCTGCAAGGTTCTGGCCTTTTTGGTATTTCCATGATGCTAATTGCCATCATTAGCAAGTTGCTTCCTCACCAGAGATGCTTGTAAAGGACAAGTTTGTGGGATTGGATTCTGGGTGATAAGTGTGCCATCTGCTTTCCTTTTACAGCCCTCAGCCAGATAGATCCATCAGTGCCACTTTAAAAGAAGTGACAGAGGGGAGGGGAAAAAGGGTTCCTTGCCAGATGTTACCCAATATTTTATGAGAGATGAAAGGCCAGAGAAATTGATCGTGATTAGAAAATTGTTGCACTTTTGCTTTTCTTTTTGGTTACATTTCAAAAGAATGTCTTCAATAATAGCTACACGCATGACAAATCAGACTGCAAGGCTAATTGTGTCAGCCTCGTTGCAACAAGGACAGAGTTATGCATTTTTTTTTATCCATTTCAGCTTGTGGGGATTGAGAGTCTACCTTTTTGGTGGGAAGGGCTCAGCAGAGTGTTTGAACACTCTGAAATAGTTGTGACTCAGCTGTGCTTCTCCTTTCATTCCCATTTCCTTTACACTGTTGTAATTTCTTTTCCCAGCTAATCTGAGCAATGGGGGCAGTGGTTTCAGAGGGTTTCCCATTTCTCATCATCTCCCTCCTCAGGTGGCTGCACAAAGGAGTGACAGATAAACTGACCTTATCTCCTTGGCTGAGGTATGAGTGTGGATGAGTAGGGGAGAGGAGGCAGAAATGTTGCTTCTCAGCACCCTCATGCAGCCCAGATTATCATCTGAGGTCACAGCAGACAAACAGCACCTCAAATCACAAAGCAGATGAAGTTTTAATATCATATTCTCCACAGGATTTAGGATTAGCTGAAACAAAATGCCAGGCCAGTGTGAAATCTGTGAGACCCTGCAGGTAGCAAAGCCCCAGAGTGGGGATTGAGCTTCACTCCTGAAAACAAGGAATGTTTTAACCACCTTGCACACCAAATCTGGGCACCACCAAGGGCAGTGCCAAACTGCTTGTCAGATTTGTGGTGAATCACTCTGCTTATCAGGAGAGGCTCTCAAAGGCAGCTCAGGTGAGGTTTTAAAGGGAAATACAGATGCTCCAGAGCATAAGGAGACAGTTCAGGGTTATAAGTGTGTGGTTGAACATTAGCCATTAAACTGAGGTGACCAACTGTGACCGTGTTCGCAGGGGTCTGAGGATGAGGGAAGAGACAAGGATCTGACTCCATGTTTCAGAAGGCTGATTTATTATTTTATGATATATATTATATTAGAACTATACTAAAAGAATAGAAGAAAGGATTTCATCAGAAGGCTAGCTAAGAATAGAAACGCAAAAATGATAACAAAGGCTTGTGGCTCAGACAGAGTTCGAGCCAGCTGACTGTGATTGGCCATTAATTAGAAACACCACATGAGACCAATCACAGATGCACCTGTTGCATTCCACAGCAGCAGACAATCATTGTTCGCATTTTGTTCCTGAGGTCTCTCAGCTTCTCAGGAGAAAAAATCCTAAGGAAAGGATTTTTCAGAAAATATCATGGCTACAACCAAAGGTAAAATTTCATGAGCAGGAGGGTTTACTCAGCCTTCACTTCCAACCCCTGATGAGCAGTGAGGTGCTTAGAGAATATTTTCTATAAAAGTTGTATTCTTGGTGGATAAATTAGGAAGCAAGTATGGATTCAGACTCAAATTTCCCAACTGTTGAACTGTCATTTAATTGAGTATACAAAGTGACATTTCCCACGTTGCAAAATTCACACCTCAGCGCTGCAGCTTAGAGACCTGAATTAAAATGTTCCTAACTTTGAAAGTTGTTTCAAGTGCCCAGTTCAGCCACGGGCCTGAAGACTCCCCATACCAAAGAGTGGGAGAGCAGAACGCCATGAGGACATGAAGGTCATTTGAGAGATCTGAATTGGTGCAGCCCTGTTAACATTTTATGTCAAGTGTATCTTTTGCAAGCGCAAAAATATTGTGGAGATGGCACATGGGATGCAAGTTGCGTAAATATATGTGGCAAGAGGAGCAATTGTGCTTCCTTGTTTAAAAAACCCCAAAGAAACAAAAAGAAAAAATGTTGTTTTATTAATTGTTATGAATGGTAGTGTGACTCCATCCTTCACACCTTTTGGAAGAGTTGGGTGTAATCTTTAATTCTCCATTAAAGGTGAATTACTTTTAAAGGAACTAATTGTTATTAAATGGTTGCCCTAGCAACACAAAGAGGGTTACCATAGTAGCCTCTTCTATCCAAATTGAAATATAGCCAGTCAAGGGCTCACAGGGCTGGAGATTTTAAAACCTAATTCTTCCTCCATGTAGTGAACCACTGCCATTACATAAAATCAAGGCTAGGTCAGACCCTGAGGTTCTTGGTGTTGTCTTCTTCCTGCTGTAAGAGGTCTTGTTTGATTTTGTCCTTCACTGAAAGTTTGAGGAGGGAAATTAAATTAAACAGATTAATAAATTAATAAACTGCATGATATCTGTGTAGTTCACAATCTTCTCATACCCGATGGAAGATTCCTGAACTAGTTCTTTTTCCGTGGGGCAATGTAGAAATCATACAGGTCTCTCTGTCCCTGCATTATCCAGTGGGCCAGAGAAGGGAACCTCCCCTATATCTTTGCCTTCTGATAAAACTTTTTGATCAGTAAATTATTTAGATAGGGATTCAAAGCATTCATATGGAGCTCCAGAAACTTCTCTGAAATAAGAATGCATGGAATATTTTTCACAGTATCACTGTGAGGTCGGTAAATGAGTTTGTCACTGGCAAGAGATGACTAGATCACTGCTAATAAACAGTGTGCCCAGTAGGTCACAAATCCCTGATGGATCTGAGTGTTGCTGTTTCTGCCACTGTATTTTACTCTTGTACTCATTGAGTACATGAATATTTGTGCCACTGATCATGTTGCAAAGACTTACAAAACACAGCCTGTTTCATAATCTCATGATAGTACCACTGTTGTTGAATCAGATTTTGAAACAATTCCTAACCATTTAATGTTTTCCATATAGCCACAATACCGAATTCAAAGACCCATGGAAGAATAAACATTTCTTTGAAAATGTGAAATGGGCTTCTAGTCCCACAAATTGTGGCAAAATGCTTAAAACAACCATTTAGAAGCTGATTGGGTGCTACATGCTCAACCCCTTTTCCTCTCACTCCATGTCCCTCAAGAATATTAAATAAATCCCAAATGCACTTGAAGCAACACCAATTAGCCTAAGACAACTTCAAGTCTTCCTAAAGTGTCATGCCTCCAGAAAGACTGCACCACTGTAAGCCAGCATAGAAAAGCTGGAATTCTTCTTTGCACTCCAGCATCACAAAGTTAGCATCACAACATTAGCTTCAAAATTAATCTCCATTTTCACATAAAATTTCTCATAAAAGTCACTTCTGAATGATGTTTTTTCAATGAGTCTCACTAGGAGAGTAATAAAATTAGCCATGGAATACAAACTTTATGACTCTTATTACCAAGTTCTCACTTCAAATGACATTTCTCAGAGCCTGCACTCATGCATCCATCCTTTGTCTCTGTAATTGCCCTGCAGAGCTGCTGGACAGCAGCTCCCATCCTCTGAAAATCCATCTCCAGCTCCTCAGGCTTCCCTGGCTGCTGCCCAGGAGGGGATTGTGTCCCCTCAGTGTCTTGCCCGAGTGTTTAATGTCCCCAGGGGACCCAGAGTGGTCAAATATTCACACCCACAAGTGCCTGTGGAACTCCTTTTTACTGAGTGATGATTGCCTTGGTCAAAGCTGGAGACTCTGATGATGAATTCCTGTGAGAAATGGGCTTCTCTTGAGATGCATGTGAAGAAATCATTATTTCTTCTTTATCTGGTGAGGCTCTGCTAACAAAGCTGAAATGACACTAAAAAGTGTAATATTTATGCAGGAGGTACTGTCTGTTGAAAATCCGATTAAATTAGAGACTAAGCAAAAAGTGCCTAATTATAATTAATTAACAGAAAGGTTTGCCTTTAATATTTTAAATGGCATTTTAAACTGACTTTAAACAATTCAGAATGAAGCAATTACACTCATGTACCTTTTGTTTCCTGAAAGAGCAGGAGATTCCTTTAAACCCTTTTCTAAGGGTTTTCTAAGAAAGTCTTGCACATATCCACGTAATCAGTTCTTGGAAGAAAGGTAGAAGTTGTAAAGATGGTTTTTGCGTAAGAAATATTATTCTGTCAGTGAATATAGGTTGCACTGTAAGTAGCTGTTATTAATTGGGACAGAAGTTAAACATTCAACATTTATGCCACTGATCTATTTATTTCAAGAACTCAAAATTCACTGTATATGATGTGAAGTGAATTGATTTCTCGAGAGACTTCTACCACTTGTGGAAGTTGAATACAGATGCATAATAGAAATGTGGGATTAGCCATTTGTGCGTATCTTTTTTTCAGTCTGTTTGTGTTTGGGCTTTTAAATATGATTTTTTTAATAGTAGCACATGTTTTATGAAGACTGCCCAAATCAGAGAAATTCCTATTGGAGAAAGAAACCCTCACTGCTCTGCTGCTGTTCTAGACTTGCATTCTCTTCAGCAGCTGCTTATATAGTAATGATCTGTCCTCTGGGGAAAGAAAACAATTCTTATTGATATCTCATCAGAATCAATGTGTTTCTGAGACACATCTTTTAAACACCACCAAGTAGTAAGGTGGAGTGTAGGAGCATCAGGGGGTAGGACGCTTGGGATGGATGGAGACAAGAGATCTCTGCAGCCAGGTTGTGGAACTTGTGGTTTATTGCAGAGGGCCTGGGTGCAGGGCCCTGCTGGGAGCTGCCAGCCACAGCTTGGAGCAGGCCTGAGAGAAGAGAGGGGTAGAGAGGATTAGGGGGAAAGTGAGTAAGAGAGGCAAGAGAGCAAAAGCATAAGAGAGTAAAAGGGGTAAGAGGTATTCTTGTTACAATACAATAAATCTTCTGTGTTGAATATTCTAGTTCTCACTAACCAATCTAGTACAAGATACAAATCCTATAGCATTTACATACAGCCTATAAGAATCACTACATTACCATACTGTGTTACATTTTAAACCCTAAAAACTACTCTTTGGACCCCTTCTGCCAAGCTAGTAGGGTCTGCTCTGACCCTTGGAAGTGTCTGCAAGCAGAGGGTCTTGTTTCATCAAAAGGGGATTACCTTCAGCTGGCTACACCATTGTTTTCCAGTTGTTCAGTAACTAAGGTATCTCAAAGCTTGCTTTCACTTCAATCTCGCTTACAGTTTCCATATTCTCAAAATCTTTTGCCAGGCAATCATATTTATAAGGCTTTCCTGTTTCATCTTCCCCAACAGTGGAGAAGTGATTTTCTGCCACTTCTGGGTTGCACTAGTAGCTAGAGTTTCCATGTCTGTTTTTTCCTCTTTGTCCAGCTCCTCAGGCCTGCCTGACATTACTGCTGTATCCATGAACTCACCACAGAGCTTCTGAAAAGGTGTCAGCATCCTGAGCTCAGGCTGTGCCCCACAGCACACCTCCTACCCTGGCACAACCCCTGGACAGGCACCTCTGGGAGCTTATCTCTGCAGAGACACAGCCCTGGATAAATGATGGGGTTTGAAAGGCTCTGTGTGCTGCTTTGGCCTTTTTCTGCATGCAGATCAGGCTGGGGTGCTCCTCTGGAAATCAGCCTGGAAGATGGACAGGGTTCCTGGCTGGTGCTGCATGCAGCTGAAACTGCTCCCACAGCAAACACCAGACCTGCTGAGCTGCAGCTGAAACAGGAGGAAACCAGGGAGAATCTCTTTTCTGTCAGTAAGTCCAACCTAAAAACTCAGATAAAAAATGAAAATGCTGTCAGAGAGATGGTTAGGCATGGTATTTTAAATAAAACTTGGGAAGAGATCTTCTCAGCAGAAATCTTTTCCCTGAGCTTCTGGAGGAAGATGAGAATTGTCCTTGCAGAGCAGCAGGGTACATCTGCTGCTGCTGATTGCTGCCACTCAGGGTCAGGTGTTACAACTGTGACTCAAATACCCAAAGTTCCTAGAAGTGATTTCTACACAGAAGATTAAAAAGACAATGCAGTTGTTGTTTTTTCTTTTTTTATTCTTCTTGTGGACATTTTATAATTTGTGTATTTAACCTTTCCTCTGTGCCTAGGACAGACAAAAACAAATTTTGCAACAACAAAAGCTGGTTGTTTTGTGCAAAACCTTGGGTTCATTATTAAATCAAATGAGGGCACATGTTAAGAAAAAAATAATTATTCTGATAGTGAAAATAAAACTTAAATTGAATTTTAAGTGTTGAACTTACCAACAAAACATTCAAATTAATTGGAAATAAATATATATGTAAAAATATATAAAAAATAAAAATAAATAAATAGAAATCAAATAAAATATATAAAATATATTAAAAAATAAAAATAAATCAAATCCTCTGAATTTTAATAAAAGGTGACAGAAAAGGAAGAGCTCTTTTCTTTTGTTAATAACTATCAAAGTATTGCATTGTAATGTTAATTCAAATATTAATTTTCAATACTGGAATTTTTTATTTTTTTTTGCTTTGGGCATATTTGGCCAATGCATGAATGATTGACTTTTCTTCTTGAAATAAACTCCAAACCCATGAAAACCTTTATTCAGTAAATCAAAACATTTTAATTATAAGAATCTGTTCTAGATTGACCCAACTTTTTTTCCTTTTTTTTTTTTTTCTATGCATAGTCCTAGGAGGTATTACTAAAATAATAAGTTGTTGCTGCTTGAAGGCCAAGTTGTGTTTTCAGTTTTACACTCAGTTATTCAATACTGCTATTCACCATGTGGTAATCAAAATAAAAACATGAAGCAGAACATGCATTATCACTTTGTTTCATCCAATTAACTGACAAAACCCCCAATTCTTTCATATAGTTACTTTTTCCAAGGCCCTTAACAAACATGCAAGTTAATTAACTTCAAGTATGATTAATGAAAAGTAATAGTGTTTGCAGGAGTTAATTAAGAAATTTCGTGAGGAATCATACCTTAAACAGCTGAGGAATTAATGGTCTTTAAATACAGGAGAGATTAATAACTCTAAGGGAATTATCTTGGTAAACCCTTAAAAGAGGACAATCATTTGACTAAATCAAGATCCTGTAAACAAATGAATAATTTAAAAATACTTTTGTTTTAATACTTTGCTTCTTAGAAGTATTTGTGACTTTCTTTTTTCCCCGATGTGTACCATTTACTTTACAATTGCTACAAATTGTACTGAATTTTCTGCCTTTAAAATGCTTGTAAAATCCAGCAACAGTTAGGGAGATAGGATAAAAATGTCATTAAACTCCACTAGATTTAAGTTCTAACAATGGTTAATGTGTTTGGTTGCTGTCAATCCTGAATTATTTCCTTGAGGTGGGGAAATTAAAAACAGTTTAATTTTTTGTTGATTGACAGGTTGGAAAACATAATTTGAGGATGGGGAAAGTGTGTTGTTCTGGATCTCAGTGTCCTTTAAAGTTATTGTCTATTTTAGAATAGATTTGAATGAAAGAAAATTGCAAGTCATAGTCGTTTCTATGTAGAAAACACTTCTAAAAATCCAAAACAATTTTAGGTTAATTTTTCTCTTTCCAAAAGAAAGAACTTTTTTTAAATTGAAATGGCCCCTTCACAAGCCTGTCTTCACTCCAGTAAATTAGTGACTGTCCCTATTAATGTCCCTGGGCAACCTTTGCCATTTCAGATTATGTGTGAAAATATATGTATAAGTATATTCATACATATACATTTAATGTGAAAATATCAGCTGGTTCTACTAGGGTGAAGCTCTTTTTACCAAAAAGAATCTAAAAAGATCCTCTTAAAGTTATGCTCTTTGAAATGCACGACATAATCCAAACTTGGAGATCCATAAAACCCTCCTTTTCCATGATGATTTGACTACTATCTCTTGTTTTTCCACACCTAATCTAGGAAGGAGCATTTTAACCACAGCTTTCATCTCTGCTCTTTCAGGGGATGACGCACGGAGCTACTCCTCCCTCCTGAACCTGCTTCCTTTTATTCAAAGGAAAATGCCAGGTTGTCCTGCTGGGAAGTTAATTCCCATCTATCAGACATATAGACAGGTGCCTGGGATTTGCTACCCCTGGGGATTAAGTGAAGTCATAATTAGGTGTGTGTCTGTCATAGCCTCAGGTGTCCTGTGCACCTCTCTGCTCATTTCCTGGACTCATTTTGCTTTGGTTATTTTTTTTTGGTGGGGCCTTTTTGGTGTTTTTTGTTTGGCTTCTTAGTTTTGGTTTAAAAATTTGTTCATAATAACTCTGCAAAGAATCATTGTTATTCCTACCCCTGAAGACCATAATCTACATTGGATTCCTTCATCTCTCAGGGTATAGGTCACACCCAGTTAATGGACATGGTCAAACATTCTACTCAAGGCCAGCAAGGATGCAAAACACTGGGGACAAGTGGTTTTCTCTTGCTCCTGCACACAGCATTCACATGAGGAAAAACCATCACAGCTGCATGATTTTATCACCATTTCTGCCAGTCCCTGGGAGCATCCAATGCCTTGGATAGCTGCATCCAGGATGGCAGAGCTCACATGGCCTGGAAGAGGCAGTGTCTGTCCTTCCTGGGGCAGCACACACCAGATAGTGATGCTCGCCCTATGTGGCCATATCAACGAATATTCAGGCAAGGAATGGTCCTTGATACACAGCACAAATCACCCAGCCCAGCTCCACACACAGGAGGTCACTGATGCTCCATGCCACCCTGTCGTGTTCTCATAAATTCTCTTTTATCCCTCTCAGCACAGGCTCCCATCTGTGTTTTGTTTTTCGCTGTCCTGCTGCCCCGGATCCCTCTGCCCACCCTCACCTTTCTCTCCACGTTGATAGTATAGGGATAAAGTGTTTCTAAAATCATGTGATATTCAGGGGAGTTAGAAAGAAAAGTTGGGCCTGGTAGGCCCTGGGAAAATGTTGGGCTTTAGTGGATCATGCAAAACTGCACCTGTATAATCATTTAATGACTATGATAAATTATATAATTGTTATATGATAAATTATATGATTGTTAAATGTAATGATTGTTTGGTAATTAGATATGATTATTATTTAGTCATAACAGGAATCATGAGAAACAATGTTTGAGGGGTTTGAAGGAGATTACAAGAGTCCATGCTTGGATGAGATCAATGTATACAGTATAAGTTTAATGAGTAATATGTAGTTATATAATGATAAGGGTATAAAAACACGCTCAACCCGAACCTGAGTCAGATTTGGATCTGTACCCCTGACACCCAGAGCTCTTCAATAAAAGCACCTGCATATAATCATTCCATGATTATGTGCTCCTGAACACTAGCAACGTGCCTTGAGTCCTTCAACATGCCAGATTTTGGCATGTCTGTGTACACCTGATTTTTTTCTAATCAGTGGTTGGCACGGTTTTGGGGGTGGGGGGGAGGCCACCATGACTAAGTGCTATTTTGATGGTGTCTTGGTTTGGAAAGACAGGAGTCTGCTAAGGAAGGCAGGAGCCTCCTTTGAAATGGAAAATGTAAACCCCCTCTCTCCAAATTGTTATAAATCAGAAATTAAGGGGCTCTCAGGCAAAAATATGGGAGGAGGAATATCAGTTCTTTATTAGGGAAGAAAATAAAAAGATAAACAATGCAGTAAACTAAAAGAACACTGACAGAGTCAGAACACAACCTGACACCCTGTGGGTCAGGGTGTTGGTAGCAGTGCAATTGGAATTGTGTCTGCAGCCCTCCTGGAGTGTCAGGTGTGGTTCTGTTGGAGCAGGGATCCTGTAGAAGGATGTAGTCTTCTTTTGAAGATCCAGTGGAAGGGGCAGCTGCTCCTCTGGGAATCCAGTGGAGAAGCTGCTCTGCTGCCCCAAGATCTCAGATTATATCCAGTTAGGAATGTTTGGCTCCTCCCTCTGGGCTCACATCTCACAATGTGTTGCTGTAGTTCTTATCAGTCATGCAGTGACATTCAATGGCCTGTTATCAGCAGGTGTCTCCCAGAAGGGAGGAGTGAAGAGTGGAAGAGATAAGGAAAACTGCCCACTTAACAGAAGACTACTGCCATACAGATGGCAAATAGAATACAATTTTCTTGGCAATCCAAAACAGATGGTAAATAAATCAATTTCCCCTGAAGTTGCTATGGACATCAAAGCTCCCTAAAGTCCTGCACCCAGATAAAATAGGGATTCCTTGTAAGGATCTGTGGCAACATCCTGTAAGTCACAATTACACCCACTTTACTCTCTCCATTGCAATTTAGTGTGGAGAGGCTGTCAGAGCCCTCCTTCAGGGCCCTGGGGGTACCAAAAATTCATAACTGCTGTCTCAGCTTGACCTGTCCCTGTGCAGCCCTTGGCTTCAGGGACTATCTCACCCTCCCAGAGCTCTGCCATGAAGTAATGGATTTATCCCCATCTCCTGGGTGTTCCCTGGTCCTGGATCCCCCTTTTTTATACAGATGGGTCCCTCAGGGAGAGCCCAGCCGAAGGGAGGTCACCTTTGACTCACCCTTTCCCCACATGCTGCTCCCTGGCACCTCCAATTGCTTGATTTTCTCAGTGTTAAAGTAGAACAAGAGCCAAGGACATACCCTTGCTTAGTTTTAGGCAGCTTCCCGTTTAATTGCTCACCCAGATGTTTGAGAGCAGTCATACCAGACCCCCTGAGGACAGTCTGGAAAGCCTGTTATTATTATCTCTCTGCTCTTTATCAATTGTGCTCTCTTTGCATTGGTGACAAGTGAAATGAGTTAGGCAGAAATGATAGAAATGTGTTCTTAAAGACAAGGCAAAAAGTGGTGATTAAAGATGTTACCTGAATTTTACTCCAGAAAAAGATTTGCCTATAGGAGCATCAGAACAGCACACATAAATGATATTTTCTTATTGCACATACCATGCTCATTTCAGGTCTAAGATTTTTCCCCATAATTAAATGAGAGGATTGATTGTAATTTCAAAGGGATTTCGACCTACTATATAAAATCCTTGTGGTAACAGGGGAGGCACTTTGCATAACATTGGGTCCTTACCTCAAGATTACTGAGAGTTGTGAAAAAAATTCAGGTGATTTGACATCTTTTGGATCATTTCCTCCCTGTAAGGTGGAGGAGAGATACACTGCAGATCAGATAGCCCAGTTTATCACATGCTGTTCATTCTTCCTTTCTTTCTCTTTTTCCTGAACAAAGAAGAGGTTAAAAAAGCAGAAAAAAAACCCCCCACAAACAAATGCAAGGAAAGAGGAGAAAGAAGCAGTAATATTTATTCTCTGCTTCATTATTCTTTACACATTTTTTATTTAATTACACTCATTAATAGATACTCTGAATCTTGCATTTTACATTTACTCACTCTTCCAAGGAATTTCAAAGTCATTACAATTCTAATTTCACTGCAGTTCAGTAAAACAAAAAAAAAAAAAAGTAATTTCCAAGTTCAAAACTTACTGGGCTGGATCAAACAATACTACTTTCTGATGCAGAGATCTTTATGCTGCACCTTTCCACTCACCAACAGAACTTTCCCAAAAGAAGGATATGAAATTAGAAGCACCCTTGTCTTTGACCTGCTCTTTACCAAAGCATGTTTCTTTCACATGTAATGGCGCTGCACAAACAAGGGATGACTCTTAGCTTTCTTTTTTAGAAGTAACTGTGTGACTAATCCAACAAAATACTTCTGTTTTCCTCTGAATGTCTCTGTGTGATCTGACCAAAACAGACATAAAAGCAGGTGAGTAAATGTTCCTCTGATAGCTGAACAAAACTCAAAAGCAATTTGAGAGACCCTAAAAATTACTTAATTATTGCAATGGACAATTGACTTTAATTTTTTTCATCCAAATCAGTAAGATATAAACACCATACAGGGTCTGGATTAACAAAATAGAGCTGTCTAAAGAAGCTGGGATGCTCAGAAAGCTTCAGGAAACATTCCTTAGTGTTATAGATGAAATCTTATCAGGCAGAGTCTCAGCTGTAGCTCCAGAAATCAAGCACTGTGATTTCTACTCTTTCTGAAGGAATTGCATCATAACAGATGCTGGAAGGCAGCTGTGGGCAGTGTCTGTGTAAAAGGCAGTGTCTGAAACCAAAGCAGCTCTGCACAAGGGGATGCTGATCCTTCTGGGCACCACCAGGGAGCTGTGGACAACCGAACAATTGTAAAACTCACTGATGTCTGTCAGAGTGCTGAACTGAAGGAAGAAACATCACTGTTATGTAGCACAAACAGCTGTAGGGACACTCCCAAGCAATACACCCTGTCATAGGTCACGTTAAGCCAAGTTAATGGCCTGTTTCCCTCTTTATAAACCCACAAACTAAACAATGGGCAGTGCAGGGTGTGGATGCCAGAAGTAGGTAATCGATAGAGAACTTCAACTTGCTCTGTACAGGCTGCAGAATGCCTTTAGCAGTGTGAATTTTTTTCCCAAAATCTACCCTCCAGCAGTCTGTTTGTCTTGTCATATCTGGACACAGTAACTCAGAGTGTGCTACTATCATATGTCAAAAAACAGAAATGTTTCAGGCCAGACAACACCAGTATACCAGACTGGCCACTTCAGTTCCTCATCTCAGTGACACAAAAGTGTGAAATCCTAGAGGTGATCAAATGGTTAAGGAGTTAACCTTATCTTAAATAAAGCAAGAAGAGTGTACTTCATCATGTTATCCTGTGGCAGATAAAGACTAAAAACCTACAATAACAAAAACTGTCCTTTTCTCCTCACCCAAGTTGTGTTACAAGAACTAGAACATGATTGATCAAACGAACTCTCCGGAATATTATTACTCTGTCAGTCAGTGAGTCAATTTTGTTTGATTACATGTTTGTATTGTTCAAGAGACTTCTATCCCTCCTCAGACAAATATATTTTCTCTTTGAGAATTTGTAAAAGAATACAAGCAGACCTAGTGAAGTGAACAAATAACAACTGTTTTGAAATATGGCTACAAATATGAATTTTTGTTTGTAGCCCACTGGTGCTTGTCTCTTGAAAACATTTTAGGCACAGCTGGAACAATGAGGGACCTTCCAGCACCTCTAACCCCAGTAAAAATGCTGAAAAGTTGGGTGCCTAAAACACTCATGGTAATACAACAAAGAGAGCTCATGCATTTAGATGGCTTTCCTCTCAAATATCTTTTAGCTATGAGCTGTTCTAGGAAGCAGTTAGCAAGAAGAAGGTTGTATGAGAGCATTATAGGCAAAGGAGCAGCTGTACAATCCAAGGGAGATTCCAGCTGAAGGTCAAACCATTGTGCACATACTGATGGTACCTGCCAGAGGTTCCTCCCCAAAGAGGAGGGCAAGGAACTGGCTGAGGAACTGGGGGCACTGAGGGTGAACAGAGGCTGAATTCACATATCCTCTCCCTGCTTTCAGCATCACATTTACTAAACCAGTACAAGAATAACCATAAAATTGTTGAACTGAGGTTTGGAGTCATAAGATTGTAATTTTTAAGTTGCCTCTGTCCCTTAAAGGAATTCCCCTTAGTCATCAGACCATATGTTTTTCCACAAAACAAGCTAGTGGCCCCGGCTAGATGATACCCAGCTTTCAGAAGGTTCCATGAAAATAGGATGCATTAAAGGAAGGCAAACCCAGAAAATAATAGCCCACACTACCACTTTGTTGTCCTTTGAAATAGATGGAGAGAGGAAGAGAAGAAAATGGAGCTCAATTCTCTGTAAGTGAGTAGGTGGCTTTTATAAGATTGTTTGGATTGTTTGATCTAAATGGTTTCAGCATTTTTGGTGTATTTGTTGCCCAAGGCAGACAGGAAATTTCAGGCCTAAAGTCATCACTGCACATTTCTGGCATAGGCTGGTAGGAGAGATCAAAAGAGCAATTGAATTTACATTAGGTGAGCAAACAAAGGTTTGCTGTTCTTGTAAGGATGAAAAATTATAATGAAAACTCTGTTGGAGTAAAAGAAACCAAAGGAGAAGACTCAAAAGAAGCATAAGGACGTCCCTCAATGATATAAACTGACATTAACTGAACCCATTTCAGTTAAAACCAGCTGTGATATAAACCAGAAAATTGGGAAGTTTGGACATGCCAGTTAGTCAAGTTATTTTGCAAATGTTGTAAATTTGCTGATCACCATGAAAGTTTAGACTTTTTTAATATATAGTGCTTAATATATTGATTTGTTGTAAAATGAGGGAAATGTAAAATCTGTGTTGATATAATCTATAGCTAAAATATTTCTCACTTACTTACACCACAATTTTTTTCTGTTACATTTTGATTACAACAATGCTGAGTCTTGAGTTTAAAAACAGCACTGAAGGCATTGTCATGGGCTGAAGTCAATTCTGTGCTGCAGAGGATGATATAAATATAAGCACAAGGTGAAAATGAGTGATAGAAGATTATACACCAGCAGGGAAATGTCTGGAAATCTTCTGAATGTTACATTCCATAATTTATAATTCATGCAATATTAAAAGCTTGCACTTTGAGGATAATGCTGAGTTTTGACTGGATACCCCTGAAGCACTTGCCTTTTTTTCCCCCCACTATGTTTTTCTCTTATTAAACTAAATTTTTAGTTTCTTTACTGAACTTGAAATTTTCTGCCTTGTTTCTTTATGTCCTCCTAGGCATTAAATTAGGCCTGGCACAAATAATCTTTAATAAAGGGGCGGAGGGCTCCACAAATCTGGCTAGGTTCATTGTAGGGAAAGCAAGAGTTACAGTGCTTCAGGCTGATCCCCAGCAAGTCACAAGGCTGTCTCTTAAACATCCACTCTGCTTAATTCCACCTAATGTGGAATGTCTCAACTTCATGCCCTCTGTATTACCCTCCAGGGGCTTCTAAATTGCTTTCACTCACCTTGCTCAAGGGCATCTCGTGGAGATTAAATTCCTCATTCTTGGTACCTAAGTCAGGTGGATAAAGTCAAGGAATGTGAATGCTGCTTTATGGCTGCTGAAAGAATTTGCCTTGTAACCTTTAACTGGCATCAGCAGGCAGTTAATCACCATTAAAATGGTTTCTTGAAGCTGAATGTTTTGCCCACCAGAAGATGCTATAATTCCTGCAGTTAATTCCTTTGTAAGATTGGGGTGCACCTCCAGTTCAAAGCATTTAAGGGAGCAAATTGTTATCAGCCCAGGAATTTCAGTCATTCAAATAAAATAGATCAGGACCACTGTACACCTTGGTCTCACATATTAAAAATATCTTCATTATTAAGAAGTATGCAAAAATAAAATTTAAAACCAAATTCAGTTCCTTCAACCAATTTATAAACAGTTAAAAGAGTTACTGCAAACCTTCCTTAGATCCTATCCTTTGGGAAACAAAAACCATTGCTAACACCACCTTGCATTGCGCACCACTTATTAAAATGATGAAACACAAACACAAAGATCTTTCCCAGGAATTACATACCTCTGAGCCCAGCAAGGGGGTCAGTTTTCATTTCAAACTGGCCAGATACAACAGAGACAGAAGAAAACTGAATTTCAGAATCAGTGATTCCACTAAACCAGACAAACAGGCAACATGTTGGTCACAGTTTGAGTATTAACATCTTCCATTAAAAAAAAAATAATCTAGAACATTATTATTTAGTGGTCAGAGTTTAAGTAACATACAAATATTTCTTGCATCTTGAGTGAAAATCCATTTTCTGCACCAGCTTGGCTGTACCACAACTCTAAATCTGCTAGAAATTCTGCCACAGAAGACTGGTACTTTACCCTTGCTTTTTCTTCAGATTACCTTTCTTCTCTCTTCCTGTTGACTTCCTTGTGTGCCTGATAAGTAGTCTGACAATGCAAAATCAGATATTATATTCTGTGAAACACATGACTCTATTTTTATAAGACTGGCAAATTCTGCCTCTCCTTGGGTGTGGAAACTCAGGACATTTTTAACCAGTTATGCTTAGTTGTTATTGAAAGTCAAACACATCACTGTGCTGACAAGGGATTAACTGCTAATTTTGATGTTACCCCAAGTCTCCCCATCCCAGTTTGATGTCTTGTTCCTTGTGGCAAGAAGCTATTTTATGCATTAGATTCTAACCTTTGGATTGGAATGAAGATGTGTGGTATTTTCTGGGACATTTTTAACCAGTTATGCTTAGTTGTTATTGAAAGTCAAACACATCACTGTGCTGACAAGGGATTAACTGCTAATTTTGATGTTACCCCAAGTCTCCCCATCCCAGTTTGATGTCTTGTTCCTTGTGGCAAGAAGCTATTTTATGCATTAGATTCTAACCTTTGGATTGGAATGAAGATGTGTGGTATTTTCTGGGTCTCCTGTCATGGGGAGGAAAGATGAATCTGACTCCATGTTCTTAGAAGGCTTACATTACATTACATTAATTTACATTACATTACATTACACTATGGAATGGTATACTAAACTATACTAAAGAATAGAGAAAGGATACAAAAGGTTTAACAAGATACTAATGAAAAATTCATTACTCTCTCCAGAGCCCCAACACAGCTGGCTGGGATTGGTCATTAAGTTAAAACAATTCACATGAAACCAATCAAACAATGACCAATTGGTAAACAATGTCCAAACCACATTCCAAGGCAGCAAAACACAGGAGAAGCAAATCAGATAATTATTGTTTTCATTTTTCTCTAAGGCTTCTTACCTTCCCAGGAGAAAATCCTGGTGAAGGGATTTTTCAGAAAATATGACTGTGACAGTTTTGTTGTTACACTTAGGAGAGGTTTGAATGCTTCCTGTGCTTGAATGGCACAGGTTAGATGGAGTTTACCCCATCTCTATCTTTCTCTTTTTTGAATGGCAAGTAAAGTGGTACCACTGAAGTGACTCCCTCACAGATTGTGCTGTGCAATGGTTGCCAGCAAGCCAAGGCAAAAGGACAAATTGTACCTTTATTCTCACAGATAGTGGGTATATTGCTCACAAAACATTGTTCACTCTGTGATAAGGCCATGACTTGCTGAGATCCTCTCTTAGCAGTGGTAGAGAGCTCTGGGAAAGGACATAATAATTACCTTTAACATTCAAGAGAAGGCATACAAAGGAGTTATTGTATAATTTCCCTCAGATAGCAGGGAGGATGCTTTGTGATAAAGACTGACTGAATTGGAACAATAATGGAAACAAACCATACAATATTTCTTTAAGTGAAAAACCAGATCTTTCCCTTTCATACTGCTGTGTTCTTTTGTACAAGAAGCTGGCACTGAATTACTTAATGGTAAGGCAGTTTTCTTAAATTCTGTTGGATTTCTCCAACAGAGAAATCTTCTCTTCTCTGTTTCTTTTCAAGAAACAAGATTAATAACTCTTAGATCAAAACTTTTGTTGCATAGATTACAGTTCAGTTCATGTTTTGATTGTCTCTTTCCTGTTCAACTTTTGCATGTCTAAAAGAACCTTGGTACCTTCAAAACATGTTTAGGAACTCAGCATATGTAAATAAATTCAGGATCATTATGATTTCTTACAGTCAGAAGTCTCTACATGAAAACGCTGAATCTATACCAATATAAAGTGGAAAAATCCAAATACTTCAATTGATTTCTAGCTCTGGGGAAGAACTAAATGAGAATTCACTATCGTGCAATATGTATTGGAAAAATTCTTCTTATTCCATTCATGCAATGGAGGATACAGCCCAAAATTTTCTCTTTCAAAACTTTTTTTTTTTTGTGTGTGTGTGTGTGTGTGTGTATTATTTCTAGGGAATAAATTATTCTGATACTGAGACACAGCTAAATTAAGCTCTGAGAAATGAGAGAAAGTTATGCAGAGATTTTTTTTTAATCAATTACAGAATTCAGATAGTGAACTGCTTTAACTGATCCTCTTATGCTTGGTTGCCATGCATTAAAATATATTTTCAGTTCTTCTTTGACTAGGCCACCAGTTAATATGGAATTGAAGAAGGCCGATCCAAGTGAGTAGAATTTTAGACTGGGCTTTAAAAACTGTTCAAATTTATGAAGATAATTATAAAAACAATAAGAACAGCATTGTATTTTGTCTCCAGAACCTTCTGATACTTAAAACGAATGCAACTTTTTATTTACTGAAACTCTGCATTTAAACCCAATTTTAATTTGCAATGACCAACCTGAATTCTAGTTTGGAGATATAGTGTTCCTATAATATTACCATCTAAATATTAAGTTTTACCTAAATTTTCTAATCTTAAATAAAATGTAATATAGCAAATTATTCATTACAAAAAAATCTTTTCAAGGGCTTTTGTTCTTTACATGATATCATCAGAACACATTATGTAATGATTAATCATAAAACATCCTACAAGAAACCACAAACTCCCATTTACATGGATCCACTGCAAAATATAATTAAAAGCATGCATTTTTGAGGTATCTACTTCCCACACAAGATTGCTGCAACAAATAAAAGCACGTCATTCCACTCCAAGTCATAAATAAACTTTCTACCAACAGAAGATTCATGCTGAGAATTTATAGAACTCTGATGTAATTGTTTTTATTCTGGGATTGTTAATTTTTCTTCTGGACCTTCTCCACATATTTAATAAACAGTGTTAAAGTCAAAATTGTTCTGATAAAAGCAGTTTTCTGAAACTCAATGAATCTATATGAGCTGTGGGGGATGAGTCTCTGAAAAATGAATGTTTATAACAATAGCTCCTTATTGTACATTGCCTTCTGATTTTAGACTGAATAAATTAAAAGTTTTCACATTTCTTTATTCATGTTTTGATAATGACACAATTCAAATAGTGCATCAGGCTATTTACATCCTCAGATCTAATGATGGGCCTGTCAAATCACTGCCTAATTCTCCTGGTCTCTCTAATTATCAGGAATTCATCACTCCAGGGGAAAGTACAGTCAGTCCTTCCATTCATATGACATGTCCATGTCAGAAATGTCTGAATGCTGATGTATTTCTCTTTCCAAAAAAGCTGGGTTTAAAGATTGTTTGTGTTAATGTCCTTATGAGCCATACATTTTCTTACTTCATCCTTTAGTGTCACCTTTTAGAAATCCTTAACTTTGTTTTTGTAATGGGTTTCAAACTACGTTGCTGCTTTTTATATTCCTCAGGATTATTTAATAGGTATGTGCACTCAGAATGAATCAGAGAACTCTTATCCTCTCCTGTACATCCACATCACGACCAATAAATCATGTTGTTGGTTTTTTTAATTGTAATTTATTTAAAAACCTAGTTATTTTACGCATTTCGGAAGTGTGTTTAGTTTTATGTCATAATCATCAGTGAGCTTTATGTGTTCTCATCAACTTTTTTATTTGCTGGCATGTACCTCCCAAAGCAATACACAGGGATACTCAATCTATTCCATGCAGGAAGGATGAAAAAGAAAGCATGTTCAATGAGATGAGGTGTTTATCCTTGCAAAGCAAATGTAATTATCATTGATCTCACAGGATATAACTTGAAGGTGGAATTTCATTTTGTGTTTGGAAATATTAATAAAACTTTCTGGTTCTTTAAGCAGATTTGTGCTTTGGTTCCTGGCACCACATTCAGCATCATAAGCCCATGTTATTTTTAAGGCCTCCTGTCTAATAGAATAAATATATTCTCCATGACTCTTGTCTTCACTCAAAAGTAGATGTCAAGCCCTACCAAATCAAAATGGGAAAATGATTAAGCAAGGACTAAAGAAGTGAAAAATGAAACCCAGTACCTGGGAGAAGTGAAACTGTTTAATTTGGAATGTGTGAGATGATGATGTGTTTTTCCCTGGAGTTTTAAAAATATTTGTCATTTTGATATACACAGGAATCACTGAGGAGTTTGTTACTGTAGAGTCAAAAGAGATTTTTTAGTTCTAATAATAATAGGAAGGAAAAGATGTGTGCCTAGAATGGGGTGCAGGAAAGTGGAGTTGGTAGGTAGAGTTGTGTTCCCATATGAACAAGACCAGGGAAAGCTAGAGCAAGATTATGGGCTTGGAGCAGTGATTGCCATGGGCTGTTGGATTAAAGTGTGAGCAGCACACAGAAAAAGGCAAGGCCTGAGATGCGCACAGGGGTGCTCCTGGCAATCCAGTCCAAATAAATAATTATTTCCTGAAATGTGTTTTCTGATGTTATGCCTCTCCTGGTTTTGTGTGCAAAAGGCAAGAGAGTTCTATCATGAATTTTGGGGTGCACCAGACCCTAAGGGAAGTAATTACATTCTACACATGTACTTACAATAAAACACTCAGTTTGAGAGATGACTCAAAAGCACAAGTCACAAGCTGCTTAAGAAGCTTCATGAATCACAGCTTTAACCTGCTCCAAGAAATCAGTGAGTCTGAACCCCCAAATAATATTTATTGTGCCTCTTTTGACAGTCTCAGTTATGGAAATATCTACACTAATGAGCAAGTGACATTCTGTGCCCAGTGCTGTGACCGTGTTCACAGGGGTGCGAGGATGAGGGAAGAGATGAGGATCTGATTCCATGTTTCAGAAGGCTTGATTTATTATTTTATGGTATATATTATATTAAAACTATACTAAAAGAATAGAAGAGAGGATTTCATCGGAAGGCTAGCAAGAATAGAAAAAGAATGATAACAAACGTTTTTGTCTCGGACAGACAGTCTGAGCCAGCTGACTGTGATTGGCCATTAATTAGAAACAACCACCTGAGACCAATCACAGATGCACCTGTTGCATTCCACAGCAGCAGATAATCATTGTTTACATTTTGTTCCTGAGGCCTCTCAGCTTCTCAGGAGGAAAAATCCTAAGGATAGGATTTTTCATAAAATGTGTCTGTGACACAGGACCACCACAGTGACATGGAGAGCTATTACTTCCTTTGGTGTGAAGCCCCTGCTCACATATCTGAGAATTGGAAATTCCTGTTATCTCCAGTGAAACAGAGCAGGGGCTTGGCTGACGTGCAGGTGGAGATTCCTTATCTGGGGAGAACCTTCCTGGTTATTTTCTATCAGCTCCCATGTGTGTGTCACAGCAAGATGTTTCTTTTTATTAGTAATTTGTTATTATTGTTGTTATTATTAGTAATTTTGTAAAGGTGAGCCCAGAGCCTCCCTCCTAAACTCCCTTTTTTCTGTAACTTAATTGACAGACAAATATATTTTTTACTTTCTTATTTAAAATGTTTCTGAAAATGGAGCCAGTTGGTTCTTCACTTTGCTGAGTAAACATAGGGGAAAATGTAACATAGGGTTACACCAGACATGCCACTTCATCTTCCTTTTTCTGGACTTCAACCAGATCTTTAAAATATCATTCCTTTGAACTTCATTTTTCAATGATCCCCAAAAACATCTGTCTAAACTGGACATTATTCTCACCTGAGTTCAGGGAAAAAGTTTTTTCCTTATTATTTTCCTCCTTAAAATTCCTATTTGTTCTCAAATCTCACCTGAGTTTGTAGAAAAAATTTTTTCTGTGCCTGGTAACTGTGCTTTCTGTAAAATATCCCAGAGTGAGACTTGGGAGTTTTTGTAACTATTTCATGATGATTTCCCATCTCATTACAATTCACCATACTTTTCTTGCACAACTTCCTATGAGTCTACTCTTTTAAAATTATGCTCTTCTCTTTCGTTCTTCTTACAGACTTCACCTTTGACTTTATCTGATTTTTCCCTCAATTTTAGATTATTTCTCCAGCTTGCTGAGATTGTTCTGATTTGTTCCTGTCTTCTGAAAAGTTTTGGGTCTTTTCTGTGTATTTTATAAGTCTATTATAATTTTCATAATCTGAATCCTTATTGGAAATAATGACACACATTTGGGCATAGAAGATACTGTAACCTGCTTTGCCTTTATTTTTTTACCATTACAGACAGATCTAAACATATTTTTTTCAGCAAATTATATGCCCATTTTATGACAATATGCCCAGAACTATTTTTCCTATATTTCCTATTTCTATGGGTTGATATCACAGGCCTTACGGAATTTAAGACAGTACTGCACCTGTGTTTATGTTTGTACCAGTAACCATGCCAAAATTAATATTTATTTCCTTGAAGTTACTTCTCAAACAAACTCTTAATTTTTTGTTACTTTCTCCTACATGCTTATACATTGTTATTATTTTTTAAACATTTAAGTCTATTTCCTGTTAATGAAACTAGCTTGAATCATCTTCATTCTCAGCCTTTACCTCTCTATGTTATTTTTTTTAATAAAAGCTCCCACATTTTTCTGGTCTCATGGGACCTCCTTCTCTTTCAGTAGCAACAACAATTAAATTCTAAGTTAAGAATTTGTTTTTGCTAGCCCTCTCCATGATTTTCATCAGGCCCTGAACACAAAAATACCCCTGCCATAAATTCTGTAATGCACTGAAATTACCTCTTCTTTTCTCCTGCCCTGATCTGCACACCTGCGCACTGTTAATATAATTGCATTAAGCATCTGGTTGCCTCTGAGTGTCTTTGTGTAAAAATTGAATCAGGGAGCTCTCTGAGAACATGAGCTTGCAGCACTCCTTACTGAATTTCCTGTTCTGTTAGGTAGAGAGAATCTGTTTTTATATTTTCTTCTTTTCACTTTGAAAGGATCTGCAAAGCCTTTTATAGACCTTGATGCTTCTGATTTTTTTTATTATTATTATTATCCAAGTTCTAATTGTCTTCTGGATCTTAAACCACATTTCAGTGATTTCCTGGCTCCCTCCTGGTTCCAGAGGTCCTCTGTTAAATTATTAATTCCCTTAGCTTTCTCCTTCCCTCATCAAGCCACACTGGTTTCAGCACAGGGAAATGTTTTGTTTGAAGCAGAGAGTGTAGTAGAAGGAATTTCATGTAAAATGTATGAATTGAATTGTACAAACCAAATAAAGATCTCCCTAACACTATTTTTGGGAGTGAGGGAAAGTTAAGAGGTAGAGATTGTGCATTCAGTTTGCTACTCTTTGTAAGATGATCAGTGAGGCAGCCATGCAAATCACTTACAGAGTAATTTAAAGCATGTTGTCTGATTCTGGATGATTTTGATTTGTAATTTCTTGTTACTTTTCTCCATTTACAGGAATAACTGTCACCAAGCCATGAAGCTACAACTCTGATTGTGGCATATTTTATCCTCATATGGTTGCCTCACATGTACCCAATCATTGAGTCTTGTCTCTGCTTCTCTTGATTTACAATCTAACCTTATCAAGGATGAGTAGTTTTAATATGTTCAGTAGCTGAAGTGAAAAAAATCCTTATACCTCAGAATTTATCCTCACTTTTAAGCTTCTTTCGTGGCATAAGAAGTGATCAATAAGATCTTGTTTAGTCTGGTTCAGTTTTTTGACTTTGAGAACTATGGGGCCAAACCTTTTACCTCCTCATTTGTGTGCTGAAGTGAAACCAGTCCAGTGATAGACTCAGACACTGAAGCTGCTTCTTTTTCTGGGTGTCCCTTTTATTCCACAAATTATGCTCATAACAGAATCAAGCTGTGGAAACACAAGAAGGGCATTTATCCTAAAAAACAACTTGTCACATAAAGATGTCATCCCTGACGAACTTCAGCTTAAATAACATTGAAATTCTTCTGTTTTCAAGTAAACTGGGATGGAAACTTGGATTCAGGTTTAATTCTTATCAACAGAAGGGGTGCTACCTTTCCTTTCAAACACCCCAGAAGTACTACAGGACAGTGATTTTTTTTGTCCTTTCCTTCATATATCTTAGCATTTTTCAGTATCAAACAGTGACTACACAAAATTCCTTGGATCTTTCCTTGGAAATATTTGAGGCAGATTGGTTTAATTCCATTTTGCCCTGCACAAAGTTTTCTCTCTCAGCCCTTGCTCTGTGTGTGCACCTCTTCCTCTCAGCTCCCCAGAGCTCAAGTGGCAGTTGTCATGCCAACATCACACATTTGCTGCTCTTGCATTCCTATGATTTTGGCTGTCTTTTTTGATGGCAGCAACTGACAACCTTTTTTTTAGAAGCACAGGCATATAAAGTTATCCTCTTGTATTTTTTTGCATATAGATGGTTGCAAAAATTATGTACTTCACTAAGCTATAATTTGATCCATTCCAAAACCCACCCGAGGAAAGTTTTCCCACTGACATCTAAAACGAATATTTTTTGATGGTACACCAAAAAGCTGAGGCAGTTTCATGTACAATGCACAGATTGATACATGAAGGTGCAATTTGCTATGAGAAAATACTTGTTCTGTAAATACAGTTTGCACTTGGAAGTACACATATATTTGGACAATTTTGGAAATATTCTGTATGTAATGTCCCTGGAAACCTTCCTACAGAGATTGTGGCAGCTGAATTGCCAAAAGTTCTGCACATTTTTAAACTTTATTTTTAGTTTAAATTTTATTTTTCTGAACAGTCCTTTCTTCTTCTTCACAATCATGTTTTAGTAATATTTCTAAAGAAAATTAGTCTACACATCGATGGAGATGTATCATATCAAAAATGTTTAATTTTTTCTTCCATACATTGCTTTCCATGTATTAATTTATTAATTTCAGCTAAAAGTGTTATTCTTAATTATACATAAATATACCAATATTTCTAGGACTAGAAATTGTTCATTAATATTTTTTCCCAATAGTTGCATGGTTTTGGGAGCCTTAAGTCAAAAATGAACAAAATTAAGGAATGTTACCAGGTGAATTTTTCAATTGTTTTCAAATGTAATAAATGTATAAAGTAATAAATTGTTTCAAATGTAATAAATGCTTGTGGTAGGAAAAAAATAAAGAAGGATAACAACAACAATAATAATTTCCAAACCATACCAAAACTTGAAAATTAACAAAAAAGGGCTGAAGGAAAGACACAGTGAAAGGTAAGATGTATAATTCTCATACTTTCATTAATCTGGCATTTCCAAACATTTAAAGTCCTGTATTTTGAATCTTCTTTTAAAATACTTTTCTGTATACAGCTAACACTACAGCCAGAATTTTTAGTGAAGGGGTGTCTTCTGTGTATGTTTACATTAATATCTTACCAAATTTCCCTGTAAAATTATTCAAGAATGTATTTGTGGACAAATATTGAAAAATATTTGTAGAAAGCCAATATTAAAACCAGATTCAATGAGCATCAGTGGACCATCAATATTTTAGGAATGCAAAATTACCTGAGTAATTAAAATCCAGAATAAGTCACAATCAACAGGTTGTGCATCAGGTACAGCAGAGGAATTGCAAAAATACAATGCTAGGATTATTATTCTTAGTTAACTAATGCACTGCAGAACATTTCAATACATTTAGGGTTGATTCACAAAGAAAAAGTTGCAAAAAGTCTCATATGGGTTATTCATTCCTAAGTGTTGGCTGAGCATTTCAGGGAGCGGATATTTCTTTTCCCTCCAAACTTTGCCTCCCTGACATCCTGTCAATGTCTTGATGGCAGCCAACAGACTCACTTGATTTGATTGTTATGCTGAAGAAATTACCTGCCTCTCTCCCAACACAGCCTGTAAAGGAGACACACACCAAGCCTCTGCAATTTCTTGCACCCTTGCATGGAAGTAACAAAAATATGAAGTTGTCATTGTACAACATTTCCCAAAGTTTATTTTTCCTCCTCAGAGGCAGGTCTGCTAAAGTAGTACAGCTGTGGGTGTCATGAGAAAGAGTGATGGGCCATGACAGGGTGACTTTTTTTCTTTCTTTTTAATGAAAGTTCATTTTATCTCTTCCCACTCACAGAGTGAGGGCCCGAGGACAATTCTGAGCTCAGGTACAGGGTGATTTACATCTTTGTGTGGCACAAGAAGGCAGCAGTCACAACCACTTATTTATTCTGCTCTAGCAGAAATGGCGTAAATATACCTGTCTTTCACTTCTGACATTCCCTGGTTGCTATTCAGGGAATAAAGGAGCAGCAACAAAACCACCAAGACCAAACAGAGCAGAAAGTCTTGTTGGCAAGGTTATCCATGTCCCTGCCAGAAAACAGCAGCAATATTATCTATCTATCTATCTATCTATCTATCTATCTATCTATCTATCTATCTATCTATCTATCTATCTATCTATCTATCTATCTATCTAATCTATTTCTTTTTAATTTGTTAATTTGTTTGTTTGGTTTTTGCTTTGCTTAATACAGAGAAAAAAGCCCATAATCAGAGCTGCAGGTACCAGGATGTCATGGGGAGTTGCCCAGCCCATGAATCCCCACCACCAATGTTACTGGTGAAGGAAAAACTTTAACACATCAGGAACGACTGCAGGGCTCTGCAGGGTGGAAGGAAGGGCAAGAGGGGGCCAGGGTTGTTCTCCAGGAGATTTTTGGAGTGTGTGAAGAACAATGTGATGCAGGTAATGGCTAAGAACAAGCGAGGCTTTGTTGAAATGTAGTTAATTTCCCACTTCAGTTATAAAGTCCCTTACAGTTGGGTTCAGCTGTTCCATTTGGGCTGTTCAGAACATCTGTGTGAGGCTGGTTTGTACAACATCTGTCTGTGGGAAGTACACACTCACCTGGAGGTCAAGCAGCATCTCAGGTGACATAAAATGGTCACATTTGAGCAGCTGGCCTGAGCCTGTATCCCAACAGATCAGGCTCTCTATGTGAAATGAGACTGATCATCTAAGAGCTTTTCAGTCATGTGATGTGAGGATAAACTTATATTTGCTGTCCTAATTGGTAGATCAGTTCATTAAATGATCTGAAACATATTTTTTTTTCCTTTTTTAACTTATTTTTGTACATTTCAAATAGGCATTAATGGTTTCTTTACAAAACTGAAGTGCCACGGTAACTCACAATTTATGTCAGAACACAGAAGTAATTTTGGTTCTTTGATATGTTTCAGCTTTGACTGCCAAACACTCAGCAAATTTCAGCGAAGTAAAAATGTGAGGATATGTCAGAGCCTACCCAGGCAGCCTGTTTCAGGGCAAGGGGCAGGCATAAGCCCCCATTCCATATTAAACTTTCCATCTTCAAAGTCTGGCAAACACAACCCTTGTACTTGACTGCACAAAAGGGAGTTTTCCTGTCAGCAAACAACAATCCTCTGTGGGTTCCAATTACTTGAGAAGAAGCAAGACAACTTGGCAGTCCACTGTTCTTTTGAAATTCTCAGATGTCAGGGAACTGTACTTAAGCAGCCCCATTACAGTTCATTTTATATGTCAAATTCTAATTATGGGTCACATTTGAGCATCTTTCAGAGGTTAATACCACTGCAGAGCATAATTGGCATATGTCAGAGGGTTATCAAAAGCACTCAAAGTATTTCATGACAGCTTAGCATGTAGGCTAGAAAAGATGTTACCTCTCAACCAATTTTGCAGCCAGTAAACTCAAGAAGCAGCACTGACCTCCTCGGAGACAGACTGAGTCCCATTTGCTGCTAAAGTGCCTTTTCATTTGTCTGCTGTGTTCAGAAAAGCAGAGCAGCTGTGGATGCTTGTGACACGCTCTTGGTTAACCAGGATACAAATGCAGGAGTAGCTGGGGGCTTTGTCTGCTCGTTAGTTTTAAATTTGTTTCCCAGAGGTAAAGTGCTGCCTTGGAAGATTTTCATTTCTCTGTTTTACGGGCCAGTTTTTGTTGCTCCTCTGGAGAAGAAAGCTTTCCTCATGGTAAAAGAGTCAGCACACAAGTAAAACAACTTGCAATTTTTGCTTTGGCTTTGTTTCTCGCCAGTTAATGGGAAAAAAACTTATCTTAACAGCCTCTTATTATAAGCTTGAGACATTCTGAAATTAGAAATAGAAGTGAATTTTACATGGCATGTTGAAAGATTTTTTCCATAGAGGATTTTTCTGTTTTCAAAATTCTCAGGGTTTCTTCATGATTGTTTAATTTTTCATGCTTTCTCCTTTTCCATTTAAAGCAATAATCTCCCAGAAATAATTGGCAGAAACATTGAACTACCTAGACCTGTGACTTATTTGCCATTTACTTTTCTTTTTTTATTTTTTAATAAAAATTCATTCTATTCAGTGTTTATATAAAAGACAATGCCATTCCTCTGCAAGCAGATCTGTAGGAAAAAAATTGCTAATTACAAAAACTAGAATGGAAAAACAGGTGATTTTTTGGTTTTGCTTATTTTTCTGAGGTACTGGGTCTTAAAAATCTTGGAAAATAAATGTGTCTCATCCTTTTGAAGATAACAGCCTCTTAGAGGGCCTGCAGTGCCTGAGCACTGAAGTACATCAGAATACAGTCATGCATCATTTACTCTAACTTCAGCTATGATAACAAAGGTGATTAATGCAATCTAGTCATCCAGGCCCAGCATGGATGGGCATGTGGAAGTGAGCACATTTTACAGAGCATAATTCATCCTCTCTCAAGAGAAATGTCTAAAATAATTGAAATTACTCACTCTTTGGAAGAACAGATCTCACACCATTGCCTACTTGCCTTGACTCCTGCTATGAAGACTTAATTTTTAAATGGCTGAAGTGAGTTTGGACTGGAAATTCATCTGGCTCCTCACTCTGTTGTTCTATAACTCTACCCAGTAATCCTTAATCTCCAGTAAAATCAGATTCTTTTCAGTAGAAAAGGGCTTGTCTAAATTATGCAGCTCTGAATAGCAATAGAGTTACATCTGAGGGCAAGCTATGGCAGCAGGATGTAGAACTGCAATATAGTATATAGTATATAGTATATATATTATACTATATAATATATAGTATATATACTACTATATATTATATATATTATATAGTATATAGTATATAATATATATTATATATATTACATATACTAGTATATATTATATATAAATATATAAAATAAAAATAATTTTAAAATATATATATATTACACACATATATTATATGTGTGCAACATCACACATTGGGAAGGGGTCTGAGCACTATTGATGCCACCACAAATTTATTTACCACTCTTGATTGCATCAGAATCAGTAATACAAAAGTTAAGAACCAGTCTTTGATACCTATTGTAATGCTATTGTAATGGAAAAGTAATAATCTATTTCAAACCCTCAGCACAGTAAAGTGCTGAGGGTTTGAATAAATTGAAAATATTTAAAAAAAATATTCACAATAACATTTTCAGTTGAAAATTCTGATTTCAGCACTAATTTCTCCCAATATGACTGTAGATATCCCAGGCACACATCAAGGTGTGAGTACTTGTTTGCTGCCCACATGTAACTCATGGCTCTTCACACAATATATTTCTAAACTCAGTAGTTAGATCACAGAAATGCACACTAATTTTACAGTTTGAGCCAAAAAAAATCTCCTGGGAGAAGAAACAGATGTAGGTGGACACCTATGAAGATGCAGAGGAAATCTACAGTCACCTGGGGACAGAAATCTACAGTCTGAAGGCAGTTGCTGCTGACACATGATCAGGGAGAAGGAAAAAATCCAACTCCCCATTCACAAAATCAGCTTTTCCTGAAGCTCCCTGCTGCATTTGCTGTGTCTTCCTTATTGCAGCCAGCATGGCAGAGGCTCTGCTGCCAAGAATTTCTTTCCATCCCTGTCCAAAAGTCACTTGTCCACCAGGCTTCCAGTCAGAACAATACCATTCCAGCAAATAATTAAAGACACCATCATTGTGCATAAGCACAGCGTGGCTGAATGCAGTTGCATGAGTTGTTTTGCACAGGCCCTGAGAAAACTGTGATCCTAAAGATTACAGTGAGCAAAGAGCTGATTTCAGTCTGGATCCTCCTGTGGAGTTAATTAGCCTTCCAATCAAGGTATTGAAAGGTTGCTTTAAAAAAAATTGACATCTGTCTGCAGTGGATACTTTTTATTTTCACTTCTATGCACAACTTCATGCTTCTCCTTTTTGTCCTCTTTCTAGAATAATGTTGCCATGCCATTTTCAGATTCATGTTCTTCATACTCCTTTATTTTCTGTCAGGGAGATATAAAACCCAATCTTGTTTTGCTTGGCTTGTTGGTTTGGGTAGTTGGGTTTGTTTGAGTTTTGTTTGTTTGTTTGTTTGTTTTTAGCTAAAGCTGGTACTAATTGGTTCCTAATTTTAAGAAATAAAAGAAACCTTCAGTAAATCTGGCTTTGTGTTTTCTAGTTATATATTGTATTAAGAAGAGAAGGCAGCTCCTCAGACGTGAATGTTTGTTAGATTGTGGTTCATTGGCATCCTCACACATGATTTAAATATCCTTTTGTGCTACCTGTGTTACAGATAACACAAAATAGTGTTATCACAATGGAACTGGAGCAGAATTATAGGAGCTTATTGGTTTGTATTTATTGACAGAGTGGAACAGTGTGTTTATTTTCTTCCAAGCAAAATCAAAAGAAAATGTTCTTTCCTTCTCTTCTCACCCATTGTTCCTCTAATACTTTACTGTCTTTCTTTCAAGGCATTTTTGTTGGTTTTTTTGTTTTGTTTTGTTTCATTTTTGGGGGTTTTTAAATTTAATCAGTATTTGAATTTCAGTAGTTAAATTTTAAAATATTTATATCTCACAAAAACTATCAAAATGCTTATAAAATTACAGGAAAAATAACCTCCACATCCAAAAATATATCACTTTTTCTCACAAACTAACCCTTTTTTTTTTTTTTTTGATGTTTATTTGAATCCTCATTCTTCATTCAACACATTGGTACCTAAGAAAAAACCAAAACAACTGAACAAAACCAATTGTTCAAGTCTTCACATGGCACTGTGCAAACTGAAAAAAGGCCCCTGGTTTAAACTCCTCTTGTGGAGTTTCTGTTTATTTGGAGAGCCAGGCAAAACCAAATACTTCAGAAGTCACTGCTTTCTTCCTTTCTGGTACAATCATCATATATATGCCAGTAAAAATATTTTGTTTCTCAGGTGGGAAACCATCTCAGCTGTGAAGCTCAGTATTAATTAATTAATTAATTAATTAATGCATCTGACAACTTTCACTCAAATAACTAAAGGACCAACACAGTTAGAATTGTTAATGTTTGGATATAGATAAACACTGAAAGATGACTCAAGTTTGCTAAAATTTCCACCAATGTGAAATAGAATCTTCTTTTTTTTTCCCCCAGAATATTTTAATGTAATATTTTCTGATATTTAATTAACTGTGTTAATGACAGCTAAATCCAGGGGTATTTTTGCCTCTGCCAGCTAATTATGTTACTCTGATTTTTGCTTCTGAGAATGACACATCTCCTGCTTATTGTGGGGGCCGTTTTTTGCCATGTCCTCTCCTCAGATTTGAAGCCTGGGAGGTGAAAGGAAGATTCTAATTACACCCTCCAGGGCAGCCTCATTTGAAGGCTTGGACCAAGAGCTTTGATTTCAGGTCACTCCCTATGTGGCTGCCTTTAAAGTTCATCTAAATTAACATTCAGTGATATTTTTGGCAGCTTTGACTGCCAGGAAAAATCATTGCAGTGGAATAATAATGCAAATAAACTTTGCATAGTCCCATTAAATCATTAAATGCCACATTGTTCTGTAATGGGAGTGACATTTCGTTATTGCTAAAGCGACTCTGCTCGCTGGCAGCTTGATGCTGTTAATGCTGGTGACAGAACACAGTAACACTGCAAAAAGAAACTAAAGGGTCCTAGGGCTCCTGTGATGCCTGCAGATACATGAAATGACTCAAAAATACAGACATAAATGCATCATTAAATAATTTTTTTGGGCTTTTTCAAATGTGTTCAAACATTTGGTCCAGATTACCAATGTCACTCAGTTTTAAATTTGTCATCTTTCCATTCAAAGCAGAAAGAAACTATTACTCAGGTGTTGTCTGGAGAAAGTACTTTAGCTTTTAGATGTTGGGACTTTTTGTTTATCCCTCCACATTTTTATCCTCAACAAATGTGGAAGAAAAACCTTTTTAAATATATCATACTTGACTGAATAAATCCTAGAACCAAAATAAATTTAAAAAAATAACAAACATCTATTTTACTTTTAAAGAAGCTCTCTGTAGTTAAAGGTTTTATTCTGAGAAGAAGGCAAATTCTTAAGAGGTATGAGGGCATGACTGTATTCTTCTCATGAATTGTTCAAATGTTTATTTAAATTGAGGGAAAAAAGGAGAATTAATAAAGTATGAAAATTTAAAAAAATAACTCTGGAGAATCAGTGAGAAAATTTCACCATACAAAAAAAAAAAAAAAAAAAAAAAAAAAAAAAAAAAAAAAAAGGCATTTCCTAGGGGAGTAAGCAGAGAGAACTTCAGAAATCAAACCCACTTTTTCTGTGGCTGCAGTGGAAATGATTCTTTGAAGGAATACTCCTGTGCAGCTGTACCAAGGCACAGCTTCACCCTTATCCCCAGTGCCCCACAGCCAGCTGACAGCCCTATGTGCTCACCCCCTGTTGCTGAGGAAGAAAATTTGATCTGTAAACTTAGTGAGCCTGATAGAAGTTTTAAATTGTTTACTTATTTGAATGACGACAAATTGTAAACATTTATTTGTACCCCTTGCAATTAGAAAACGGAAAATATCCTGTAATGTCAAAAATTATCCAATATTGATATCGAATATCAATATTGGAAATTGGAGCAAGCTGTATACCTGTCCACTCACACAGACTTTTGGGGTCTACAAACTATGGGTAAGATTTTTTTTTCTGTTTTTTTAGCTTATTTTTGCCTTGAAGTTAGAAGACTGAAATCAAAAGCTCTGAGAAATTCTAGCGTCCACAATGGGGAATTAAAATCTCTTTTTGTCAGAAAAGGACAAACAAAAGAAAAACTTCTGAGGGTTTTTAAAGTAGAGATTGACGTGTCAAAATCTGAGAACACTGATCTTATTTAAGGCTGATAATAGCAGTCTGACTACTCACAGAAAATGATGCAAATGATGCAAATTAAAATGAAAATAAGTGTTAAAAGTAGTTTATGGTCACCTACAACTAACTGACATTTTATGGACCATTTATGAGCCATCAGAATTGCATAAGCTTTAATTTTACTGTGATTTCTGAGGGCTTGAATGAAAAAGTCAATTGCTGGCTAATCCACTTGAGTTTGTGGGAGGATGCTGAGCAGAACTGGGTAATAAGTCATGAGATCCAGCTTTAAACCAGAGATCTGTGTTTCTGTGAACACTTGGCCTACATTTGTACACAAAGCCAGAGACACACCTTCCCAAAATCTTTGCTGACAGGGGAACATAGAGGCTTTAGTGAACTTTAGATTATTTGACTCTGATTTGATTATTGACTCTGAACTTGATTATTTGACTCTGGTCCTCAGCCTGCTTGACCAAGAGCCATCCTGCAGCACTCCCTGCCCCGTGTGGCTAAAGGATGAGAGGCTGCAAACCAGGCAGAAGTTACACAGCTGTTATGATGAGACACTTCTGCAAAATAAAATAGATAAGGATGTCAATAAAAAAATAATAAGCAAAACATTTTTCCCCTTCAGATCTCACAAGGTTATCAAAGCAAGCAGGTATGCACAGGCCTTTGGAATTTATCGATTCCTGTGCTTCTTAGTGCAATTCCATACCTTGTGTCTAGGTACTTCCACCTCTCAGGCCTGTCCTGTCAATGTCTGAGGTAAGGTAAGAAAAAAAATATCTTGCTTAGACAGAGGCATAAATCAGGTCATATCCTTGCCTATCCCATTCAGTATTTGCTGTTGGTACATGTATTTCAATTTTACAGCAAGCAGGCTCTTATTAAAGGTTAACCAATGCTATGTATGGAGAAAAAAATTAAAAGTATGTAAAGAGGATTGAAAAGAATTTTTAAAAGAAAAATAAAGAAAATAATTTTAAAAAGAAAAAAAGTCAGAATTTTACTGATGTTGAGATATCAGTTTTTAAATTTCACAGGATTTTACTTATTTAAGAAAAAATATATAGCCAAAGCAAAGACATTGGGAAGCCAAGAAACCAGAAGGTAATATAGACTATGTCATAATAACAATGATGATAAACTTAGAATACTACATTTGCTCTCTTAAATGCTTTGAACTGGAGGTGCACCACCTCCAATCTTAGAAAGGAATTAACTATGTAGTTAAGGTACTGAGTAATAGAATTAATATAACAACTGAACTGTTTCTAACTAGCTACTAAGACCACTCAGAACCATACATTTTAGCCATGTGAAATGACTTTTCTGAAGAATATATCTACATATTTAAAAGCAGTTTTCTGTGGACTGTGGATGGTTGATCCTGCCATGGTCCAAAACATACCACACACTTTGGGCTAAGGATTGTACTTAGATGCTTCACCCATGTATTTCCCACAGCTGTGCTCCTGTGCTCCTCCTTCACATTCCCAAGTGTGAGATGCTGATTGCAGCAGTGCAGTCCCACACCACCTCACATCCTCATGGCAAGGGAATCAGAATCCTCCTTGCTATAGCAGGAGCTCAGCACAGAGTACAGCTCTGCCCATCTCTTCCATTCAAGTGCCAGCCACAAGCAGTGTCCTTGAGCTCCACTGCATTTGTCTCACTCCTAAGGCTCGCTGATTTCAGTGCATGGTGTGAGCATGAAATCAGAATTACCCCTTATGTGTCTGAAAAACCACGGCACTCTCAAATCAGGCAGAGATTTCTCTCATGGCTGGCATCAGTGACAACCTGTGCTCAGAGCCGTGGAATGCCCAATGCAGCATTGCCAGAAACTCACACGGGAAATTACCTCAGTGCTCAAAACTCAGCCACACGGAAACCTTTGGGTCTGCAGCATCATTCAAAGTGACAGAATAAAAGTGTTTGACCTGATCTGTCACATTACAGCACTCCACATCTATTTATGACTGTCTGACTCCATCCCACGGGACGGCTTCTCACGCCTCCAGAGACGCCAGGAAGTCCCACATTGTCCAGGGTGTCTTCACCTGAGAGAAAATTTTTAAAATTATGTGAGGTTCAGAGAAGCAGGAGCATTGAAGCACCTCAACTGATTAAGTTGTTTATGAAGCAAAAGCCTATTTTCAAATATAACTGAGATGCAGAAATCCAATCCCTGTGGTGTTTGACATCCCCGGGATGAGGTGAGAGATGAGAATTTGACTCCATGTTCTCAGAAGGCTGATTTATATTAATTATATTCTATTATAATTATTATTATATTATAATTTATATTATATCATATATTATATTATATTATATCATATATTATATCATATTATATTAAGAAATTATATACTAAAACTATACTAAACTATAGAGAAAGGATACATCAGAAGGCTAAACAAGAATGATAATGAAAGCTCGTGATAGACTCAGAGTCCAACGCAGCTGATGATGGTTGGTCATCAATTAAAAACAATTCACATGTTTGGATAAACAAACTCCAGACCACATTCCAGAGAAGCAAAACATGGAGAAGCTGAGGCTTCTCATCTTCCCAGGAGAAAAATCCTGGGCAAAGGGTTTCTTCAGAAAATATCATGGTGACAAATCCCTGTTGACTTTCTTTACAAAATGAAGCAGGTTTTTCAAAATGGTGCCTGCAAGGAAATTAAGTCCCAAATCCTGATTTCTTGGGTCACCCAAACTGCCATTTGCAATAAATAACTAGAGGTGGGTGGCAATATTCACTTAGAGTTGGACAATAGTCTGAGGAAACCTGATCTTTTTCCCCTACAGGCAGCAACCTTGCAAAAAGTGCACACACTTACAGGGCCCCAAGGACAGTGGTGTTTATCTTGTCAGAGCATGTTTTTCAAGAAACAAAGAATCTTGTAACTACCTTCAAGCTTAGGAAAATACTGAACCAAGCTCCTGTTTCCTCTGCTCTCTTGCTACCCACATTTCTCTTCCATTAAAAATTTCTTTTTCAGCTCTCATGCCTTAACACATGGAGAAGCTGGGCTGTGGCTCCAACAGCTCCAAAATGGGCAAGAATGCTGCATGAAAGTGTCCTCTCCCTGTGCTGCTCAGCCATCTCAAACACAGCTGGTGTCAATCCAGTTGAACGACAAATTCTCCTGCTACTCTGGAAAAACAGAAGAAAAACACTTGTTTTCACACTCTTTGGTAGCTTAGCAATATCTTTGGCACTTGTCACAATAATGCAAATTGAGTCAGATTCAAATTTGGCATTTCTTGGGGGCAAAGAAGGAGAAAAGGAAACAAAGGAAACACCCACCTGTAAGCATCAGGTTCTCATCCAGTATAAGCTAGTTTGGAATTGACAATTTAGCTGTCATGTTAGGACAAGAAATCACAGGCACAAAAGCCAAAATTGCAGTGAGAGATATCTCTTCTCTCATTTTTGAATTCTTTTAATAAAAACCATAAACATGAACCACCAAAAATAGTATAAGCTCATGGTGCAACTGGGAAAATATCCACATTGTAGGAAAAAAAAGGAATTATCTCTTCAAAATTCTAGCTCAGACATAATCATGACAGCTGCAAAATTATCCATGAAAGACAGAAAAATGAGGAATCATTTTGATGTAGTTCACAAACTGTGGCTCACCTCCTTCTCAGTTTCCAAAGAGTTAATGAAATGTTCTTTTAGCTGATGTACAAAGGCTAAATACACTCTCATTCTGTGTCTGTGCACCTCTGCTAATGGTATCAGTCCTCTTAATCCACAAGTGGTCAGGTGGTGAACTCAGTACCTTTGAATCTTTCTCAGTGGAGAGCACTTGAGAACAATTGTTCCTAATGCTAGCCTGGTTTTGTTTTTCTGAACAAGGAAAGAAAAGAAAAAGGGAAAGAAAAGAACAAAAGAAAAAGGTGAAAGAGAGAGAGAAAGAAAGAGAAGAAAGAAAGAAGGAAGGAAGGAAGGAAGGAAAGAAAGAAAGAAAGAAAGAAAGAAAGAAAGAAAGAAAGAAAGAAAGAAAGAAAGAAAGAAAGAAAGAAAGAAAGAAAGAAAGAAAGAAAGAAAGAAAGAAAGAAAGAAAGAAAGAAAGAAAGAAAGAAAGAAAGAAAGAAAGAAAGAAAGAAAGAAAGAAAGAAAGAAAGAAAGAAAGAAAGAAAAAGAATTAAAATAAAAAGAGAAAAAAAATAAAAAGAAAAAGGAAAAGATGGAACAGGTTTCATCTTTTAGATTCTGTGAACTAGGCAGCTGAAAGGAAAGAGGAATAGGTAGAAGCCTGGGCTGTTTCATCTCATTGCTTCAAATCAGTCATCAATAGACTTGTGTGTGAACTTTCAAAGCCTTCTTCTCATGAAAGGGATATTCTCTCCTCTTTTAATTCCAGAGGGAAAATCTGAGTTCTGCCCACTCAGTGAATTCATAATATGCTAAACAAACATTTAGAACCTCTAAACATTTTATGCTGATCTTTCTCTTCCTAAGGACAAAATAAGCAGGTTTAAACTATCCCTAGATATGAAATCCCTGTGGGAAGTGTTTACACTGAGGAGAAGCGAATGTGCAAATTGACTACCAAAATTAAAACACATGGAATCCTTTAAGAAATGGATTGCAGAAATCATATTCAAGACAATAGTTGATTGAGGTTTTATACCTGCCAGCCTGGCACATTTTCCCTCATCCCTGGAGGAAATTTAAGCAGAAATGAAGAGAGAATCTGTACCCAGCCATGAGGAAGTAAGTCAGCACTTGAAACAAAGGTGAGAAGCAAACCCACTTGGTTTCTTACCTGGTGTTGTTAAGGCTCATATTTGCCTTCTCCAGCACTTTCTACAAGTCATTTCTCTCCTTCTCTAACACAAACCTCTGCAAGACATAGTATCTGGATTTGTATCCAATATAAATAAGCCCCATTTGCAACCTCAAATAAGCATTTAAAAACATTTTAAACCGTGTAGGGGAAGGGAAGGAATAAGAAGGCCTTATTGCTGAGTGCCATTAACTTGTTTTAATCAGCCATAAACTGTGGATTTTAGTCTTCCAGTTCCAACACAATGCTCTTTAAAATTATCTTACTTTGTTTCTTTAGTACTGGTTACCACTGGTGGAGCAATTGTATGGACTCATTGCAATTTCCAGATTTCCATTCCCAGAGGGTTTTATAGTTCACTGAGATTCATGTGAATTCAACTGCACACACAAGCAAAAACTAGATTACACACATTCTCTGATTCACAGATAAGCTAAGCTAAAATGAGTGCTTAGGTAAGTAAGGGGCACAAGGAGTGAAATTGAAGAAGCCAACAAAGGGAGTGCAAATTTAAACTGAAGCTGAGCTGAAGACAATACCCTGGAATTTTGCTGAGCTTGGAAAGCAGATGATGGAGAGTTCAAATATAAGGCAGTAAGTCACCAGACTCCTTGAGGCACTTTAAATCTGAGTTTTTGCAATGGAGATGAAAATAGTATTGCCCCTTCCCATATGGGTTTTGAAGATTTGACTTCTACAAAAGCTTTCTCATAGTGATGTTGTTCTGGTGAGTCCAAAATAGAACTAAAAGTGCTGACAGTCTTATTGTCAGTTCTGATGTTTTCAGGTCACCTGATTTTCCTTTTTTTCCTCTTTTTTAGTCAAATATTCTTGTTTTAGTAGTGTGGCTTGTCCAAACAACATACAGCTGTAGCTCCCAATGAAGTCATCCACATTAGGTTTGAGCCAAAGAAAACATAATCTGTGAAGCCCTATGCCCATTTTGAGTAATTGCACATTTGCCTTGCAGATCTGGTTAGAATTTGAGGTATGACAGATTAAGATTCAAATTTCATCTTTTCCTGGCTCTCAGTATCTGAAATGAGTGTCTCTACTCTTCAAGAATCCACAGAGAGTCAAAGTGGGGCAGCTCTTGTTCTGCTGCAGTGTCACCAACAGATGGTCTATCAAATATTTACACTTCCAAACCAATTAAAGCTACCACCAAGTGCTTTTCTTGCTAAAGCACCCTTTATAAAATATTATTGAGCCATCTCTGGAAGCCAAGCACATAATTAAACCCTTTGCATTGGTGCAATATGCCTGTTCAGTCCTCCTTTAAGATGTGATATACATCCCATCAGCCACATGAAAGATTCCAGGGCTATGACCCATTCCCAGCACATATGGTTTGCTATTTAATCTTCCATAACCAAGACAAGTGTCCTCCTGGAAATAAGGAAAATGCATTATCATTAAATCACAGTTTTATAAGCATGTTGTTAAATAGTTTAACAGCCTGTCTGTCACAAAGGAAAAATCATGTATGGATATGGAACTCTGAGGAATATTTTCTATCCAAATATTGAAGGAAGAAGTGAAGGGGAATAAATTTACTCGTTTTCATGATCAAGATTTCTGAGCCCATCATATGGTAGGACTGAAGAGCAGCAATTAAAAATGCTTCAAGTGGTAAAAGAAATTTACTTTTAAAGTAAAATAAATGCAGCCATAAATCTGTGGTGCTAGTATTACGCTCCTACATACAATTTTCCCACAGCCTGAGAATGCCACAGTTTAATGATTGATTTTTTTAAAAGCTGCCAGTAATATAATATGATGTCACTGTGTTTCCATACAGTTTATTTCAAAGCTATGCAAAGACTAAATTGGACTCATGAATGTCTTTGAAGTAGGGCTGGACAGGATCAAGATGGTCTGGAAATGTTTTGGACAAATTTAAGCTACCAATCCTTCAATCACATCTGTCCACTGGGAACTGAGCAATGATATTTTCCTCAGATCTGTAACCCATGCATTCACAAACCTGCATATGCCATGAGTATGAAAATTAGGTTTTCTAAACGAATTCTCTATTTCTAAACTAATTTTTTATTTCAACTGGCAGGTGGTACCAATACCTGTTTTCTCTTCACTACTGCCCCTTATTGTGAACAATAAAACGCTGTTGTCTTTCCTTGGATTTCTGCTTGTTATTTTGGTTTGGTTTCCTCCTCAGCCTTGTCTGCCAGTCCATTTACCTTTACCTTGTACAAACATGGGTTTCAGTTTGGGAAAAAAGGATTGCATGGATTTGATAGTGACACATTTAAGAAGATCTTGGAAGTTAACAAAGGGTTGAGTCTGACCACTGAGAGTAGCACAGGGAAAGGAGTAGACAGAAAAAGCCTGTTTGTCCTCTGCACCTTAGAAAGTCAAAGAGATCACACCCAATGTGCACACCAATTGCAGAATGACTTTCTCACAAGGTTTTTGAAAGCTTTGCAAAACAATTTTACAGATTAGAAATACTAATACCCCTACTTCAGCAATTAAACATCATATATATCCATTTCTGCAGGAGCTGATCCTGCTAAGACCCACATTTTCTGTTTTAAAATGGATTTTAACCATTCTGAAGTTGAAGAAGCATTGTCTGCTCTATTTCAAGTGTTTTCTGTGTCATCCTGATTCATCCCAATGGCCAAAAGCAACATCAATTTCAGCCCAAATTAGACTTTGGTTTTTTCCACTCTTTTAATTAATTTGATCATCTTGGCTATTTCTTTCAGGAGCTAAGGCTTTGCCCACAATTCTTTGAAGTGCCACTTCTGATTATACAAGAAGCACATTTTTTTTGCCTATGGGTCAAAATTTGGGGCAGAGGATGTGTTTTCTTCCTCCAGTTCAGAAGGGGGATGTGTCAGTACCTGAAGGGGTTCACTTGCCTTGGGTACCCATCTCTTCACCAGCTGTGAAGGCACTGCTGCATTGCTCACAGTTTATTTTTAGAAGGATATTGATGGCTTGAAAGCTCTTCAAATATAAAAATAATATAAATATATTATTTATATCATATATTTATATATTAAATATATGTTATAAATGCATGATTTATATTATACATTTGTATAATAATTATATATTTATATATTTAAAATTTTATAGAATATAAAAACATATATTTATATATTTCTATACAAATATATATTATTTATATATAAATTATATATAATATATAATTATATGTATAATATATAATATATAATATATTATGTATAATATATATAATTATATATATAATATATATAAAAAAAAAATATATATATATATATTATTTATATATCTAAATTACATATAAATCCATGAAATATAAATCCATGAAACAGTGTTAAACACCCACCACATCTTCTCTCAAACTTTGCAAGTCTGTCATAGTTTTTGGCACCTACACAGATTGTTCGGGTGCACAGACAGCTGTGGCTCTGCCAGTCCTTGGAAAAAAAGGTGGAAAATATATTATTGATAATATTAGAAGATATTATTGATAATATGAGAATATATTCTTGGTAATATGAGTAGCTTAATTGCTGCTCAAATTCCTCCCTACCAGTCAGTGCACCATGAGTAATTCACATTGACCAGAGAATACCATTGCCAGACATCTGAGCGGGACTTTTTGGTTTATCTGCAACCTAAAATAAACACAACCCAAAACAACACAACACCCCACATCAAAATTGGGTCTGCAAAAAGACCATATGCTCTTTTTGATCTTATGGCATAAAACACAAATTTCACAAACTTTCTCCCCCACCAGGCTCTTTTGTCCTTTAAATTGCTCAATCTTGTTTTAAAGAAAAATAGGTACATGGTGTTTTAGAAAAACAAAAATATTTCCTGATAATTTTTTTTTTATAGTAGAGAGAAGGAACAAGAGTTTTAGAAAGGGTTTTGGTTCTGATGTTCATTTTAACTTCGTCACAGAGTTGATAAAAAAACAAAAAACAAAAAAAGTTACTGGCAAATATTTTCTGTAATTTATCAACTTATTTGTTGGTTTTTTTCTTAAACTCAATTTATGAGAAGGCATTTTGAAGAAAATATCACAAATATTTCTGTCTTGTGGCTGAATCTTACTCACTCATATCTCTGTTCAATTCCAGCAGCAGTAGTATCCCTGCCAAAAGTTTATCCTCTTCCTTACCACAGTCTGTTCTCAGCTCTTTTAGCTGGCTGAATCAAAAATAAAATCACTAAAGTATTTCTGAAATCTCTGAAGAACATCAGGACTGTTCTCACCTTGGTTTCCGATCAGATAATTTTATTTCTGTTTAGGAGTCTGTAAGATACATGATAATTCTGACACTGGATGACACTGCTACGTCCAAAATCTTTGTTAGTCATGCAGCTAAAGTGTCTAAAAATCGAGCTTCTCATGCATAAATCAACAAAAAGACAATAATAGAAATATTAAAACTGTTTATAGGTGTGGGGGGCATGAATTGGAGAAAAGATGTTGCAGTAACTTCAATATTTTTAATCATAGGGATGTGATACCAATCCAGACACTGAATTGCCACGGAGAAGGAGTTCTCCTAGGCAGTGGAATGTGGAAATTATGCTTTCCTTCCACTAACATACTTTCAAGAACAGCATGACAAAATCACTGCCTGGAACATCTTTTTCCTTCCAGTCTTTCAGCTCAGCTGACTTCTAATTTTCACAAGCAAAGTCTCACAGGCAGCAGCCAGAGCTGTAAGTAATGCAGACCCAGACACACACACACACACACTGCTCATTTCTGGGAACATTCCTTCTGTTGGCAACAGCAAAAATTCTGTCTCTTAACCTGGACAGCAAGAAAAGAAAATATCTTGCTTAGATAGAGGCATAAATCAGGTCATACCCCTGCCTATCCCATTCGGTATTTGCTGCTGGTACATGTATTTCAGTTTTACAGCAAACATGCTCTTATTAAAGGTTAACAATGCCATGTATGGAGAAAAAAATTAGAAGTATGTAAAGAGGATTGAAAAGAATTTTTAAAAGAAAAAAAAAAGAAAATAATTTTTAAAAGATTGGCTGATGTTGAGATATCAGGGTTTAAATTCCACAGGATTTTATTTAAGAAAAAAACTTCAGCCAAAGCAAAAACATTGGAAAGCCAAAAGACCAGCAAGTAATGTAGACCAACTCATTATGTCATTATGTCATTGTCATAATGATGAAAAACTTAGAATACTACATGGAAATACAAAGTTTTATAGGAAATGACCCTGTGCTCAGGTGTTTTCTGTGTCTCGCTACTATTCTTTGATATACCAAAGTTATGTGTAAAAAAAAAAATAAAAGGTTTGTTGGCTGAATTTTTTTAATAAGTCAGGGAAATTTAAATCCAATTTTAATGACGGAAACTGAGATTTTCTCATAAAATATCTTGTCACATTTTAGACCACTCCTATATGCTGTTACAAATATTCATTTCCCCAGTATGAATATCAGTTGAGCAATCTACATCAGAATGTACAACCAGAGCTTAGTGATCCTCAAATCTGGGATTGGAAGGATTTTTTTTAAAAGACTTGGGATTTCTGTGATTTTAGATGAGCATTCTGTAGCTATTCCCCATAATTGTTTGGGAAGCAAGAGCCTTTCCTACTCTTTCTTATCCTATTTTCCCTTCTTCTCTTTCTTCTAAATGAAATTATTTAGCTGGGAGTTAAACTAATACATCTCTTCAGGGTCATTTAAAAGATGAAGTGGAAATAAGGTTCAGGACTGACTTCCAGCAGAGAGCTTTTTTGCTGTGGCATGATTTCTCCTGTAGAGTAATGAAAAATTTGGCAGAGACAGCCTACATCACATCCCTGAATTACTGGGAAGGAGAAGAAGGAGATGCTGTAATTACAAACAGGCATCCACTTTTGTACAAGGATGAAGCCCAACCAATGTTTCACTAATCTTATCTGATAAGCCAGATTTTAGGAATCAGAGGGAGCATCAGATCCTCCATGCAGATCATAATTAAGTAAATCTGTTGAACTTTAATATCCCTATTCCTTAATCAGAATATCATTAGACTGTTGACAGATAAGGATTTGAATGCCCAAATTTGCTGCAATGGCAGAATTGTCACAGATGGCAGCAGGCATTTTGATTTCTTTGGTGTTTTGAGACTTTCTTGCATTATGGACACATTTGATGCATTTCTTCTATTGTTTTTCACTTGAAAGAAAATTGGACTATTAACAGCATGGGAAAGGAGGGTCATTAGATGAGTTGAAATGATTAAGGAACATATTTCTCCTAAGTGAATCATACTTTGAATTATGAAACAGCTAGTTCAAAAAGACTAGTGAGTTATCTCTCCCATTTAACTCTATATTTTTATAGTCCCAGGAATAAAATGCTCTTGGATAATCAGTACAGGTCATTTAACACATTTGAACAGATGACAATAAAATTTAATATCTACCTGAGCAGTCTGTCCAGATTTTCATTTCCCTTTCCATACACACTAATATCTTTTGGAGCATGCAGATAAGTTTGATTTACCTATGAAAAATACATGGCAAATGTCAAAACAGATTTCAAGTGCCACATGGTTTCAGCTTCTCATCAGCTGGGTGTTTAATAGGCCTCCAATGGAAGGCATTCCCTTAATGTAACACTTAAACCTCAACTTTCAGAAGTCCTGATCAGGCTGGGCTGCCAGAGCAGCCCCAAAGGCTTTGGAAGCTCAGATCTCCCTAAGGAGCACAGGATCACTGGCTAAAATCGAGCCCCCAAGGACAGATGTGCCTCAAACTGGGAAATGGCACTTTCTGAATTTGAATTATCAGTTAGGGATTATTAATATTGTAATTAAACCAGATTTTTTTTAATGTAACAAGCAGAAGCCAGTGGTTAGCATAAATTATTGTAGTCCCATGCAGGCACTCTGTTTTTGGAAAGAACTCCAGAATACCATAAACTTCGTTCTGAAAAAGCATCAAGTATATCTGAGCCACAGCTGACAAATTTATCTTAATGTGTTTAATAAACTATAAGAGATTCAACATTTCTACTTCACCTCTTGCAGACCTTTATTTACTTTGGGTATTTTCCCAGTACCTAGTCTGATTACTATTTGTTGCAAATTCAGCTGAATTTTTTCTAGTCTTGTACCCAGTGAAAAACAGATATCTGTTTTCTCTCTTTTATATATTTTATATATATACATATATATATCTCTCCCTTTATATATTTCTCTCTTTTTTATATTATTCTATTATTATATATTTTATATAATATATTTATATATTCTCTCTTTTAAATATTTCTCTCCTTTATATATTAGAGAAGAAAGGCTATTAGAGAATAAAATATGTTTTTTATATCAGAAGATGCATTTTATCTAATTGCAGAAAATCTCTCATAATCTTGCAGCTGGAAAGAAAACTAATACAGATATTTGCATTATTTGACCAGAGTCCTTCTTCAAAGCCATTGCTTTCTTCATAGAAGAGAGAGAGTGCTAAAAAGATTGCAACTGCATTAATTTATATTTATATTTATATTTATATATATTTATATATATTTATATTTATATTTATATTTATATTTATATTTATATTTATATTTATATTTATATTTATATTTATATTTATATTTATATTTATATTTATATGCTTTCAACAAGGAACTTGCAAAAACACAGAAGTGTAAAAGGAGCTCGAAATACAACTGATACAATCTGTCAGATAAACTATCACCAGTGAGTACTCTGTAAGATCTGAAAACTGAACATATTGGGAATTACAGACATGTGTGATTCTGTCAAAAAACAAACAAACAAAAAACAGCTGAGAAAGCTCATATTCACATGTGATTTTGAAGAAAACCAGAGTGTTCAGCATAGTTGGCAGCATCTCATTTGCTGGTTTACAGTGAGTACATTAAAAAATTCACGCTGCATTTATGCTGCTGGATCTGTCCTGGGAATATATTTCCAAGCTTCAGAAATCCACCAGAGAAAAATAATTTCCTCTTGTGGACAAATGATGAACCCTTCTGGAAGGGTTTCCTGGCATCAAATTGCAAAGGGGTGCAATTTAAAAGCAAGGTAAGTTATTTGGCTTAAATTAAATACAAGTCTACCCAGGGCTTTCATGAAATAGAAGAAAAACTTCAGATATCCAACCCAAGCCTCTGTTTCCACCTCTTTTTTTAGTAGGGGAGATTTTCTAGGCACAGATTTGTTGTCTTGTTATTATTGCATCAGCAGAAATCACAACAGAGGAAGCTGCATGAAGAAACTGGCCATAAGCTAATGAATAATTAAGTTCCTAGCATGCAATAATTTTCCTGCTGATGTTCACAGAGGAAAATACTGATAAGAATAATGCAGTTTTACAGACCAGGAAATAAGCTGGCTGCTCACAGAAGCAAAGGCACCTGGAGGAAGGAAAATAAGCAGCTCTAATCTGAGAAGGCAGAGCAGGTGTATGGAAAGGTCTGGAAGCTGATCCTGTTGGAGGCAGCAGCTCCTGAGAGCAGCAAGCTCGTCCATCAGGGAACGGGCTGAAATAAAGAGTGAGAGGCTGCTTTGGGTGTGTGAGGTGAATGGAAGTGAAAATAAGGCATTTTCAGGGATATCTAAACAAGAAGCAGATTGACCACGTGTATTTACCTTTCCTTTGTTGCACACAGTTGCCTCAAGTGGCGCTGAGTGAAGAACCATCCCTGGTGATAATCCCCTGCAAGTGCAGCAAGGATAATCCCCTCCAGTGCTGTTCTTTGTCACTGTACTTTTCAAAAGACAGTTAGGGAGGTTCTTTTTAACCTTGAGAAAAGTAATTTTGCTAACCTAAACAGCTTGGCACAGAATAGCATTATTTTTATATTTAATAGCAAGGTGAATGGTTTCTTACAACAACTTTGGGTTTCTTTAAGAAGAAAATTACATATTTTAAGGTTGATTTTTTTTCTAAGAAGCATTTTCATTGTGAAAGTCCAATAATTTTAAATATATGAAAAGTTCACATTCTCTCAAAAGAAAAGGAAATATTGATTTTTAGTTTAAGCATAATGCTTTTTTTGCTTTTTGTTAAAAATTTAAGCAGAGAATTTTCAGTTTGTCTTGACTTGAACTGCTTTTATAGATGTCAAGTCTTAGCATAGCCAATGAATTGAAAATTCTTTTCTTTTACTATCATATAAGTTTGCGTCAACAAGTTGAAAGTCCATTTTACCAAGGTTACAGTGTAGAAGTCCTCTCCTCTAGACCACTGACAATCTGAAATCTGAAAAGATGAGAAAGATTTCACAGTCCTGTTGGCAACAATGGCAAGGAATGACTGAAAAGTCTAAAGTGTAAGGAGTGAAACTGGACTCATTCTACCTCTTTCAGTTCAGTAGAAGAAGATAAGAAGAGAAACACCACAAAAACCAGAAATGCAATCAGAAATGCAATGATCTTGCAGAAGTTCCACATATTTTTTTCCCAAGGTACAGTCTGAATTGCATCTGACCCTCTCTGGAAGCTGACTGAAGGTTTCAAAGATGATGAAGCCTGAAGGAATCTGAGAATTCAAAGGAAGATTTTTTTCTAGCCATATAATTTTACCACTTGCTGACAAAAAGATACCAACAATCAGTCATGTTTTAGTTTATTCATGTATTCGCTGCTGGTCAATGACGATTTGGTTATATAATTTTTAATAATGTATATACTGTGAGAAATTAATTTTTCAATATATTTGAAAAGACTGGACACCTTTGTCAAGACTAGATAATACTGTTTCAAAGTCGATGGTAAATTTACTTGCTCTCTGATGCTGATGACAATGGTATGGCCCTAAATACTACTGTAATTAACAAATTCACAGTAAGATTTTGCCACTAATCTGATTTCATGTTTTTCACCACACATATCTAGCAACCCCATTTTCTTCCCTGGGAACACAGGCTGTAGTTATGATTAATTCTATTTTCTGAAGAGTTTAGAGGTTAGAAAGGGGAAGTTCTCCCTTAGCTTTAATGGAGATGGTCTTGGAAAGACAATCCTGGACCAATGACATGTAGCCACATTTCTCTTTACAAAGAAAAGCAAGGCACAATTTTTCCCAAGAATATTGCTGGGTTTCACATTCTCTGCACCTCATAGAAAGGAAAAACAATTATTATAATTTTATTTTCATGCAAAAGTAGAGTGCAATATGGAGATTGTTTACCCAAAGTGATGGTGTTTTGTTTCCTTGGCCAAGTGTGTGTGTGTTGGGACTGTTGGCTGACAGTCACGAGATTCTGAGCAGTGGAGTGCAGTTGAGTGCTTGGCAGATTCAGTTTAGATGTAATGTAATATAGTGTAATATAGTATAGAATAATATAGTATTATAAAGTAATTAATTAGCCTTCTGGTAAGATGGAGTCAGATGCATCATTCTCTCCCCCTTGTTGGGGGCAAAAATATCCCCTATAATGTCATCACTCTCCCTTGAGTCTGGAGTGAAAGGAGATAATTGAGCACTTGGCCTAGGAAGTGCTAGCAGGAACTGAACAGGAATGAGTTTGGGAGGTGCTTTTTTCCTTTTACAAAAAGAACGCTTGTCCTTTACAGACACAAATCACCCAGTTTTACTAAACAGATAAAAGATCCAGCTGCCCATTTGTCCTGTATAGCCACTGACAGTAGGACCAGACAAACTGGAGGTGGGTGGGAGCAAACTGCCTATTTTCAGATCCTTTCATATTGGTGCCTTTTTTTATGCTCATTTTTTGTATTTATGGGACTTGGTGCAAATGCAGCAGGACATGCCCAGTTGTGTCCCAGCTCTGCAAACACACAGGCTGTGCTGCAGCTTCAGCAGACTGTGGTGTGCTTATCTAAAGTCAAATATCTGTGCCACTGACTTCTGGCTTGGTGCCTTAGATAGCTAAAATGTTGGAAATTGTTTAGCACCTGCCATTTTCACCAAGGGTGATTGCCCTTATAATTAAACAAGCACTCCACTATAAATGGGCTTGTTTCAAATACCTTTCTGGAATTTGTTTTCTCATCTTCTTCCATTCCTTTCACGCTTGCCTTGCAAGCATTACTTTAGAGATTGGATAAAAAAATAATTAGGAGGTCTTTATTCAAAGATATCAGTAAATAGACTTAGGAACTGTGCTAAATAGAAACAAACACAATTTTTTTTCAGAAGACTTGATATTTATAAAGCTCCTGCTTTTCAGTTTTGCAAAGTTTTTAAGGAGTAACTAATTTTTTTAAACCCAGTTTGTATATTTTTTACTCAGTTAATAGCCTGGCCAACAACAGTCTCTGTAGAACACTAATTTGTTTTGCTTAAATGGCTTATAAACACCTGATTCCAACTTTAGAAACTAATTAGTGAGCTGGAGATTTTTCATTAAATGGGCCATTTTTTGATATCCAAAGCTGTGCTGAATCTAAATGTCAACATTTTTTCTAATTATGAAAAACACAAAGGGATGTCATGGGGTTAGGAAACATATTGTGTCTTAAACTGAGATAAAATAACAGGCAGTGTATCATTCAGCCACATATTTGCTTGTTTAATACCACCAGAAAAACTCATGATTAGTTCTATTTTCTGGAACAGAAGAGTCTAGGGATTAGGAAGGGTAAAAGCTCTCACTTGGCTTTAATGGAAATGGTCTTGCAAAGATAATCCTGACCCTCTGCCATGACTCTCCCTTGAGTTTGGAGTGAGGCATGGTAATTGAAGTCAGGAGCCTTCTTTTCAGCAGGCTGCTGGTATCCTGCAGGGCAGATGTGACCTGGGAGCCAGCATGGCACTCACCCAAACCCAGGCTGGAGTGCTCACTGCAACAAATCAAACAACTTCAGCCAGGCAGCCTCCTGCAGGCACCCTGCAAACAGCCTGCTCCTGCCCTGGCTGGCTGAACGGCCAGAAAAATGCTATGATAGAGTCAGACTGCTGCTGCTGCCCATGCTGCTCCTGCTGGTGATGCTCCTGCTGGTGATGCTCCTGCTCCTGCCCTGGCTGGCTGAAGAGGGCCAGCAAAATGCCCTGATAAAGTCAAACTGCTGTTGCTCCTGCTCCTTCTCCTGCTGCTGCTCCTGCTGCTCCTTCCTCTGTCCCTGCTCCTGCTACTCCTGACCCTGTTCCTGCTTCTCCTTCTCCTTCTCCTTCTCCTTCTCCTTCTCCTTCTCCTTCTCCTTCTCCTTCTCCTTCTCCTTCTCCTTCTCCTTCTCCTTCTCCTTCTCCTTCTCCTTCTCCTTCTCCTTCTCCTTCTCCTTCTCCTTCTCCTTCTCCTCCTCCTCCTCCTCCTCCTCCTCCTCCTCCTCCTCCTCCTCCTCCTCCTCCTCCTCCTCCTCCTCCTCCTCCTGCCATGCAGTGCCTGGACCTGCTCCACCATTATTTCCTCATTTCTGTGTGTGGCATTCCCATCTCAAGCAGAACTTTTCAGTTTGTCCTTCAGACCCTTTTTTGCCACACTGCTGTGTCACCCATGCTTGCATTTCCATCATCAGGTGTAGTGATGGATTCACATTGATTTTCCTTCATCTCAAAGTTAACTCCTTCAATGATCTTCTGACAGAATTGCTGATGACCAATATTTGTTAAAAAAGAGAAGTGTGAGAGGAGAAACCTTGAAGATATTTTTTTCTGTTAGGCCTGGCTAAAACAGCTACAGGTGGAAAAAAAAATAAAAAAAACCACCAACAAAATATCTAGAAGACAAACTAAGATGTTCTTCTATGACCCAGACTGTTTGCCCATCAAAAAAATTCAGATTTTCTGATCTGAAAATTCTGATACAGGATCTACACAGATTGACTAAAGCCTGAATCTCAACTCATCAATGCTTTCACAGAAACACAGTTCATTGATATTGGAACAGCTGATGTTACTGACTTGTTTTGTGGTGTAATTCAGGAAGTTGCTCCTTAATACAGGAGAGAAGCAGTTTTGATATAGCATTTCAGCTCTGTTCCACTGATAATTTGTTTTGGGGCCTATTAACTCCTATGGAAGTTTTTCAATGATTTTTAAAACTGAGATAATTCAAAAATGCTAACTTCAGCTTTGACAGATTTTGAGGTTTCAGGAAAAAGAGTTTGTTGATGAGGCAAAACCAATGATCTCAGATAAAATGAAGCTACATCAAAAAGCCTACTTTCAGATTTTAAATGTTAGCTTTACCCTTTCCTGTTATTTCTTTCTCTAAGCAGAAATGACCACAGATCCCAGAGCCTCAGACATTGCCCTTAAACTTCATTAGATCTGATGAATCTCCACAAGTTTCTTCTACTTTGTCAAACATAATACCAGGTAATTATTAAAATATTCTGAGTAGCTGAGCTTGATACATTCTGCAGTGCAGCACTTCAGAGTTCCACTTCACTCCCATCATTCTCATGGGATTATCTTTAGCTTATCAATGCCCTTATCAGTCTCCCCAAGTGAGAGACATTAGGAGAAGTGAAATTAAAGTCTCTACCTGAGCAAAGAGACTCTCAAAATGCAATTTGATGTCCCTTCCACCAGTTCTTACTTAATAGGAAAAAAATATAAATAATGTGAATATTCTCAGGATTCTTTTAGGCCATGGCTTCCAAAATCTGTCTGACCCACAGCCTTTCCTATTACAATGTTTTTCCATTTGGGACCAAAGCAGCCAGATGAACTAGAAAGTTATTTCTTCATCTTCTTTATAGTCCAGCCAGATGAAAGAGCAGAAGAATTAGAGATGTCAATACTAAGTAGCTGAAAGGCAGGTTCTGTTTATCACAGCTTGTGGCCATTGGCCAGTGAGGATTAAAAAGCTTAAGAACCACCTTTCAGGAATAAAAAGAAGATATTTTCCTAGTGATCCTTGTGCCTTTGAGAGCATGGGAGGTTTAAATATTTTATACAATTCATTTCTGTCATGGGGCACATGAGAGGGGGGATTGCAAAGACTTTGCAGACTCCAGCTCTTAGACAGAGGGGAATCTATTCTGAGTTATGATTTATACTGTAGGAGTCCTGTAAGCCTGACACTAGGAAAAGTGTTACGAAATGTTTGGAAACATGCCTGATATATTACCTTATCAAAGCTTGTTGACAGAGGTCCAGCCCTGGCTCTGCCTCTGGACACCAAGGAGTTCAGGCCAAGGAAGGAAAAACAACCAAAATTTCCTTTCATAAAATATTTTTTAAATTTTAATAAAAATAGCAATACCCGACTCGGCATCAGGCAGTAAGGCAGACATACCAATGAGAGGGGGAGATGGCATTGGAGCGTTGCCAGGAACACAGAGATCTCCATGTGCATACAGAGGGGAATAGAGCTAATTTCTTTTCTTTCCCATCAGATTTACAGATGCCCAAAACCAAAAAGAGCATTGTATAAGAGAAAGTTTTGTCAGGGAACTGACAATGGAGTGTTCTTCCTTATCAACTCTTCCAGTGTGTTGATAAGGGCATTGCTGTGAAGAGTTCCTTCACACCACAGACACCTTCATTGTAACAGTTGGTCCAATATTCCCAAAGAAAAGTTGAGCATTTTGAACATTAGCAGTGAGTAAACATCTTCTGTGTTTACACCCACCTATCATTCCACAAGGATCACATGTTTACCTCTGAGACATGTATAAACTTAATTCACTGCTTCTTGTTTCAGGATGGGATGAGTGGTTGTTAAACACAAAGCACAATAGTGGCTGATAAGAAATGAAATTAAGAATTATTAAACCAGCTGAAATTATCACCTCTGCTTCAGAACATATTCTGCTACAGGGCAATGTTTGAAAGCAAGTGTCATTCACTCCATACAGAAATTTAAAATATGAAAATGCTATTTCAAGTTTTATTGTGAAGTTTTAACTCTGCTTTAGCCTTCTTAGGGACAAAATTTCCTCAGGAACATGAATTTCTAAATGGTGAAGCAAACCTGAAAGCAGGTTTATCTGATTGGTTTTCTTTCTATAATCCCCCAGAATTATGTTGTAAAATGAAAGCACACATATTATGATAACCTGTTAAAATAATAACCATTCCATTATTCCTTTGTTCATGCACAGATTATGTCTTTGACCAAACCAGCTCTTGGGGATCATACAGAATGACACATCTGCAAGTCTGGCCTTGGCTTTGTTTTATTAATCCCCTGATATCTCCATGATATTTAAATAAATAATATTCTATATGCCAAAATGTCCTTTTTTTCCCCAGAGCTGTGCTCAGCCTCCACAAGTTGTGTCCAACCCTGACCAAGCCCATTTGTGTGGAAGGCTCCACCCTGCTCCACTGCCAGGCAGTTTTGGGTGGACAATACTGCAGGTCCTGGCTGCAGAGAGCAGATCCTTCCACAAGCTCACTTACAGTTTGCTGCAGCTTAGAGAGCAGCTGAACCCTGTCACTCTGGATTTTTAAGATTTTCTAAGCCTTCTGACGTTGACATTCTTGTAGCGAACTTTCTCACACTCATTGCTTTGCATTCCTTTATGGAGGAGGAGAGAGTTGATGGACTGTTGGTCTGTCCAGTGTCATTGGAGAGGTGGCACTGTCACCCTCCAATCCACTGTCACTCTTGGAAAACTATAAATGTTGGAGTCAGAAAATAAACTTCCCTTTCTTCTTCACCTTGAGAACAGTGGTGTGAGCTTGTGTTTTTTTGTGTCCCTTAGCGACAGAACCTCTGCTGTTTTCTGCTGAACTGCCAAAGTTCATTGCAGAGTAAAGCTGAGCTGATCTCTTACAAGTGGCTCGACCTGGGTGAACCTGGAATTCACTGCTAAATTAGCACTGATGCTTTTGAACATCTGTGTCTCAAACATCCATTTTTAAATGGATGAACTTTTCTCAATGTGCTGTTTGTTGCCTGTCTTATTTTTCTGACCTATTTGAATGCACAAAAATTCAATTTGTAACCTTTTTTAAATTTTCTCCTACCTTAACAGTTTGGGCTTTTTCTCTGTTTAACAACACATGTTATAGGTATTTTGTCAGCAGTCACAAGGGGCACAGTATTCTATGTGTCTTCATAATGATAGGATTCTTAGTAAGAAAAATCATCCTGTCAGAGGTTTAGACAAATATTTTACATGAGTTATATGGCTTTCTCACACTGATCTTTCAAAGTTGTGTCTGTACTGATCACAGTAATATATTTCAAGAAATGTAAAATAAAGCCAGACACATACTTGCTTTTTAAGCTTTACCAGCATCTTATCTGCTGTGTGTTTTATTCCACTTAGGGGTATAAAGTGCTGCCTGCCTACAGAGAGCTTCCACCAGTGCCTGAGGTGTGCAAGCTCAGTGACAGTGCTGATAAATACAGATAGTGCTGATAAATACAGCACTATACCATTCCCAGAGCAGCTTTGTTGGCTTTTCTAAGCACTAGACACATCTCAATAATCTTGCTGGTAGTTGGGAATTTTCCCTAATGGCAAACAGAAAACACTAACTTGCAATTTGAACAACTGATCTGTTAGCCCATTGTATTTTGGAACTTCCAAATGTCCATTTTCCAGCTCAACTGTGTGTTAGAAGAAATCAGCTTAGATAACATGTAGGAGAAGGAAGGCTCCTAACTGGCTTGACCAGGTAGAGATGCTGCCCAGATAATTTTTTGTTAAAAAAATATTTGGTAGTCCAGCCATAAATCCTCTCACTCACCTGTTGCATGCTTTGGTATCCCCAGACCCAAAAAGTGAGTTTTAAGCATGAATAAAGTAATATACTCTCCCCTGCTAATGGTTCCTGCACAGGCACAGCAGCAGCTCTGGGTTCCTCAGCAAATCTGACCACAGAGGCCTCCCAGTTTGGCTCTCAGTGTACAACCAGCATTTGGATCCAGATTTACTACAGTGCCTACAATTCCAGGACATCTTTTGACAGGATGTATCTGCTTTGACGTGTTGGTCTTATTTTTTTTCTTCATATATGTTGAGTTATTACAATCATAACCATTTGAATTACATTTTCACCACACACTCTACCTCTTTGAAGGTAGAATTCCCATTTGAAGAATAAATTCTAATTATTTATTTTTAAGAGGAGTTAACTAAATGATATGAAACCTTTGAAAAAGCCTTTTCCCCCAGTTTCAAAGCACTGACTGATAACATTCTTATGGGAGCTTTTTCCCTTCAATGAGGAGCCAGAACTATCTGAAAAGGCATTTGGGAAATTGCATGTGCAGAACAGGAAGAAAGAAAAAAAAAAAGGATCCATTTTCTTACTAGCCCAAGTAAATATAATTTTAGGCAAGATAGGGAAGAGGTTTTGTGGAATAGCTGCAACACATTCCTTGCTGCAGCAGTTTTGGGATTCTTATAGGCAACCTTGGCAATGAAATACATATCCTGTAAATAATGTATCAATTTTGCTTAATAGAAGACCACTGAAAAGAATCAAGCAGGAAAGCAACAGCTGGATGTGGGTAGATTGCTTCCAAAAGAGCGCAGTGCAAAGGGAAGGGAAGGGAAGGAGAGGATCCATGGCAACAGCTTCTTTCTGCGCTGCATCTCCCAAAATTAGAAAACTGTTTTGCCAGTGCTGCAAACAGGTGAACCAAAATTATAAAAATATATTTGTAAGGTATTCTCATCTCTGGAAAAGAGGTTGATAACCACATCTGTTCTTCTGTGGAACATATATCTCTCTATGCCCATGCTAAAGAAGTTGCTCCTTGAACAAAAGGAGCCCATTACTCTGGCCAGAGTTTAGACTGGATCTGCTGGAAATTTCAGCCTATCAAAATGTAGCCCAATCACTGAGCTAAACATGTGAGTAGACAGTTATTGCATAAAGATGGATTTTCTCTGGAAAGCATTGGATCTAAATAAATAATACTTGCCTTTAAGAGAGCTGTCTGGTCAGTTTGTTGACATGCTACTGTTTCTGCACAGAAGTACAAAACAGCGCTTAGACCTGCCCAGACAATCTCAATTAGTGCCTGGCCACTGCAGCCCAGGGCTCTGCATCAGTGGGAGAGACACAATGTTCCCCTGAGAAAAAACAGCAGAGGACTCACCAAGACCTTAGGAAGCAGATCAACAAGTATCAAAGGCACAGTTGGATGATTAATAGGAGTAGCAATTGATTGCAGGCCAATTTTTTGCTTTAAAAAGTAGTATGGTTTGGCTATTGTCATAATAAATGAGCCAATATTAACAAAGGAAACACAGAGCAACAATAAATTCTTTTGTAAGAGTAATAAGAGTAAAATAAAAGACAGGCCTGCTTTATTATTCGGCCAGGTGGAGAAATGATAGCTGATTGTGCTGCCAAGGCTGAAGTGTTCAGTGATATTTAAAGGAGTCTTCACACAAAGGATGGCCTAATAGGTTTGTTTTTAACAAAAAATGTACAAAAAAAATAGATGGAAGAGGTATGGATAAATGTATGAAATAATCTGAAAAATCAGACCTGGTGAGATTCATCTGGCAGCAAGAAGAAGCAAACAGGATGCTCTTTGGTGAGGCAAAGACCTTCACTTTAGTGGGAATAATCAGCCAGCTCAACCTCTTTAGGCAGCAATGGAGTCCACAGTACTGGAGATTTTCAGGGATATTTCAGGGGAAAAAAGTGAGTTAGAAGTAGACTATTTAATCCTGCCCCCAGAAAAGGGCAGGATGGGAGTACAAAGATAGAAGTGCTTTTGCAAAATTAATTTTCTAAAAACTGGAAGGTTGGATACCTTTACATCCACCCTGTTGTGCAGCTTTCACTCAGGCAATGATGTCCACCTTTTAAAAATATCTCATGACCTGACATGCTGAGTTCTTGAGAAGCTGATCTCTGACTTTGGCACCTAAAAAGACATTAGCCCTTCTGGTAGCGAGTCTGAGAGTAGAAATATTAGTATTGAAGCTCTTGGTGCCAGGTAGGACAGTGCTTGATTGCTGATATATTTTAACAGTGCAAAAGGCAGAAATCTTGAGGTCGGAGATTTGGTTATGGGCTATTTTATACTCTTCTATAGCTCTATGCAATCAGCTATAACATTTGTACACAAATCATCCCTACACAGAATAAATCCAGAAGGAGCTAGAATAAATCCAGAAGGAGCTAGAATAAATCCAGAAGGATCTCCACAATAAACTGGAGAGATCATGCAGTCCCAATGCTTCACCCAACACCTGCAGCCCCACTCACACGTACCACTCTCTATCTCAGCTCCTGTGTAAACATGTCCTGTTCCTATGGCAACAGCTACATCAAGTATTCCTTTCATTAAATGGAAACATTCTGAGCTGGGAACAAACATGCTGCATTAGCTGAATTCTTTGTCATTTGAGAAATGCTTGTTCTCAAGAAAAATAAATCTTGAGGACTTGGACACTGGGTTCGTAGTTTGTATCTTTTAGCTTTAAAGATGCCCATCAAACTTCTGCTGAAATGTTTTTCAAGGGAATGTGAAGTCATTGACCCCAAGACATCTTCATTGAAGGGAATCTTTGCTGAATATCTGCCAAGCTTCAAGAGATCATACAGGGCCTGTGACTCTTCAGGTGGGATGAGTCAGATCTAGCATGGAAAATGCTAATTCAAGCAAAAGTACACTGAACACTCATAACCTGTGGCTAATTTAGAACAAGTTTTTGAGGGTGTTTTGTTTTGCTTTTTCAGGTCCATTTTATAAAAAAAAATTTTAAAATAAGAATAATTTTCTATTAATACAAAATAAAATGTTCAGCATATAATTTACTGTGCAACTATCCTGCTGTTATATATCTATTAATCTATATATCTATCTCTCTAACTTGTGTGCTGATTCTTAGGCTCATAAATGCCTTAAGGAACAATCCACTCTAATCCTCAGCATATTTTAGGCTGCTAAATTTCATTAACCATTCCTATGCTGAGATTGTACAAAATGAAAATGTGCCTTCCACAGAAGAATTGTATCTTGGCATCAACAACCAAAAAACAGAGTTATCTATAATTTTCCTGGATATTCTACTTCATCAATTAAGAACTTTTTGGTCAAAAATATGTCTTTAGTTTATAATTTCAACATGTCTGACTTTAGATTTTAGCAACTTGCCCTGACTGCTTTTCTACAGAAAGTCCTTTAATTCCCAGTGTTGTGGGAATTTTTTCCCCACGTGAAGATACAGACACACTGTAAGTAATCCTGCAGTACTTTATTTAGTAAACTCAATAGATTGGATTGGTTTTCATCTCCATTGCAGTTTTCTGGGTAAAGTTTCCCTTTTATGGTTCATTTCTCTACTCTGCAATATCAACACTGTGGACAGGGGAACTGAGATGGCGTGGAAAGCTGCTGGAGGATTTTTTTGTGAGAGAGTAAATGAGGAAAAGAGTGAATAAAGGTTGTTTCTGTATCCCTCTTCTCTAACAAAAAATACATGGACAGGTCTTTTTCACAGCTATGCTACTAATTCTGTCTGAATCCAAATTTATGTCAGATTAGCTCTGATTCAAACTACAGCAGATTTCAAGCTTTCAACTTATCTATCAAATCAGGTTAAAAACTATTCCATTTTTAGCCAATGCCATGATGTTCTTCCATTCCTCTGAAGTGCACATGGAGTTCTAAGATTTTTTAGACGAAATTTAACAAATCAGAGATCTCTCAGACAATTTTCATGGAATGCCATATGTTGCTTTTTGGTTTATTTTGTTTTGGTTTTTTTCCTAGTCAATAGTATATATCTAAGCAACTAAAGAGTGGCAAAATATTTGTCCTTGTTTATGTGGTAAAAGTAGAGCTCAATAGAAATTTGTAGCTAATTTGGGCATGTTAATTTGTTGAAACATAAATGATGCTGGGCAGAGAGTGTTTATTTGAAATATCAGACAGCTTAGCTGAGCTTTTATTTTCCCATATTTCCTCCTTATCAGTTTTACTCCTTATTTGCAGGAGTATAAATTAATTTGAAGGAAGTTCCTGTTCTGGAAAGAAACTGGCTTGAGCTCTTCCCCTCTGAGATTGATGAATAAGGGTTTCCCTCAGCCTACCCCCTCCAACTTCTGTGTCCTATACCCTTCCTTTCCATTTTGCCTTTATCTCTTTATCTCTTCTGTAGTGCTGAGGTAACACATTGTTCACCCTGTCTGTCTGTTGGATTTTTACATGTACCTGCTGTTGGATGTAACTTCTCAGGGAAAAGGAATTGCTACCATTTCATGTTGCCAAAATGCCTAGAGTACAGTGATAGATTGCTACTTATCTGAGACACATCTATTCCTTTTCATTTTCTCAGGATATGAAAATGTACAGAAATTTGCTTGCTCTGGTGAGTTTTTAAGAAACAAACATAATGGGGACAAACATGATGATGTTTACAAGAGCAATAAGAACAATATCAGACTTTAAATGGGTTTATTTCACATCCAACTCAAATGAATCTTCCTGTTAAATTTTAGTAATGCCAATTTTACTGCATTCCAAAGAGAACTTATGAATCTGAAAACACATCTTGGATTCCTATCAGAGATTTTCCATCTCTTTTCCTTCATAGTTTCATTGCTTCAACTCTGAATTCAGTTCTTCACATCTGTCTCCCTATCCATATAATGAAACTCCTGTCTGCTCCAGAAAATTGTTAGCTTTCATCTGACAAACTTATTTTTCTTTCTCCACTTTCTTCTAGGCCTTCTCACAGCTTTTCCTTAGAACTGGAATCTCCAACTTCACATAGTTTCTGTATGACATCTCTGCTCCTTTCTGCCTTTTTCATTTTTAAATCACCTTTCCCTCAGCTCCTTCACAAAATCCTTGAAATTTTTACTGTGTTGTTTCAAAGGCTGTCATAAGTCCCAGTGTATGTCAACACATATGGAAGTATTTCAAACAGCTTCATGTTTCTGTCAAGCCTTCCATTTTCTCTAAAAAGCATTTTCAGGACAGGGAAAGAAAACAGCTCTTCTACAGATTTCTTCTTTTGCTGTCACATGGTTGTTCCCCAATGCTATTTTGCTCTGGTAGTGAGAGAAATATATTTCTGCAGTTGATTTCATAAGTATTTTGAAAATATTTTGATACTTAAACCACAGTAGAACACATATTGGGTGTCTTTTTTCTTTGAATTGCAGTTCTCACTATTCTCTCTTTCACTGCTTTGTTGCCTGTTCTTTACCTTTCAAGATGTGTTCGGAGCAATTTCATTTTCCCAGGTAATACAATTTCCAAAGCTGAAGATCTTATCTTCTGCAGTAGAGTCAGCAAAGTCAAGCCTTCAAATGCCAGACAGCTCTCCTGTTCTTTGGGAGAAGAGCATTTCACACTCACTGTCAGTCATGGCTGTAGTGCTCTCTTTTCCTACATTTATTGCTTACATTCTTGAGTGAGGATTCATGACAGCTCTATCAGCTGTAAAACTCAGGAACACTTGGATCTTGTGATACCTGGCACCATGCTCTCAGAGCTGGTGACAGAGCAGGAGCTCTGGGGCTCTAGAGAAGTTTTGAACACACACAGGGGAATCATATTCCCAAAAAAAAAGGAATCTGTAAAGTGGAAACTGCTCCAAGGGCACCAACAGGGCTAATCCTCTGTAGGTTATCTGTGAACATTAAGGAAAGTGGCGCCACTTTAGTTTTCTCAATCCCACCAGCATGGCAGGCTTGAGCCTTGCTATGGATACCTGTCCAGTCAGATAAGAAAAGATTTTCAAGTTTAAAAGACAAAACAATCAATGAATCTCTTACACTCCAGACCCTTTGCGGCTTCCTTCAAAAGTTTTTACTACCACAGACCCAACCATCAAGGACAGCTTCTGGTAATGTTCATGTTCAAAACTTCATCAGTTTCCCAGGAGCTATTTGACATTAGATTAGGAAAAAACAAATATATTCAGTATCTCTCAAATGACTACTTCCCATCATCCTTTGAGCACCTCTGTCCTCAGGAAATGGGAGTTAAGGATTTGTTGTTTGAAGAGTCTGAATCAGGACATGATTTACCTTTTTGTGAAAAAACAACCCTAATCATTCATTATTTTCACCATTATTTTATGATTAGTAAGTCTGAAATGGACTTACTGTGGAGAATGTTGAATAAATCTCCTCATATAGCTGATCAGAAAAAAAAAAGAAAAAAAATGGAAGGAATAAAAGCAATTAATGCCTCATCATTAAACTTTTAAAACCTATTGCTTGAATAGATTAAGCACTATAGTATGAGGAAAAACATCTTTCACTTGCTTTCAAAATAGATTAATTGGAATTTTTTTTTTTTTTAGGACTGGTACACTTTGTTTTCTGCCATCAATCACGTTGATGTCCTGGAACATTCTGAACACATGTTCTGCTGTCTCTAATTGACAGTGATGCAGCCTTATTAGAGGAAGATACATGCAAAGCTATGTCACTTAAGGTGAACACAGAGGAGGTAATTCCAGAGTCATTTGAATGAAATGAGCTAAAGATGCAGGCTCACAGACTGAGGGGAATGCTAAAAGGAATATGAGCATTTGGAAGACACTTTTACAGATAATGGGAACAAGAGAAACCACCCTGGCCAGAAGGGCGTGCAGAAATGAAAATATACTATTTCAGTATATTTATATGCCAGAATAGGCAGGGAATCCACTGATCTGAAACCAAACAAATCAAGCTTAAATTTTCAAGGTACATAAATAGTTTATCACAATTTGACAGAATCTAGTAGTAGAGGTGTTAAAATCAAAAGATGAACTTGGGAGGCGTTTATTTCTAGAGACTCTAACTGTACTCTGTCTCAGAGTTTTTCAAACAACACAAATAACCTCAAATAGCCTCAAATAACCTCAAATAACTATGGTTTAGTTACCCTAAATTTTATTTTCATATGGTTTAAGGAGTTCTCACTTGCTGTCTTATTTCCTCAGCACTTTGGCAATATTGAATCCAACCCTCAGAGCTGTTGACTGACAGTGCTCATTGGTGAGTGGATTAACTGCAACGTAGAAAACTTGAGTTGAACACAACTTTTGAGACTTCAAATATACAGTGTAAGGTCTTATTAATTCAGTTTGATGTTGGCACACGTGATGTTAACATAAGATGGTACAGGTAGCCAGGGAAGATGCATAATGTTATATTAAATGGCAAAAATATGAGATATTACATAGTTTTGTAGCCAAATTATCAATGACTTTAATCAGCAGTAGGTGGGTCACTGTTCCCATTTGGGCCTTCTTTTTAATAGAAGAAAATATTAGTAGGTAGGAATATTAATGATTTATGAAACATAATTTAAAGGAAATGCCATCTCATGGTATTAATGAGAGCACCAAATGAATAATAGAATCACAGAATGTTTTGGGTTGGAAGAAACCATAAAGATCATATAGTTTCACCCCTCTTCCATGAGCAGGAATTCCTCCCACTAGATCAGGCTGCTCCCAGGCCCATCCAGGCTGCCAATGAGCTTTCTGTCAGGTCACACTACCACTCAGAGGTTGATTTAAGTGACATCAGTCAGCAAAGAGGTTGAAACTTGATTTTATAGCAGCACTGCTAGGGAAAGACAAAAAAGAAAAAAAAGAAAGCAAAATCTTAACCCCTTGCATAACATATTTCTTATAGATGTACTCCAGAAATGTCTTTCTGCAAAGTGTGTAGCAGAAGAACCTCACAGTTAATTTAAGTGAATGGCATCACCCAAGGACTTGCTTAATACATTGGCATTTCTCCTGACATGAAATAAGCTGACATTAGTCCACCTATTGCTGCCAAAAGCAGAAGTGCCCTTCAAAAGTACCAGATTATAATGACTTCTACTAAAACAAGGGAATTGGCACCTGGCTGAATGTCAATAGCTCCACTGAATGCCCTGACTGTCAAGTTAAACAGGGTCCCATTGTGTGTTTGCTGCAGAGTTAAGGCAAGCACAGCCCAGCAAACAGGAGCAGTACCCAGGGAGCAAGGACACAATGTGGCTGGAGATGCTGTAGGTAAAACCAAATGTGGCTTTGCCATCTGTTCCAGTGCATAAACAGATTAGGAGTGTCATGCTTTTTATCTGGATCAGCTCATTTCTCTCCCATTAAGTCACTAAGGCTATGTAAATCCAGCTTTGCATTGACTAATTTGAATTTAGAACAATATCTTATCTCACCGGGCCACCCAGGCAAAAGTGATAACATAAAGGAGAGTGTTTTTCCTGTCCTGTAATTAACATTTCATAGCCTCTATCTGCAAGAAATTATCAGTTCAGAGTCTCTACTGTTTCTGTAATCCAGCCTGCTCAAGCAATTGATGTATGAGCAAACATTAATGCAGAGACTGTTTGAGGCACTGTGGCATCATTTCGGGATTTTTGGATATGTCTGTGGAAGCCATCATCCAAAAACAGAGAGACAGAATCTTTCTGTACATCTAAATATTTACAGGATTCATCCAATTTTAATGTGGCACCTGTAATATGAAAATGGTGATTTATCTCAGTCTTCAGACAATATCCATGGTGGGATTTCCTATATTAGCCCCTAAAAATAATGATTTGTCTTGCTCACTGCGAGAATATGACACTGCAAGCATGAAGACCTATTTTAAGCATTTTCTAGTGGCACTCTTGCAAAAGAAGCATCTCCCCAACCTCCTTTCCTGTGGCTAACACAGAAACAGGCAAAATGTTCCAAAGAGGGAAAAATATACTCAATTCCCTCTAAATGGCTTGGTGTGCTGGAACACTGAAGGCATACCACAAGGAGAAAATTAATCAATCCACACAAATTGGTTTTGCCTGTGAAAATTCCATCTCCAGGGTGAATTAATATGTTACTTTGGCTTTCACTATGGAAGCCACATCAAAATATTCCTTTCCAAATCAGCATAGACACACCCAACGAGTTTTCAAGTTTCATTTCAGCTGATAAAATGGAATAATGTCTCTTCAGTGTTCAGCCTAAAAGCAGTAGAAAGGGATTTTGTATATTTATTTGGCATTCTTTAATATGTCTAGAGGAAAAATGCATCTTTCTCTCAGGAATGTAGTTCACAGTTCTTCAATCACAACCAAACTTCTCTTTCCTGAGGTTTTGCTGGGTTTCATTTATTCTAAGAATGATATAGTGATAGTCAATGAGTTCAAGTTCAATTAGATTAATAACTTCTTTTATCTGTTAACATAAAATCCAGTATTTTATAATTAATTGTAAGTGAAGCCATGAGGAGGTCTAATGTCCTCTTGAAATAAGGGACAATTTTAGATCTGATTTCTATGGAGGGATTGTTTTTCTTCTAAACATGGAAGCAGGTGACCTTTTTTTTCCAATAAATGCTGATATCCATGCACTTTCCACTGAAATGAACACAATGCAAACCTTTAACAGAAAGAAAAGATCAAATTTCCCCATCAGAAACATTGCCTATGGAGTGCCTTCAGAGGGTCAGATTTTCATTTCCTCCAAGGCACTCTGATGGAACTGTATTGTAAATAAGAATTCAGACTCTGTTTTACTTGAAATTTGTGGTGTATTAGAGGAAAAGCAAACAAGATATAGAAAAAGGTAAAGCTGTGAATGCAGCTTTTTGCAGAAATGGGGAGAATATACCAGGAAAACAAGAAGAAAACTTTTGTTAGCTGCTAGCTGAGGGATAAAGGAGTGCACAGAGGTTGGAACCTCATTAACAGAAAGGGATGATATAAAAAAAAGTTATATCAGACATACTGATGGCAAAACATCTTTGACAGTAAAGATGCACTTAGCCATAAGAAATTATAAGGGATTTCTTATCAAGTCAGGATGAGGAAAATCATGAGGGGTTCATTAACCAGCAATGGCAAAAGCCAGATTTGGGTGTCTGTGTGCATGTCGTTCTCTGTTTTTCAGAGATGCTCTCTGATTTTCAGCATTGCTCTGGGATGACAGACAATGTCAGCAGGAAATGATTCATTTTGAAAATGAGGATGGTTTTATGCATGTCTCATCAGTGAGTTCTAGCCAAATTGCAGATACATTAATAATGACAAATAATTCATCCCAAGGGAATTCTAATTATTTAGCTATCAACCCAAAATTCAGAAGACACTTTCAATAATTTTTGTTTTGCATTTATCTTACTGATGTTTTCTTTTAACTATTCCCTCTGCTTAAAAATTTGAAGGACATTCTTTTTTGTATTCCCCTTTTTATACAACAAAGAAAACACCATTAATATCAGATGCATAAATGCTACAAAAATAAAGCTGTGACAAATCAAGTTAAAATAAGGGTTTCTCATAAGTGTTCTTGCATATCAATTTACCATTATGGTTTTCTCCTATAATGTCAAAAATCCCTGGTTTTTTTTCTTTTAAGAGAAATATAAAGACAGGAAACATCTCTACTATCTCTACTATGTATGTTTTTTAGCAACTGTTTCACGAGCTATGAAGTCCCAGCTTAAAGAAATTGATGGGATAAATTCAGTACAATCAGGACTCCACTCATACCTTGGGCATACAGTTGTAGAAATTCAAATGTGTAAGATTTCCTTCTCCAGTCCGATATGATCCCTACCAGGGGAAAGAAAATAATGTTTATATTTGGAATGTCATGACACAGGCCTTATCTAAAGTACAGTTATATAATTAAAATACAGTTATTACATATCACCACAGTCTCTGGGTCAGTGCTGTGCTTAAATACATGTATCAGCTGTTTGAACTGAAGGACATGGAAGGTATAAGACATATGGAGATGGTTTATAGACAAAGTTAATTCCTGGACCAAAACTGGACCCTGTGGTTCTGTGTCTCTCACCTATAGAGTGAATCAGTCCTGCTAAATCCTCTAAATATTTCCTGTGGTGAACATATATCCCCTGGTAGCTCCATGGGTCTAAACTGGAGTGGTTTAAGAAATGTCTTTGACAGCCACTATGGAAAGCTAAGCTTAGAGACTGAATTTGCTGTAAGTCTTCAATCCTTTAAAAGACAGAATTACTACAGTTTTGACAAGAGAAGGACACAAGAAAAATAGGTGACATTTCCCCTCAATACCATTCTGATGGACTCCTAAAGTGCAGCCAATTCTGCTTCTTCACACACCTTGGTGGCTGTTTGACAGCAGCACGACAAGAAATGATGAATTTTGTTGTTTGTAAATCAGTGAGGGATTAGGCTGGGCCGCTTTTAGCATGGTGAGATGGCTGTTCCTGGCTCTCAGTGCCAGATATTAGATATATTTTTGATATCTGGGACTCAAGCACTGTTTGAAGGTAGCAAACAGTACTAATTTATCTTGGAATAAATCTCATGTTCTGCTCACCTCCAAGCTCACACTAAATTGGTGTCTGCTGCATGATCTGCTTTGTTTTCTGGACAAAGGGTATTTTGTTTTTCATTTGCTCTGGGGAAATGCACCTGTGCAATTGATATTAAAAAAAATGTGGATATTTATTAATTCCACATTTTCACATAAAAAAAAGTGGAGAGCTTTGGCTGTAATAGGAACAATTCAATATTGGTTGGTAGTTGGCAAGGGAGGAGTGGCATAATCTCTGAGCAGACTGATGAGATTAAATGCATTGTTGAGAAAGTCCAGTGGGTTCTGTGTGACACATGGAGATCAGCTGTAGCCTGCTGCCTGCCTTGGCTTAGCTCAGTGGTGCTGGTGTTACGTGGTTTACTCCAGAACTGGGCCAAAAGCTGCCCCTGTCTCTTTCTGCTGCCTGCTTGTGCTCAGAGATGCCATTGCAGCTCACATCCATGCAAGAAAGATCACTGCCCCTTCTGAAGCCAGGAGATTGATACAATACGCAAAATTCCTCTTATTTAAACAGCATTTACAATTAGATTTCGCCGTATCATGCAACAGTGTTTTGAATCAGGAGAGAAATATGTACTTTCTTATCCACACCTCCAGTCTTGTAGTCAGTGGAAAGAGCCAATCAATTCTTGAATTGAAAGACATGTTTATTTTAATGTCAAGTTTTAGAAATAAAAATACTTAAAATTAATTTTACTGTCATGACCTACTCTCACTCAGAGAGTCATCAAAATCCATTTTTATCACATCCTTTTGCTTTTTCTTCTTAGAATAAAGAGTAGCAAAGGAATGAAGAGACCATGACTGCTTTCATACTAACTGTTCTGAATTATTTATTCAGACATTAGCAAAATACTCACACTCAGTCATTTGAATACAACCTAATGTGGAGCCAACTCTTGTTCAGTGAAAACTGTTCTGAGAAAATCACAGGAAGGATATGTCAAGTGTAATATTAACAGATCGACCCATGATTATGTCATCAGGTTCAGCACTTTCTTGATTTATGATGCTAAGACTGTTTTGTTACTTTTTAGAACAGTCCTTTACTACAAAAATAATTTGTCTCATTTTTCAACATCACTCACAACATTATGAAGGTCTGTAAGTTATTCCTGCACAGAACATTCATAAAGAAAAGATCAGGGATGCTTGAGGGGAATGACTTCCTTAGTCATGTGGGGATAGACACTCCACTTAGGAATATGCAATGTGATACACAATACACTTATCTATGTTCTAGTTCCCACTGAATCAAATATCTTCATTCATTTGCAAAGGTTTGATGACTGTGCATTGTCCTTCAACTGTACCTCATTGACTGGGTATTAGTATACTCAGTCTCTAGTTATCCCTAAATGCCTTGGTCCAATATGGTAATTTTAAAGTTATACCACAGAAAATGCATTTTTGCTCTTATTTGCTCTTCATTTTTCCTATGACCCTGTTGAGTTTCATGGACAGTTATAGCTGCCACCATTGCAATACTGCTGGTTATGTCTGCCCATCTTCCCAGAAACAGAGCAAGTGCTAGTAGCTTGGGAGAAGAGATGGGAGAATATCTGGGGGGTTTTAGGGGCTGCTCACCAAAGGATCTCTCTTCTCTCTTCTCTCTTCTCTCTTCTCTCTTCTCTCTTCTCTCTTCTCTCTTCTCTCTTCTGCTGCAGTACAGGACTTCAACCCTCAACATGCTTTTTTCACACCTGATCACATTTTGGTCACCAGAGGAATGCAGTTTGTGAACTAATTTCCTCCCTCTGCTATCCTTCTGTGAAAGCAGATGAGAAAGAAGGGACCTGGGCAAGATCCTGCTGCTCCTGTAGGACAAGAATAGAGGCAAGCCTGGCTGTAATGCTAGAGAAAATCACCAAAGGGAAGGACTTTCTGCTCCTGCCATTGTAAATGGAATGAGAAAGAGGAGAACACCTTTTTGGGTTTGGCAAGATTCCCCTCTTACAAGACTGGCTAGCATGCCCTTTTGTGATCTTTAACCATGGACTGAACCCAACTTTCATATAGTTTACACCTGAGCATGAAAGGGTGACACAGGACTATTATTCTGCTGCCTTGTGTCTCAAGAGCCTCTCTCTTGTTCAGGAAGAAAGGCTCCATTCACATTACTGGAATTCAGAATCCTCAAAAGTGGCCAGAGTTAGGGGACCTAGTGCCAAGCAGTAGAAGAGCTCTTCTCAAAGTACATTCATGAAGTACAAGAAATATTTTCTGTGTTTCAACAGCCAGCTTTATTTCTGATGCAAGAAAAAGGCTTTGCATAGGGGCCAGATTGCCTGGCAGCAAACATATAAATAATACTTTACAAGACACTGTGAAAATGGATCTTTTGTGGAAGCTGTGCTGAGAGAGTCTTGAAAACAATCAGGGGGTGAAATGGCAAGTAATTAAGGAACAAAGTATGAAAGCCACAATGTCTGCCAAAAAGCAACAAACAAACAAAGAGCTAGAACATTGCTAATCAGTGTTTGGATTAGAACACAAGATATGGGAATTCATTCAAGGAAAAAAGGATGGGACTTTCTCCAGATAAAACAGCTATTGTTGTAGGATGCACTTTTCTATTTTCCCTGACTAATTCTTGACAAAACACGAGAAAATCACAGCAGATGAATTACAAGGATGTGCCCTTATATAAAGTTTTCTCCTTTTCTTTCTCTACTGAGGGGTCAAGTATTTTGTGCATTCTGTACTTTATTTCAAAATATCCCCACAGAAAGCTACATAGAATTAGCAATATTCAATCTAAATGAAATCACCTTATCATCATCCTGAGAAGGTCACTGCTAAACACTCTCTTGATTAGAGCTGACAATTCCAAACATAACATTAGGCCTCCAAAAAACACATGTGCCACTTTAGTCTCCCTCATTTTGCCAGAAAACATTTGCTATTTGGACAGCTGTGCAGATCTCCTCATTTTTTTACTGAAAGCAGATATTTTGTTATGAGAGGGTTAATAGGTCAAGTGAACATGACCCCTTCTGTTCATGCTGACCCATCCTATTGTGAGTAACAGGTAGTTCAGACACACCTCAGCTTTCTACAGCCCAGATGCTATTATAAATTAGAGAGGAAGACCCTTGTAAAGCCTTCTGAGTACTGACACAGAGTAGAAACAAAAGTAGTAATTCTGTCTGCTGCTTTTTGCCCTTTATAAAAGCACACTAAGAATTGACTGCAAACAGATGGGAAGTTATCAGGAGTTATCAGCAGTCTCTGAGAGTTTCAACTCTGCACCTTTGCTTGTACACAGCAATTGACACCAGTCTCAAGGAGGACTCTGAAGGGATTGTGTGTAAATAAAATAAAAAGGAATAGAAAAAATGTGTCATTGATTTGGTCCAGAGGGCAGCACCACATTCAGCAGTGTGGTGTAGCAGATGCAGCTCCTCCTCTGTGTTGGTATGATGGTTTGGAGAACCAAAGGGTACAGCAGCTGCACGAGATTACAAATCCTTCAGCCCTGATTCAGAGAGATATTTAGCACCTTAAAGCTCACTGAAATAAATGGTATGCACATCCTCCTAAACCTTTATGAATCTAGTCTGTTCAATCCACCTTTTTCAAACAATCAGTTTTACTTTTGCATACACAGCCCTTCCATTTCCCCATGAGGTTTGTTGAGGAGCTCCTTTAAATTAGCTCTGCAGAGAAGTACATGAGACTGAAATTCCCTTAGCAGCTGGGATGCACTAAGTTTTCTCCTGGACACATCATCCAGTTAAATTTCATCCAGAAGGAACACAGGTTTTGTGCTTTGAGACTGCTCTGTGAAGTGAACCAAAATACAGCTAAAGGAGACCACTGGGAGATTCCCTCCTGAAATGAATGCATGATCTTTGCTGTAGCTGTAATGCAAAGGTTCTTGAGAATGCAGCAAGGATCATAAACAGAGTGGTGTTGTTCCAATGTGGCTCTGCCATCAATCCATACACACTGGATGAAAAACTCTGACAGAGGGAGGATGGTTTGTTATTGACTGTGGTAAAATGTCACTTACTTTGAAAATCTGTATTATTTATATATCCTAAATAAATGGACTTTTGCTGTTACATATTTCCACATAGACCTGCAGATTTTAACCTGCAGCATTCATTTACACACAGCAGCTGAATGAAAGGAGCACTGCCTTAATTTCAAATGGATTTTTCCCCGTGTAAAACAAAAAGTAAATATTATTCCACGAGGTGAAGTCACATAACTGAGTTGGTGTCCCACAGATCTGTTTCTTTCATTTGTCTCAAGGAAAGCATAAGAATGTGGAGAAAGATCAGTATCAGACATTCTGAGGTTACAGGCATTCTGAGGCCACGGCTTTGCACCTTATGGTTACTTGGCATGAAAGGCAAGGGTGGGGATTAAAATGCTGCTTTCAGAAGAACTATTACATTTCTTGAGAGAATCATCACAAGGTAAAGCATTTTCAGCACCCAACACAAATTCCACCTTTTGACAGAAAATCCATTAGGAACCACTCAAAATATTCCTCTCTGATTTTCTCTGTCCAGCATTCTCTCCCTTCCATATATGTGACTGTCTGCACCCAGCTATTTAGATCAGGGAGGATTTACCCCTGGGAGCCTTATCCATCTTGTGAGCCAGGTAAAACCTTAATTAGATTTTCCTAAAAGGAGCAAGTGCTTCAACCTACAAATACAGACCATACACTGAAACTTGCTTGAAGGGGTTATTTGTAATGGAAAGAGCCCTAATAAAAGGTTATAGAGCCTCCTGGATAGAAACCTGTTTTTCTAGCAGGTAAAAATATAATGTGGTGTGTCATTGATGTGTCATAACAGGAAAAAAAAATCAATAGAGGAAAAAGTTTCAAATAGGGAATTTAATTTAGATGGTGAAACAATACTAACACTGAAAATATTTGTATCCAGCTGGAAATTGGAGGTGGCTTGCAATTGGATCAGTGTAAGGAAATGTAATTTAGATCTATAATATCCAACAGGTACTGCTTAACTCTACATTGTGCTTCAGATTCTCATTTCTGTGTTATTTTGAATGTCCTGAACATCTCTTTTCCCGTCTGGTGGCTCTGACTTAAACCATTTCTCTCCTGCACACCCACTGCTATATTAACAACAGGAAAAATCCATGAAGTCAGCTTCCAAAGTGGAGCTAATGGACAGATAATGGAGGGACTACCAAGCAGTTTTTTGTCTGTATGATGACAATGCTGTCTCACTGCTGCATGGCAACCCCAGTTGGCAGCTCAGCCACACAAATGCTTGTTCACTCCTCCAGCAGTATGAGGGAGAGATTCAGAGGGGTATTTCTACCTCAGTGTACCCGCTTTCCCAGTTTCCATGTGAAATAAGCTCTCATTTTTTAAAAAAAATATATGATCTACACATAACAGTTTGGCATCTCAGAATTTTCCAGCTTTTTAGATAGAATAAAAATAATGAGTAAGACATGATTCAAACCATACCCTGTCATTGACCTATCCATTAGACATAAGTTAAGCCTCTTTTCAAGCCATTCAGGCCATTTTCCTTCATTGTTTATGTAAAACATATTCTCCAAGGCAGCTACTGTTGACAGATCCAACATGCATTCACAGTTTCAGATGTAAACAGACACTGCTGGAAGATATGCCAGAAGTAGGATTTATTTTATGTTCTCATAATTATCCACATAAAGAGCATCAAAGAATGATTCCCAGCTGGATTATTAATACAACCACTATTATTTTTGTTCTTGACAATGATTCAGAGAAATAATCAAAATATGGATAATAAGTAGCCTGTGTAAGTACAATACTCAAAGCCTTTGAGTGTTTTAACTGTCTCATTTACACTTGCAGCTACCCAACATATCTGAAACCCCATTAAATAGATAATAGATGCATCCAATAAAATCTGAAAAGCCATTGTGCTTGTTTACTGTGATTATCTTTGAAGCAAATGCAATTTTCCCTGCCTGCTTCATAGGTCAAATTTTCAGGCCAACGCATAGCAGAATTTCAATTATATGGATCTGAACTTACACAGTGTTGTACCAGTCATGAATTTTTTTTCAGGTGGCAGAAGTGAACTTGATCTGGTACAAATAACTATATTGTATGTTGCATAGAAGTTCAGAAGATAGGGAATTAATTATTTGGTAAGCTCTTCTTTGATTGAATGAAAGGATAACAGAGAAGGTATAGATGGCCCTAAATCCAGCTCTCTAGAATTTGTTGATAGAATGGGTACAACTCACTGTTGTTCAAGTTTCATGATCCAAAACAAGTGCCAATATTTCCTGTTGTTCTTTTTATATACAAGAGGAGTAGGGGCTCACAGGCTGCAAAATTTTGCATGCAGAAATTGCAGTGGAACCAATTGCAGTTAACTAGGACCAAGAATCCTAAGATATTTTTATCTTTGATGTGCAAATAGCCCTAAAACTGGCCATGACTGAATGATTACAGAGGAGAACAGCTAATAAATAAATGTAGGGTTAGAGAGAAGGCAACAAAAATGTCTTACTAAAACAAACTTCATTATGAAAGGTAAGTAAGAAGGGATTTGTCTTTGAAAATACTTGTGAATGAGGACTTATTTTTCTTCCTGGTCAATGAAGTCTTATTTACTTCTGAATCAATAATTTTGTCTGTAAAAAGAATTCCTTAGACAGTAGTTCTATCTCAGAGTATCTGCTGTTTGAGTCACTGAGTGGATGGACAGGAATGTTTTACCTATTGAAATAACTTGAACAGACTAGAGTGGAAATAAGCAATGCATCTTTACTTTGTCCCATAGGAGGCTGAAGAGTGGTGGGTAATATTCTGTGTTCATTGCACTGGGCAGTGCCATTGCTATTGTTCCAACTCTGCACTGGGGACATCCCAGCAACGTGTGGAACCCTCTGGTGAGCCCTCCAAGAAGTTTGCTGACTGGTTCAGCTGATATTCTGCACTGATTCCATTTACTGCACTCCACCCCTCCACATTTATGGAAAAAATGGGAAACTGCAGTGGGAAATGTCCATGCCACCATTGTTGCTGTCAAAAGATCCACTGCTCTCACAAGGAGAAATTATTCAACATCCAACTGTTGCATGTGGTGATCACTCTTATCAGTATATCTTGTCAGATATCTTTCATCCCTAAATTTTTCCTCATTTGACCTACTTTGTTCAAAATACTGGAGATTCAAAAAGGTCATAAATCTTTGGCTGCATTCATCCTTTTGTCTCATTCTTCTCTTGTTTTGTTTGGGTTTGTTTTTTTCCATTGGACTTTTCCAGGCTCTTCCTGTGTTATCCAACAGTCAGTTATTAAGATGAGTGTTCTGAATGAAATATTTAGGCAAGTAATAAAATGGTTTCCACAGAGAAGCATCCAATATTTAGTAGCAGATAACTGAGCTGCAAGATAGCATTTAGATCACAAGTTAATCCTAATGATGTGACCACAAAGCTTCACAGCTGGAGCAATTTTTGTTAAAAAATTCAGCTTAGTTTAACTGGTATTTAGATTACATCTTCTAGAAAGAGCAAAATATATCCATGAAGGAAAGGTCAAAATTATCTCTTCCTCTGGGATTTTAGTTTTCTGTTTTTCTACTGAAATTATGAAACCCACTACACATGTCAACAAGATCAATAAGAGCTTGAAAAATTTTTACTGTCTGTCTAATTGCTTTTGACTAAATACAATTTCATTCTTCAGAAAATGAGGTTGTTTTGTGTGCAAAATTTTAATCCCTATAAGGTTCATCCATAAAGAATTTACATGAAGAAATGTGTGGGAAAGTGAGGGGAATAGATATGAGCAAGACAGGCAGATGTGAGTTTTTATATGCAAACTTTAGGCAAAAAAAGGCAACTTTTCCCATTTTTTTCCTCTTGACTTTGACCAATATGCAAATATCTATTAAACAAGGATATACTCCCTGGTTTGTTTTTTTTTCAAGAGCAGCGTTCTGTTTTATTACTCTGCTCAAGATCTTTCTTTCCTGTCTTGCACCTTCCCCTGCAGCCTGTCTTTGGATGTTTACAAAGCTTTGACATATTCTCAGGGTATAATAAATGAAAATGTGAAGGGGAAGCTTAAGAAGCATCAGAAATAAACTATGTTCTCTGCCCTCAGTTTCTCCATCTCTTGGTCCCATAAACTAGACATGGGAAGCTGACTCCTTTTTGCTCTTCATCCTGTCCAACATTTCAAGGTTTTTTAGGTATAGCTCCTCAGATAATAACACTGACCACTTTAACTTTCTCATTATTCATGATTATAACATATTACTTATATTCATTCTAACAGTTTGGGAGTTTCCTTAACCTTGTTTCTGTCTATATTACAAGCTGAATTTTGCTGACTACTGATGAAGTTGAAACCCTCTTAAATTCAAATATATGTTTTCGTCTTTGGTCTAAAACAGTCAGTCTTACTATCTCCTGCTTATATTGAAATACCTATTTTTGCATCCCCTCAAAAGCCTATTTCAGTTGTCTGCTTGTTCCAAAATGTAGTTAGAAAATTAAATTTCTGTATATGTATAACTCCTTCCTTTCTATTTCCTAATCATTGTGTATCTACCTCTCCAACACAAAGGTTAATGAGGAATTAATTAGGTATATTGGCTTGTGTATGTCTGCAAACTGAAGATCCGGGGTGCCTGTTTTGGATTGTCTTTCAGAATATATGAAAATGTGTGATACTCCTGAAAGAATCCTGTACTTAGAAGAAAGGACAAACTGGTTCCATTTATGCATCCCGAGAAATATCTGCAAACACAAAAAATAGCATTTTATAAGCATATTAGAGCCTGTTTTCAGCCATAATGCTGTCTTGATAATTTTTGGTGCTGAAAACCTGAAAGTTAATCAAAAACTAAATGAAGGAAAAAAGGAGAATGAAGCAGACAAAAAAAAAATCCCTGTAATCATTGCAGTTTACTCAGTACAGAAATCCAAAACTATTCAAGGAAAGACCTGATATTATTTTTGTATAGATATGTCCACACTTCCTCATTAAACACTTGTATCACACACTACAGTAAGGACAACATAGGACTATGAGTTCTATAAATATTTGAAACTTGGAAACATGATAATCCATGAATAAAATATATTTTCTAAGAGGCTGGGTTCTCTAGAAAGTGTTGTTAAAAGAGATGCCTGAAGGATACTTGCTGATCTCCCAGTGGAATAGCCTGTAGTGAATGACTGCATAAACTCTCATGCATTTCTCAGAAACAACTTTGAGGATTCCTTTTAATAAAGCAACCATTGTACATTGTGAAACACTCCAGGTAGCCTGAAAAAGGTACTAAAAGTCCTATCCTCCACAGACCAGAGTTTATATCTGAATTACAGTGGGCTTAATGTAGTGCCTGCTAGAACAAGTCCAGGAATTAGCTCTGTTCTATTTTCCTGATATTGCTATGGTACAGAAGAAAAAATTAATATCTTCAGTTACTTTTCACTGGCTTCTCCCCAAATGTCTCCTTCACCCCAAATTCCCCTCAATTATAAATGACTTTTGAGATGCCTCTTTAGAATAATATTATATATAAATTAATCTCAATCCTCTCAAATCAGTATTTTCAACATTACTATGTCCCTTTAGCAAGTATAACACAGAAATATGTTATTAGAATAAAATCACTGCAATAAAGTTCAATATTTCCCAACTGTTTATCATGCTGTCATAGCAATTAAATGTCCCCGATCAGTTATGACACTGCAGATGCTTTGGAACAGAGTTAGACATAAAGGAAAGATAATATTGCACATATTAGTGTTTGTGACTATGTGTGGCATATCCCTGAAATCTTTTCACAAAGAGGAAGTAATGACAAAGGCACAAAAAATTAGAGTAAGTACAGGAGTTCCCAAGACCAAAAAGATAAAAAAAGAACTGAGGCTCAAAGGCAGAATGCCTTTGAAAAATCAAAGTATAAATGTATTCAAAAGTATTTAAAGTTCACTGAAACTGTGCAAGATGAGAACCTGAGTAGCACCATATCTTTAATGCATGGTTTCTCCTTCAGCAAGACAGTTCCCTTTTCTATAATTCAGTGCTTTGGTCTCATCTAAGTACACTTGAGCTCCTAGTTAGTGACATGGAAGAGGGAGGGAACCCAGTGAGGCAGAGAGCAGATCCCTGATTGCAAGCTACAGCTCAGCCCTACTGTCCACAGAATTGAGCTCTCTGTAGCTCCTGTAATTGTCCAACAAACACACATTTTGTAGCCATCTATACTGCAGAGCTTAGCATGATAGAGGCTTATTTTATTCTGAAGAAAACGTGGTGTCTCTTCAACTAAAACTCCTGCCAACTTATTTACCTGGCAGATTTAAAGGCTGCCCTTCTGTTACAAAAATAATAAATAGGCTAACTTCTTAAATCGCACAGAAATTCTGCTGTGCCTATCCAGCTTAAACTTCTAGGGATAGCTGTTTTTTCTGTTTTATGATTAGAGTGCCCCAAAGATGGCTAAGAAACTTTTGATTAAATTTGGAGTTGTGCAAGCTTCCACCAGAGAAAGCAGAACTTTTCTTAAGGTGCCTGCACAACTTGGTTTAAAAGTCTAGGTCTTTAGCTCAAAAAAACCCTGACATTTAAGAATTTGTGATGTTGTGTCCTGGGACTGCTGTATGAAAAGAAGATATCTTATGAAAACATGTCCACTTAAATAAAATGCTTTCTCAGGGAAGGACATGATTTGTTGAGGAACATACAGTGCTTGTGATACTGTGGAGAATTAGAATGGTAGAAAAATCAACATTTCTCGGATGGCTGAACTTTCTTATTTATTAGGGGATTGTAGGACAGACCCTCAAATTCACTTTACCTTGCTAGTGTGCATGTCTTGGAAAGAACTTTATAAGCAAAGCAGGACTGTGAGACAGGAATGATTTAGTGTCTCTTTTCAGTGAATGAAAAATGTTGAATGTTTTCCAGAAGTGAGGGTATCCATAATAACCTTTCAATGAGTCTGCCTTTCTCCTCTCATTTCTGAGCACCGGGTTTTATACACAGGAGAAGTTAATGTTTCATCCTTCTGACTGTCCATGATGCCCCTGAATCCTCCTGTGGCTCCTACAGATCCTGTGATTTCATTAGCAGTGAAGGATGGTACAGCAAAATACAAACAGGAGGTTTGAAGAGGAGTTATACTCTCTCCTGTATTAAATCAAGAAATAAAAATACTTTGTAATTCACTTAAAAAAAAGTAAAAAGAGGAAAAAAAATCCAGCAAAAAAAAAAAAAAATTACAGTACAGCTAAAAAATAATAGTTATAGCTATGGGAAATACTATTCATTTTAAAAAAATTATTATTTTTAGCAAGAGCCAAGCTAATACTTAAATTTGTGCATTTTTTAATGGTTTTGAATCCTTTCGAACTTAGAGACACCTCTCCTTTTCCAAAAAGACTGTGAAGGAGAGTGCATCTCATGCATTGAAAGCAATTTCATAAAAGTGTTGCTGTTCACTGTTGTGTATATGTTTGAAAAAAAAAAAATCTTACAAGCAATAGAAGATAAAGGTACAATGATGGAGGAATAATGTCTTTTAAGTCCTGATATCACTGCTCCTTTCTACACCTTGTCATACTAGACTGCAGGTGTCATTAAAAGACCTGAATAAAACTATCTTTTCTGTTTCCTGTATTCTTAGTAGGGAAACCAGATGTTTTTCCCATGTTTTCTTAGTTGCCAAATTCAGATTGTATCATTAAACACATACTGTGAAATTAGCAGTTTCTAGAGAAACCCTAAAAAGTATTCAAACCAGTTGCTTTGCCCTGAAAATTCTATTCCCACTAACCCATGTCTTCAATACACCTCAGGTTCAGAAAATGTTAATATATCATTAAATATTTTATTTTCTTTGGGTAAGGGGCATTTTCAACAATCTAGGTGTTCAGTGTGGTTCCCTCAAAGCACACCTTTGGATTAACTTCTGGTTTAAGCTTAGCCATTTGTTACAAAGGTTCATAATGCTGCAGAGCCCCACAGAGTTTAAAAAATTGGAGAGTTTAACTTCATAAAAAATCTAAACAGACGATCTGAAGATTTGAAATATTTTGGAAAAAATCCTGTAGAAGTCATTAATTTCATTTTAAAATTTTGTCTCAAACTGGTTTCTCTTTGAGGCCATGGAAGATAAGCTGAATCTTCATCTTCTTTTTCTACTTTCTAATATGCACAAAGTAGGTGTTTGAAACTAGACAAAGGAAAACATGCAGTGAAATCCCCATACACATCAAGCTGTAATATGTTTGTTTGATTTAATTTCATGAGCATACTCACTTTAAGGCAAGACCACATTTTCAGTAAGTACTTAGGAATACTAAGCAGCACTGTGGTTTATACCTTCAATGATAATCTTTTTTAATGAAATGGCAGAGTGATGTTTGCACCTTTCTAAAGTGTGCATGCAACTTTCAGAATGCAAAGTCTCCTAACTTTTAATGGCATCTGTGGTCAAAACCCTTGGATGGATCTGAAGACGCCATCATGTATTCTTAAAATGGCAAAAGATAGCATCCCTAAGACAGTTCTCCTTAAACCACATTGCCACATAGCAAGATTTTAGATTTTATAAGAGCAGTTAACTGAAAATGATTCACCAGATGATTCACCATATACATCTCCAGTTGCCAGTACATCGTGCAGGAGGTATAATTTCCACACCCTATGGATGATATGTATATTAATGTAAATCAAGATAACAAGGCTCTCAAACAGCCATCATTTAGCTCCTAGTCCTAGAACATTTTCTTCTTTGTCTTGAGAACACTTTGCCTTGAGACACTCTACGACATCCATCACTGCCATTCCTATGAATAGACTGGATAAACATCTGTCAGAAATACTTTGCTGCATTTGATCTTGCCTTGTGGCAAGCAATTGGATTAGACATCTTTGCCAGGTCCCTTCCAACCATGTATTTATGACTCTTTGCATCTATCTTTCAAGCTTGCTGAATACCAGTCAGCAAATTTCTGACATGAAGAGCTTTGATGGAATGAATAAAACTGTTACAGGACTGATTCTAACAAGCAACTCTCCCATGCTGAATCCTAAAGCTGTTTGCAGGCTATAGGTGTAAGGGTGGTAAATAAAAAAGAGCAGAAGGTTTGTTTTCTTTAAAATACCAGTGCCTACACTTCCTGTCACACCCTCCAGACTAGAGCAGAATGTGCAAAACAAACATTTTGTGATCCCCACTAAGAATGCCTGAGGCTGTGCCTCTCAATGAGCAAGGTTCTTCTATCGCAATGACATTGTGGCCTCTAAATTTATATTCTAATTAAAGCTTTTCAGGAAGACTGATCTGCTAGAGTCACTTTTTCCAAACTCTAACCATCTGGTGAGTGCCTCTCAGGGATCACATCCCACCCTTGGAAGTAAAGGGAAGGTTTGGCAATCATTTCTGGGTTTGGTTGGGAGGTTGTTTTGCCTTTTTTTTAAAAAAAGTTATTTAATAATAGATTTTGATCCAAATCAACACTTTATATATAATGTTAATTTCTTATTGTGCTATGAGCTCACACTGATAAAAAACAAAAGAAACAGAGTATTCAGGTTCAGAATGCTTTTTCCTGACTGATAGGCATCAAGCCAGCAGTCAGGAAAAATATGTTAGGCACACTGTGTTAACTCAGATTTACTGGCTTCCTCTGGTTGACTGCATCATCACAGGCTGCAGCTGGGTAAACTTATTTAACAAGCAGATAGACACATCAAGTCTGATTTCAGTGGGTTTAGATCAGATATATGAGGACAGCATTCATGAAGGAATTTTTTTCCCATTAATTCCTGGGGCAAATATCCAGCAGTTAAGATTGACAAATAAAACTCGGAGAAAACATGATTTCTAGAAACGAAATAGAAAATGTGGGAAACAAAAACTGAAGTAGTCATCCGGAGCAGAAACAGGAATCCAAATTTCCCTTACTAGACTTTAGAGTCTAAATTATTTGGTCAGAGAGAGAGCAAATCCATGCACTCCCTCTTCCCTCTCTTGAGTCTGATGAATATTTAATCATTTCAAGCAAAGGAAACAATTCTGATGTGGAAAAATAAAAAGAGCCTGTCTCAGGACACTGCACAGCTTGGCCACTGCCGAGCTGAGACAGGTCAGGATTCAGATGAGACCCAGGCCTAGTTTTTCCTGACAGTCTTTGAACTACAGGGAAAAAAAAACAAGGAGCCAGCAGCAAATGCTCCTTTGGTGTCTTGGGCAGTGTTGGCTCTCTGACACGGGAGGGATCCCTGAGGACTTCTGAGGAATGAAGCCCAGGGCACAAGGCCATCAGAAGAGCACCCGCCTGTCACCATGATATTTTTCTGAAAAATCCTCCTTGCCCAGGATTTTCTCCTGGGAAGCTGAGAAGCCTCAGAGAGGAATGGAAACAATAATTATCTGATTGCTTTGGAATGTGGTCTGGACATTGTTTACCAACAGGTGCATCTTTGATTGGTTCCATGTGAATTGTTTTTTAATTAATGACCAGTCACAGTCCAGCTGTGTCAGACTCTGAGGAGTCAGTCACGAGTTTTTATTATTCATTTCTTGCAAAGCCTTCTGATGTCTCCTTTCTCTTTCATTAGTATAGTTTTAGTATATTATATTATATTACATTATATTATATTATATTATATTATATTATATTATATTATATTATATTATATTAGCCTTCTGAGAACGTGGAGTCAAATTCTCACCTCTCACCTCATCCTGGGGACCCTCACAAACACCACACCCACCCCTCCTGTAATTCCAGCAGGGTCTGGTTGAGCTCAGCCCTGGGGAGCCCTTCTGGGGACACTGCAAGCACAACTTCAGCACCAGCAGCTCGGATACTCCAGAGCAATGCACGTAAGCAGGATTTGGAGAATTTTATTCTTGGTGGGAGACATCCTGGAGCATCAATACCTCCCTTGATTTAGCCTGCATCCCCTCTGCTCACTTATCTGTGAAATGAGGATTATTTCCTTCTTTAGAAAAAGATGTGAACGTTTTAATGTGTTTATTTAGCAATTTATTTTTAGCCTAGGGAAAAACTGATAGAGTTTTAGTCAAAATTCTTGTTCTTGCCTTTTCATGCCTTCTCCTACTTCCATTTTTGTTTCTTTCAAGATAAATTGGTGTCATTTCACTTGTTCCTTTCTTGCCAAAGACAAATTACATAATTTTCTTTTTATTTCTTTATCTCTTTTAGCCCAGAGAGATTCCGCAATTTCTTAAGCAAATCACACTTTTTTACTTTTTATTTTTGCCTGAGTGTAGTTTATGTACTGAGATACTTCAATCCAGATCTCTCTTCAAGTAAACTTTCTGAATAACTTTAATATACATTGAGTTAGGACTTAAGGGACTAACCTCCATAATGATTTACATCAGTATAACAGCAGCATTAACACTACTGATCTATTCCAAAATTTTACAGATAAAAATCTGTTTTCACTTATATCAGATGCCTTGTATAATCTCTACAGTAAAATGAATGTTTCCCTGTCATTTTTTTTGTCACTATTTTCTTTTTTCTCGTGTTTAATTTACATTTTCTATTTTACATTACTTTTTTTTTCTGCAAAATATTCATTATTCTCCAATTCTTCATTTGTATACTACATTGATTTTTTTTCCTTACTTTTGTTGCAAGTCTAAAACTCTGCATTCATCGTCAGTTGAACACAATAAATTAATTTCTACTGTGTTTCATCTAGAGAAACTCAGGTTTTTTGAGATTATCCCATCTCTAACCCTGCTGTTGTTGTATCTACTCGATTGCTGTGGAGGCTGCAAAGTGCTACTTCACAGCCCATGAGAAGACCCTTCAGTTTCACACAGAGAGGCCACAAGTGTGGTCACAGATATCATGAGCAGTTTCCATTTGGTTTGGCTGCTGCTTTTCACCATTGTCTGAAAATGTGTTTATGTTGCTACACTTCTAAAGAGCAGTTCCAGCCAGTAAGAGAAAAGAGAAAATCAAACAAGCTGGTATGGAATGAGGTGCTGGAAAGCAGTGCCACACAAAGGGACCTGGGGGGCCTGGTCATGGGAAGTTTAACCTGAGCCAGCAGTGCCCTGGCAGCCAGGGCCTCACCTCGAGTGCTGGGGGCAGTTTTGGGTGCCACAATACAAAAAAGACATGAAACTATTGGAGGCCATAGGAAGTCAACAAAGATGGTGAGGTGTAGAATTCACGTTCTCTGAAAAATCCCCTCACCCAGGATTTTTCTCCTGGGAAGCTCAGAGGCCTCAGAGGAAAGGTAAGCAATTTTTATCTCATTTGCTTCTGTGTTTTGCTCATGTGGAATGTGTTTGGAGTTTGTTTACCAACAGGTGATTGTTTCATTGGATTCTGGCGTGAGTTGTTTTCACTCTTTGACCAATCAGGGCCAAGCTGTGTTGAGACTCTGGAGAGAGTCACACGTTTTCATTATTATCTTTTAGCATTCTGTAAGTATCCTTTCTGTATTCTTTAGTATAGTATAGCATTCCTTAATACAATATAGTATCATAAAAGAATAAATTAGCCTTCTGAGAACATGGAGTCAGATCCATCACTCCTTCCTTCATCGGGGCATTCCCAGCAAATACAACAGTGAGGGGCCTTGAGGGGAGGCCGTGTGAGGAGCGGCTGAAGGCGCTTGGTCTGTTCAGCTTGGAGGCGACTGAGGGGAGGCCTCACTGCAGTCACAGCTCCCTCAGGAGGGACAGGCACTGATCTCTGCTCTGGGACAGCGACAGGACCAAAAGTAATGGCATTGGGAGAAATAGCTACTCGCTTTTCATAGTTTAGGAAGGTTTATTAAACCTTATAAAAAAATACAACAGAAGACAGAAAAAAAGGTTACGGCACTGGGAGAAAAAGATTTTACCTGCCTTGCGCTCAGTCCCCTCACAGTGGAGGTTTTTTCCTTTTTAACCCTTTAACCCCTCCCGAAGTTCTGTCCATCAACCCCTTCTTCGCTGTCCAGTGGTGGAATTCTCCTCCTCAAATCCTGACTGGAGGTCAGGCATCACCACAGTGACAAGCCAGCCCTCCCAGATGTCCCAACTCCCCTTGTCCCTTGATACCCAGCGTGAGGGGGCACAATATAACTATAAATCTATAAAACTTTTCTTCACCTATATACATGATCTTTGTCTATTCATTGTGAGAGTCAATCATCACATTACTCATCTATCACAGAGTGAAGTTGCATCAGGGGAGAGGTAGGTTGAATAGTAGTAAAAAGTTCTTCACCCAGAGGGTGGCTGGGCATTGGAAGAGGCTCCTTAGGGCAGTGGTCACAGCACCTGACAGGATCAAAGAAGCATTTGGACAATGTTCTTGGGCACATGGGGTGGCTCTTGGGGATGGTGCTGTGCAAGGCTGGGAGTTGGATTCATGACCTTTAAGGGTCCCTTCCAACTCAGTTTATTTTGTGACTTCTGTAATCAGGTGTTCTTCACTGATATTAAAAGACATAAAAGAGGCTGTTCTTCCAGGTAATGCGCTGGCTGATCCTTTTGTTCAAGAGCTGGAACATCTGTGCCTACTGCTTGCAGCTTTTCAAGCCAGAGATCACTGATTCTACCTGACTTAAACAAGAGACTCATGATTTAGGGAATTAGGGCAGTAAATACTGTTCCGATTACAATGGGTAAGAAAAACAAATGGGCAACTTTGACTAAGGAGAAAATTAGACAGCCTTTTTAATTGCAGGATGTAATTAGGCTCATTAAGGACTCATTAAAAACAAATTGTATCTGACGCATACTTAAAGCACTCATGAAAATGAAGTTGTTCAAAGATAAAGCCATGAATATATTTCACCTTGTTATGTTCAATGGCTCTTGTACTTCACACTACAAAAGGATACACTTTAGCTCCCTTTTTTTGGTAGTGGTCTTCTTAAAAATAAAATAATTGCAAGCTAGGGTAGAAGGAATCAAGCTAACGTAGAAGAATCTGAATCTGATAAAGATTCAGATATCTTTTGCACTGAATTGGATCAGTTTGCAGTTGGCACATTCCTTGTAGACATCAACTCAAAATTTTGGAGAAAGGGGAATTGTTATTTGTCTCTATGTCAGGAGAGATTAGGTGAACCTTCCCCTTATTAGAAACTAGTGAAATTTCTTACCCATAGGAAATTATAGAATATATAATAAGTATGTATTCATTTCTGGAGTTCTTTCTAATAAAAAAACAATGAACAAAATTAATGAGAAATAACGACTGATACAAAAGTCACAATTTATTGCCTTTGGCAAAAATTAGATTGTCTCTGTTATTTTAATAATTAAAGTGTAATCATTTTTAACCTCTTGCACTAATAAGCAAAACAATCCAATTACTGCTCACAAGGATGGGATCCGCTAAAATAAAAAGGAACAAAAAAGCACAGCTGTAGGAAACCATTTAAAAGAGGTAAAACATAATAAATGAGTTTTTGCATGGTTTTCGGCTAAGTTGCAGAATTACCCTTTAGCATTTTAACTTTCTTTGTACTAACCTCTAAGAAGGATCTGTTGGGCTAGAGGGGGCTCAATGATTTATTCTGGTAAAATTTGTAGCACTTCAAAATGGTGCTAAGTCCAGGGGAATAAAAAAGCTTTACATTAAAAGCCTGAGATAGGAGAGGATGGTGCTCTGTGTTCCTTTTATGTACAAGCCTTTAGCTAAAGTTCACCTGCTCTGCCTGCATGCTGAAAGTAGAAATAAGAGGTTGTTGTGATGGGTTACACAGCAATCTAACACTTTCCAGGAATGCAGCTGCCTGGGTCCTTGAGTCAGGAGCAGCTTTTCAAAGGCCAGCCAGAGTGTTACTAAAGCAACAACTGCGCTTGGTGGTAAGGACTGTCCTTGAAAACAAAATTTTGGTCTTCTGGTAATGGTGCTGGGAATAAATGCCACACCATGGCTGCTCTCATGAGAGACATTTAACACCATGACCTTAGTCTAACAAGGAAAACAGCTTCAGAGACTCAGAACTTTATGTGCTGGGGATATCCCACCTGACCACCCAGCAAATAAATTTGCACTATGCCATTTGTGCGCACCCAGACATCCAGGTGCCAGTGCTCACAGAGAGATCAGCCCCTCACAGCGCTGTCACCCAGGGCACTCCTTAGATGGTGACAGTTTTCTGTACCTGTCAGAGTTTGACTCCAACCCACTGACATTGAGGGGGAGTATGTACCCCGGACCATTGCAGACCTCATGATGAGGACTACCTCCAGCTTCCAGCTGCTTTTTGCTGCTGATGTTATTTCTAGAGAAATGAAATTATTTCATATTTGGTTTCAGTGCAAAGCAGAATAATGAGTTAACCTTGAAATATAAGCATGGACTGGGTCCCACCAGCCAGCCCTTGCCTTTCTGGTGTTTTAAAAATGTTTCATTTTTTAAAATTATTAACATTATTAAAATATTGAAATTATTAAAAATATAATAAAATAATATTAAAATATCTAAAATATCTAAAATATTAAAATTATTTAAAATAAACAGTTTATTTTTCTGAAGCCACTAAATGTGAACTGCTGATCTGAACAGAAGCCAAGCTGTAAAGTCGGATCATAAGTTTTCTTTAAAGTGGTTGAGTTCTGTAACATCTGTGACTAAACCTATACTTAATTCTGATTTCTTTGTTCTACTGAAATTAGGAGAAACTCAAATGAGTACAGACTGTTCTTTGCCATCATACTGTTGTCTTGAGAACATCACATATGAATAACCTTCTAGGCTATTATACAGTCTGAACTTCCTACATGATATTTCATTTGCTATTCAGTTTATCTGTAAGTGCTTCTTCCCTTGTCAGATTCTTGTGTCCTTAAGTATCTTGCCTGTCTGATTCTTGCACAGCTCAGGTTTCCACTGAATGTCCTGACTTTCTCATAAAGGCAATTTGTGGAACTTATTAACTGTCTGGCACTGATCAGTGTGCTGCTAATCTCAGGAGAGAGTCAGATGCTGTTCCCAATTATAAATGCTGCACAGAAAACCTGGATCAAGGGCTTTATCTGATGGCAGATGACATCTCTATTATAAGCAATAAAGTTCTGATCAGCCAGGAGGTATGCAGCAGGACAGTCAATGAAAGAACATTATGACAACTCACAGAAAGAGTACTTAGAATATTGTTAAAATGTTAAAAATAAAAGCTTCTATTTAATTACTCAACAGGTTCTTTCTGTCTGTCCTATTAATGGCAAATCTCTGCTCTTTCTTGCAAACTTTTTTCCGGTTTGTCTTGGATACAAAAGGATTGTGTAAGGGGAATAATGAAGAATAAGACTGTGAAAAGGTACAGCACAAAGGTCAGCAGAATCCAATAAAATAGAGATAGACAGAATGAAGTTTACATGTGATTAGAATTTATTGGTGAAGTGATTAGGTGGAAGGAAGTGAACTACAATGTTTATTTATAGATCAGGTGTAGTTCCAAGCCAGGAAAGCAGAGAGATCATACTCCTACTGTGGGACCAAAGTACTGAGGGGCAACACCAGAATTTTGGGAGAAAAGAGAAGAAAATTTGTGAATCATGTATGTTATCCATCTTAGAGGTTTGGTAGATGATGGGAGAGCAGTGATCATTGTCTACCAGGCTTTCAATACCAACTCCCATAAGGTATTTACAAAGATGATGAATTATGGGTTGGATGAACAGACAGTGGCTGAGCAGGGCATTTGGACAAGATGACCTGTAGGTGTTCCTTCCAACCTTGACCACCCTATGGTTTCAACAATCTGATTGACATGTGGGAGTTGGAAGAATAAGGTGATCCTCTGTCTGAAGTGTGAACTTCCTCTTTTATGTCCATTTTAGTACTTTTTCATTTGATTTTTAGGCATATCCCTCAGAGAAATATCAACTGTATTAATCATCAATGTGGTGCAAATTTAATAGAGTAAGAATACCCCTGCTTTCAGCCACTCTGATCCCAGATGAGAAGTTAAGCAGTGTGTTATAAGATACCCACAGGGCATAACAGGATGGTTCAGATGAGGAACAAAAAGTGAACCTGGAGCAATGAATTGGTGTCAGGATCAGACAGGATCATTGCTCTTCTTGATTTCCTGGTATCATTCTTTCTTAGTCCAATCTTTTTTATACAGTATGAGAAAGGTCAGGTAGGCAATTCCAGTTTCTGATTGGTCTGAACACTGCCTTGGCAATCTGACACAATGGACATGGCATAGAAATTATAAAAGAAAGAAATATGAAAAACAGAAGAGCCTTCAAGGGTAGGGTGAGGAAAGAATGAGGCTGAGGGAGAATGGAAAATATGTGTTGCAAGTGAGGAGCACAAAACTGATGCAGGACCCAGAAATAAAGATGCAAAAATAGAGAAAATCAACTGGATGAAGAAAATAAACACATTGCAAAAATAATCATCATTATTTCCTCACTGTACAAGAGTAAATCATAGTGTTTTGCACAGCATGCTCAGTGGCAGGGTAAGAAGCAGGTTGGAGAAGAGACAGGCATTGCATGGGCAGGGAGTTCTTTCTGTCAGGCACCATTTATGAGTTATTTTGTGTCTCATCAAGTTGAAGGCAGACAGGGGAAGAAGATGTTTCAATCCCGGCTGGGGCCCTTGGGTGCCATCATCACAATAAGACTTAACAATCTTAATAATAGCCATTGTAGGGTTTTTTTTTCCCATCGAAATGTAAGATTTCCAGGCTTTAGGGGAGCCTGAAAATTCACAATACAAGCTCTTCATGCTTTAGTTCAACTCAATTTGATTGAAAACTGACATTCTCTACAGGCTCTCACTGTTCCTAAATTATTATGGAAGAATTAACAGGAAAAAGTCCAACTTCTCTGCCTGAGCAGGAATGAAAGTTTGACAGGTCTCAGGTGGTTTTGCAGGCATTCATTGAGCTCCTGGTGCAGCAAGTGTCCCTGCAGTGTGATCACTGCTGGCTGACCTGCAGCTATTTTAGCAGCCATTTTTTGCTTCCTCCTGAAGGAAATCAGCACAGTGTTCATACAGGTCAGAATGCTGAAAATTCAGACTGTTTAAGTGCATCTCTTAATGAATAAAGAGTGATTTATTTGTGTTTGGAAAAGGGAATTTAGTAATTGCAATAGACATGTCTGAGCTTTTTCTGACCAATGAATGGTGCATGTGACACAAGTTATTTCTGATGGGTGCCACAGTAAAAATAACATAGCTTCTGTTTTTCACCATAAACATTAAAACAAATCCCAGTGTCTTGAAAATAACTGAAGTTCAGCAAAAAGACACCAAGTTCCATGCAGTGAAGTCGTACTACTTACAAGCACCTTGAAATAAATCAATATTTTTTTCCAAACCATCTGTATCACTGAAAAGCTTTTGTCACTAAAAGATTACAAAAAGCCCCTCAACATCTTCAAACCAGCAGTCCACAGATGTCAGGCATGAGAAGTGAACTTTACCACTTGCACAAAAGGAGAGATATCAAGACTTTTCCAGTTCCAGGAATCTCAAAAGTGTCCTTAGGTCGTGTAAAAAGGCTGAAGCTGTAGCTTTGGCAAAGACAAATCTTTCCCCTCTAAACTAGCTAAGTTTCCTTCTACCCCCATCACTGCCTGGCTCTGTGACATGGGGGAACTCACTGAACTTTTTGGTACCACAATCAGCCTCACTGCAAAATAAATAAGAGAGAGCTGGAATCTTCTTATTGGTGCCAGGAAATGGATAGGGTGGAATGGGCAAAAACTAAAATACAGGAAATTGCTTTAAAAATTACAAATACTCCTTTTTTTCTTTATTTTTCTTTTTTTTCTTTTTTTTTTACTGTAAAGGTGATGATACACTGGGGCAGGTCGTCCATAGCCTTTGTGAAGTCTCCACTGTTGGAGATTTTCAAAAGTCAGTTGTATAGTAGGGGAGAAAGAGTAGAGGGCTCCCAAACTAGAGGTGCATTCACACCCCTGCAATTCTGCAGTTCTATGATTCTGTATTCAAAGGAAATCTTTTGAAATCTATGAGAGAAAATACTGGGCTGATAGGTAAAGAAATGAGATGCTGAAGAAAATCATCAATTAAAAAATAATCATATTCTCACTGCACTTGATTTGCATGCAGTTGAACTAAGGGATTAAAGAGTTGTCAGAAGAAAATATTCTTTAGTAGTTCATTGCAGGAAAACATCAAGAGCAAATTTACACACATCTATCCAACAGCCTGCTAATCTATGTTCATTAACCATCAAAACAGTATTTAATGAGTTTGGCTTTTATCTAGTCCTCTGGATTCCACCTTGAGAGAAAAAGTTTGTTCTGCTTGGTCAACAAATATGTTGACCGCTTGGGATGAGAAAATTCAAGAACTCTCTAACGCATCTTGGTGAAGAGATTTGAACACCTGAGTGTTTTTCAGAGTTGGGTTTGGGGCTTTACCACAATAGATGACTTCACCAGAATCAAATCAAATGTTCTGTGATTTACACTCAATATCATCCTCATACAAGATTTTGGCCAGACACAGAACACTCCAGCTCCTGACGAGAGCTGCTGTGATTTCAGTGGGACCGTGATTCAAGGTCAACAACCAGACAGAAGAGCATTCTCAGAAGTTGTCCAGGTGTTAGTATCATCCAGGTATGGATACCCTCATCCATCCCCTGCCCCAAAAGCGCTCAGGAGGTCTCAGTCTCCACTCTCATAGGCAGGAGAGTGGCAGCATTTGGCATCCTGACTGTGAGCAGCTGGGGCACCTCTGCCTTGGGCAGATTTGCAGTGAATCTGGAGGTCAAAATATCAACAGGAGAGGAAGGATGGAAGCTCTTGCTCAATAAGATGAAGGGGAAGGAAAGGCAGAGTTAGGGCTAAATGAAGTATACTTTCCTTTCATCTTTGGTTCTGTTGTGTTTTGCATTTTTGGAGGTAGGCTAAACTTGTTACTTCTTGTAAAGACAGCTTTAATGAATATAACAATAATGAATATTGCTGGCAATACAGCATTGGCAAGAAGCCCATAGCTTGGAATGGAGACATGATACTGGGAGGCAGAATGGGTTAGGACCCCTTAATTTATTGCACTATTCCTACTGACAAACCTTTCTACTGCAAGGTTTCTTTCACTGCACATTTTAATGGATAAACGAGGATATGGAGAGTAGTTAATGCTCTCTGCCTGGAGTCTGAGCAATCTTAGAGAGAATTTAAATTCTTCCAGTATGTCTACACCTCTCAATAAATTGGCACTGGGCAACAAGCTGAAATACTAAAAGCGTGGTCAGCAACACCGTGCAATTTTAATAGCATTCTCAAGTTCTCTTTTGGTGTCATTAAGTTAGCCTTCTCTTGAATGAAATTTGGAAACCGCTTGGGAAAAAACCTGTTCTGGGTCCTGCTAGTGATGGATATTACTGATATCCAACAGTTGTATGCATAAAATCACATGCACTTTGATTTATTCAGCATTCCAACCATCTTAAAGCTCTCCTTGTGTGCTCCTTGTTGCTCTCAAACATGCCTGAGAGTACCCTTTACATTCTTAATGCATTATATTATTAAAATTCTGTTTTCAGTGGTTGCAGAGAACTCTCTGCGCTATCAAGGGAAAATTAACCTATCATAGTAATTCAGAGTTGGAACCACTCAAAAATCTAGGGCAGTTCTCATGTTTTCAATCTTTGTGCATATCCCAGGAGTCCTGGAAGCAGATATTCCTGCTCTGTTGTGATTACTCTGGCAGGCGGCAGCTTGTGGTGGTGTTCGCAGGGGTCCCAGGATGAGGGAAGGGATGAGAATGTTGACTCCATGTTTCAGAAAGCTTGATTTATTATTTCATTATATATATTATATTAAAATTATACTAAATGAATAGAAGAAAGGATTTCTTCAGGATTTCATCAGAAGGCTAGCTAAGAATAGAAAAAGAATGATAACAAAGGTTTGTGACTGACCGAGACAGTCCGGACAGCTGACTGTGATTGGCCATTAATTAGAAACAACCACATGAGACCAATCACAGATGCACCTGTTGCATTCCACAGCAGCAGATAACCATTGTTTACATTTTGTTCCTGAGGCCTCCCAGCTTCTCAGGAGAAAAAATCCTAAGGAAAGGATTTTTCATAAAACATGCCTGTGACAGCAGCTCACCTGGCACCTCCTTGAGAATTCAAGGAGTGTAGGATGGGCATGAAGCCAAGGATCAGCCCCAATAATGTACAGTATGGACATATTTATTCTGCACAGGGGGAAGGAGAGGGCAACTTGGCAGTGGGGAATCCTTGGCCCACAACAATTCCCACTTGTCACTGCTTAAGAAGAGGATGCCAGCCTACCAGGAGGAATATGGCAGATATCAGAGAAGGTTAATACACCTGAATTATCAACAGATATTCTCAAGCCTCACATGATGGAGCAGTGTCTCCTGTGATCTGTGTTATCAGAGGCACATTCAACAGAGTTCTCAGTGAAAATGTGTGCGTAGCAAATGACTCAATACAGCTGGGTATGACATTTTCCACATGGAACAGCTTCAGAAGGACTCATAAAGCAGAAGGCAATGGCCACTTTTGGATCATGGAAAGGGCCCAGGGACAAGCAAACTCCTCAAAGAATTGTTAGAGTTCATTGCAGTAAGCAAAGATGTGATCTTGTGCTGCTTACATGTAGCAGCCTATTGTCAGCACAAATATGGACTTGTGTCCCTCTGACATTTGACTGACATTTAAAATGAGTAGTTCTCTAGGATGATATTTGTCTTTGTATCTCCAGTTTATAATGTGCTTGTTTTTAATGATATTTGTCTTTGCATCTCCAGTTTATAATGTGCTTGCTTTTAATGATGTCCTAATCATACATGAAACACGAAGATCCTGATATTCAGATCCTACAAAAAATCTCTAATTATTATCATGAAATACTATAGTTTTTTTATTTGAGTTGAACTAAACACTTCATGCTTGTTTTAGTAAACAGTGTACAATTCATAGGATTTCTTAAATCTCATTATGTAAACTGCTTGTGAAAATAACAAAGCAGCAGGGAATTGCAGTATAATGACCTTCTTCCAGTTAATGAGTATTGTTATTTGTTAAAAATAGTGTTGGTTTTAGTTATTCTGTGGCTTTGTTTTTTGGCCTTCCACATCAAGAAAGAAATGCTCAATTAACTGAAAAATATGGATAATTCTGAAACCAATATACAGGCTAATGAATAAGAGGACATAGTTTTATTTAAATACTAATTCAGGTTTTAATTACTGTTAAGCCTAGGTGCATTCATATGTCCAAACACAAGCACAGGCACACAGCACACAAGTATGCATTTTCACAGGTTTAGCATTTTATCAGTTTTTTGTGTTGTGTCTGTAAAGTTTCTGTGTCCAACTACTTGAGACCTTCCGGTCATAACCCATTGCCTGCTGTCCCTGAAACCATCAAAGTCTGGTGTAAGCTGTTACAGTAATAATTTTGGTGTTCTTTTTGCATTAGCCCACACTAAAATGTTCTCAAATCAATATGGAAGATTTCAAGAGGTGTCTTGGGGGATGTGGCACTTGGGGACATGGGTTAGGGGTGATCATGGGGAGGCTGGGTTGGTTGTTGGCCTAGAGGATCTTAAAGGTGTCTTCCAACCTTAATGATCCTATGTTTCTCTGATATGGCTTTTATTTTTCTTGTATCATGAAGTAGTGGCTAGGATTTGCAGGAAAAGGGAGCATCTCACCTCTGGAGTAAAGTAAAAAACAGACCACATGATAAAAAAACAGCCAACTTACTGCAAATTAAACTCCCTTTTCTGATTGTGTGACATTTAGGAAACCTTGGCTCAGAGGAAGTGTACTGAAAGCTCTCTCTGTTTACATAATGTTAATGTTTTTCTTCTCAGTCCCAACTTGCAGTTTCAATGGGGAAAGGCTCACAGTAAGAGAATTGAAACAAGGTTCAAAAAGGCAGTGTAGGCAGAAAAAAGTTGCATTTTTGGTCAGAAAAATGTTGACAGAAATTTCTTTGTTGTATCAGAAGAAAGGAAGCCAGAGTGGGGAGTAAAAAGAAGTTGGAAATAATTCAAATTCTCAAAGACAGTAAGAGCCAAGAGGATGGAAGATTAGATCCTCTACATAATATACAAGATCATCCAAAGTTCTTTTCTTGCTGTTGAAATTGATTTTTTCCCAGTTTTACCAAAACAAACAAATGTAATTTGGCATGACTAATTGCATGTCACTTTAACTAATATGCCTCAATTTGCCAGTTTTACTCATCACATCTGCAAAGCCACTGAAGTTTGGGAACGCTTGCTGCTTAAAATTCCACACTGGCTGCTAAATTAATGAAATTAAGACATTTTATAAATTCTTGCAGCTATTAGAGAAAAGTAATTATTGAAAAATATTATCCAAACACAGAGAATGTGCTGCCTGAACACTGGGGCTCGAGGGAAATTAAATAATTTTGCTGAGTGTACATAACATATCACATTGCTGCTTCCAAATTGCCTCAGAGCCATCACTGCAGTGACTGATTTTTCAATGAACAATAGTTTTAAGCAGATCTGTTGGGTCCTGCAATGATGTCCCTTGCTGATACAAGAAAAACTATCAATTATATTTCATATAGATACCAAATTCTCACTTAAAATCACTTGGATTTCTGCTGTAGGAAGGATGTTTCAGAAAGTCTGTCCTCTGAGTATTAGAAGCTGTAAACTAACTGTCAATATAAGTGTGTTTGTATTTATCTAGCTTTTACTTTCCTCAGGCCCTTATTAATTAACATTAATTGGTCTTCCTCTCTCATGTTTAGTCCATGCAGTTTTAGGGAATTACTCAGCTGATCAAATCAAATGTTAATTAAATTAAATCTAATTAAAACTTAAAGGCTCTCTGTTCCTTCAAATTGTCTTTTTTTTTTAGCTCCATGCCATCTAGTTTGTTCCTTTATTTTATTTGGAGAATCTGAACTCCAAAAGACAATTTGCTAGTTCCTCACATGAAGCCAAGTCTTGACAGCTTGACAGGATTGTCAGATTGACACAAAAATACTTTCTTTTCTTAATCCCACACCACAGCAGGAGTTGCAGAGAGTTACCAAATTCAGAGTCGCCATCTGATCAACAAGTGCCTCTAAAACTTTCAACACCTTGTATTTTCTAACTGATTAATTCCTCAGTTTTCATTATTAATTTCTCAATGGAGGTATTTCCATTTTACAGTGTGAAATTTCATCTTATTTCTTTAATAATTAGGTTTTTAAGGTATTTAATAAACAAAATTAATGGACTCTGCAAAAATACAGATTTTTATGCTCCATGAGAGCTTAAAAGGGTGTGTGCAAATTAAGGTCTGTGTACCTGTCAGCCACTGCTGTGCAATTCTGCGCCCTGTGCTCTGAGATCACCTTCCTTGAGCAGGGAAGTTGGACAAGATGATCCCACACTGGTCCCTTCCAACCTGACACATTCTGTGGTTATGGAATTCTCCCTTGGTGCTCTGTATCTTCAGCAAATTCCATCACCATACTTTTTTTAGTAGTTACTTTATTAAAAGTATTTTTTTAAAAAATCTCAAGGATTGTAATATTTTTCCTAATTCCTATTGCTGTGCAGTATAAATAACTTCCCTTTAGCCTGTTTCTTGCTCATTTTGCTACCCATGTTATAATCCTCATGATCTCTCATTTTACTAAAAATTTTCTGTAATAGTTGTATATTGAATAGTTCTTTCCTTGTTTTACCTTTGCAGTCTTCTGATTGCTGCTCCCTGGTTTTTCTTTTCTAAGGTTTAGGAATTGAAGGATAAAGAAAGAAGCAGTCCCTGTGTCCATGGAAGCTCTTACACAGTTATACAGGGGGTGTCAGCACCCTCTTGGGACAGGAGAAATGAGAAACTTCTCTTGATTAGTTGTCTCCAAACTTAAAACCTTTTACAGAGATGGAAATTACCCTCACAATACTTTACATCACAAAACAGACCCACACTACTCCTCAGATTTTAACCCAGTTTCTGGAGGCATCTGAGTTCCACACTAATTACCCATTTGGGTTTGGATTTCATACAGGTTTGAACAGCTTATTTTGTACTGCAATGAGCCAGAACTCATGATATAACAACCCCTCCATGGATGCTCAAAAACTGGATGCTGGATTTTTTTTTTGCTTGATGTCCATCTGCATGATGCAGTCATTAAAAATTCCTGACTTATGAATGCTGGGTCAATATACATTACATAACTTGAATTTTTAAGTATTTTTCATAGCAGTTTCTCTTCCTTCATCATTAACCATATGAGAAGATTTAATAAAAGCTGTGTAAACTACAGAGGAGGTTTAAGGTTTTTCATTTTATGGTTATGTGGGATTTTTTTTAAAAGAGTCAGGGAAACAAGGTCTAACCCACCCGCCCTGAAAATCCCATCTTTAACAAGACCAGTGCAGTTAAGAACTCCTTGTGATAGACCAGTGGGAAGAGCCATCCCACATACCCTTGGTGCTCTCTGCCCCACAGGGACAGGGTGTGACTTCTTTATTTCCCTCTCCTGAGACCACAGTCAGCCTCCATGGATTAGAGACACACCACAAGGAGCTGTGGTCACTCTCACAAGAGATGAGCGCCATTCTCTTTAACAATTCTTGATGCTTTTAAGGACTTGATATAAAAAGTTCTGAATTTAATTTGAAGTTTAAAAAATATCTCCTCTCCTGTCACTGTAGGACATGAAATAACACGATGTGGACATGCTGCTCTTTTCAAGGTAAAAAGAGATTTTTTAATTTCTGACTCCAACATTTATAGATTTCCAAAAGTGACAGTGGATTGGAGGGTGAAAGTGCCACCTCTCCAATGACACTGGGCAAACCAACAGTCCATCAAATTTCTCCTCCTCCATAAAAGAATGCAAAACAGTAATTTATTTACATAAAGTGTATGAGAAAGTTCATTACAAGAATGTAAAGACCAGAAGGCTTAGAAAATCTTAAAAAATCAGGCTGACACTCTCCTTTCATTGTACTATTGCAGGATGTACCAACAAGCAGCAAAGGACTATTATATTCTGAAATTCCTTAATAATTTGTTATAAATATCATGTATCTGTACCTCTATGGTCATACTCGCACATTTACAGAGCCTCCCATCTCTGAGTCTGCAATAATAAATTAACTTAATAAAAAAGGCAATAAGCAGCTGTCTTGTTTATGATGTAATTATCAGGAAGGACGTATTTTATATAAATAACATGACTAGGAATATTTCTATGCTAATGGAAGATGCCTCATGATTTAATTTTTGTTTCATAATTTAATTCCTCCCCATCCAACATCCTGAAAACTATATTGATGACTTTGTAGGTTATTCAATATCTGCATACTGAAAAATATCAAAGAAATACACCATTTTTTTCCCAAAGTGTTTCAGTTGGTTTTGTTAGGTTTTGGGATTTTTTTGAGGAAAAAGGATTCCTAGAAAATGTAACTTTCTAATTAAATTTTAATTTCTTTTCATTAACAGAGGTTTATCAATGTGTTTTTGCCTTTGATATTTTAATATTTTATAAATAAACTAATTAGGTAATTTTTAAAACAGCAACACTTAAACACATTAACTATATGTCAAATAAACTTATCCTCAAGAAAAAACAATAATCAAAATGTTGTCAAATGGCCTAAAGCAATGTAGAAAATACTTCCTACATTGAAGTAACTATTTATTATTGAAGTTTATGTTTGTCTTAGCAGCTTGAAAATATATTTGGTAATTCTTTGGTAATGAATATTGTAGACTAAGACCAGAGGTTCAGATTCAGAAAACTTATTTAATCTATTTTTCCTTATGAAACTGTTGAGACTGAAACATTGTAGACTAAGAGGTAAAACACATGAATAAAAATACAAAGTAAAAGTCCAGAAACAGGAGTTAAACTTGTTCTGGAAAGTAATTTTAGTTTTTGGTATGGATTTACTGTCTCCAGTGACAAAATGAAAGGCAGCCTCACAGAGTGAGAGCAGCTGTGCTAAAGTGAAAGAGGCCTGAGTCCTTCATGCCCATCATCAAATAATTTCCTGTTAAATTCTCATCTGTGACTTCTGGACAACCTCTCTCATCCTGGTGGGTTGTACTGGTTGTCACTGGGGAAAGTGTCCAAAGGAAAAACAAGTACTGAATCCCATCTCCAGACTCATTCAGACACTGTTGCTTTCATTAGTTATTATCTTATTTGAGGAAGACAAACCTTCGTTGCATTTTTAGATTTGGTATCCAGATGTCTGTCCAGGGAGAGCTTTCCTGTAGCCTGGAGATTAGATCCCAAAATATCTAAAATTTCATTACACCAACCTAAGTGTTTCTTTTTCAGAAAGAACATAATTTTAAACACTGCATCACTGTAAATTCTTCTTTATAAATTGTATTTTATTCCACACTCAATATTTTCCATCTACTCCCACAGATTGTTTTCCTAGATTATGATATAACTGAAGCACATTTACTGAGCAGCCATAAAAGTCAAAAACTTGGTTTCTCTTTTGTCTTTCTTTGAAAGGTGGCAGGTGTAAGGTCAAGGCAGGGGGAGTCTATGTTAGATTTTTAGTTCAGATCAACTGTGACTGCTTCTGAATTTATTCACCTGGTCATCCCCATTTTCTGCACTTTGGGTCCCACCACAGAGTTTTGGAGTGCATGACTGGTTTCTTTTCAGGTGAAGCTGCAGCATCATGAGATGAGCTGATTATTTCAGGTCAAACTGAACTGGAAAATGCTGACCAAATGTTAGAGGGCCATGGGTTTAGAGTGCCAAAATTCAAGGGCATGGGATCAGAGGGGAACTCTGCTTCTGGCTCTTCCCCCAAAACCATGGGTGGTGTGTTCACTGCATCCTCAGCACCAGCAGTTCCAGCTCCAGACCTTCTCCTTTTGAGTCATGGTATTCTGCAATAGGACTGAGATTAAAATTTACAGGATATTTTTATATCTGTGAGACTGAAATAGAGTTTCAGAGACCAGGCTCAAAATTCACACTTAGATAAAACTTATTCTCATATAAGAATAACAGCCATTTGGGGAAAATTACACATTGAACTGCCTCAGATTTCAATTCGCTTTCTTTTTTTCATGGAACATAAATCAATGTTTTCCAATTGCACTTCTTTCAGTAAATTTGAGTTATATTGAGTATTTGAGATTGATAATTCATATTACCCCCAGAACTAATGATAACTTGTCCTGTAAATTAGGGTTCGTAAAGACATGGGACTGGTCTGTTGTTCTTCTGAAACAAATTTTATTATTGTTGTTCTTCTGAAACAAGCCTTATTCAAAGAGAATCTCTCCCTGTAGCAGAGTGAGAACAGCCAGAACAGCAGCACTGCCTGCAGCCAAGGACTGAAAGGTGTAGCCCTCCAGAGCATTTGCTTTAAAAAGGTCAGTGAACAAAACCCAAAAATCCCAGGCTGTCTCCTTTCCTACTGAGCTACCCAGATGAAGGTAACAATAAAGGAGAGAGCAATAAATGATAAGGAGTAGATTTGGAGACAAAGTACTTCTCTAATTAGCCTGAATTCTTAAAGCTTGTTTAGGATTGTGAAAGATGAATACGTTTTGTCTAATGTGATGTGTGATACAAATGGATATTATATAAAAAGTAGAGGTGAAGTAAATAAGATGGAACCAAAAATCTCGCAATGTTTTATTACAGCAAAGAAATGGTATTTTCCCCATGTCCACCATATAATCACTGAAAAATGGGAATACTAGTACAGATCTACAGCCCTATCATTTGCAGAGGATCAATACAGCACTACTTTTGTGACAAGTGGATCTTTAAACAAAAAAACATCCTGTCCTGGTAAGGTTTCAATACTGGGGAAAGGCTTCTCCTAATAATTCAAACCAAAGGAGCAAAACAATCATCCTTCAGGAGGAAAAAAGTGTGGATAGAGCCCAGACTGCTCTGGCTGGGGTTTGCACAGATTTAAATGAGCAAGCCCTGCCCTGACATGGGGGTTGTCTGCAGTGGTTTCTCAGCACTGTGGACTCCAGTGCAGTCAAGAAAAATTAAACAAGAAAAGGAATTTCTTCATAATCCATACTGACCTCTCTGCTGCCACACTTAGCTGTTATCAATAAGAATTAATAAATCTATAGTTGTAGATATGTGTGATGAAAGGTCAGAGCCTGCTACCAAAACAGAAATTAGCAAATCTTAACTGCACTTAGAAATCATGAGAATAAATGTCCTGAAACCTGCAGATAGAAAAAGGAAATATTCTCAGTTTTATTCTGTTTGCCACAGTTACTAAGTATTGTTAATTACAAAAACTATTTAAATTTTGTGAATAATTGCATTTTTAAAGGTTTTTTCAGTAATTAGGGAAGTTAATATATGCTTGAGCAACTACTTTTTGTGAATAACAGGCTCATTTAGTTATTTTTGCTACACTTAATATCTCTGACTATATTATTTTACATTCTTCTAAAGAAAATAATCTCTTCAATGCAATTTTCATTAAGGATTTAGCATAATAATATCACTTTGTTGTAATAACCCTTTATCAATCACTGTTTAGCTATGTTGTCCTTGCCAATCTGCTCCCTGAAATTACAAGTTCATTTGAATACAAACCTGAAAATGCAGACATGAATAATCAGTTCTAAATCTTTCTAGTGTTCTAATGAGTAGATAAAATTTGCTCAGATATAAGGGTAAAGCAGAACTAATATTCAAAAAATAATCAAGTTTTCTGTGAATGATATATCAAAGGGAATACTTTTAAGTACCAAAAAAACAAAGATAAACAATGTTTCCCATAAAAAAATAAAATAGACCAAAAAAAATTACGCACACTCAAAAAAATAACACCAAACAAACCCAACCAAACAAACTTCCTTACAAGGATCTATATATAAAGTCTTCCAAGAAAAATGGTATTGCCATATTTCCATCAATGTTTGAACATTCATAGTATCTTCTCACCCTTTCTTTCAAACTGGAATAACAATATCATAAAATCTCTTTCATTCCTTTATAAAGTTCATTGTTCAACAGCTATTTTTAGAGCCACTCTATATAACTTTGAGGGTTGATGTCCATTTTCTCTTATCAGATGCCATTTGAGATTGTAGATAAGCTGCCCAAACATGGCTCAAAAAGCTCTGGTTCTGTTGCTCCCCTGAGAATTTATGGGTGATTTCTGTTGCTCATCTAGGGGTTTTTGCTTGTTTAATATTAGAAAAAATTAGTTGAATATTGGTTAAAAAAAGAGGCAGCTGCATTGATCATAGTGAAAGGGGTTAAGGAACCTGGAAGAATATTTCAAGACAGGGAATCCACCTAGCTGCCTGCTGTCTGCTGACTTTGGACTTCAGGGAAAGGAGGTTCTTGTTCTGATAGGTGAGGAATGATCCACAAACCAGCTATTGCTAAAGCATGGCCTATAGTGCAACACACTTCCTGGAGAGGGATGTGTTTTAGGGGTACAGGGGAATTTTGTTACTTTTTTGAATGAACAGCTGATGAATTACCTTATTTTTCATACATCAGCATTGCCAGTCCTGCACAGGGATCAACTTTTAACTTCCTCTAAGCTGGTATTTTGCCAGTGCTCTGTGTTAATTTGGGTTCTCTCTCCTCTGGAGATGCTTTAAATTTTTCATTAGCAGCTGTCTGTGTGACCACGTTTCAGACTCTCAATTATATCTCAAAACAGATTTTCTTGAAAAGCCTTTAAATGGAAAGGGTTCCTCCAACAGATTGCTCTCTAAAATGTTGAAATGTGTAAAATTCAAAACTTACTGTGTCTCAGTAATTTTACATTGTTTTTCATGATATGTTTGCATCTTGCATTGCTGTTTTTAATGGTGAAATGGATAACCAGTGAAATAACTGGGATATGGTTTTGCTAGGGTTTTTTTCCTTTCAAAATCATGATGGAAAAATATTCTGTAGGTCTCATTCCTAAGTAACAAATGGCAGGACAAGAAGAAACGACCTCAGGTTCCACCAGAGGAGGTTTAGATCAGATATTAGGAAATATTTCCTCACGGAAGAGTTGTCAAACATTGTTCAGGCTTTCCAGGGAAGTGGCTGAGTCACTGTCCCTGGGGCTGCCTGAAATGTAGATGTAGCACTTAGGAACATGGTTTAATGGTGGGTTTGGATGTGTTGGGTTTGTGTTTGATCTGGATGATCATGAAGGTATTTTTCAACCCAAATTTTCTATTATCATTGCACTTGTATTTTAGTGAAGGAGCTTGACACTAGCTAATTAGAGAATACTTAAGAAGACACTTTACCATTTGTGAAAAACTAGAAAAGCACATAAAATAATAAATACAATTTTAAAGAAATGAATGGTGATGTAAAATTAAAATTTTTATAATCCCAAATGATATAGTGAGCACTTAGATTTAAATTTTTCAGGGAGGATAAACACACTTAATTTGTATTCAATTTAAATTAGAAATAATTTTAAGAGTTCTCTATTCCCTGCATAACTGATATGATGAGTTTTGATGGAATTAATCAAAATATCATCTCATCAAAATATAACCTCGTTTTGTTGGGGTTTTTTTTTAATTTTTAAGTTTGGTATTCTTAGTGTCCATACACAATATGGATATATTTTAATTAAATTTTGACTGAGTGGACTCAGATCATCTGTCTGATTGACTTATGGTGGGGAAGAAGGGATATTTTCAGTCTCAAACAGAGACCTTCTCCCTTGTTTAAACAAGATTGGGCCCTTAAAGGGATGTAGAAGAATTAGCAAATTAGGTTTTTTATTAGCTTTAATTTTCAAATCTCTTTGCATCTCTGAATGTTCTTTGAAATACAATAGGAGAAAAAATAGTAAATTAGTAAGAGATCTATGTGATATTTCTAATTTGGGTGCAGCCAGGGTGATTTGGATATGCCAAATGAAAAATTTTGAATTGTGTAATATGATGGTGATGCTGAGGATCTAAGTGTTGAATAGTTTGGGGAATTTGAGCAAAACCATCAAAGACTTTATGGGTTCCTCATAGCAGTTTATATCACATGGACCTTAAAAATAAAGAGCCCAAACAGCATGTTTTGAGGGACATCAATAAATTCATGCTGTCAAGAACGCATCTTTTTTCCTGTATGGCCACACTTTTATCATAGAAAATTTATAGTGCCATTTGTAATGGATGTCCCTCTCTTAGATGAAAAATTGACACTTTCAGAGGAGGCTGAAAGGTGTCCTAAACCCAAACCTAAGTCTTGGAAAATGTATTTGGGCCAGCAATGTACAAGGGGGCAGGGAGAAATACAAGATACTAGAGGTAAATACAAGTAGAAATTTAAAACATTTTTGACAATTTCTATGCAAAAAGTATTTTCTTTCTCAGAATTCAGTTACTCCTTGGCCAAGTTCTTGAAATTAGGATCATTTCTTCACTGTAATGTTCATATATCTGACCTTTAAAAAAGAGGTAAGATATTTTCCATTTTTAATTGGAATGTGGAAGTCTTACAAGTGGTTCCTTTTCAGCAAAATGTCTGGAAAGGTCCAAAAGGTTAGGGAAGAAACAAGAAAGCTGAAAAAGTAGTTTTTGGAGTTTGTGATTCCTTGAGCTAGAAAGAAACAGATTTTTCTGAAATCTGGAGAAAGTTACAGAGGCCTTTTCATCAAATGTGGCAGCAAAGAAACCCTTGTAAAATCTGAGACAAGCAGAGAGAACTTTTGGGCTTTTCTTCCCTGATCAAGGAGGAATGAAATGGTTTAGCTGAGGACTAAGACACCTCAATCAAGGGGATAGCAGTGTCCAGATCCTGCCATTAAATACACAAGATAAACACAATATCACCACTTGCTCTTCTGCCCAGATTTCAGCAATAAAACATGTAGTTTAAAAAAATTATGGCTTTGAGTGTAGTGTTTATATTGTGCCAGCTTAATAAGACTATAAGAGGTTAAATATCTGTATTTGAACCCATAAATGGAGAACAAGGGAAGAGAAGGGTGTTTATGTACCTAAATCCCATGCATGACATATTTGAAGGAGACCCCACAGACAAGGTATATATTATTTACTTTCAGTGGCATATGTCACTTTGCAAAATGGAAAACTGATAACAAAGAGGAAATATTATTGCCTCTGATTATGGAATCTGGCTAGAATATTAAACAGTAAATGGTTCTATTAAACTCTGTAGATCTCAGATCATGAGAACTTTATAAACTATAGAATGTAACCTACTTCGGTGCAAGAAGCTTAAACATAAAGCTAAGCATGAAAAAATCTGAGCTTTAGTCTCATGCTATCTTAGAGCCCTCAAGCTTACAATCAAGAGTAATCAAATATATACACCTTAAAAATAGCAGCATGGCTGTTCCCCTGATGCATGTCCCCCAGCTCAAACAATATCTTCCCTTGGGTAGTTCAGGGGCAGCAATCAAGGCAGTCCAGTTTAATTGACTTTGTGACTCTTGTGCAAACACTAATGTAGATTCAGGGCTAACCACAGAGCACTGGGCACAGACTGCACTCTTTTCCACAGGACATTTTAATATATCCATGGTTGGCAGCCTGTTTTTACTCTGTCATAGGAATGCACCACATACAAAACTTGTATTTCCTTGGCAAACCTGGATTAAGCTAGAAAAAGAATTCAGAATTGATTATAAACATCAGATATGTGCCCTTGCAGACACAAAGAATAGGAAACTAGACTGAAAGAGAACAGATAAAAAACTGCAATAAAAGTACAGCTTTAATGTAAGCTGGAAATTTCTCTTTGGCTAGTTTTATTTGTGCCAAGTTTTTAGGGTTTGGTTTGTTTTCTGATTCTTTAATGCAACTATGAAAAAAATTCCCAGAAGAGGTGCTTTGGCTTGTCAATCATTTTCTGATAGCTCCTTTTCTTCCTCCTTAAGCAAACAAAACCCCTGTTATGTGCCAGAGAAGCCCCATCTTGTGCCCTCTGCAAATCTCCATCTGGTTGTAACTGAGCAACACAGCTCTCCAGTAACTTTGCCTTTGATCTCTGCTTAATAGATTACAGGTAATACTGTGATTTAACAGTTATTTCCTCTATTCTTCCTTTAAAAGGCATGCCAGCACTGCCTGGTTTATGAAAGAATTGTATTAAATATTTATCATCATTTTTCAGTATTTGGAGATTTTATTTCCTACTTACTCATGCTCCAGAACTCTTGGTAACCCAGATCTTAGTAATTAAATGTTAGCATTTTAAAAGCAATCCCACTGGTACTGTTTGCAGAACGAATTTATGCAGAAACGGGATATTTTCATTACAATGTTTCGTTTCAGTTTTGACCAGAGCTTCTGTCAATGTTTTGCCAAATTTTCCCCCAGCTCGGAATACTTTGGATGATAGACAGTAGGTCTCCAGAGTTATCCTGAGCTGTGCAGCATGTAGGGCTCACCAGGATTTAGATGTTTTCATAGCAGAGGTTGTTATTACATGCACCACTCCTGGCTGTGGGGAATAGATCTCAGCCACAACTTAGTGGCTGTTTGATGTTTTCCTTATTATTTTTAACTTCTTCCCTGCATAGCCAGATTCCTGCTGCTTCTAGAGCTCTGCAGTACATTAGTATGGATGTCAGGTGCTGCTTTAGGTATCATTCCTTCATAAGTCGTGTCCAACACTTCCATTTTGTGACCAGCTGATCCAAAGAATTAACTTCTGGTTTTTCTGTGTTTTCATTACTACACCTCACTGCTACCCATAAAATCCTGATAGGTGCCTTCCTAACAAGTGGGGTTTTTTTATTATTTTTTGAAATCCTGCAGGAAACAGTCGCTCTGAGAGTAAATTTGAGTTTTCTGTGTTATTAAAGCACAATTTATTCTTTGGGTGGTTTTTTGCCCTCAAAAATGAGTAAAGTATCTTACATGTAATAAAGCTTTTCCTTGTTTCTCCAGTCTTCCTTTGTTGTCACAGGAGGATCATCAAGAAAAAATCCTGCAGGCACAGAACTGCACTGTCCTTACCATTCCTTGGAGAGTTGCAAGCAGAACAGGACAAGTTGCTTTATTTATTAAATTGTCTCTACCTCAACACTGTCACCGTGATATTTTCTGAAAAATCTCTTCACCAGGATTTCTTCTCCTGGGAAGCTGAAAAGCCTCAGAGAAAAATGAAAACAAGATTTATCTGATTACTTCTCCTGTGTTTTGCTGCTTTGGAGTGTGGTTTGGACATTGTTTACCAACTGGTCATTGTTTCATTGGTTTCATGTGAATTGTTTTTGACTCGATGACCAATCACATCCAGCTGTGTCAGGACTCTGGAAGGAGTCATGAGTTTTTCATTATTACCTTTTAGCCTTTTGTCTGTACCCTTTCTCTATTCTTTAGTATAGTTTAGTATAGCATTCTTTAATATAATATAATATAATATAATATAATATAATATAATATCATATCATATCATATCATATCATATCATATCATATCATATCATATCATATCATAAAATAATAAATTTGCCTTCTAAGAACATGGAGTCAGATCCATCATTCCTTCCAATGATGGGGACCCCAGAAAATACCACATCAACCCATTCATTTTCTCACTTTTACTCATCCTGTGCTCTCCCCTTCCCACTGGAAGTGAGTGAATGGGTGCCTTTGTGGGGTTTAGTTACCAGCTGGGGTTAAACCCCAGCACCTGTCTGCTGCCAAAATCCTCACTTATGGTTCCAACATTTGAACTGTGATATGGATCTGTTCTCAGGTGAGTATTCCCAGAGGGATGCTCATGAAATGCTGCTATACCCTCTTCCTCCAGGCTCCCCAAGCAAGGAATGCTTCTCTTTCTGTATGAGCTCTGTTTCCCTCTGGTTTTCATGGTGTTCTTGGGAGATTCCACTGATGTCTTTCCAAAGAGCAGCCATCATTTACGCCCTCATTTTCTTCCTCAGAAATTGAGACATTTCTGGTTTCTCTGCCTTTCAGAGCTGAGTAGGAAGGTTGTGCTCACTGTTAGAGCATTCCTGGCCCAGTTCATGCTTTCTGCTGGCAGGTCTAGGACAGGTTCTGTTTGGGAAACTCCATCTCCTCATCTCTTCTCTGATGTCATTTTTTATTTGGGAGCTAAATACAAATCCATTTCTGGCTAGAGCCTTTTAATGATTTAGTGCTGTTCTCAATTATAACACTTCTAATTGCTCTAGGGAATACACCCAAATGAATTGAATTTCATTGAATCATCCCTTGATTTTGCAGTTCATTCAGCTGAAGTTCAGAGGCCTTTCTGCTTGCTGCACACATAACAGAGAATTATCTTTAGGTGCACCATTTCTATGCCAAGCCCAGTTTTTTGTTTTTTTCCTGAAATACTCACTCAATGTGTTCAATTTGCAGTTTAAACAGGTAGACTCAGCTTATGCCCTCCACAGGGTGGAGTAGGGAGATCATTCCTTCTCCATTATCAGCTAAGAGGTATTTGCATATTGTAGGTGTTAAGGAAACCTCCTTGCATGGTATATTGCTTGCTGTTTGAAAAAAAAAAGACATATTTCCTTTTTATTATAATATAAATTTTTGTTTTGCTTGCATCCTCAAAACAAGATGTAGGTGGTCTCATACTTATTTCCATTTTCAGTATTTAGTGGTTGGTATCCTTACAGGCATCCACAATCTGAATTAACTATAGAGGAATTTATTACATCTATAAAAATTTTTGAGTAGAGTCCATCAACTCAAATTTACTCCCCTGCAGGAAAATAAGTACTCAACCAATTTCCACTGTGCTTCTCAATTTATAAACCTTAAAGGGACATAAAATCCTTGTATTCCTTTTACATATATAAAAAATTTTACCATAAAGTCTATTATATCATACTAATACAAAACACATCCCACTATCTAGACCATTAGATGTTTTTTAGGAAGTCTGTTGCTGGCTAAGACATGATTTAGTTCACCTCCAGAGAGTCATTTCAGTCATTGTTTCTGACAATATCTGATCTTTAGTGGCTCTCCATAATCCTTCCTCCCTTTACTTCTGGAGGCTGTTTCTTCACCCTCAAATAACAAACTTGAACACCAGAAAATTTTTCTGAAAAATAATTCACATAATAATTTGAAGGCCACCAACACATCAGACAGAAGTATTTCCTGTATGTATCCTGATAGGTCTCATTTTATTTGCATGAAGTATTAGTAGAAGTTTGTTTGTTTAAAAGAAAAACAAAATTCATAGATACATTTTTTCTTAGTTGTTAATTGCATTTTTCTGCTTTACTTCATGGGCGAAGCATGTAAGTCATTGCAAATGGCATATTTTAAACTACAAAGTCATAAATTCATCCTTTGTGTGTCCATATCTTCTAAAAAATATGTGCACAAGTATTGTTACAGTGTAAATATAAACTGAAAGGCATCCTGATCTTCATTAAATTGCTACTTTCCAAAATTATACTCATTCAATGTGTTGCTTTTTTCTTTTAAAAATATCTTCCTTATGATACATTTTATCTTTTTGCAATTTTTCCAGACATGGCAAAATAAAATAGCAGCAAACCTCAAAGAAGGATTGACAGAACAATCTTGTTTTTGTAGAGATTCCTAAGCAATAAATTCCACCATCTCTAACTGAAATGAAGCACTGTAAAAAACCAGATTATAAGCGATGCTAAAACCCTGTGCCTCACCATATGCTTCCCCAGAATTCCTAAAACTGTAAGGAGGAAACAGGCCACTTCTTCAAAATTTAATTGGTATCTCTGGTTTTTTCTCAGTCTAGGAGTGGACAGAGACTGTGATTTATGGAGACTTTGATAAAGATGTTTCATGTGTTCTGTCACATAAATTTCAAGGTAGTCTAGCTCTGAAATTATTTTCATGGACTTCTCTTATCTGCGGTTCCAAATAATAATAAAAGGCTTCTATTTCTTTGGAGTGAAACATATTTATCTGCTGAAAATAGCTGAGACACCCAACAGGAAGGGGAGGAGAATAACTAACATGTTGAGCTGAGTGAAACCAAAACAATTGCTAAGTAATTTACACTAAATTATTGGTTATATTGAACTTCTGTTTCTTCCATCTTTGGTGAGGAAAAAAAAATCGAAGTCCTTCATATCTTTCCAAGGTACCTCCAGCACTGCATATTTTGTTATGCAATCCTTCTGTCTGTTTTAGCTGCCTCCTTTTGCTCTCCAGAAGCCCAGGGAGGATTTATTTCTGGGGAGCTGTGAAGGGTAATAAACAGTGTGAGCCCCTCACGTGTGGTGCTTGGAGGAAGAGCTCACCAGCAGAGCTGCTCAGTGCTGTGCCTGGATGCATCCCTGCATCCCTGCACCCACAAATCCTGCTGGTTTTCCTTCCACCAGGCAGCAAAGCTGTCAGCAGCTCCCCAATTCTGAATCCACTCTCCTTAGGAAATATTTAATATTTATTCTTGAGAGTTTGAGGCCCTGCGGGAAACGACCTGGTGTTTTTCATTCTTTGGGTGTGAGATGCGCATCACGTAACTGGTATTGAACGTTAACTGAGATGTCAGGGCCTGAGTGGTCTGAGGTATCTGCTGATCTATCCTTCACCTTAGACCTTCACCAGGATTGCCATGAAAAACCCTTCTGCTGTCCCTGCATCCCTTCTCCTTAGGTCAAACACAGTACCTGCACCAAGGCTACAGAAGATTGTGTGTTGCTTCTGCCTTTAAAGGAATTGAATATTGGTTTCTAAACAGGCAGTGATACTTTTCATGGGAAGGGTTGTAGATCAGATTTCATTTTCCATTATAACTTCCAAGCACTCACCTAACTGAAAAATCTCAATTGGCAAATAAATTTATCTTGAGTCTCAGGCAATGGGGCACAGACTGCTGCTAACCAAGTCACTTCTCTTCCTGCCCTGGTGAGGGTCAGAGATTATTTTTAGGGGAAGACTTCTCGCTATAGTGAATGTGTACAATTTGTGCACAGTTTAGTGCAGTTGTTCTCTCCCAGTAGATAAGCTGTGTCCCTCTACTCTGAACTAAGACAAAAAAATGCAATTCATTCCTAAACAGGACAGCAGTGCAGAGGATTCCCCTAAGCATTTTAAGGGCTTACGTGTGGTACATAGGGCTGCAAAGATACATTTCCTGCAGAAATGCACATTTCTGCATGTCTAGTTAATATTGCAGCTGTCTGTGGAGGTGATTGTTTGTGATGGCCCTGACTTATAGTATGCAATTTAAATGAATTCCAGCAATACAAATTTTAATTCTGTAACAGGCAGGAAAAAAAATAATGGGTTCATCAATGAAACTATATTCCACTTTCAAACCAGATAATAAAATATTAAGGCAAAATGATCTCCATATACTTTAAACCACCTATGCTTGGACTCTATTGATGAGTATTTCTAGCAGAACTCTCCACATTCTCAGCTCTCTTTCTTTTTTTTTTTTTTTTTTTTTTTCCTGGTTTATATCCTTCCTGGAACCACTTTGTCATTGTCATTTTCAGTGTGTTGTGTATGACCAGCCACTCTCACACATAAAGTTAGTCTGGCCATGTCCCTGAGTAGACAATAATATGTGGCAGACCCAGGAGAATTGCCACATTCAAATTATTTTAGGGAGCAGTAAATGCTGGAAAATCTGAGACTGCAACAGCTGGGAGTATATTCAGATGGAAGAAGAATTCTGTATTAAGCATCACGCAGTTGTTGAGCCAAAAAACTAAAAAGAACATTCTGTTTCAGAATCATCCTCCTTCTTAACAGACTTCAGTTTTCTGAAAAATCTGTGGTCCTCCCCTGTGTTTGAAGGTGCCATAGTTAGAAGTGCTGTGTCACAGGTATGTGAGTGGGGAACAGGCATTATCAAACCAATTTTACAAATCAATAACCCCAAATATTAAGTGTCTAAAATCCACTGCAATCAAAGCAGAGAAAATTACCTGTTTCTCACAATAACCAATGTATTGTGCTACCCACTGAACCATGCTTCTCTGAGACATCAAGAATCAGAGTGCTCAAGGTGCTCCTGTAATTATACAGCCACATGCTTCCATATGAAATGCTTTGTTTGATAATTGCACAAAGGATGAAGAGTCTGTTGCAAAACCCCTTTGGATGTCTCCTGCAAGTTGTCATTAAGACTTCATATAATACTATGGGTATTTTAAGAACCCATGAAGTTACATCTTTTTTGTCTTAGGGAATAAAGCACAGCAGACATTGATTTTTTTTTACCCCATTTTATAACTTACACATCAAGGTAATTTTATTTTCTCAATAACAACCATTATTTTCAAAGGTATATTTTGAAAAGCAAACAATCGTTTATCAATTTAAAGCCTGAAAATTTTCATAAACTCCATTTGCAATTATGGAAATTAAATATTCTAGAAATATAAGGATAATTTGCAGAAATGCAGGGCACTTCTGTCTTTATTATTACTCTTCAGCAATTTTCCTGTGCAAGTACCTAAAGACTGTCAATAGAAAGAAAACAAAGGTATCAAGAGAAGCATTGCAAAAGACAGAGAAAGGAGCAGCTGAATTAATAAAGAGAAGAGCCAGGCTACAGGATTATCATGATTAGTGGTTTGGTAAAATGTAGAAAGTCAAGACTCAAAGGACCAAGGGAGGATAATCTTCATGACAAAAATTCCCATTTCCAGGTTAACTCACAGGAAGACAGAGGAGGTTGTTTTCCTACCATATATTCAGGTTAAGAAGCTCCTAAATTGTTAGTAATATTAATATTTTTAATTATTATCCTTTTAATTTAACCAGAATTGGGCAGAAGCAGGTAATATATCAAATGTTGATAAAATCTCCTCTGGTGAAACAAGACAGTAGGGAAATGTATGTTTGAAAAATACATAGAGTCCTTGTTGTTTAAAGTGAGAGACATGCATTTCATCTAAATCTGATTTTGCAGGAAGATCAAAGTTCTGCAGATTCTTCCACTCTCTGGAGGTGGAGCTCTCTAGGAAATTCATGTTTCTTTTCTTGACAGCTGATTGATACTAGCAGAATTAATCACATTGTAATGTGATACAGCAATATATAGAGCCATGCATTGTTAAAGAAAGAGCAAAAATTAATTAAGAAAATCTTTGAAATGCAAATTAGATAGATAATGAATTTATTAGCTGATTTATTGTGGCTTGAAATGATAAAAAAATAAATTTGTGTCATTAGGCCCTGCCTGTTCCTGGTTTCAAAGACAAACTGACATTCTTTTCCTCCTCCACTTACTTTTTAATTGCAGCAAGTAACTTGTTAAAGTGTTCTGGTTGATGGAACTCTGCCAGCCTATTTTATTATAACACATTTTGATTCACAATGAAAGAAAAGGTTATTGCACATGTCACATCTTTATTGTACTTGACAAGCTGGAAAGCATGTATCCCAAAATGAAATAGAAAGTGAAATATCAGATTACTTTTCTATTATCCACAACACGAGCTGAGATGTTGTGACAAAACAGTGCTGAGTGGACACCGGCATTCCAGAATGATTCATTTCGGTTTTGCATTCACTTTCCAGGAAAAGGAATATTAAATGCACAATTCCACAGGAAAACCTGGACAGTGATGCAAGTGGTGTTCTTAGTGAGAAAAGCACTGTTGTTGGACTTGCTTACACTACTTGAACTGGAGAGAATGTCCAAAAAATAAGCAAATTCTTATTACTCTGAATAACACCTTTATCCCTATGTCATGTTGCTACACTTTTTTTTTTTTTTGATAAAAAATTGTGAAAAAAAAATTTTAAATTCCTTTCTCAAAATATGGAAATATTTTTTTTCAATTTTAAAAGAGCTTCTGATTAGTAATGTACATGTGTTTATGCAACAGTATAAAAAAGACCTCATTTGATTAGGATCTCTGAATGCTACAAAAATATTTACACTTTTTGTATACTAAACTCTTGAAAAATTACTTGTAGCTACTTGGGAAATTTCTTCACCTACTGAGCAGACTAACCCTTTTTTCTCTTATTTTTTGTCTTTGATGTTAGTTGACAGAAAAGAGTTTAATTCAGATTTTGCAAGTGTAATCTCCATGCATATTCACCCCACAACATGAAAAAATAAAGTCATGGAGGTAAAAACTAAACTCACAAATTAAAAATTACCTCTGTGTATATTGTTCAGGAGATTGGGGCTTGATATTCTAATAGTTACCTTAATTTTCAGAAGGATTTTTACTGGGTCCCAAAATATTACTTCTACATTCTAGTACTAAATGCAATGAATAATTGAATATTACAATATTTCAATATCAGAGCAGTAGAAATTAGCTAAAAGGATGACATGAAGAAAAATTATTTCCCCTGAAGACAGATGATATTTGAAAAGAAAATATAGATAGCAAAGAAAAGGATGCATGATATGTAGTTCTAGGATTGACAGACACACAGAATAAAGAAGAAGAAAAAAGGAAGACTGGACTTTGGCAATATTTCATCTCTGCAGTAGAACATTTAATTAGATGAATTTTTAGTTTGCAATAATGATCAAGAACAGCACAGTGTCCAGATTAGCAGGCATCAGTGCTGCCATAAATCATTTTAAAACAAGATAATTCTTCAAAGAAACACTAAACTTGTCAGTGGTCCATCTTTAAATAGCATTTAGTATTCATTTTCATGCCACAGGGAGAGCACTTAGAAGGAAGTATTTCTGCATGAAAAATCATATTTAAAATAATACATTCAAAAAAGAATTCAAGAAAAAATCAATAGCCACAGTATGGGAAGAAGTCAGACTGTAATGATCTCTTTTGTTCTGGAAGGAAAGAGAAAAGGATTAGACAATTCTGTCATTTGTTTTGTTCATCCTGGCAACAGCAAACCCTGGCATTTAACCAGCAAAAGAGACTCATAAATTTGCAAGATTTTAAATAAAAAATGGGAACACATATGTCATGTATAGCTTGAAAACAGCACAGAAAGTTCCATGAAACCTTTAGTATTATGTGAACCTGCTTTTGTAGAATCCTGAAAAAACAGAACGTTATTTTCGTCATGGTTATTTGTACAGTTCCATTGATTTAATTGCAAATTTTTATTACAAAAACATTAAAATGATATGAGAGAGTCTCAAAGAGCCAGGGTCCACAAGGCAAGTGTAAATCACACATTCAGACATGATCTGTGATGGCAGGAGACAGCCCTCAAACCACAAAAATGCTGAAGGAAATAACATAGACAGTTTTCTTCCTGCCCTTTTGCATTCATTGAGAGGCCATTCAACGAAATTTTGCGTGAAAATTCAAAATAGAATGAGCTACTTAATGGTTCCTTTTCCTCACAAAACACGAAGGACAAAATTTATAATGATATCTCAAACATCTTTCTTTGTGAGTACTGGTACATTGTGGAAGCTAGCATCTTTTCTTAGGAACTTTTTACCTAGAATCAGCTCCAGGTAATCAAAGAGTAAGAGGAACTTGTGCCTTTGAGTGGGTCATTTTGCCAGCATCAGCCTTGTGGCTTTTTCAATGTGCTCTGGAGCCTTCAAACACTTTGGAATGTTGCATCAATAGCATGTGAGGGACTGGATGTGTCAAACCTATTCCATCACACAGCTGTCGAACGGACCTCGGGCACTCTGTTCTTAGCTCTTGGATATTTATTTGCATGGAAAAGGACAAACTTGGCCTCTGTATATGCAAGATTCCTCCCACTATAATTTACAGATGAGCTTCATAACATTTACATTTTCAAAGCAGACACCAGCGTTGAGTAAATCCCTGACCTTGAGTCCCATTAATTTCATCATCTACCTGCTGGTTTCCACCACCTCTCCTTTTTAGCCAGATGAATGTACTGCACAAAGTTACGTTCTCATTTTCAAAGGTCTCTAACTCCTGTTTCTATTTATGGACTAAGAGGAGATTTGATGGACTGTGAGACCTTTTCTTGTGAGGAACCAAGATGTGCTCCTGTAGAAAGTCAACTCCTTTGACCAGCAGAGCAGCAAAGGCAAGGCTGATTATATGGAAATTTCCTCTTTTCAGGTAGTGAGATCCCATTTTGGAGCTTCTTACCCTGATGGCCTCTTTTGGGCAGTGCTCATGTCCTCCAGCTGGAATGGGACTGTATCTATACCCATGGGTTGAGACATGTGTCTCCATTTACTTTGTTTTCTGCTCCTTTAATCCACTGGGTAAAAATAAACACACCCCACAGCCAGTGCCCAGCAGCTCTCAGGTGGCTGCAGTCACTGAGTCATGAAAACTTGAACCTGCTGCTCCTCCACCTTTGCTTATACACTTCCATAGACTCCAAAAAGCCTCACAGCCACAAATTGGAAGCTGAACAAAGTACAGGAATTTTATTCTAATGGCTGTGAGAGGGAAGATCTTTCAGCAATGCCACTGTGAGGTTAGATGAATTTTATGCTCCCTTTGTGCAAACACAAATTACTACCTGCAGTGTTTGATGGGAGAGCATTTGTTTGGCAACTGACAAGTGTCTCATCTCTCCCTTTATTCTAGTTTGGGGTGGAATTTCCGAATGTTTTTTTTTCAATTTCATATTGAATGCACTGAACCTGCCATAATTAAAATGTATAGGTTAGTGATTGCTGAGGTTTCCTTCTCTCACTAAGAGATATTATTCTTCACATACAAGTAAACATACTCACTTGTGGCCACATTTCATAAAATGTTCATGATAACCACAGACCTGTAATTGTCCTTAATCATCTGTTGATTCAGAAAAATCATTTGCTGCTGCATTGCTTCACCTGGCTCTCTGATGTTTTCTGCTGGCACATCTTGCTCCAGGTGTTTGAAGGGTTAGTGGCTGAAGAAGTTTGTGTTCTGCCAAAGCTGCATGGGATGGTTGCTTGGTAACAATACTTGTGGCATAAAAAGCATTGCGTCAGGCATATGCCTGTTCCTACCTCTTTATAGGGGACAGGGAAGAATTATAGAGAAGATATATTTTATTTAAGGAGCCTAGGAGATCTAGAAGAATTGCTGTCTGAGAGACGAAGCTGAAAAGGGAATGCTTTGAAACCAATATATCATTGGAGACTGCCTTCAGTAAACCACTGCAGAATTAAATTAAATTCCATTGGAACTCTCTAGATAGCTGCCATGGTAAAATAACCTGCTTCCAGCTGCTTGCTGAAAATCTCACCCCTGCAAGGCAACCAGCTCCTTTGGGGAACCATTTGGGCAGAAGGTCCTTCACTTTTGGCCTCAGAAGGGCTTCTAAAAGATTTAAACTCCAGACCACGTGTTGCTGTCTGCAGCTGCGGCAGTCCCCAGGCACTGCACCAGCCTCCTCTCCAAGGGCAAACACAGCATCACACAGCAGCCTGAGTACTTGTGAGAGTTTCTCCACAACTCCCACTGCTCCATGACCCACACAGCTCTCTGTGCTGTGACCCACAGGCTGGCCAAAGCAGCACCTGCTGAAGAGATTCATCTTTATTAAACTGCTCTCAGGGCTGCATGGGACCTCTATTGTTTCCTTCTCATCTTCCCAACTGTGTACTAGTAGGCTTAATCCTGTGTCTGTGCACTTGTCAAGCTAGCAAAGTTCAATTCTTTAGTAATTAATAAACACTAAACACTGCATAAGGGGCAGAAGTACCCAGACAGACTGAAAGGGTATTTTGCCTGCAGTTTGGGAAGCAGTGAGCATCTATGAAGAATCTGTGAGTACCTTTACAGCATGCCCAGTTCTCGTTGTTTTGGATGGGCAGAGAGGTATGCTGGTCCCAAGGGGTAAAGATTACATGAGCTTGGAAGAAAATGTGTTGTGCTAAAGAACCACTACACAAGTGAGATGGGAAGAGACCTCCAGAAATTGTCTAGTCCAATCCCATCACTCAGAGTATCAGGTAGAACATGTTGTCCAGCACACTGTTCAGTCCTTATTTCAGAGGGTCTCTAATCCATAGCTTTTACTCTTTTCAAGCCTCTCCTGAGTCCCAGAAGTTCACCCTGACCTATAACATTGATGCCTCAGGTTTCAGCTTTTATGTTTTTCAGATTCTGTGCTGCTTTGGTGTGTAGTTCTGAGCTTCATATTTTCCTATGGTGAGCTCTCTTCACAAAGTAGGGAGACAAAACAATTCCTTCTCTAGCTGGGGACCAAGGACAAATGATCCAAATTTCAGGCCCAAGAGCATAAACAATGTGGACTGAAGAGAGAAAAAAAGAAGGATGAAACTTCATAAGCTAAAGCTGTAATTGGACAATTAACTCCAATATGCAAATGAACCAGAACTTATAAAAGTGTGAGACCCTGTGACTGGTCATGCATTTTGTGACCATTTTGTGACTATTTTGGGTTCATCTGGGATGTAGGCCTGGCTGGGCTCTTGTGCTGCCCAAGGTGGATCCATTGAGGCCTTTTAATAAATCCCTACTTTATTCTTTAACTCCATCTAGTCTCTGTTCTAGGTCAGCCTTCACAAGGCATCACATATAGCCAGACATGGTAATGTCAAAAGGAAGAGATAGGGTCTTCTAGCCAAACTCCCTGTTCATTACAGTCAGAGATGCTTGTCTATTAATTGTGGCATCAAGTCCCATAACCTCTGGTTGATTAGAGCAAATCTTTCAGGATGACATTTTAATCTTCAGTCTAAAACTCCAAGTGACAGAGAAGCTAAAACACCCCTTGGACAAATTACTCTGATGATTAATTGCCCCTTCTATTAATAATAATTTTTAAAAGACAGTATTTGCATTTTTTCATGAATATGGTAAGTATGTCTGCTAGATTAAAAAGACTTCTATTGCTGGGATTTTTCTGCCAGATAGATATTTATGCACCGTGGTATTTATACTTTTATATGCTCTTGGCTGATACATCCAGTAGCAGCCATAGCACAGTGTTCCATGCCATTTTAATAATCATCCAATCACTGGTTTGCTCTGCTACTATGGATTTGACCAAATAGATTTGATATGATCCATCACAGTGTATTCTATAAAGAACTGAAAGGAAAATAAGTGCTGGTCAGCTACTCTGATGTGAGGAAAAGGTCTAAACGTTGAAATGAAGTTTGTCATTAAATCTCCTGTCTTCTACATTTTGTTGTCATTAAATGGAAATTTAATCCTGGGCACCAAATTATTTTTCACCCTTTGAGATACTCTTTTACTTCTTTCATCCTCCCGTTTGCATTATTTCTGTTTAAGGTCAGGCTGACAAGCAAATTCCTACCACTATTGTTTTCTTTTTCTCCCCCACCTGTTCCTAGTTTGTTTTTGGTTTTTTTAAATATTTGGGGTTTTCAATGTTTCTATGTACAGAGGACAACTGAGCAATCCCAGAGGTTTTTTGGCTAGGTGCTGGGCGGATACTTGAAAGGGACAGATCCTAACTCAAACTATCAAAGATGGACAAAAGAATAGATAGAAATAAATAATTTCTTCCCCTGAGCCTTTTTTGTGTGTCTGCATATGTCTTTTGAGGTATAGACATCTCAGAAAACATAATGGTTTCCCTAAATCTATGGAGGAAAAGTATTACAGAACCATGGAGAGATTCAGGACCTACTGTCCTGCTCTCAGAGTTTAATCACAAACCAATCTTACCTTTCTTGGTACCTTTCCTTTCAGAAAGATTTTTAGTGCTCAGGACACAGGCACAGCTACCCAGTCATGCTTCTTGTCCTCAAGGCAGATAGATGTTGTTAAAATGGATACATATGAAATTTATGTTTGCCTTTGTTCTAAGACTAATATGACAAGAGATTGGGTTAGACTTCTTCCTCAAAAAGAGCCTCAGGACTCAGATGCCATGGGGAGCTGTGAGACAGTAACAAAGAAATTCTGGAAAGGAAGCTATTAAAGCCAGAAGATTGTTCTGTTTTCCTGATGGTCTCTATCTGTGTTTATTAATGTGTTTTTTAGAGAGTGGCTTCAAGGATCAAATTGTCCAGCAGGTTCAGATTCCTTTGGGGCTTTGCAACTTGTATATGAAGCTGAAGTTGCCACTCTCTCAGACTGACATAAAAAGAATTCAATGCAAACAGAGATAGACAGCTTTTCCCACATTTGATTTCTTTGCAGGCTTTTTTTTTTTTCATTTTTTTCCCTTTTTTTCCCCCCTCCATTGTAATCTGTTTATTTCAAGAACATTCTTAACAATGTAAGACTTGTCCTCAGGGTAGTTCTGAGGACTGTCTAACCCAATAGTCTGTCTTTTCAACAGCAGATCCCTCACCAGAATGGACAAGAAAGCCACTAAACCATTCTTTCTAATTTATGCTAGGATTTGGTCAATTACTGTAAAATAAAATTTCACTCTCTCATGAAAACTTTCTTTTCCCCTGTAGCTTGCAAATGTTTTGAATCTCCCTTTAGGTTTTGGTTCCTGTTACAAAAACCTGAAGTAAGAAATTCCTATCAGTCTTCCTTCTCTTCTGCGGTTTCCATTTCTCACATTTATAGCCTTTTGTTTCTATATAAACTAGTCTAGACCTATTTGTACCAGTCAGGAATTTGTGTTCCACCTGAACACTGCGTATTTAAACAAAATTCTCATACTAATATGGCAAATTTTCTTTCATTTGTTGAGAAATTAATTTTTTCTCACAACACCACAGTTCAAAGCAGGTGGGAGACATCTCCTCTAGCCCATAAGAAAGCAATAAGAACACAGCATAAACAACTCATTATTTCTGATGCTCAGCATATCATTCACATCCCATTCAGTGAAACTGAAGAAAATATCAAGTTTTGTGGAATATAAACTATTGAGTCCTAAGCATTATTCTAAATGACCTAAAATGCAGATTTTAAATATCAAGTAGTGCCATTTTATAAGGAATAGAGGGGGGGGGGAATAATGCAGCAGCATTCCACACACCATCTGGGAAAGTCATGCAATACAAATGCATGATTTTGGGTCTCTCTTCCCCCATCCAGCCTCTGCAAAGCAGTGTCTGGCAAGCCAGAGCAGGTTGATAGGCAGTCTGGCACTAACAGGGACCTTGTTAGTTGCCATCACCTAGAGTCACTCTCTAGTTCCTAAGCTTAGGCAAGGAGGAAAATAAGCATAGCACTCAAATATTCATTATTTCCCTCTCAGCAACTCCCTGTAATTGCAACTGAGAACCACAGAACACAAAGATTGAAATAGTCAGCTAAAGCAGCTGACTATAAATTTAGAAAACACATTTTCTTTCCCTGACAAAGGGAGATGAAACCAATGATAATACTAACACCTTTACCTAGAGAAAAACAAAGTAAGTTAGGAGCACTAGTTCTCTGTAAGAATATTTTAAATTCATTAAATTTCTGTTTAATAAATAATAAATAAATTTATAATTTCTTTCTAAATAGGGAATTGCTAAAGAGAAAATTTTAAGGAGCTCTGCAGAAAGAAATTGGCATCATTATTCTTTCTTAAACAGATAGCACAGGTACTCAAGCCTTTAATTCATTATGGAGGGTTTCAACAATATTGTCCTCCATTAAGGAGCAAGTGAGGAACAGTTTCTTTTTAGGCAATTGCATTCATTTAAAGTGACTTTTAAAGGGTCTGTTTCCTAAAATTAAAAATTCCATTCAAAGGCATCATCAAAATTAATTCCACAGTGATATAGAACGTGGCTAACAACCCAAAATTCATATTCATTTGGAGAATTGGTTTCTGCATAGAGTCATGGAGCTGTCCAGAATAAAAAAACAGAAATCAGTATACAAAATTTGCTATTAATGAATTAATTCATACATATTCATAGATATCTGTGTGTTTCAGACCTCCAAGTATATCATTCCATAGGCCACTATACAGAATTCCTTCTTTACCTGTAACCCAGCTCAGTTGGAAATGAATTTTAGCCTCTGCAATCCTTAATGAATTATTGGTAAATCACATCAAGGTTTATCTCTACTCACTCCACTTATGTGAGGGTAGAAGGTATACCTGATAGCATCTCTCTGTCATTCACAAGAGATGAAGGAACAAAGCTTTTAATTTTTTCAGTCAAGCTTTTAAGAAATGGGAGAATAACACACCCCCTCAGCACTCCTGGCTTAAACTAATATTTCCCCAAGTGATTACACCAAGGATTTCATTGTAAACGATTAAACTGTATTCTTTCTTTCCCAAACTCATATTTCTTCTCTCCTGAGAACATTTAATGCTGCAAAGACATTATTTCCCCTAGAAATGTAAAATCCCACCAGTGGGTGAGCATTCCTCCACCAGCATATGTAAGAGGGTGAGGATCTGAATAAATAAGTCCTGAATATTCAGGGTCAGGTTGGACAGGGCTCTGAGCAACCAAATCCTTGAATATGTCCCTGCTCATTGCAGGGGCTGGATTCAGGGGCCTTTAAAGGTCTCTTCCAGCTCAAACCATTCTGTAATTCTATGATTGTACAATACTGATTCCATTCTCTAATTAATTTAAGTAGGAGTGTCATGGCAATTTCTGAGGGAGAAAAATTCAATTATGGGTTAAAAGGAAGTGTATTTGAAGTTATTACAGATCATGATGAACATGTCAGTCTAAAAATGAATCTATGATGCTCTGGTTCTTCCTTTAAAAATACTGTTTATAACACCATTCTGCATAGCAGTAATTAGTAATTTATTTGTATCCTTATCTTGCCTCACCTTTTCATCCAAAAGGCCATTAATTCAAGCAATTCTTCCCATTACCATTTCAAATGGATTTGTATTAGAAAAATGACAGCTGAATTTGTTTTGAATACAGCTAGAAATAAAAGTCATTTATGGCTTTATGAGATAAATACAGTGATATTAATCTCCACCCAGAAATTAAATTTACATCAATACAGCCTGCATGATCTTCCTTCAGAACAGCTTTCTGGTCAGTGAACACTTTGAATGATTTCAGCCTCATGTCCTGTTCAACCAACTTCTTTGCACTTTCTATGTTTTTAGAAAGTTTTACCTTCAGCTCTTTCTTGGCAAAACTTTGCTCTTAAGGATGAACAGATAATACAGGAGTAGATCTGCCCTTTATCTATATCAGCAATGCTCCAATGGGCAGTATATTGATTTATGTGAGTTGGGCATGTCCTGTGGTCCCTGAAATTGTCCTCTTTGTTTGATCTAAAGACAAATCAGAATTAATGTGCAGTAGATATGTCTGAAAGCTAAATCTTTCCCATTATCCTGACATTCATCACTTACCATGCCCTGTGCACTTTAGATTGTTTTCAGATTCCATTAAGTCCAGCAAAACTTGTAATTAATGATTGATTCCATTTGTGTTTTGGCACTGTACCTGTAGGGTTGCTGTCAAAGGAGTGTTGCTGTATTACACTTTTACTTATTTATTTACTTGTTTCATTCTCAGTGCTTTGATGAGCCTGCATTGCCTCCAGAAAACTGATGGCAAGACAGAAAGAAAAATGACAGCTTGGAGGGACACAGTTTCTGGTATTTTATAGCCCAGCCTGCTGGTAATGCCCTGGAACTTGTGCATGTGCACTCGTGGAAAGAGCAGAACATCTGATTAAAATTGTAGCAGTTTTAGGAGCCTTTCTTTTTTTGAGTGAATTAAATTGGTACCATTTTTGAAAGCACAGAAGTATTTAAACTATTTTAGAAACCAAGGCAAGTTGCTTTCCCTACATATACACAGTAAGCAGTAAACACAACATTCCAGTTTCTCACAGATGTTAAGGAAGGTAATATATGCCTTTAGATAATCTCTGGGACTGGGAGCAGCAGTTTATAATTTGTTTGCTCTCAGATTCAGTTTTCCAGATAGATTAAGTCAGCATTTACATTGAAAGTAGTCAATGCCAAGGCCAGATCTTCAATAGCTCTAAAGGGTTCCTTTGCCTCAGTTGCTGATATATCTGTCTGTAAAGTCTTTTTAATCCTGGACTTTCCACAAGTATGCAACTGGAATTTTATTTCCATGAATGTCCGAAATGTAACCATAAGATGAAAGAATTTTCCAAAACATGTTTTCCCCAACAGCATTTTCAGGAAAGGTCTTAAGAGTTTTAAAATATTCCTTGAGTGCTTAATTTATTTAGCAAGCCTGTTGAGAAATTACATACTCACTCTGAGTAATTTTACAAAAGTACATGTTTTAAAGAATTTAAATATTGGCTATTTTTATATTGAAGCTAAGTGTAACACATTGCTTGTACTTGAAGCATGATGAATTGAAAAGCACAGTCCAAATAACAGTGTTGCAGAATTAATATTTTCTTTATATTTGATAAAATCCCAACATACATTTCTACAGTATCATTCCTGCATGACAGTCTGACATTTGCAATGGCAGGAGAAGCTCATGGAAAATTAGTGTAAATGTGAAAACACAACTGGTAACTCAGATGTATCTGCAGCCCACACACTGATCTTAAATGTCCTTTTGTCAAGGAACAGTCTCTGCAGATCAACCATAACATAAATGGTACCTAAATATTTAGTTTTATTTAAGGCAATAAAAACACACTGGGTCACCGTGAGGAGATGTGGGTTGGTGCAATGTCCCAGCCCACTGATGAAGCTCAGGAAAGAACAGTCAGCTTAGCCTGGTGTGAACTCCTGAAGCACCCACATGCTCAGGAAGGAGCTGCAGCTCCACTTGCTTGAGCAAAGGGAAATAATTTCCTGAGCTTTTTAGGGAGTTAAGTGCTTTAGAGATTCCCTCACCTTTTCTGTGTAGTAGAATGGAACACCACTCCCATTTTTTCCCTCTCCATTTTTGTAGTAACTTTTAGGAACAGCATAACTGCAGCCACCACAAAAGACATCAAATAAATAAAGAAGAGGAGGTGGGTGGCAGTTTGAATGGGATGTGATTCTCTGTTCATGACCTTGACCTCTCCAGATCCTGACAATCTGAGCCCAGAGAAGGCTGAATTCTTAGCCTATTTTATAGGAGGAAAATTCTCCAATGGAGTTGCAAGATAACCATCATTAGTTCAAACTCATAATTTCTATTTCTCTGCATGAAAATTACCTGTCAAGGGAATAATAAGGCCTTTCTTTGTGCTTCTAGCAGTATAAAGTGTTGCTAAGATTTTAGGGGAAAGTTGAACAAGTTCACCTTATTTAAACTTCTGTCTGCTTAAATTCTGAGAAGCACTTACATTTCTAAAATGGCATTCAATGGATAAAAGGCAAGAAGATTGGAGGAGTGAAGTGTTTCTGTCTTTACCTCTCAAGTGCCAGTTATTTCTCAGATTGCATGCTATCTGCTGAACCTGGGGAATCATAACCTCGAGCACCCAAATGCTCACCCATCCTGGGATTGCAAAGATTTGGTTTGTAGCAGAGTATCGAGAGGAATCTAGCCAAAACCCAGACTTAATTTAGATTCTATCATTGATGAGATTTAAAAATGTTTTCCAGTGGGCTAGAAAAGCAGCACACAAGCAGTTCCCCAAACAACATGCCCGGGCTGAACACAGAACTCAAATCAAAGGTCCAACTGAACAGTTTGCAGAGCATTCACCCTCCAGAATGGTCTCACTCCTTGGTTATGCCCAACAAATCTGCCACCAAATTCCTGAATGCTGTGCTTTGATCCTTCTGTTTAGAAATTCAGTGTGATGTTTCTGAGCTTGTAATGGAGAAGCCAGGAATGAAAAGGAAAATGCTGACAGCTCCCTCAGTTGGAGCAGCTGTCTGTGAAGCTGTGCTATTCAGCATGGCAGTGCAGGTGCATGTGAACACTCTCAAATTCATAACAGAAAAAGAGAAAACACTGATTTCCTAAGAGAAAGGAGTTAAACCTTTACACTTACATGATCTTAATGGAAAGATGTGCATTGAATCAATTTGAGTGAGCCTTAACTCATTCATGGCCTTAATTGTTCAACAGGGAATCAGGAAATCTAAAAAACCTCCACGCTTAATAATTAATAACCACTCATAGTGGAAAGAGGTGCAAGGATCACCGTTCATACCTAACCAGGACATGCTCCAAGTTTTTTATTGTTTCCTTGGCTACCCTATGATTCTCATTTCTATGGAGTTCCTTAATGGAATAGTCCTCACTGTGATCAAGGCTGTTCATTATTAATGATGTGATTGCTTCTTTAATCCTCTCCTTTGTTGGCTCTAAACCCTAATCATGGAAGATGTAATTAATCAAATTCTTATCTCACTAAAACTGTTATAAACCGAAATATTGAGTCAAAAGAATTATTTCAAATTTATGAAGACCCAAAATAAAATTCTGACGAAGTACAGCAAAGGTAACCAAACATAAAATTCAGTGCTGCATCCTCATGAACACACAGCATGCTACAAAGATCTGTGGACCTTCTTGAAGAAAAAATAAATGAGTGGGTAACTGATGCAGAAACAAAACAAAATGAAAACAACCTTTATCAAAGATATTTTAAAAGTGCTGAACTGCCAAGCACATAAAAAAGACCACTACACAGTGACAATATCATTGCTTCAAATGAAAAAAACATGAAATCAAAATCCTCTCTGAACAAAAGAGTTAAAAAAGTACTGAAAGTTTTGTTTAGTAAAAAGTAAACAAATCCCAGTCCAACCAAACTAGCGCATGGTCCTGAACAGATCCAGGGAAGCAGGTAGACTCTGAAGGTCAGGAAACATATCAATACATTTAAATATAATTTTGAAAATATTAATTTCTAAACTGAAAATTTAACTCTGTTTTAGTAATCTTTTGTAGACTATACTTCCACCCAAATTTAACCCACTGAGTATTATCTGAATTTTGAGACATCACCTACATACCACTGTACACAAAAAGCAGTAGCAGGTTGATGTGAACTCTTCTGATAAGTGTGGCATTCTTGAGAAAAGAAATCATACAAGAGCAAATGGCAACCTAATAATGCCTTCCTTTCCTTGACTTGGAACTGTCAGGGGAAGAGTTTTATCTGTGAACACATAAAACAAGGTCTGCAAAGGGCTGCTCTCCCTGTACTGGTTAGATTGGTAACCAGCTTTGCAAGATGACGATCCTGACCCTCTGTGTCACTCAGCACTGACTGAAAAGACAGCAACAAGTCACAAACCTGCCAGAGAATTTCCTTGGATCCCTGTAGGAGGTTCTCAAAGCCAATCAAGACCCTGAAGAGGTACCCTTGCTTGCTGGGCTGCCCTTCAGAGGTTAATGTGGTTGATGCGCCTTCCTGGCTGTTGGAAATGTTTTACTGCTCTTGCTTGCAGACAGTGCAGAAAGTAAGGACTCTCCTTGGCTGCTGCAGATTGTCTCAGGGTGAGCAATTTTTCTGCCAGAAAGATCACCTTGCTGTGATGAACTTTTAAATCTCCAGCATTTAGGTATCTTCTGGGAAATCTCCAGATGATTGGTTATCCTGACATTCCAGGTTCTTTGTTTCACCACAATCATTCACAGCAAAGTCAAAGATCAGGTCCCTGACCACCCAACAATGTTCCCTGTAGTTTTTGTGTTCACACTTTGTTTCTTCACTATTTTTCTGAAATTTTTAGAAAGTACTCTTTTTAATTAAATGAAAAATATTTACATGTTTATAAAATCTATTTATAATTCAAGATTTAAAATTTTCCAGCTTCAAAGAAATGAAACAGTGGAAGAATCACTTCTTTATTAAAAGTCAGTCTGGCATGTTATGCCTGTTCTGAACTGTTAGGAAGGCTTAACATCATCCAAAATTCATTTAATTTCTGTGTTTAATGCTCTATACAAGTTCTTAGGTCTGTCTTTTCCCATCTCTGATAATACATTATATTCTATTCCTTCCTATCCAGCAAAATACAGATCACATAGCAGTTCTTTCATTATAAATCTAACAGGAACATTTTTTAAAGCTGTCACTTTGTTAATCATTTTACAGAATCTATAGCAACAGAGTGAATATTTTTTGTTTCATTTGATTGTGACAGACATTTTGAATTACCATTTATGTATAATCTTTTCATCAGCAATATCACAGCAATGTCAAATCAAGTGATTTCATATTACAGATTATCTAAAACCTGCACCTGGGGTTTTGGGCAGATCTGTACTGACCACTCATAACTTGTAGAAAGCCTTAGATGCAGAAAAGTTCCCAACTCATCTTTTTCCTGTCATCATGCATGGACTGAGCATAATTATTTGCTATTTCCAGTTAAAAGGATTTAGCCCAGATATGCAATTGCATCCTGCACTTGCCAAAAATGTCTGAAGCAGAATGCAGCCATACTGGGTCTTCACAGAGAAATTATATAATTAGGTTAAATGCATTTTTGCCAGTTCTACTTTTGTTTCCAAATACTTCCTATTGAAGCTTTCAATCTGCCACCATGCCCAGTCTGTAACAGTTCCATTTCTCACTGCTGGTCACAAGCAAACTGATCCATAACTTGATGTGATGGGTTGACCCTGATTGGGTACCAGCTGCCCACCAGAGCTGCTCTATCACTCCCTTTCCTCTGCTGAGGACATGGGGGAGAAATATCCAAGTTTACCCTGTATTTTCTCCCATTTGTTCAGTGTATGTTGTCCTGTAATTTCCTATCAAATGCTGCAAGTGTTGGCAGATTCTGGCAACCTCATTGTCACTAGAACTGCTCTTAAAACGGGCACATCTATTTCCTCATTGCCAAATCTGTACTTGAGGAGCTACAGAATGTGATGCCTCCTATGAGTAACCAGAAACAGCCTTTGTAGAAATCCTGCAGAATGGAACAATGATGTCTCATGGAAAACCCTAGAGTGGAAGATCAGCAGTGGAAAGCTGATGCTGTTTAATGGATTCATAGATAAATGGATTTTGTAATGTTATTTAGCAGATATTGCATTCGGATGGACCTTAGTTTGGGGCAAAATTTTTACATTTGCATAAACTTTGCACAAGGATTTATATTACTGCCCTTGGACAGGCAGTTCTAGTCCCAAATCAGAAGTTCCAGGGCACCAAGGTCCCTGCTGGGCTCCTTGGAGCTGGTCTCAAAGCCAGTTACAGTCCCTGTTCCTGGCATTAGCATACTCAACAGCCTTTCAGAAATGTGAGGACAGGCTTAGATTATTACTTGCATACTTGATTGCCCTTACATATTTATAACTGATTTATTCACCTCAGTGCACTCCTCTCTCTTCCCTAACTGAAGTACGTGGCATTCACATTCTCTGAAAAATCCCTTCACCCAGGACTTTCTCCTGGGAAGCTGGGAAGTCTCAGAGATAAAGGAAAACAATTCTTAGCTCATTTTCTTCTCCTGTGTTGTGCTCACATGTGGAATGTGTTTGGAGATTGTTTATCCAACAGGTGATTGCTTCATTGGATTCTGCTGTGAGTTGTTTTTACTCATTGGCCAATCAGGGCCAAGCTGTGTTGGGATTCTGGAAAGAGCCACCAGTTTTCATTATTATCTTTTTAGCCTTCTGTAAGCATCCTTTCTGTATTCTTTAGTATAGTTTAGTATAGTATTCTTTAATATAATATAGCATCATAAAATAATAACTTAGCCTTCTGAAAACATGGAATCAGATCCATCATTCCTTCCTTCGTCAGGGCACCCTGCAAACACAATAGAAATATTGTAAGTGTTCTCTTTTCTACCCACCAATGATTGGTGGTTCAGTTGTTTTGCTATACTGCCATTAAGGTCAGTAGTCAGAGAGCTCATGAAACCAACATGTTGCCACTCTCCTCTAGTATTTATTCCAGCTGCAAAATCCCTTACATGATTTCTTTGTTGTGCCAAAAATGGGCAAGGAAATAATTTGCTACATCAGAGTGAAAAAAATTGTTTAATTGGGGTTTAAGAAGCCCTCAAAAGCTGCTCACTTGCTTTTCCTCTCCTTGTCAATAACACTTTGCAAATGAAGACAGATCTACAAAGAGTCCTGACCATTGCAAAGCTCAGTACACCAACACTCTCCTTATTTCGGGACTTGGCCTACAGTGAAGGATCAACAATCCTCACTTATTTGTTCCACCTTAACCAAAAAAAGGGAATCAACTGCAATAACACCAATTTAAATTATGCAAATTATTCCTTTACAAAGATTGTAAGGAAAATCTTTTTTTTCTATTTTGTGATGCGCATTTTCTGTGAAAAAGCAGACACTAAAAGAAATTTAAACTTTTAGAAGAGTTTTTATTTTCTTCACATTTCTGAAGTAGCAATGCTAAGACTCCTGTATATGTCCACACTTTTGAAGGTATTGGAGGAATGCAATATTAATAGAGCTGGAAGTCTCTAGATAAAGCAAGAACAAGTTTCAAGAACAGAAGCCTTGAAAACTTTATTGTCCTGACTTTGGGAATAATTAACCTCCTAGGAGCACTGCCTGTCTCAGAATGTGCTCTTACATCTATAATATGGTTTTACCCATGCAGGTGGACACCATTCTTCTCTCTTCTGCTGCCTGATGTGCGTGGCATCCACCTGATCACCAGGAATAACAAGTAGCTCACCTAGAAGGGCACATTTCATTTCTCACTCTTTTAAGCATAGCACTTTGTTCCTGTATCAAATAGAATAATGAATTCTGGAGCTCATGTAGAAAATCTTGCTACTGCCTGTAAAAGGAAAATCTCATTCTATCTTGCCTGTGTACATAATAATCTTGTTGCCTCATCAACCCAGAGCCAGTAGCAGGAATTTGGCTACAATTCTTAGCAGCAGAAAGGACAGGTGAGCTTTGAAAGAACTTGCTGCACTAGTTTGAGACATGACAATGCCTAAATATTTAATTCAGTCTCTTCTCTTTGAGTTACTGCCTTCTAGCCCTCCAGCAAAAATGGCAGGGGGCTGGCCATGATTCATATCCTTCCAGACATTGTTTAGCATCAGCACTGAGGGTGGGTTTGCACTGTGCCCCCAGACTGGGAAACAAAGGCTGTGAGCACACCAGAGCAGGGTGACCTTGCTCTGCACCAGGAAAAGGCTGCATCAAATTGCTTTGATGCTGTGATTTAAAGTTTTATCTAGGAAATATGAAAAATATATATTATATATAAATTTATTATAGATTCTGATTCTGAGCCTAAAATATGAGCTTCTGGAAAGCAAGAATTTTTTATTTTATTTTTTTTAATTAGAGGTATGCACCTACTGGTGTGAAGAACTCTGACTCTAGATCAGGAAAGAAAATTTCAGGAGGGAGAGGTTTTTTGGCAGCAGTTAGCACATTAAATTGGTTGTACATCAGGAAGGTTGTTAGAATCTGGTGGACAGAGAAGGATCTTGCAGCCTTTTTCTGAAGGAAGTGCAAAGAACTCTCTGTGTTTCTTGCACTCTTTCCAAAACGCTGTCCGGTGTCTGAAGGTAGATAAGGAGCTGGATGGACGCTGGCATTAAACAGTTTGACAGCACTGTGACTGCCCTCCTTTGTCATCCTTATCATGCCTCTGCTCGCATCATTAACCTGATATGAATATGCACAAAAGAATGTGGGACTTGGGGCTTTTCTGCTGCTGAAATATTTGCACTGATCTGTGGCAGCAAAGACGTACAATTTTACACCATAGTAAAATATAATTCAGACGTAGCAAGGATTACAAATGCCTAGTAGCTACTCTGGAGGCATAAAAATGCTCAGTGGGCTCAAATCCATTGAATCATTGAAGAGTTTGGGTTGGAAGGGCCTTAAAAGTCACTTGGTTCCAATCCCCCTGCCATGGGCAGGACACCTTCCACCAGAACAGGGTGCTCAGAACCCCATCCAGCCTGGCCTGGAACACTTCCAATAATGGGACATCCAAAACTCTCTGGGCAACCTGTTCCAGTGCTTCACCATCCTCACAGTAAAAAATTCATTCTCTCTTCTCCAGAGCCAGGAAAAACCATAAGCTTTTGAATGTCATTTTAATTCTGTTCTAGAAATTAGGAAACAGGACAAGTTTCCCATGTTACTGTTAGATAAAATTGAAAATAACATGTTTGTTGGGATATATCTGATTTGAAATCTAATGTTTCTGACCAGCGAAAATTTCCTAAAAAATTTTTCTTCCATAAACTGTTATTTCAAGACAAGCTCTAAAAAGAATTATAAAATATGAGATTTAAAAAATATATGCATGTATGTAATGAACATGTTCATTCATTACCCAAGAACTCAAGGCATGTATTTTCTTGAGGCAAATGTGAGCACAAATTTGGTGCTACAGAAGTTCCATCTCAACAATGGGAAATAAAAGGTGTCAAAAAACACATGGTTAATTTGCCATAGCTTGGTGTTGTTCTGCTTTATGCTTACCATAAAAACTGAGCCATTAAATCTCTAAATCTCCTGAATACAGAATGGATAAAGCAGTGCAAAGACCCCTGTTCTGCAGATGGCTTTGTGCTGACAATCTTCTGTGGCTACACAAAGACCCAGCAACAGAGCTCACCTAGAGAAAAATTTGCAGACTAAAATTTTTCCTCTTTCACCAACATATTTTGTTTAAGAATTAAGATTAAAATAAAATTTAACCTTATAATGAGTTCTGTTCACAAGTTCTGTAATTCCTTGAGAAGCCAAAAAGCCCATTCTGCTGGGACATTTACCAAAGCTTGTGCACATTCAAAAACATCTTTTAATGTAGCTGGGAGTTACAGTTTCTTCTGCATTCACACTTTTATTCATTTATCTATGCAGGTGTGGCATCTTGGTATAAAAATCCACATAAGAGCATTTAGAGCTGTGTTTGGATGAGGTCAATGGCATATATATTTAAGTAGGAACAGACTTTTGTTTGAAAAATCACGTTTTCAGCAATGTAAAATGTGTTGCGTTAGTAAAAAAATGGCTAAAAGTCTTCTCGTTTGGTATTTTATTGTGTGGATACAGTAGATGCTGTTATGCAAAACAACAATGATTCCTCCAGCCATCATTAACATTTTATTTTTCAAGTGAAAATAATTAAGTTCCTTGTAGTTATTAATATTTTAACATCATAAATGTGTATTAAAACAATCAAAAGCTATGTTGTTTGCTGTTGAAAGAAATGCAGACCAAATTAGTCCTGGGCAAAGAGTGTAAAATCATTTCTAAGATTAATTTGCTCTACAATGCTTGTAATCAGGAACCTTTTTGTGTTTGACTTTTACAGCAAACATCCTTTTGGCAGAAATATATAAAACACTGAACTTTAAGTGACCACTGGAGAATATTTGTGGAAAACAAACTGAATTTATAAACATAAATATTGCATTCCCATCCTTAGTTAATCAGGACATGAAGCTTCCCATCTGATCTGAATACACATTTTAAATCAACCAACACAACACAGATTTCAGCTTTTGAATGCTCATGATAAAGTGCTTCTGCATGGTTTATGGACCAAGAAATACTAGTGAAAATTAATAGGATATCTAAAGTATATGGATTTTGGGTTGTTTGGGCACTGACTGCATTACAAGTTGTAGAGCACATAAGAAGAGTGGTGCAGGAGGAAACCATTGGTGTTGAGAGCCTGATACTGCTCTCACATTTTTAATGAAGTTTAAGGTGGTTCCCTGAATGAATGAATGAATGAATGAATGAATGAATGAATGAATGAATGAATGATGAATAATCAATAGTGGATATAGGATGTTAGGCACACTCCTGGATCTCTTTTTCAAGGTTCTTTCCCTTAGAAAAGAATCCAACTCCTAACTCTGAGAGCACCCCAAGATGCAAAATAAAGCACAGAGCAAAGGAACAGCTGGACTGGAATAGATGACCTGAAACACAACCAGAGTTGCAGGTGTGTCTTGTGCGTCCTGTGCTTGCTGTCAGAATTTATACTGCAAGGTGCTTCCATGCAATATGGAAAAAATCACTCAGTGTTTCTATCCAGCACTTATATTTCTGAGGCAGTCCTAAGTATTAGTGTAAGGACCAAAAATGCTTGCACATAAACACAAAATACTATGCACACATGGATGTTTCAAAGAGCATGACCATGTATATTTATTTCCTTTTGAGTCACAGTCTTCAAACATAGCATGCAATTTTATGAAAAACATTTAAATTAATTTGTGATAAAGATTTTTTTCCTCACCAATCAATCCAAAGCACAGACTAGCCTCCTTTAATGAGAAATGTTGTGTTACTTTAATTTCACAGTATGTACTTTTCTGACATGAAAGAGAGATAATATAATAAATTTTCTTCTACTATGATCTTTAAAGTCAATACCTAAATCACCAGGGTTACATATTTGAAACAGTAAAAGCCTTGAATTATGTCTCACAGCAAGACAGGACTGTCTAAACTTTTACAGTTAGCAGTATGGTAGATTAGTTTTCTACCTTTTCACCTCCACAGAAGCAGCCTCACATGTTGGTGACAATTTAGCTCAGAAATAAAACGAGTTTGCAATTTTCCTGCTTATACCCAGTGGTTAGTCCCAAAGAACTGGTGCCTGGTTCTGGATGATTACCAGGGCTAGTTTAATAGAAACTTATCACTATCATAGCAGGGGGAGTGCCATATTAATGACACACCAAATATCAGTGCTCCTCCGCCCTTGATCTCAAAAATAGTGTGCTGGAGATTAACCTCAGCATGGCCAGGTTTCAAGGAGTTATGTGAAGAATTAGCATGCAGATGGAATAATTTCCTTCTTCTCCAGCAGATCAAATTTGAGTCACTCACTGGGAAAGCCATGAGAAAATTTGCTGTCTTTTTGTACATAATCTGTAGATAAAAATAATGTATAAAAATGTATAAAAATGTGTAAAAATATCTTTGGAAGAAATTCTGTGATTGATGTTTCTTTCAGTCCAGATGCAGATGCACACACCTCCATTTTCTGAGTTTAATCCAGACATAATAGATGATTTCCATGTAAGCATAGAAGGTCTTTGTGAACAGAAATTAAGTGTTCATGGAACACTGTGTGTGTACAAAGTGTTGTACATGAGTGTGTATGTACATGAGTGTACATGAGTGTGGGTTCATGTTACTAAGTATTAACTCAAAAAGTATCCATTTTAGAAACTAGATACATAACCTAAGTTTAGATATTTGTGTGGAGAAAAAAAACCCAACCCAAAATCCCAGGAAATACAGCTACCCTTTCTATTTATTGAGCAAAATGGACCTCTTATATAACAAAGAAAAATATCAAAATTTTCATGCCTTATATTTGTTACATTTCCTTGTTACTTGTTGTTTCATGCCCTTGTAAAACTCTTCTAAGTGACACAGGTTGATTCTTTTCTTGAATTTTACTTAAAATTAAGTTCATTTGAATCTGCATTTTTCTTCATGAAAGCCAACATAATCAAATTGTTTTATCCAGATTTACACAGCAGTGCTCTTTTTATAATGATGCGATAGCTGCATTCATTAGGGTTATACTGGTATAAAAGTTAGATAAAGCTAGTGAGGAATCAGAACCCTTTTCTCCTCATATGCAGATCAGTTTCTGCTGGAAACAAAACCTGCATGTTTTCAACTTTACATATTTTAAATTAGCTGTACCAAAAAAGGGAATGATGTCTATTACCAAGACCTACACTCACTATTCATTATATCCAGAAAGAGAGGACAGGCTCAGTTCATTACAAGGTTGTTAAATTTTTTATTAGACCCTGGCTAGTTAATCCATTAAATGGAACAAACTTCTTTTCCTCAAAGTTTAATAGCTTGCTTATATCACACTGTGAAGAACATAAGAATGTGCACAAGAGACAGCTCAAGTTTTGAAAAGTTTTATCTTTTCATAGAGTTGCTTATCAGATGAAACAGATGTAAATATATAGTAGCCTTGTTTAAGACACAGGAGAGTTTTTAATGAATACTTTGCATCATGTTTAGTGTCTTTTATACATTATTTTGATCTATGATTTGTTCTGAGTGCCCTCTACTGAAAAGTGAGACGAAGTGCTTAATTATTTAGTATCCAAAGATGTAAGGCTAACAAAAAACAGTAGAGAGTTGTGCACTTAAAAGACACATGTATTGATACATGAAAGGCTTTAGAGCAAATTTACTGCTTCAGAGATAAATGCATTATGTGAATGTGTTTATGTGTATATTAAAATATGGTGTGTTTGTGCCTTCTGCTTTCAACTCTCTGAACATATTTTTTTATTATTATCTAAGATTGTATAACAGCAGGAATCCAGTGCATTTGTCGAGTAACAGGCATCTCTTGAGAGTTTGCACCAAAACCCCTGGAACTCAACAAGAATCTGCTCATTAATACAAGTGAATTGGCCCTGAGTAGGTACTGTACAATATTAATCAGGTACACAGACAAATTCAGGACCGTTCTGCTATTGTAGGACAACAACAAATTACATATGTATTTTATGCATATACACATATATAAAAATGCAAATCTCTGTCTCTCTAAACAGCTAAAATGAAATGTTCATCTTGAATGCTGTTTGAATCCTTACTGTTCTACAAGCTTCCCATCCACCATGAATTATCATGGCTTTGCTCAACAGAGATTATACAAAACTCATACTTTTAAAATGCTGCATTATTATATTTTTTAGTCTTTTATAGCCTATTGGCATATATTTTTTAAAAACAGAGTCCTCTTTGATTACTCCCAGCCAAAGGACATGCAGATTTTTTTTTTGAAGTAAAAAAATAATAATAATTTTTAAAACTGCATAATTTTCTGTTTGATAAAACCAGCAAGATATAATGCTTCCTCATGGTATTGGTTAGTAAATGTGGGTAAGGGATTGTTATCTGGTACTGCCAACCCAAGTGCATGAGCTGGAGATCCCCTGCCAATAAAGCTCTCTCCATCCCACTGCAATAAATATGATGTGTCACCTGCTCCTGGATCACAGCTCAGTGCTTCTGAACCTTATTGGCCACCTTCACCAATTGTCTCTGCATTCAATGCACTGCTCACTAACATTTGGGGCGTCAGTCTCACCTCCTGTTCCAGCCTGCTTTTCTTCTTCAGTTCCTGTCTTATCTTTATGCAAAGTTTTCTGCTTTTCTGGGGGGATTTTTTGCTAGTCAGAGCCGGCATAACTTTAAACATTCATTTATCTTTTATTTCCCCGGTTTATTTACAATTTTTTTGATTTTAACTTCTCCAACATGTTTCCTTAGTCCCTCTGAAGAATTTCTTGCTGTTAATTCTCACTCAAGTAGCTGACTATTACTCAGGTCAGTCTTTTTTCTATATCAGACTCTATCTTCTTTAGATTTGTTCACCAAATATCATGTAAATATTGTACACTGCAACTTTTTCTAAATTTTTAATGGATCTCTTAAATATCAGTCTCCCTTACATCCTCATGATCCTTCTTCCACAAAAACTGCTTTCACCATCACTGCCATAAAAAATATTGTTATGAAATGATTAGTTCACTAGCTCCCAGCTTTGCTGTTCTTTCCAATGAGTTCAGATTACCTTCAGAATTAGAAATGATAGAATGTTATTTTGTTGAGGACGTAGAAAAATTGAGAAAAGTTGCTACAAATATAGTTTTTATTTAGGTTAGTTCCTCACACAGAATTTGTATAAAACACACATAAGTGAATTTGCAAATGTGCAGAAAAACACATTTACTTTATTCTTTTATTGAGGATGTTCCACTCCAGACCAGTTTGAGCTCATTTTTTGAAGAGATTTACCACTTCCTAGAGGGCACACCTGTGTTCATTGTAAGTAATTCCACATACCCCCACAGCAATATCAGCTGGATCCATGGATATTTCATAGAGTCATGCTCTCATGTAGGAGACCAATGGAAGGGTTCTGGCCTCCCAAGATGAGTGGCTGAAGGAGAAGGTTCTACAAGAAGACTCCAAAAGTATTTTGGACTATGGCTTCCATCTCAGACGATGTTCATCATGAAAAAACATTCCAAAACTCCCATGAGATCAGTCTGTGTGTGAACTGTAACGCTAGTGAAAGGGTAATTCCTTTCCCCAGAACCTCTGACTTCCATAGTTTCACAGAATAATGCAACATCTGGATGCTTTCTGTGTGAGCCACTGTCTTAGAAGACTGAACTTCTCAGTCTCAGAGTTGGACTTACTGCCCTGCACTGCAATTCCTGTTCCTGTTTGGGCTGGCCATCCCTCCCCTGTCACTCTCATATTTTATGAAAAATCCCTTAGCTAGGGTTTTTCTCCTGAGAAGCTGAGAAGCCTCAGAAACGAAATGTAAACAATAATTATCTGATTGCTTGGAATGTGGTTTTGAGGTTGCTTACCAACAGCATCTTTGATTGGTTCCATGTGAATTGTTTTAACTTGATGACCAATCACAGCCAGCTGTGTCAGGACTTTGATCAGTCATGGGTTTTTTATTATCATTCTTCTCTAGCCTTCTGATGTCTCCTTTCTGTTTCTTTAGTATAGTTTTAGTATAGCATTTTTAGTATAATATCATAAAATAATAAATGGACTCAGGATTCTCATCTCTTCCCTCATTCTGGAAATCCTCAAACACTTCCCAATCAATGGAGAGTAGATATGCCAAAAGAAAAATTTATCTCATCTGAAGGTAGCCAGTAAGAGGGCTCAGATAATTCACAGTGCAGTGCCCACTTCTGTCCATAAGCTATGAGCAGATGACAGATAATACATCTACACTGTAAATAGCTAAATGCAGGAAAGACTAAGAAATTCTTCTGCACTCTTCTTTTATAGGCTAAGGCCTTCAGAACTCAAGGGCTCTGAGTTTTACCTGATTTTAAGCTGATGGACAGGCATAATGGGTTCACTATCTATTAGTGTATATTAGAAAAACATTTTAGGCTGCTCTGAAATAGAGCAAAATATGAAATCTTCATCAAAATATGAATATATTACCAGTCTCACAGCTAGACCTACAAGTGGCTTCTTTGTGAGCTTCTTTCCATTAAATCAAATGATAATTTTATGTGGAGAAGAATGCAGCAATATATTTATTCTTTTTGGGCAGAAGAAATCGCTGTCTACAGTGCCTGCCACAGAATTTGTGCAAAAGCTTTTAAGTTTACAAAAAAAAAAAAAAAAAAAGCCTCTTTTATGTTTTCCTGCTTTTACTTTAAAACCTGCATTTTCAAAGTTCATCTCCTAGTTTTCTCCCTAAGTGCATCATTCACAGTTAAGAATATGAAACACTCCATGTTCACAGTTATTTGGCAGTGATTCTCCCCTAAAACTGTGTCTTGATTTCTGAATTTTACAGTAAATGGAAAATGCTGTAATTGCAGTAGGCCAGTATTTTGCTCTCAGTCAGGTAATATATGACTTTATGGAAGCATAATTATATTATTTTATCATTATATTTGCTGCCTTTGACTATATGCATTGTAAACTATTTGGGAAAAACATTTTTAATAGAAAAAGCACCTGTGAGAGCTAATTCTGAAAAACAAATGTAGCATTTTGCAGGTATAGATTTTCTTTTGAAATGGTAAAGCATCCTCTACAGTGCTACCATGTTCCTGCTCAGGTAGTCATTTCTGGAATTAAAGAAACACTACAACACCTCCCTGTAAGGACACAGAGAGCAGCTGTCAGGAGAACCTTTCCATGAAAGTTAGTGAATCACGCTTTAGAGACTCAGATGTCCTACCATGAATGATTGAAGCTGCTTCCACCTCTTTCATGGTGTGCCTCACCAGAATGTATTTATTTAAATACTGTTCATATACATACACCATGACTATATGACAAGTTAGACACCCCTGATATGAAATCTTGATGAAACATTCATGGTTCAGCCACATTTGAGACATGATTTTTATATGTTTGGGTTATGTGTATTTACCCATACATATTTTTATATGTATGGGTAAATATCCGTATATCCTTACTCTTTCCAACATGCCCATATGCACCCCAGGACTCTTACCAATGTGGGGGGGCAATCTGCCAGCATATTCAAACAAGTTGAAAAATATTTTCTTTCCATAAACACTAAAATAAAAAGAAATGTGCTTAAAATAAAATACCCCTAATACAGCTTTCACATTATTAATTGCTGTGACCTTTAGGCAGGTTCTGCTGCTGTCAATCTCCCCAGTGCTCACACACCAGATCAACAAATTTGTAAATATTGTACTTTGTGATATGATTAGTAACTCAAGAGGGCTAACCAGACTTGGAGGTGAGGTGGAAGGCATCAGCATCCTTACCATTTATTTAAGCCTTTTGCAAAGCCTCACTTGTGGGTCCCCACCAGGAAATCTCATCTCCTTGAGGCTGAGGGCAAAAAATTTGCAGCTCACTTTTTCTGGTGTGGGAGACTTGGCCGTTTTGTCAACCTGTGCAGGAAAACACCTGATGCCACAGCCCTGTGTCCTCCCTTCCCATCCCTTCTGGGAAGCTTTGCCCACTGCCAAATAGCTCTTCCAGCCCTTCCAGACTCCAGTCAGCAGCAACCACACTCTGCTTTTATGGAAGACCCCACAAGCAGCTCTCTGCATGGTACTAATTCATTGTCTTTGGGTATTGTGTCTGACTTATTCCCCTGACTGTAAACAAAAGCAGCGATTCAGGGCTAGGAAGAAATCCCTGTATTGAATGATTATGGAAAATCGGAGCTGTGTTAATTAGAATTACCAGGGATTAGCTCCTTTCTCTCACTGAAAAACAAATTAAATTACAAATTATTAGAGAATGGAAAAGCTCATTTTAAACCCAACAGAATTTATTTACCATGATCCAGGTGGGAAACTGGCTCTCTGAGAACCGGAACATGAGATATCACTTTATGTCTGGGCACATTGTTAAGGTTCCTCAACCCAGCCAAAATATGCAGCAGGAGTTATAAGTGCAAAAGGCACAGCAAGGGGAATCAGATTAGTTCTCAATTACCTAAAGGGACTGCTCTGGTTGAGGATTGTGAAGGACTACTGTGCTCTTGCTGGCACTGTCAGACCTTGCAAGAGCCCCTGTCACTGTGCAAGGACGTGTCAGACACCTACAGGAAGCTCTGCCTGTCCCCCAGCAGAATGGGAAGGCAGCAGGGTGACACTCGTCCCCAGATGTGTGAATGGCACCTTCTCTCTCTAAAAGTTACTTTTCTGTGCTCATTTTCCAGCGCCTGTTGTGAACAAGGAAAGTTGTTCCTTGTTCCATGATCCACTGGTTAAGAGCTGAGAACCGAGCAGAGTCCTGACGCAAATGAACATAATTTCTATTGTGATTAAAGGACACTGTACCCACTTAAGTCAAAGCTGAATTTGGCCAGTAACATGCACCAAGCTCCAAACTAGTGATGACAGAGCTAATTAAGAAATAATGACAGTGGAATAGAACAATGTCACAGGATAAAGGTCTCCTGCTCTCAACAAATGCTGAAATGAGGCTCATTTATCATGAATGAATGTCGAGGCAGAGATGCTATCTTCTAAAAGCATGGAGCTTCACTTTTTTGACAATGCTGAGTAATAATTATTTGTTTCTTTTATGTGGAACTTAATGATTTATATGGATGTAATAATTTTATTACCTACATGTACATCTCTCCAGTGGCTATTGATAGTGTAGGTGAACAGGTGTTTATTCCATAATAGTGGATCTATTTCATTCTAATTATCTTGGGATATGAATTTAATGTATTGCAGCAAAAGTGTTGCCCTTCAAAACAAATGTTTTTGCTGTAGCTGCACTACCACAAATTATTTCAGTGAGTTTTGTGCTGTTGCATTAGGACCTAATCACACATTCACTGAATAGTGTTGCTGTGAGAGCAGGTTACAACCAAATGGGCCACAATACCCTTAATTTATCAGGATTTTTAAATTAAATACTTTTTAAGCAGAATAAATTTGGAGCTGTTATAGGAGGCACTCAACCATGAAAATCAAGTAGAGAGGAACAAAACTGGAACAAAAATTATATTCACCAAACAAACTCCTTGTGTCTGTGTTTAGGTTGATAACAGAGCTTGAAAATCATTAAGGAGCATGCTCACAGCTGTATCACTAGAAGGCACACAGAGACAGAAATTCATTAGGTGCAGAGGAATAACCCAAATTAATCAGCAAAACCTGGCTGCATTGAACAATTCTAGTAGCAAAAAATACCTTATTTCACCAAAGCTTAGGGTTGGCTTGTACTACCAGAGAGTATTTTAACAAAGCTGGCTTTCAGGAAAAACTTTGAAAAGTATGCTGAGAAAAGAAAAATATTTTTTTCCTATTATTCTATGGATTCTTCATACCAACCAACTTTGCAAATCATTATTTCAGTGTGATATCTTGTCCTGAAGCTGAAGAAACCTTGCTAATTCCAGTCACAACCTCATTCCTCAATAAGTGCAACAAAGAGAAAGAAGGGAAGGCAGTAGGAAGAAAAATGGCAACAGAGATTCTTAACATGCTATGACCCAATAGAACATGTCCTTTTGAGGCGCCATGTCACACACACATGCTCCAACACGTTGCTTCTCTGTGACCTTGCTTTTCTTTTGCTTCAAAAATTCTGTGAAAATGATAAATGAGAGGTTGTGTGGAGACAGCCACAGAGAGGAGGCAAGGAAGCCCTTCAGAAATGGCAGATATAAAAGGTTGATTGGACCCAAAAATACTTCATGTACTTAAAAAAAAAAAAAAAAAAAGAAAAAAAAAGAAAAAAAAATGAAAAACAAAAGTATCAGAGGTGGAAACTGTCTTAAATTTACCCTTCTTACCTCTTCCCAACAGCCTGGACACATCAAGTGAGGACCAAACTTTATCCATCCTCCCCATGAGCCAGGACGAGCTCTAGGGATCTGCTGGCTGCTCTGCCATTCCTCCTGCTCAAACAACCATAAAAAACACCACACTCCATGCTTAGGGTTTTGCAGTGAAAAAAGGGATTTTATGTAATTACATGCTAAAAAGCAAACAACAACTCACAGTGGATGCACGGCTCCAAGACACCAAGAATTTGTCAATGCCATGCATCACACAAAAAGCACAATTTGAAATAAAATACAGTAGTAATCACTTTGTCCTCTCTCCCTAACCAATTATTCTGCAGGACTTATAGTAAATCTTCATAAATTGTTCCAAGCTATACATATTTTAAAAAGTGTTTTCACAAAACTGCCAACACTGTTAGCTGCTGGCTCTCAGAAGTGGCTTCATCTGTTTGTGCAGGTCCTGAAGGACTGTCCTTGCTCAGATTTGTAGTCTAAAGTACCAACTGCACCAAATCAAGTGGAAAAAAAATAAAGTAACAGTTGCTCAGTATTTCTGAAAATTGAAGAAGCATCTGTTTGGACAAAATATGGGGAGCTCTCTTTATGATTATGAGTTTTATTCACAGTAAATTAGTAAATTAAAAGTTGGAAGAAGCAGCTCAGAGGAGGACTCTGTAGTACCACATATTATGAAACTGTGGAAGCAAGAAGAAAAAAATATAAGAATGGTAGAAAAAAAATTAAATTAGATGGTTTTTGTATTACTGCTTAAACTAAGGAAGGGTCCCTGTTTATAAGTGCTCATGGCAGTCTTCCTTTCTAATTTGCAGGTTAGGAACATTCAGCTTTGACTGGCTCCTGGACTGCTGTGTGCCTTTTTATTTCCTTCACTTCTTACTCAAAAGTAGACGATTAAAAATATGTAGATAAATCAATCTTTAATGTTTCAGGTTTTATTTTGCTGTTTACAAGGAATTTACAGAGATGTTATCAGAGAAAAAATGTAACTGTTACAAAAACATTTGTAACTATTGCAAAGGCAAACTGTGTTTGCAACCTATAGTTTCCATCTTTTCTTCTACTCGCAGCTTCTTAAAACCTGAACGTTGAAATGTCTCTTTTCCCCCAGTCCCAATGTTTGTTGGTTTGTTGTGGTTTTTTTTTTTTTGTTTTTTTGGGTTTTTTTTTTTTTTTGGCATCCTTATTGGATTCCAAATCAAGACACCAAGGCCAAAATTTTTATCTGTGTTTATATATAGGCTACCTATGTTGCCTAATCTTCAAAACCCCTCAGTGAAGTATCCCCATTAAAGGATGCTTCTCACAAAACCGAGCATTTCGCCCTGTTTTTCCTGTCCAGAGCACAGTACCCTTACCTGTTGTTGGGCACTTCATGGACAACATCAGGATGTGAATACATGCAATTGATTTGGAGAAAAAGAGGAATTTTCTCCCTCAGCCAAGAGGAAGCTGTCAAGGCAGTATGAACCTGGTAATGACCAGCATCAGAACAGCAGGAGCTTGTATGGCGTGGTCTGATGGCCCTGCCTGGAACCCACTAGGCAAGAGGTTATTTTGTCCTAAAACACCGTGTGAGACCCCTCCCACAGGGAAAATTAATGGTCTTGGTGGATACCAGGGCACAGGATGCAGCTGCATATTAATTTAAAAATTGCCAGGCTATTGAAAATCAAAGCAGTGGGAGTTGTAGCTCGAAAACAAGCTGTTATGTCCTTCCATATGCAGAAAAAGTTGTTTTCCACTGAAAGAACATATTGGAGGAAAAAAACGCCATGATTGGTAATCTGAATTTATATTTAAGACTAAAATTCTCAATAGAAAAGCATTTACTTCATCAATAGCTTGACTCCAAAAATAAAAGTTGTTTCTGGAACTGGTTTAGGACAAGTTAGTCAGCATATCTCACCAGAAGAATCATTAATCTCCTGGTGAAACTAATCTCATGGTACTTAGAATGAGAAAAACTATCCTATTGATTAATTTAAGTTTATATCCACGCTGCTTACTGAACAACAGGATTTAGATAATTTAAATGTCTCTGATAAAGGTACAGTAGTACTAGTTAGGGTGGCTGGTGTTTGCTATATACCTAAAAGCATTTTTTAAGATATTTAGGCCATCTAAGAGAGATGAGTTGGTATCCACTTCCAGATACCTACCTGAAAATCTCCAAAAGCAGGAGCCTTTTTTATTATTGTTTACTGTAGAGTACATCTTTTTGTGCTTTTCTGCATCTATGTACATGTCAATAACATCTATAACACCAAGGTGGTGTGATTTTCACTGAAATGAAGTTCTTGTGTGCAAAGACAAGCAGTTGAGAAATGCACCAAAGTCTCACTACACAAATAAAAAAGCAGGATAGCAAACTGGTCTGTGTGTGGAACTTCACTCTAATCAGGGGCAAAAATTTCATTCATGGGCTGTGTGATTCATCCATGGGCACAGTCTGTAGAAAAGTTCAAAAGTGAAGGAGCTTAGTTCTCAGCCTTTAAATGCAGTCCTTGCTCTCATTAATGCCAATTTCTGATTAAGACCCTTTCTATGTATGTGTGTCTCCTGTTAGCTTTTGCTGGAGTTCTGGGTAAGTCTCAAAGATAAACAGACTGCTTAATTATTAGTTGGTGATGCATGACAGAATTTTGGGAACAGGACTGTAAATGTCACAAAGGCAGTAAATATGTTCATATTTTGATGTTTGGATGTAGGCAGCAGTTGCCTTCACTCTAATGAAAATATCTACATACATTTTTATTGCTAGCAAGTCTATTTTAATAATTATACAGATTTAGTTCCCTGTGAGGGTGAAAGGAGTCTTCAAATAGACCTCCACAGTTCTGTGCCCTGCCTAGCTACAGTCTAAACATTTTAAGATTTGACAGAACATTTTGCAGCATTAACAAAGGGTTTTGACAGTGCTAGTTTCAGGAAAGGCATTAAATGGGGAACAATTTCTTTAGTAGCATCTGATATTTCTGAAATAGGTGATATATCTCTGAAAAAAAAAAAAAAGCTCTGTGGAAAAGATTTTGTGTTGATGTTACAGTTTCTGTACAACTCAGCCTACTACTTCCCTAAGATTTTGAAAAGTGCATGTGCATGAATTCACCTGTGTAAATGCATGCTCCTTCAAACCACCAAAAGGCTGGGGTTTAGAAATATCTTCTTGTGTTTTTAACAAGTATCTATGCTATATAAAGTATAGAATTTCAGAATTAAAACTGGAATAATAATCCATTTTCTTATTCTGTAATTCAGGTATCAAAGGATGGCTTTAAAGTTTTCAACAGTTAAACTTGACAGTTTGCTAGAGATATTTATTTACAGGTAATAGATAAAAAATTCAAAATCCAGGGGGGGAAAAAACCCACAGCAGCACAGAAGTTAACTTCTCATGCCTATGAAACCAAGACACCCAAGCAGCAGATTACAGGCAGTGCTGCTCAGTAAACTGCTGGCAGACACCCTTCCATCTATGCCTAGTTAGAATTAAGCATTGCAAGACATATTTATGCAGTCAAACTAGAGGAATCTTCCCTCAGAAACATAAAATTGTGTCAGAATTTCAGTAAGCAGATGAACAAGTTAACAGACGAAGTCTTGCTCAGCTCCATAGCCAACAACTGAAACAACCACTAGTGGTACACGCTGCGCTGATTTTTAGAAGTATATTCAAACACACACCATCGCTACAACTTTTTTACCTATAAAATAACCCAACTTTACAGAATTTGTAGAGGAAACAAACCAGACAACAGTAAGGTTCCTCTAACTCCTTTAGAAGTCAAAGAAATCGACAGAGTCAATGTCGATCGCGGGGAAGCGGAGCGGAGCGGAGACGGTGATTTGGTCAGTGAAGTTACTCGACGCAGCGAAGATCACCTCGCCGAGGTCACCTGGGAAGAAACGCTGGGGGAAGAACTGGCGGAGCGCTGGGGAACCGGCTCCGCTGGTGAGCGGTCGAGGAGCAGCGCCCGGAGCGCGCCGCTGTCCCCGCTGTCCCCGCTATCCCCCCGCTGTCCCCGCTATCCCCCCGCTGTCCCTGCTGTCCCCACTGTCCCTGCTATCCCCGCTGTCCCCGCTATCCCCTCGCTGTCCTCGCTGTCCCCGCTGTCCCCCCGCTGTCCCGGGGGTGCTGCTGCCGGGCGGGGGCCGCGCTCCGCCCACCGCTCCGCACCGCACCCCTCCGCACCGCACCGCACGGAGCGGGGCCGCGGGGCGGGGGAAGGAAAAGTTTCCCGGGGGATGCGAGGGCCCCCCGCCCCCCGCGCCGGGCTGCCATTGGCCGAGCCGCCTGCCGGAGCCCGGAGCCACAAAAGGCGTTGCTAAGTGGATGTTTAATTTTTTTTTCCCCTCTTTTTATTTTTTTTTCCCTCCCCCCCCCCCTTTTTTTTTTTTTTTTTTTTGCCTCCCCCCGCTCCTTCACTACTTCTTGGGAGCACTCGCGCCGCTCCCGCCGCCGCCGCCGCCGCTCCGCCCCGCTCCGCTCCCCGCGGAGGCAGCGCGGGTCGGGCGCGGAGCCGTCCCACTCCGGCCATGGCCTAGCGGCGGCGGCCGGGCCGCAAGATGAGTTTCCCGGCGGAGGACGGCGTGGGCAGCCTCTGCCACAAGGCGCTGCAGATCATCTCGGAGCTGTGCCTGGGCGGGCAGGTGGAGCGGGAGAAGTGCGCCGGCATCTTCCCCCTGGAGAGCGCCCGGCAGGGCATCGGCGGCACAGGTACCGGCACCGGCGGCGGACAGCCAGGCGTGGGCGGCCGGAGAGCGCAACTTTTCCCTCCGCTTTCCCTGCGTGCCGAGGGGGCGGAAGGGGGGCAGGCACGCAGCCCGCTTTAAAATCCGCTCCCTCTCGCAGCGCGCCGAGGAGCGCTGAGGGGAGCGCCGGGACCGGGAGCAGCGCGGCGGGGCAAACGCGGGGGCAGCGGGCGAGGCAGCGGGCGTGGGGCCGGGGAGCACGAACAGGTGCCCCGGGGACGGAAATCGCCGCCGGACACGGCCCCGTTCCCGCGCAGCTCTCTGGCTTGCCGCCCGCAGCTCCGCTTCGGCGAGGTTTTCCTTCCCCACGACGGGAGTTTGTCTGTACGGAAAGCCCGGAGCCGGGATGCCGCTGCTGCTGCTGCTGCTGCATGTGTTAGCGGGGCCGTGCGGGGGGGCAGAGGTCCGTGCTCTTGTCACGGGTGGGAAGCGGAACAGAGGACTGTGATCCGTGCTCTTGTTACGGGTGGGAAGGCAGACAGAAAGCTGCGGTCCGCGCTCTTGTCATGGGTGGGCAGAGGGCTGCGGTCCGTGCTCTTGTCAGGGGTGGGAAGGGGGACAGAGGGCTGCAGTCCGTGCTCTTGTCACGGGTGGGCGGGGGGACAAAGAGCGGTGGTCCGTGTACTTGTCACGGGTGGACAGCAGGACACAGAGCTGTGATCCGTGCTCTTGTCACGGGTGGGCAGCAGGACACAGGGCTCTTGTCACTGGTGGGCAGGGGGACAAAGAGCGGTTGGTCCGTGCTCTTGTCACGAGTGGGCAGCGGGGCATATAACTGCGGTCCATGCTCTTGTCACGGGTGGGAAGAGGGACAGAGGGCTTAAGTCCGTGCTTTGTCACGGGTGGGCAGCGGTTCGGTGCCCAGGCGCGCCACGCGTGATCTGCACCCGCTCTCCCTCTCTTGTCCCCCCTCTTGTCCCCGCTGTCCCTGTGCGTTTGGCTGCCCGCACTGCGTTTGAGGCCCGGGCAGGGCGGGCAGCCTGCAGGGATCGGGCGCAGCTCGGCACGTCCCGCCTCGCAGTCTCCCCTTTCTGAGTGGGGTTGGAGGGCTTTGCATCCTCTCCGCTCATCGCTGGGGGAGGCAGGAGAGCCGTCTGACAGGCGCTGGGAACCTGTGGAGTCAGGGCAGAGCTTCGGTCCGGCCCGGGACACTTGCCCAGGAAAATTTGGGTAGGGTGAGAGGAGAAAATTTGGGTTAATTTAAACGTTCAAAATTAAGAAAAATTGTCATATTGAAACTAAGATTTTGAGTCCTAATAGCGGTGCCTTTGCTCCCTGATATCTGAACTTTCCGCACCTTTTGGAACCAGCTCTGCACTTTTACATTGTCCTGTGTGGTGCTCTCTGGACACCTTGTTTTCCTCGGCACTTATTTTTAGGACAGGGCTTGAAAGTTGCTCAAAGTTCTGTGCTTAATTTCTGCTAGATGGGTTTGATAACCTCTGCTGTCTATCCATAGAAGCAAATGAACAGCTTGCATTATGGCCAGCAAATGCCAAGTGTAACAGTGCAAATTAAATAAATTAACACCAGATCATGTAAAGCAGCAGGTTCTCAGCATGTGCCCCAGCTGTGCTGTCGCTGCCACTGCTGATGGGCTTTTGGTTGGTGTCTCCTTTTCTTTCAATACCCACAGATTTTACCACAAATTTGGGGTTATTTGTAGTATCTCAGATCAAAATCACTGTTGTCTGACCCTGCCCTAGTCAGCCCAGCCAAACCCAGCTGCTGGGTCAGGGCAGCAAGGCGAGGAGAGGTGAGGGGGCTGCAGCCTTTCCCCCAGCACGGAGCATGAATATTCTGATCATGCTCTGTGTTAGTCTGCATGGTCTGAATGGGAGAAGGTTGAATGAAAACAGCATTATCCTATGGAGCCTGGAAAACTGGGCTCTGCAAAGGCCGTGTATAAACAGGTGGGATATGAAGGACACAAAACATTCCATGAGGTAAACCAAGATCTGCTGTTTGGAAAATGAGAATCTTCAACACTTGGTTCAATGCTGCATTATGTATAATAAGATGAGCTTCTTTTTAAGCATTTCTTGAAGTCAACAATCTTCTTTGATTTCCATTTATAATACCTTCCAGTTGTTGGATTAGGGAAAAAATATAGTTAACAGGAGCTGGAACCACAGGGTGCCACATCTCAGCTGAATTCCTGAATCTCACTTTTTCCCCCTTAAAAGGAAACCAATATTAGATGATGGGTGTCAACTTTATTGAGATGCACAGTATATTGAGCATTATCTCGTTAACAACACTGCTAATGAACATATAGTAATACTCTGTCTCCAGAGGAGGACCAGACACACTGTCATTGCTGATAATTGACAATATTTTAACATGTAAACACTTAAGTAGATGAGATATAAATATAACTTTCATCAATTTTATGAGCATAAATACTCTAAATACAGTTTAAGCTGAGAGAAGTGGTGTCATTAAAAGGTGAGCCATGCCACATCTCCTCTTCAAATGCACGTAGAGTTCCTTGTAATCTCTATGAATAAAGCTAATGTTGTCCAGAGCACTGAACAACCATGGATCCTCTTCATTAAAGGTGGAAATGTTAAGTTCATTCCATTTTCCTCATCTCAGAAAGATACCTAAAAGTATCACAAAGGTTGATTCCAAAAATCACTAATGAGATGTCGCTAAAGGAGAGAAGTCTAAGCAGCACCAAGCCTGACAGAGCTCAAGAAGCATTTGGACAATGATTCCAGGCACATGGTGTGGTTCCTGGGGATGGTCCTTGTGGGTCCAAGGATCCTTCCAACTCAGAATATTCAGTGATTCTGTAAACCACGAGGAGACACATATTTGAAAAGGAAAGAACAGTGCAAGCAACCTTTCAGAAAGTAAAAGAGTAGATGGTAAAAAGGAAAGGAGACCATTTCTATTTAATACAAGGATAAAAACATGTTCTGGGAGTTGAAAACACTGTGAAATGCAGCTAGAACTGCATTGGTGTGGTTATGTTAGTGAGTGTGGGGATAGCCTTCTGTTCAGCCAGACCATGAAAAGCAGCCCAGCTTCTCAGAGGAATCAGCAACTTGAGGCAGAAGATGCATCACAGGCTCAAAGCAAAATATGAGACAATATTAACCCCATGACCCAAGAAGTCTCAGAAGGAAGCAGAAATGCTGGGCAGTGATTTTTTTTTGATAGTGTATATGCCTAGATGAGAGAAATAAGCATAAAGAAGATAAACAAACAGAAGAGGAAGCTGGAGATATAGTCAGAAGAAAAAATGGTGAGTATGGCTCTGGGAAGGCAGACTGTAACAAAATGAAGCTACAAAGCAGAAAGGAAAGATATTCAGGTTTCCTGCCAATAAGGAAACAGACAGGTTTACATCAAAGAAATTATGGATTATTCAACAGGTTTTTTCCTCTCAGTGCCAGCACCAACACCTTAGGACCCTCAATTACTGCTCACTACTTGGGTCAAGAAGGGGTGATCATATTTAGTGTAATGAAAAATCAATCTACAGAACTCATAGCAAATAATCTTCATGAGACAGAAAATTTAGTAAATTTCTAAGAACTTTAGACAAGTGTATATAGACATCTGCTGTTATATTTTCTGCCCCAGCAATGACAAGAACTATTTATTTGCTAATCTCAGGGGAATGCTCAAGTGAAAAGATTAGGAAGATGTTTAGGTTTATAGTACCTCTGTATGATTAGATGACTGTGAGCTTTCTTCTGAAAGTTATAGCATTTTTGGCAAAATGCACAATTAGATGTGCAGCTGTTTTGTTTTTATTTTACACCTCCAGTACATTTGGGCAAAATAATTAAGATGTCAATTATAAGAGTTAAGGTGGAAAATAAGTGGGATATGGATGTGCAGGATTTCACATAATAAAATTTATCTCTAAACTTATTAAATTATTCATTTTCTATAACTGTCCCAAACTCATATAAGCAGTGTGGTTATACTGGTGTCTTGGCTCAGGTTATCTCATTAAAAAAGGACTCTAATTAATTTTTTTCAGCTAAGCATCCCTCCTCATTTTCAGTGGAACCAAGCACATCAAAGGTCCCAGTTGTGAGCATTTCTGAAGATTAAGCCAATTGCATATAGCATAATGAGAGGAGTTTGGACATTCTACTCTAGGGACACATGTTTAAAATTCATTTTATGTCCTCTGCAAATGGTGGGTACTTTGTGCTCTTTGCCTTTTTTTAGGCCTGCTGGTCATGCAAAACTTTACTCTCTCATTATCAGTTCCCATGGGTGACAAATGTTTGTTACAGAGCTGCAAACCCAGCTCTGCTATAAACATTGAGGGCATATTTTAGCCCACTAGAATGGGTACTGAATATCCTGAGAGTGATGTTCACTCTTGCTCCTTTGTTTCAGACAATTGATTTTTGAAAGTTGACCATGCAAAGAGCATCAGCTTCTAGGGGATCATTTGTTATTCATGTAAATATTCCACTGACAGTTATTCTGTTAACATAACAGTTTAACATATCAAGTTTTTAACCCTACCCCTGACTGCCAGTTTGCTATAAAAGTGCAGAGGGAGCAAGAAAGCACTGGAGCATCCTGCCCATGGCCAGTGTGTAACACAGGCTCACTCTTCCACGGAGAGCAATGCCTTTTGTCCTCCTGCTGTAGCTGCCATGTGCCTCCTGTTGGCTGTCAGAAGCTTCTCTGACAGCTCTCAGCCTGCTGGGTGGCAGCTGATTTAGTTTACATTTAGTCCTGGCTCCTTTGAACACGCTGTGCTCATGCACACAGTGCACACACATCCACAAGCAGTGCGAGCTGTGCCTGTATCTATTTAGGGGAGGGGGAAGAACAGATTTACACCACAGAGTGCTTGTAAATTCTGCTCAGCTGCGCCAAAGCGTGAAGGGGATGAGAAATGCCTTGGACAAATGTGAAGGCTACAGTGATCAGGCTGTCATACAAGAAAGGAGCATTTTTCTTTGTGATAAAGTAACTGTTGCGTGAAACGAGTGAGCATTATGTTACAGAGAAATGAAACTGTGTCTCTGCTATAGAGGAATGTGAGAAAATCAAATAATAAACATTTTAACAGGTAACAGACGGACCAGATTATTTACCATGCAGTTCATCACCTGGTTAGATCAATGTTGCTATCAGAGAAGTAAGGCTTGGTGGGAAAAAAAGTGCAGGGTAACTAAAAAACATGACTTACAAAATCAGTGTTAATAAGCTGTGAAATGCAGAAATACATCTAATTCAGCAGCATAAAGGCAAAACCAGGGGGGCAAAAGTACCACTGAGACCAGATTTATTTACAGAAAATGTGAAGGTAGTCACAACAATGCAGACAGCAGCAATACACAGAAAAAAAAAAGGGGTTTACAAAATAATCTTACTCTATACACATTTCATAATGAAATACGGGGAGAAATACAGAAAGATTTATACCACCTGGAGAACAAATCTATAAAGATGATGAAGAGACATAGTGTTTCCCTGGGTCCTGTCATATGTGTGAGGTGTTTGTTACATAATGCTGGGTGAGAATAATCATAGCCATGACAATTCAAAGGTGACACTTGAGCTGCAGGAACCTCCTTACAGCTTTTGGTGTGCTTGTGGTGAGCAGCAGCCCAGTGAGCTCATGGTGTGTTCTGACTGAAAGAGGATAGTGAGGGCTTCTTGCAGACACAAAGAAATCCTCAAAAGTGTGAAAATTGCACAAGCATAAGGCTGTAGTTTGGGGGGTTTTTTTCATTTAATGGAAAGCTAAATGGGCAGATGTGAGTCTAGCAGAGAGTCCCTCCTGTTGAGATTAAGTGAGAGTCAACAAGCAGAAAAGCATGTAGGCCAGAAAGAGCCTTGAGAGTAAAGACCAAAAATTTACAGACCCAGCCAGGCAAAAGTGAGACCCATCATCTCTAATATAGCTTAGATAAATTGATTTTGACAAGAGATTAATAATTCTGCATGCTGTGATCATGTAGTAAATCACAGTGATCCCTGAATTCATTTGGCTCCCTTCCTGTCAGGAAAAAAAGCTATCACAGAGTTCTGCTAGCATTAAGAAGTGATCTATCACCCAGAAGATGGTGGTGGCTGAGTGAAAAAAATTCAGACACCAGAATGAATTAACAGGGAGGGAACACATTCACAATAAGGCCAGAGTAAAAGTCTGAGGAAGATCTTCTAAGGATGCTTCTCCATGGGAACAGGAGAGGAGGTCACACCTACTCTTTTAAGTGAAAGGCTTTTTTTGCCATTTGATATCTAAGTCAGGTGTTTTGACAGGTTCAGACTGAGAGAGAAAATACAAGAATCTGCACCTGCCACTTTCTGAGGCATGCTAGATCATCGTGTCCCCATCTGAAGGGACTTGGATGAGACAGGATTAATTGTGGAAGATCTGCTAATGCAGAGTAAAAATTAATACCAGCAAGTTTTTATGTGCTTAAAATTTCCCCAAGGAAACCTAACAGCAGAAATGATGTGTTGAACTAACTACTTGATCTACATGGGGATAGGGGAGATTTATTGGCCCCAGACCTTTTATAATTTATAAGGGCCCTGCTTCCCTTCAAATCCTAGAAAATCAGAGACATTAGTTTATCTGATTGAGCTGACTCCTGGTGTTACATACACAAGACTTCCTTTATTATGGAAAGAATGGCTTGATGAACAATAGAACAAATTCAAAGTTAAAGAAAAATATGTTTGAACACAGGTTGCAGACAATGCCCTTTAAATATTTAAGGGAACCAAGAGCAGATGTAGACAAAGAAATGGGCCAGAAGAGACTAGATCCCTCCTTTCCCCAGGTGTTTCTTTCACCCCTGCTCATTTTCTGGGAAGAATCCATTCTCTTTAAAGTGGCTCATATCAGATGTGTCTGACCCTCACACCTGGGCATCTACAGCACAGCACTGTATGTGTTTCTGTCTCCATTCAGTACCATGGGTTTCTGGAGTATGTTTTTCCAAATTCAGCCTCATGAGGCATAGGTTGCCTAAAATGTAAGTGACCTTAATTTGGTCTTGAAGTGGAAGTCTGCCAATGTGCATGTTTGCAAACAGATCCATGGGCAGAACTTTTCTGAGGCAAGTTCCGAACAAAAACTTTTTGAAATCCATAGTACCAAACCCAATACTCAAGACATTACCTAGCATACAGAAAAGAAAAAAAAGTAACACATGGGGATATTTCTGAAGTACTTGCCTGATACGAAAAACTGACTATCAAGAAGACTTCTATGGTAGAAATGTATCAGAGGGTGTTTATAAAAATACAGAGAATTTTTGAGGCTTCTCAATAGACATGATTTTCTTAAATAAGAAATATAAAATTGTCAAAAATTTCATATCTTGAATGAGTACTTTTAATTACAAAACCATGAGGAAACAGGATGCTTTCAGTTACTAAATTTTATCAAGACTAGAAATATGACATTTAGGACAATAAATGTAAAGGGAGTAAAGGGAGCTCACCAAGAGTGAAATGAAGCCATTGGAAGGTCTCCCTCTGACTAGAAGGGGATGGTGTGAGGCAAAAGATCTTCTTGACATTGCTGAGTGTGCCAAGCATGAGAACAAGAATGGGAAATGCAAAATTCTGCAGTGTTTCTGAATTTTCAGAGGGATGTCCTGTTCTGTGCAAATCTAAATCATTGCAGACAATCTGCAATTACCAGTTCAGAAAGAGTTGTTCAAGATTGTTTTTGGGTTTTTTTGGACCAGTGAGAACATTATTAACAATGTTGACAATTAATGCTGTACCAGCATTATTTCCTCTGCCATTAAAAACTTAGTCAGTCTTTGAATTTGTCACCAGTTCTATATCTTAAAATAATACTTTTTATGTGAAGTGCAACCCTGATCTGATGGCAAATCCATCCTTCAGTACCCGTATTTTTTCCAATCAGGATTCCTTAGCAGGGATGTGAAGAAGCTCCAAGTCTGCAGAACTTCATCTTAATGTTCTGCATTCTTGAACCAAACATCCTACAAAACCTTAATATAAGAGGCATATCCAGGGTTTGACTGCTATTCAGATGATTTCACTCTTCACATAACAACAAATCTCTTATAATTTCTCAGTTGAGTGACTGACAGAAGGAAGGGCATTGAACATTATGATTTTTATGTAAATTTTGATTTCATGGCATAGTGATTGTTTTTTAGCAATTGTGGCAATAAATGTAATTAAGCAGTTTTTTCTAATGAAGTATTTTTTGTAATTTTTCTGGCAATTCAAACATTTCCTGTATTTTTTCACTATGAAATTCAACATGTGAGGCTGTTAAATTTATTAATAAAATAGCAAAAAAATGAGACTACAACTGTTTATAGAATTAGTTCCTTATCTCTGCTTGTAAAACTTCAGATATATCATGAGATTATTTTACAGATATAAAACATATTTTCTGTAGAGATTTTGGAAGCTTTTTCAACTTTGAAGTGGCTTAATGGAAATCCAGAAAAACAGCTTAGAGAAAGTTGAAGTACAGGAGTAGGTGTTGAAAGGAGACAAGAAGTTATTTGAAGGCTTGAAAAATGTCTTGCAGTGAAAAACTTAAATTAGAATTGGCTAGAAATGCTTTGATGCAATGTTTTTCAGCTGATAGTATCTATTCATCAAATTGAAGCTCTGCTGGAAGGGATCAATTTTCATATTTCTGGTTTTGAAATGTTTCCAGCAGTTTCAAAGTTGTTAAAACATCCTCCTTCAACATTTTCCAAATGGAAAAAAAACCCTACAATTTTCAGTTCTAAAAGTCTTCCTCTCAAAATAAAACCTAATTATGCCAACTGTCCCTAAACTGAGCTGGCAATATTGCAAATCACCCAAAATTGAATTTAATTTTTGTTTTCTTCTCTTTTTTATTTTCCTAATTTTTATTTATTTCTGGTAGACCATCAACATTTTCAAGAGTTCCACTTTTTGTAGAGAAAAAAAATTTGGCCAGGTTGCCTGACAATTGGTCTGGTCCAATCTATCAAAGAAGATTCTTCAGTGAGGCCTACCTCTGTAGGAATATATTAAATTCACTTTTGACTGTGCATTGGGTTTGCCTGGCCAGGTTTTGGTGGCAGGAGGGGGTTTCTGTGAGAAGTTTCTGGAAGATTCCCCCATATCCAGCAGAGCCAAGGCCAACCGGCTCCAGGATGGCCTAGGCCGAGCCCTCCAGACACAGGGGTTGCAGAAAAATGTTTTTAAGAAGGGAGAAAAAAAATAATCTGCTGTGCATCATCAGCTGGAGGAGGGGAGTGAGAATTTGTGAGGAACAACTCTGCAGACATCAAGGTCTGTGAAGAAGGAGAGGAGGGAGAGCTCCAGTGTGGTGGTGTTCGCAGGGGTCCCGGGATGAGGGAAGAGACGAGGATCTGACTCCATGTTTCAGAAAGCTGATTTATTATTTTATGGTATATATTATATTAAAATTATACTAAAAGAATAGAAGAAAGGATTTCATCAGAAGGCTAGCAAGGAATAGAAAAGGAATGATAACAAAATCCTGTGACTGATCGAGGCAGTCCAGGCAGCTGGACTGTGATTGGCCATTAATTAGAAACAACCACATGAGACCAATCACAGATGCACCTGCTGCATTCCACAGCAGCAGATAATCATTGTTTGCATTTTGCTCCTGAGGCCTCTCAGCTTCTCAGGAGAAAAAATCCAAGGAAAGGATTTTTCATAAGATATCATGAAAATGTTATGCTGCACTCCAGGTGTGAGAGCGAGGCACCTCCCACTGCAGGTCTTCACTGCGGCAGCCCATCCCAACCCCAAGGCAGGTGAATTCCCAAAGGAGGCTGTGACCCTGTGAGGAGCCCACCCTGCAGAAGGCCCCCGGCAGGACCTGTGGACCTGTGGAAAGAGAGAGGATCCCTCACTGGAGCAGTTTTGCTGGCAAGTTTTCCTTGTCGCCACATTTCTCTTCACAGAGAAAAGCAAGGCACAATTCTTCCCAAGAATATTTCTGGGTTTCACATTCTCTGAACTTCAGAGAAAGGAAAAACAATTCTTATCATTTGCTGTGCCTCTGTTTGTGCAAAAGTAGAGTGCAATATGGAGATTGTTTACCCAAAATGATGGTGTTTTTTTTCCTTGGCCTATCAGGGCCTAGCGTGTGTGTGTGTCGGAAGTGCCGCTGACAGTCACGAGATTCTGCGCTGTTGTGTGCAGTTGAGTGTTCGGCAGATTCAGTTTAGATGTAATGTAATATAGTGTAATATAATATGGAATAATATAATATTATAAAGTAATTAATTACTCTTCTGAAAAGATGGAGTCAGATGCATCATTCTCTCCCCATTGTCAGGGGGAAAAATATCTACAGTGAGTGCTGACCCTGCAGTGGGCTGGTGCTGGAGCAGTGTGCTCCCCAAGGTCTGCTCCCAGCTGAAGGGACACCCTGGAGCAGTGTATGGGAAGGATTCCCACTGGAGTTTGTGCAGGAGTGGCTCCTGTGCCAGGGACCACATACTGCAGGAGTGTGAGGAGTCCTGAAGAGGATGGAGCAGCAGCGACAATGTGTGATGAGCTGATGCAGCCTCATTGCCCCTGTGCTGCTGCAGGGGGGAAGCAGAGGAAGCAGGAGTGAAGCTGAGCCCCAGAAGAAGGGAGAGGTGTAGAAAAGTGTTTTATGTCTTGGTTTTATTGATTTGATTTGTAATAAATTTATTTCCCCAAGTTAAGTCTGTTTTGCCCATGACAGTAATCGCTGAGTGATCTCTCCTTGCCCTTATCTTGACCCTACAAGCTTTTTTGTTATATTTTTTCCCCTGTCCATCTGAGGAGGGGACTGACAGAGCAGCTTTGATGGGCCTCTGGCATCTGTCAATCAACCCACTATAGACCGTTCCCTGGAACTGAGGTCATGCAAGAACCTCTCTCATTGCTGTTAATGCCTGTCATCTGCTGAAACAGAAGGGCACATCCAAACCACCCTCTAAGAATGATCATTTACCTATTGTAATTCCTGATCCCTGACTAGGAATTGGCTGGAAGGCTATAATCTCCAGACTACAACATTTTCTATACATTTTTGCTTTTCTCACGCATTTTCATGAAGAGTGGTCTGTTTGGTTCAGTTTGGTTCTGTAAGTTCTGTTTGTTACTGAGAGATGCATCTGGATATTATATATTAACAAAGAAAACATTGCCAAATTTTCACCTTCAGCTTTCCATCTTCATCATTCTGCTTCATCTTTCTGTCTTCAATTCTCATAAGCACTAGTGAGGTAATAATGTTTCATGGAGCTAATCCATACCTTTATACTCACATATAAATCTATATAAATAGGCTCAAACCCTCTTTGCACTTTTCCAGTGGTTCACTTTAGTAGCCTGTAGACTGTAGTTATGGATACAATCAAGTATTAGCTGTTAAACTGTCAAAACTCGTTGTAACAAACAGCAGCAGCCATTACTTGAGGGATATTTAAGCAGGGCTTAGTGAATAATTTTAAGGCATATAAAAGACTGTTTTGAAAAGAAAGGGGATGTTTTGGTTATAGTATTACAGGATACTGGAAAACTCAAATGGAAGCATGTCACATAGAATAAAACTCCTAATTAGGGCTCAACTAATCACCAGGCAGTCCTGGTGATCCACCATCTTGTAAAGCTCATGTGTGTCCATGGAATTTTGTTGCTATGAAATCTGTTCTCCTATCTCTGGCCAGGCTATTGCATATTCTAAGCAGTTTTGGCAGCAAAAGTCAAACACAGGGCAGCCAGAGTAGCTCAGTGTATAGCATGATCTCTGTACATCTCAGGGCATTTTGCTGTCTTCTCTGAAGCCAGCTGCAATTCCACAGCAGAATTGTAGATACTGATATATCTGTGCTATCTCGGTCTGACACAGCCTTAGTCCAGAGCTGGTGATTTAACCACAGAAATCTCTTATTTATGACAGACTTTATCTTGTTCCTATTTACACCTAAATTTTGGGGTTTAAAATGTTTCTGAAGCAGTTGGCGCAGAGTCAGAAGTTTGGCAAATCTCAAAGAAATTTGTGCATCAGCCTTTAGCAGTTTAGATGTAATCTCTCCTCATGTGTACTGATAGAAAATGTTGACTGTGACTTAACTTTTCCATCAACGTGTTCTTGATGTTCTAAATACATGTTCTAAAGAACTAAGTATCAACAACCTCTGACTGAAATTAAAGTTGTTGATGTTTTCAGCATCTGTGTCCTCCATCTGAAGCTAGTAAGCAAAGGCATGTGTACATTACCCATCAGGAGAAAGCTGTCTATATAGGTACTTGTTTTCAAAATAGGAAATCTAGATTTGAGAACAGAATTCTCTTGTGTTTGCTTTAAATCTCAGTGAGGATATTTGTTATTTGATTATAATAACTTTGCTTTAGCAAACTAGGTCAATATTACTTACATCTACTGATCTCAACATCCTTAGCCAAGAGTAGCTGGGAGGCTTTGGGGTTGTTTCCTTACTACCTGAGAAAGGAAAATTCCTGATAAGGATGTCTGAGTATGTAGTGAGAGGTACACATACTGGCCCTTGGCCTGGACAGCTAAAGGAATGTTTGTGAAGCAGATATTAGAAAATAATAAAGAAGTTGTTTATTTATAATTTATTTATTTAATTTATTCATTAATAAAGAAAATAATAAATTTTAAAATAATAAAATAATAAAATCTTAAAGGTGCAGGCTGAGATATCAAAGTGAAACAGAGAAAAACAAACAACAACTCACAACTTTTAATAGGACCTTAAAGCTCTACACAGACATAATAAAAAGAATGCTTCTATCTTCTTGCTTGTGTCATCTTTAATTTTTTTTCACTGCATGTTGTCTGTCACGATGCTTTTTGTTTCTAATTCCTTGCAGATGTCTCAGTCAGTCTCTTAGCAGTGGTTGTCAGCTTCTGCGGGCTCGCCCTGCTGGTGGTCTCGCTTTTTGTCTTTTGGAAGCTGTGCTGGCCCTGCTGGAGGAGCAAACCCCTCACCTCCAGCGCCAGCAATGTCCCACAGAGCAACTCCAGCGCTCCCACGGAGGTTTTGGAGAACAGCGAGAAAAAGGAAGTCAAAGAAAATGGGAAAGCAACGACCAAGGTGCTCGAGGCAGCGCTGAAGATCAGCCACACTTCCCCTGATATCCCAGCAGAGGTGCAGAACGCGCTGAAGGAGCACCTGATCAGACATGCCAGGATGCAGAGGCAGATCACAGAGCCCACGTCCTCATCGAGGTAGGTCAGGGGCACCCACACCTGTGGCACCTCTCCCAGGAACAAGGAGAGCAGGAACACTGCTGAAAATTTCCAGGATTGCTGGATTATTCACAGGTTTCTTAGAAGTTATGGGTAAAACATCAGTCATGTGAATGTGAAGCCACATTGTTCTTTGGGCAGAATATTCTGAAACATTTAGTGTACCTTCAGTTACATAATCATTTTAACATATGAAAGGGAAATCTACATCTTCTACTACTTTGTAAAGATAGCTGTTGCCACTTTAAGCATTTCCCTTTTGGGTTTTGATTACAGGAAAGCATATTTCAGTGCTTTTTTAAAGAACTGTGAGTCTAGATTTTCACAGAGATGTTTTTTATAGATGCATCAGTTGTTTTTGCAGATGAAAGTTTCCCTTTCAACCAAATGAGTGATAGACCCATTGTTAATGGCATATTTCCTGAAGACATGGTTTGCTGATTGTGAAGGAAATTAAAATTCCAGTCTAAAAATACAGATCCTTATGGACTGATCCTAAAGCTGCACAGATTCCATATAGGTCTACAAATAAATGAAAAGCATGCAACATTCCTTAGTGGTTTCTTGAGTATTAAAGTGGAGGACACAAACTTTAATTTTGCATCAGGTGCCAGTTTATATTGAAAAGCAGTGAAGATGTGTAGGGACCTATAGATTCAAATGGAACTTTCTTCAAACACTGTCAGAAAATTTAATGCATGGAAACAAACAATGAACTGCAAAGATCAAATCCTGAAATAAAAAGGGGATTGTTTTATAATCAAAGATTGGGAAAATTAGGGCTGAAAGAGGCACCTGAAGTATTGTGTAATGCCATAAGTTACAGTACAGGTACTGTGTAGGAAGTAGCATTTTTCTCAAAATGCTGTTTGCAAAAGAAAGATATATTACCAAAAAAAATCCCCAAACCAACCATATGAGAAAACCCACTAAAACCAAAGAAACACACAAACAAAAAAAGGCTCACATTCACAATAATTAGAGGCAAAAGGAGGAGAAGACACATGCTTTACACTGAGTGGGCACATACTTTGCTGGCCTCCTGGGAGCCCTAAAGACAATGTTTTGCCAGCTCAGTGCGCTCATTGTGGCAGTGAGTGCTCAAGTGCTTTTTCTCAGCTGTTCCAGCCTCACAGACCAGCCAGCAGGAAGGCACATGAAGCTCCCAAAATGAGAGCACTCCAGCCAGAGGAGGTCACTGACTGGCTTTAGCAGCCCAAGCATCTCCTGAATTATGAGCCTGTCCAGCTGGCTTTAAGCCACATTACCCTGGCTGTGCCTGGTTCCCGCTACTGTATCCATCTGCTCAGAACAGGAGCACAGCATCCAAACACTGAGGAACATTCCCACCACACTCCAATAATTCTGGACTTGCAACTGTTGCTCTAAACACAGAGGAACAAAGATTGGTACAGTTTAGCATGGCAAGCCCATTACCCAGCTCACTGCTGCCTAAAAGGGTATTAACTGAAAAAGTTTATCCATCAAATCCAAGTTTTCAGACTGTCTGACCTCCTGAATAGACAGAAGAAATAGCTGGCTGGCAAATGGACTTGAATAGTCCCAGTTGTACTATAGGGGGAGAAAGAAGTTCCAGGGATATGCTCCAGATCTACTTCAGGCAGTGAAAATATTCTCACAGGTCTCTGGAGTGATTTGGACTGGGATCTAATTGAATACAAAATATTTGTGAAGCCAAGGACAGTTTTACATAAATAAAACTTCCTGTCAATACCAGTCGTTCTGCAACCTTGTAAGGGAGGTTTCTTTTTGTCTTATCAAGATTATCAGGGTTAAATCTCCTCTGAAAGGGACAGTTCCTGTGCTTTGAGTAACTGATTGTCCCACCACAGCCAATCAGTAGCAGGGTGATAGGAAACATCACCTTCTTTTAGAGTTTGGTGAACAATTCTTCATCCTTTAACAAAACATGTTTAGAATGGCAGGTGCCTTAAAAATTACCCAGAAATTGTGATCTTTCTGTTTGTAAACAATTTATCTACACCCTGCCTGCCTTAAGGGAGTCCTAACCTAACAGCCCATATTAACTGCTGCTGTCAAGAATATCATATATGAGAATGAGGCTGGACATTTAGACCAGGTTTCTGAATTACTCCTTTTTTTTCTTTTTTTTTTTTCTTTTTTTTTGTGTTAAGCCCAGCTGGCAACAATGTACCAGCAAAATTACTGAAATCTGGCTCTTATATTCTTGACTAAGGAGCCTCTAAATAAAAAGGAGGCAAAGGCAGATGCAGAGGTAGCACAACTTCCCTTGCACCATTTTCAATGCAGCACTGCTTTGTTGTCCTCAGGACTCCTGAGGGATTCAGATGCACCCTCTCCTAAATATATTCCATTAACAAAGGGTCTGAGAGGAGTGTTTGCTCTCTGCATTGTCTCCTGTGCACTCAGCTCACCTGAGATGGGGCAAATTAAAGGATTGTAACCAGTTCTGTGATGGCTTCATGCAGCCATCAGCTCTTAATAAAATAAATTAATCCATATTAAGCAGTTGTAATTGAAGCATGAGGATTTTAATAAGCCAATCAGAGCAACAATCAAATGTGCCTGATCACATTTTTTAGATTGTACATTAGCACAGAGACAGTTAGTATGGGAAAATGATACATTTCTGTTTAGTTATAACATATTTTAGTTATAAACATATTTCTGTTTAGTTATAACATATTACATATTTTTCATAGTCCCTGATAACATGAAAAGACCTGTTTCTTAAAAGCTCTTTAGTCCTTGATGCCAATTAACCACTACATTAGAAGAACTGCAGCAGTGGTACTCATTTGCAAACAACTTTGCTCTGTGTTTTTGAGAACCACCCTATCTCCTACTTTGTGATAGTATTTTGCAATATAGTTTATTGCTTCTATGGAAATCCATTCTTAAAACATTCACCTGTACTTTCCAAGAACGTGCTTTTTGCTCTTTAGTGTCAGCTGGAGAGGAACATGTTGAGCCAGTCAGTTCCCAAGAGGCACGAAGGCAAAACTGAGGTGCTTGGGTTTGTTAAGGTTAAAGAAAAACAAACATATCTGTTGATTTTAGTGGTTGCAAGGATAAGCTTTTGTTCTGTCTAAATACCACCAGTGATCATGCTCTTTTCTGGATTTGGGCCAAAAGATTGCTCAAATGCATCTAGGAAAGCGAGACCCAAGTCATCCTCATAAATCTCAAGTCATATCATAAACCAGCACCCTATCCCTCCCTTTTGTCACACATGTGGCAGTCTCACTGAGTTATAAATAAGCTTCATAGTGTCATTATGCCCATGGAAATACAGTCTTATATTACATTTACATACAGATTTGCTATTACTCAAAATGCATTTGTTCTGCTAGCAAGTCTACTGTAGGAGTGCTGCATGTAAGAGTCAGTAGAGGTTGACATACCTGGATTTGCATTTGTTGGTAGCTCTGCCACATTTTAACAACCTGGTTTTCTGACATCCTTGTATTTCATTATCACAGTCATTAATCCCTTTGTTACTGCAGAACAAAGGAAGATAAATATGTTGCCATGACAACAATGAAACATCTTAATAATTAGCAGACCAATTAGCTGTCTTGGTGAAATGCTGTGACTCAGAACAAATACTAGGCACTGTGTAATTAGGACTTTGGCTTACTAGAGCAAAAGTGCTGCTGATTCCCACAGGGAACAGCCATACAAATGCATTCTTTTACTTTGTGACATCTCACAACAATTCAGTAGAGGATCTGAAGTGCATGAAGTCTGAAAATTTAAAAGAAGTCTAAAAATTTAAAAGAAACCTTGCACCTCAGAAATCATAGATTTGGGGTGTCATATATTGCTTTTGCTTGCATTAACCCAGGTTGTCAAAAATGCAAGAGAAGTTGAAGAGAATTTGTCATGTACCTGTTTCTGATCAAGCAGATGTTGTATAATCAGCTTCACTGTTTCCCTTTCACTGCAAAGGCAGTTTCAGCCACTGCTTGTGTACAGCAGGGTTTGAACTCCATCCCCCATGGCAGGGGGATTGGAACTGGATCATCTGTAAGGTCCTCTCTGACTCAAACTATTCCATGACCCTGTGATCATCTGGGCATCTCAGTAGCACAGCTGCAGGAGTGAGGAGCGCTCAGGGAGCCCTCTCTGCACAGGTTTCCTCAGCACTGACAGAAGCAGCACTAACACAGATCTGCCTGGACCTCCTTAGGGGTCAAAGATACTAAAAAATAGTCCCTAAACTGCTGCCTGCTCAGGAATTCATTGCCCTGCATTTTGGGTCGAGTTCAGCCCCTTCCCCATGTTTGGCACACCCATGAGCTCTTGTGCTTCTTGGAGGCAAAAGCACAGGAACAGCTGTGAAACTCCCTGATGACAATATTCTACTTTTCTGACCAGTCAGGACCTTTTCATTCCTCACTCCATTCCAATGTGGAAATTAGACACTATGAATTCAGGGAGTTTTAACATTTAAGAGAAAAGAAAATCTTTCCACTTGTCTATCTGTAGAGAAAGAAAGGCCAAGTGTGTTACAAGAGGGGTGCAGTGCTCATCTAAATTTGACATCCAAACACCTGGGGTTTTTGAGCTACTTCAAGTCTAGACTATGTAGCTCTCCCTGCCCTGTTCTTGTGTTGAGCTAGGACTGCTCCCTGCGCCTAGCAGGGCTCAAACAGCTGAAAGGGGAAAGGTTCTTGTCTATTATTTAATAGCTGCAGATTACCCTCTTGTGTCTCTGCTCAGCTGAACTGCAGCAGTTTTGTGCTCCTTGCCTTCTGCAACCTCTCCACTTACAGCAAAAATACAAATAGTATCTATGAAATGAGTCCTGGTTGCTTTCAAATGGACAATTTGCATTTCTGTTTTAAAGAAAGAAACACACAGCTGTGACACCTCTTGTTTTCAGAACACAACACCACAGGGAAACCAAGCAATAAGGCAAGGCTACATGTGGCATTAATAAGCAATTGATTGCAAAAAAGCAGAGGAAATTCTGACAATTGGATTGTTCTTTAATGGCAACCAAGTGTGCTCACAGGAGGAGGTGGTAAGCTTCTGCAGCACAGATTGTTGGGGTAGGGAAGTACCAAGGAAATGTGAAAATGCCTAAAAAATAAACTGGATAGTGTAGTCATAATGGCATCTGCTGCTGATAAATGCTGTGAAGCTTTTTGTCCAGTGTTTTTATACTACTCTAAGGTTGTATGGCATGCCAGGGGTTTGATTTCACTCTTAGTAGGAACAGCAAAACTTTCCATTCAGATTCATGAGCCAAGATAAGCCCATAAGTACACATGTTTATGTAACATTGTATTCAGAATTGCAAGGAATTTAACATACTGTTTCTTGCTAGCGGCACAGGAATCAGCTTTCTAATTCACTGCATGGCACACCGTGAGAACAAAAGGAAAACCAATGGCAGAAAATTGTTGGCAAAACTCTGAAATGCTTTGCAAGCAGAACAAAATATTCCCAGTGCTTCTGGAGAAAGCAGCCTGCACCTCAGTGTAGCAGATACCAAGCAAGTGTATATAAAATGTTGTAGGATGGCAAAGCACTATGCTAAAACCCTCCAGACACAGCTCTGCATTTCCCTTTCAGGTGCCTTTTACAGTCATCAGTGTGAAGGCTGGTAAATATTTAATTGGAAAACCACCATGGAATGCCTCCAAAAAAGCAGAGAGTACTGAGGAAAATTCTGCAAGTGCTTTTTTTTTTTTTTTCCTGTTTGACCACACTTTACTCAGGCCCTGGCAAAGTGGGATCATGCAATGTTGGAACTGTCAACTTGTTCTGTGAAGGAACATGAATTCAGTTTCAACTGCACAGTCTGAAAGCAAAGCTATAAATATATTTATTTCTGGGACAGTGGGTGTCTCCTGGGCCAAGAAATTAATTCTGAATGATCATTTCCTCTCAAGGATGCTTGAACTCTTGCAAAACACTGAAGGGGGTGTGGAGAGGACTATTTTTTAATTATTTTAGTCTTTTCACTAAGTTGTTCTTATATTTTCTATTGAGAGATGGTCTTTTCCCAGAGATAACCATGGCTTGCTTTGTGTGTCTGTGTGTGTTTGTGCAGGCACAATTCCTTCAGGAGGCACTTGCCAAGGCAGATGCAGGTGTCCAGTGTTGATTTTAACATGGGGACAGACCCAGTTTTGCAGAGGGGAGAGACCACAACCAGCATTGGGAGAATAAAACCAGAACTCTACAAACAGAAGTCTGTGGATTCTGATGGGCAACAGGAAGATGTGAAAACATGTGGGAAACTAAACTTCACTCTCCGGTACGATTATGAGAATGAACTTCTGGCTGTCACAATTGTCAAAGCCTTAGATCTGCCTGCTAAAGACTTCACAGGAACATCCGACCCCTACGTGAAGATTTATCTGCTTCCAGATAGGAAAAAGAAGTTTCAGACACGAGTTCACAGAAAGACATTAAATCCAGTCTTTGATGAAACCTTTCAGTTTCCTGTAGCCTATGATCAACTCAGCAACAGGAAATTGCATTTCAGTGTTTATGATTTTGACAGATTTTCTAGACATGACATGATTGGGGAAGTTATTCTTGATAACCTTTTTGAAGTCTCAGATCTCTCCAGGGAAGCCAATGTATGGAAAGACATCCACTGTGCCACCACAGTAAGTAATGTTACAGAAGCATTAACATCATATTTTTGTTTCTCTTTTGTAGTTTTTGGCAGTGCACCCTGTTTATCAGCAGAGTCCAAAATAAAAAACATTTAAAAAGAGGAGCTGTCAATATTTTCCTTTGAGCACAGAGAATAATGCTTGGGAAGATATAAAATTTAATTACCAAAAAATCTTCTGGGAGCATGCTGTCATCTTTATGGCTCACTGTCTGTATATAAATCACATTTATTAATTAAATGCTACATCATGAAAGTCATTGCTTAGCCAGAACTAATAACATTTTCCTGTTAGCAAAACACCTTGTCCTGCAAAGTGACCATCTATTAAGAAGAAGGGCCCATCCTATCCTGCTCTTGTTAGGAAATTTTCATAGGTTAGAAACCTTGGTAAGGAAAAGAGGCTAAAAATTCTTGAAGTGTAAAATGTTCTTTGCTGACTGCACTGTGCTTAGGGTCCCCAGTAGTTGTATCTGCATTGCTGATGGTTGCTAGGAAAACTCAAGAGGCACAAGCAAGAAGAATTAGGAAATAAAATTAACATTTTTATTGTTGCAAGCAAGAAAAGGAGGTCTGTGCACAGGTGGCAGGATGAATGACAGGCTACCAGAGAACAGCAGTCTCCAGATAGTGCTTTATTAACCTTAAATTCCAAACTCATGGTCCCTGATGGGAATTTGAAAGGGAAAAAAAAAACAAACCAACAGTTAAAATAGTGAGGTGTAAGGTGGTTTTTTTGGTTTTGGTTTCAGTTTCTTTTCAACTAGCATGCTATTTCTATAGAAGTTTTGCCATCCTTGGTTCTGTGGGCGTATCCAAACAGTGTGACTCATCCCAGGGTTTCAGCACGGGCTGGGTTTCCACATGGGGGTGAATGGAGGACAGACCAGAGCTACACATCAGTGACAGGAGCTTCACACTGTCCCTTCCCTGCAGCCAGAGACTTCCTAAGCCTTTTTCACCAAAGGCTTTCCTGATGTTCATACCTGCTAGACAGGTCAAGGTCTGCGTGATTAGAAGGACAAGGAGCACTAAATGTCCTCACCAGTTTGAGCATGAGCACTGTGATCCCTGAGGAAAGAGAAATATCAAAGAGTATCAAATAGTGGAGTCAGTATTCAAATGTGAATTCACAACAGCCTCTATTTATTTCCACTGCTGGGCCTATCAAATTGCTCTGAACAGCCTTCAGCACACCTCCAGAAATCTGTGTATGCTTAGTTTGACCGAGCTCAGACTTAAGGTAAATTTAAGAATTGTGTTCTCAAGCTTAAAACTGAATCTATGTTTAAGGTCTTGGAATAATAGTCCACATAACCATTTTTAAAAATTTCTTCTAGCTTTGATATTGTGTTTAATATTTTAGTAATTACTTAAAAGCACTGGTCACTGGCAGCAGGTGCGTCTATGAGATTTTCAACTGATAACTAGAATGGTTTCAGCAAATAATGATCTCTGGACTGTTCATCACTGGTTTTGAGCAGATGGAAACGCCATACCAGGTCATGCATTTGGGGCTGACACTAAAACACATATGGATGAAAAGAGTTGCTAAACTTGGCACTGGATCCTGGTTCAAGTTTCTTCCTCACTAAGAGTTAAGACATGCAGTTTTAGTGCCTAAGTCACTCTGCTGGTGTTTTCTCTGTGTCAAGCTTAAAAGAAAGCATGAGGCTTTTAGATTTCAGCCTTTCAGTCAGTTTAAAGTACTACATGTGTGTGAAAAGGTTGTCTCTACTTAAATCATCAATAACAGGCACATAAAATTGAGATATGTTCTAGTGCTGAGTAACCTCATCAGCTTTCACAAACCTTATCCTATTCTCAGAAAATTATGTAAGAACTTGGCAATTGATTTTTTTTCCTAGAAAAATTAAGCCTTCCAGAAGATGTTCAGTAACTGTGGGTGCAATGTCCTGCCTTGTGTTTTACTTGAACTGTTTTATTAAATAGGGATACAGGCTTCTAGTTTTGTCATTTCAGAAGCTGTAAGTTGAGAGAGACAAACCTTCAAAGGAATAAACACTGTGTGAGATGTTAATCAGTGAGGACTCACTGTCTTGAACACCAGATATAAAGTTTACCAAAGTCACTAACTAGCAGTTAAACGACTAGTGATGGCCAGAGTCAACTGGACTTTGATAAAACTTGAAAAAGAAAGATCCAGCTGGTTCTACAGTTGGTGGAAAATCATTCTAATCCAAGCAAATATGCTTTGGTGTTCATAAAGAATCCTTGCAAATCAAGCAGGCTGTGTGAGTGGAAAAGGCCATTCCCACCCCCTAGAGCCCAGGAGCCAAGGTGCCATTCTGCAAATATATTTCTATCCTGCTTTTACTTCTTCACCTTTGCTCTGTTTTGTTGTATGTTCTGAGAAGTTTTTTGTCTCTGTTCAGATGTGATACCTACACCCAGTGGTCTGCTTGTGCTGTTGCTAAATGATAGATGTGGAAAATAATAGAAGTGACAGATCAAATAATTAGTCCAAAACTTACAAAAAACAATGGAAGCAGCCTCTCCTCAGCTGTGAATTTTTACATCTCTTCTACAGTCAAGAGTTTTCTCCTCAGAAGTTAAAATGAGGGTAAAAACCATTCCTATTACCAGTCTGAAAAGAATCTATTCTTGTAACACCAAACTCTGCACTATTAAACGCTACTAGAGAGATTTACCAAGAAGACGAATTGCAACATTTTGCCTATGAAGGAAATTGCCACAGGAGATCAGGAGATTCTTTGTTGTGCAATTCTTTGTCAGTAGCTAACATAATTTTTAAAAGATTTCTTGTCCAACCATAAGGAGTTTTTATTTGGTACAGGAAATGCAGTCTGGGAAAATCAGACTGGCTGGTTGCATTGAGTCCTTTTGGCTCTAAACCCAATGATTCTGTGAATCTACATTTTTAATACACTTCATTTGCTCCTAATAATAATTTGAATTTTTTTTCTAGAAGTGCAGGATTGCCCCCCCCCCACACACACTCATTTTTATTCTCATTGTTTTCTGATGCTGATATTTATTTACATTTTGTAGTTTGGGGTTTTGCCTTAATTTCTTCATTCATACCATTGCTTCTCTGTTGTATTTCTGTGTTGCTGTTGTTTCTATATTGAAAACATACCACATTTTATAATATGTAGCACGTACCTGTTTTAAGTGCTAAAGTTAGATTATTAATGTAAATTGAGAGTGAAATCAGTAGTGTAGGAGGAGTATCTTAGACATCTGATGTGTCCCCAAATTTTGCTTGAATAAGTAATTGAATTTTCAATTAATAATCCATCATTTGCTTCTGTTCACCTGATTAATTAAAAAAAAATAATCAAGAGTCAGTTTTGGACTTCCTGTGAAGGTTGTTCATTATATTGCAATACTGTAATTCTCACTACACTTGAGAAAATTAATTCATTACATTAGAGGCAAACAAATAATATCAAATGGATTGTTTAATCAACACATGAAGCTTCTGTTTTTGTCAGGTGTTTGCAAGTTTTGCATAAATTTCTTTATCAAAATAGAGTGCATACTGAAAAAAAAAGTAATCTCTCTGTTTGGAATTGCTAACAAGCACTTCTAATTAACAAGCACTTTAAAATTTTCTTGGAAAGAAGTCCACTGCTTGTGATCTAACAATTTCTGCATGTAAACATTTATTAAGTTATTATAATACTTTAAAAAATACTTATCATCTGCTTTGGAAACTTCCTCTAATGCTGTTGCCTAAAAAAATTGGCAAGTGACTGTCGGAAAGCTTTTTTTTTCTGAAGGTATGCTGTGAAGTCTGTTAGAGTAACCAATTATAGGAAACCATGCAATTGGGAAAAAAAATAAAGCTCAGAATTTAGAGGAAAGCCATTCCTATTTCCAACAGTGGTAGTCTCTTGGGGATCTTAGTCATCAAATTGTCATGTACTTGTACCCTCTTGAATTATCTCATGTAGACAGATGGAAATTGATTATTATTTAGTTCCCCAACACCAGGCATTTCAGTGCTGCAGTTTGCTCATTTGTGAAGTGGAATGCAAAAGCAGATTTTGTAAGGACATAGTCTTCATGTGTACAACTGCTGTTTCTAAAGCAATTGGAATATAATTATTGGCATCTCTGGGAAAGACAGAAGTGCTTAAATATATATATTTTTAAATAAGTAGGACAGTAACATTTGTCTCAGCTCATTTATATCAAACTCTTGCCAGAGCAGGAAATAGCACAGGTAATTCTGCTGGCTGGTGGCCTCTGTTATGGAAATAGATTCTTCTGATTTCCTCATCAAACAAGAATGAAGATCACCTCTGAATTTCACCCAGAGCATAATCTTTGCTTTGTTTTCTCCATCTCCCCTGTTTTGTAAGTGGACAAAGCTTTAGACCTTTTTCTGAGTAGGGCAGTTGTGGTAGAGAGCTGGCAGAGACTTTTTTTGTAGTCCAGCCTTGAGGCCACATTTCAAGGATTGTCCTTTTTCCTTGTGTTCAAAGAGCAGCACTATGAGGAAATGTTTCATCACCAGCAATGTGATGGGCCAAGCCCTACAGTTACCCATCTTCATCAGAATGCGCTGAGACCTGTGAATGTCTCTGGAAATGCACCTGAAGGGTTCAACAGAACCTCAGACAGGTTCCTAGAAGTCTTAAAAAACCTTAAACAGGTTCCTAAAAGTCCTTAAAAGACTCAGCCCTTGTCAGTGTAGGAACATTCATCATCTCTGCAAATGGGAACAGCCCCTTCCAAGGCAAGAACTGCTGGCACTTGCATTTCTGCTCAGGGCCAGTGATGAAAGGGATCCATATGACCAATGCTGCTGCTGAGCAGGTGAGAGAATACTCTGGAGCATTCTTTAAACCTTTTGGAGACCTTCATTTATGATTGGAACTGCTTTAGGTCTGGCTGATAACTAGAAAAGGCAATGGAGTAAGGGTGGGTTTCTGTCCAGTTACTGAAGGCAGAGAAGGTTTCTATTATTATAATGTAATGTTTTCATTTTAAATGAAAAATTATTTTAATATTTTGATTTTCTACAGGCAAACTGCTACTTTCACTCTACCCTAATGGCGATAAATATTAGGTGAATGAAGGGCATGGTTTCCTCAAGGGATTTTAATATCTCTGCAACTGCAAAGTGTTTTTGCAGGCATTGCACTGCAGCTCCAGAAAAGCATCTTTCTGTGGGGGACCACAGACAATTTGGTTCATTCTCCTGTCACAGCTGGTTCACAGAAGCCCTCTGCTCTCAGCTGTTCTGAGGCAGGAATGGGCAACCCCCCAGTGCAAGACAGATGGTTCTGTACAGAGGGAGCAGCACAAGAATCGCCCAGGAGGCTTCCAGGGCATTCTGCAGCCTCAAGGAATTCTCCCTCTGCCATCAGGGCTGCAACCAGCAGCAGAGCTTACCCAGAGCAACCAGGGTGACAGGCTGAGCCAAGCATCAGCCCCCCACAAGCAGAGGACACAGCCATTATAGAGCACAGGCCCCACAGCTTCCATACAGTCCCCCACAGAGGCAAGAACAAACACAAACTTAATTGATTCATTTCCCAGGGCAACAACTCAATCAGGAGCTGGTGCTGAGAGGAAGGCAAGAGCTGGGTTTGATATGCAAAGAATAACAGGAGATGAAAATAAATATTAGCGGTGGGGACAAGGTTTCCAAAGGGAAACCCCCTCGGGAGGTGGCAGAATTAGCTCTGCAGCCTGAGCCTCACAGAACTTTTAATAATTTCTGTGATAGCAAGGGTACCATTGGATTCTAAATGCGTAAATGAGAAAACAGACTGGTAGATTTCTCTTCTGTTCTGTACTATCACCCTTTGAACTCTTGCTATATGCCTCAAAAGCAGGAATGCCTTACTACATTCTTAGCTAATTTTCTCAGGGCACGAGTCTTCTTTCTCCATCCATCCAACTCCTGACATTCATTTTTATACTTTTATCCCTGATTCTTGAAGTTTAATGTCAGTAGTTTTTTTACTGCAAAGCAGAAACATATATAATATGTTTCTAAACAGAGAAAGAGAAATCTGTGCTATGGGGGAATTATCCTCCTGCAATATTTGAGTAATCCAAAGGTCTAACTCTGCCAACGCATTTTTCTTTACATTTAAATTTAAATTTTCTTTAAATTTACATACTATACAGAAGAACAGTTTTCAGTATTACTAAAGGAAACAGCTAAAAGTCTAGAGAAGCAAATGCTTGAATACCTTCTTAGGTAGCTAGAAAATTACTATTATTATTTATTACAGTGACTTACTCAAAATATAGCAGGAAAATTGAGAATGAAATTTGCAATTAATTTGGTTAGAAATCAAGTACAAATGGAATTCATGCTGCCATTAGTATTTTTGTTGTGCTCCTCTTACATGCAGTCTTTTTAACATCATTCCAATTACAATTAATAGGAAAGTAGTTCCATATATTAAAATTAAGAACTGAATTGTTACTGTGGATTATTATAATATGAATGATAAATAAAGTAGCAACAAGTAATTTTTTTGAGGGAATCTAATTTCTACTGCACTACTAATTATGCAGATACTTGTTATTTTAACCATGGAAATTAATGACAGACAAGTAACAACAAAATCATGTAAATTTTCCAGTTCCTGCAGCATTTACATAGTTCATTGTAAGAATAGAGAGCAAGCTGCTGTTTTAAGATTTTGTTTGAATTTCAAAGCTTGAAAAATTAATGGAAATTAATAGGCAACAAACATCAGTGAAAAAATGGTCTAAAGTTCCCTTGTGACTCCGTAATGACACCTTTGCTCATATATCAGGTCCATATAAGCTTTTCACCCCTGCTGTCATTGGAAATCGGTTAAGATGTTGGCACAGAAGAGGGAGACTATGAAAGTCATAGAAAGTATCAGTATAGGCAATAAACAGTTTTCCTGTTCAATTTCAGAGTATTTCTACCTGAGTAGAACCACCCTGAACATGGAAGGATACATAACCACCTTCCCCACTGAACTTGTGGGGGTTCCTAGTTAAAAGTTGTCTCTTTTATTGAATTTTGTGGAGACTACTGAGAAAATTAATTGGCAGCAAAGCTTTTTCCAGAAACAGCAGTTCAAAAACCTCGATCAGTTTAATTGATGCTCCCCTACAAGTTCTCCAAACTTCTCTTCATATCCATATCCCTTTTATCCAATCCATTATTGTGAGTGGGGAGCACAGCCTCTGTAGAAGTGCTGCAATTTTACAGGCATATGTGTGGAAATGAGAGCACTGGTTTCCATTGGGTATGATAACAAATAGAATAGAATAAGAATTTTTTTAATTCTGACTGCACCAACTCCTGGACTGATTTCCCAGGAGCCCACAAAGCAGAGAATGTGGACAGATCCTAATGGATCCATCCTAATGGAAGTAATGGAAAAATATTATTAGCACATTCATTCACATGGTTATTAACGTGGGATGAGAATTATGCTAATTTTAAAAATCTGCATTCTGTAGCTCAAAACCCACAAAGTTCATCAGAAAAACTGATATGTGCATGTGAGACCATTTTTTTTAGTTTGTTTTGTTTTGTTCTAGACCCACCAAACCAGAAAATGGATGGGGTAGAGGTAAAAGGGTAGCTTTGAAAGTAGCTGAAGCTGGTAGAGTTCTGGGCAACTGTTTCAGGTCCTTATTGCTGTGTAGTGGCTGGGAAGGAAAATATTTCACAGGGAAATAAGTGAAGGAGAGATTTGAGGTGTCAACAGAAGCTTCCATTTGCATAAGTGCAGCTGTGCTCGATGCTGTGTTTTCTGTACCTGTTATTGGAAGCCAGTGGGAGGCAATCATTACAAGAATCCATGAAGCTGGCTGTTAATTGAAACCCAAATTTAGTTCAAGAAGAAAAAGAAAAAATCAAAATAAGTCTATGAAAGAGATGAACTGTCATGGGACTTAAGTCATATGCAATTTTCATAAAATATGTGATACATGTAAGGCAATCTGTGGATTATTTTAAAATATGCACAAATCTCAACCACTGGATTGTGTCCTGTGAGTAGTGTTTTGTTTGAGGCACACTGTGATGCAGATGTGGGTGTTGGTGGCAGTCTGTGCCTTGGTTTTTCAGGTTTGCTTGCACTGAAGGGCTCCTGTGAGACTACTTGTGTCAACTTAATTATCTAGTGAATTACAAAGTGAAAAAACTTATCAATTTTCCATAGCACTGCGATTCTAGATTAAATTGAATGCTATATTTAAATCTCAACTAAAATTAATAATGTTTAAGGATCCAGGGAATTTTAAAATGTTCCTCATGATAATTAATGTGATTAACAAAGACTGTCATGAGAAGTTTAAAAAAAACCATAAAAAACCAAAGTTATTATGTTTATAATCTAGGTCTGAATCTGTGTTTTCAGCTCCAAATTTATGAATTTCTAGTGCTCAAATTGACAATAAAAGTGTGTGTATGAAAATGAGATATCTCAGACAATTTTCAATACCCAGTTTCTTATACTATAATTATGTAGGTACCATTTTAATCTTAATTCTTCCAATGAACATTTAGAACTTCACTTCACACATTCACACTCTTGTATGAAAAAAGATCACCAGTCTTGGCAGATCCTCAGGGCAGAAACTGCTTTTCTCTGCCCCTCAAAAATGCAGAGTAACAACAGCGTGAGTTTGGCAAGCATTTTGAGCAATGCTTCTTTCAAAGTATTTTAAAATATTAGTACATAGGCTGTATTCTGCTTTATCAGCTGAGCTCACACAAACCTTTGAGTGTCTGCCCAAATCCTCTTCAAAAAGAAATAATAGAACACTCAAGTTCATACTTCTATCTTCAAAAATTATTTTTTCTCTATTCACCTACACAAACCATCTCTCTGAAGAAGAAAAAATTAGATCTTTTTATGAGCTACCCATGGTGTTTCATGATCCAACCCATCTTCATCACCTTTCTCTACACAGACCTGAGGTAACTTTGAAGCACTAAAACTCAGGGGACTCCATTTTCTTTTCAAACAAAAGAGTGAGATCTGTTTGATATATGGACATGAGAAACAACCACCAGACTCTAAATTCAGAGAGCAATGCCAGAAGGAGAAGCTCTGCTTGAAACAGTGTTCACATATGTCAGAACTGTAAAATTTAATACATCACTTGCCACTGTAACAAATGAGTGGAAATAATTGCCATTCAGTTGTTCAAGTTTTATTTGTTTTCTGAAATAGAAAATTGCGTTTGGTAATTTAGTCTCTGACACAAAATTCTGCACTCTTTGTGGCAAAGAAAGGGAGAGGTCAAATAGCCGTATTTGTCCTGTGTGAACTGAATGGGCCCAATCATTTTGAAATTCTGGGAAATCTGAAATTCTGACAAGCAAGAAATTTGCCCACAGTGCATGTTCACATGCTTATCAAACTAGTAATTGTCAAAACAAAATCCCAACAAAATGACTGAACTTGTGAATTGACCAACCTGCACAAAAGTCGATATTGTATTACCACTGCAACAGAGACTTTAAAGCTATTCCAAAACTGTATTCTTCAATCTAGTCTGCAGTGCAGGGGAAAAAAACAATAACAAAACAAAATACAAAAACCTCACACCCCGAAGCATGTGATTAAGTTCATCTTTACTCAAGAAAGATGTGAAATACTTGTTTCAATTTAGACAGAGTATTAGCCTGAAGGAAGTCAATAAAACTGTTCACAGCAGCTGAAGAATGTGAACAAGTAGCCCAGTCTTGTCTTGTAACAGTAAACAATATATTTTTCATCGACACAGCAATCATTATTTTAATATGTTTCATTTAAAAATATATTATGTTTGCCTTCCCTTCTGATGCTAGAACAGCTGTATAGTAAATCCAGCAGCTCTCAAACAAATTTGTGCTCTCAGGATAACTGTAGGTTAGACAGATAAAATACTGAAGCTGAGATGCTAAAAATATGCTTTTTAGTATTAGTCCAAAAATAAAAGTCCTTTAAGATCTCATGAGCATGCTTGAGAGTGGCTGCCTTACAGAGTAGCTTCCTTACATGCCCCTTACAAACTCATATCCTAAGTTCTTAATGTGCAATTTTTTGGAGGGTCGGGAGGTAGATGTAGTTAAAATTCAGAACAGGAAAAATTTAGAACATAACAAACATCTCGAAACTTAAACTTTTGCAGTGCTAGGATAATTGTATAGCTGAGAAAAGGAAAAAATAAGAACTGGTAGAAACTCCCTCAGGTTACTCACCTCAAGTATTGTAGTATCTAAGCTGTATGGCAACATCTTATTTAATGAGTACTTAGCACATGGTCTCGATATAGAAACTGTTATTAAAATTTGTATGGAACCTATCCATCCTTCTGAATATACTATCCTCCAAAAAGTTGTTGTTGATTCAGAAAAGCTGTAGGTGCTACTCCTTTGCTTTGCTTTTCTTCTGAAACAGAACAACCTCTTAAAGCACATTGAGAGCAGTAAAGAGAGCAACTTTTACGAGCATGTTCTTCTTTTTGAAGCACTTTGACAGGACTAGCTTTCTATACACATATCTGTGCAGAAATTATTCTCCTACATAAATCCCAGTGTCTAAAGGGTATGTAAATGTGCATGATCTAAATATTCCATCAGATTTCTTTCTATTTGCGCTGATGGACTATGAGCGTTTTCAAGAGCGCAGAACTTGACATTCTACTTCCAGCACCTTTTCATTTGTGTGAATTCAACACAAAAATATCAGGAATCCAGAAAGTTTTGTCTCTGATTTTGTTTTAATTTCTCAGTTTAGTAATTGAAGATCTTGTCTCTAAACTATTATTTTGTTGTTACTCCTCCTGTACTTTACAGAAATAATTTTTGAAAATTGCTTGTGGTGGTTTCTTCAGAAGCATCTGAGGCTGCAAAAGAAGCCTCTCTCCGTGTTAAAAAAAATATTACAGTTTTGCATGATCTGAACTGAATTTGGTAGCATGATCAGGTTTCTAATAATTGCTATTCTTTTTCAGGAAAGCATAGATTTGGGTGAGATCATGTTTTCCCTTTGTTATTTGCCTACTGCTGGGAGAATGACTTTGACAGTCATCAAATGTCGGAATCTCAAAGCAATGGATATAACTGGTGCATCAGGTGAACATATTTCTTTTAAAAAAGGCAGAGTCCTTTCAGGAAGGGGATGAGTAAGAGCTCCTTGGGTTTTGTGTGTCTAACATGGCTGTGGGATGGAAGTAGCAGAGAATGAACACAGACCCTGTTTGGATGGACTGGCAGCCAGTGTGTCTGCTCAGAATGGCTGTACCTTTCCTTTGCATTTACAGCATGATGTAGTTTTCCAGGGTCACTCAAATCTTTGCAACCTTTTACCTTAGCAGTATAACATTCCTACCACAAATATTGTCCTTATGCTACCATTTGAATGGCTTTGAGTCCCAATGCATGAGCTGATTATCTGTTACTCAGATCCGTACGTCAAAGTGTCGCTGATGTGCGAGGGACGGAGGCTGAAAAAGAGGAAAACAACCACGAAGAAGAACACACTGAATCCTGTTTATAATGAGGCCATCATCTTTGATATCCCTCCAGAGAACGTGGACCAGGTCAGCCTCTCCATTGCAGTGATGGATTATGACAGGTAAGCACAGTTCACTTTCTGACCAGAGACAATTCCTGATCACTGCAAATGACTGCTTACTGCCTTGAGCTTACAAGCAGCTTCAGTGTCACAAAAGTTAAAACCTTGGGGCTTTTTCATGAAGAAGTTTAAAGCTTCCATACCTTTTAAAGCACATGGCTTTTCATCTGTGTCATAAATGACTGAGATAAGGAAGAAATACAGTTCAATTTTCTTCCAGGCCTGACATACATTCCTGCCCAATTCTGGGGGCTGCACTATGTACAAACTTTATAAATCAGGTATGTGTTCTAGTTTAAAAGAGTTCCTCACACCTCTAATTTCTATTTAAATAGCAGGTATTTGAAACTAAAGAAAATTTCAATGACTAAAAAGGAATTAAATGCTAATTATGTTATTGAACTAAGTCGTTAATTATTTCTTTGATTGATTCAGTAAAACAACCTTTCAATGTGTAACCTTCAATATGGAACCTTTGGGTTCAGCACTCACTGATAACGTCTTAGGCTAATTATCTATGGCTTCACTGAGAACTGACAGGAAAAGACTCTTGATCAGAGTGGCTCAAGGACTGCAGGTTGATCAAGACTGTGACTGACAGAATCCTGCCCAAGCCAAGTCTGCTTCATTCAAGAGCTATTAGTGATGAGCTCTTGAGATTGAAGGGCAAATAAACAGTGAAAGTCCAATATAGTAACATCACCCTTCAGATTGTTTTCCCTTGCCATCAGATTTCTGGTTGTTCTCCAAGCTCTGCCAGGAAGGCTTTCTCACTCAGACGTGAGAGTGGCACCGTGGTGCCATTAGCAGGGAAGGAGCAGAGCAGCTTGCACACTTCCAGTCCTCCTCAGCTCCTCCCTTCCCAGCACATGCTAAGGGGAAATTGGAAAGCATTATTCTAAGGTACACAGAGTCAAGGTACAGAAAATTACTTTCTGGTGTTCCTCAACCAGTTTGTGGCACTGTGAGGAGCACGAAGTATTAAGGTATAGCCTATTACAACTATGACTCTTACCTTTCACAATTTTGACTGAACTTCTGAAGATCACAACAGCTAGAGCTAAGAAATAGTTACAAAATTATGTCTGAAGCATTTGCAGCAGGAAATGTATTGCCCACCATTTTCCCTCACCTTCCTCTCTCACAAAATTCAAGCGTATTTTCCTTCAGATAATTTTGTGTATTATGCTTCTTTTCTGTCCTTGTGTCCTTTGGGTTGCAACCTTTTAATGGCAAGGATTATTGTTTTCATTGCTATTTTTATAGCTGCTAGAAGCACTCTGGTCGTGGCTGGAGGCTTTTGATGTTACCATTACAGAATTTAATATTACTATACTACCATTACAACTAATAACTGTAATAAATGATGCGAAAACTTTGGCCATGTATTCTGTGCCACACTAAGCCAGTAAAGAGGATTGTATATCAGATGTTATTAAAACTATTTTTTATTAAAAATTAATCATTTCTCACTCCGCAATTCTCAGAGTAGGGCACAATGAGGTCATTGGAGTGTGCCGGACAGGAATTGATGCCGAAGGCCTTGGAAGAGATCACTGGAATGAAATGTTGGCTTACCCACGTAAACCAATAACTCACTGGCACCCACTACTAGAGGTAAGAAGAAGCAAAATTTTCTCCTTGATATTGAATGGTTTTGCCCCCCACATTTATGGGCTTTTGAGAATCATGAAAATCATTGCAGCACCAATAGAGCAGGTAGAAGATCATTAGCACAGCCTAAATCTACTTGCATGGGTTTATCTATCATTTAAAAGGGCCATTTCAACAGTTTCCATGATGCTCTGATAGCATTGTAAGATTGCATTTAGGCATTTTAAATTCCCAGAGATAAAGAGCTTACAGCTACTTAGAAGAGATCATTTGCAAAAATTTCAAAAGCAATAATTTCCTATTCAAAAATCTTTAGCATAAGCTGCTGTTGCTAAAACATTAATCTGTAACTGGCCTGCAAATTAGGTTAAATTGTGGCAACATACCAGCAGCTCCCTCCAGAGTTATTCAACAGATGCTTACTGGAAGCTTGTTCAAATGTAGGAATGATTATATCTACAAGTCCTTGGGCTTGGACTCCCTCTGTGATCTGCTGTGGCCACACATTGTTGGTGCTCTGTACACAAAAATCCTCACAGCTCTGGACTCAGAAAGACACATATTGAAGCCTTAGGAAGCAGCAGGGCACAGAGGGGCTGTTTAGCCCATCACAAAAGCAATCTGTAGAAAAATGATTTGCTGCCTGAGGCCATGTGATTCCCCCACTCTGTAGCACATGGCTGCACAACATGTCCTGTGAGAGGTAGCAGAAGCATATCAAGGGTTCAGTAAATCACCACGAAGAGTGTGGGGGCAAGAAAACTGAGTCAAGGAAGTGTCTTTTGGAGGTTCATGGCTCTGTCTGATCTATGTAAGTTAGGAGACAGAGGTGCCACCCCTGTTGGTGAAATAAACCCATTCCTGTGAAACGAGACAGAGCATTTTTAGAAGGTCACTTCAGAAATTTTCTTTCCATTATTAGTTCTGCTGGAGATTTTGACACCAGAGACTTTGATCCAGAGTCTAGAAAGGGTCTGAATGTGATCTGGATTCTTTTTTGAGTACTCTCATCCTCTGAAATGAGTGTGATGCCCAGCCAGATGTGATGACATTTGTAACAATAACACTTTTCTTGCAGCTACCTGGCCGAGCAACCAGTTTTGACAGCCAGGGATCCTGTTCCTCACCCAAACCACCGCTCACGCCCTAGGAACCAGAATGGATCCATCCTGCTCAGTGTCCAGAGCTCCCCCCTAGCTCACATCTACATCAACGGAAGGTTTGCATTCTGCAGATGAACTGTATCCATATTTTTTTATCAAAATGCATTCTAAGTCTTATATGACAGTTTATAATAATTTGTTAAAGCGTGAATGAAGTTGACTCGAGTCAAATATAACCCTTCCTTGTGCAAATCCATTCACCTGTTTTATCTCTGGCATGTATCCAGAGTCATATTCAAGCAGTGATTTGATGGGGCCTGTATCTTTTCAGAGGCAAAGAAACCAGACAAAAAGATCCTTTAAGTAATTCAAAACTACTGCACATTTTAACACCTAATTCTTTTGAGTAAATAGTCATATACAGCTCATGTAGTAAATTCCTTCTAAATTGCACTAAAATCTCTATGACTTTGCAAGATAGCACTTCAAACTGAATGTTGCACCAAAAAAACCAACTGTTGTCATGTTTTGAGTAGCTGGAAGATCAGTTCATTCCTTGGGCAGGGAGGCAGGGCTGATTTAAAGCCCTCTGGAGCTAATGAGGCAGATCTACTGGCTTCAGTGGGTTTTAGTGCAGCCCTTCTGAAACAGGTATGAGAACTGGATCTATGCCGTTATAACCTTCCAGCACTCATGATGACAGCTGCATCTCCACACAAGTCAAACTGCAGAGGAGAGAATGCTCAGATGTAAAGGAATTGATTTAATGTGATTTATCTCTTCACAAAATTGACCAAATATTGCAGTTCCCCACGACATTTCTGTGATTCTTGATTTAATGTGACAGACTTAGATTTCTTTGAAGTTATTTTGACTGAGTGCACAGCACACATGGAATTTAGTTTCTGGTTGCTGGCTGGATGCCTCTAGACACATATGCTAAATATGAATTTGAGATGTGTGTTCTGTCAGTCTATGGAGAGGGAAATCGAAATGTGACTATTTTACAAGTAAGCAAACTCATTTATTAGAATACACAGTGACAGCAAATGCAAAAATCTATTTGCTGTAGTCGGATACTTTAAATCTAAAAGAGAACTACATATTATTTTGTGGATTTATCTCCAAACACTGCAGTTTACCTCAATCAGATAAATCAGATAATTACTTTATTTTTTTTTCTTTCTTTCTGTGAAGAGTGTAGCACAGACAGTATGATTGGGTCTGAGGTTTTGAAAGCTGGACCGTAATTAGAAAAAGCTAGGAGGTGGCACTTTTTGTATCTTTGCAATATATATGAAGAAAACAGAGGAGACAGTATTTTCCAAAAGAAGCATTTTACAGAAGTGCCATGCAGGAGAAAAATTACACAGGAAGATTGATTTATGATAATGAAAGGTATTTTGAGAATCCATCTTGATATGAAGGGAAAAGGTCGTTTTGGCAAACTTCTGAAGAGCCATTTTGAGTTGGTTTAGCCTGGCTGACACAAAATATGTTCCTGAAGATCCAGTTCCTCCATGCCACTGAGTGATCTCTAAGACAGATAAAAATACCTTTAAGTGTCTTAAACTGCTCCAGAAAAGCAGGGCTGGTCTTAACATTACAGGTGTATCTAAGTCAAAGAAGGAGGCACTTTTATACCTTGCCTCCTGTGCCTATGGACACAGCAAGCAAGTGAATAAACATAAAAAAACAATCTCTCAGACAGTCTTTACAAATAAGGGGGAAAAAAGAAAATAAAAGAAAGAAAAAAGGAAAAAAAAGCAAAGGCTCCAGCCCAAGTTTTTGAATCCCTGTTTCAGGTTGTTTTTCATGGCCTCTAGGCAGAAATGTTTTCTCCCAGAGAGGATTGGTAATGCTGAACTCTGATCCTCCCTGCTTAAGATTGTATTTTCATCACCATAAATACAGAGCAGCCTTGCAGAATTTCATTCCTCCTTTTGCTCTGGATGAGTAATTTTTTTAATAGGACAACAAACTCTCCTCTGTGAGGTTTTTTTCCCCTCCCATCGTTGTTATGCTAACAAAATTCTGTGGCCTAGATAATTTTCAACATGATTCTGCAAGGCTGATATAGAAACAGATATATATGTGTATATATATGTATGGAGATTGAAAAACTATTTTATGTATACATTTATCTTAATATAAATTATATCAACAGTGCCCTTTGTGGCCTAGATAATACTTTTTGTAATGTGGTACTGTAACAGTTAATTAAATATTCTTTGCACTTTTTTGCACCTAATATCCAAAAAGCGAACAAATTCACGATCAAATGTAGCATAAGTGTTCAGCAATGAGCAACATCTTTTTACCTATTTTACTGTTCTCTGAGTATCCTGTGTGTTTCATCATAGGTAGTAAGGTATTTCAAGATTCATTTTCTTAAATTTTAATTGTTGTCAAATACCAAAGGCTCAGCTTGTGCCCCCTTGTTGTGTTATTTTTGGTATTGTTAATAACAACAGTGAATGACTTCTGTGTCTAAACCTGATTGATGGGTGCTCTGCATCTAGGAGAAATCAGGCTGCAAAATCATCTGGGCATCTAACTTCAAAAATGATCCCTTAAGTATTTATCTTTATTCTCTTAGCAGTGATTAATAGAACTAGTGAAAAAGATATTTTTTTCTCCATTGTTTCCTTAGCCATCTCAAAAGACAGGATATGTACTTAGCATAACCCATCTATTGGATTTAGAGCCTGGTTCACAAGTTACTCCCAGTGACATCACAAAAGCACCAAGGAAGAGCTTACACAGTTTAAGTCAAGGAATGTGTTGCTTGATGCATATCTTTATTAAAGAATTCTAAATATTTGAATTTGGAAAATTGGAGAGGTTGGAAGTTCTCTCTCCCATCCTGATTTTTTCCCTGCTTATCCGCATTTCTCCCATATCTTATCCATTACCCTGATTTGGGAAAAAACAAATGTGGCAAAAGGCTGGCTTAAAATATATTGCAGTACTTTTACAACAGTTAGAAAATCTTCCTTTCCTAAAGACCTAAGTTATTTTGCTTGAAGCAGTTTACTGGAAATAGCACTATACTTAAGAAATGTATTTGCATGGCCTGGATTTCTTTATATCCTCATACTTCACAGCTGAGCACAAGCTCAGAAAGATTTAAGTCATGTTCTGCACTCCATGACCTCAGCTTTGGATTCCAGCATTTTACAGTCCTGCTGGCATGGCCCTTCCCCTCACCGTCCCAGCAGCTCCTTCCTCACCATCTTTTGTCTATGCTGGTCTTAGGGATATGAATATTGGTCAGAGATAAAGTGGACAGCAACTTACCCTGCAAAATTTTTTCTTCAAGAAATGAAATTCTTGGACTACTTATGCTTAAGTAACAAAATTATACATTTTTCTTAAAGAATCACCACCACTTCCAATATTTTTGAAGAAAATATCGATCTACCAATAAATGTTTTCATTGGATTGATTTTTTTTTTCCAGGGAAAAAGAAGCTAGCTAATTTCTTTCTGTGGATGCATTTTTGGAGCAATATTAAGAAAAAAAGTTTAGTTACAAGACTCATTTGAACCATCCTTTTCTCCTTTTCTCTCAGCTTTTCAATTGGATTCAATGCAATCCCTTTTAAAATTTTTAACATGATGATGTACAACATATACATCGTAGTCTAGTTACAAGATTATTTTGCTATCTCTTTTTTATAAACTTTTGTATGTACTAACTTTTTATTATACTCCATTCATTTAACAGGCTTTATACATCTGAAATCATTTGTCTGTATTTTTTGAGTGAGAAAACATTCAAAATTTCAGAACTCAGTAATAGAGTTCTTCTTCTGCTGAAAATGTTACATTTTTCAGAAATCCATAAATGTGCCTGCCAAATTTGAAAATCACCTTATTTGAGCATGCAAAAACCTAGGTTTGCACATACAAGTACTTGCACTTGCTGGATGTACAATCACTGTTATTTAGCACTTCTCTTACAACAGAACCCTCACAGCTAATCAGAAATACATTTCAGTTCATGATAAACACTTGACAAATCTGTACTGAGTGACAGTTTCTTGACCTGAGAAGTTCACATGACATTATTTCTACAAATGAACAGGCTTGAAAATTTGACAGCTGCTAAAATATGATGTATATGTTAATCAGTGAGGTGACTTCTGGGCAAAGCTCATGCAATATGTGTTGGACCATCCAAAATATGGATAAAATATACCATATATATGAGAAATATTAATGCAGGTTTTGATGGGACATTTTCTCTCTCATTCTCACCACAGCAGACACTCAGTTTAGCTCAAGATTCACTTTCATTTAGCTTCTGAGTCTTGCCAGACTAAGCTGAGCTCTCTGAAAACAGCTAAATTATGGCACAGAGCAGACCAAGAGCTGGGAAATGATGAAGGAAAATGTGGCAGTAGACACAAAGCTGTTCCATGCATCTGCAAATGCCCTGAAATTGAAACCTTCCTCCTGAAACTGAAATAATTCCAGTAGTTTTACCACTGGTACTTTCTTTCTCTGCTGTAAAACAGGACAAAAGAAGCACATTCCTGAAGAAGCATCAGCATTAAGCATAGGAATTTATTGAGGTGCTGATCACAGCCATTTGCCTTTTCCAAGGCAAATAATACCTTAACTTCTAAAAGTGTCTTTTGTTTACTCGTTTAGATGAATCAATATCTCCTGCACAAGGCACTTTACCTTAACCCTGGAAAATGGCAGGTTTTTAACAGCATGAAGGAAACCAGGAGCTAGAAATCTAAGAGAAAGTGAAGCTGCAGGTGGGATTTGAATTTCACAGGGCAATCTGGTCAGGAAAATGGAACTAACACCTTCAATCTTGTGCTGAGTGCTAAGGGATGCTTGATGATAGCAGGTGCTCAGGGCTGTGATTTGATGTTTTATCTGATAGCACCTCTACAATGTTGCTGTTGCTGGGAAACCTCTTTGCAGGCTCAGAGAGGAGAATGCCTCTGCTATTGCCACGTGAATTTTTTTTTCCACCCAAGTGTAGACTGTGATTCTTGTGTTCCATGGGGCCCAGTCCCCTGGAAGGGCACAAAGCATGTTAAATTTGCAGAACAGGAAAAATCAATTTGGGACTGTGCCATCATGGGGACTAGTCACTTTGTTGGTATTAAAGACAAGTGTTTGTGCCTTGCTGATCCAAGGGAGGACATTTCTTACAGCACTCTGTGGCTGAGCCATGCTGATGCTATTGAAGATCCTCAGTACCAACATTGTCAAAATATAACCAATACATATAAATACAGCTTAAATAGGTGGCCAGAACACCAAAGCTCCCTCCTGTGGAAAAGGAATGATGGCTCCCTGAAAAATAAATCAAGGCAGTATGTTCTGGAAGTTGGATCTGCAGGTAGTCACAGAGCTGCTGTGATGAAAGTGGAGCTGCTCTGTAATAATTTATGAATACAATATGTTGAGTTGACTATTGGTCCTGAGCTAGATGAGTTCAAAAAAATCTACTTTAGGGAAAAACAGGCAGAAAATGTTTGACAGGAGAGTGTCTCTCAGGAGCAAATGAGTTGTATAAAATGTTAATGTCCATCTTGGTGGCCTGGGAGAGTCTGCTGATGCTATAGCCAGTCTGAAAAATGCATCTCATCTAAAATGAGAAATCCCAAGCAGGCATAGGGAAAAAGGCACAGGAAAGATCAGAGCACACAAGATTTATGTCTGAGCAGGCTGGGGATGCAAGATGGTATTGTGGTTCACAGAGAAAAAAGGCTTGGTTGCTCTCCCATGAATGGGTGGGAAAGCTTGAGACAGAACAAATATGCATATAGGCTGTTATTTTCAATTCCATTTATTTGAAATATTTAAGTTTGCATATTTAAGATTAAATATTTAAATAGCATTCCATTTTTAATGAAGTGGAGTACTCACAGGCTCTCTAAAAGAAAAGCTGCACATCCATTCAGACTGCCTGCGTTGGCACAGCTAAGTCAGACACAGTGTCCCAAAGCCCAGCAAAAATTAAAGAATTGTGAAATTCTGCCTCTCCCCTAGAGAGGTGAAGTCAGGAAGCCTGACATAAAAAAAGGACTGAAGACAGACCAAGAAAAGGATGAGGGCAGGGCTGTTTCATCACAACTTTAGGGTACGCAAAGCCATTGATTAGGAAAGAGTGCCAGAAACATGTTTTCATGGCAGCAACCTGCCTTTTATACAAATTTCCTCTCTTTCAAAATACAAGCATTTAAGTGTCTTTGAGAGATTGCTTTTAAACAGTTCAGGACATTTTCATACCTTACAAATTCAAGACCCTGAAGTAAAGTAAATCCATGCGTCCATCCATGAGGAAAATAAAGTAAAATTTAAACAAGAGTGGGGAATAAAAACTTTCTGAACAATAAATAAAGCTCTAGAACATGCTCAAAACTGCTTTCCTGTGTAGAATAATGGTATAGATATAAGACCTAATACTCTGGGACCTCTTAGTTTAAAAAGGAAAGATGTGCTTCTGATTGTAAAGCAATATTTTCCTGCAGGTATAGAATTCCTAGTTGCCGGGCCCTGTGTTATTTCAAATATCAGAAATGTTCCAAGAAATATTCATCAACATCACAGATTGGGATTTTAGGCACTTAAGATTAGCACTGACAAAAAGGAATCTGGGGGGTTTTTTTGGGACACTTTCTAGGTTAATTTCAGGAGAAATTGCAGGCTGTTGGATGTTTTTGTGAAGCAGATACATTTCCATAAATGTAGTCTGCAAGAGGAGAGAGAAAAAGGGTCAAGTTGCTTTTTTTCAATATGCTATGAGTTGAGACTGATAATAGGATCAAAAAGTGAAGAGGACTGAACAAGAAGATATTTAAAATTTTGTTATGACATCTGAGCCATAACAGGAGACAAGAGAGGACAGGAAAAGCCTATAGAGTAAGAAGAGAACTATCTGGAAAATTAAACAAACAAACAAAACAAACAAACAAACAGAACCTCCAGAAAGCAAAAAAACCTGTTAAAAGGCAAAGGGGAAAATATAAAAAGGGGTTGAAGACTCTGTTCAATAGAGAAAAATATATGAGTAACAAATATTCCAAACAGAAAGAGATTTTTGACGTGATTCTCCACTTCATATCTTATGCAGCCATTTGCAAGCTCACAAGGGTAGTAGGAGCCAATTTCAGAACCTGAGTCTGATTTTAAAATAAAAACAACCCTCTGCCCCACAGATCTTGCTCTCAGAGGATTCACAGAGCAAAGAGCACTGGTAGTTGCTCATGGCACATCCTATCCACCTGGTCTTCTTCTAGCAGGACAGTTGAGGCAAAAAAGGACATTTCCCACATGTGCTCTGACACATTCCTCTCTGGATGCTGTCAGGGCCTCCTATTTATTTGCACCTGACATAGGTTGGAAGCTCTCCAACAGGTGAAAAAACATTTTTATATAATGTCACCTCTTCACATGATCAAAGCTCCTGACAAAGAGTGCTTGAATAACCAATAGGAAACAGCTCTGGAAATGCTGCTGTGGTACACAAAGTACTGGTTTTGTTCTCAACTCAAGCCTCAACTAATACCACAAAATGGTGGAGAAGTCATTGGGCTGCCGCAGGTGCTAATTCTCTGATGACTCAAAAATATGAAGTCATAATTATGGTGTATTTCTCCCTTAATATCCCACAGGTCTTTGTGCATGAATAGGGTCCTGGAACTGAGGTTTCAGCCAAATTCTGTCTCCTCCTGTTCTTCCTATTCATGGAGGTTCAGCAGAATAATGAATTCTTATTCCTTTGTCCCAGACTGTCACAGAGTAGTGGGTGTACTGTGAATGTTTCACCCTGGGAGTGGCTGCCTCTTATTAAAAATCAGAGTGATCAACAGAGGACCATTACTTCCCTCACCACGGTTTTCTGAGGCTTAATTGTGTAATAATAGCTATGAGGGAAATGACTGCATAGCTGAACAAGACAGAGAATTGCCAGCTGTAATTATTTTTGTCAAATGGGTATGTGTGGATGGGTGTGTCTTTCTTCTCCATATAAATGGAGATTTGGCTACCACAGAAAATGAAAAAGGAGACTTTGGGGACTCTCCAAAGAGCATGTCACACTCTTACATCTACTCCTTTCAAGCCTCATGTATTATAAGTGTTTAATGATCTTAATTACCCTTATAGCACAAGAACCTGATTAATTTATTTAAAGCTACAACCTTTTCAGTTCTTAGTCCACAAAGGTAACTTTGGGCTATGGAATCAGAGTCACTAATGAGAAAGTGTAGCTTTATCTCAGCCAGGAGCCGAAATCTGCGCAGCTGGACCTTTTCTGTGTTCCTCTGGAAGGGAGCCTGGCACTATTGCACTTTAGCTACTTGCCAGTAGCAGACAAACAGTTGTAGGTCACAGCCAGGTTTCAGAGAAGCTCTGGGGATTAACCCCTAAAATCCTGGCTCTTATTCTCCTGCCCACCAGGCACAGGGCAGTCCATGAAGTCAAAGACCAGTTCTACCCAAAGGGGGCTTGATGATGAGCAATCTGTGCTGAGAAAAGAGATTTCATTCAAATTATATCAACATAGCTTTTAAATTTTTCTTTCCTTTTTTTTTTTTCATGCAGTGTTGTTAAAAATTGACTTTTTCTCTCAAGATAGAACATTTTTGTTTAATCTCTAGCAGGGCAAAAAATGGTACTAGAGTACCAATCTACTCATGCACTGAAAATAATGCTGATGCAAAAAAAAGAAGTAAAAAAGCCTTTCAGCAAAAAATATCTGTGGCAACAAAATATAAAGATGCTGCCAAAAAGGCATATTCCCTTATATGTGACTTTTTCTGACTAGAATTAGAATATTCCACCTCCATTTTTGGGCTGAAGAAAAACACAAAATGGTAAATGTATCTAATGTAGTTTTAATAGTTATTGGAATAATATAGCACAATAAAAGTGATTTAATTCAGCCTCTTAAGGTGTAAGTATTAACAATACACATTTATTTATATATTTTGGATTGCTAAAAAATCCATTTATCACCCTATTCCAAATATACAAGAATTCTAGCATGCTTTCAAAAGGAGCTTTCTTTTGGGCTAATCACTTGCTACTTTATACGCCAATAGTTCTTGTATTGATTAAAACAAAAATATTTTCTTAATATCATGACAATAGAGCATTAAATGGATCCAGCAAAGTCACTCTGTAGGTCTTTTTAATATGTAATTTCCTCTGAGAGCACTTTTTACTTGGCCAGCCCAACACTGAAATCCAGCAGGACCACTGCTGTTGATTTTGGTGCACTCCGCATCAGGTCACATGTGAGGATGTGCCAAAGCATCCAAAGAAATGAGGCCAGTCTCAAGGCAAGCAGAATGATTTCTCTTATATCCACCATGGATTTTTGTCACTTTCTGACAGCTCAGACTATATTAGAAGTCTTCAGCACATCCCTGGGGTATGAGCTACTATTGCAAATGCTGATTTTACTAATACAGGTAGGAAAGATGAGCCTCAGCTGCCTGACTTGGTAAATAAAAATGTCTGCTGTATGTAGTCAGACATGGAGGTGATGTGTTTTTACAGATTTTTAATTTAATGGTGGCCTGCAGGTTTCCACAAAATGCCATTTTGTTCTGAAGCTCAGAGGGTGTGTGTATAGAGTAAACTTTGATATGGAATTTTTAGATAGTCCTGTTGCACATCAGATATAAAGCACTTCTTTTCAGTCTATATTTCTATGGAAAAAATATTGAACAAAGTTTAATTTTGTTAAATAAATAGAAAACTATTTCTCAATAGAAGAAAAAAGCCTAGATATATATTTAGTACTGTCCCTCGTTTCTTTTTCTTCCAAGTGTAGGTCTAAATTCTTTCTATGCTTCTCTATTTAGGTTTCTGTAGGATATGTTGGACTTAAATGAACATGTCTAAGGATGGTATATGGGTTGTTCTATATCCTAGAAGTTGGCAAGCTGATTTGGAGAGGCACTTCTGACTTGTGCTTTCTCCACCTTCTGGGGGAGATCACGAGGGTGCTTGTTGAGAAAACTATGTGAAATATAGTGTTAACAATATGAACCTGTTAACCTCAGCTCCCTCCATGGCAGCACAGCCCTGCTGGCTGGGATGGGAGCCAGATGGCATCTCCTGCTTGCCCTGCTCTGCCCAGCGCCCACCATCCCGGGCAGCAGGACTGCAGCATCACTCCTCTGAACCAACCAGGTGCTCCTCCAGCCCCCAGCCACAAGGGGAGTCCCAAAAATTCTCTCCTTCCTTCCCATGAGCTTGTAGTCCATGCTGCATTCGATCTGACTGGCTTCAGCGGGCTCCTCATGAGCGCTGAACCGGGGTGGGGAGAAGAGAAATCAGCCACATCTCTGCTTCAGCACAGAACATCCTCTTTTCCTGGATATGCTTGTTTGTGGGGAAGGCATTCTCCAGAGTGTGTGCTTCAAAAGGTAGGAAGTTAAAGTGGAGTTCCTGGCCACAGGAAACATTGACAGCTAAAAAAACCCCACTTTGTATTTAAACACTTAATATCTTGATATCTTAAATGAAAGGACCCAACACAATGTCTGTCAGGATTTGCTGTGACAGTGAGGGCTCTGGATTTAGGCCCTAACTGGCCCAAACTCTAACAGAACTCCCTACCTTTAAAATAATCTTTATGATTAGATCAGAAATGTTGCCAAGTCTATGTAGCTTACAAAGAACTGCAGAGTTCTTCTAAGATTTTGTCTCTTCTTGCTATGTGGTGTTGGCTGACCAAGATCTACTATTAAATACCTGACTGTTTTAGTACCCTTTATTCAGTGTTCATGATGTGACTTTTTAAATGAAGTCTGTGATTTGATACCTAGACATTGTTCAAGTCAATATCCTTGGCTTCTGCGTTATAGAGACAAGAAAACAAAACTTTTTGACCTTGTGTTACTGGCTTTTTGTATGCGCTAAATGGCCATTTGTGAAACTTGACAACATAAATTGTACTACTGATAGTAAATAGGTTTTTTTGCACTAGCCTTTGAGAGCTGTAACACATTTCAGTATTTTTACAATGTATTCTCTAGAAAGTGTGAATCTATTTGTCAGTTCTGAAAAAAAATATGTAACAATGAAACCTCAAAAATGTTATGAAGTGTACAGTTTGTGATAATTTTATATTTTAAAAAGATGAGAAAAATCAAAGAGTTCATTTGAAATAATTTTATTCTAATTGTTTCATATGTATTTTGAACAAGAAATAAAGTGATTAAAATTATTCACTTTTTTCTGTCATTTTTACAAAAGGACACTTTGCAAAGGTCTATAAAGATCTGTGGATTACAATGCCCCCAAGTTGAGCAACCCTGTAAATATCCAAGGTCTTTTCTTCTCATTAACTTGTTACTTTAAAATTCTACACCTTGAAGAAGCAAAGGATACTTTTGCCACCAAATTTGCAAGGTTCAAGGGAAAATGCCCTTGAGTGAAAACAATTAAATCAAGCGGCTCCATTACTTTGTGTAATTCTCTCCACATTATCTTCCATTTCCTGCTATGATATTGTTTACTGTAATCTTCAAAGTCATTTGACCATGCTTTAAATAATGGATTAACAATTCAATTAAATATTTTTAAAGTATTTAAGAATATTGAAGTATCGCACTAAAGAGACACAAGCCTAATTTCCATCTTCCTCGTTTCTAGTTGCACAATCATATAGATCAAATAGACAAGAACTTTAACACCATTAAATGGAAAAGAATGGACAGATTTGAATAGGCTTTATGTTTAAACTGATTTGGTGTTAATGACAACACCTTATGAAGCAATGATTATTCAGGGTAGATAGGCTCAAGCATGGCAGAGTTTTGCTGGCACTTACAAGGACTGTTTAAAGAGGAAAACTAAACTGAAAGTGTTCAGTATCAGCTGGATGTGATCTATTTCCATTCTACCAAATGCTTAAATTCCATATTACAAACACTGGGGGCGGGGGGGGGAAACAGCATACAAGCAATTGACCTCTGGCAGAAATATGTAATTCTCCAAGAGAAATGAGATATATATATAATGTGAGGTTCCCACCCTCTTTCTGATCTCTAATGGCTGAACATCAATTTATCCCAAGTCAAGCTTTTTCTAAGATATTAAATACAATTCTGTTCTCTGTTTCAATTCAAAAACTTGGTCCACATCTGTGATTGAGTGAGATATTCTGTTTCCTTTGGAAAACTGCTTTCTCTGTCTAGCAAGGCTAATGTCATTCCACTTTGCCACTGCCTTTAATCTTAATATTCTCTCTCTCACATATAAAATGCTGATTTTCATTAGAGTGATGGGTTCTGAGGGTTATGAATATTACAGTTTATTTTGAAAACCTGTCTGTAATTCATGCAGAGGAACACGATCATCTTTAAGATTTCACAGCAGTCTGTGAAGTATAATTTCTGCATGAAGTCCTAACCTTTTAGCTTCAGTCACTCCTGAATATATCTTCATTCCTTACAATAATGAAATTTACTAGCCCACAGAGAAGCTGAGCAATGTGCAGCTTAAAATGGTGCAAGAACCAGAAGGAAGCAGATTTGTCAGGAAGAGAGGAGAAGAAAGAAAGACAAACAAAAGCCAGTGAAAAGTAAACACAATAAAATCTTGCAAATTATCGAATAGTCTTGCATATGCACTATCTTTCAGTCACTGAACAAAATATACCATGCCTTTAAAAGTGATGCAGAGAAAATCAGGGATCAGAAGTGAATCCAGATCTCCCATCTTCTAGACCATAAAACTCCCATTCCTCTACTTGGATTTGTACTTTACACGGAATTACGTGACAGTCTCCCAAAGGAAAAGCTGTGATGCATAAGGAGGCAGCAAATGAATTAAAAATATATGTGTAGTAACCTCTTATCCTGCTAAAACACATTGGTTCAGATAAGGAGACAGAAATATGATTTTCACACAGTATTGTTTATATGTCATTCTGAAAGTTGAATAAATGCCCTCCTGCTGCTACTGCTGTAGATAACAGGACCTGTTTTTCAACTCAGAAGACAGACACACATATTTTCAGAACAAAAGGTCCTGAAAGAGCTCCCTCCTCTGAGCTCAGTTGATCACAATGCTGGTTACAGTAATACAAAACATTTTAAAAGCTTTAAGTCTGTGGAATAATAAAGACAGAAATCTTTATCCCTTATCACATTCTGAATTGTGGCATTTTGGGAGCAGTGCAAGTGCATTGATTTTGCTTAACATACCCACCATGCTTAAATTGATCTATTACTCTCCCCCTTGGAACTTCAAAATGCAGCAATCACAGCCTAAACTCTTTTGCTGAAGTGATGAGCATACTCACTCACACTCAGGTGCTTCATTTGCCTTCTCTAGGATATCTTTCTTATGTCCTCAGCCTTCAAAAAATATCAATTCTCTTTGTGTCTCTTTTGTACGTCCCATGGAATGCATTTCCAGTTAAGGTTACCAGCCACAGTTTCCCATTTTAATTTCTTTCATAGCTGTTCTGTATAAATTCTCTTTGCTCTACTGCTGTTTCTCAAGAAAAATGGTCAACACAATTGCCTTGCTCCAAAGAGTGAGACTGACAAGAGTTTGTTTTGTGTCCCAACTCTAATATAATGTTAAGCTCAGAGCATTTGAGGATCAAAATTGGAGTGACTGAAGGATTTCTGTGAGGTTTTCTCTTATGACATGCTCACTGACTTACAGGAACCAAGTCAATATCTGAGACTTTACATATTAAATGCTCTATGTGATGTTATATAAAGTATTTGTAAAGTCCTGACAATAGTGGAATTGTGCAGACATGTTTTATGCAGAATTGATAGTGTTTCACTCATTGAATATTAGTTTTGTCGGTATTGACAAAAAAAATCCCCAAAAATATTTAAATACAATAATGGTTTTGTGCTTAATTATAGATGAAACTAACAGAACGGAATTTACATTTGGGAATTCTTGACCTTTTGACTCTTTATTTCTGAACTCTGAGCACATTAAGTCCACAAAGAACCTGCCTAATAAGTTTCTGTGGCCTTTAGCCTTGATCTTTTGAATGTGTTTGCTAAATCCATCTGGTTAAAACCAAGTCATAACTATCAGTTTTGGACATCTCTGAATCGTATAGTCATTAAATATTTTTTGTTAAGGAAACATCCTACTCAGAATCCCTGTGCTACCAAGTGTGAAGCAAGCTGGATAACCATCCTAGTCACCCAGCACCTTCCTCACCATTAACAAATTACAGCCAAACAAAGAAGTGCCCATGCCCAGGTTCTTAGGATCAGGGCCTGACCAGCACAGCAGCCAACCTCACAAACCTGGAAGGCATCCAGAGGGAGAACACCGAGCAATTCTTTGCTTTTCTGCTGTAGCTTGTGCCTCTGACTTAAACATGCTGAGGTTTAGACAGTGCCAGGTCTTACAACTGCTAAGGAAACACCTTGGCATGGTGTTAGCTGGAGAGCATCACCTCCAGGCAACCAACTGCTCCCTGCACTGGAAGGAGCTGGAACAAAACTTTGGTTAGGAGCTGTGGCCACTGGCTAGAAGTTGAAAGTAGGTGCTCCTGGAACTGTATGTCCATTTTTTATTATTAAAATTTTATTCCTAAACTCCTGATCGGTACTTTATTCCTGAAACCTGATAAATTCAATCCACGAAGGTTAAAGGTTGGGAACTGAACCTGTCACACAAGCATGAAACAGTGGCAAGCATCAGAAGAAACATTTGCTTATCTTCTTCCCAAGCTCCCTGCAATCACTTTTGTATTCAAAACTGTCCATTGCAATAACATGAGGGATCATTCTCTTTGTCTCACAAATGTTTTTGTTGGCAGCAGAAACTGAGTCATGTGCCCTAGCTGTGGCACAAAGGCTCCTAATGAGATCAGCATAACCATAAATTCAACCACTATTCAGGAGGTCTCAGAGAAGCAGCCTTTGAGGTGAGAGAGAAGGAAGAAATCCAGGGTAGATAAGAAAAAGAAAATTAAATATATTGTCAAACTACACCAGGTTTGGCTGCTTTCATCTCGTTCCCATTATTCCCTTGGCCTGATTTTAAAGTGGTTTTAAATAAATATCTCTAGCAGGAAAACAAATGTCATTCAGGCATATAAAAACCATTTATCTGAGCAGCAGTAGAGCTTGGTTTCTAATTCTTTCAAATGAGAGAAGGAAAGCTGACACTGCCCAGCCATGGTGCCACACGGGGTCTTAGCTGGAGGATTGTATTAATCTGCCTACAGCATGGTAATGCAAGCTAATTTTCATATCCATTTAATTGCATAAAGCACTCACAAGCTCATATAAACTCTGGTTATTTTGCAAGTGCACTGAATTATGTGTAATTTTGACTGACATTGTAGTCTGATAATATTTATGTTTGTGCTTGTCAGCTAGTAAAAATTAGATTAAAATATTTACATTGAATTCTTATTGAATTTTGGATATTTAAGTTCTATTATGCAGACAAATGCAGGCTACATACTCAAGTAAAATGATACCAAGCATAGCTTTCAGAAAACTAATTGAACACCTGCAAGTAATGTTTTATAAGTGCATGCTATATGAATAGCTTAGTCAGCATATTAAGAAATTAAAATATTTTTGAGTATATTTATTTTCTCCTACCTCAAGAGCTATATATGTAACTGGGAAACTCACATCTAGATTCTTTCCCATTTGCCAAAGAATATAAATTTCTATTTTGTTCCAGCTAGAGACCATGCTTCAGCAAGGTGTGGGATTGAAAGGAAAAGTTGTCTTGTTCCCTTCTAGGCATGCCACCTCTGCACCAATGAGCTCCTGTACTTGCCCTCTCTGTGGGTGACATTTAGGGGACTGGATTGAGCCTCACTTCCCCCTCCAGAGACAGAGCTGGCAAAGCCCAGGATCAGCCTGGAGCAGTGTGATCTGTGGCATTTCATTGTCTTCATGGGATCGCTCTTTTGCTTCACAAAGGAAAGCATGTGTGACTCTTCTCATAACAAGTTATTATCTTCTCACAACAAGTTGTTGTCTTCTCACATCCAGGTCATTTCCACTTGAAATGACACTTTGAAAAAGCCAAGCTGAGCCCTTTCCCTACCTTCTCTACCTCCCCACCTGCATAGAGAGCAAGAACTTGACATGAAAATAACCCCACTCTGCTCTGAGTGACTTCACACACAACAGAGAGCAGTTGTAGGAGATACTGTGGGATTCTGCTCTTTCTCCACTGTGTAAGCAAGAGCATGTCCTGTCCTCCAAGGAACTGGCTGCCCCAGCTCCTCTGTTCCTGCAAAAACAGAGTCCCGCCAGATCAGCTTGTTTCCTACCAACACAATTTTCAGTTGCAAGGGTGACTCTCTGCCTTGCCCATCAGTATCTGCTCTTATTAAACTCTACTTCCATCCTAAATAGATTGATGAAGAGTTGACAAAAAAAGAGGAAAGGAAGGGAAAGGGAAGCAAAGGGAACATACTAAATTCCAGTGAAAGTCATGTGGTTTTTATTCTCTAAGTGCACCACGGCTCGTGTTGCTTGGTTTTGTTTATAAAATTCTGTGCTCAAATCAGCACTGCAGATTGCCAGATATGTCTAAATAACTGGTCTGTCCAAAGAAGTTGAATTTAAAAATGGATCTATCTTTAAACTGATTGTGCAAGGTGAAATGTTAAAGGGTAAGAATATATTGTTTCATATCTTCAAACACTTCCAAAGTTTCTGGTGATTGTCTGGTGAGTGATGACACTTGCCAAGGGCTGGTTTCAGTCCTAGACTCATGAGAGATCCACTAAAAATATTTTTCTGTGTTGAATTCAGGCTGCTTGCTCCTGTTGGTATTGAATTAGTCACCAGAATGTGCTATTCTTCTTTTGCTCCACTGGCACAAGGCTTGGTGATGTCAGTACTAATCCAAATGCCCTAGGGCAAGATTAGAGGAACACAGACACATTTCCTTCTGCTGTTTACCTAGGAAACAGAAAATCTCAAGCAGCTTTATCTTCTATCTTCAGAAGCAATGCTTGGTGACAGTAGTCAGACAAATTTCTCTGAGTGCTCAGTGTCACTTAGTATTATTTAGATTTAATACATCAATAAGGCATCTTCCTTTGGAACATCCATTCAAATTGCAAGCATTTTGATTCAAATATAACTATGCATTCCAGAGAAACAAATTAGATAGGTAGGTAGGTAGGTAGGTAGGTAGATAGATAGATAGATAGATAGATAGATAGATAGATAGATAGATAGATAGATAGATAGATAGATAGAGTTAGCATGTCTCTGCATACAAAGGTAGATTTTTCCCAGGAAGAATATTCTTACTCCCTGCATCCCAAGGAGAGATCCTGAATATGCAGGTGGATTCACTGCAGCTCACAGTCCTGTTTCTGGAACAATCCCATTGCCCTCTGTGATGATTAAGGCCAAGGTAGTACTGTTCATTTCTTGTTTCGGAGGCACACTGGCTGCTGTATACAATCTGTAAAGGGTTTTCAAATTCACAGATTTATTTATTGCCTATCAAGATTACTACAGCCTTGGTTTTAATCTTGGATAGGGCTTTTGTCTGTATAAGGGACCAAAGAAAACACAGAACTGCTCCCTTTGACCAGGGAATTGCCAGATATCTCATGTTTCTTATGAAACCTACAGCACTTATTCTGAGGCATTTGGGGTTTTTTTCCCCAAAACTTCAGCCTTTGACCCCACAAGAAGGTACTAGGTGTTAAGTCAAAAAAATTGAAAAATATACAACTGAACCTGAAAATTGAAAATTTGAAACTCTAGCATACCTGGAAGGCTACAAATTCAGGCCCATGTAAATACTGACATAACCCGTGAGTACTGCTTCAGTTTTTAGGTATTCCTGTGAACTTGGAACTACTGGAGATTGATATTTACTCTTGTGAAAATTCTGTAGTTTTCTTCACCTTTGAAGTTTTTTGGCCACCAAAGCTAAGGATTTCCTGTGTGGATTACTGAAGAGATGATGGGCAAGAATTTGCAAAGTAGCTTTTTCTGTCTATGAAAGGCCAAATTAAGATCCCTGAACTGTAGAGAGTGTGAACAGACCTCAAGTTTATGCATTCATGCCCTGACCTACCCATCTTCATGGACAAATATTTTTGCTCATCCCTGAGAATACCTGGTACTCTTCAAACCCCCTCAGTCCCCCTCTGCCTCCCCCAGCTTCATAAACCTCATCCTGCTGCACATCTTTTTATTTTAAAAATGAAAATAATATCTTCCCTTTTTGTCACAACAAATGGAAGAATTTCCCTTTCCCTTTGCTGCATCTTCCCTTGCATCCAAACCTTGGAACACTGCAAGGTCTCTCTGGTATATTTCCTCCTGTACTGAAGTCTCCTGAGCAGCCAAATGTAGATGAAGTTAATTTGTGTCACTGAAAAATTTCACCTGCTAAGTTGTCCCAAAACTATATGTGAAAGTAAAGTAGATTACAAATTATATCATCTTCTTAGGTAACCAAACGAGAAAAAAGGCAACCTCAAAAGAAGCCCAGAACAAACCCAAAAATCTTGAAGCAGCACAATTTAACACTAACCACATATAACAAACTTGTTGGTAATATTTGGCATCTAAACCACAAAAAAAAAAAAAAAAAAAGAGAATAGCCCATTTATTCCTTTAAAAAGTTTTAAAGAAATTCTAAAGGCTCAAAAAAAATATAAATAGGGAAAGCAAAATACTGCTTGAGCCTGCCTGACTCTTATATTGCAGATTTACAGACATTTTTATATGTATCAAATATTCACTCATCTCTGCAGTAAAAAAGGCTTTTTTTAACCCAGAGAGGATCAGGAACAAGGCAGTGAGGAAAGCACATTGAATATGAACAGGCTCCAGTGGCAGCACCCAAATCCCTTATTTCAGGAGCCCAGCCCTCATCTTCCAGTCAAGTCAAGCTCTGTCAGGAGAGACCTTGGACACAAGCACCATCCACAGCTGTGCATGAGCTAATATTCCCATCAGGTCATGATCTTACTTTTGTATGTGTCAATAACAAAAAGCTGGATAGTTCAGTTCACAGTGGTTACCTGGGCTAGCAATAGGAGTCTAAATGTATTCCAGATGCAGGATTAATTCTTGAATGAACACTGAGAACATTTGCAGCAGTGAGAGTTTGGAAGCACTCAGTACTCCCACTGCCAATTTATAAAAGCATAAACTGCAGCCAAGAGCCAAAAAAGAATCAAAATAAAAGCAGCAGGATGGAAAAAGTTCTTGAGAAATAAAAGAGAATGCAATCCTTTCTGAAGAGAATTTTTCCCCTGAAGAGAACTAAATTTCCCCTGTGGTTCCTCCTCACATATAAACTGCAATTCCACCTGCAAGTCTGCAGTTCTATGTCTGTGTTTCTCCACCAAAGATGCCAACATTTGTGCCAGGAAGGGCTATACAGAGAGATTCCCAGTGGATGAGTCCTCCATGAACACTGTATCTAAAACTACTGAAGTTCAGTTTGATTTGGTCAATAAAATGAGAATGAGTCCTCTGACAAAGAGCTAAACTGATTAGGTGCCTTTTGAGGTTTTCGAGAAAAGTAAACATATCCCTCTTGGATGTCTTCTTCAAAGCCCGTTGTATACCCAGAGTTTCTCGTGTAATCAATAATAGATGCAGGTAATATGCTGCTTTATCTGTTTTCCACAATTGGCCCATGGGTACCTGCCTAGGGTAGTAATCTTGATAATCACAGCTGACATTTCACTCTGTGCCTAAAATCAGATGTTTTTCTAGGTGCAAAAAGAAATCCCTGCCTTGCCATGTGTGGGATTGTTTGATAGGTCCTTTCTGTCACTTAGTCCATGGTGAGTTTTATCTAAGATTAGCATCTCGTGAAAGGTGATGTGCAGGTTTTACAGCCACAGACCAATGTCAAGGTACCAACAGCCCAGTTTAGCAAAGAGCTTTGGTTTACCATCCCCAATGCACAGAGAGATCTGCTATGCAGCTGTGACCTTACTGTTACAAAGACTCATCTAGTGAGTGATTATGGATAATTGAATTCTGAACTCGCTGTCACATGTGAGCTGACACACACTTGTTGTATCAGATCTGCCATTCACACTGTGTCAGCTGAGCATGTGATAGCCTTGAGTGTGCAGGGACACACAGACTTTCTGCAGACCCAAATAATTACCCCAGTGGAAATTTTATGGAAAGCAGTACTTGGAAAGAGGACTAAATTTCCTTTTTACAGTTTGGCTTTTGTTTTGTTTTGTTTTGCTTCTGTCAGAAAAACAAATAATGTGGTTATCCTTGATCCCAGGCTATGCAGTGTGAGAACAGAGGTTGACTTATTTTCCATCTGACACTGACATTTTGGGCCTGAGTGTAGTTCCTTGCAACAATTTCCTTCCTTACCTTGGCACTGCTCTGCACTGGGTCGTGTATTATACCTGCATTTTCATGATTACCTGATTCAGATGAATTGGCTTTTGACTCACCTGAGGAACATAGGGTCCTACACAAAGTTATGTGTCCCAGACATATTTTATGAAAAATCATTTCCTTAGGATTTTTCCTCCTGAGAAGCTGAGAGGCCTCAGGAACAAAATGTAAACAATGGTTATCTGCTGCTGTGGAATGCAACAGGTGCATCTGTGATTGGCCCATGTTGGTTGTTTCTAATTAATGGCCAATCACAGTGAGCTGGCTCGGACAGAGCCCAAGCCACAAGCCTTTGTTATCATTCCTTCTTATTCTATTCTTAGCCAGCCTTCTGATGAAATCCTTTCTTCTATTATTTTAGTATAGTTCTAAAATAATATATATCATAAAAATAATAAATCAGCCTTCTGAAACATGGAGTCAGATCCTCGTCTCTTTCCTCAGCCTGAGACCCCTGCGAATACGGTCACAGTTATTTCTGTTGCTACTGTGTTTGTCTATATCACTACTGAAAATAATGGACTCAGCTAGAACAATCCCCACCTCTGCTGCCCTTAGAGCCAATGTGCTAATGCACAGACTAAGGGATCTCTTGATTGCCCACTGTCTCCAGCCCATTTAGTCTTAAAAAATGCACCAGCCAATGTGAGGCAAGCATGTAAAATTTATGCCAGTAAATTTAATCCTGTTCTCAAAAGGAAGGCACAAATGTAATTTTGCATTCTAATTTATTTGGATGCATTTGCGTGCTCCTTCTCCTCAAATAAATGGTGTCAAGCAAGCACTCATGTAATTTACTTTAGTCACAAACTGCAGCTATTTGCAGTGACTAATATCTTGTTGCCCATCAGCTGGGCTATTACAATGCCAGATATGCTAATTACTTCCTTGAATGTGCAGTACAAAATGTGCTTGCCTTGAAACCACTCTTTAGACAAGTAAAGCACGTTGGTTTTCTTTCCTGGCAGTTTAATTGCACGACTGTCAGCTGCATCAGAGCAAACATCTTTTCTTCCCTCATCCTTCATGCCTTGGTCTGTCTTCTTGCAGTGTGCTTGCAATTGCTAAGCAAAAAACACAACTAAACAAACAAAAACCCAAGAAAAATAAAAAAAAAAAAAAAACATTTACAGTTTATAAAGCCACATATGTAGTCTAAATACATATAAATACAGTTGAGTAACACAGTCTTCAGGACAAATGAAGAAATCATTTAGGAGAAGCCAAATTTCTGGAAGTATTTTTGGTATGTCCATGCTATGGAGTTTACAAAGGCCACTGAACACTTTCACAACTGAGGGGGTGTTTGATCTGCCTACATCAATTGCAGCCACCTGTGTGAAGGCTCTCCAGAGAATTTAAAATCTGCTTTGCAAGAGAGTAGGAATGGAGGTCAACTGACTGGCTGACTGCTAAGGTGTCATCCATAAGTACCCAAAAGCTGGAACAGCAATGTGGATCATAGAAGGACATGGATAAATGTCATCCCAAAATCTCCTACTTTTTATAAATATAGTATATTAATAATACTATATTAATTATATTATATTGTATTGTATTGTATTGTGTTGTAGTATATCATATCATATCATATCAAATCATATCGTATCATATCATATCATATCATATCATATCATATCAGCTTATAAAATATAAATGCAAAATATAGAATCATGCATCTAAACTGGCTAGAAATAACTAGCTTTTATAATTTTAGATGCTCAGAATAAGAGTTTTGGCTCCAATCAATGCACTTGCACTATTTTAAAAGTAGTTGCGCTTTAAAAAGTTTTTCCCCTGCTCCGCGTCTCCTTTGTTCTCCAGACAAAAATAGTGAGTTCTCTGAGTTCAACCATAAGGTTTCTGCTTTAGAAAACTACCAAGATCAAGGTCAACTTTTTAATCCATTTTATCTATCCCCCAGGGGTACCCCTTGTCCACAGGAAAAAACTCTTCATGTATAAAATAACCCAAAAAGGTTTTAACTCTTTGTCTGGACCCACAGCCTCCATCCAAACTCTGTGAGCTGATGTCCTGTGACCATGATAGGAGGACAGGGCAGTCTGTTGTGGCTTCCTCCTTGAAAAAACTGGTGGTGGGGGGTGAAAAGACAGCTGGGTCTGCATTCTCTTGAAATTCCAGCTGAGCATCAGCCACGAATAAGGTCAAAAGGGACATGAGATGCCAGATATCCAGAACATGATGGGTGTTGAAATATTGTTGTCACCAATTGTTATGGTGTTCTGGGGGTCCCCAGGATGAGGTGAGAGATGAGAATTTGACTCCATGTTCTCAGAAGGCTGATTTATTTTTTTATGTTATTATATTAAAACTGTACTAAAAAAGAGAAAGGATACATGAGAAGGCTAGACAAGATTAATAATAAAAACCCATGACAGACCAGAGTCCCGACACAGCTGGACTGGGATTGGTCATTAAATTAAAACAATTCCCATGCTGGTTAAACAATTCTCCAAATCACATTCCAAAGGAGCAAAACAGGGAGAAGCTGAAGCTTCCCAGCTTCCCAGGAGAAGAAATCCTGGCAATGGGATTTTTCATAAAATATCATGGCGACAAGCTTTGAGGGACAGCTATCTCAGATGCAATGTTAACATAAACCTGACCCTTTCTCTGCATTGTTAATGCATACAGAGGCAAAGAAAGTCCCTAATATTTATCCTTAAGAAAATAAATACTTTAAAGTACATCATTTTCTTCATTTCATTCTGCTTCTATGTTGAGATAGGAAAGATCTCTGAACTTTGCTTCGTAAGAGTATTAGCATCTCTGCAGCCAGACTGAATCTTCTCTGACGTTGCTCAGATCCTCTGCACAGGCTTGTAGATGTTTTCTGAAGTGTTTCTTTCTTTGAAGATTGTGTTCTTTCACATGCTGATAGGTTGATAGTGCACATCTTGCCTCAGACACATCGAGCTGCCTTCAGGTAGCCAACACCTCAACAGTGCTCCAGCAGTCTAGCATAGCCAGAAAAAAATCTAAAAAAATGAAGGCACTACATAAAATTATGGTTTACTGGGAAAGGGGGAGAATGGTGGGAAATGGCTTTTGTCACTGCTTTTTTGTCCCACATCCAGGTGCCATGCCCTGCAAACCCCATGAGCAGTTGCCAGTGAGGCACTGTGGTAGTTCAGAGTAGTTATGGCCACTACAGGTGCAGCAAAAACTCTGCAAATGAAAACTGTGCCCACCCAAGGAATCCACAGTTTAAAAACTTCCTGTTTCACCTAGAATCCTAATTTTAATGTAGCATGGTAGAAGACCTTAAAAGGAGAAAGAAAAAAAAGCCTCTAAAAGGAGGTTATAGGATGTGTTCCTTGTTCACTTGAAATTAATTAGACTTCAGATTTCTGTGTGTGTCTCACATGCCCCTGAATTCCAAAAATGAAATGCTGGGTTAATAGGCACAAAAACAAAAAATAAAGAGAGAAAAGGTATTGCAAAGTGTGCTTGCCCTGATGCATTTTGTCCTGTAAATGAAGAGTTGTCAATCAGGATAAAAGAAGGTTGTTATTTCTTCTTCTGCCATTGTTAAATTGTGCTAAGACTGGAAGTGTGAGCCCTGTGCATTCAGCACTGGAGGTGTAACTCATTAAAGGCACATTTGGCACTTTTGCTTATTACAGTGTCATCATGGGTCATTTCCCACTGTGTACTTTCAAAAAGATGATTGTCAGATCCAGAAAGAGAAAGAATAAGTATCAGCTAATTGAGTGTTCACACAGCCAAATAATTGGCTTCACTGGAAAAGGTAAAAAGAAATAAACTTGAATGAATATAATTTCTAAAGTTCTGCAGAGGGCTGATCTATGCAGAACTGAAGTTCTGTGTTTACATGAGGGCCCATGTCCCAGAAAAAGCCAGTCCTGCACCAGTGAGTCAGTGGTGGGCTAAGCCAGCAACCCATGGATTTGGGAGCAATGTCAAAGAAAATCCTTCCCTGCATCCAAGTGCTGCTCAAGCGTAAAATTCTGGGAGTCAATTCTGTTTGTCTTAGTTTGCTCCACAGTGATATTAAAGCATCCAGAAGCACTGGAACAGATAAGATAGATTTTCCTCACAAACTCTGTCCTCTTCTTGAGTGCCTTCCTGCCTGGTATGTATGTGGAAGATGGAGACTGAGTGGCAAGGTTTTATCTGTGATAAACTTCTCTTTCATCAAGGTAGTTCTGCTTACCAGGCAAACCTGGGCCCTTTGCTGTTTCTGAATGGTACAAGGGGGATGTGTTAGCATTGAGGTTCTGTCTGTCTTTCCCATCTCCACTGTAAATACTTAGCATGCAAAATCTGTGCTACCAAATGTTACCTGATCCTGGAAAAGTGTTTGAATTTTGCATAGTTTTGTTTCTATCCTTATAAATAAAAGGTCAGCCCATACCTGAATATCTTTTGTGTACCGTGATAACATGGTATAGGTTTCACTGAGAGTAACAGTCATGACAGTAAAGGAGGAATGAAGAGATCAAGAAACCAGTAAGAAAAAATTATATGGATAAACACTGGGAGGAGGTGGAAAATAAAGAGCATAGAAGAATGGACAGATAAAATGCAAATATGTCATATAGGAAGGCTTTCAGGATGTGAAAGTGCCCAAACCAGGTGAACCAAACTCTTTCATCAAAGAGGTCCTTTGTGCATCTCCTCAGCAATTGTCTCCCTGCCAGACCTCAGGGAGCCAAGACACAGAAGGGTCCTCTCCACTCCTGGGACTCTGCAACACTGTTCCAACCTGAGGGGTTTAATGGAACATGGAAAACTTTCCAAAACAAAATTTGAAAGGGAAGAGGAGATTTGCTTATGAGCAGCCCAGGTTTATCATGGACAGTGGATGACCGTCAAGAGGACCTTCCCTAAAACTATAATTTGAACTCAGTGCTGTTCTACATCTATCATAAGTAAGTTTTTTTCTATTTCTCCTCTTCTCTAGAGGAAAACACTAGCAATAATTTTTTTAATAAAGTTTTGAGTCATAGCAGTTTCAGTCCAGTCTTGCCCTTCTAGCAGATTGATGAGGAGCATTTTAACATCCTTCCCTGCTGGTTTGCTGTAGATTCCTTTAGTTTCTGTTTATTACTATTTTGTTTTCAAATGAAATGGTAATGGTAGAAACTCAGCACCAGTTTTATGACTTCAGTTTCTTCTGGTTTCTGTTGTCAGTTTTACTGTTAGATCGTTGTGAGGCTACAAATAATCCTGGAGTTTGGGGCTGGGTTTTCATTTTCATTTATGAACAATGTCATGAAACTGAGCTGTATTCCATAGCCAACTCAAATCCACTGACTACTGTGAACATTTGGCCAGAAGTCATGGCACAATCTAATGCACAAAGTTGCAGACCACATACTATGTATCTATCTTAGCTAAAATGTTTTCATTTGACATCCCTGCAGAAAATGTCTTTGCTAGAGGTCAAACAATTCATTTAGGAAACAACTGATCTGAAAATTAACTGCATAATTAACTGCTTGGGTGCATTGTAAATAATGTTTCACTTCAGACAAAAATAGCTTTAATTGACATGAATTTCCCAAATCCTCAGACAAGTCTGGAAACTGACAAGTGATGGAGAGGAAAGGGCAGAAAAGTCTAAGGAAAAGGTATTTACTAATGTTCTTTTATTTATTAACAGTTTGGGAGTGCTAATCACACAAACCTTCACTTTGCCAGTCTGGGAACTATCAGACATGGACTTCATTCATTTTCTGTCTTTTTATAGTCACCTCTAATTCCTCTCTCAGTTACTGGGATCTCTAAGTATTCTCCAGCATGCAGAACCTAAAGGTCTTCCATTGGAGGTAGACATCTTTACACAGAAATTTTAAGCTGGAAGATTCACTTTTCTTACCTTAGTCCCTTATTGATGTCTTTACAGTCAACTTCTTGTCTTACATAACTGTAAAAAATAAAAATTTATCTGATCTTTGCAGGAAGACAAAAGAAGGCCCCAGACTCATCCCAGAGTGCCTCAGCTTTCTCTGCAAAGCACAAGGAGAATTTGAACCTCCAAGTAATATATATGAAAATTTTAGTTCCGGGATGTTTTACATTATTTTATTAGGAAATTAATCAATAAACCAAAAAGCTTGCCTAAAGACTAAACACTGGGAAAAATAGTGACAGAAGCTGGAGTTAAACACAAGAGAACCCAAAGTTGCAGCTTTCAAAACATGGAAACCTGGGTGTTGAAATTTGAATTGTCAAATAGAAACTTTCTTTCATTGCTTTGATAGCAGTTGTACTTTTTTTTTTCCCAAGTTCTGATTTTTGTGTGGCCGAGGTTCCATGAGAAACAGTAATTTTCTTAAAAAGTTGATAAAGTTTATAACAAAGACGTCCTGAGTTGCTCTTTTAATTTCCTAACAGCAAGGGCAGAAATTTTGAAAAATAGGGACCTCAACACTGAAGTCTAAATTTTATTAGGCTGTGATTTTTAGATCTCCACTGTGCAAATGTGGATTCTAACACTGCTTTTTTTAGACCTGCATTTGGCAATTGTTTGGCCAGACTTTCTGGCAGAACAAATGTGCAAACACAGCATAAGTCAGTGATACTATGCAGGGTGACACCAAGAAAAGCTTCCTGGTAGCAACAAAGCTGCTCTTGATTGCTGATGTTTTCCAAAAAACCTGAAAATCAAGAAAAAGTGGATATATGATGGAATAAGTTATCTATATTTTCCCTTGGACAAAACAGCAGCTTTTCTATGATAGAAGCAAAAAATGACAAAATACAAAAATGAAATCACACAAGGGGAGAAAGAACAACAAAAAATACTTGTGTCCAAGTGTTTAGGCATTTATAAAGTATATATATATATATATATATATTCTGTACATTTTTTGTTTATTACGTATGGAGTTTTGATGTTCTTTTTGAAGCTTTCTCAGTTGTTTTCTCTTGTTTTCCATTTCAAGTGTCAAACTTCCTTCAAGAGGTCCCTAATTTTTAAATGAGACAGCAATATTGCAGTAGGTTCCTTGACCATTTGTGTAATAAATTAAATAAATATTATATGCACCTTATATAAAATAAACCTTTCAACCACAGGACCCAGATGGGTACATGCATAATAGCAAGTCAGTTTTTTTAAACAACTCTCTCTTTGAGTCAACCACTTTCAAGTAGAGTGGTTTAATTTACACACAGAAGGACCCTTTAGGGAAGGAAAATCTTGTAGAAGCTGTCTGGATAGATACTTTCTTCTTTCATTTACTTCCCCATGGAATAACACACTTCTTTTCTGCGCAGTCAATAGGCTTTTATGGAGTTCCTTTGAGTTAAATTGATTTCTTTAGCACTAATCAGCAGGTTTTTTAGAGACCAGGCTTTGAAATACATCTTTTCTTCTCTCAGCAGGACGTCTTATATTTGTGTTACTTCACTTTAGGAAAATATATTTGGTCTATTCTGATAACCTGTTCAGTGGGATCAATGCCAGCTGCTTGCCTGCTCTTTGTTAAGCTCTGCATATGATGGATGAAGCCTCTCAACAGCTCCATGAATTATACATAAGTATAGATCTGTCCCCATATATGCAAATCCATACCTGTTTATATGCTCACATGTATGTGTATGTGCAACTGGAAAAAGTAGACAATTTTCTTATGATTATGGATTTGTCATGCCAGGAGTGTCTTGATGATTGTAAGAGAGTTAATTAGAAGCAGAGAAGAGCTGTGGCATAAGATTTTTTTTATCCTACCTGCCTGGTCCCATCTGACAACTTTATCTGAGACAATTGTGCTCAGTGTATCAGGACAAATCCCTGAGTAACCCTAAACACATCTTTGCAGGTCACCAGCTGACATTACACAGGCAGACCTAGAACATGTTGCTGTTTTATTTTGAAGATTATTTTAATATCTGCAGGAAAAAAAAAGGTTTTATTTTGCCTGCCTTCTTGCTGAACAATAAAATAATTAAAAGGGTTTTTTATTGTCTTTGTGCTTGCAATCCATAAACACATACAGGTGAGCAGACACTAAGTTTTCCTGTAATGTGACTTTGTATTGTTCCATTGTCTCTTGATAAGTACTAAAAATTTTAACAGCTTTAATTTTACTCTGTAATAGCTGAAACCTCTAGAATCCTTGAAATTCCCCTATGTTTCCTGAATGGCATGTAGTTTTGGAGTCTATTATTCAATTATTTCTGGAATAAATATGTATGATTTTTATTTTACTTGATCTACAATTAAGCACTCTCTTATGCACAAGCAATTGAACTGAATTCTGTCTTCACTAGTAGCCAGCACCCCAAAGTTCACTGAGATCTACAGGAAACCAGGGAAAATTCCTATTAGGAAATGCTATTCTCTATTAATACTTACAGATCCTTTGAGGTAGAGTAAATGTTATTTATTCACTTGATAGCCAAGGACCATGACTGAAGTTATGTGATAAATAGGTATTCAACTCTGTGCCTACTTGATGACTGGCTACCTGGAATATTTCCAAAGCTACTGCAGACTGTTTTATTTTCCTCTAGCCACTTTTTAGTTCTTTCTATATGAACACTATGAGAAAAGTCCACAGTGCTATCTTGTTTTCTCTAGCTGTGGTTGTCTTTGTGTGAACAGTATTTAAGCATGCTAGAGCTGTGTGTGATGTCTTCTACACAAAATGATATCATGACCTTCTGGAAGGACTGGAGACAGTCTGACTTTGCCCATATTACCCTGCTTCTCTGAGACATAAAATAAATAAGTAGCAATAAATAATGGGATATATAAATTTAAATACTCAGTAAATTAAGAATGAAATAAGCAGATGACTAGGCATTTTAGGCAATGATAAATGATGTGCAATTATGTGTTAGATTGGATGGTTTGGATCACTATATAGTATGATAAGATAAACCAGTATGTGTAAGCCACAGAATTGTAGCAATTCCTTTAAAAATATTTCATTTCAGGGGAAAAAATTAATTACTGGTCAAGCATATAATCTGTTTCTAATTTTAAAATAGACCAGAAATTATTTACTCCTGCATGATATCAGTGAAATTCTGTGAAAATAGTGTGATATTTCAGTGTCATTTTTGTCATTCTGACATTAAGGTGAATAAACTTAGTTCTTCACTTTAAAGCAGTGTAGTGCAATTAAGTAGCGTTGTATTAAATACAAAGAGAAATACATCAAAAACATTCTGTTTCAGATTTTTTTTAAAGGAATCTATTCACATCCCTGCACAATGAAATTTTAGGGAAGGTTTCACTCTTCTAATAGTCAGTATAACATCCTTCTGGGTTTTTATTGAGTCACTGGGACATCCATCACTTGCTCAGTTCCAGCTGCACATCAATTATGCAGTTATGCATTCTGCCCCTGATCCATGGAAATTGCTTGTCCTTAGATGCTGCTTCCATGCTTTGCTTTCCTCTTGAGTTGCAGAAGTTCACATTTTGAGCTGTGAAGATTCAAATCCCAGTCACAGCCAAGATGGCTACAATTACAGAGAGTCAGGAATAGCATGATAGAGGAATTCAGGTAATATATTTCAGTAAATAATTTAGACTGCTTAATTCATTCATAAATGCAGCCTCCTTTCCTGCTTCTACCACCTCCTACTTGGAATAGTCTCTTCTGTATGCACTAAAGTAGTTTGTGCCTCTACGGGAGACCAGCGACAGCATAAATAAATAAATAGCCAGCAATGTTCATGTGGAGATTGTTTAAGAGTTATTAACTTGAGGTCTTGGATGCACAAAGTGCAGTTATATAACAGGAAAGCATCAGAAAAAATCAAACTCATAAAGTGGAAATGCAGCATAATCTGGCAGAATGAACACACCCAAATCAAGCCCAGGTTTTCCCCATGCCATGTATTCTGCTGGGGAATACATGGAATGTTGCCTTCAGCTTCTCAGTTCCCCACAATAACATGTGAGGAGCATCACTTGTACCTCTCCTTTTTCTATCACTGCTTTTGGGACTTGATATTTTCATCAAGTTATGGTCATACCCCCAAATAAACCCTGACTGAACCAAAGAGCCCTTCTTGCTCTCAGTAGCAGCTAAGCCTCCCACTGACTTCATCATAAGTAAACAGCTCCTAAAGATTTATCACAGTAATGGCCACACCTCAGCTATTCAATATCCATTTTCTAATTCTCTATGACCTCAGAAATCTCAGTGGGTACCCAGTTACTCACTCTTATTAAATGAAGTCTTTCTGATATGTCAGACAGAATGGCAGCAGCTTCAAAGTTGTCTTGCCCATCACCTTTCCCCACAATGTGACTAACCATACCCATCAGATATCTGTTTAGCCTATTTTTGAAAGATTCTAGGGTAGGACTTAATGATTTCCTCAAGCAATTTTCTCCAAAGCTTCCCTATCCTCGCAATTATAAAGTTGTTATAATGTTTATCCTAAATCTCTTTTTCCATTGGCAGATTCTTCTTGTCTAATTCAAAATAGACACAGAGAAAAATATCTGTGTAAAATATTCTCAGCAGTCCTTTTTTCAGGTATTTAAGACTGTCAGTTTCCCTGGTTTGCTTTGCTTTGCTCTAGGCTCAGCAGCACACTTATTCCAGTCTTTCTTCCCAGGTCATACATCCTGAAATTTCCTCACTCTCACTGTTCTTGGTGGTCTATATTTCAGTTTGCCAAGAAAAGCAGGTGGTGCCAGAAGCAGTTTCCTCCTGGAGCTCTTACCAGCACTGCTGTGCTGGCACAGAGCTGTTGGGTGCACCAGGAGAAATCAATCATGGTGTGATTCCAGATTCCTGTGGGAGCAAGGTGGCAACAGAGCAAGAGCCCTAAAATGACCAAGTGTGTGTTAACAACCAGTAGGATGCCTTAGGGGAGAATCTGGAACTGAGAACCCAGTGTCCCATGCTGTATGGGCTTAGGGGAATTACTTTAGGTTAGCTCCAGTCTGTTCCCAGGCACTGAGCCAGTAATTGTAGAAAATTACAAACTCAAAGCAGATTTTCTGGTTTGGTGTCATCCAAAAGTCACCCAGTTCTCCTGCTCTGACAGTGCTCCATGATGCCACCAGTAACTAAAGATGTCTGGGACATGTGACTGAGACATCTGAGCAAAAAATGTAATGTTAAATGCCTCCAGTGGTATTTTTTGAATATGCATTATGGTTTTCATAATAAGTGTGCACAGTGGTTTTCAAAACCAAAATGGGTCTTGCCAGACCTCAACAAGGGGGCTGATCACCCCAGCCTGAAAACCCTGCAGCAGGTGAATCAAACCAGCCACACAACATGCTCAGGGATGTACATACAAAAGGTTCAATTTCCACTTGTTTTCATGAGTGAAGGAGAAGGGCTGGAAGAAGAAATTGGGCTCATTGGCAGCTTTTTTTATATTTATAGTGGTTTCTGTGTTTTCTGCTAGATTTCTTTTAAACATCGGAAGGCCAAAAGTTAGCTACAACAAAAAATAAAATGTGTCATATGTATTTTTAATAAGTGTTGTTATGAAATTCTAGTGTAGATGTAGAAAACTTAAAGGCATAGTCTTCTAGTAGTACAGTATTCAATTTCTTGTGTTGGACATTCAAATACAGCAATTTAATTTGAAGAAAGAAGAAATCAGCAAACTCTGGAAACATGAAGGAAGCCTTTCTTTGAGAGAGAGGATGCCATCTTATGAGATACCACTTACAACTCCAAAAAAAAGAGCGCAACACACATTTGATTTTATGCCTAGGCAATAGGGAGTAATTCTTTCTCAGCTTTCTCTTGAGATTCTTCTCACTACTTTATTGACTAAAGAATAGCTGCCTTCCATATCCAGGCTGCTTCTCAAGCTGAATGAAAATTAGCCACCTAGGAAACAAATTTGGTGTTCTACTGGTTTTCTGCTCTGATTCTCTGAAACCTAAGAGACAACTGAGGTTGAGAGGTAGTTGTTTGTTTGTTTAAACAAAAAACTTATTCTCCTGGCTTTCAGTTATGTTCTTCAAAGTATGAATATGCTATGGCCAAATTAGTAAATTTGGTTAGGAGGATTTGTATGAATTCGCTTTTATAGAAATGTCCATTTCAAATGTTAAAAAGGATCAAGACATTTTTCCTTAGCTTACAGGACAAGGTAAATAGAATTAAATCCCTGCATCTCCCATATCCTCAATCTCCCAGAATCACCAAGAATAGAGGGTGGAAGACGAGACGTCAAAAAACAAGTCCTGGACCCGAGACTATTCATCCTGATAGTTCAAACAGATCTTATAAAAGATACCAAAGTACTACAGAATCTGTGTATTTCATTTATATGGTCTATTTAATAAACATTAAATACCCTGAATTTGGTTACAGAGGGACAATGAACATGCATTCAATCAGTTCAAAACCAAAAATTGTGATGATAATAGTAAGTACAAGAAAAATAAGAGGCTACAAACAATTTTTCTTTTCCCTTCTCATTGCTCCAGCTATGCAGTTACAATGTATACATCCCTCCCTTTATTTGAAGTTACTGCATATCATACTCTGATGTGCTAACCATGTTCATTTGCAGATTTGTTTTTTAAGTATATGGGACTTCTCCATCACAACATAAGCTCTGCAGAAATAGCCATATGTTAGAAACCTGAGCTTGTGAATATTTAAGTGCTGAAAAACATATTGCTATATTTTTAAACAAACTTCCTGCAAAAGCTTTAATGTTCCAGTGCTTTGAAGCCCTTTTACTTCTGAAGGCATCCAAGAGGAGAGAAGAGAAAGGAAGAGAAGTAAGCATCGCCTTTTACACAATATTAGTGGAGTAGTTTGGTGTTCTGAAGATGTATTTTCTAGATCTCTGCCACAATGAGCAAATGCTCTGCATGAGCATGCACAGACAGCCAAATAGGTTGCAAGATGTGCTACAGTAATTTCTTCTTTGATTCTTCTCAATTTGTTCTAAAATATTAGGAGTGCTGATATAACCATGTCACTGTTCATATTTTCCTTTCTCTGTTCCTTCAGAAGTTCATCCCAATACTTCTGATTGTCATGGAAAAGCTTGGCATGGCACTGTTTTTGCTCTTTGTTGAGATTTCCAGGACATTGTTTTAGACACAGAGTGATTCTATCCTGGGTGAAGTTATCACAAATTATCAAAACCAAATACTAATTAAATATTCAATTTAATAATTCAGTGTGATGGAAGGAGTCAAGTTAAAGAACAGCTGATAGACCAAAACCTAATGGGTGGAAATATGCCTAAGCTTTGCTAAATTTTAGTGATATCACTCAGTATCCATCCATACAGTTGTGGTAACATTTTTGTACAGTCACACTTAATGGGGGATGTGAAATAGCTCAAAACCTGAATGCTCCACAACATTGATTATATTGTACAGACATTACTATTTTGCCAACTTGTTAACTTCATTAACCTTCTTAACCTTCATCTTCATTCTTCTAAATTTGGAGGGCAAACTTATGCTTTCAGTTTAGCTAAACTGAGTGCAGTTGATGATAATTCATAATACAAAATAAGCCAAGGTTATAGTCAAGATTATACAAAAATTCATATGCTACCCAGATTTTCTGTAATTTCTGTAGTAATTTCTGGGACCATTTGCTGTGGTTCCTACTGAGACTGTAACAGAGAAAGTGTCTGTGGATGATATTTGAAGTTGTGCTTATGCTGGCACAAGTATTGACAGAACTTATAGGTATTGGAAAAGGATGTTTGCATTTCTCTTATATCCCTTTTATTTTAAACATAAGTTTTCACTGAGTATGTCACTGTCATCTGAAAAGCGACACTCAAATGAATCTCATCTTTAATAACAAAAAGTTAGAGCATATCTCAGAATTGTAATCTTGTATCTTGTAGGAGAATTCCAGGGGTTTTTATTACCCGGCCTCTTCTTTGCCATATTTGGATAATTATCTCTTTTGTAAGAGAGAAGTCATTTTGTTCACCACTGGAGTGCAGCAGCCCTTACAGACCAGTTGTATGTCCAAAACTGACCTAAATACAGGTCAGGATCTGATATCTGCCACACGCAATTATCAACCACAAGGAACAGTCTCTCTGAAAATGGTGTTTCTCAAAATGACATTAACACAAACTGGGAGATATCAGTAGAAGCAGGACTGACATAAAAATGCATTCCTCACAGAGGAGTGCTCCCTAATAACATAGCCAATATCTTTTACCATTAGTTTCTAACATGTACTGCTAATCTCAGGTAGTGAAAAGCTATTTATTGAGCCAAGCTGCCTTTGGTTTAGGAGCCTTTAGGAGGTTTTTGTTTGACAGTTTTGAGCTTTACTCCACAAACATGATGTCTAGAGACTTTCTGCTAAGACTCAAGATTCCCACTCAGCCTCCTAATTTTAGAGATTGATAAAATGTGGCTTGCAAAAGGGCTATTCCTCTCCAAGACTGAAGTAAATCAGTCTACTGGAGTAGGCAGGAGTGGCAAGAGTAGTTCTTGGTTACAGTCCTCCTCTTCCTTTCCTCAAATCTGATGGGCAGGACATAGTGGGTAGCTCATTTCCCACTAAACTCTCCTGCAGGTGAGAAGCTGATGCCTCTGTGTTGAAGGGCTCCAAAAGCATTTAATGACTTGCAAATTTGAACAGCACTTAGATGATACTTTATTTATAAGATACATTTGGGACATGGTGTCTCATAGACACTGATGGAAGAGGTGAGTGAGTGCCTTTTGAAGAGCTCGGTACAAGTGTCAAAATAGTACATCAGAATATGCAGAAATTGTTAATGGATCAGTCTTGAAAATCCACATTGCAAGTCAAATATTCATACTTGCATCCAAAACCTTCCTCAAACACTGACAGGTGTGTATTTCTTGAAATTACTATTCCATGACTCATTCTCCTTTATCTTCTTTCAGGAATGTTATTTCTAGGGGAGAGCAGCTGATGTGAAGGGATGAGGTCATATTAAAGCTAGCACATGCCAAGCACAAGACACTCTGTGCATAGCACCAGTCCTATTCCTGGTGTGAATCCTCATCTATTATTTGAGGATGATTGTTGGAAAGGTTTTCACCATGGAGTTAACTGCCTGCTGTCAACATATCCTTCATTCCAAGGATATGTTGACAGCAGGCAGTTAACTCCATGGTGAAAACCTTTGCATTAACTTCCATTGCATTGAACATCTCCCAAAGACAAAGCAAAATCTTAGCCAAAATCCAAATCCTGAAGATGCAAATGATGCACGACAGAAGTCCCACCAATTCTCAGCCTGCTGGAAATTCCAGATGGTCATTGACCAGTAAACAGTACTTTGATAGAGTTTCCATCTACTGCCTACCACTGCAGCACAGTATTTTCTAAAACAAACTGAAATAAATTATATAGATCAACCAAACATGGGAATTCAGGAATGTGCAACAATCTTAGTTGCTACTATTGACACTTTGTTTAATGAGGAAGCAAAAATGCAGTAGTAATCTTTCTGAGGCAAGGACTTGGTATTAAATCACAATTTAATACCAAAATGTCTGTGTTCCTTCAACTAATAATTTGTCAAATCTATACAAACCAATTCACAGAGAGCAGAAGTCTAGAACTAATATGACACTGGCATAAAGGAAGTCTTGTCGGAAATTTTAATATCTGCTTTTCCACTTAGACATGCAGTGTTGACAAGCTTTCTGTCTCAGCTAGTATGGAAAAAATATGCCTTTGGGGATAAACACAAAACCAGTATGAAATATGAATAGAAAACCTTGTGAAATTATCAAATCAGAATAAGCATTTGGGACAACCATTTTTTTCCCTCTGACTGGAAAATTCTATTCCTGTTGAGTAAATCCACAAGGCACCTAGCGGCTTTTCCTAATTTAAGATACTTTTATAATCTGTTAAAAACCATGTCAAAAGCTGGTTCATCATGTCAGATGGTGGTGCCAATTTTCCATGCATGCAGATTCATCATAAACTTTCAGTCTCCTGCAAACAACTGCCAGAAAGGTCCTTTTACATTTGGGAGAGGACTTCTGACCTGGCTACAACCATCTCAATTTCTCTTTTTTTCCATGTTATGAAATCAGTGTTCCCCTAGTATTGTGACAAACTCATTTCTTACTCCACTTCTCTTTTTAGCAGTCAAAAAATTCAGTGCAATTATCTATTATCAGTACATTAGTAAATTCTCATCCTTTTCAAGTTTTATATATTGAGAGGAACAGCTCTTGTCTTGAATTACACTGAAGGTCTTTTTTTAAGAAAGCAGATCCTAAACAAAAAAGTTTTGGGTCATATTTACCAATTGTAAATCAAACAGTCAAATGTTAAAAAATTACAAAGATGAGGTCTATACACAGCTAAGCTGTGTAGAATGCCAAAATAAGGGATAATGTTGGTTTTTTATAGAAAAGATGAGATTCTGTAGGTATTTCTTTATTTAGCAAGTCAAAAGTACTTATTGTATATTTACTCTGAATGACATTTTAGGAACCTCTCATGGTGTCAGGGGAAGAAGAGGAGGCAACAGAAGGTAGCTTAGAAATCAGTATTTTGAGCATTTTTCATCATGTCCTTATTTCCTTTAATAAAGTAAAGGAAGGTTCATATAAAATGTTTAAAATGTAGTTTCTTGTTCCCATTATCCAGGATTTGCCATTGGTTTCAGGTTTTGTAGGTTTCACATTTTACAGGATAAATCTTAAGCTTAACTACAGTGATTACACCTTCAAGTATGCTATAGGTTTTGAGTACCCCTGAAATAATTGAATTAAGGAGACTGTGGCATTTGAATTTGCTTAGCAAAATGTTCACTATATCTTGGAAGATGAATTTTATCATAAAACTTTTCCTTCATCCATAATCTTTAGTGGCTCAAGTGTGCCAGAAATCTTGATTTGTCACCCTAGTCGACACTGTGGTTGCTACAGCTTCAGATGATCTATATTGTCTATAAAGGAGCATCTCCTGATGCTGAGCACATCTAAGAAAGTTGGTTTTGGTGGCATAAAATTATGATAACTTATCTGTCACTCTGTGCAATTACATTATGTAATTTTCCTTTTTTTCCCCAGGAGAAAAACTGCCTTACAATTGAGATGGTCTGACAGGTTTAGAGTTATACATGTTCTCTGTAGTGCACTTTTCCTGATGAATTTATCAGAAAATTACTTTGTTACTGCAGCAACCATGAAGCGACGCTGAAGCAATGAAAGAGAAAAATAGTTTTGCCAAGATACAAGAGAGAAGGAATATTACTGCAATCAGTTAAATTCCTATTAGTGTTTAGTGCTTTGTGTGTATATACATATAAATGGGATGCCCTCTCTATTAATAAATATGATAACAAGGACAAAAAATAAGATTGCAGAGCACCAATTATCTTGAAATTAAGCTTTTCTTCGTTCAACAAAAATGACATATTTTTAACATTGTAAAATTTAATTTCTGAAGAAATTCTAAAGAATATGTCCCCTTTTCTTGTTTGTTGGTTGGTTAGCTTTGGGTTTGGGTTTTTTCAATTTATTTAAACACAACCCCATGATCTATCATTTTCCCTACTGAGGCTCCCAGCTCTCATGACCTCACATCTAAATACGTTTTGGGCCTGTTGAAATAAGTTTGGAAAAGCAGGAAGGGCATTTTCTGCATCCATTCTGGGGATGAAGTTTGAAACTTCCCCTAGGGTACAATATATGCACAATTTTTATTATCCCTTCACAGAGAAATTTCAGAGCATTTTCTTGACTTAAACAAGACTTGGTTTCAATAAACTTTCATGCTGGACAATATACATAGACCAAACCCTGGGCATATTAAAACTAAGTATTTTTTATGCTGTTATCTTATTTGGAAAACATTCTCTGGCAGTACATGTAAAATCTCTTTTTTTGACCTTGAATTTTGTGTCCTTTTCTGATTTAACTTTTGCTTCTGCATAGCAGTTGTTTGAGTTTACTGTGATTGGCAAACCTTTCTTGATCATTGTGCTGCTCATTTCATCCTTTGGAAAACATGGAATTAAAAAATAAATGAAAAAACTAAATAACTTCACTCCAGACTTCATTAATTTATCACTTCATCAATGAGAGATCCAAACTTATGAGGTCTACTTTTCCCATCCCATATTTTTATGTGTTCATCCAGAAAGAGCAGCAGTCAGTCCCTAAAACGGAGAATATCCCAGAGAAGCCTGCAAATGAAAGCAGCTTGTTCAAGTGCCTCATTTTCCCAAGCCTTCCTATTTTGTTTCTTTACACCTAGAACATGAATGGTCCAGATATATCTAAATTAAAGTTGGAAGCTATTGTGCTGGGAGATACAGCTGGGAAATGGCTCCTAAAAGTTGTATGAAAAATGGGACATTTTCCCAGGATAAGTTGGAGTTTTGTTCATTATTTTAAGAAGAAAATAATGACTTATGAAAGATCTATTCTCATATATTTGATTCATTTCACATTTTAAATTCACTGTAACAGCTGAGATGTCTTGGAAAATGGCCAAGGACAAGTGTACTTGCTAAATTTTCACTTCTTTACTTTAAAATACTAAGGCTTCTGTACATGGGTTGCAACACTTGAAACTCACTGTTTTTTCATTTAAATCTTGGTTTAATAATTTTTAAAAAATATTTAACCTTTAATATCTTATTGAGGTAGCTCTTTCCTTGGTAAAGTACAGTTAACCATGGCTGACAGTTCAGGCTGTGCAGACATGGAGGTAGGAGATGGTGTTCCAGTTTCTGCTTTCTTTCCCCTATTCCTGTACCTTGGACTTGTCCAACTTTGTGGCAACAGAAGCTGACAGATGGTACTTGAATTTCTATTGGGAGCATGAGTAGGGTCATGCCAGGGAAATCTGGTTTTGCTGCTTGTTCCATAAATGGCCAACATGTCACCACTTGCAGGGAGTAATTGCCCAAACAAGAAATGGAGTAACACCATTTACCTGCATCTATGTTTTATTCTGAGTAAGATGGAATGTATCTGTGTTTCTTTTTGCCTCAACTCCACACCTCCGCACTTAGGCTACTGAATGATGCTCCTTGCCCTGCATTCTGCTAAACTGAGTAGATGTGCTGCCTGAGTAAGGGTAGACACTTATTTACAGTGTCTACTTGGTCCTGGGGTTCTGCAGGGCTGTGAGGACCTTCCCTGACCAGAATCTACACCCTGGGTGGGTACCCCAGTGATGGAGGAAGCCCTTTTCTCTCCTCTTACCACCACAGATTGCTGCCAGACTAATGTAGCTGGGGTTTTTAACATCATTCTTCAACAGATACTCATTTCTCCTTATTCTATTTCGACATTTTTGCATGTAACACTGCAAGTACTTTTGAAAGGAGAAGTACACACGGTGAGGGTTCTTAACCAGATCAAATCTTTTGACTTAAAGTTGAAGACAATATAAGATCTTGTACTTAATTTTTGAGTAAGTGGTTGCAAGCATTTATCAGCTTGAGATGGCTTTCACTGGCTGAATATAGATTTTGTAGATTTAATGTCAGCACCAGAGGTGCCACAATACTAAGGTTCTGCTGAAAATATAGTAGCACAAGATGGAAATAATCTCCCTGGTGTATGCTCTGAAACTAAAAATATTTTCTATTTTTACTGAGAGGATTTTAAAATCTATCCCCTCTATCAGTCTCTCCTGAAACCAAATCTAGGGTTTACCCCAGCTTATCAAGTGTTAATTTAGTGAATTTTTCCTCATCCAAGTATGTACAAGAGTCAAGGAGGGAAGAGGAAACGTAGCACAAAGTAGAACACAATGTGTTTAAAGATGAACAGGGTGGTCTGTCATTCTGAATGTTTCAAAACACAGCAAAAAAATACAGATTTTGCTTCGATTTAAGTACATTATGCAGAATATTTGCCTGTTTTCAAAACTTCCAGGACAAAAGTAAATACAAATCTTACAATGTGCTAACAAAGATGCAGGAATATTAATAAAGTCAAGCCCTCTCTTTTGAGACTTATAACTCTGGGCAGAGTGAAAAGCAGATTCTTTAAATTACTAATTGACAGTGGAAGCTTTGGAATCCGAGTCTCCTCCAAGACTTTCTTCATCCTGACCTCCCAATGTGATTCCAGCAGGAGGTGTCGGGGGAAAGAGTAGAGGTACCCAAAAGTGCCTGAGAGGAGAAGCATGACTCCTCTTTCATTGCTTCCTGAAAGAGTACGTTCAAGTTCAAAGGAATTTCTACTCTGCAGGAGGGAAAGAGGCACACAAGGGCTTTCATAATTAGCAAGGTTAAGTAAAAGGATGAGGCACCTCACAACAAATTGGGAGTTAAGTCAACAGGGAAGCTGCCTTTAGATCACAGGACCAAAAACTTCCTGATGGTGATTAAACACAAAAAGGCAATTTAGTTTACTCTGTGTTCATTAAGCAAGCCTGTGTGTGCTGAGATTTGAGATTTGCTGTAGCTGTTAGGTCATACATTATGGCAAAGGAGATTCAATTAACAAGTAATGAGACAAACCCTGCACTGGAGATGCAAAGCTGCTCTCAGCCAAATGCATTAAGGGTCTAGCCCAAATTGGGTGGCTGCTGCTGTGTTGAAATAGGGGGATCAGACAGGTGTAAGTTCCAGGCAGTGGGTATCCAAGCAAGAGCAGTGCCAATGGCTGACAGAGTGATGCTGAGTGCAGCTTTCCAATGCTAATAGAAATTCTCATTAACACAGCGGATAGCACTCACAGCAACGATGCAGCTGAACCTTGAGGGAACGAACTGAAAAGTAAAAATAAACTTAAAACATCTTTACTGTTGGGACAACAAAAGTCTATAAAATCTTTGTGATTTTTGAAAATCTTTGACTCCCTCAAGTGCCTAAGGAAAATAGGAAATACTTTTAGGCATTGCGTATAAACAGCAGATCGCTTTCCCCATTTTCTTGGCTATTGTAGCTCTCCTTGGGCCAGTATAATTTGTGCCCTTTCCTGTTTAACTTGTGGTCTGTATTTAGCTCCTCTAACTATGGTGGGAGCAGCAATAATTTGGTGTTCAGCAAGGACATTAATGCAGATTTGAAACAGGTGAGTGAACTAAAATGTGCTAGAATATTACTTTGGTAGACCAAATTTCTGCTGGTAAATGCAGTAGCATTGACCACATCAGGTAGCTTTTTAAAAAACCAATAGTTATCTCTAAGCCACTGGAATTACAATCAGCATCCCTCTTTTTCATCTAATTAACTTTTTGCATAAATTCAACACCACCGGGTTTTTGTCCTTACTTTGCTGAGTTGCATTCTGAGTCAGTCCATAAAAATTCAGAACAAGTTGTCCCACGAGCTTCAGAAGAAAAATATTCTGAAATTCAATTGGCCTGTGTACAGGGTAACACATTGCATGAATGGAAATAAGAATATTAGTGGAGGATGATCACTTTACTGAGCACAATGAACTTTTTTTTTGTTTGCTAGTAACCTTACCTACTTTTGCCAGGATTTCTTATGCTTAAGAAAAATATTTATTTTCTTCCTAAACACAAGCTGGGGGTAAGGTAAGGATAGATCTGTACAAGACAGGGAAAGTAGTATTTGACTGATGGGGAGAAGCAAAATGTTTCAATGAGCAGAATCAGAAGATATGGAAAAGTTGATAATTAACACAGCAAACAAAATATTTTCTTACTGTCATTTTAGAAAAGCAATAAATGAAGTCAGGACTGAAATTTCAGCAGAGTATTACATGACTTTGACATTGTTTTTCAGCACAGCCTGTGTCTGTCTTCCTTCAGTCACTCAGCAGGATTTTTTTCCCTTCTATCCAGTTCACTCTAAAGTAAAAAAACAAATTAAAAAATATGCTTTTACATGAATTAGTACTTTAATCTACTAATTTGTTTCAAAGACAGAATTTCTAGGACTGGGCATATTTGGTTTCAATGCAAGGGCAAGCCAGAATATCAGTTTTTCCTGGGCCAGCATTGCCATTATATACATATGCAATTGCCATGCAATTATATGTATTGCCATGGCACATATTTGTGACTCATTTTTATGAGTCACTTTTTTTCATATTTTTCTTATAATATTCATCATGTAGAGGAGGAAAAATGCATGCAAAGTAGCAGCTGCTCATGACAGTGATGCCTGTTCTTGGTTTTCTTCCTTTTCCTTTTACAATATGGAAACTGAAGACCTATATTTTTTTCCAGTCAGCAGGCTGCAATAACCTGTAGTAAATGGAAATTTTGGACAAGCCATTTGCTGAAGGGGTTTGAGGGTATTTTTAAAATATTGAGAAAATTTAGATCAAGTCCTCTAAAGGGTCTGGAACTTCCCCTTGGTGCACCACAGTTACTGCTGACTGCTCATCCTGCAGGGCTTCAGACACATATCTCAGGCTCTTACTTTGTGCCATGGGTGACTAACACCAGACAGAATATCCTGTATCAATAGCAGCAATTACCAAGATTAGGAGCTACATTTATGCAGAGAGCATCCAGGGTCCCAGCAGTTGTTGACCATGCGGTCAGCACTGTGGTTTCACGAGGGAATTGTGTTCCTCTCAGGAAGCCCATGAAGGTTTCCATTAACTGGAAACCTTCTGTGCAGAGGTTCTTGCGGCTCATCTGGTAACTTGAAGGACCTTAAGTAATGGGTCTCTTCAGGGGTCAGATAATCTGGGCCCTACCATGAGTGGGATCACCTGGCAGGGAGCTGCACCCTGCAGGACATGAGTTGTCTGCTTCTGCTGCGCACGGACATTGCAGCTCGTCCATCCTCTATTGGTAAAACCTCACTCTCTCCGTGTCCCTCCACATACACAGCACATTTCAGGTGACATCTTCTGAGAAAAAGGTCTTGAACTGTGTTGGGAGCAGTCTGGTGTTGTGATGGATCCATCAGATCCTGCCCACCTGAGATGCAATATAGCCCTTGAGTTAGGTGGTGCCTTGGAGGCCGCATCCAAAAAATATGATGAGGTTTTATGACCCAAAGAAGACTCTGCACACCAAATGAGTCTTTGCAAGCTGTTGTGGCAGATTCAGTCCCCATTCCAGTATGGTGTAACTATTTTATAAGCCAAGATATATTGCATACAGTGTATTTCTTCCACAGCTCAAAGTTATTTATAGGGAAATCAGTAAAACACTTCAAGTCAGCTGCCATTGTGGCAGTTATGGAAAAAATATTAGCCTTCATTTGCTGGTGGAATATTTAAGTGTTTTCCAAATTAATTATTCTTCTGAGAATGCAAATGATCCACCTTTAAATAAAACAACAGAAAGATCATTTTTATAATGTATGCAATCTTTAGAAAAATCCATTAGTGTGCTTAAGTATCCATTTTTATGTTGCACTTCCCAACATTTTTATCTGGTATGGACTTTGTACACTGACACCAAATACCCCCAAAATCACAAAATATATTCTGCTGAGCATTTAAATGTATAGAAAATAAATACTTTTTATTTTTAGTTTCCAATACAGTCCTTAGCCAGAGTGCCTGATTTCCACTTCATAATGATGATGATGGTGGGCAATGAAACTGAGACCCTGCCCTGAACCCTGCAGTAGCAGTCCACCGGTTTTCCAAGTGAATAATATCTGTCATGTTTTCAAAGCTGATTCTTTCAGCAGGTAATTAATTTTTCACAGCATCCTGCTTGCAGATATGCCACCAGTGGGGAAGGTCCAAGGAATGAGCAGGGTCAGATCAGGTTGGCAGGCAGGAGCAAAGACATCCTGGGGGACCCCCAAATGCCACAGGAACAGAGTTCTGCTCCAAGCTATTCCTAATATAGTGGCACAATGTGATTTGCACCAAGTAAACAGGGTTTGCCTCTTTACTCAGTGCATATTTCACCTGTGGTTAATTCTTTGCTGTCACAACAAATGTAAATTTGAATGGTTGCCTCCCTGGATCCCCTTTGCTTTCTTATTGGTACATTATTGCTATTTCTGCTCTCTTGCATGCAGTAAGCCTGCTTTGGATGCTTCCAAAGAGGGAAAGAATCACATGAAAATGTTGTGTGTTGGGAAAAAATAGATTTTATTGCAGTGGGTATATTGTTTCAAATGGAGATAATTCTTTGATCACAGTGAGAGTGAAAGAAGTGAGGAACCAACAGCACTTGGAGGAATTTAATGAAGGAGAACAAATATGATGCAGGACTTTCAAATACACTAGAAGCAGTGAAAAACAATAATTTGTTCAATACATATGGAGAAAAGTCAGGTGATAAATGGTTAAAACAGTTTGAGAGGGAAAAGGAGTAGAATTAAGTTCTCAGCAAAACTATAAAAACCTCCCTACTTATCTCTTTTTAAATTTAATTTTTTAAAAAGATACATTAAGACCATAAATCCTACAGAACATGATCCTAAGGTGCCAGGGAGCTGAAATAAATGAGACATTGGAAATCAACAATATTTTCTGATTTTTGTGACTCTAACTTTTGTAATGTCTAACAGTGTGTTCTATTTTCAAATTTTTGTTTCTGTATTATGCTTCTACATAATTAGTTCAGTATATATTTAAGAGTGTGTCTAATTTCCTCACCTCATATTCAACAGTTTAAAGAAAATGTAAACTGAAACATTTATCATAACTTCTCAAAAGTATTTCTCTGAAAAGGTGATAATGTCTGACAGAAGAGATAACTCTAAGTGCCTTATCTGTGTTTGAAGAAAAAGGTCAAAATAACTGTATTAAAAATTCAGACAAAACTATTTTCTTTGCCAGGCAAATTCATCACATCTCAAAGATAATTTCTAAAGATGGGCAAGGAATTGAAAATAGAAAGTGAGCTAAAAGCCGTGTGAGGGTTATAACTTTAAACAAGTAGATTCATAAATAAGTTCTACTTGATCACTGCAGTTTATCAGACTTCAAGGGTAAAGTGTAAAAACAGGGAGTATGACCTTCATCCAAAGCCAGGCTGGGCATTATTCATGTGCTCAGACCTTTAGGATGTGATTAGTCAAGTCCCAAAAGAAACATAGAGGTATGAAAAGTGCAGCCTGTTCCAGAGTGCCTTAGAAGTGATAAAGGCACCCATATCTCACCAGGCTCACTCCCTCATCACTCCACCTCCTTTGCCTCACTTGACTGGTCTCCTGGGATGGAAACCCATAGCCTGGTCTTTCTGGTGGTCTAAGCCTGCTTTCCTTGGAGCCCAGGGGTCAATCATCATGCAAACAGACTGATCTCATTCAACAATTTTGAAAAAAAAAATCATCCTTGTGGTGCCAGTGCCATTTTCCCCATTCATTGCTGGCTGGATGCTTTCCTTGCTCTCAGTCTGGTAAAACTTTTCATTCAGACAGGTACAGAAGGCCAATGTCTCATATTTGAAATTTGGGACAAGATTCTGTTGGTTTCCTGCACTGCCTGGGATCAGTAGCACATGGCAGGTCCAATGGAGCTCCAGTATTTCCTCACAGGGACCCTGCCGTCCTCCACATCTCTGCCCTTCCCTCCTCCTCCTCCTCTACCCAGAAAATCTGACACCCACACAACAAAAGCTGTTGTGGACACACAACTTCTGAAAGTTTCTACCAGGAATGACCTGAGTTTATGAAATAAGTGATGTTTGTTTCATTGATCCTGCAGAGTGCAGGGAGTTTTCAGGCATTCAGGGATGTGAATTCCTCACACTGGTGCTGTGGATGTGTCTGTCCGATCATCTTGTACCTGAAAGTGCAGCAGGTTGCAAAGACATACAAGCCATTGCCACAATCATCGTGGGTTAGAGATATGGAATTTAACTACAGGTTGTTATGGTGCTGGTTCTTTCATTATTAATAGTAATGAAAGTCCAAATGGTATCTGTTGATACCTTTTTTGTAAAACTTTACCTCAGAAACCTCTCAGTAACAGTGAAGCAAATGTGTGAAGCACAGTCCTTCCCCCAGAAAAGCTTCAGTAAGTACTGCTGTGAAAATAAGTTGAATCCTTTTGAAATAAGAGCTTGGGGCAACAAATCTCACTAATAAAAGCAACCAGAGAAACCACTGCCCCATGCTGATTTCCAGTCAGGACTCTTTATTTTAGCTACTTTCTACATGAAATACTTAGATCTGTGAACGAAAAAATAATCTGCATGGTGTCTCTGTAGTTAAATCCTCTCTTGGGGATTTCACTGGGTCGGTGTCCTGAAGGAGGATTCTCTCTTCACACAAACTTTGAGAAGAGGGAGATCAATTTTCAGCTGAAGAACAGAACATAAATACATATTTATTTTTCAGAGTAAAAAAAAAACCATGGCTGTAAGAATTCATTATAAATCTACTAAATAAATCACTGGCTTTAAATCTCAGTTATACTTTAAATAAAAGGAATGCTTGACATGTTTATTTCTTTAAAAGATATTGAGAGCATTTCATTTTAAAGTGGTTATATTCATTGTTTTCAGACTACACCTAGAGTAGCAAATGCGCTGAAAACCAAACTCCAGCTCTGTTCAAGGTGGAAGGGGAATTTTTCTCATCCATGCTCAAAATATTTTCAGTCCTTTGGCAACTGCCATGAAAGATTTATCACATTTTGATCTTGGAGGAGATTTCACTGCCTGGAAATTTCCAGACCCACAAAGTGGGTAAAGAAGACTTCATATAATTGATTATATATTGGCTTAGCATTTTTTTAAATTTCATTGCCAAAGTCCTAGAGAATGGCTTGAAGAGAATTCCTATTGCATAGCTTATAGGCTTCTACATGTGTGTATGAAAAACCTGTTGTATTATGGGACTTGTTTGCTGTTTTGAGTATAAAATCTTATAAATCTCACCTAGTGCATATTGATTTTACAAAGATGATTTAATTTCATACTAAACTTCTGTCTTTGTACTTTTCTCAAGAAGATTTCTTATTGCTTTGGCATTTTCCAATTGTTTTGCTAAAAACACCTGGGCTTTTAGGCTGCTGCAGCTTCTACTGAGATGTCAAATTCCTTGGCACACTGGAGTGTTTTGCTTGCTTTTAATGTAAATGGAAAGGCTGAAAGCTTGGAAAGCAATGCAATGCCCAAGGTCAGCTCAGTTTGGTAGGAAGAGCTTCCAAAATAACAAGCCACTCTTGAATTGCTTCTTTTAGGAAAAAATAAAGAAAAAAGTTCTGCTTTTTCACTTTTTCACTCAGAGCCCTTCTTAGGGACCATGTTAGCTGTGCTTATCAGCAGGGCTCTCCCTCCTCTTGCTGTCAACTCAGCAAGAAATATCTGTGAGACAGGAATATCTGATAAGAATATCAGATGAGATAAGAATGGATCATAGCTGCTGCTCCCTGCCAGCCTAAACCTTCTTTGGTGATTGTCCCTGAGGGCAGACCCTGCTTTGTCATCACGTTGCTGATTGCTAGAGAGGCCATAGAGCTGTTGGGCTGTTTGACGGATATAAAGCTGGGCAGATGGATATGAAGGGTGGGGAGAGGAAGAGGAGGATGAGGAGGAATCACAATCCTCTGAAGCACAGCATCTGTGGGAGAGAGGAGAGAGGGGAGCAGGGGCAGAGCAGAGCACAGGGCAGAATGAATGTGCAGCTACAGGACAGCTGTGTGGGACAATGAATAATCAATGAATAATCAGTCACACACATCAAGCCCCGGTGCTTCTGGCTGGGCTTTTCAGAAAGTCCCCGGTGATTTAAGAGCACAACTGCCATTGACTTTCAGCTGGGCTTAAGCACTTTCCAGAATTCACCTCCTTACACATCAAGCTGTTAGCTGTTGTTCTTTGCACCCTTTTAAAGCCTTGTTCTTTTCTTGATTTGGCTGCCTTGGAAACCTACTGACAGTTTCCATGGAGCAGTGCACTGCAGTTTAAATCTATAATTATGGCCTTATCTTTATGTTTGCTGCTTTTACAGCATGGCCATCCCCAGTGGTCATCCCCAAATCTCTGAGAAGCTGAAAGATAGCCTTTTCCTGGCAAAAGGCTGTGAACTATGGAAATGTTCATATGTCAGTGAAAACACTCTCCTCTCACTCTTGTCTTGCTTTATCCAGCTCCTCATCAATGTCATATTTTAGGCCATGCTAATTGCACCAGCTCTAAAACAGCCTTCCTTTAACTAAGTGCAGAAATAAAATTTGGGGTTTAGCAATTGCCTTCAACACTCTCCTGCCACGTTGACATCTAAGGCCATGCTGGACCAGAGCAGGACAGGGTGTGATTTGCACCCTGATGGTTTTGGGTATGGCAGGGAAGCTGGAGAGCAGCCTCTGGGGGCTCAGGATGGAGAGCTGGAAATGTTCTTGTTATTGATACCATGCACCAGCAACCTGTGTAAGGAAAATGGGGATTTATCCCTACCAAATTATTTTATGATCCTTGAGCAGGTATTGCAATCAGTTAAATAAGGCTCTGAACTCCAAGGCAGAATTGAACTCAGTGAGTTCCTATCTCATCTGACAGCAAGAGAAAATGCAAATATAATATTCTTACTTCATTTGAGGTAGTTACATGCTGTGGCTTCTACTTGGTGTTCTTAAATTCTCATTTATTCCCATATGAATTTGACAGTGTATTTAGCAGCAGGTCTATGAAGAAAGGAGTTTATAGATGCATTTAAAGAGCATTTGAAGTGCTCTTTATTTAGCCTATAAAGTTGTTGTGTTATTTCTTTGCGAAATTGTAAAGTGCTTTTGCACCAAAAACAATACACAAGATCATAATTTTTAAGTACTGAAAATGCAAAATTGCACAGTTTAACCTGAGTAGTAACTTTAGAAGTTCTAATGACATTGATTAAAAGATAATGGTTAGGTATTTTTCTCTTTAGAGGAAAATAGCTACAGGTTGGAGAACTCTCAAAGTCTTATGGCAGATTATGATGCTGTGAATTATCTTAATTTTTCAATAAAATGTTCTTAAAAATGTGGGAGAGGTAGACTCAGGCATTTGAGATGGATCTGGCAGTGAAGGAATAATACCACCATTAATGTTCAGTAAGAAATAATCCTGTAGATAAAACAGGTTTAACATTTTAAAGCCATATTTTATAATATTTTTCAGGTGTATTCTCATCCTGAAGAATTTCTTGCAGGGAGAGGCCCCATGTCCAAGAGGGCTTTCACAGTCTCTGAATTTGTTAGCTCTCATGAGCAGCTCAGTAGTGGGGATGTCTGATATGCTAGAACCAACTCAGGGGAACCAGTATAGGGTAGAAAGTAATTTGCTGGAAGGCCGGGTACTGAAAAAATAAATTGTAAAAAGTCTCTTTTAATAACAATGTTTTATTTTCAAATGAAAAGTTTTATTTGGAAAATACTGATTGCACTGTGACTTCCTAGCAACAAAACTTGTCTCCTGGGGCAAAGCAGTAACTAAGGGCAGAAAAGTGAAGACTGGGTTGGAATGCATCACATTATATCTTTATTATTAAAAAGTGTTTGCAAAATATATTGCACGTAAAATTACAAAAGCACAGCTGACATAGGCAAGGTATCCATACGTTCTTTCCCAAAAAGTGAAGAACAGAACTTGAAAATCTTGCTGGTTTACAGCCATCTGCTGGATCTCTCCCAAACCCACTCCTGTCTTTCCTTGCAAGGGACTGATTTAGATTCATGCACTCATAGACAGATCAGATATAGCCTGGCAAAAAACCTCTGTGATCCACAGGCATGTCATGGCCTGTGTTTTGAATGCAGGTTTCAATAGACCTAAATGCTCTGCCTGCAGTACAATTGCTGTATGTGTTACTTGGTTTTGATGGGGTCAGCCTGTCACAGTCTATCAAGAGTTTGTATTTATGTTTTCTCTTCTGCCCAGAGGTAAAGGCAAGATGTAACATTTCTATCAATATTTGGAGTGGATAGCCTGGTTTAGCTTCTAGCTTTTTCTGAGTGGTATTTGGACTGATGCTGTCTGGCTTATTCTGATTTAAGGTAAGTAAACATTTCCTCTTTATTTTTTTCCATTTAAAATTGTAGTTACCCATTCGTGCCTGTGGCTACTTGTGCTTATAAGTGCTTGAGCCCAACTTTCAGCTGCCTCTGCCTTTTTCAGAAATATTGGTCAGCTCCAGCAAAAAAAAAAAAAACAAAAAAAAAAACAACCGGTTTTCAATGTTCCTTAATGACTCTCAACTCTGATATCGCCCCCATCCTCCCAATTGCCCATCCAGCTATTGGAAAATCAAGACCTGGTTCAGATGAAGGCTGGAACTTGGGATCCACTCAGCAGAGGCAAGGGAGGCAGCAGGACAGTGCTGGCAGTGGTGTTTTGTGTCTATTCCCAATCAATGGAGCAGTTCCACGGAAAGCTCACTTGCTGAGTTAATGGATCCTGCTCGGGTGCTATTTTAGTGTCTATCTCTCTCTGACTGCTGAGTACAGTTCAATACCTCCCCCAAAATGCTGTAGTACCTGCTTTTAGTAGCACTTTTGGAGTTTTTGGTAGCTTTTCTCAAAATCAGATTGTACCTAACTTATTTTTCCCATGTAATGCCCAGCATATCCACTTGTGACTGGGATCCAAATTTCTCCTTAGCTAAAAGGAATGTATCTGGGATCATTCCTCAGAAGAATTCCTTGGCTGTGCTAGCCCAAGTTGTGCACACACTTGGCACAGGAGTGGACTGAACAGGTTTTTTCTGAATTGACTGCTCTTCCATGAGATCCTGCTGTACCATGGAGATCAGATTCTGAGATCAGTTTGAATTATTTGTTTTGCTAGTCTATTTTTAGCCAAAATGACATTTTTATGAATGCAAAAATATTCAACTCTGGAAGCTTTTTGTACTGTCAAAAGCTGCTTGTTTTTGTGAAGTTGTTTTTTACCTCTACAGGCAAAAACTTGTGCTCACTGGACAAAAGTCTCACTCCAGTTCTTCCTGCCAAGAATAATGCAGGTAGAATTCCAGGCACTCCAAGGTTCTGCTCAGTGTTAGGAAGGGAGCAAGGGCCAAGTGTGTACACACAGGAGGATCCCTACACTGCACATGGTAGAAAAGATGGCTGCACTTTGATTGAGCAATCGAAATGTGTTTGTGTGTGTTGTGCTCATAACATGGAGGAGGTTTCTTGAGAAAAGAGCCCTCCTTTTTCCCAAGTGAATTATTATATTTAGATTTGTACTGCTTTGTGTGACAGAATTGATGGGATAGAATTTAAGAGGCATCTCTGACTGGGAGGCCTTGTCAGAGGCACAGAGTCAATATTCTTCCAGAAGTTTGTGCCCTACCATATGTCCCAGTATGGATCCCTCTCAATCTCACTGGTTTTTTGGAACTAAAACTTTTCATGGTGAGAGTTCTCAGGGTTCACTTTGCCTCATGTTGTCAGGTTAGACTGAAATAAAGTTTTTTCCTTGATACTTATCCTGAATTTCCCAAGCAACATAGACACGAATTTAAACTACTCAAGCATTTACCCAGAACATGGACTGTGATTTCAGATTTTTTTTACTAGGTTGATATCAATTAAAATGAATATGCAAGAGAATTTTGTAAATCCTGTTTAGCACAGGTTTAGTGGATGAATTTCTTAATTCTTGAAGGATAGTCCTTGCCCCTAAGATCCAGCAGAAAGGCTCTACTAGTTTTCTGCATTTGTTTACTCAGTTTTCAGAGAATTATCTACCACGACTCCTAACTGGTAATATTTCATTTTAAGCTTATCATCATCTGTTTGTGTATAAAGTTAGGACTGTATTTTCCTTGTGTGCATGACTCTGCATTTTTTGAATAGAAATTTCATCAGAGGCTTTATGTCTTAATCGAAAGCCTTCTGTAACTCTTTGCAGTCAATTTAGTTTTGACGGCTGTGAATAATGTTATATCACCAGCAAACCTTGATATCTTATGCATGTCTCCACTTTCTGGATTTTTCAGGAGAATGCTGAAAAACAGCAGTGTAAGAACAATTCTCCCCATGGTAATTTCTCTCTATTACAACAACTGAACAATTATTTCTACTCTTTCCTTCCCCCCTAACTGCTGATAACTCATATTGTCTGTGAGAAAAAAACTTCCTCTTTTTTCTCCTCTTTCTATACAGTTTCAGTTGTTTAAAATACTTTCATGGTTGTCCTCCAGCCCAAGGACTAAGTCCCACAGGATGTGCCCACACTCCGGCATTTCTGGCCAGCCCTCTGGGCTCCCCTGCTTTCCACAGGGCATCAAAGACAGAACTTGGCTCTTTCTGGAGGCTTCCTTTTCTTTCTCCTCTAGCTAGATGACTTATGAGACACAATTTTCCTCCACAACCCTCCTCCTAACGTGAATAACACAACACATTTATTTTTGTTTACTATTTTGTCAACTACTATGTTTATCTTTTGTTTTAATAGCATGTCAGTTTTTGGTGCCAGGCACCACACTTGTGGTGATACAAACAATAAAAGGCAGTAAAGTCTTTAGACATTTGCACCTTGCTAAGCATGATGCAGTCCAGTGTATTTAGCAGAGCTTTGGCCTGGAACCATATTACCTTAGCTCATGATTATTATTATCAGGATGCAGAGTTAATTTGGACTTAAATTTTATCTAGTTTGAAAGAAAAAGTTTCTGCTGCACTTTTAATTATGGCTGCCCTAGAAGTTTGTGCTCACACAGTTGATGAGAAGTAACACTTAGCTCTCTGGAGAGAGATTTCAAGAGCTTTCAGTAGCTCTTGGGGCTCTTATGTGTTATGTGTGCGCCATGTGCCAGCTCAAAGACTCTGTGGTGTGGGTCACAAACAGGTTGTGCATCAAGCTGTGCCCTGCTGGGCTATAACACTGATCCAACCATGGAATATCTGTCCCAAAAGCAGAGCTGCTGATGAACAGATAGGGAAATGAGCAGGTGCTGGAAAAGCTGCATTGGGTGTAACAGAAAGACTGAAGTAAGAATAGAAGATGCCATATTAAAGCTTGTCACAATATCATTGGTGTTAATTTCAATGAGCTCAGTTATCTGTGTTTGATTTTACTTCTTTGCATGGCTATATTTCCACAACATTTCTTTGAGATCTGTTAAGATCCCTTTTATTACTTTTACTGGTTTTAAGTATTTTGCTATCTTTCGAGTATATTTTTCTGAAGTTTTATTTTGTTTCTAAATTTTACCTATCACGTTTTCACTAAGAAAATGTAAATTGCTTTTGAAAAGGATGTCCATTTGTGTGTTGGCCTGAGAACCTGCTTTTGGTTTTAGATTCACCTGTCCTTGAAAGAGCCTATAAATCAGCCTATAATATGGATCACATACAATCAAGTTAAGTGGTGTAATGACATTATCTGTAGTCTCAAAAACTGAAGTAAAACAATTCAATAAAGTTGAATAAAGTTTCCTGATCTGATGCAGAGTTTGACAGATCTGACTCAGTGCTGAATAACTGTGGTTGGCAGGTACATCTTCTGCTAATGCTCTTCTTCTTTAGCTGGATGATTGCAGAAGCATTTTTGATCTGAACAGCCAAACAGATGTAAAATCAATGCCTGTTATTGCTTGGCCACTTCTATCTTGAAATAAGGAATCTTCAAATATTTGCTGTGTGGAATTCAGCTGCTCAAATGCCCGCAGAATAAAATTCTCTGGCCAAGGTGTCATGAAGAAAGGAGTCCTACAAATCTAAGAATTTTTATTACCTTTAAAGCATTGGATGAATTTAAATGTAGAAAAATGCCTTCCTCCAAGATGCTTTCTTCATGGCTCCTTTCCCAAAATGCAAAAGACATCTATATATTGGATTTGTCCTCCTGAGAAGAAATATCTTTAGTCATCTATACAGCCAAATTTTCTATCTATTCCTAGTGTAACATAGATGTATCTGTCATACACTGATCATACACATTCATTGTGTATATACTCCAAAAACACAAGGATAAATTTATCAACAGAGCTAAGGTAACTCCCAGTTGTACCCTGCTCTCTCAACTACATGTTAGGGAATTTTTTCTCTTCATTTTTACCACCACCCCTTAAAACAGTCTACGTAATAAGTTTGTGTTATGTTCTGAAAAGAGATGTCCTGGTAGAAAAATCTGTAGCTACTCTCCTGTGTTATTATTATTAATTCTCCTCTTACATTTCTCCATTTTTTCATCACTTGTTTCTTAACTCACCTGGATTTTTCTTGTTCACTTCTATTTTACTTTTGGAGAAGAAAAAGAGATAGACTGAGAGGAAAACAACAGAGACAGAATCACCAGTAGGAACAGCAGCATTAGGTAATATGTGGAGGGCAGGGCAAGCATCTTTGATACTGGCCCTAAGTACTGTCCCAGGTGCTAACAGCTCCAGAGACCTCTTGACCCTAATGCAGTTTATTTTGTCTAGGCTGCAATGGATCTTCCAAATGCTTAAGCAGTTTCTCTCTTTTAATGTATCTCTGCTTCCTATGCTATTCATAAAACAAAATCTTTTAAGCTTGGCTATGTATAATGACCTTAAATCATTGAAAATGGAGCGATGTCTCTCTTCAATCATGGGATTAAAAGGGCTACAGATTTATCAGTCAGGGAAAAAATACTACAAATATCCAATTTGGATTCATGGCAAATTTGAGTAATTGTGAAGGATGTGCAGTTAGTTTCTCTTTTGTTTTTAGCTGAGAGATGACATCAAATGAGTCTGCTTATGAATATGTATCAACCATAATACAAACTCTTCTGCATAGGAAATTTGACTTAACTGTGTGTTAAGAGACAGTTTGCCTCTGTAATTATATTACTACTTAATATTGTGTAAAACTCCACTCTGTACTAATTACACTCAACAAACAGAGTGCTCAGTGTAATTATTACTGGGAAAAGTACAAAACAGAAGACATTTTCTAATTTCTTGGTCGACAGTAGTAAGGAAATATCATGTGGTTATCTGAATCATACTGGAAATCAAATATTCAATGCAGATTAGATGTCATATGCATGATATTTAGTTTTCAGATTCAGACAAACATAAAGTGTATTTCCTGACATGTGTTTTCAGCCCTGTTTTCCTGGTAATGTGTTTTTCCTTGACATTCCGATTCAGTTCTAAAAGGGACAACATGGCCTAAATAGTGCAAAGGAGCATATGGGGGTTTTTTTGATTTATGACATGTAGAAATCAAGGTCTGAATGGACACCTTCTATTTTCTCTTATCTTAATGACATTAATATTGAACATGGATATTTTATAGTTTATTAAGACGTTTATTCAGGGGTATGTTGGTTCGCCTTTCTCTCTGTAGGACAACTACCCGATTTTTTTAAGATTAATATATGCAGCTTTGCTCAACGGGTCAAGAAGTCCAAATTTTCGGGCTGGTGGAGAGAGAGGCCACAGTCACCCATTCCTTTCCATTCATTGCAAACGATAGAGCTACTCTGAGCCATCGTGCATGTCTGGAGGAGCACCAGGGCTGGTCCTGCATGGTGGCTCCTGGGCAGTGCTGGCTGCAGGAGCTGGCTGGGCCGGGATCCTGGATGGCCCTGGAGCTGCCCCCTGCCCCTGGGAGCTCCTGGTGCTCCTGGAACCTCTCCGGCCAGGTGTGGGTGGCTCGGCGGCCGGCCGCCGGCGCAGGTCGTACCGGCGCTGAGGGCAGCGGCTGCGGGACCTGTCGGCGGCCATCCTCCTGCGCAGGCGGGTGGGCAGGCCCACCACGAAGAGCTCGTAGTCGTCGTCGCCTCGCACGGAGTGCAGCACCTGCTCCAGAGACTGCCGGCACACGGGGCAGTCCTCCCTGGCCTCGGCCCAGTGCCGGATGCACCGAAAGCAGAACTGGTGCATGCAGTAGGCCACGAAGGCCGGCTTCCTCACGGCGCCCAGGCAGATGGGGCACTCCGAGCCCACCGCCGCCTTCAGCGGCCCTGCCCCGGCAGCAGAGCCGCTGTCCCCCCGTGCCTTCTTTGGCACCGCCCTGCCATGTGCTGCCAAGAGAGACCTGGAAGGTGCTGGAAGTTGCAGACGGGCTTGCTTGGGATGTTGAGCTGCTCCCTCTCATTAGCACTGGGGCTGCGGATGTTGAGCAAGCAGAGGGAGAAAGGCCACGGTTGTTGGCTGGCCGGGGGACAGGTGGAACAGATGCTCAGATCCCCCTGGAAGGAAACCTTCCCAGCTTGTCAGGGTAAGGTTCCCCCTCCCAGACCATCTCTATGGCTATGAGACGTCATAATCCTTCACTAGGCCTGTTCTCACTGGCGCCAAAATCCAGCACTGAGATCACAGTGGGCCCTCCCCAGCCACAGCTCGCAGGCCTGGGGGCAGAAGAACTACCCACTGCATCCCCCCTTGTCTTGTGCAAAGAAAAGAAAGAAAGAGCGAAAGAGAGAGAGAAAGAAAGAGAGAAAGAGAGAGAGAAAGAGAGAGAGAGAAAGTGAGAGTAAGAGAGAGAGAGAAAAGGAAGGGAAGGGAA